>NC_090932.1:1400925131-1402175131 GCF_040938575.1 Ambystoma mexicanum | reverse complement strand
ACCCCAAAGAGTGAGTGAGTTGCTGGCACTTTCATCTAAACCACCCTTTACTATCTTCCATAAGGATAGGGTTGTTTTGAGGGTTAAGCCTTCATTCTTATCCATAGGGCAGAACATTGTTTTACTGTCTTTCTACCCCCCACCTCATCCTGGTAAGGAGGTGGAGAGATTACACAGGTTGGACCCTCATAGAACTCTGAGCTTTCATATATCTAGGATGTCAAAACTTTGTATTGACGATCAGCTTTTCATAGGCTATACAGGCCACAAGTTGGGTCAGGCTGTTACAAAACAGACTTTATCCAGGTGCATCCCTCTGGTGATTTCGGAATGTTACTGACTGGCAGGCAAGAATCCTCGTGAAGTATTAAGGGCCCATTCCACCAGGGGCATGGGTACCTCTACAGCCCTGCAAAGGGGTGTACTGATAAAGAGCATTTTTGAGGCAGCAACATGGTCTACTATTCACACATTCACAAAACATTTTTTCCTGGAGTCTTCCCCCGGTCAGAATGGGGACTTCTGAAAGGCTGTCCTGCATTAGGTTCATGAAAACCTTTAGAAAACAAAAAGTCTTACTCCCTCCACCAAATCTAATACTGCTTTGGGAGTCTATCAAAGATGAGGGATATGTGGGAGGACACAATCCATTCGAAGAACAAGTTACTTACCCCTGGTAACGTTCTTTCGACTGGATGTTCCTCCCACGTATTCCTCATCACCCTCCCAGGCTACCCCACAGTAGAATTTCCCATGCTATTACAGCATTTGCTCCTTCATGATTGAGTACGGTCACTCCTGTGGTTATGCAGGTATTTCTACTGTAAGAAAAAACAGAACTGAAGCCAACGGGTACTGCACATGCTATATATGACTTCAATTACATAATCATCGAGACAGAGGCCCTCGAGGGACATCAAGTTGAATGCATCGACTCACAGCACCCTCTGCCGAATTTAATTTTCCAAAGCAGCTGAAGCTGGATATCGAATATCAAAGATGAGGAATACGTGGGAGGAACATCCAGTCGAAAGAACGTTACCAGGGGTAAGTAACTTGTTCATTGGCAAGCCAATATTTTTGACATCTACTGCTGTTCTTTGCATTTTGCATTTATAGGCAACAAGATGGACAGTGCAAAGCTTCAAAAGGAGGATGGGATAAGGGGCGCGGGTGTGCAAGAGAATGAGAAGGAAGGAGAATAGAGCAAGGGGGGGAAATGGTTGCGAGATGGTGCCATCAATGATGAACAAGAGGAAATATGAGCTAGAAAGGTTGAGAGTGAGAGGTTAAGAAATAAAGTGAGAGTGTGAGATGAAGGATGAGAGTAGAGAGTGGCGGTAGGGTGGGTGGGAGTAGTGGGGGTGGGGGTAGAGTGAGTGGGGGTAGATAGAGTGGGGTAGGTTGGGTGGCTGGGGGTTGAGGCTGGGGTTAGGGTAGCTGGGGTAGAGAGAATGGGGGTATGGTGGGTGGGGGTAGAGAGTGGAGGCATGGTGGAAGGGTGGGGGTAGAGTGGATGAAGAGTCAGTGGGTGCATGTAGAGAGGATGTAGGTTGAGTGGGAGATGGTAGAGTGAATGGTATAAGGATGGGTGGGTGTTTGTAGATAGGGTGGTGTTAGAGAGAGTGGGGTAGGGTGAGGTTAGAGAAAGTAGGGGTAAGGTGGGTGGGGGTGGTGGGATGTGCGGTGGGTTGGGTTAGAGTAGGGGTATGGTGGGTGGGCGAGTGGGGGTAGAGAGATTGGAGGTAGGGTGAGTGGGTGGTGGTAGAGAGAGTGAAGGTAGGTGGGTGGGGATGCTATGATATGATAAGTCATTTATAATGCGCCTGTACACAAGTGTTTCTAGGCGTGACGACAAGGGAGGGAAGACAGAGAGAGGACAAGACACACAATCTTACTAGGCCTTGTGTCATTCAGATCGTGCAAGTGCGAGAACAAGACGTGCAAGGGGAAAGGGAGGGGGGAAGTGCAAGGGAGAGGGGAGGGGAAAACAGGGCAGCAATGCTGTGAGTAAGTGCAGCGGTTCTGGATAGTGCAAGGAGAACACAGGACTTTGGGATTACAGTTACAGCCCATAAGGGTATGGTAGGCCCAGAGGCAGTGCAAGGGTGATTGATCAAGAAAGAGCCTGGCACCCAGTGAGACTCTGAAGGTAGCCAAGCAACCAGTCGGTACAGCAGACAGATAGGTCAGGTAGGTCAGCAGAGGAGGGACGGAGAGAAAGAAGAGGGGAAGAGGAAAGTTATGAGCTGTTTCCAGAGCTTCAGGTGGTCCGGCTCAAGTTTGAGAGGGGCAGAGATGCCATTCCAGATGGAGGCACCTGCAGAGGAGAGAGATCTACCCCCCTCTCTCTGCCTGGTGAAGCGCCTAACCCTTAGAGAGTTGGAGGTAATTGAATTAAGGGCTCGAGAAGGAAGATATTTTGGAAGAGAGCGTTAGATGAACTCCTTGTGGACAATGCAAATGGCATTGAACTTGATCCTTGCAGCCACCGGGAGCCAGTGGAGAAATGTAAGGGCTCGAGAGATATAGTCCCTGGGCTTGAGGCCAAGGATAAGTCTTGCATTCCTGTTCTGGATTAGTTGCAGAGGGCGTAGAGGAGAGGAAGGCAGATTGAGAAAGAGGCTGTTGCAGTAGTCCAGCCTAGAGAGAACCAGGGCACTGGAGACAGTGAGTTTCTGGGGGAAAGTGAGAAAGGGAAGAGTCGCTTTGAGGAGGTGCAGCTGGTAGTGGGATTTCTTGGCAACGTTCGAGATGTGAGGAAAGAAAGAGAGAGTGGAATCGAAGATGACACCAAGGTTTCTTGCCTCGGAGGAAGGTTAAAGAAGAGGGCCCAAGGTGGATGGCCAGAGTGAGAGAGGAAGAGCAGGGGCAGAGGTCTCAATGAGAAGAATTCCGTCTTACTGGCATTAAGGCCGAGATCGTTGGAGGCGCACCAATCCTGAATCGTGGATACAGTCAGGAATGAGTGAGAGAGGAGAGGAGGCTGAGGGGAGCCTGAAGGAAAGCTGAGTGTCATCCTCATAAAACTGAAAGTTAGAGGAGAAGGTAGAGATCAGGTGAGCCAAAGGGGCCAAGTAGAGGCTAAAAAACCAGGGTGAGAGGATAGAGCCCTGGGGAACGCCACAGGTAGAGAGAGAGGTGGCAGAGAGAAAGGGACCAAGTTGTACCTGGGAGGGGCAGTCCAAGAGGAAGGATGTTAGACACTCCAGGGCCTGACCTGTGATGCCAAGGTTCTCACAGAGTCAATTGATCAGGATGCTGTGGTTGACTGTGTCAAAAGTAGAGGAAAGATCTAGGAGGATGAGGACAGAAGGAATGCTGGAATCATGGCTAGAGAGCAGATCTTCATGGGTGTTCAGGAGATCAGTTTCCGTGCCTCTGATAGCTTTGAAGCCAGACTGATGGTCATGGAGACATCAGATTCATTGTGGAGAGTAAGTTGGGAGATGGCCAGCTTTTCCAATAGTTTGCCCAGGAAAGGGGTGATGGAGATTGGGCGATAGTTTGCCAGGCAGATAGGATCGGCAGATGGCTTCTTGAGGAGGGGGTGCACAAGGGAGTGCTTAAGATGAGAAAGGAAAGTTCCAGTGGCGAAAGAGTGATTACAGAAATTGGCCAAGGCTGGAGCGACGGTGTCAATATGGTCCTTGATGGTTCTGGAGGAGCAGGGGAGCCCCTGTTAGGACGTCACTTTCATAGGTCAGACTTGTTTAGAAACCTTGCAAGGTGGTGTTAGAGAGAAAGAGGAGAAAGGAGGAGGAGAGGGAGAGGTGGCCAAAGGGGGCCAGGAGGGGAAGAGGAAATGGAGAGGGAGGACAGGAAGTCCTGAGTTTTAGCGGAGAAGAAGCCAGAGCCATACAGTGGGACGAAACAGGAGAGGTAGAGACTGCAACAGGATTGACCAGTTCTTTGCAGATTTTAAAGAGTTTGGCTGTGTTGTTAGAGGCGGGCTTGAATTTGTGCTCTCTTCTTGGACATGACAGAGAGTCTGTTGCGTTTGGAGCAGTTTGTCAGAGGATGTGCCCATAGCTCTCCACTTCCTCTCATCCACCCTGCACTTGGCAGGACGGCGAGGTCGGAGTCATACCAAGAGTTGCACTTGAGGTAGGTTTCAACCGGATTCTCATGACAGGGGTAAGGATATCCAGGGTGTTGATGCAGATTAGAAAGGGCTGTGTCAGGTGTGAGTCAGCCGCAGGAGTAGGAGGAGCAGAGAAAGTAGATGTAAAAGCATTTATTGACACACGCTTCATGTGCCAAATGACCGAGAAGGTTTGTGGCAGTGCTGGGGGTGAGGGGGGTGGGGCTTTGCCTGAGGGAATAGAGAGTTTCAGATGAGAGGAGAGTAAAAAGTGGTCAGCCCAAGAGAGAGGAGTGGTGAGAGGGATAGAGAGGGGGATGTCTGTGGTGATGAGAACATCCAACGTTTGTCCAGAAGAGTGTGTCGGGCCAGAAGGCAGAATGGAAGGAGGGAGAGTGTTTCTGAGGGTGTGGAAACGCCCAGAGGAGGGATTAGAAGCATCCTGGTGGATGATGAGATCTCAGAGGAGGAGAAGTTGAGAAGTAGAGGCAAGGAGAGAATAGGAGAGAACAGGAGAGGTCGGCCTATTGATAGAGGAAGAGGGCATCCTGGCAAGGTGGCCTGTAGATAGTGGCCGCAGTTAGAGAGGGGCCAGGACAGATAGAGAGCCTGCAGACCAGGCATTCAAAGGAGGATTAGGCCTGTGTAGGGATGACAGAGGCTGGGACCGACTCTGAAAAGATCAGGGCTACTCCACGTACAGGACAGTTAGTTCTAGGTTCAGAGAGGATCTTGTAGCCCACAGGGGGGAGATTGTCAAAACTCGTGACAGAACTGGGCGTAAACCAGGTCTCGTTGAGAGTAAGGACATCTAGGTCGAGTTCTTTGAGGAGGTGACAGATGTCAGAGGAGTGTTTGACAGCAGAATGAGAGCTGAGAGTACCGACGTAGAGCAGGTTGCCACATTTGAAAGACTTCCGTGGAGGGTTACAGACTTGAGGTACAGCCTGCGGAGGTGATAGAGTGGCCCGAGGGTGGGCAGAGGAGGAAGATGAGGGTGCCAGAGAGGTGGCGTAAGGAGTAACAGGAGAAGGGAGTAGTTGATAAGACGCAGGAAATGCCTATCAAAAAGGAGGAGATTGGGCTGAGGGCTCTGAACCAAGACAGTGCCAATCAGATAGACATTAATGATGGTCTTGGTGGAGTGGAAGGGGACCAAGAGGACCTCCCACCTAGAGCCACCGTTAATGGGAGAGGAGGAGAAAGGAGAGAGAACAGAGACCATATGAAGGGTCTATAGGTCTGGAGAGGGGACGACAAAGAGGATGTCAGTGAGAGTCTGTCTGGATTAAGCACTGGTGTAGGTATCAGCGATAGGGAAGCCTGGGTTGGAGACCAGGATGTCCCTCTTGCACTTCTTCCTTCCAGACTTAGTGAGAGAGATAGGGTAAGAGATAGAGTAGCAGTTATAGAATATGGGAGAGACAGAGAGCACCATAGGGGGTGCGAAGGAGGTAGGTGGAAGAGAAGGCGGTGAGAGAAAAGAGAGATGCACAGCCCTGTGGCACACAACTCAGCATGCGCAGGGGGAGCAGGAGAGGGGCCGGGTCACATAAAAGGAAGTCACAGGAGGGGAACAAGTAACTCACAACAATGCCAGAGTTACCGGAATGTGAAAACACCCAAATTCGACTTTCCCAGAAGTGGGGGGGGAGGCAGGTTTTTGAGCACTGCACAATACAACACACCCAGGTTTTTCTTTCCTAGAAGGTGAAAAAAGGCTAAGTGTTTGAGCACAGCACAATACAACACACCCAAATTCGACTTACCTGATCAGTCGCAGCAGGTCGACAGCTGCAGGCTACGTGCTACCACGGCGAACACCGGCAGACACCACTGGAGCTGTCCTTATCCTCTGGTCCTTGGCGGAGGTGCCTGCCACGGCAGGGGTGCCTTGGGAGGCTGGTTTAAAGGGCCAACCAACCAATGGGAGCGAGGTGGGAGGGAGGGGGGCCAACAAACAAGGAAGCAACCGGGACAAAGGGAGGGGGGATCGGACACACGTGCTGCAACACAAGAATAACATTTTTACAAATGCACAACTTACTGTGCCACAGAGCACCTGTCCTCACCCCAGCACCAGATAAGTTGACGTTGGCGTTGCCTGATGATGGTAGGGATGGCCTGTGGGGACAGAGGGAGAAAACATATGTCGGCGCATGCTTACCGTTTGTCTGAGCAGCGGTTTGGGTCCTCGGTCCTCCTGTCCCTAACAGGCGCAAACAGAAATTGGCCTTTTCTTCATCTGCCCCTCACTTGAGACACCCGGGTGAGAGATGCCCTTGATCTAAGAGTTAAGAGGAAAAGGGAAGAGGCAGGGCTAAGAAGGTGGGTGGTACTTAGGCCAGGTGACTTAGATCCACTTGCACCTGCTCGCCAACTGCAAAGAAAAAGAGGCTGGAGGGCTGCTTAAGTAGGGAAAAAGAGCAGCAAACCAGGAATGCACCAACAGTTTAAAGTGATTGACAGGTGCGCAAGAATTAGGCAAGGTGACCTAGATCCACTTGCACCTGCTCACCACTGCAAAGGAAAAGAGGCTGGAGGGCTGTTTAAGTAGGGAAAAAGAGCGGAAAACCAGGAAGCGACCAACAGTTTAAAGTGATTGACAGGTGTGCGGGGCTTTGGCCAGGTGACCTAACTCTACTTGCACCTGCTGACCAATAGCGAGAGTGTGGGTAGGGTGGTTGGGTTTCGAGAGAGTGGGGGTATTGTAGAAAGATTGGTGGTAGAGTGGATGGGTGCAGGTAGAGAGAGGGGGTAGAGTGGGTGGGAGTAGTGAGCATGGAGGTAGGGTGGGTGGGTTTAGAGAAAGTGGGTGGGGAAGAGAGAGTGTGAATTGGGTGTGTGGGGTTAGCAGGAGTGGGGACTGGGTCTGTAGAGAGGGTGCAGGTGGAGCAGGTTGGTGAGGGTAGTGGGTTGGGGGCAAAAAACATGGAGAACAAAGCAGTCTGGGGAGGACTTGCCAAAGTAGCCCAACATAGCCCAAACAAAACCCAACCAGCATGCGTAATGATTGGCGGTAGAGAGAGTGGGAGTAGGGTGGGTGGGGTTAGAGAGAGTGAGGATAGGGTGAGTGGGGCAGAGAGGGGAGGGATTGTGCGGGTGGGAGTAGAGAGGTAGGGGGTAGGAGGAGAGGATGGTGGTGGAGTTAAAGAAAGTGGGGCTGCGGCAGGTTGGTGATGGAAGTTGGGGAAACATGAAGAACAAAACAGCCTCTGGAGAACAAGCCAAAGTAGCCCAAAATAGCCCAAACAAAACCCAACCAGCAGAGGTCATGGTTGGCGGTATAGAGAGTGGGAGTAAGGTAGGTGGGGGTAGAGAGAGTGGGGTGGGAGGTAGAGAGAGTAGGAATAGGGTGAGTGGGTGGTGTAGAAAGGCAGCCACAGGAGGACAAAAAACCGATCTGCTGTTAAAAGTAGTCCAAAAATAGCCCAACTGTGAAAACTAGCCCAGCATAGTCCAATGTGAAATCACTGTGGAGCTGGGAAATGGAAAGCAAAGCAACCAACTTGCTTTTTACAAAGGTGCTGATAGGAGCAAATATTGTTGGGGAGCTTCTCATTGGGTAGTACGGAGGAGGAATTGCTAAAAGAAATGTTAGAGATTTGGAAGAGTCATGCCATGGCAATACCCGTTGCTATACCAACCAGATATTCTCAGTTCAGAACCCCCATTCCATCTCTCTCTCTCTTCTGTAACAATGGTTTCAGCAATTTTGTGGTGCAAGTGCCACAAGAATTCACCAAAATCAAAATAGTGTTGCATTATTGACAATGATCTCGCCCTGCTAATCTCACTTGTGCTCATCCAAGCATGATACTTTTATACTCTGCTCATTTACAAAAGGAAAACAAATTACAGGCACCCTTGATGTCTGCAAACATCTTCACAAATATTTACCTAGATTGGTTTGAAAATTAAAGATCTAAATTCAAAGAATATTTGTGTATATTTCTTCTGTAACTGCATTATGATCATATAAAATAATGAGAGATACAATAATTGTAGAATACAGCAGAGAGTAGAAATTTGGTATAGGATTTTCTATTGTGGTATTGAAAAAAATAAGGGACCATTTTTACAGACCACCAAGAGATGATATGATTACCCAGATTGACTGTCAAGTATGGTTCCATGAAGGGTAAGCTCCAACAGACTGCCTCCCTGAATGAAGGGTGTACAGCAGGCCCGGCTCGAGAATGTATCATCTACGTGGGCCAGAGGTGTTATTGGGGGGGCCCAATTTCCAGTTGGTGCGAGAGTAAACTTACGCCCCAGCAGCTACATCAGATAGCCTTCCAAGCCTCCGGGTTACATTCTGTTTCGATACAGACACTGTGGACAGTTACCCAAACTGTATGAGCTAATGAAGATCAGTACTTAATTATCAGTTCAAACCATGATATCCTCTAGCCGGGCAGTCTTCCATACTCGCTTGGTAAGAAACCCTCCGGTAAGTATGCACGACGGAAAGCACTGTAACATTGTCCATACTCGCCATCTTGCCCTAGTCCCTGGCAGACAGGGCAAGCTGCTAGAGAGAAAAAGACTGATGCGTCAAGGGATTCATCCCATGCAAAAAATCAAAAAGGTCCCGATCGAGGAGCCGATCACACCACTCTTCGTCTTCTTCCTCTAAGAAGGCCAAGAAGAGGCACCATAGTTCAGCTTCGGCCTCCAGTGATTCCTTGACGGAGGTAATCAGGTGTCCTACAAAATCTGATTCCCTTCAAAGTGGGATGCATTTCGTAGTGAGATGATGCAAATCTTCGAGAATGCGGCATCGACCCCCTCGAATGAAAAGCAAAAGAGCCATGCCCCAGTTGCTCCACATGAGGACGACAAGGGGAAGTCGAAGACTAAATATTCGAAGCCAAGCTTAAAGCAGGTGTCACATCGAGAAAGTTCTCGATCCGACAAAAAATCGCCGAGAGCTTCGACGAGTCGAGAACCGAGTCCAGCTATGGTTCTGTCAAAGAAGCACAAGGTGTCGAAAAGTTGGACGTCTTCGCCGACAGGATCTGAGACATCGACACTGAAATCGAGGTTGACGCTGACTAAAGCGGTACCAATTTCGAAGCTGCCTTTGAGGACTACTTCGACATTGTCAAAGCTGTTGACAGTACAAGACAAGGTTTACAAGCTTTACCTAAAAAATACTATTTTAAGTCTCTGTCAGCGATATATGAGGAAGACCAACCCTTTGATGACAATTCACCACATTTTGGTCTTCAGTTTGGCACCCCCAATGTGCCAGAGGAACTTATAACTAACGAGTCCCGACTAAGAGATTTGTATGATAATCTCCAGTCAGCTAGTGGCTTGGATGCCTCGCCAGAGTTAGAGTTTGGTAGGCCTGACCCCTGTGAGCATGCTGACTCATCGTACAGAAAACTGATGGCGAAGGTAATTGAATTTATGGGATGGAGTAGGCCTACTCCATCGTTCGAGCAAGATGATATGACTGACATCTTGAACCAGGGTCATCAGAAAGACACAATTTTACCTTTCCACATGGTACTACAGAAAAAAGTCTCTGCTAATTGGGAGACCCCGGAAACTGCAGCTGCAGTTAATAAAAACTTTGCAAGGAAGTACAGGCCTTCCAGCAGTGACCCGGAATATTGTACCAAGCATCCCACACCGGAAAGCCTGGTGGTTCAGGCAGCTTCGGCTATCAGACAGTTAGCTTACACATATCCCTCCTGACAGGGATGACAAGAGAGTTCATGCCTGTGCATGAAAAGTTTTCACTGTGGGTAGTATGGCTTTGAAATCCATTAATGTGACTTGCATATTGTCTAGATTTACGTTTACCCTGTGGGACTGTGTTACTATCACGGCTGAACACATCCCAGAAGATGAAGAAAGAGACAGCTTCCTGGCGATCATTAAGGATGTTAAGGAGGAAATGAGTGAATGTCTCCAGTCAGGTTTGGATACTGCAGACAGCATCAGCAGATCCATGGCTGCTAGCACAGCATTATGAAGATTTGCGTGGTTGAGGAAGACGGGGTTTGCACCAGATGTGCAAGTAAGACTACTCAACATGCCCTTTGACGGCTCAAGGTTGTTTGGCAGCAAGGTGGATGAGAGTTTGGAGAAGCTGCAGACCTCAAAGGCGGCAACCAAATCCCTTAGCGATGTCATTAGACAACATCAAAAACCCTATTCAGGCTCATCTTCTTGGAGGGGTAAGTTCTTTCGATTCTACTCAATTGGAAGAGGAAGAGGACAAGCCGGTCATAGGGGTCAGAGAAAATTCTCTCGTGGTGGGTGAGGGAGAGATGCTAAGTCAGCCCAAGCAGCGGCAACTTTACCCTCAGCCACTGCTTGGGGGATACCACTGTGCAGAGAGGCAATGCAGCTCTGGTTCTGGGCAATACAGGAAGGAATCTCTCTATCGAGAGTTCACCTATCCGGAGAAGAGAACACGGCAGCGGATGCTCTGAGCAGGCAGAGCACAGTCTCCCACAAATGGGACCTAGCTCAGGAAGTTCTTCAAGAGATCTCCACCCTTTGGGGAACCACTCTGTTTGTGACCAGTGTCAACCAGAAGTGCGAACAGTACTACTCCAGGGAAATTCCCCCAAGAGGAGCTCTAGGAGAAGCGTTTGTAATCGACTGGGATTTTCCGCTACTATATGCGTTTCCTCCAATCCCCGTCATTCCTCATGTTATCAGGAGGTTGAGAAGGTCCGGGAAATCCATAATCCTAATTGCTCCAAATTGGGCCAGGAGGATGTGGTACCCGGACCTTCTAGACATGTCCATCTGCCCTCTAATACGTCTTCCACAAAGAGAGGATGTTCTCTCGCAAGAGGAAGGTCGGATTCTCCATCCAGAGGTCAAGACACTCAGCCTTCACGCATGGTTTCTGAAAGGCTGAGATACAAGGGTTGGGACCAGAAGGACAGCAACTAAATCTTTGTACAGTTGCCGTTGGAACAAGTTCTGCAACTGGTGCAGGGATAAAAATGTGGATCCATTTCTATGTGACACACCTATGGTGCTTTTCTTTCTGTTATATTTAGCTAATCTGGGGCTCCAGAGTGGAACCATTAAGGGTTACCTAGAAGCGCTTTTCATTTTCAAGCGTTCCTCAGTGGAGGATTCATATTTTAAGATCCTTCGGATTGTTCAATTCTTGAAATGCCTTACTAATGTATATCCACCAGATCCATTTAGTGTACCTGTATGGGACCTCAATATTTTGTTAAAGTTTTTAACATGTATTCCTTTTGAGCCTTTACACTCATGTCCTTTAAGACTCTTGACATTAAAAACCGTTTTGCTTATTGCAATAATTTCAGCCCGCAGGGTAACTTGCAGGTTCTTTCTTGCAAACCACCTCATACGATATTTCATAAAGACAAAGTTACTTGCAGGGTAAAGCCTTCTTTTTTTACCGAAAGTAGTCTCTGACTTCCACTTGTCACAAAAAATTACCTTACCAACATTCTATCCACCTCCTCATGCAGCAATGGAGGAGGAGAGGCTAAAAAGAATGGACCCAAAAAGGGCTCTACATTTTTAAATATCCAGAAAGGCTAAAATTCGCCAAGTTGACCAACTATTTCTTGGCTACACTGGTCCCAAATTGGGCCTTGCGGTTAATAAACAAACAATATCCAGATGTATTATCCTGGCTATTGGCGAATGCTACAGATTAGCGGGTAAGGACCCGCTGGAAGGCCTAAGGGCTCATCCCACAAGGGGCATGACAACCTCTGCTGCTCTTCAAAGAGGTGTCCCAATCAATGATATTTGTTCAGCGTCCACTTGGTTGTCTATCCATACATGCGTAAAACTTTACTGTCTGGATTCATCTGCAAGCCAGGGAGGACTTTTTGCAAAGCTGGATAGATATTTATCATAAAAGGAGGAATACGTGGGAGGAACATCCAATTGAAAGAACGTTACCAGGGGTAAGGAACTTGTTCATCTTAGCCAATGTATCTTTAATTTGGGCTATTAGGTACCGCTTCAGTGCCACCTATAAGCCGAAACGATTGCATTAGAATACAGCTATATGGGAGTTGGCAAGTGAGGCAGGACACACAACGTGTAGGTGTTGTTTGGTTATTTACCCACCCATGGCCATGCTAATCCCTATGGCCATTCCCACCCACTACCTGCCCCTCACCACCCAAAACAAATCCTCCTGAGATCTCTTTGAGCTAACTCTATCAATCCGAAACATCACACTTTTGCCTGCCAGAGTTACTTCTTAAATAGCTCGATTGCAGCAGTAAATAGCTAATGGTGTAATAAACATGTCATAACCAAGTGTGCTATGAGACACTCAATAATTGCATGTGTTCCTTGTACCAAACTCCTGTTAAAACAAGCATCGACAAAGCCAGGGGGTTTATGTATAGGTATTAAATAGGCATTTGCCAAGCACTTCTATCAAATGTCTAGGTAATAAAACAATTTTCCAGCCGTTGCAATCCTCTGGCCAGGTAGTACCATAATATCAGTGCCGATCAAATGCCTCTCACATACCTAAACAAAAGACCAAACCTTTGGTTTTGCCTACCTGCGCTTTTTTCATTATTCATGTTTTTTCATTTGTAGAATTCAAACTGCATAACTATTTGTGATCAATTAAGCTAGACTTCTTTCATGTCACACACTCAAGGTGTACTCCCCAAAAACAAAATTACTTTAAAAAAAAGCAACAGAGGAAAAAATTAGCAAGACATCTGAATTATTCACGCTGCATTCCTGCCAAATGAGAATAATCATTTGACAGCTGTTTTAAAGGGGTAATGTTCTCTTTAACTTTGACAACTCAGTTACAAAGTTATCCATGCAAAAAAAGCTGTATTCTTGACAAATAAGAATATTCCTTTGACAGCTTGTTTTAAGGGGTAATTTTCTCTTTACATTTGAAAACTCCCTTGCAAAGTCTCCATGCAAAGATTTTCTGTATGTTCTTTTTCGTGTGATAGTGTGGTTAGATGTCATTTCAGATCATGACCATTGAGCGCGGAAAGGGTGTACCTACACGGGACATATTAGAAAATGAGCTCTCACAGGATGCAGTCGACATGCCTATGACCAGTGCAGAGACATACATTTCATACAATGCTGGAAAACCTATGCATAATTATTTACCACTTCACAAATTGTGGCAATATCTGAACTTGCTGTGATTATTTTTTAGCAGCAATGGTTTTGCCACTGCTAGTTTTGCTGCCAGAGTGGTTTTGCTGACCTGTTTTTAGGTCTAAAAGAGGCGAACATACACTGACATCCAGAAAATGCTGTGATGAGGGAATGCATTCTAAAACCACAGAATCTGTAAATGGGCAATTTAGGGTTCTTCGTCTTTTTTGGTCCATTGTCTAAATGCATGACATCAGCTGAAAATGTTCAGCGGAAAAAGGAGAGCAATATTTAGCATAAAACATTGGATAAGCGTGCATGTTATTTAGAGCCTCGAGTGTAGATTGCACAGTCTCTACAGCATATGAACATTTTTGTTTGCGCTGTTTGGTATGCAGAATTGGCCGGTTTCATGATTAATAGCAAGTGTAATAAAAATGTGGCAATAATATATACATGTTCTCTCCGTATGTGAGACAAAATGCCATGTGATTCACCACTCAATTAAATTATAATTAAAATAGTTTTTTTATAACATGCTTAATACCAAAGAGGTTTCCAAGAATGGACCTGGGGTTAAAACCTGTGTTGCTCTGCGTCATCTTGTTTTCAAGATGAGTGCGTTGCCACTGGGCTATACTACCTGTGGGTTCCAATGAAGCACTTTCATCATTATATATTTCTGATAAAAGATCAGACATTTTATCTATGTTCTTCACATTTGGTTACCTCATAGCGGCTTGCCCATCTGATTTCAAGCAATCTTTTAAGAGATGGACCATTATATTGCTTGTTTACTTAATGGTGATGAAAGTATGTAAAAGATTACATAAATCAAAAAACCGTTTTTAGCTTGGTTTGCTCTGAATTACATGTATAACAACAAGATGGAGCTATTGGGTTATATCAGTGAATATAGGGTATATTTCGATTTAACCACCTCTGTTTGACAGCCTGAACTCCCCTGTTACAGCCACTCATCACTGATGCTCCATGAAAGCAATGAGCTATAATGCGCTCTGGTCTAAAATTACATTTTGTCCAGTAGCTTAAAATCTATTCGGCAATGTGTTCGGCATCCAACTGTTCCAACTGTAAAAGGCGATCAAATGCTCCTTTGGCTTGGCTTTACTTACAAAACACACTATAAGTGACACATTTAAAATGTTGCATTTGTCACAAGTACCATCACTTTTGATACAAAAACTCTTTTAATCACAATTGTCATACCTCTGCTTTATTTTAGAGCGAACCAATCTTGTTAAAGTATCTATTTCCTCATTTTGAATATCTTTTGAAGTATATCTGGCAGTTTTGGTAACAGATTGAGCAATATCAGACAGTTCTCTATCTTTTTAAAGTGCATTGAAACAGCTTTATAAATAAGCCACCTGAGAATTCTAGCACATCTTCTGTGTCACCATGAAGAGGAAGTTAATTAACAATAAGAAACTCAATCACTTCTCCAATGCTCTTCAAGGAAAACCTATTGTTTTCAATTACTTTCGTATCTAATGGACAGGAAATTGGGTCTCCTTCTTCCATTCTTTTTGCACTCTCTGCCAAAGCAGGTGCAGCATAGGTGTATATTTGGCTCAAAATATGTTTCGCAAAACCGTTGCCAGATTCCAGTGCATGTTTGCAATTGAGGAAACCAGTTACCATAAAGACAATTGGTCTAATTATGAGTTTGGTGGTGTAGTCAAAAGCGGTGGTAATGCAGTGGTAACCACTACATTACTGCACCACCAAACTACAGGTTTGGAAGTAAGGCAAAGAAAAATCCTCCAGCCGAATGCTGGAGGTAATTCCTCTGCTTTACCACAAAAAGCAGTCAAATCAGCAGAATTACCACCAGCTGTAATTCCTCTGAAGTCCCAGTGGAGTACTATGGACTAAAAAAAAAAATGGGGACTAACACCACCTACCGCCACTAGTATCCGGTGATATTTCTGCCAAACCAAGAGGCAGGAATGGTAAATCCATTTGGTGGATTTACCATACGACACAGGAACACACAACAAGGGAAATGTTATCTCGTTGATACATCGACATGTGTTTTATTAAAGTAATTTTGAATGAAATAATGACTTAGAAAAACTCATCAAAATATATAGGGGGTGGTGTGAGGGGGTCAGAAATGTGAGGCGCAAACTTTGTGAACATATGTCAAAAGATGACATTTCATTAACTCAAGAGGTTGGATACACGCCTCACTATCCCTACCGTGACAAGGATTTCACTGCCTAAATAAACTAAAGGAAATACTCTAACAAAATGTCTCTGCCCCTCACACCTATACATACAATAACTCAACAAGGTAATGCATGGCAGTTCAAAGACAACAAATATAACAGTTAAGTTCACATTAGGATAACAGTTTCTCTGTATAATCTAGATGAATTTCCCTTCCCAGGATTCAAGCAGGATTCTGTTCCACAGTTCCAAAAGAAACAAAGAACTCCTTTTTGTTACAAAGTTCCAACACAGTTCTTTGTGACTCCAACTTGACAACAATTCTTGAAATTCTGAAAGTTTCCAACACTTCAGAATTGTGCAACAAAGGATCTTTCTCTTCCACTTTTAATAGTAAGAATTCCAGCAATCTTACACGCATAAACAAAGAATGCTTATTTAGTTCATCATCATTTAACATACATTGGGGGTCATTACGACCATGGCAGCGGCGAAATGAACGGTGTGATTAAGGGACTGGCACCGTTCATTCCAGGTCGCCACATAATGAGGTCTGCTCGCGGGTGCTGCTAAGGACGTCTGGTCAGACCAGACATCTTTAGCGGCACCTGCGAGCAGACCAGGATGCAAACAACGGGCCTGCCATTAACAGGCCCCTTGTTAGCATCCTCTCCATTCCCATTGAGCCCTATGCGGGCTCAAATGGGAATGGGGATGTACTGGGTCCCCGTCCCGACAATGGGAATTACCGGACCTGCCAAAGTCGGCATGGCCCAGTAATTCCCTATTTTCGGGACCCGGACCCAGTACCCGGTTTGGGGATAGCAATGCCGCTAAAAGCATGGCTACCTCCAAACTCGTAATGAGGCCCATTGTCTGCAACAAAATATAATTTCTGAAGATGTTAAACACTTCTGCAGCAGTTTTATACAGTTCTTGCTTCAGCAATGAAAGTTTGTCAGGATAATTTGCAAATATTTCAGCATATATCAATGGCTCTACTACTGCTTCTTCAACAACCATTTGTTTCAACAATAAAAGTGTGTCAGGATGATTTGTTAACACCACTTCAGAGCACTGCAACAACTTCCAGCTGGCCTACTTCCATGCCAGGCCTTGTACTTCAGTTACACCTGGTTTACTCCCATGCCAGGTCTACTACTTTAATTACATCTGGTTTACTCCCATGCCAGGCCTGCTACTTGAAAGTTTTCTGTTCGGTATACTGCCTTGTTTTAAAGTGTTCTCACAACCTCTGATCTGTTATACTCCCCTTCTAGGTCATCAATTTACAAATAACAAGTGCTTCTGTGGTTAAGATCAGCTTACATCTTTGCAATGTCTCTTGCTTCGCAACATCAGGTTATAAGCAATTCATCAGGGAAGCCAAGATTCACATTTGTGCTCTTTAGTACACTTTTGTGATTTCCAGAACCTCTGTATGTTATTCTCCTCTCCTTCTGAATAACCTTTACCAGAAAGACAGCCTTCTTGCCACTTTTGTTTCCCCACATCTTCATTAATCAAATACTGACAATGATATGGTTTTATTCTGACTCTTCCTTGGCTTTGTTAATGTGGGTTTATACCAGCTTATTTTATGTACTTCTTCAAACATGGGCAATAAGCTTTACAAACTCAGGGACTTTTATTTGCCCGCTCTTACTTTGGCAATATTTGTTGGTTTTAAATTGCCTTGTTTTTACTTTCTTTTGGTTTGGGTAATGGTAGTTTGCATTGAGTTGTAGAAGTATTGCCCCATCTTGTTGCTGGGTTTCAGTTAAACTTGCATGCTTAAAGTCTCAGTCAATTGGTCTCACAAAATAATGTTTCCTCTGCTTTCTGCCAGTTCGGTATTCAAAATTGCCTTCTTTCTAATTTTTCTCTCTATGCAAATGCCTTCTAATATTAAAGTACCTGCCTTGAGTATGCGAGCAGTCACAGAGTGCTCCAGTGTCACAATAACTTGGTCAACTCACCAGGTATGGTGCGCGCGTCCGTTTCCCTCACTGCTCACAGGTCCTTCGCTTCAGCTGCTCTTTGCGATTTCGGCAAACTGCTGTTTTCTGCTGCTGCCTGGGCTACTTGCACACACATATTCTTCTACTCCAGAGGCTCTCTCTGGTGATCGCCTGCCACCGGAGAAAGCCTTGGGGAATGGGGAAGCTTTCCAAACGTTTGCTTCCCTCTGCATAGCCTCTTCAAATCAGGTCTCCAGGGGGTAAGCTTCCCGCTCCGATGCTTCCCGCTGCGCGGCCTATTCAATTAAGGCTTCTGGAGGTGAAGACCCTCTCAGGACCGGCTACTGTTCACCCCTCGACAGTGATACCAGCGTCTTCTTTCTCCTCCAGTCTCTGCTTCTGCTACAACGTAAAGAGTTCACAACTTCTCCATCTAGGACTAGTGCTCTGCTGCTTCTTTTTACTAATGGCCTACACCTGAGGTGGCCTTTTAAGTCTCCCAGTTTCCCCCAGGTGTGCGTCATTCCCATTAACAAGCTGCACTTCTATCCAGGAATGTCATAAGGATAAATCACAAGATTTGATTTTACAGAAAAATAATTTACAGAAAAATAAAGATTTTTGAGTTTAAGTTGTTATTATTCACATACGCTTTTTCACTGTACATTTTGGAGTTACGGGAGCGTCTAACTCTATGGGGGTCATTCCGAGGTTGGAGGTAAGGGAAAAACAATGCCGATAAAGCATTACTGGCATCGCTTACCGCTCCGGGCTATTCCAACCTGCCAATCCGCTATTAGCGGCACCGTAAATAACGGTGCCTCTAATAGCGGCATGGGCGCGGGCACGCGGCCCATCATACCGGCAATAGCGGCATGCCGCTAAAGGGAGTAAATCACAAGTCAGGCGGACAAGCAAATACCGGCATCATGAAGGCGCAAATAGTGGATACCGGCATGCCGTAAATACCGGCATCGAGAACCAACCGTAAAATGCTATGTGCAGTGTTCCCAACTGACACAGGTGCACACTATCAGCACAGGTGGAGGCAATGGAGTCTGGGCCT
Organism: Ambystoma mexicanum; assembly: GCF_040938575.1. Classification (NCBI taxonomy): domain Eukaryota; kingdom Metazoa; phylum Chordata; class Amphibia; order Caudata; family Ambystomatidae; genus Ambystoma; species Ambystoma mexicanum. The sequence goes on along the minus strand of NC_090932.1, from coordinate 1,402,156,710 downwards.
GTACAGAAGGAGCACACCCACACACCACACCCCTTCCCACACCAAGATGATTCCAATAGTAGTAGCAATACTGGAGCTGGAGGACATGCTTGCATTGCAACACCAGCAACAACAGCAACAGCAGGCACCACAGAGGAGACGGAGCAGGAGAAGGAGGATGAGACAGGCCCAGCATGCCCCACCAGTGCAGCCAGCATAACCACGCAGGCAGCCCCCAATCCCTCGCATCAAAGCCAGTCCTTTCAACCTAACCCCTGAGCAGATCCATACCCTGTACCGTCTGGACCGGCACACCATCACCACCATCGTGGACATGATACACAACAACATAGTCAGCCTCATTGAAATACGCACCGCCATCCCCCATCTGCTGAAGGTAGTGTCTGTGCTCCACTTCCTTGCCACATGCATCTACCAGCACACAGTGGGGCACATGCATGGCATATCACAACCTTTATTTTCTCGCATTCTTAAGCAAGTGCTGGATGCCCTCCTCAAGCACACAAGGGACTACATATCCCTACCACGGACTCCCCAGGAGATTTTTGAAACAAAAGTTGGCTTCCATGCACTGGCAGGCATGCCAAATTGTATAGGTGCCCTCAACTGCACCCACGTGGAGTTGGTGGTGCCACATGCCATGGAGGTGGTGTACCGCAACCGCAAGCAATACCACTCCATCGAAGTGCAGATGGTATGCAACGCCAGCAAGATCATCACACATTGTTGTGCCCGATATCCCGGATCAACTCATGACTCAATGGTCCTGCGGAACTCCATGCTACCACGCTTCTTGGAGCGACATGCTATACGACGTGCCTGGCTGCTTGGTAAGTTGCATGACAGGCACATGGCAGTGAAATGGGGGGAGAGATGCACACACCACCATGGTGTCAATGTTTATGTGACAGCATGATGTGCACATCGCTAAACACTGTGCCCCAAAGCATCCCAAACAGAACATGACACCCAAATCCCATAGGAATGAAGTAAGGTCGACACCTATCACAACATGACTAACAGTTAACCACCCCACATCCCACAACATGTGCAACACTCATCAGCGGACCTCACCCTCCGTAACACCATCCAGCAACATGCAGTGTATATGCGCTATGTTGCTGTCTCCAGCGAATCACCACACAGGACAAGCATCCATGGGAGAGCATTGGACTGAACCACCAAGGGAATCCACTGTCTGTCACAGGGCCGCCACAACCACAGGAATGCTGCATGTCACCATGGGAAAAATCAGCACTGAATGCCTAATTTTGCAGAGCCTACTGCCAACGCTCCCAATCAGAAAATCCTACAGAACTCAAGACATCACTAAATTGACACGGACACAGCAATATGCGTACACAATGCATGAGCTACAAGATGGCAGAGCACACCGTGTATCATCTTCAAGATGCAACCCACACCATTATTCCATAGCACAGGACACATTGAGGGCCTAAAAATGGTGTGCATACAACCAGGGACATGTGCATGTGACCAACGATAATCTGCCGGCATGTGTGACTAGTACAGCTGTCCATCATCAATCGACTGTCATATACCTTTTTTTGCCTCCCATGCAGGTGACAGTGGCTATGCCTTGATGCCGTGGCTCCTCACACCTGTCAGATAACCCACAGAACAGGCACTAGGAGGACTACTATCGATCCCACACCCGTACCCGTGTGGTCATTGAGCAGATCTTTGGCCTGTTGAAGGCATGGTTTCGCTGCCTTAGCCCGTCGGGTGGGGCACTCCTCTACAGGCATGAGAAGGTGGCCAAGGTCATCATGGCATGTGTCATGCTGCACAACATGTGTATCCGACGCAACGTGCCCCTGCCCCCTGAACTGCAACCACCTGGTGATGATGAAGTGGCTGCACATCATTGCGGTGCCCATGTACAGAAGCTACGTGCTGAGCATCAGTCAGTGATTGCACAATATTTCTGACACACATGGCTGCAGAGGGTGACATGATAGTTGGACAGAGGGCACTGGGTGTGGGAGTACATGTACACTATGCACTGTATATGAATAAATGACACATGCACAATGATGAATGTCCACTCAAGTCTTTCTTTTAACACAACGGGTGCATTGAAAAATACAATGAAAACGGAAGTGCACTAACCCTCCACCACCCTCATCCCCCTCCCACTCCCCCCACAACTCCCCCACACACCCTCACCCCCTCCCCCCACAACTCCCCCACACATGCCCCAACAAGTGTCTAATGCCTTCATCAGGCTGGCCAGTCTACTTTTTGGCACTCCCTGGACCTGGTGGCGGCATGTCCGGCCAGCGTAGGGTGCGCGACGACCTACGGAGTGGGCTGGTCTGGGTTGAGCTGGAGGACGATGGTGCGGCCGCCTGCTCCATCTGGGGTGCCAGAGGTTCTGCCTCCCTAGCATCGGCGATGCGGCTGAGGACCTGCCGCAGGGCGGATACCTCCTCACACAGTCGGCGTGTATTGTCTGCAAAAATCTTGCCCAGGGAGGCGGTGTTATCAGCAATTATCTTGCCCAGAGAGGCAGTGTTCTCACGTCACTCCTGCCTTGCCTGGGCATTGTCATTCACAAACTGACGCACAAGGGCAGTCAGTTCCTCATGACGCTGCGGCCCCGCCGGTACACCTGTGTAGGTGAAGGGTGCTTGGGTGTCATGTTGGACTTGGATGGGCTCCACTATGGGACTCATGGCACCTTGATAATACTCGCCCCAGACGGCTCTGGGGTGGTGGCGTGGTCTGACTCCAAAGATGTGATCTGGGGGGATGGTGCTGGACTTGGTGTGCAGGGCTGTTCTGAGGATTCGTCCTCCATAGGCACCCACACCTCTTCCTGCGCCTCCTCCTGAGCCAGGGGTGCTGTGGCTGCCACCTCCCCAACTGAGCTGGACTCTGCTGAGTGTGGAGCATCAGCTGTGTCCTGTGGCAGTGGGACAGGGGTTACGGCTTCCGTCTCAACTGCCCTTGGCGGCACCAGTGCTGTGGCATCTGTAGGTGGTTTCCTTGGTGGTGCATGGTGGGCCTTGGGTTGGGTCTTTGAGGTGGAAGGACTGTTGGCCTCATCCCAGGCCCTCTTCCGGGGTGTGGTTGGCTGTGGGAGTGAGTCCCGCGCCTCGCTGTCATGGTATGAGCCTGTGGTGGTCGAAGAGAGGGATGGCATGAGTGATGGTTTGAGAAGCATCATGCATACATTTGTATAATTGCTCATCTACACATTAGAGGGTAATAGACAGTTGAGTTTGGATGATCACGTTGATTGCTACATGGGTGAGTAATGCAGGCATCCGTCAGTGATCACTCATGTGGGGAAAGACGTATGGTATGTGACATGCATATTTCTTGGGGCCCTCATGCAGTGTGACTCATGCCATTGACATCTTAATGTGGTTTGTGTACGGTATGGCATTGCCTTGCTGCAGGCATCTGCATGTGTCTGTGCTGCGTACCACAACTTTTCTGGGAATGTGTGTGAATTGGGCCATGGCTTGCCTCTTTAGACAGACATATTGGTGGACTATCCTCAGACTCTGCATTACAGTGCTTTCTTAGGACACTCACCTCCGTCCGCCGATGATGTGGCCCCACACTCCATGTCTCCAACACCTTCTATTGACTCCATGCCGATCAGGCTAGCACATATGTCCTCCCACCGGGACAGCTTTATGGGGGAGCTTGCTCCTCTGCCATTCGACATTGCCTTGCTCCTGTTGGCAGAGAGTATGTTGCAGACTCGCAGCCGCAAGTCGTCCCACCGCTTCCTGCAGTCCTTGATAGTGCAGGGGGTGTTACCGACCGCTCTTACTTTCTGCGCCACAAGTGCCCAGATCTCCTTTTTGCGTATTATGGCCTTCCTCTTCATGCTCTGGGCAAACACGACGTCTGCATGTTCTTGCAGGGTCTCAGCTAGCATGGTCAGCTCATCTTCATTGAAGCACTGCTTGCGCTGGCGGGAGGTGCCCTTCTTCACAGCCTTAGGCATTGTGGTATGGAAGATAATGAGATTTCACAAACAGCAGTATCATACAGGTCCTGGCTCCTGAGGATGGCAATGGATTGTGTTTTTAAAGATGGCCGCCGTGCTCCTTCCCGTTTATGTGCGATGACGCTACTTCCGGTTCCGCTTATTTACGGTGACCGTTATTAGCGGTCAGCGGTGGCCACTAATGCTGCATTGGTTCATGCCGGTAGTGCAATCTGCGCTTTACATGATGCCGCTGAGGGCCTTTTGCAGGCCTTTTACGGCATGGCAGTGATGCCCTTACTGACATGGCGCAAAGCTCGTACCCGCAAAGTCGTAATAGCCCTCTATTAGCGGGCTCTTGACTACACGGACACAGTATTTGCTCCATGCCGGTAAGGACAGTTACTTACCTCTAAACTCGGAATGACCCCCTATGAGTCCCCATGGTTTTAGAGTGGTTTTCATTTCTTTCCATGCCTAAGCGTTTATTAATGTTTTCACCCTTTTTAAGATGTTCACCTTGGGAGTTAAAAGATTGTTCTGACAACAAGCCATTACATACTTTGGCATTGACGAGAAAGATGTCTTTCCTAGAGGAAGACAAATACTGCATCTCACCCAACAGGGTCCTCTTATTCCCCTGGGCCCTTTCTCCTCCCAGGTGATCCTCCCACAGAACACCTCCCCCAAGGTCTGGATCAGAAAGCATCTGCCTTTCCCTGGCCACCTGGGACGAGACTTTAGGTAGGGTCTTTGTGAGGACTCCACAGGATTCCTCATAGTGGCTAAGGGATTGAAAGGAGTGGGGAGGTGGTTGGGATGGGTATAATAGCATAGGTAAGAGGGTTTTTGGGACCACCAATCAATGAGTTTATTTGAAGTAATTTCTTCAAAACAAATTACTTCAAAAAAACAGTTGCTGATGTAAGGACATAGAACCAGTGAAACAAAAGCATGTGTCTTTGCTTACAGAATACTCCAACCATTTTTGGGTTTGGTGCGATTCTGAACTGAATGCTCTTTCACAGGTACCAAATTTACTTTTTGGATAGGGCTTCAGTAAAGGCTGGGATGGTTTTTCTCTATTCAAATCATTAATATTCTCTGTGTTAGCTGATCAGGCTGTTTCCTCTCCTTTACGCAATACGAGGGTGGTACGGACAGAGCACTTGCTGGAAACTATGATGCATTGTGAGTGGCTTCTACATAACCTTTTGTAATTACAAATGTGTCCATGGCGCTCGTGCTAGGGTAAATAACTGCAATGCATTTGTTTTTTTAAAACAACAATGAATAGTTATTAGTTATGGAAAAAGCACACTAAAATGGACTCCAGAGTGACCTGCTTAGAAATTCTTTGCAGGCCACGGCACCTGTCCTTCTATGGAAAACACTGCCCAAAGTATTGCTTTGTTCCTCAAAAGTGAAAATCGCTCTGCCTTCTTGAGATCCTAGTTAGAACATTGAAAACATGCATTAAAATAGAGCCATGCATTAGATGAACACCCCCTTCTTGCTTACCCGCATAAGAGGCCTGTGTTTTGTTATTAAAATGGAACTGCTTGCTGCATGAATGAAGCCTTGCACTGAATAATTAGACAAGGGGTCTGCAACACGCAGCTCTCCAGAAGTTTAGGAATACAACCCTAATGATTAGATTCTCTAAATCCAGTGCCTTAAATGTGCTGGGCCCCCAGCGACCGGCTTTTAAATTGTGAATTGATACTGGGCCATGCCATATCCCCCATAGTCCTACGTCCCGTGCCCTTTCCTTCATACTTGTGGGACATTCCGTCCTTTGGGACGGGACCAGAGTAATTTTGCAAAAAGCATAAAAAATTGAAAATGTTTCCTTCTTCTATCTTTATGCGGGGTGCCGCATGTGCTGTAACCCCGCCCTCCTGAGCTCCACCCCACGCATCGCCCTTCAGTCCTTTTCTCTGCGCTGTCGGGGCAGGACGCACTAGCATCACTGGGAATTCTATTTTTTATACCCTTTGTCCTTCCTTCCTGCTCCGGTTCGCCGGTCATTTTGTCCTCCATTTATGCCGGAACATTGCGGATTTGTGTCCTGTTCTTCATTCGTGCTTCTACTGCGACTCCCTCTCCGTCCAGGCACTCCAGGCACGCCAGCATCATCTTTTGCGGTGGGAGGAGGTGTTTCAACGTGTTCCTCCACCTCATTTCCAGCTTTTCATCGACGAAAAGAAGAAATGCTCAGTAAGTTCTTTACTTTTTAGGGCTCAGAGGCCAGGGGACTCCTTTCCCAGGTCCGGGAGGGGCTTGTGTAGCTCTGGCAACAGGGGTTTCCCTGAGGTACCCCAGGGGCCTAATAGACGTACTGGAATGTTCTCCGAGGGTTCCTGCTGTGAACCTGTCAGTACCGGACATCATTCCGAGATTCACCATTTGAGTGCTAAGATTAAGTCCAGCTCGTCTGTGGCTCTGGATACCAGAGTTTGCCCTGAGGTTTACTTTTCTGGAGCTTTCCACACTGACACCGGGGTACGCCCTGAGGTCTCCGTTTCTGGAGCTTTCCATACCGAGTCACAGCTCGAGGCCCCTCTTGAGGGAGCTTTACGTACCGGGTTAAAACCCGAGGTTCCTTTTGTTGAGGCTAAGGTCAGCACCGACAGATCTGAGAGACTCTCTTTGAAGGTCTTTTCGGTGAGGTATATCCCTCAACCGTCCCACACTCAGGGTCATGGTGGTACTGGTTCTGTCCAGGGGGCAAAGAGGGCGGTCACGGACCATTACAACTCCACTCCCGGCTCTGCCGAGGTTCCTCCGCTGGAGGCTAAGTTTGTGGCTGGTTCTAAGATGTCCAGTAAACATCCGAGACCACCCAGTACCAGCTCTGCCGAGGATCCTTGTGTCAAGGCCAAGGTGTTGCTTAAATCCCCCGAATCCCCTGAGGAGACAATTGCCTCATCTCCACATGTGACGCAGTTCTCCTCAGGTGTCCACAAAATGGCAGCTCAACCTCCATGGTCTACGGAGGCCATTTTGGATGCCTCTCTTACACCGATGTTCACGCCGTCTCGTGCTGGGAACATTCCTTTTGGAGCTGAGCAGCCTTTTCCATGCCATGTGGACAACAGAAATCCGCTCTGTCTGTCATTTGACTGGTGTGCTCAGACACCGTTGCCGCAAACAGTCTCTCTACCTCCTGCTTCCACTCCACTGATTTATGTGGACCTGGCCGGTGGTGGGCCTTCATGGCAACCGTCCTCCTTGCGTTCATGGGGGTATGCCCCTAACGAGGGGCCTCTGCCTGTACCTACTCCAAAGCCTTCGGCTGAGGATGAGTTCTTTGACAAGTTTCAGATGCTCATGCACTCTGACCCTATGAAAGCGTATTTCAAGCGTCTGTTCAGGGAAGTGTACCCAAAGCCTCCTGTCCCACCTTCGGCCCCAACTGTTCCGAGGCAGGTTCCGGTGGCGCCATTCACTCCACCGCTTCCTTCTGGACCTCCTCCATCTCTTCCTCCTCTGCCCCTGTTGTCTCCTTTAGAGAAGACACTGGCAGACCGGGACAACACTTTAAAACCTGAGGCGGAATGCATGGTGGACCAGTCTTCTGGTCCCGCCTCATTGGATGAGCCTCAAGCGGATCAAGACAGCGATGAGCAGCCCCGCTCGGTGAGAGCATTCCATGACCGGGTCCTGCATATGATGGCCCTTCTTGACATTCCAGTACCCGAGGCCCCCACTCCGCAGGAGGGGGTGCTTTTGGGAGCCTTTACCCTGTCACCTCAAGAGCGCACCGGCCTGTTCCTCTGTCTTGGCTGAGGCCCGCAAAGTCTGGGATAAACCCCACACTGGGCTACACATCAACAAGAAAATTGACGCTCGATACAAGCTTCACACCTCTGAGGAGATAGCTTTATCGGCTTGTCCGCTCCCGTCCTCAACGGTGGTGGATGCGGCCACGCTCCAGTCCAAGCCAGCCTCTGCATCTTCAACGGCAGCAGCCCAAATCCTATCCAAGGAGGATAAACTTTTGGACTCCTTGGTCAAGAAGGTTTTTGCCAATTTGGCTCTCCAACTTGGCAGCAGCCATTCTGAGGCTGTGGAAAGAGTTAGCTGATTTCCAGGAGTGCATTCCTGCTGATAGGCTAGATGACTTTAAAGCCAGTTTGTCGGACGCCAGAGTGTTGGCACAGGATCTACTGGAAGCTGTGACAAACCACAGAGATACCTCAGCTCAAGGCCTCTTGGTAGGGGTTGTCTCCTCCTGCCAGGCATGGCTCCATGCAAAAATACTGTCAAAGGAAGTACGAGACAAAGTACTGGACCTTCCTTTTGATGGCAAGGAATTGTTTTATTCTTCTACCGACAAGGAGCTCACAAAGACCAAATCGAGTACCCAAATCGCCAAATCTTTATCGGTTTTGATGAAAGCTCCAGCCAAGGCCCCTTATACACAGAGGTCGGGGTCCCAGACTCGATCGTTCTCTGGGTTCCGGGGGTTTCAGGATCGTGGTGAGCGCCGAACTGAAGCTCTGGTTGGCGGGACCCACCGAAAACAACAACGGCAAGGTGGTTGTTTTTTCTCTCACCCATTAGCCTCTTCTCCAGGTGCAGGTAGTCTCCCCGCCGACAAATCAGCAAAATTATATTTTTTGTTGGTCGCACGAGACTCCGGTGGGAGGACGAATCTCGTCTCATCTGGAGGCATGGCAGACCATCACCGAAGACCGGTGGATTTTGTCCATCGCTCGGGTGGATTTTCGCTTGCCCCTCCCTCCTACCCCACCCTTAAATCCTCCCTTCCAGCAGATTGGAACGACCTCCCTCAGAGCCGAGGTACAGAAACTTCTAGACCTCAGGGTGGTGGAACCTGTTCCTCTTGGGGACCAAGGGGAGAGCTTCTACTCTCGTCTTTTCACAGTGCCCAACCCCAACCAGGCTGGCCTGTGCACTATCCTCGATCTTTCCCAGTTCAATCTTTCTCTTCCCAAAGAGAAATTCAAGATAATCGCGCCTTGCCAAATAAAGTCCTCTCTTCGGAAGGGCGACTGGCTCAGTGTAGTGGACTTTCAGGACACTTGCATTTACATCCTGATATGGAGGCCTCATCGGAAATATCTGTGATTCTCTCTGGGAGGAGAACATTTTCAGTTCTGAGTGCTCCCTTTTGGTCTCAACTTGGCGCTGCGTGTCTTTACAAAGTTGATGTCGGCCATCGCAGCTTTCCTCCGGCTAAAGGGCGTTCATGTATATCTGTATTTAGATGACTGGCTCCTACGCCGTCCTTGCCACAGACGACATCGAACAATCTCCAGTTCCTCCTCCAGCTCCTGTTCCGCCTTGGGCTGTCGGTGAACTGGTGGAAATCTTTCATGACAGTCTCCCAAGACCTGATTTTCTGCTGGAATACGATCAATACCAGGGTGTTCCTAACGGCGGACAGGGTTTCGGATCTATTTACCACGTGCCAGCTCTTCCTCCAGTCTTCGCACATGATGGCTTGGTGGTTAGGAGGAAAGGGGACGGGACTTAGGAGTATAATAAAGTTACTCACCGTAGTGACTACCTTACTCCTAGTCCATAGTCCCCTTTTCTCCACACGCCCGCCCGCTGTCCCCTCTAAAAAGTATCCTCTATTATTGCTTAAATGTTCTCAGACCTGGCGATAGAAAAAGACTGAAGGGCGATGCACGGGCGGAGCTCAGGAGGGCGGGGTTACAGCCACGTGCGGTACCCTGCGTAAAAATAGAAGAAGGACAACATTTTCAATTTTTGATGCTTTTTACAAAAGTGCTCTGGTCGTGTCCCGACGGACAGAAAGTCCCATAAGTATGGAGGAAAGGGGACTATGGACTAGGAGTAAGGTAGTCACTATGGTGACTAACTTTATTACCAAAGGACTAGAGTAACAGGGGATACCAGGAAAATCCAACTACTGTGACCTGGCCTGGATAGAAAATGTATTAGAAAAACATCAAAGGTCAGAGTAGTAAAAGTGTTCAGGTGGTTGTTGTTGGTATAGCAACAAAATCTACATACTCAAGCTAAATATAGAATCTGCATCTGTCACTATCTCAACAATCAATGAGGAGAAACAATTAAATTCAAACCTCTAGGCAATCAAACTATTTAGTATTTTTATTTATTAACATTTGTTAAATAAATCTCTAGAAAAAGTATTATTTTAGTAAAAAACATACAATAACATTGGTATCTACAATATTATTAACAATAGTTCATATGGATCAATCCCTCCATTTCATTGTCGGATTGATCTGATACAAAATTCTCATCCATAAATCACATCCAACCACACTGCAACCATACCACATACATACACAAGCCCAATAATAGAATCATTCATAATACAAACAATGATAAAACAATTTATCCTCAAAAATATCCAACAATCTAAAACATCATCATACAATATCTGGTCCATTATTAATGTAGACCATCAATATAACACCTAAAAGCCAGTTCCTTGTAATTATGAACTTTACTGGCTCGGGTGGGCTTGACTTCTAATTTTGTTCATAAATAACAAAACAACCCCAACCCGACATGTTTCTTTCTGTATCACGTCCAGTAACCAGAAATTCTTCAGGGGTGTTATGGTCCAGCAGAGTCAGATGGATTGTACATGGACAAGAAAGAGATTTGTAGTATGCCCCACCAACACACACATTGCGTCTCTTATAATTATGCGGTGTACGACCCGGGACAGGGGTAACCTACAAGATCACAGAGGTAAAGGCATTGTGTCGCCACAATAGTCATCCGGATTCCAAACTCTGATTATCAGAGGGGAAAACTCTCAACCTGTGTTCAGTACAGGATAAAAGGCGACTTGATACCTTTATAGAGTAATCAGATTCTGTTCAATATATGTATAAGTCTTAACCAAATCATGGCAGAATGTTTCTAAACCATTGATATAGACCGCAGCAACGGGGTGAGTCGTGGTCATCAGAAAATCGATATCTCAGTGGTTGTATTCCAACTGACGGGGCAGACGCGTGAATCCGGAATGACTAACTTTATTATTCACAGACACCTGATTATTTCCAACCTCCTCTCTGGCTCTTTGGGGATGCTGCTGTCTTTGCTGCAGCAAGGATGAACCTTTAATACCTGGGATTTATTGAAACAATAAAAAGGACCCAAGTGGGCATAAATAAGCATTGGCAAAGCAGCAAACAGTTTCAGTATTTCTGGAGGCACGGGATAGGTATTTTGTAGGCACTGCCATAATGGTACTGCCTGTTCGTAAGGTGGCAACAGTTGTCAGGCAAATGGTTTTAGTACATGAGCTCCCTCTGGATATGTTTATAAATAAATTACTATTTGATAAATACAAAATGTTTTCCCTCAGTTTGTAAGCAGTCAAATGAGTGAATACATTACCTTCAGTTTGTATATGAATGGCCCTGCCCCAGTGTGCTTAATAGCTTTTGTAAGTGCTCATTTATGGTTTCAATTCCCCTGTTGGCTACTGTGATGAATCCTGCGGAGCCATCACTGATCCCCAGCCTAAAGGCTCCTCCCATCTGGCCAGGGGAAGGCAGCCGCTATCTGCTTCTGACCATGGGGTGATATTATGCAGGAGGATCAGATGGGAGGAGATGGCTGTCAGGGAGAAGTAGTGACTCCCTTGGGAAAAACGCAGTATTCTTCTTTCAGTGAAGATGAAGATCCTATAATGCCCAAATACCTGATGGCATTTTATCACTGTGTAAGTCCCTCCCATGTTAAAACCCAAAGAACATTGTATGAAAGTACCCATAAACAGAATAAGCGTGACACTTCAGGTACACGTGGGTCACATTTAACATCCCTTGATTATAATGGTTCTGTTCTGGTTGGGAGTGTTGAACACAGTATCACTGCACATAAAGTTCACATGGCAACTCCTGTTTTTCACAGACTCAAATCCAACAAGCATTTAAAACAATATAGTTTTGTAAAGGTTAAAAACAATATGGACTTCAATTCCCATAATACCTAGGGTACTGGGACAAAGAAGAGGAGTGAAGTGTCAATGTGCAATAGAAGCAACCTTAAGCCAAAGATGCAGACTAGTTGTTCAACAAATCATCAGCTGTGCAGGAGATTTACAAATGGTGGAGCAGGACAGGAGGTGGTCGCAGTTCGGAGTAAGGAGAAGGAGCAGAAAACCATGGAGGACGCGAAGCTGGAGATGAGCTCCAAAGCAGAGTCACAGCAATGAGCCATGCTGAAAAAGGACGTTCACGGGCCCTCACCTGGGGGTGTCACGCGCTGGAGGAGAAGGACTCTGGGGAAAGCTAGTGGCTGCAGGACCGGGTGCGATGCGGTCACGTAGAACAGCAAGAGTTCCATTTTCAGATGCTCGAGAGACCTACGTGGGAACCAAGAGAGATTCTCTGTGAGCGGGGAAACCAACCTGACAATGGTTCTTCGTTAAAGACACACGTTAAGCCGATGAGTCACCAAAAGAAGTTGGAGGACCCGGATGTGTTAGGACACCTGAGCAGGCAATTTGAATACCAACCCAAGATAACAAAAGGCCAACAAGGGTGCAATTCCCCTCACATGGGATGTCAGCTTGGGGAGACCTGGAAGCTGCATTACCATCAGCCAAGAGTCTTTGAAGAAGAGATAGAAAGGCAAAAAGGGTACAATTCTCCTCACATGGGATGTCAGTTTGGGGAAACCTGTAAACCACATTGCAACCAGCCACAAGATTTGAAAGAAGAGAAAGAAAGGCAAAAAGGGTACCATTCTCCTCATATGACATGTTAGTTTTGGGAAACCTGTAACCTGCATTTCCACTAGCCAAGAGTCTTTAAAGAAGAGAAGGAAAGGCAAACGAAGGGAACAATTCTTCTCACATGAGATTTCTGTTTGGGAAAACCTGTAACCTGCATTTCTATGAGCCAAAAGACTTTGAAGAAGAGAAAGAAAGGCAAAAAGTGTACAATTCTCCTTATATGGGATTTCAGTTTGGGCAAACCTGTAACCCGCATTGCCACCAGCCAAAAGACTTTGCAGACAAAAAAAGGCAAAAAGGGTGCAATTCTCCTCATGTGAGATATCAGTTTGCGGAAACCTGGAACCCACATTGCCATAAGAAAACATATGGGCAAACATTGTGCAATTGACCTAATATGGGATGTCGATGTGAAGAAACCTGGAACAAAGATTACCACAAGCAGAGAGAAACATTAACAGTAGTATGAAGTAGAAACCAGTCCTGGCAGGCGAGTAAACCAGGAAGGGAGCAGCTATGTGAAACTATTCCTGTCAGGTGAGTAAACCAGCAACTAAATAGTGTTGTGTAAAGAAACCTTTTACTTTATCATAGTGACAAACTATTGTACAACAAGAGACATTTGTTATGCAATTCTCACAGAAGTATTCTATGAGGAAAACACTTACTTTGACCACCTAAGAAAAGCCTTCTATGAAAGAAACACCTGTGTTAACATCTTGACAAAAAGGATTCTATAGAAAAGATTGTTGTTACATTCTCCGAAGTTATGTTCTGTTATTGGCCATTTCTATAGCGCCTTTTACCATTGTTATGATTCCAAACCACTGTGGGTTGAATACCCTCGAGACTGCAGTCCAGATCAGTAGAGAGAGTTGTGTAGTAAAACATACTTGGGTGCAAACGGTATGTGGGCAGCCAGTGTGCAGTGGGAGGTGTGTAGCTGCATACTAGTACTAGGTGTGATGCAGTGGTTGTGTAAGATCAGTAGAATGTGCAGCAAGATCAATGGACTATGGTATTTGCATTATGGCTTGAGGAAGACACTATGTGGGCAGCTAGGCTGATATCGAGGAGTATAGCTGCATTCTAAAGACTGTAGAGGTGAACGTGGAGGTGTGTAAGTATGTGTGCAGCTAGGCCGAATAATTCGAGAGGTGTAGCTGCAATCTATTGTTTGTTGGTGCAGAGTCAAGAGTTAGCATAGAGGTGTGTTTGAGTGTTTGTGTTTTCTAGGGTGATCTTGTTCCGGTTGAGCTTCCAGTGTCTGTCTTGGTATCTCCCTGTTTCTTGATGGGTAAGATTGATTTGTCGAAGACTGACTGGTGGTGACAGGCAGAGTTTTCCAAAACTCTTGTTGTTACCCTGTAGGGGATCATTTTGACATCTTGAGAAGAATATTTCTTAAGAGAAACAATTGCTTTGGTTTTGAACAAGTGCTCTATGGAAGAGACATTTACTTTGGCCATTTGAGGGAAGTGTTGGAATTAAGAGATATTATTCATTGAGGTGAATAGAATATTATTGGAACAGGACTCTTTCAAAAGTCTTCCTGAATTGATTCAGGGGAAGGGAGTCAAACCCTGGATGCAAGAATTGCTTTGTTGGAATCATATTTGTGAACGTTTATACTTTTTTGTTGAACTGGAAACAGATACATTTACTTTACACATTTTGGTTGTATATGTTAGTGTGAGGGTCTGATATATTTGAACACAAAGTCAATTTTCTTTAAGATCTAGTTTGATAGGAGGATAGCTCAGGGGCAATGTGCTCGCCTTGGAAGCAAGATGACACAGAGCAATGCAGGTTTGATCCCTGGGTCTGTGCTTAGAAACCTATGAGTATTAAGCATGTTATAAATAACCTATCATATCATAGGCAGGAGCATTCCTGTTAGGATAGGTACTGATAAGCTGTTATCCCATCCACCTTTTTATTTTAATAAACATGAAAAATGTTGAGAAAATGACAACTTTGTGCCTGCCTCTCATTTATGACCCCTCCCACCCACCACTACTTTCTTTGTTCTACTGTGTAGAAGCCAAATACAGTGCTTGGTTATAATCTACAGCTATTAACCCCTTGCCCTCCATGCATTGTTTATGATTTTGCCACCGTATGAAAGCAAGGGCCGATATGCACATATTCACCAGGAAGGCACAAGTTTTCTCAAATAAAAGGCTGTATAACTTAGAATGTGATTTTGCTGTCCTAACTCCAAAACAGACCTATTTAAAGATGTTAACGTAATATCATAGACATGTTTAACCCTGCATTTAGCTCTTTAGTGTGGGGCAAGGAGTATATTTTGGGGAATAATTAAGTTGAAGGTGGGGCTCCCTCCATCATAAACCCAGGGAAATCACCCATTGGAGTTGACATTAGGAAACATTTCCATTTTAACCTATACACCACAGAGCTGCCTCAGAGTGTGGGTTGTGGGTCCCCCAAACATCATTTTTAAATGTGCCACCAAGAGCCCCAGTGCATCTTCAGCTGAACATGAAATCTCCCACGAGAAAGGGGAGGAGGAAGACACATAGCACCAATGTAATAAACTTGCTGCTCCACATAAAATCAAAGAGGATTTTGGGAGCTTAGGAATTAACACTAATAGTTATACATGACATGTATGTGACAGCAATATCAAGCCTGCAATCCTTTTGAGCATACAAAGCATACTGGTCTTCCTGCTCATATCATTTGATTTTTGATAACACCCTAAGAGTAAAATGACTGAAAACCTACACTCATATATACTCATTTGGGCAGCCATTGACTTTTTATGCACAGCACTTCAATTGCAAAAAGCGGTTCTTAGTTACTTACAATCAATTAAAATAGTTAAAATCACGCCAGACAGAAGCAATGTTGCAGACCGTGAAGTTAATACTGACTGAGGGCCACCATGGACACGGGTCCCCTGCACGCGCTGCAGGTGTTCTGGGTGCCTCTGTTATGCCAGTGGTGCTGACGGACGCTTATTGTGTAGATAACAGGTTTTTTTTATAAACAAAATGATTTACGAATTAAAAGAAAACTGAGCACAACTTTGTAGGGTCGGAGGTCTCTTTTCTAGGGGGGGGGCGGCAGAGCAGTTCCTTGAGGGGAGGCTGATCCCCCTGGTACCCCTGCTGGAGCAGGGCCTGGTGTACAGACACAAATGAATGCCTTAAATCCTGATATGACTAGTCATCCCTTCCTTGGTGAGGATCAGTATGGACTTTCGTGTTCCACTTGGAGTTTAGGAACAGGCTGTGTAGTGCAGGTTTCAGGTGTGTCCATGGTCGAGGTTTTTGGGGTGATGGGAGGTTGCATAAGAGGGAACTGATGGGCTGAATTACAACTTATACTGCCTTTAGTCCTCATCTTTGGACTCACTGCTTCTGAAGAATCCCTGTTCCTGGGAAATCACAGCTCTGAAATGAAAGAAGGATAGTGTCTTCAAAATAGTCCATATGCAGGTGGACTCTGAATTCTTTGCTATTCCTCCCCATAATGAATTTTGGAGTCTAGATAGCATAAACAGCATGAAAACTATGTCAGGACTTAAGAAGCTCCTGCTTATTTGAAAGTGATGGATTGAATAATCTCCGATGAAGACATTGTGGTGATTGACGTAGCATATTTTATAGGTTCTATTATGAAATGGCGACAGCTCCTCCTCATGTCACTATAGGGATACATGCTCTGGCGAGCCAGCATTAGCACTTTGACTCGCACCACGGCCAGCTAGTGCTCGACTGTTGTTTGTTCCCTGCCAGTGGTTCCATTATTTATCCCTGTCCCAGCCAATTTGAGTTGCTCCATTGTGCAGGAGAAACATCCTCAAGCCTGCAAGTGGGATGGACCCTGAAATGTTGGGAGTGCAGCCCAACTAGAGATATGGGCAGGGATGAGTGCAAGGCTGGTGAGGCTCTATAAACACTTTCTAGAAGCAGCTGGAAGAGAATTATAAAGGGATGGTGTGCAATGCGAAAAAATGTGTTTCCTTGTTCTTTGTCTTTTTGCAGGAGGAATTTCTAATCTTAGGTATTCAATACTTTGGGTAATTTTACTGTCTCTTGGCAGTGTCAACTTTTCTGGGCAAATAACTTGGTTGTCAGCAATGGACTGCCGTATATGCAAGACATCCTATTGTAAAAGTAACCTGGGCCTCCAAACGCAGTCAATGTAAAGTCCTCAAAAGTGGTGTAAACTGATCGAATTTCAAATGTCCTGTTTTAGGTTTGGCATCCATAGGTAATAAACACTATTAGTTGTGGCAACATAATTTTTAGGACGCCCATCAAGAGGGCATTCTCTCCATCGACAAGAGCCAGCACTAATGCCTCCAAAACAGTTTGAATACATTCTTGGGGCAGAAAGGGTTTTCATTTTTTTCTATAAATGCAATTGAAAAAATTGTACTTTTGCTTTTTACTCCTCATGAGCCATACCATTAAGTGCATCTGATGAAACAGGTTGGAAGGAGCTCAATTGCATGGATCACTCCTGGGTCCTTTTCTAGTTATTTCCTCAATAAAAAACAAACTCAGTTTCTGAAGGATTCAACTTCAGGAAGGCTGCTGCCATCCATGCCTCGATATCGGATAGGCAGTACTCAAGTCAGTGAACCTTAGCAGACAGTAGCACTGTAAGGTACATCTGGGTTTTACTGGACTACTTGTGGCCCGAGAAACCCAAGCCTTCCACCAGACCTTCCAGGGGTTCCATGTACAGATTAAATATTAACGAAGACATAATCAGACCAGGCAGCACCTCAGAGTACTGGAAGGGGAGGGGCCCTAGATGTTTTCATTTGCATAAATTGTGTGTGCCCTGGAAGAAAAGATGAAAAACATTCCTCCTATACCTAGCTGTCTCTATAGGGTATGCAGCAGTTTCTCATTGTTGACAGTGTTGAAAGCTGCTGAGACATCCAGCAGCAGAGGAAGACAGGCCTCACCACCATGTATGACCTGAAGCAGGTCATCCACCACCTCAATAGTTGCTCTTCCAGTCTCACACCGTGGTCTGAAACCATATACAAAATGACTGTAATAAACTGGCCTGGTCAATTTGTTCCTGAAGTTGAAGTGCCACAACGTATTTTCCCTAAAACGACACAGACGGCTTATTGGTCTAAAATGTACCCACTCCGCAGAATCCAATTTGGCCTTCTTCGGAAGAGGAACAATTAGGCCAACCATTAAGAATTGAAGGAAACAAACCTTATTTTAAAGAGACATTCACAATTGTCAAAAGAGGCTGTAGAACCTGATCTTTTAATTCATTTACAATTAATGATTGTGCAATAACACCAATATATGGGGTGGCTTTTAATGACTAGATGACTGAAATGTTTTATGAATGGATGACAAAAATCTGGTTATTTAAAGCACAACTTGCCATTTTAGTTGTTGGCCATGTAGGAGAGTAGAGTATATGTAGACATATGCTTTTAGATTGTTTCTAGATTCTCCTTTTCTAGGTCACAGCTCAGGAGGCCATACCTAAGCAATGAACCGCGGTGGTGGGGGGTTTACCACCTGGGCATGTAATGCCCGGACCAGTTAGGAGCCCGAGTAAATCGAGGGCTTTCACATTAACTCAGATTTTACCTTTTTTTACGCCATCACTAACGCCACCCCATTTCTGTTTTTGAATGCTTTTCTTGCTCTGCATCTGCGCACCTTTTGGTATGTATGCTTTCTTATACCTATCCGTACACTTTTCATGTTACGTTTATCACTATTTTAATGCTTGTATCTTGTCGAGTTCAGCCGTGAAGATGGAACATAGTACCAAATTGCATTGGCATATGAGCTCATAAGGCTGAGAATGTTCATTTTTTGCCTCTATGAAAAATGATTACATTTTGAATTTGGGTATTTTACGGAAGACAACAATGGATTAATTTCTTTACTTACTGATTAACACAGCACAAAGTATGTGAATTTAGCAGCTTCTTATTGAAGAGCATACTGAGAGCATCTGGCAAACCTAGTGGTACCACTCGGTTACCTGTTCATTTGTACCTCGCTACAGTGTCACAGGATCCTCAATAACAGGCAGCTCCTTGAAACAGCTATCACTGTACCGCAACGGATCTACGTATTTTTACAAAACTGAAAACCAATATATACAGTTGTGCCCACCTACTACCCACAGTTCGTTTCCCTCTAGACACACTTGGTGGAGGCACACCATTAGAGTTTTATTTACATGTCATTCGAAGACATTGAATCACTGACCACCAAACAGGCTTAGACCTTAGGTTTCACCCTCGAAGAGGCAGATGCCATCCTAGGCCTTTTAAGCAGCACCTGTCTCAATTCAACTAAGGCAACCAATCCAGAGCCCTTGAGATGGATTAAAAAACTGGAGTATCTGATCCGTAAGGCGATAAATGGGAAATTGCATGCAATAACCTTGGGTAGATAGTACAAAAACCAATGAATCCCCAGAGGCCTTAGAATACAATTATGTCCCACTCGGTGTAAAGAGAGCAAGGAATTTGTCCGCAAATGGGAAGCAATCTTGAATAAATATTCACTTGATCTGATTCTCTTGACCATCCAGGAACTAGCTAAGAATGTGACAGCTTTAAACACTGAGATATACGAAATTGAAAAGGAACTAACTGAAACCCTTGGCAAGGAGGCATTTGATGGTATCTTAACAGAGATTAATCTCAAATTAGAGAGTTATAAATCAGAGCTTGAAACTAAGAAGGTGAGGAAATGTAATCGCAACACATATGATTATTTGAACGAGGAAGTCTACATGTGGATGGAGAAATACGGACCTCCACCAAGGACACCACGACAAGATAATTCAAGCAATACATCTAGCTCTGAATCAGAAAGAACTGGAGAACCTATCAATCCCTGAAGAAATTCCATCGACCCAGCACCTGGAGAATGAAGGACAGAAGTAATCGCATCCACATTGACAGGACCTTTTTTAGGTCTAGGATAAAAAGAATAAGGAGGGGGAAGAGGAAACCCAAGAGAAGGACAGAGAACCAGGCAACAGATGAGAACTTAGACCTCTCACTGATTCTGAAAAAGATATCCTACAAAAGGCCTCCGTTTCATGTCTACTTATAGCACAACGATGTTTGACACTAAAATTGAATTATTCCAATTTGCCAGGAAGCGTAAACTTAAGGTCTTTTTTGATGAGATAGAGAGCGATTTGAAACTTGAGGGAGCAGACGAAGAACCAGATAAAGATATGAAAGACATCACATTGAAATGCCCACACTAGAAAAACCTGAAACTGCATGAAGTGACGCTGATTAGGAACCTGTACAGCAATAAGAAAATTACGGTCAGACCCATTGATAAAGGTGTTACGCTTGTAATAATGAACACAATGGATTATGATACCAAATGTATCAGACAACTTAATGATACCAGTCTGTACGCGCTATTAGATGGTGAACCACATTAACAATAATGAGAAGCCTAGATGAATTACTATCCAAAGCAGAAGGTCTAGGCTGGATCAATCAGCACACAAAGACATTTCTACCAACTGAACATTCCAGACTTCCTAATTTCTAAACACTCTCCAAGATACATAAACACCCCATTAGACCACCAGGATGACCAATAGTGTCCGGAATGGACAACATTCTACAGCCGCAAGGCAAATACATCGATTACTTCTTGCAACCTCTGGTGGAAAAAACCAAGCGATATGTCAAAGACACTACATATTTTTTACAACATCTAAACAGCACCATATGCAATCCAAGCTACATCATGTTCACAGTGGACGATAAGAGTCTCTACACATCCATACCTCACAACCTTGTCATGGAAGCTGTCAAATGAATGCTTCTAAATGAAGATGACATCAAAGCTGAGAAAAGCTTCATTCTCATACTACTACAATTTACAGCAGAAAATTCGTACTTTCAATTCAAGACACAGTACTAACTCCAAGTGTTGGGAACATCGATGGGTGCCACTATGGCCCCTCATATGCTAAATGCTTTATGTACAAGTATGAAACAGACCATGCACTCAGCCACACGGTATGTCATAATTACATTAGCTTGTGGATAAGATATATTGATGATATTTTAGGAATATGGATAGGAACAGAAGAACATTTGAACGATTTCTTCATGTATCTCAATATGATCAATCCACGCATAGTGTTCACCCATGAAATGAAACAAGCCCCAATACACTTCGCTAGATGTTGAGATCAAAACAGGAGTCAACGGGTTCACTAACAATATTTACTGCAAACAAACTGATCGCAACAACCTACTGCATAGACTTAGTTTGCACCAACCTAGTCTCATACAAAACCTTCCATACAGCCAAATGTTGCTGGTTAAAGAGATTGTAAGTGACCCAGAGGACTACACCCATGAGATAAATGAAATGGGGAAGAGGTTGGTCTCTCGAGGATACAAGACAGAAGAAGTTGAGGAAGCGACCACCAAGGTGAATCTAGTGCATGCAATGACCTTCTTAAACAGATGAAAAGAAGAACAAATACACCTCATTGGTGTACGTATCCAAATTTTCCATACAAAGCAACAGGGTTGAATCAATCATTAAGAGAAACTGGAGAACACTTACCTGCAACTACAAGGTTGAGCATCTTTTCAAAGAACCGCCAGTGTTTGCTTACCAAAGAAGCAAAAACCTCAGAGACCAACTTGTCACCACCAGACCTCCTCCAGAGAAACAGAGGACTACACGTATTGGTACATTCCCATGCCCGCATTCCCATGCCCCTGCTGCACCAATTGCAGCTTTGTCACTAAAGGAAACACAATGAATCATCCTTGCACAGGAGAGAAAATCAAACTGCAAGGCTATGCCACATGTAATACTCTGAGTATTATATACTCCATCAAGTGCCCATGTGGATTATATTATATTGAACAATCAAAGCGATCTGCGAAACTAAGGTGGAATGAGCATAGTTTGTGCATAAGGAATCAGAATCCCAATTCGGCAGTAGCAAGACACTGGCATGAAAGGAGACACAACATCTCCCAAATACGATTCCAAATTGTCAAAATAGTGACAAAAATAACCCACAAGAAAACGTAACAAAGAAATTGGACCAGAGGGAAACTTACTGGATTGAGCGCCTTGGCACACTGACACTGCATAGTATCAATGAAGAAATCAACTATACAAAAAAGGTATCAGGCGCCCCTCTCTAGAAAGAACATGGCATGAGAACTTGTTCTGTGTTTTTTTCCCATTTTGAGAGTCCGCAGCCATCGCTTACATGCTACATATGACTATTTGCTTCAAAGGGACAGTCCATCAATAATGTTTTTGTGCATCTCACCATGGAGACCTTTGATATGATATGATATGATATGGCATTTATAACATGTCTATACACAAGTGTTTGCATTAATCACACTGATTTGCATATCTAACATCATGTGCATTAACCCCTTATGGAGATAACCCATTTTGCTTTAGTGTCTACTGCACTCACATGTTCAGAAGCTTTTGCTCCATTATTTACTGATCTATCAGGATGAGACATCCCCATGCTCTTTTGTATCATATCATTTCTCCCCTCTAACAGGTGATGCCACTATCTCCGATGTGTCATTACAAGTGATGTAATATACCTCCTAGTTATGTCACATGATTTTCGCGCTGCAATCTCAAGCATCTATCTTGTTTAAGCAATTTTGCTACACATTATTTTTTACAGATGATGAACTCATGCCATGAAATGTAATTCACCATTTACTTACATTAGAAGATCTTTGTACTGGTATGAAGAGCATTGATTTTTCGGATTGTTCTAATTTTGAATGTTTCAACTGTATTTTCTTACCACTACACATACTCCAATGCCAGTACATAAATGCAATATTTATCGTTTTAATTAGCACCATTTTCACTCTTGTTTCGATCTTTTTGCACTCCTCCAGCAATGTTGCAATACTTATTATCCTTCTTGTCTTATCAATGACATTTCTTATTTGACAATATGCCCTGCCCCGTTCCTGGTTTCTCGGTACAATAGAGGACACGGGACCTGAGGCACCGATGACGTCACCACGCTCCCCAGCACATGTAGTCACGACACTCGGGGTTACCATGGCTACAGTACTAACATTATGTCCAGACACGAGAGGTCCTCTCTCCTGTATTGTGCACGGAACTCATTTCAGGTTAGTAATCCACACGACTTACATGCCATTTTACACCCAGTGAACACCACGTTCATTTTACAGTTTTTACATCAGATCTCATTATCCATATATTTAAGATCTCGCTGCATATACTAGTGGGCAGTATCCACCACAGACCAGGTAAGGTCCTCCCCATTCTGCTTTCACTCTATATTCCCTCACCACTTTGTCGGATCTATAACCTTATACTTACAGATATACAGAAACAGCATATTAAGGTATTGTTACCATTCATTTTCCATCACTTACAATGTTATTTTTTCACCCCATCACTAACACCACTCCATTTCTGTTTCTTCTTGCTCCGCATTTGTGCACGTTTTGGTATGTATGCTTTCTTATACCTATCTGTATACTTTTCATGTTACGTTTATTACTATGTAAATGCTTGTATCATGTAGAGCTCAGCCCTGATGATGGAACATGGTTTTGAAATGCATTGGCATATGAGCTCATAAGGCTGAGAATGTTTGTTTTTTGCCTCTATGAAAAATTATTACATTTTGAATTTGGGCATCTTACGGAAGACAAGAATAGATTCATTTCTTTACTCACACTGATTAACACAGCACAAGTATATGAATTTAGAAGGTTCTTATTGAAGAGCATACTGAGAGCGCCTTGCAAACCTAGTGGTTCTACTCGGTTACCTGTTCATTTGTACCTCAATCCAGTTTCGCAGGATCCTCAATAACAGGCAGCTCCTTAAAACAGCTATCACTGTACCACAACATGTCTACTTATTTTTTCAAAAATGAAAACCAATATATACATACTCCTACGTCTCATCCCTTTTCCTCCATACTTGTGGGACATTCCATCCATCGGGACGAGCCAGAGCACTTTTTAAGCATCAAAAAATTAACTTTTTTGTCCTTCTTTTATTTTTACGTGGTGCCACCACACATGACCGTAGCCCCGCCTTCCTGAGCTCCACCCCACACATCGCTCTTCAGTCCCTATCTCCGCGCGGGCGGGGTCGGACACACATGTATCACAGGGAATATTTTTCTTTTTGTTCCCTTGTCCTTCATTCCTGCTCCGGTTCCACAGTCATCTTTCCTCCGTCTATGCCGGAGAGTCTGGGATTCGTGTCCTGTTCATTGTGCGAATGCCTGTTTGTGAGGGTGGATCCCCGCTCTCTTTGCCTGGAGTGCTTAATTCCCGGGAACACTGTTGGGACTTGTGCTTCCACTGCGACTCCCTCTCCGTCCGGGCAATCCAGCGTTGGCTTGTCATGTGGGAGGAGGTGTTTCAATGAGTTCCTCCGCCAAATTTATAGCAGTACATTGAAACAAAGGGAATGGCTGGTAAATGTGTTCCTTTTTAGGGCACCCCAGCCAGGGGACGCCTTCCCGGGGTCTTCTGGGTACAGGAGGATTTCAAGTGGCCCTATTACCAGGGATCTCCCTGAGGTGTCCCAAAAGGGATATAACCGGCGCTCTGGAGTTTCCTCCGAGGACCTATGCAGCAAAGGGGCTGCCAAAACCGGATCTTCTTGCGAGGTTCCCCTTTTAGGAGCTAAAGCTAGGCCCAGTACTTGTGGGGCTGTTGTCACAGGGGTCAGCCCTGAGGTTTCCACACCTGGAACTAAGTGTACTGAGTCTCGGCTCGAGGTCCCCTTCAAGGTGACTAAACTTACCCCTGAGGTTCCCCTTCTTGGAGCCATATCTAAGACCAGCAAGATTGAGGGGTCCACTTTGAGATTTCTGACTTCAGCGGGTGACTCTAAGCTTTCCCACACTCAGACCTGTGGTGGAACCAAACCCGCTGAGGGGGCAAAGAAGTCGGTCAAGCACCATAAATCTTCTGGTACCGTTTCTGCTGAGGTTCCATCACTTGGGGCTAATTAATCAGCAGTCTCAGAAACGTTTTAAATCTGCTAACACCGGCTCTTCAGAGGTTTCTTATCACAAGGCTAAAATGGAAGATAAGACCCCTGACTCCCCTGTGGTGACCACAACCTCACTTACACCTGTGACACAGTTCGCCTCAGGCATTGACAAATTGGCAGTCCAACCCCTGCGGTCCACGGCAGGCATTTTAACTACCTCTCTTACACCAACGTTCACCGCAGCTGGTGCTGAGGGGCCTGTTTTGGGGCAGAGCAGCCTTTTCTACGTTTTGTGGATAATAAGAACCTGTTCCGCCCTCCAATGGATTGGCGTGCTCGGGCCTGTTCCCTTGAGGGAGAAAGTGGAGGGCTATTACTTCTGTCTGTTCACAGTGCCCAAACCCAACCAGGCTGGCCTGGGCACTAACCTCGACCTCTCCAAGTTCAATCTATTTCTACCCCAAGAGAAATTCAAGATGATTATGCCTTGGCAGATAAAGTCTTCTCTCTGGTAGAGCAAATGGCGCAGCGTGGTAGACCTTCAGGGTGCATACATGATTTGGAGTCTGCATCAAAAATATCTGCAGTTCTCTGTGGGAACAGAACACTTCCAGTATCGTGTGCTTCCGTTTGCTCTCAACTCGGCACTGTGTGTCTTTACGAAGATGATGCCGGTCATCGCAGCATCCCTCAGACGGCAGGGCATTCATGTATATTCATACTTGTATGATTGGCTCCTGCTCAGTCCTTGCCCACAGGCTGCTACGGCCAATCTTTAGTCACTCCATCAGCTCCTGATCCATCTTGGGCTGTCATTGAACTGGCGGAAATTGTCGATGACGGTTGCTCAAGACAGTACCAGAGTGTTCCTGACGAAGGGCATGATTGTGGCCCTTTTGACCATGTAACAGCTCTTCCTGCAGCCCTCCCATATGTCGGCCTTGTGGTTCCAGAGACTCCTAGGCCTCATGGCCTCTTGAGTGTTCGCGCTACCTCTTGCACACGTGAAAATTATGCGCACTCAGCTTGCTCTTCGGAGCTGCTGGTCCAAGGCTACATAACCGGATTCCAAGAGGATTCCAGTCCCATCCTGCATGACGGTGGATCTTCAATGGTGGTCATCCACCAGCAACCTTTCAGTGGGGACCTCCTTCCAAGAGCCCTGCCCACAAGCAACAGTTACTACAGACGCCTCCCTTCTGGGGTGGGGAGCGACACTGCATCACCTCGAGGTGTGCGATTTATGCATGCCTCTAGACAGGCGGTTCCATATCAATTACCTGGAGCTCCTGTCAATTTTTCTGGTGCTCAAG
Organism: Ambystoma mexicanum; assembly: GCF_040938575.1. NCBI lineage: Eukaryota > Metazoa > Chordata > Amphibia > Caudata > Ambystomatidae > Ambystoma > Ambystoma mexicanum. The sequence continues at coordinate 1,402,130,682 of NC_090932.1, read as the reverse complement.
ACTTTTCAACCCTCTATCACCAACAGTGTGATTTGAATTTGCACAGACAATTCCGTAGCAATGTTGTAGCAATGTTCTACATCAACAAACAGGGGGGCACCAAGTCTCCCCTTCTAGTGGACCCGCTATCCAACGCAAAACTCATTACGAGTCCGGCAGTAGCTGCCGCCAGACCCGTGGAGAATTACCGGCACCAGACTTGCCTGAATTACCAGGGCATTACAGCCCCGGTGGTATGGTAATTCCGGCGCCAGCATTCAGTTACTCCACATTCCTGTGGAGTCCCATAGGACTCCATGGGAATGGGGAGTGTGGAAACACCAGCACCATGCAGTAATGGTGCCAGTGTTTCCGCGTCAGTCTGCGGCCGGTGGCGTTATGCCTGCCAGGTCAGACCTGGCGGGTGTAACGCCACATGGCCGCAGAACTCGTAGTAAGCCAGTCTGGAAAAAGGTGCCGGTACGGTTTTACGAGCACCATTAAATCCAGGCCGGCTAACCTGTAATGAAGCCCAATGTCTGGTTCCAAGCTGTGCATATTCTGGGTCACATCAATGTGGTTGCAGAGTCCCTCAGCCCCCAATCGACTGCGAGTTACGGGTGGGAGATGAACACCAATGTTCTCACCAAGATCTTTCAGCAATGGGGTACTCAGCGATGGGCCTCTTTGCGATATCATCAAACAGAAAATGTCCTCTTTATGCTTCTAGGGACGGGCTCAGAGTGTCTTCCTTGGGGGACCCCCTCGAGATCCGTGGGACAACATGAAAGCTTACGCTTTCCCTACTTTGCCACTGATTCATCGGTCACTCTTGAAACTCAGGAATGCATCGAGCTTCACTCTCCTCTTCATAGCTCCTTGGTGGCCAGCCAGGTTCTGGTTTTCAGAACTGCAGCACCTTTTGGTGTCCTCTCCAATCGGGTTGCCGCAGTTACCCAACCTTCTTCACCAGGGCAAGCACCAGTTGTGGCACCACTCCCTACAATCGTTCAGCTTGGCCGCCTGCTGCCCGAATTCCGATCATTAGCACAGTTCACCCTCTCCGAGGACAACATGCGTACAATTCAAGTGGCATGAAAGCCCTCTATGAGAGTGCAATACAGGAGCAAGTGGCTCAGTTTTTGTTGTTGGTGTCTAGCCAAAGAGCTTGTTCCATGGCATGCTTCTATTGACACTGTTTTGTCTTTTGTATCTGACCTTGCAGCATCTGGCATCCATGTTTTATCATGCAGGACATATTTGTCCGCCATTGCGGCTTACCTATCTACAGACAGTTGCACTTTCTCATTGGCTAATCCAGTCATCAAAAGACACTTTAAAAGTCTTCTCCATCTTTTTATGCCGGTTCGGCCCCCTGATCCCAAATGGGATCTGAATGTGGTCCTCACCGCTTTATGTCATAAGCCTTTTGGACCCATGACCACTACCGGACTCAAGTACCTTTCTTGGAAGGTGGCCTTTTTGATTGCTATAACATCTGCAAGACGAATAAGTGAGCTTCAAGCTCTCTCTGTCTAACATCCGTTGCTTGTTTTCCATAAGGATAAGGTTGTGCTTCACACTCACCTTTCCTTCCTTGCTAAAGTGGATTGTGAATTTCATTTAAACCAGTCAATATCTTTACCGGTCTTCTTCCCAAACCCGGTCTCTGATGCCGAGAGGGTTCTACACAACCTAGACGTCAGATGAGCTGTGAAGGTTTACCTCGACAGAACAAGCGGACTCAGAAGCTCTTCACAACTCTTTGTTACGTTTGGTGACCAAAAGGGAAACCAACCTCAAAAGCATCCATCTCCCGTTGGATAGGTTAATGTATTTCCGAGGCCTACAAGATTCAAGGCCTTCAACCACCAAAGAGTATTCATGCACATCTGGTCTGTGGCAAAGCTGCTGCTGTTGCCTTCCAAAAACACGTCCCTTCGGAGTCCATTGCCAAGGTGGCTACGTGGGCCTGCCCATCGGCTTTTGCAGACATTACTGTCTTGACCTGAGCTCCTGGGCTGATGCCCAGTTTGGCCAGACAGTTCTTAAAAATGTGTTCCAATAAGGGAAATTTCCATCCAGCCGTAATACCTATGGTCAGTGCTTAGGAATTGCACAAAGGTATGAAGTACAGGGGACGGGACGTAGGAGTATGACCAAGTTACTCACTGTAGAGACTACTTTACTCCTAGTCCATAGTCTCCTTTCCTCCATAAACCTGCCCGCCGTCCCCTCTAATAAGTATCCTCTATTGTTGCTAAATGGTTCGGGACCTGGCGATAGAAAAGGACTGAAGGGCGATGCGTGGGGCGGAGCTCAGGAAGGCGGGGCTATAGTCACATGCGGTGGCCCCACATAGAGTGGGGTTCCACCCTCACTAAACGACATTTGCACGATGAACAGGACACGAATCCCAGACGCTCCGGCATAGGCGGAGGAAAGATGACCGTGGAACCGGAGCAGGAAAGAAGGAAACGGGAACAAAAAGAAAAATATTCCCTGTGAAGCAAGTGTGTGTGACCCCGACCGCGCGGAGAAAGGGACTGAAGAGCAATGCATGGGGTGGAGCTCAGGAAGGTGGGGCTACGGTCAAGTGCGGTGGCCCCGCGTAAAAGTAAAAGAAGGACAAAAAAGTTACTTTTTTGATGCTTAAAAAGTGCTCCGGTCACGTCCCGATGCACGGAATGTCCCACAAGTATGAAGGAAAGGGGACTATAGACTAGGAGTAAGGTAGTAACTACAGTGAGTAACTTTGTCAGTTGTGCCCACCTACTACCCACAGTACATCTCCAGCTTCACTGCCAATAGATAAATGATGCCAGCAATATGAAAGGGAGCCAATATTACAAGAATGCATTCTGTTTTATCAAACCCTAAAATCTGCAGATTCTAAGTTCTGAGACACACGCATGCTTCTTGCATTTATCTTTCACAATTTTGAAAATGTTCAAATGCTTGCATATATACTAGTTGAAATCAGTGGCATCTCTAGCGGAGGGCCTGAAGGGGGCACCTGCCTCCCCTACAAAATGTTGGGCCTCCTTTGTGGCCTCCCCCCACGCCTCCAGGTTGCAGATGTAAGCCTGGGTTGCAGTGTTGACTGCCTCCCTATGGGCAAATGTTCATGCTAAGGGTACCTGATAGGCCTTGATCTTGCAGGCTGTCAACAACATTTACAAAGCAAAATGATCAAGGCCTTATGTCGTCACACACAAACTGCTTCGATGTGTTTCCACTGAAAGACGTGTGATTATGTATCCAAAATATGATTGTATTCAAATAACAAAAAGTTAAAGACCATTTTAATATATACACTTTTTACAGACCACATGTAGACATTTGGGCATATTTTTGTAACAAACATTGACATCTCATTTGATTTTCAGACACACAAAAAACAATATTTCCAACTTGAGACCTATAATCAACATAGATCCAACATATATAAAAATTGTGAATACAAAACCCTGTCTTATTACAGAGCTGTTTCATTCCTTGTTTATACTTTTTCTATATATATATATATATATATATATATATATATATATATATATATGACCTGCCCTTTGATTGCAGTGTCGTTATAATTTAATAGAAAGTCGACACAGTGGGCCTCATTACGGGGTTGGAGGTAGCCTTGCTGGTAAAACCGGCAAGGCTACCTCCAAACTCGCAACTGGGTCCGGCACCCGCAAATGGGCAATTACCGGGGTATTCCAGCCCCACGGGACCCGAAAATTGCCCTTTCGCGGGTGCCAGAACCGGTACATCCCCATTCCCATTTGAGCCCCATAGGGCTCAATGGGAATGGGGACATCGGATGCACCACACCAGTTTTAACGGTGCCAGTGCATCCGACTTGCTGTGCTTGCGGTTTCCGCTCTGCCCGCCAGATCAGATCTGGAAGGCTGACAGGCACCCGCGATCACAGCTCGTAGTATGGCGGTACGGTAGTAATGGTGCCGTTAGCGATACCGGCACCGTTGTTACCTTCCCGCCATACTTATAATGAGGCCCAGTGTGTTTCGACGGTCTCATGAACCTTAACTGTGGTTCCAAGCATTTGTGGCCTTCATCAGGAACTGACCATTATTCAAATACAACAAAGTATATTCTGTGTCTTGAGTAGTAGCCAGACCACTAGTGGGGGTCCAGGTTGCCTACTCGGAAAGTTTGGGAGTGAAGATAGTGGTTCGCCCAAGCCTGCTGTGTGCAGGCCATTCTCACCGGGCGTTGACCTCTACCTGCATGTGCATCTTTTGACCGGCAGCGCTCTGAGGGATATGCATCTCAGAGAAGGATTAATCCGCTGGGTAGGCCCTGCCCATACTACTCTAGGAGCATGAAGACCCAAGAGAAGTAGAGCTCAGCATAAGCTCATGGCAGAAAGAGTTATGCTGCGAAGGTCAACGCGAGCACACTTGAAAGTGCCTGCAGTGCCGAAATTCATGGTGCTAACCCGCATCCCAAAGGCATTCCGACCTTCTCTTCTATCAGCTCTGCTTTCTCCAATCTCCCGCGTGTCATTAACACGCCCATTGATTTGCTCGCCAATGAACGCCCTGCTCATTATGTGCATGCACGCTAATTACTGCCTTGCCTTTGCCATGCGCCCAATGATATAGTTATGTTGCCTGCGCTCCATTGTCATGCTGCCATGCCTACGCCTAATGCTATTTTGTTGATGCTTGCAGCCTATGAGATGCTTATGTTGCCTGCACCCCATTACCATGCCACCATACCTATGCCTAGTGCTATGTTGTTGATGCCTGCATCCAATTATATGCTTATGTTGCCTGTGCCCCATTGCCGTGCCACTTGCCTATGCCCAATGCTATGTTGTTGCTGCCTGCACCCTATGATATGCATATGTTGCCTGAACCCCATTGCCATGCCGCCATGCTTATGTCTAATGCTATGGTGTTGATGCCTGCAACCAATGATATGCTTATGTTGCCTGTGCCCCATTGCCATGCCTCCTTGCCTACGCCTAATGTTATGTTGGTGACGCCTGCACCCAATGATATACTCTCTTGCCTGAGCCTAATGCTATGTTGATGGGGCCCTCCTGTGCCAATATGTATGCCCTGCCTTCTAATCTAGCACCTCGTGCAAATATGCCTGCTGCCCCAGCGAGTTAGAGACCATCCTCCTGCTAGTGCTCCTGCCTAATGCTACGTGGATGGGGTCTGCCCCTTCTGAGAAGTGTGCACCACACTTAACCCCTACACATGAGACTTATGCACCTCCTGCCCTGTATGACCTGTAGACCACCCTCAAACACAGTCCACCCCCACTGCCATGCCACCATACACGTGCCCTGAACCGACATGCAGTGCTTGTCATACCACGTTACTGAGGGGACATGCCAGTCACCTATACCCTGTACCTGACTTTTCCACTCCTGTTGTCCATCACTTACGACCTCTGCCAGCCCACACCACCCCTGTTGCTAGTAGAGCAAGAGTTCTTGGGCCGGGAACCGCCCCTGAAACCCCACCCCTGCCGCCTACCAAGCCGGACTTGCTCCCTCTACCTACCTAAAATAACTGCACTACCAGAACTGACAGGCAAACCGACCAGCCCACAATGTCACCCGTCTGACACCCCCACAATGCACCCACAGTCATCTCTAGTGAGCCTGGCCTTGCCCCAGGCTCTCCTGCGCCACCCTCAAAACGCTCAGAGAACATGCCATACACAATCTCACGCTGGAACACAATCTCGACCTCCTCCCCATTACGGAAACGTGGTTACATGACACAGCAGGACCCTCACTGTCCCTCGCCATAGCAGATGGCTACTCTATTCTTAGAGCAGACAGACTATCCTATCCAACATAGGAGGTGGATTTGCTATTATTACCAAGAGGAGTGTGTAGGAGTGGAGCTGAACTTGACACTACTCAACTTGCTGAAACTTGAATCGATAAAAGGAGACAAACATCTGTTTCTGGCGTTCAGATAAGTTGAGTAACATACGCAGACGATTTGGTGCTCATTGACACAACTCAAATAGGTCTGCCGCCTGTTAAACAGCCTTGATGCATATCTGAGAAAGAATGACCTAGAAATAAATGGTGAAAAGACAAAGATCATCACCTTTGGTTCGGATGTTGGGAAAAAGGCAAGACCTTTAAATGGTTTACAGCGGGGAAACAACTTGATCGAACAGACAAAATTAGATATCTAGGTGTTTTGTTCAACAAATCAATAAGAGAATGGCAATGGACGGAAGATCTAAAAATGAAAATAAAGTACTTAAAGTTGCAAGCTGCAAAAATGCATTCAGATTAAGGAAAATTCACTCTTATACTAGTGTTCATGTTCTACCGACAAAAGGTAGTGGCGACAATAACATTTGGAAGCGGGGCTGGCTTTAACATCGACAAAGTTACCTGGGACGTGCTAGAAGGGTATTTCTGGCACAAGGTGCTACGTCTACCAAATAATGTCTCAATTGGTGCCATACAGTTTGAACTTGGGCTACAGTCCTTATTCGCAACTGTTATATGGAAATCATTGTCATTAATGAGAAAAATGTCAATGAGGTTATCTGCAATTTCATATCAAATAATAAAGACGTCAGTTGAAAAACCTTACAAAGGTCTGTTAGAAGTATGGTCGGAAAGAATACTGGCCTACCTGGACGAAATCAGAACGAACATAGAGACTCTTCAGACAAATCCATCCTTAGTAAAAAAGAACTTCTTAAACTACGATTGGATTAACACTATGAACACCAGAGCCACACTTGTATCCCTGCTTGACCTAGGCGGAGTGGCACGTGGAGTCAATCAAATTCCAAAATATTTGGAAAAGTTTCCATCTCGATATCATCGTAATCAGTTTTAGCGGTTGCGTCTAAATCTGCTTCCTACCAAGGAAATGTTATTCTTAAAACATGACAAATCGATCTTGGATAATAATTGCCGGTTTTGTAACATCACAGTTGAGTCTTCAAAACATTTGGTCATTGAATGTTTGGCTATAAAGGCTCCATGAAGTTTTTTTTGGGAAAGTTTGCCCCGATGAACGGAAACATGGAGGAGTGGTGGCTAGCCCTGCTAGCTGGAATTAACTTTAGGCTGAACTGAACTGTGCAGTAATTCATTATTTGGACACGCTTCTGCTCGATAAGACTTTATGCAGAAAGCAAGAGTACTGCTGTTATGTCGGTATAGGTGATTTGATATGGACCAGATGTTTAATCATTCAGTGACAAAGGAGGCTATTTGTTTCGATTCCTATCTGTTCTGATTCCTTAGTTTTGTGTTTAAAATGTTTTTCGGACTTGATTGACCTGCATCGATCACTGACAATGTGTAATAAGGAAATAATGTTTGAGCTGTAAAAGAAAGTTTGTAATAAACTAAAATTTTACAATAAAACAAAAATAATAATTACCAAGACCTCTGTCCCTATCAGGATCTCCCCCTGCACCCCTTACCAGGCTATGAAATCCTGCTCGCCAAAATTGAACCTAGCCCCCAAATCACCATAGACATCATCCTGCTCTATCGCCAACTCAACAACCTTAACACACCTGAAACTGACATCCCATCACTCATCACGTCAATTCTCAGACCCAGTACTAAGATCTTACTCCTGCAAGACTTCCACTTAGGGTTTAATGAACCCTCCGACCAAAAATGCCACAGCCCTCAGTACTACTCTCCTTGAGATGAACCTTACTTAAGCCGTCACAGTGCCCACCCATTCTAAAGGTAGGATCATCGCCTGGATTTTGAACTGCAACCTGCCCATCATGATCTCAGCAATTGGCCCCGTCCCCTGGACGGACCATTCTCTGATCCTCTTTACCACAACCACCAACCCCAACACACCACGCATAACCAACATCCATCCCCCTATCATTGCGAGACATACCCACAAATATACCAAAGAAATAATGGAACCCACCATCTTTGCTTACCTAGCTCTGATACCTGAAAGCACGGGTCCGGACACTATCCTCGCTGCTTACAACTTCTCCCTCCTTAACTCCCTAGACCTGCTTGTCCCCTTCAAAACTACAACAGAAAGACAACCAACAACCACAACTGGTTTACAGAGGAACTAATCACCCTCCGTAAACTGAAATGTGCACAAGAACACTTATGGACAAAAAGCCCATCCTCTACCCATAAGGCGGTCCTTCTTACAACTACCAAATCCCATAAAACTGCCATTGTTACCACCAAAACCAATATTTAGAACACCAGAATCAATGAGGCCACCTCCAATACTCGAGAACTTTTTCAAATCTCCAAGGAGCTTGAATCTCCAGAACCGCCTATAGAAAGCTTTCCTACAGACAAAGCCAGGTGCTCCCTGGTCCAGTCCGCACTCGCCAACAGGACCCATAACCTCAGAGAGAAAACGATCCTAAAACAATGCTTGCTTCCTTGTAATGCTGTACCCACCACAGGCCCACTGGCTCACCCTGAGCCATTCCTGCCTCCCTTCCACTTCTCCCCTTTATCTCCAACTGAAGTAATTACAACCATCAATCACCTAAAAACCTCTAATTGCAAAGGAGAACCCTTCCCTCCTATCATTGCAAAATGTATTAATGCCTCTTTCAACTTTAATACAGTGCCAAAATCCATAAAAGAAGCATGGGTCAACCCCCTCCTAAAAAAAAACATTTCCCGACTCAACCCTTCTCACAAACTACTGGCCCATCACAATGGTACCCTACCTACTTAAAATATTGGACTGCACAACCTACATGCACCCTCAACCCTACCTTGAAGCCCATAACCAATCTAACGTTAGACCTAGACATAACACAGAGTCTGCTCTCCTTGAACTTAAGATTCAGCTTGATGGCATTTGTGATGCAGATGACCTCACCCTCGTCCTCCTACTAGACCTCTCCCTGGACTTTGACCTTGTTGACCTCAATATCCTGTGTAACCAACTCTCCTCCACCCTTAACCTTTCCAGTTAAGCAACCAACTGGATAAGCTTTTTTCTGAGTGAACGATCCTCGCCTAATCAGAAGCGGCTGACCCTATCCCCGTTCCCTACGGGATCCCTCAAGGATCATGCCTATCTCTCACCCTGTATCATATGTATACTAAGCCACTTTTTGACCACTTTGACAGCCTTGCAATCCCCTACACCAATTTAGCAGAAGACACACACATTCTCCTCAAACTCACTGGTAATCACTACCTCGACTCAGCCAACATCAACTGGATTTACAGCATCATTCAGGCCTGGATGGCTACCCAAAACCTTATGCCTGAATGATGACAAGACAGAGCTTCTCATCATAGGCTCGCACACCATCTCACACACATAGATCCTGACTTTGCCTCCTCCATTTATGGAAACATCACCCACGTGTCCACCTATGTCAAAACCCTGGGAATCCACTTAGAATCTGAGCTCACCATGTTCAAACACATAAAAGCTGTTGCCTCCTCCGCCGCCTGCTCCACTAAACTTATCAACCACTCAAGAAAATTTCTCTCCCCAAACAGCTGCCTTACTCTGGTAAGGCCCATTATCGGCAGCGAATTGGAATATTGCAATGCCATACTAGCTGAAACATCCGCCAATAATCTAACTAAATTACAATTCATCCAAAATAATGCCCTTCAAGCTGCTGTGGCCTAAAAAGATCTTAACACATTTCTCTAGTGAGACGTGAAGCTAACTGGCTGCCCATCAAGGCACGTATTGAGTTTAGAATTCCCTCAATCACCCTGCGCTGCATCCACAATACTACACCCACTTACCGCACCAGATAACATCTCCATAAAACCCAATCCCTGCAGCCTGAGCTCCTCCTCTTCTTCCTCCTTTACGACACCCAGATTCACCAGACAAAGAGCAGGAGGAGCCAGCTTCACATTTACTGCTCCACTCTTTGGAATGCTCTACTCCATCTATCAAAGACAAGCCTTCTTACCTGATCTTCCGCAAAAAAATTGAAACCATGCTGTTCAACAAATATGCCTAACTGTATCCTACTTACCATTACTGCTGCAACCGTACTAATTATGTAACCCAGCAACTGTTCTATTTTGAAATGCCTTGTTCGTACCAATGTATAATGTAAGCCAGCAACTGTTCTACTTCAACTGTCTTTTTCCAACCAATTTAACATAGCGCTGTGATACTTTCGGGTTTGGGCGCTATCAACAAATGAAATTAAATAAATAAATAAATAGGGGGGGGGCAGGATGACAGGTATGGGGCTTGTGCTCTGGTTAGTGTGGAACAGGAGGCCAGCAATGGGGCTTGCACTCTTGGTAGTCCGGAGCCAATCTCTCCATTGCCTCCCGGTGGCTGCAGGGATCAATTTCAAGAACTTTCTCTTCTTAAATACCTCCCTTCTAGAGCCATTCAGTCCTCTAGCTCAAACTCTCTGCAGGTCCTATGTTTCTCCAAGCAGAGAGTGGGGGGTAGATCTCTTTTTTGGCAGGGGCCTCCCTCTGGTTATGACCTCCCCACCCCTCTCAGTCTTGAGCCGGATCTCCTTAAGTTCTGGAAGCTTCTCAAGACCTTCCTCTTCTCCTTCCATCTCCCCCTTCCTTGCTGATTCTCTCTGCTGCTGCGATTGGCCTCCTGGTCCCCTCTGAGTCATACAGGGGCCAGGCCTCCCTTGACCAGTCTGCCTCAGCACCCCCTTACTAGCACTTGACCCCGAACATCCTCCCTGACCAGACTACTGAGTCTGATCTACCCCCCTCCTCACATTAGCTCTCCCTCATCCTGTCCTCACTCCACAGCTCGACATTTGAGTCTGCACCCCCCCCTGCACTTACCCACATCCCTTTCCCCAGTGTACTTGCCCTCCGGGGTCCACCTAGCACTTATCCAGCTCCTCCTCTTAAGCTCCCCCACCTTACCCGCCTGCACTTCCTGCTTGCTACACTTGCACGATCTGAATGTGACAAGACCTAGTAGGACAGCTATTGTTGTTATCTTCCTCTGTTCCCCCCACCCCTCGTCTTGTGGCACCTGGAAACACTGCTGTATAGGCGGCCATACAAATGTCCAATAAATAGATACATAAATAAATAGTGGGGCGGGATTCCAGGTACAAAAGGTACAGTTATGCAACGTTTTGGGCTTCAGCTCTGGGTGGTGGGGGACATGATTCAGGGTATGGGGCTTGTGCTCTGGGTAGTGGGAGGGCAGGATGCCAGCTATGCGGCTTGTGCTTTGCGGAGTTGGGGAAGGATGCCAGCTCTGGGGCTTGTGCTTTGGGCAGTAGGGGACAGGGTGCCTGGTAGGGGCGTGTGCTCTGGGTGATGGGGGCAGTATTCCATGTATAGGGCTTGTGAATGCAGTGAGGGGGGACAGGATGCCAGGGATAGGGCTCATGCCCTGGGTGGTGGAATGGCAGGGGTGCCAGGTATAGGGCTTGTGCTCTGGGTGGGAGGGGGCAGGATGGCAGGCATAGGGCTTGTGCTCTGGTTGTTGGTGGGCAGGATGCCAGGTATCGGGCTTGCAATCCTGGTGGTGAGGGCAGGATGCCAGGTCTAGGGCTTGTTCTCTGAGTGATGAGGGGAAAGAGACCAGGTATTGAGCTTGTGCTCTCGGTGGTGGTGGCAGGATGCCAGTTAAGGGCGTGTGCTCTAAGTTGTTGGGGGCAGGATGCCAGTTATGGGAGTTGTGGTCTGGGTGGTGGGGGCAGGATGCCAGGTCTAGGGCTTGTGCTTTGGGGTGTCGGGTGGGATGGCAGGTATGGGGTTTGCACCTTAGGTGGTGGTGTTGGGCCATTTGAATTTGGACCTGTGGGGCTCTAACCTACATATGGTGACTCTACCAACCATTACAAAAACATTATTGGTGCATTTGAAGTTTCACTTGGCAAATTATTGCAGTCCCTGCAAGGCTGTACCTTACATATAGTGACTGAGCAGGCATATGTTGGCATTATTGGTGGATTTGAGGCTGCTCTTATATCAGAACATGTCATAATACATGGGCAGGCTTCGGCAAGGCTTGCATGGCACTGGCATTATGCTGACTGTGATTAAGCAAAGTTGTTTGAAACTGGCAAGACTATGCTTAACTGGCAGCTGGCACACTGAGTGGAACATTGCAGTGTTTAAGAGAACCATGGTGTATTTAAACATTACCTCAGGCGGGTTGGCACTTTTATTAGCAACCTGTAATTGAGCAACATGACGCACTCTGATTTTTTAAAATGTATTTCTTTTAAATGTATAAAGCGCACTGGCAGCCCAAAGGCATTGCAGTGATGTTACAAGGATTAGCTTAGTTACAAGGAGTCAGTTTAGTTACAGGTATATACATGTATTTGGGTACATGATGTATTACATGGGTGGAGGTGAGGTTACATATGGTTACATATTATAAAACATAAAACCGTATGGCCTCTTGCATTGTTCTGTTACATGGTGTCGGATTAGTTACAGGGGGAGAAGCATACATAGGTACATGATGGGTTTAACGAGTAGCGATATGGTTACACAAGGGTTACATAGTGTGTAGCATATCAAAGCATGGCAAATTACATATAACTGATTTACCTGTACGTAAGTAAGGAGGTATAATGGAGAATAACAATATTAATTTAGTGCGTTTGAGGGAAAAGCCATGTTTTGATGGCTTTGCGGAAGGCAGTCTGTGAGGGTTGAGCTCTGAGTGTGAGTGGGAGGGCGTTCCATTGTCTGGCCGCAATGAAAGGGAAGCTGGCTCCCCCTCCTCTGGCGCACTTGACTAAAGGTACCGGAAGCAGATTGGTGTAGGGTGTTCTAGTAGGTCTGGAGGGGGGGTTTGTTAACTCTCTGTGAGAGGTAGGGTTGGGCTGAATGGTGAATGCACTTGTGGTCAAGGGCAAGTGTCTTGAAGAGGATGCATTCGCGGTTGGGCAGCCAGTGAGCTTGTTGTCTGGCTGTAGAAATGTGTTCCCTTTTCGGGATGCCGATGACGACACGGAGGGCATTATTTTGAATGGTTTGTAGTTTGTCAAGATTCCTTTTTGAGGTGCCTGTAAAGAGGACATTGCAGTAGTCAATCTTGAACCAATAATGGCTTGTCTGGGTGGTGATGTAGGTGACGTTGAGAGACTTGGCATCTGCCTCATAGTTACCAGTCAGGGGGAGGAGGATTTATAGTAATAGTACTTTGAAGGAACCTGGCATTTTGATGGTAACCCCTTGCAACTAATTATGTTATATGCTGGCACTTCTGTACCCAAAAGTGTGCACTATATGATATCCTAGCACAATATTAAAACTGGCGTCATTTATGCTGACCTGTGATGCATAGTTGGCATTGTACTTGCATTTGAAGCCCTACCATCAGAAGTCTTAGAGTATTTATTTTTTTCTTCAGAGTTGCTTGTAAATACTTTTTTTATCCAACTTTCCGCAAAGGGTGTGCTGTAGAAATGCACCATTTTCTACCTCCACAGTGTCACCTTGGGCTACTTTGCCCGCATCAATTTGGGAAAAGGGTTCACAAATCGCCCATTTACAGGTGCCCCCCCCTACTTTTACCACTGGCCGCTACTGAAAACTCACCTAACCCCCACCCCTGCCTAAATTTGATTCCTGGAGATGCCACTGTTTGAAATTGCATAATATTCCTGGCTGCCAATATCGGATGTTTTTATACAGTAACAGAGAGACAGCACAGCTTGTAACCGTCTATGATTTATTTTTTCAATAATCTCACTACTTACTCAAAAAGATGCTGTTTTTTTGCATTTTTGTGAAACTGTGTTTAATACAAATTATATATAATAAAAAGCTTGTAATTATAAGAGTGGTCACTTTATGCACATATTGATCGTTATTGCAACTGAATTCCACCATTGCTAGAATGTCATGTCAATTATCTTGGTGGACCTTAGCAAAACTCAGATATCCTTCCAAATTCATAATACTTCTTTGAGTTTGTACTTGTGAATGTTGATGCGAAGTTTAATACAAGTTTAACTCCATATTCAACAAACTGCTCAGTGCTCTCCTAAACCTGGGTGTAAACTGTGTGCTGCTATCACTCACCATGACAGATGAGATCATTTGAACATTTTACATCTCTGTCAAGAATATCTTTGCTGTAGGGATGTGGCTAGCTGACGGCATGATGGCTGCGTGAGGTAAGCTCTCCAACCAATGCCCCTTTTGGGCATTCTATCAGGACCATGAGCTTATTATAAAATGCCCAGACAACAGCACAGAGTGAGGGAACATTTGCAGTGTCAAAGAAGACCAGCAGCAGACTGTTTGCTGCCTGCCGATTAGGCATATAAGCGACCTGAACCTCGAGAAGATGGCAGACGCCTCTCTCTCAAAATGTTTGGCTGGATTGGCTAGGATTTATGGCTGAGGAAATTGTGGCCCTGCAACTGGCCCCTGGCACACTGCATAGGCGAAAGTGCCCTTCAAACTTACTGAGCGCCATAGGTACAGGAACTGATCAAGCATTGTCTGAACCAATCGCTGTACATCAAAAACTCACAGGCTGGCTACTTGTCTGAAGAGCTACTATAGCTCAGGTCTGCCAAAAGTAGCAGGTAGTCTGCCTGTAGTGGCTGTTCAGCCTTAGCTCCCTGATCCCTGTTGGGGAGCTGCTCAGTTACTGGGCCTCATTACGACCCAGGCGGTAAGGGGTTAACGGCGCTGTAAAAGGTGTTGGCGCCAGTAAACCCTTACAGCCTAATTTCGAGGTCCCTTTGCGGCTCCCGATCATAACGGCTGGTTTTACCAGCCGTTAAGGAAGGAACCCGCGAAGGGACTTTCGAGGTAATTACGGTACCGCAATTTGCGGTACCGTAATTACCGCCTTCCCCATTCCCATTGAGCCCTATGGGGGCAAAAATGGGAATGGGGAAGGGCCAATGGTGAATGGGGAGTTAGCGCCCCGCCAACCTTGCAATGGGGCGGTAATTCCGCCATTCACCATGGCGGAGTTGGTAATATACTGGCGTCAACCATGGCGCTAATAGCGCCATGGTTAACGCCAGGGTCGTAATGAGGCCCACAGTCTCTAACAAAATAAGAAATCTGTGGCATGCACAGGCCTCCTCCTGCTCCCAGAAATGTTAGAGGGCTGTTATGTGGCTCTATTGGCTTGGAATAGCATTTCTGGTGGCCATATTGGGAGTCCACTCAATTGCGCACACGGTTCCTGCATTATATAACTGTTACTGGAAACCCTGTGGGGCTCATGTTCATTTAAATCGTAATTTGGCGGGCGGGGAGAGGTTACGTTTGAACTGCAATGTAAACAGTTTCCCGCTGCCAAATTCACGTCATTTGCATGGCCGAGTGCAAAAGTGCTCACTATGCCGGTCAGCGGTTACATTTAATTGTGAACACTGCTTGCCATGTTCGCATGGCAAGCGCTGCTCACAATTGCGATTAAACCATGCCCGACATGCTTGCATGTCCGGCAGTGCTTAATTTCAGACTCAGTTGGAAGCACTAATTGAAATTAAACATTGTAGTTGCACAAGATGCCTGCATGGTAGGCAGCATGTACAACCGATCCCTATGGGGCACACCTGCTTAATGCTGGTGCATAAAGCTGGTGGACCCCATAGGAACCTCCAGCATTTGCGCCAGCATGAAAATCCACGCCGATGCAAATGCTCGAGCATTTGTATGGCGGAGAGGAAGGGAGGTGGCGGAAACGCAAGCTGCATTCCACACCTCCTCTCGCCATACACATGATTGAAAATGAGCCTTGACGTTAATGTAAGGATATTCCTTTAATTAACATTACGGCTCTATTGAACATGAGTCGTCCCCTCCACCCTCCCCCCCCCCGACCCCCGCATGTACCCTCCACGACCGAAGCTCTATTTTTGCAATGTTCAATTATCTACATTCTCAAGAACATTACCTCAGTTGCACAACTTTATCTGCATGAGCTCTTACTTTTCATAGCTATAAAACATGCCTATATATGCAGCTTTTGTCATTTCTTTTTGTGTTTTACTCAACTTTATTTTTATTTTCCAACATAATTTAATGTAATTTGCTGCAATTCGCATTGCGATAGCCATTATTAGTGGTCATATGGCAGTAAGGCATACATTAATTAGATTCCATCATCTCATTGCAATTTATTTTAAGGGATGGTAAAAGGAAACAAGAACAAATAAATACATGCAATTGTTTTGATTACTCCCCTTGCATTTCACCAGTTACGCCCATACGCATCCCCTGTCAACAGTCGTTGACTACATCTTTGTGGCCTCCCCTCGGGTTGTACTGCGTTAGGTCGATGATAAGTGTTGCAATATGTGGGTCCTATGTGTGTTAGTTAGTGTGCTCTGCCAGGGCGTGTGGGATGGATCCCAGATCTGGAGCATGTTGCTGTTGTGTTATTCTGGCTGGCGGATAACTTCTCCATGATCCATATTTCCCACACATTTTGCCCCACTAGACCGGAAACTGCGGGCCCTCTGGGCTCTTCCAGGCCTGTGCCAGGGTTATTCTGGTTGTGTTGAGGAGCAGTGTGATTAGAGCAGTGAAGATGCCACCTGTGCCATACATCCCCTCCTAGTCCGAGTTGCTCAATATCACAATTTATCGGTCTAAGGGGAGCTGAATCTTAGGGATGCCTCCAATTCTTGAGAGTATTTCCTTCTAGTAAAATTGTGCCGTGGAGCAGCACAACCACATGCGCCCCCGTGCTCCAGTGGCACCACAATTTCTGCAATAATGATAATGATTTATTTGTGGCTAGCTGATTAAAGTGCTGGGATGTGTATTACCATCTCATTATAATTTGGGACGTGCACTCTTTTATTTTTATGCATCTAGAACTTTTCTGGGCTCGCTCCCATATGTGGTATCATGAATCCTCAGTTCTGTCCATTTCTAGTTCCCTCTCCCATTTCATCATGTATGATAGTTTCTTGCGCCTGTGATCTCCCTCCAGCAGTTTGTAGAGTTTGGAAATTCTTCCTCTTTCTGGACCCTTTCTAATCGAGAGTTCTATTGCAGTGTGTTTTCTGCCTGCGACTTGACTTTGTGTTTTGGGGAGCCCTGCTTTCTGCTTGGAGGGGAACCCCCTCTTTGTAGCAACCCACCAAGGATTGTACTCCTCTCTCCTCCCATCTGTGAAATGCCCACGTGTCGCGACCAGGGGTGAAGACTGCATTATTGAAAATAAGGGTACAGGGGGTGCATCCTGGTGTCATTCCCCCATGCCTCTGTGTGTTGTCCCAGTACATAAGTGTATGCTGGGAATGCCTAGTCCTCCCTTGTGCACCAATCTCGCAAGAACCTTTTTGGGAAATCCTTGAATCCTTGGGGACTTCTTGGCCCATATATAGGAGCAGAATGTATTTTGCAGCTTATGTATGTAATGGCTAGGGATGAGTATTGGGGAGACTGCTGAACACGTAGAGCAGTCTGGGTACTGTGTTCATCTTCAGCGCATTCATTCTCCCAAGCCAGGATATTTTGATTGAACTCCACCTGCCAGGTCCTGTGTCAGGTCTGATCAACAGGTGGATATTGAATTCAGTAGATCCCCAACGCTTGAGCCAGGTGTGATACTTAAATATTCCAGGGAGGCGTTGGACCACCTAATTGGGAGCAACCACATCAGGAAGTCTACTGTCTCTCTGGACTAAGTGATCTTTAGGCCCTGTTTTGTGTTGAGATTAATCTGGAAGACCGCCACCTTCTCAAAGGTTTTTAGTGTGGCAATCAATGGGGGAAGTTATTTGGCTGTGTTTTTTAGAAAGAGCATGATGTCATCTGCAAATAACTATATCTTATGTTCTTTATCCCCCACCTCACTCCCTGGATAGACTGGTTGGCCTGGATGGGTCTTGCTAAAGGATAGTAACGGGGACAGAGGTAGAGTGACCAGATTTCCAAAATGGAAAACCGGGACGACCAACAACATAAAAGAGGGACTACCCCATCACAGCCCACCAATTACCGCCCCTCCCCCAACACGCCCCCCACAACCACCACCCAATCATATTTCCAACACTTCTTCTTTCTATAAACTGTATATGATCTCATTTATGGAGTTTTGTCTGTGAATCTTGGCATGTTACTTTAAAACAAGCCTTTGCTCTAATTGATATTACATGGCTTGCTGTACAATCATTTCCAAGCCAATCTCTGTGGCACAGTCAATAAGTGCCTGAAAGATTGGGGGTTCAAGCTAATCCTCCAACTTCAAAATTCTGAAAGTGTTGTGAAAAATAATTACGATTTTAATGACAGTAGCCACCCAACCCTTCAAACCCAAGACAGGGTTTCTAAAATGAAAAAACTCCCGGGAAAACCGGAAGTCTGGTCACTCAAGACAGAGGGCATCCATGTCTTGCTCTCGCACCTCCAGTGAGCATGATGTGTTCTGTGAGGTTCGTGTTCATCAAAAGATTCGGCCGTGGGGTTGCAAATGCAGCCGATATCCATGTTTTGAAATTTGGACCTAGGGCCCCTGGGACATGGTTTCATCCAGAAAGGCCCCATCAATCTTGGTCGAAGGCTTTGAGGCCATCTGACGCCAAAAGGTAGAAGGTTTTCTTGTTGCGAGTGCCTATTTCTATAATGTTTAGTGCTCTCCGAATGTTACCTTTTGTTGATCCACCTAGTATGAACCAGGACTGACTATCGTCTATTAAGAGTGGGAGATTTGGTGTTAACCTACTGTGAGGAGTTTCGCATAGATTTTGTCGCCATGATTTACCAGGTCCATCGGCCTGTACGAATCGCATGGTGTGGGATCCTTTCCCAACTCTGCGATGAGTATTGTGCATGATTCTACCATGGTGTCTCAAGCTTTCTTTGATAAAAGGAAGGAGATGAGCAGGTGCTTCAGTGGCACAGCCAGTTGAGCTCTAAATGTCCTATAAAATAGGGACGTGAAGCCATCTGAGCCTGGGGCCTATCGGAGTGGGAGAGATACAGTTGCAGACTTATTTGGTGGTTATCAGTTATTCTAGAGCTATCTTTTCTTCCTTTGGTATTTTCAGCATTTTGCGCCAATTAGAAACACTTGTTAGGTAGGACTGTTTAGTTTCTCTCCTGACATTATATCTGTGAAGTATTGGTATATTAAGTTACTTTTCTCTTCCTCTCCATAGCATAAAATTACCCCTGGTTCCTTCAGTTCCAGAATACAATTCCTTGTTTTGGTGTTTTTGAGTTTGAGGGTCAGCAGCCTACCCGCTTTGTTGCACCGGACGTAGTATTTTTGTTTTGTTAACGTTAGGTAGTGGATGCTGCGCTCAGACAGGCGAGCTTCCAGCTTGGCCCTGGTTACCCACCATTTCCACAGAGGGAGCCAGTGGATTTGTGTTTCTGTTTGTGTTATTGGGCTTCCTTCTCTTGCTGTTTGCCGTGTGTTAAATTATTCTTAGCAGAGGTCAAGTCCCTGGAAATGAACTCGCCAGCTGAGGACGCCTTTTAGGGCATTAAATATCATATTCCAACTGATCTCTGGGCAGTGTTTGTCTCGAAGTAGTTATAGATTAATGAAGCAATTTAACTCCTATGGACAGGGTCCCATAGGATGGCTTCTTTCAGCCCCCACATGGTCTTTGGAGTGGGTTGAAGTCCGTTGAATGAGATGTGTAGCATGACTGGTGAGTGTTCAGGGAGGATTCTTATGGCAATCTCAGACTGCGGGATGTAGGGAACAAGAGTGGGTGAGATATGTATATGATCTATGCATGAGTGTCCATGGAGGAAATAGGAGCAGAAGGTGTACTCCTTCTCCGTGGGTGATGTATTCACCAGATATCGACCACCGGAAGATGTCTCATTAATTGAAGGAGTGCCTGAGCATATTTATTGTCTTGCCGGGAACGCGGGCGGGTCTTATCGTTACTGGGATCCAGCACAATGTTAAATTCCCGTCCAATGATCACAAACAGAGCTGCAAAGGTTTTCAGGAGCAGGCTTAGTTGTCTAAAGAATGTGTCTTGGCCATCATTGGAGCATACAGGTACATCACTGTTATCTAGTTACCAAAAAGGAGGAGGCCTCTTAGTATTATGTAGCATCATTGTGGGCCCCTCTTGATCTTCTGTTTAATGAATGGGACACCCATGGCTTCTTGTTTTTTGGTGCCGCTGGACAGTGGTCTATTTACGCTTTCTGCTGCTCTAGGCCCAAATAAGTGAATGCACACCCCCCAACTTTACTCCACCTTTGCCAGACTCTGCACCATCACCAGATTCTGCTCCCACAACAAACTTTGTCTGCGTTGTGCGAACTACTACCACAGAAGATCAGACGACACAGCGACTTCAACGATAAGCTCCATCTGAGCTTAAGGTATGTATAAACGAACCACGTCAGTGGACATCTGCCGCAGGCAGGGCTATCCATCCACACACTTTAGAATGCAGCTACGACTACGACAAATTCGGTCTAACTAGTCACATAACTGCTTCGCATTGAAACACCAGACTTGCCCCAACCCCTCTGCCATTAGAATACAGCGACAACCTATGACAAATTTTGGTGAAGCTGGGTATATATTGAGTCTCCTGCAGTAGCGTTCTATTGTGACCTCCCTAAGCCCCCGTCCACATGCCTGACCTCTTGGGTTGCTTACTGGAGCCTCGCTAGCCCTCCTAAATCCTAATCTTGCCCAAATGCACACACGCATCTTTAGTCTCCTTTGAGGACTTTCCGATATCTGGACTTCGGTCCGCGAGGGTTTTCCTACCACAAAGGGCTTTGAGGGCATACAAATGGGAAAATGTGCTATATAAATGACTACTACAATACTTTTTGGCCCCATAACATTCTAAGGACGTGTTTAAGGTTGCACAGATTAGAAACATATTGCCTCCTCCCTATTAATTCAAAACTGTCATCTTCTGTGTTATGTTAGTTGAAAGAGTTTTTTTTAGATCTCTGCTTCCCAGGATTTGCAGGAGGCAGTGTGTTTTACAGTTCAGTGAACCAGAGGTAATTGTTAGGGCTAATTGTCTACTTTAGGTTTGAAAATCATCTTTTAGAGGTAGCGATCAGAACATAAGCTGTCTGCCAACTGGACACAAGTTAGAGAAGGTTGAAATGTTGAATTTTGGTTTCAATGCTAATATCTGGTTTCTCTCACAAATTTCCTGCTGTGCTTCTATGAGAAGCATCTAGACAGGTTTGTAATATTAATGCAGCATACCTAAATCTCTACATCCGGTCTTATCAAATGGTAAAGTTTACATATGGAATACATGAAAGTGGTAAAGGCACATCTTATACGGATTTTGAATATGAAGAACTCAACCCCCTTCTCCAGCATTGGATCTTTCATGGATTCACATGCTTTGAATATTCCCCGTCGTCAGGCTGGGAATCCCCGGTACATTATATAGACCCTTTCCCGTAGGAAAACTTTTTCGACGCTTATGCGTCCTATCCACCTCGTTTTGTATCATGCGTGCCCGTGCCGTCAGGACGTCATGATATAAATACAGGCCCCGCCCCCGCGCTCCCTCAGATTTCAACCGTCTTTCAAAGCAGTGGGATCTTCGTGTTACTACTAGTGATAACTAGATTGTTTTTTTGTCTGTTTCGCGTAAGCGAAGTTCAAATCTGGAGAATTATGTCTGGAAAGGCGTTATTTCGCCCATGTGCAACCTGTGGCCTCAAAAAGGTTTATGAAGGAGACGGCCACATGGACTGTATCTACTGTCTCCACCCGCACCACACGGCGGATACATGTGAGATATGCCAGGGTTTCTCCCAAAAAACCCTTAAGGACCGTAAAAGAAGGCTGGTCGACTGGCTTAATGACGGAGCGGGTGCCTACCCGGCTTCGGAAGTTGGCTCCACGGCCTCCAGGAGCAAGTCGGAGCCTCCATCGAAGAAGGTGCGGCCAGCAGAAATTCGCCCTGAGGACAAGCATAAGGGGAAACATGCTGGATCCTCCTCATCTCATAAAAAGCCCTCCTCCTCCTCATCATCTAAGACGGAGAGGCTGGCGCTGTCTAAATCCTCCTCAGGGGACCGTCCCAGGTCTTCCGTGAGTCGAGAAGCTTCAGCCGGGAAGTCGGCATCAAAATCGACAACGAAGTCTAAAGGCTCGACGACGACGACTTCCTCGTCGACCTCGGTGTCATTGACGATGCCTATTACCGTTCAAGCAGCAGCGGTTGGGATTCCTTCGTCGACGGAAACTCAGTCTATGGCTTGGCTGCCTGAGGTCTATGACCCGATCCCCCCTGAGGTCTTACTGCAGCCAGACACGGCCTGCTCGGCGGAAGGGGAAGGTGACATGGTTCTGCAGCCATTGGATTTAGGCTTACGGCCTTCCACGTCGACGACGACGGCGACGAGTGCGAGCGGGGGTATGGTACCTATATCATCCACGTTGCTGAACCCCCAGACAGTTTTGTCTCTGGATGTGCTTAATACTCTTCAGAAGCTACTACAGCGGCTGGATACCCAGTTCCCTCAACCTGGGACGTCATCGTCACTTCTGTCTGTACCTTCCGTCGACGAGCAAACTTGTACGGCTCGCTCGTCGACGAATCACCCATCGGCTCCCCAGGCGGTAAAAGATCGTCCTCGAGCTCAGGAGGAGGGTGAGTTGTCGGAGTCCGACTCTATACATGATGACTCTGGGTCAGACATCTCCCTGTCACCGTCGAGGGACCCGACATGGAATTCGGATGTAGAATTGGAGTCTACGAGGAGCCAGACACAGCCATCTCCCCCTGATGATGTGGGAGCCTTCCATGCAATGATGGGGAAAGCGTGTTCCGAATTCGGCTTGATTCCTGAGGAGCAGAGGAAAGACTGTTTCCTTTTTGACCATATGGGTCAAAGGAGAAAATCGGTATTTGCCATCCCAATCCTTGACCACGTGTGGCAAGAAGGTCTCAAAACGATGCGCCATCCGTTCTCGGAACCAGCCATAAAGGGACGGATCGAGAAAAAGTTTAAAGCTCCGGAGTCCACTCCAAAATGTCTAACATCACAGCCTTTGTCTGACTCGGTGGTGTCGGCGGCAGCAGCTAGGAAGGCCAGGGTCCAGCAAAAATGTTCAACGCCACCGGAAAGCGAGGCTAGGAGGCAGGACGCATTTGGAAAGAAGGTGCTCTCGGTCGGAGCGACGACAGTAAGAGCAGCCAATTCCTTAGCGATCGTGTCACGATATGATAGGGAAATGTGGCACAAATTAGCCCCTATCCTAGAACACCTGCCAGACGAACACCGAAAAGCAGCTATGTTACTGGTGCGGGACGGCGAGGAGGCCTCGAACCACGCTATTAATATCGCAGTGGACCTAGCAGAGTCTGGTTTCAAACAAATCAACCATGGAGTAGTGCTTCGTCGACAAGCGTGGCTCAAATGTACTACTTTCCGTCCTGAAGTACAGTACAAAGTCCTGGACATGCCATGCGAAGGGGAGCACCTGTTTGGCGAAAAGGTTGATGAAGCGCTGAAAGGGATGAAAGAAGACACGGATACTGCTAGGTCCCTCGGCGCCCTTCAAACGGGTAGAAATTTTCGCTCTTTTCGCCCTTTCAGAGGTGCTTCTGGAAACTCCCGCTTTGGAGCCTCGAGGGACCGTGGATTTAACAGGCCCTCGTACTCTTCACAAGGGTTCAGACGAGCGTCCCAGTCGGCACGTGGAAGCAGGGACTATCAAGCCTCCAGGCGGCGAGGCTCAGGTCCGTCGTCAACGAAGAACAAGCAAACCAGCAACCAATGACGGCCTTCGGAACGTCCTGGGGGGTCGAGTCTCTCATCACTTCGACCGATGGAAATGCATCACCAAAGATCGATGGGTCCTAGACACGATTCGCATGGGTCATGCGCTGCAATTCAAAGACAAGCCTCCGCGTCTTCCTCCTTTATTCTCGACACAGCCCCACCTCCAAATCCTACGACAAGAGGCGGAGCTTATGTTGCGAAAAGGGGCGGTAGAGAGAGTTCCTGTGGCACAGGAAGGCCAAGGAGTTTATTCCAGGTTCTTTGTTGTCAAAAAGCCAAACGGCAAATGGAGGCCCATTCTCGACCTGAGGGTACTCAACAAGTGGCTAAAGAGCCAAAAATTCAAAATGCTAAAACTCCAAGAGGTTATCAGATCGGTGCAACCCATGGACTATCTCTCTTCACTAGACCTTCAGGATGCTTATTTTCACATCCCAATACGCCCACGACACAGGAGATATTTAAGATTCGTCGTCGGGAGAAAGCATTTTCAGTTCAAGGTCCTCCCGTTCGGGCTCAAGTCCTCCCCCAGGACGTTCACCAAGTGCTTGGCCCCTATAGCGGCCCATTTAAGGAAGGATGGTCATCATGTCTATCCATATCTAGACGACTGGCTAATCAGAGGGTCATCCAAGGAACAAACACGAGACAGTCTACGAGCCACAATGTCCATCTTACAGGAACTGGGCTTCGCAATAAACTTCAACAAGTCCTCAGTAGAGCCTTCGAGGACCTTGGTCTTTCTAGGAGCGGAGTTTCATACGCACACAAGCCTGGTGAAACCATCCAGCGAAAGAATTCAGAAACTTCAAAACAAGGCGTCGGAATGGAGCGGCGGTACCAGAGTCTCTGTGCGCAAGTACATGTCCCTGCTAGGGACCATGTCGTCCTGCATTCCGTTAATAAACAACTGCCGTCTGTTTATGAGGCCTTGCCAGGAATTTCTAGCGGACCGTTGGGCACAGAGCAGAGGTCGCTGGTCCGACAGACTGGTCGTCGACGAACAACTAGTTCAAGCACTCGGCTGGTGGAAAGTGTCTACTCACCTAACGAGAGGGATGCCTCTACTGGAACCAGAGTTCCAAAAGACGGTGGTGACGGATGCATCGCTGAGCGGATGGGGAGCTCATCTGGATATGTTACAGGTACAAGGCCAGTGGTCTTTGCAGGAGTCCTCCCTGCATATCAACCTGCTAGAACTGAGAGCAGTGCGATGGGCTCTGAAGTCTTTTCTTCCGCAACTGAGGGACTCGGTGGTGCGTGTCATGACGGACAACACCACTACGATGTTCTACTTGAGGAAACAAGGAGGGACACGTTCCAGGTCCCTATCGACAGAGGCACAGAAAATCTGGCATTGGGCCCTTCAACACAACATACAAATCTTAGCATTTCACCTACCAGGAGTGAAAAACGTGGAAGCCGATGCCCTCAGCAGAGAAATGAACGAAGTTCACGAATGGGTGCTGAACGACCAACAACTTCAACAAGTATTCAAGGAATGGGGACACCCTTCCATAGACCTGTTTGCAACGAAGAACAACAAGAAATGCCATCAGTACGCAAGCAGATGGCCTCAGCAGGGCTCACTGGGGGATGCGTTCTCATTCCCATGGACGAACAAATTCCTGTACGCATTTCCTCCTTTTCCCCTTGTCAGGAGGACGTTGCAATGGATCCTCAGGTACCCATGTCGGGTAATTCTGGTGGCCCCATACTGGGCCAGACAAGTGTGGTTTTCAGACCTACTACACTTAGCGGCGGCGGAACCGATGAGATTCCAGAAGACCCCCGACCTTCTGTCTCGACAGGAGGGTGTCGTTTGGCATCACGACCCGGACAGCCTCAAGTTGACGGCCTGGCTCCTGACTTCGCCGAATTTGGTCGGCTAACGATTCCGGAGGACTGTCGACGTATCCTGCAAGCGGCAAGAGCACCTTCCACAAACGCCTCATACGCGTACAAATGGAAAAGGTTCTGTCAATGGTGTGAGGATCAACCAGGTTTGGCCCCGCAATCGATTAGGCCGGAACAGCTCCTTCCATACTTGCTGTTATTAGCTCAAATGGGCCTGTCGGTGTCGTCAATAAAAGTACACCTAGCAGCCATTTCCAGGTTTACTCGTCGACGGCACTCGGCACCATTGTTCAGCGACCGCCTGATTAAGCACTTCCTTAAAGGCCTCTTTCGGAGTTTCCCTCCAGAGAAGAAATTTCCACCGGAGTGGAGCCTCAATCTGATCTTAACGTCTCTTATGAAACCTCCGTTTGAGCCAATGTCATCATCGTCTCTGAAGTTTCTGTCGTGGAAATTGGCCTTCCTGGTGGCCATCACTTCAGCCCGACGTATCTCAGAAGTTCAGGCTCTAATGGTGGACCCACCATACTTACGATTTTTCAAGACCAAGGTAGTCCTAGCCACTAACCCACAGTTCATACCAAAAGCTCCTTCGGTGTTTCATAAACACTCTTCTATCGTGTTGCCTACGTTTTTTCCGGAGCCATGCTCGGGAGCGGAGCGCATGCTACACACATTGGATGTAAAAAGGGCTCTCAAGTTTTATCTTCATCGTACGCAACCGTTCAGAGAAACGAGACAGCTGTTTGTGGCCTATGGGTTGGGTGCTAGAGGAAAAGCCATTTCAAAGCAAGGACTTTCAAGATGGGTGTCATCTACCATCTCGTACTGCCATTCCAAGGCAGGGAAGCCTCTTCTACGACGGCCAAGAGCTCATTCAACTAGAGCAGCGGCATCGTCGACGGCACTGTGGGCCGGAGTCCCTCTAGGGGACATCTGCATGGCGGCTACCTGGGCGACTACACACACCTTTACCCGCCATTACTGCCTGTCGCAGCAACATGCCGAAGACACCCGGATGGGACAGGCGGTGCTTCGACACCTATTCCAGTAAGGTAAGCCCCGGCTGCGGGGTGGCATCCTGTGGAATTTATGACTGTATGTGGTCCGTTTTTTCCCTATGTAAACTATTACTGATGTATACATAATCTTAGGGAACGGCCTTTTGCGAAGAATGTATAGGGGTTTGCATGCACACCTCCTCTTGGGGGTAGTACTGCTATGTAATCTATTCAAAGCATGTGAATCCATGAAAGATCCAATGCTGGAGAAGGGAATAGTTTCTTACCTGTAACTCCATTTCTCCAGCATTGGTATCTTTCATGGATTCACATGCGCCCACCTGCCTCCCCTGATCATGCAAACCGGTTCCCCCACTACTTTGGGGGCCGAAATCTGAGGGAGCGCGGGGGCGGGGCCTGTATTTATATCATGACGTCCTGACGGCACGGGCACGCATGATACAAAACGAGGTGGATAGGACGCATAAGCGTCGAAAAAGTTTTCCTACGGGAAAGGGTCTATATAATGTACCGGGGATTCCCAGCCTGACGACGGGGAATATTCAAAGCATGTGAATCCATGAAAGATACCAATGCTGGAGAAATGGAGTTACAGGTAAGAAACTATTCCCTTCTCATGGATACAGCTCTGGTGTTAGCAGCGGCAAAATGGAAATAAGGCAAGTTACCTGCTGCAGCTAATCCCTTGGGCTGGAACACCACTGAAATATGTCAAACCCCTAAAATATGGCTAAATCACAAGTGAAGTTTGTAAACTATGACTGGGCATAAACACCTCAGTAGAGGGAAGGCAGTTGTAGAATGTTCTTGGAATCTGGGCAGGGCATCTTTCTCACGGTGGAGTAATGGATAAGGGCCACCCTGAACATTCATGTGTGGGAAGCAACAGCATTCCTCATAGCTGCACATGCAGGCACCTTTTATAACAAATGAAGTGGTACGTACTGTTTACATCATTGCTGTGTGTGCAATTGTTCAAAATGCGCGACACTCCAAGAGTACATTTGAGCAATGGATCGGGCGTTGCCGCACAATACTACCTTTTCCAGTGTGGTTTAGGCTATGGGTCTTGCCCGCTTGCGTTTAAGGTAATTTAAAATATTTGTTAACTCTGTAGAGTTGGACTGTACAATACATAGGAACAGTTTTAGATGTGTGGGTATAGATATAGATGTCCTGCTGTCTTTTGAAGTACTGATTAAAAATATAATGAATGTAAAGATTGCTTATAAACAGCACAGTTATGTGTTGTGTGAAATACTTTGCAGTTTGTTCTCCTGGTGGTACTGAGCGTGCAGCAGAATTTCATAGCCACCTGATGAACCCAGCACTTATGCCATTTGCCTGCTTAGCACCGAGCAGCTTCTGTAAAGATGGCTGAATGGATATCTTTATGGGACACCTTTACAGCCGTGAAATAGTGTCTACCGTTGGCACACAGTTTTTGTTCTCACCCTTCTATGGCTTTCAATCCTTTCACATGGTTTCTTGATGCACTTGCCCATTCAGATTTATTCTTTGATTTTTTAACTTCTCCATGATCTATTTCATGTTTGCACCTTTAGGGCGGCCAGAGACCTCTGAAATGTGGGGCCGGGGAGGGAAATGAGTGCTTGCTTCTCAACATCATTTTAGTGCAACCTGTGGGAACTCTTTGCTTGACCTAAGCATAGGCCTGTGTTTAATATTGTAAAATGTTGCATAATTTTTAACCTTGCCTTTTTTTTAAAGAGAAAACCCTAATTTTTGCCATGGTTTAAAAAATGCATGTTGTGTATTTGAATATAAAAGTGATTTCTTAACACAGTGTATGTGTGTATTGATTAGAAATAACTCCAAAGATAATGTGAAGTGGCACCAATAAAACAAATTAGGTTTTGGCTGGTTTGCACATTAAAGAGCATTTTGGGAAGAAAAGAATACCAAAGAGCTTTATATCTGTCATATATATCTGTGCAGATATTATTCATCTTGACCCTGTTCTCTTGGTTGGCTGTCCTTCTTCATGAGCAGGGTTTTGCTTCTTGCTTCAAATGTCTCAACCCAATGAGTCAGCTCTGTAAGGTCATAGGAGAATTTGTGGGAAGCAGCTTCCACCTCACTTACTATTCTTTCAACTGCCGAGACCTAATAATCCGGTGACAAGACTTTCTGGATCTGTCCCGTAACGTTCCCAAGAGTCTCCTTCATCAAGTCCCAGAGGAAATTTTGTATGTCAAGCTTTGTGACGAGCATCTAGGTTCTGTATTGGCGTTTCATGAACCTGGGCTGTTATAGTGTGTTCGTTTTTCCTGGTGGGGTATTGATTAGTGGAGGGAGTTTAGCATTGCTATATCTCATTCTTGCTCGCTTGTTGGGCCATTTGGGCGGCTGTGTGCAATATTGCTGAGGAGGACTTTATTCAGTGATTGGCTGCTCAGTTAACTTGTCTTGTCAGATTTCTTCGTTGCAGGGGTATATTTCTGCTAGTTGTGTCACCGCCTTTTGGTGATGTTTGTGGGTTGTGCGGGGGAAGGATGCTTGTGGGCACTTGGTTAGGGCAGGTTCTTGCTGTTTAATGTGTATCAGAGTTTCCTCTTCTAGCTTAGATGTTTTACTGTCTCTTCTCTCTATGACCTGGTGTAATCACTCCAGCTCCTTTGGCTGGGTGCTTCCCCCGCTGTATTGGATTGTGGGCTTTGTCCCCATTGGCTGTTGGTTAAGGGGCTTAGCAAAGGCTTTCCCTTGGCCTCCCTCGGGACGACAGCTCCCCAGGTGGCCCGGTCTTCAGGCGTGTGCTTGTCAGGTTTTACACTCGCCACTCTCACCTGCTTCCAGTGGTGTATGTGTGCATGCTGTTGGGGTTCTCCTTGTAATGGTCTGGAGACGCTGTCAATGGGCGAGAGGGAGGTACGTCTCTGAGTGTGGTGCCGTCTTGGGTTTTCCCTAGTAGAGTCCATGGGCCCTGCGGGTGTGCGCCGCAGCCTCTCCCTTCGGTCCTCTCCCATGGCCTTGAGGCCGCTCCAGCCTCACTTGGTCGACCCCTTCCTGCTTATGCTTGCTGGAGTCAGGTGAGTGTCTCCGTTTTTCCTCTGCGCCTTATGCCATTACGGTGAGTGTCTCCAGTTTACAAGACCACTTGGCGGCAGCCCTCTGGTGCCTGCTGCCCCTCTGCACTTCGGCTCTTCCCCCTCCTTGCTTCCTAGTTGAGTTATCCCTACCTCCTACCCATGGGCCTCCATGCCGGTGCAAGTTGCACCCCGGAGTGAAGCGACTCAGGTCAGGGTCAGAGGCTCTCATAAGGTCCCGACTGCTTCTCGAAGCGCCTCTCACCTTCCAGCCATGGGGCAAGCTCTACAGCCTGCTTTATCTTGCCTGCCTCATCTTGCTTGCCTCATTGCCGGTGGTCAGCTCGGGTCTGTTTCCCTCAGCTTGCTTTCCTCCACTTATTCTCTCTGGAGAGCCCCATGCCAAGTTTTCTTCTACAAGAGCTTGGCTGTTCGCCTCTGTGACCGTTTGTGTGCTGCCCCACTTCGATTGAGCGTGTCGCTTTCACGACAAGTCCCTCAGATCCGCTGAGCCATCCAAGGTTGGCTCTGTGGCACACCGCGCCTTCGCACTCCATCACCTCCTTCACTCCTCAGGGTAAGACATGTGCACACTAGCGGACATAATCTTAATAATCCTATTATCAGATTTTTATATAGTACTTCATTCAGGTTCGTCCCACTTCTAAATGCTGAAATAATAGCTATTAATATTGCCCAATTTTATGATACCCAATTTGTCGATCTTAGACGGATGAAAGGCTGAGTCAGCCCTACCAGGATTTGAACTTGTGAAATGCAGCCTTTCCCATTGTCAAAGTCAATCTTTGAACTCGCAAGCTATCTACCTGGTCAATAAACCTATGTGGTACGGGCGTTATGTCCATTGGTTGAATATGTACTCACCTCTAAGTTAAGTGTACTGCATGCAGTCTTTCAAATGTGCGGTTTGCGCGCTCTTCTTTTACCGTGTGTGTGGTAGTAATCTTGATATAAGGGGTGCGTCTGAGATAACAATATATAGCAATGGCAATGAAAACATGCAGTATTTTGCTGAGAAATAGAAATACAGCCTCCAACTAGCATTGACCCCAAGGCAGTGTTCACATTAACCCGGATTTTTGGGGCCTTTCTAAAATACTACCTTATTGTCCACCTCGGAACTCACCAGATGGCACGTAAGGCTGATTTGCAATGTCAGTTTGCCCTTTGGACCTTGCACCGTTTCATCGCAAAGCCGAATTTCTAGCCGGCCTTAGCTTTGTGGACCTCCCCCATTTACAGTATCTATGTTGCTCTGTAATAGAATGTAAAAGTAGTGTTTTCCATAAATATATTATATAGAACAGATGTGACAGCCGTCGTAATCATAGCTCCCAACCTTTTGTGTCACAAAGGCGGGTGAAAACATCTGATTTTGTTTTTGGCGGCTGAGAGCTCATTGAAGTGAATGGACGTGCAGGAGGCTTGGCGGGGGAGTCAACTGTTTTCAAGGCGGGTGACACCCGCCAAAAGCCTGTGAGTTGAGAGTGATGTAATCTTCCTGTTCGCTCCTAACACGCCCAAGTTCATCCTTATTACACACCGAATTTAGTATTTAATTTATTTTCTTTTATCCATGGAGTTGTAATACATTTTAAGCTTTCTTCGAATGAATCGACAACACATGGTTTTATAGTAAACTTCTCTATAGTGCTGTGGGACAGCACCAGCGGTTTGTTTTACATTCTAATATTGTATCCTTGTAACAAATGATGCTTAAAGCCATTTAGTGTGAAATTGCAGGTTACCCCGCAGGGACAGTCGGGGCGTTTTCCAATAGTCTATGCTCCTGGGATTGTACAGATGGTGAATCTAAGTTTGACAATGGCCACAATCACTAATTACATGCATGGATGTAACGGACAAAATAGACATCTTCTAAGGCGCGGAAAACCTCCCCGGGGTCCTAGTGTCTGCCCATTTGGAAAACGAGTTTTCAAAAAATGCATTGTTTTTTCTTAATTAATCTTTTTGAACGGCATCCAAAATGGACTGCATTTTAAAGAGCCAGAATAACGAACAGATTTCTATCTGATATTTACGTGAAATTCTCCTGCATGTGCTCATTTCTGCACTAAAGTGGCATGCTGTAGCCTCTTAGATGTATAAATATAGGGTGATATGACATATTACACTGTTGCTGAAGGTAATACTGTGCATGCGCAGATTAAAACAAAATATAATCGGAATTTATGTCCTGAAAACTAATTTTGAAATCTCTTTTCCACTGCGCATTTGCTAGTTATTTTCTGGAGCGTACCAAAATGGCGGTACTATTCCTTCACCACTTCTGGGGCTTTGCATATGCCCGAAACACTCATATTTCGTAACAGAATGGCTGGCAGTCGGCATAAACTATGTTGGGCCCAATAGAATATTCCCTTTCAAAAGGAACACTCTATTTAAATCTACTGTAAGTGCAGCATATACTCAGTGGCGAATCGTGAATGTTTTAACAGGAGAGGCGTAAATGTATGAGCTTAAAAAGCGGGAGCGACCGAACACAGCGAGGCAGCTCGAAACAAATACGGGTGGGTTACAATGGTGCATTTGACAGCACTTTCTGTGAAAAATTTTACAGAAAGCCACAGTTTGCAATCCTTTTTCTATGGTAGCACATGAAAAACATAATAGATGCAAGTCACCAACAGTGCAAAGGACAATTTTGCAACACATTTTCATAATGCCTTTGCCCACATCATATGCCAGAATATGAAACATGTTCATGCTGGCTGTGCCCATACATGTCCATGCATGCTGCACCAGTATATGCTAGTGTTACCATTTAGGGCATCCCAGGCATTTACAGAAGTATATACAGACTGACACTAGCAATTCAGTCTGCATATACTTTTCTTAATGTAGCAGAGTCCTTTTTACTGGGCATCAAGGGTAAAGCAAACATAAGTGTTATTACCTGGCTAGACTGTCCTACATTCATTGTAGGTCAGTCTAGCCAGGTAATAACACTTATCATATGTTTGCTTTACCCATGATACACAGTACTGTGCATCAAGGGTGAAGCAACGTCATAAGTGAAGCATTATTATGTGGCTAGAACGGCCTCCAATCAGTGGAGAGTGGATACGTAGTTAGTTTTGACTCTTAGCTCAGCCAGAAAATGGTTTCACAGTAGTGGACACTGCACCCTAAAAAACACATTTTCCTAACCACTCTTTGTGAGGGTGTGGGGGGGGGGCTCAAGAGAATTGAGTACCAGAATGCATAGCTTGTACTGAAGAGTAGCAGGAAATATGTCCTGCGGATATTTTGGCAAGTGTTATGGATGACCTCAGATTTCAAATGTATGCGGGCTGCAATGGTTGACTGTGTGTGGGGCATGAACATAAGTAATAAAGATATGAACATAAGTACCAGGAAGACGATGCGCAAGGGGAGGCAGGGTTGGAAGGAATTGGGAACCCTCTATATGAACTTCAACTGTGAATACCCAATTTCTATGATATCTAGTGTGTCTCTAGTTTTTCTTCTTTTAGCAGACTTTTATTAAGCCCTCCGTTTCCCTCTTGTCTGAAGGCAATGATGGACATTGCACGCATGCACAATAACATGGAACAGCTACACTTCTTCCGCTCTGGAATTACTGGAGCAAGGACGTGTGTTCACGTCCAACAGATCCAGCCAGCCCCAACCAGTGCAAACAATGGACTGCTGTATGGCACCAAACGTCATCACAGGGGTGGTGGATGGATGCCATTCTGCTGATTACGCAGGCCGGAATGACTTTCCCGGAAGCAATCGTCACTATCTCACATGCTACGTTAAACCGGAACTGTAACTTTTACATCATATTTGTTAATTGACTGTAAGGCCAGGCACTCTGCCACATGAATAGTTTTAGTGTGCCTGCTGAGGTGGTCCGAATGTATGTGGGGGAAGGCTTTGGTGGAGGTTTTCTCTAATGTTCTATGATCAGGTGACCATGAGGGTATAAAGAAGCTGGGATTGGATGGCGGGTTGGTTTAGTTAGGTGACTGCGACTCAGACCTGTCACTCAACCAATCTTGCAGATGGCCTCCACCTGAATGCCCCATGTGCATTACCTAAAAGAGGTAAAGAGTTTTAGACACCAAAGGGTGGCCGGAGAAGTCAAACCGCAAGTAGGTGCTCTCACAGATACTACACAGAGTAACCAAGATGCACACAATCGCCAAACAAAACGTTGATTTATTCCATGGGTAGTAGAACATGGCTTGGAAGTTCTGGGTGAGGCATTTGATTTCTACTGTTCGCTTTTGCCTTGCTTATTATCATGATTCTAGGAGTTATATGTTTTTGTTGTGTCCTGATATAACGCTTGGAAAATACTTGCAGGCTTAGGATAGTTAGGCTTGTTTGCAAACAGTTGCCAGACTCTTTGCTCTATCTGGTTTCTAGCTTGATAAAGGTTTATGGGTCCCTCCCAATCTGTTTCTGGTATGCTGCTTAAGTAACTAGTTTTGGGTTAGGACCAAGCCTGATTTGCATATGGTTTTTCCCCTTCTGTAATGGCTTGGCAGGCTGAAAAACGATGGTCTCGAGGGTTACCCAGAGCTTTGCCAGTGGTTATGATTAATTCAAAACCTTCCAGCCATCACCTTTCTGTTTTGCCTAAGTAACTAGTTAGCAACAGGGCAGATGCAAAAGAGGGATGAAAAGGGAATTACTTAATTTGGGGAATTAAGTTATGCCCAAATATAAAAAGGCCAGGCCGTGGCGAGAGCAGAGCAAGTGGTCCATAAACCCTTTCAGGACCACTCAGCAGAGCCTTTGTAAATCCATCTCTCTTCTATGAGTAGTACAGGGGCAACTGGTATATGGTGAGTGGAGCTTAAATGATGGACAGGAAATTGGCAAGCAACACAGTAAACAGGTGGAAACCCCAACTAAGGGAACACCTGCACGTTTCAAATATGCCCTTTACGGTAGTGCCATTTGTGAGTTTCTTGAGGCTTGGCAACTGCTAACACAAGGTAACAGGCATACCCAATTTCCGGTATGGCACACTTTTCATTTAAATAAATTGGTGGCTTTAAGATACGCACTAGAAGCACAAGGAGGGAAAGCGAGTCTGAGACAGCGTGGGAGGACATAATTGACTTTTTCACCAATGCCCACAGTACTACACTGGGATGGCAGGCGCAAATGCCCCACTGCCAGCTGTCGCACAGGTGCCTACCACAGGGCCACAACAAATGTCAGCATGTGTTGCACAAGTGCAACCAGCGCCAAGCACCTCAAGTGCCCTTGGAGCAGCGTTTATGCCAACTGCACCTGCCTCTTATACCCTGTCTGTGACGAAGGGAAGGAACACTATATGGACCTAGCTCTACTCTCCCGCAAGCACCATTGGAAAAGTGTCAGGAGTGCCTGCAACAGAAGGAAGGGAAACCCAATTACTCACTGTCCATGACCCATGGACACCTGGAGATATGCGTAACCTAGCTAAGGAGTTCCCCAACATTAAAGAGGAACCAGAGCGGTTCATCGAGGAAATTCTCTTTGGTATCCAACGTTATAATCTGGCGTGGGTAGATATGAATTAGCTCATGAGAACAGTAAGGCCTCCGGAGGTTAGGCAGAGATTGACGCATCACTCTAATTGACCAGCTATAGACCCAGGTACAGGGGATGTTCTTGAGCAACCTCGAAACAGCATGATAGCAGCCAATAACTGAGATATGCCCAAGAAAAGCAGATTTGGGTAAGACAGGGAACTGCAAGCAGAATAAAGTGGAATCGCCAGCAGATTACTTAGATCACTCAGCCATCACTAACTCTGATGAGACAGCACAGGAGGAAATAGCTAAATTCTTTATTTCTGGTTTGCAGCCCGAGGTACAGGCGCAACTCAAAAGGATCTGCCTTGAATGGCAGAATGAATTATTGTTAGAGCTTGTTGCAATTGTGAATCATTGGGTGGCATGCCAGGAACAAAAGAAAGACAATATTGAAAATAAACTAATGACATTGCAATTGCAGACCCTACAGGTACAGGAGCAACCAGCTCAAATGTTAAGGGGTGGGTTTCGGGGAGGATGCAGGGGTATAAGAAGGGACAGGGTAAGAGTAGCCCTACCGCAAGTCCCTTCAGGGCAACAGGGCCAGCTAGGGCTGCAGGGAGTATCAGTTCAGCAGCCACCATAGGGCAGCATGGGTATACAGGACCCCAGGATACTACATTGACCCCTTGTTACGTAACAATTGTAAGCAAGCTGAACACTGGCTGAATGAGTGTCCCTATAGATCCCAGTGTACTATATTTCCTAATCCTCGTGTTCAAGGTTTTAATCAGACCCCTACTATAAGTGCACCAGGAGGGTTCCCAAACCATTGTGCCACAACCACTAACACCTTTTCAAACCATTTGCCCCCTTTGGTCAGTCCCAACCACCACCAGTAGACTATGATCCTTTCTGACTCGTAGAGGATACTCTCATTATTGACTCCCTGATACCATAGACCAGGAAGACACATATGTACAATATGAAGTCAAAGAAAACACTGTGCGTCTTCAGTTTACACTGGTACTAGTAGGTCCGCCCTTCATTCTGAATGTTATCCTGATGTCCCATGATCCTCTGAAATAGTGAAGGTAGTAGGACTCTTTAACATTCCTGTGATCCTTAAAATAACAGAGCCTCTTACTGTAACATTGAGTCCCGTAACTGACACTCATGCATTTCTCCTTAGTTCTACTGCTCCCGTTAACTTACTGGGCAGCAATCTGCTATGTAAAGTCAGATGTGTTATTCATTGCACACCCCATGGATTATGTCCTAAATGTAATGTGCATACCTCTTTTTTTAGCAAGCATCTATGTCTCTTCTACCTTGGGTTACAGCATATTTACAGTTATTGGTCAGCAGGTGACTTCACCTTCTTATATTCATGATCACTTCATCTTTAGGTACATGTTTCTCTTAATGCTTCAGTTACATAGTCAATCTTGTGCTTTTTCATATAGTTTTGGACTAGGTTCATTCATCTTTATGACATCATTCTGTTGTCATCACACTTTACTTGGAGTTCATCCATATTACCCATAGCCACATTTTGGCATCTTGGCAGTGAGCATTCTTCCTGATAACAGCCTTCTATGGCCTCAACGTGCAGGTATATTCTGAATGGTTGCCTGAGTGCATATCATCTCTCATACACTCAACGTGGTACTGGAATATTACATGGATTAATACATGGGTTTCCAATTGTAGCTCTTTGTCTGCTATTCCAGTATGACAGTGGCGAGGGGGTGGAGACCCGGGAAAAGGTGTCCACCTACTCCTCTACACCACTACAAAATTATAGACAGTACAAACATAGTTAATGTTACTAAAAAGGAGCAGATTTCATACATTTGCACCAAAAATAGTTTAAATGCTCACCTAGATCATAAAATACCTCAGCATCCACAAATGAACAAACAAGAATTTGAAGTGGCATGGCATACAGAAGTGGCCCCCTCAAATTGTTTTAGGACTGTCTTAGTAGTACACAAGGAAATGCAGACACAAAGATGCATCATGTTTGGTTGACTTTTAATATGCATGTGTCAGTGCCACTTTAAATAAACATGTATGTGCCCAGCTATCCATTTACTACTGTTCATTTGCCTACAGTTCTATAGATTTTGAGTTAGAAGTGTAATATTCCCCAGTATGGGCACAGTTTTACAGCACCCTTGCCCTGTCACATTACACATACTTATGCTTGTGCATTTCAAGATAAAGGACTGACAGGGTTTTAATCTTTGCACAAGTTTTAGCCAATAAAACTAATTCTCTATACTACTTTCTGTTGGCATCAATCCCACAGAAAGAGGAGCTACCAAACTCTATACATTTGCACCAAAGATAGATGTTTTCTGTGCAAGTTCCTCTTGAGTAGTGTTGTGCATGTTAGGAGCTTGTTTCTGTAGCTGTTTTGTGGTAAGTGTTTTCTTAGCCCTATTACGATTTGGGACTTGGATTTGTACTCAGCGTGTGAAGCAATATCTAGTGTATGTCTTTTTTTAGCCATTTGTATTTGTTACATTGAAATAATCAGTTTAAGATGTGGGGCTGGTTGTTAGTCGCTGGACTCTGAGCCTGTAGGTGTTTGGCAACTTCTGCTTCTCACATATGAAATTTTGCTTTCCTTGATTTAGTAATCCTATCGGAAGTAAAAATATTACAGACTTAGGCTTTGACACATGATTAGAGATTCAAAAGTCACACAATTTGGCGACTATGGGCTTTTCACTTGTGCCCTGTTTATTGTCTACAGCTGGTTCTTCATAACTAAGACTCCTGATGCACTCACTATCATGATTTGCCCTTTTGTAAGCAGTTGCTCACATACATGCACTTTATTTTAAATTGCGCAATAGCAAACCTGCTTTCAAAGCCCCAAATCTCATATGTAATTTTGGGAACCTCTCTGCCCTCCCCCCATGCCCTCACTGAGGGTAGGTGTTGTGGTCCTCCAAGAGTTCCTTTTAAACCTTCTGCTTTTGTGGATTCCCATACTGATGCCAGGTGTTTGGAATCTTTCCAAAATATCCGACACTTCCAGCATCTTTGGAAAACAGCATTTTGGGTGCAACTGGTATACAAACATTGACCAACATGCCAGTTATCATCCTACAGGCCAACACGCTTGATTGATATTGAATGCAAATTT
Source organism: Ambystoma mexicanum (assembly GCF_040938575.1). Taxonomy (NCBI): domain Eukaryota; kingdom Metazoa; phylum Chordata; class Amphibia; order Caudata; family Ambystomatidae; genus Ambystoma; species Ambystoma mexicanum. The sequence goes on along the minus strand of NC_090932.1, from coordinate 1,402,092,439 downwards.
TTCTATGAAATTATTATGAAGGCAGTTGAATAATAAAGAAAAGAAAATTCGAAATCTTTGTGGATTTCAGTCAGAATTGTCCACCATCTACACCAAACATTTGCACTCCCACATTTGATCCTTGAAATGTGAAAAATATCCCTCTCCACGTAGCAAATCTTAAATTCAGTTCCACATCTAGTATCAAATATCAAGAGACATTTTGTAAATCAATTTGATGGAAATTATATTTCACAATAATAAAGTCCAGATACAGCAGCACAACTTCCCAGATTAGGTCAATCAAAAAGGAAAACTGTAGCAATATTTTTCAACTACAAGTGGAGTTAAGCAGCGGTGCATGCTACCATCAGTCCTTTCATCACAAATTAACAACACAATACTGAATGCGTACATAGATGTGAACACAGTTGACAAATTCTATTGTAGTGTGTCATCAAATTTAAGGAACCCTTGAAAAGGCAAAGTGAAATTAGCATGGCTGAGGTGTGTGGCTATAAGGGAGGTTACAGAATAGCCCTACGTTGGCATATTAATTAAAACACTGTATCTGAGAACTACACATGGATGCTATAACTGTAAAGCCATTGCAACTGGAAATACAATAATAAGATTTCTTTGCCATCACAGTAACAACTTCTGAGCTCACACGGGTCAAACTTAGTAAGCCAAAGTTTGTAGTCAAATAGTTTATTGGAGTGAGGTTTGTGGACTCAATCCAGCAGTTATTCCTTTTATGATTTTACTCCCTAAAGATCTTCCTCACTGTAGCATTAGATGCATATTTGGCCTACAAGCCAGTTGCAGAAAGGGTAATGAATGGCTCATTTGGATATGCCACAAAAGGGACATCTTTGACATACAATACTCTGATTGATATGGAACTAATAGGACATATGGGGCATTTCAGACCCTGTGGAATTTAGAAAATAAAGCCAATTGGAAACTCACCAACCCTGCCACGAGTACCTGGTTTCAGGAAATTGTTTTAACTATGGACAACAAAATCCAACATATACAAGACTCGGTCAACCAGTTCAATGCTTCAGACGATCCCAAACTCGTTAACTGAAACATTGACTCCAACAGTCTTCCCTACGTTTCAATTTAAGACTATTTCCGATGACCAGATTAGATTGATCGTTAAAGGGATGAAGTCCTCCTCATGCACGGGTAATCCTTACCCTTTCGTCCTGATCCAAGACTCTTTGCAACATCTGCTTCCTTTTCTGGTTAATTTTGTCACCTGTTCCCTTTCATCTGATTTTATCCCTAATGAACTAACATTGTCCTAGATCTCGCCTTCACTGAAAAAATCTATGCTGAGCCAGAATCAGGCCAGCAACGATCAACCATAGGCAATTGTCTGTTTCTAATGAAGCTCATGAAGAATTAGTTTTTTTTGCAATTCCAGAACTTCGTGGAATCTCCATCAGCTTCTTGGTTCTCAGCAATCAGGTTTTTAACCCTCACAAAGGAAGGAGACGGCCATCCTCAATTTCAAGAAGGGCCTCCTGTGGAGGCTCATTAATAATATTACTTCAATTGTTATAGTGCTTGACCTCTTGGAAGCCTTTGATACATTAGACCACCCGGTACATCTTCTTCGGCTCTTTTCTGTGGCCAATGTATCTGAGGCTGTCCTTCCATGGTTTACCTAATTTATTACTGGTCATAGGGTGTTGCCTAACATTGGATGGCCTAGTTACTGATTTTGCTGTTTCTAAATATGGTGACTTCAGGGCTCAACACTCACCCCTTTATTGTTTAACATTGATGTTAAACCCTTCCACAATCTTCTCTCTCAGTTGAACATAGACTTCCAATCATAACCATTTGTTCTTCATATTGTCCTCAGTCTGATAGCATTGCTCTTTCCGACATCCTGGGTCAAATCAGGTCCTGCATGCAATGTAATTGGTTTCGGCTCAACACCTTGAAAACACAGTTTATGCTGATTCACCTGCTCTCTCCATCTAATGCCCTCTCATCCCTACCCTCGTCATTTCAGTTGAAAAAAGGAAATACATCTCTCCTAAATAAAGTTAAATTGTTAGGTGTCTATCTAGACCCACCTCTTGCAATATCTGCTCAAGTTAATTAGACTTTAAGCTCCACTTCTTACTCCCTAAGACTCTTCAGGAAGATCTGCCCCTCATTTTCATCAGCACACTTATCCGTTTTTGCATGTGCAGTAATTGGTTTTAAGATGGATTAACTCCTTATATATTGGTTCTTCTAAAGACCTTTCCCATAAGATTCATGTCTTCATTAACAACACTGCCAGAATAGTTTTGAACCTCTATTTTCGGTCCCATGGTACTCCTGCTTTGAGGCAACATCACTGGTTCCCAGTTGCAGCGATGAACACCTTTCAAACAGCTGCGTTGGTCCACAAATGCTAGTATGACAAGGCTCCTATGTATTTGGTCAGGAGACTGGCCTTATATATCACCAAATCACCAATCGTCTGTGCCGCTCCACTTCGATCATGCGCTTGACCCCTCCCAGACACAGAGGTAATTATGCTGGGGGTTGCCCATCCGTGGTCCAAGGTGCTAAAATCTCGAATTTGCTTCCCTCTTTCATCAGGCTCGAGTCTGATCTCAGTTGATCTCTGAAACTTCTGAAAACGCTGTTATTACAGTAGTTCCTCTGCGCCTAAATCTAAATGGACTATATGGCAACATGTTTCCTAGCTTCCTTCCCAGTTTCTAGAACTCGCATGCCTTCCAGTTTGTGCGTTTCATAAATTAATTTCAATACCAATATAACCGGTAAAAGCTCTAAAGGCTCAAACAACCATGGAACCAGCCTGGACCTAGCAGTGCAGATGAGAACAGGCCTTTCAAATGCACGAAAAATTAGCTGATCAACTTAAAACGCATTTACACCATACACAATATGAAAATAAAAATGATATGACCCAATTTGCTAATTTGGGCAACTTGCTATGGTCAGAAATACATGACACTGCTGCCAAACAAGAAGGTTATTTATTGCGCCTAAGCAAGTAATTAGAGCGAAGATTGTTCATCTTGGCCATTTGCAACAGGCTAGCACTTATTTACTTACTCCACTATCGAAAAAACTGGTCAAAGATGCCTTTTGCGCATATGGCCCCTTAATATAAGATCTTGCTTATTTCATTTTTATATATTCCCGCTACAGAATACTGAGGAAAGGTCAGTTTTTACAATGCCGGAGAAAGAACACATTGAAGACCCAAATCTAGTCTAATTAGTTAAGTTGTTAGCTAAATTGTTTATTTTGCTTTAAAAATCCATAAAACCTCACATTCGGCATATACATAAATCATCACATAACGTTGAATTGAATACATATATCAGTTAAAAATAAATACAATGTAAAATACTTTCACACATACAAAACAAACACACAATTTCTTCCTAATAAGAGGCATTTTTTAGCATTTATGACAGCTGCTCCCTAAAGTGCCCAGCCAATTTCTTCCTAAAAAGAGCCATTACGTGCATAATAGAAATGTAACATGCAAGTGGAGGGCAACCGATTCCCAACTAAAGCACGTGTCAACAAGGCATGAACCCCATTTGGAGTATTTTGCTTTTCAGTTTCCAGGCACATAATAAATATTTGGCCACTCCACAAACCACGCATATATCATGTGTAGATTTGCAAATGGCCAAAGATTTGCCCATTTAAAAAAAACTGCATTTACTGAAAACACTGGTCAGACATCTTCTCGTAGCCTTCTATTAAGGAGGGCCTATAAGAAGAAAGTGCATTGTGTTTTCCTCACTAGCAGGACAACTCATAAACCCAGCTGGCATGACTATTCCAGCCAGCTGTAAACCATGTTAAGTGTGAATGAAGTTCCACATCTAAATTTCACAAATGAGTGAGCAACCAGTATACTAATCACATCCAAATATGCCCCATAACCCAAATGGCCCTTATGCACGAAGTAAAGTAAGTACCAACTAATGTTGTTACCTCGTTAATCTCTTGACTACCGTTCTTCAAAGGCTTCTTTTGCTAGGCCCCTGCTGTAAATACCAATTTCCATGGGGTAGCCCAAAGGTGGCCCAAATCCAGCTTCGTTAATAAAAACATCTTTGAACCAGGGAAGATGGTTTGACCCCGAGTTCATTAAGGCAGCACGCATCTCTCTCCTGTCATTAACATACCTTAGAGAGCACCAGAGCATGACCCAACATAAAAGTATTTTACATTGCACTGCATAGAATTCTATTTATTGAGTGATATGTACATAAGAACAATGGCTAAATTTATGAGTGATACATAGAAGCTAAGGGAGCTCAAAAAGTCAGTGTGCACAAGCTGAAGCTGATCAAATAAGAGATACTGATCGTTTGTGAAAGTACAACCCTCTCTTGCTAAAAAGGACAGAACACACTGTCCCATAAATTGGGCAAGAGTTGAAGAAGCGAGTTGTTCAAAAATCCAAACAAGTGATGGACCTGCATACAAGTAATGCTCTGTTAAACTGCATTGTGCAAGTTGCTTTGACTAGAACCATTAATCCACCACATCAGTTGAAGAGACCGTCAACAGCGACTTCCAACAAGAAGAGATTTAGGGCCTTATTACAACTAGTGCGGAATGGGTTTAACGGCGCCGGTAATGGTGCCGGCGCCGTTAAACCCACTCCGCACTATTACGAGGTTCCCTTGCGGGACCCGCTCTGGACATCTGGTTTTTCCAGACGTCCATAGCGGGTCCCGCGAGGGGACCAGGGAGCTAACAACAGGCCCGTTATTGACGGGCCTGTTGTTAGCTCCCTCCCCATTCCCATTGAGCCCTATGGGGGATTGAATGGGAATGGGGAAGGACCGGGCCGGGTTCCCTGAAGGAGGAAATACCGGGCCCTCCAAAGTCAGAATGGCCCGGTATTTCCCCATTCAGGGAACCCGGACCCGGACAAGATTTTGGAGGCAGCCATGCCCTTCTTAGGCATATTTAAATAATCCGGGGTGCTCGAGAGCTGAGATAGAGAGAATTAGATATTATCACAGTTTACATGGGCTGTATTTGATAACAAACTAAGGAAAGAGTTTGCAGGTGTTATCGTTAATCTTTCTGCCACCTGGTCCATGAGCTTATTGCCATCTAGAGGACTCAGCCTAAGTGCACAATAAAACTTACTTCTCTTGAGCAGTCAATGAGCATGGAGGGAATGTACGAGTCGCAGGGACTCTACTGGTATAGCATTTGGTACCTTTAGTAGATCATAGTAGTTTCCCCTCGAATCTATCCAACCAACCCACATTGAGCTCCGATAGTAACTCGAGGACATATGTCAGAGCGGGGATAATGCGTGTCTGATATATCTTAATCAAACCCTCAATGTCATTTGCTCCTGATCCTGCCACAAAGTGTTTTTATCAGGAGCCACTACTTGAACACACGTGCAGAAATAAGCCTACCAAAATGTTCAGGAGTTGGAAATGAACAAATGGAAAATCCTAGACAGGTGAAACAATCTACTATATCCAACTTAATGCCATTTGAGGTCCAGACAAATTATTCTGAACGCTTTGCCTTTCTGGCCAGTGCAAAGATTTTAGTTTTAGATGTATTTATAATCAGATTGCTCATACTTGCATAAGTTCCCAGTGCATTAATAGCACGTTGTAATCCGATTGATGTACGATCCATAAGGATCGTATCATCGGCATACATTAAACAGGGGATTAAATCACTGCCAATTCGGAGTGGGGAGGGCTGGATATTCTAGCTGCCATCAAATGAGTATTCAGATCGAACTTATACATATTATACAAATGGGGGGGGCTAAGGCGCACCCCTGTTTTAATTGATAGGGTGCCCCCCTGAGACAGTCGTATGGATACCACTGCATTACTGTGCAAAGCCTTAATAAAATGTAATAGGACTGGATCAAGGCCCCACTGGGATAGTTTATGCCAGAGCTTCTCTCTGGAAACTGTATCAAAGGCTCTCGAGAAGTCTATAAAGCACACATAGGTCATTTGGTGACAGGTGATGGAATCAGCAAGTAAGTATTGCATAACACAATTGTTATACAAGGTGCTGTGTGCCTTGCGGAAACCATTTTGGCATCTATGCAGCCGTCCCGTAGATTCGGCCCAGGCATTTAGATGTTTCAGCAATAAGGTTGAAAAGATCTTGGCACAAGAGTCCAACATGGAGAGCATCCTACAGGTGTAGGGGTCAGCTGCCTCCCCCTCCTTATAAACGCCTATCAATATGGACTCCCTCCAACTCCCAGTAATCTCGCCCGAGTTTAGTATCTTTTTATTTTTCAAATTTCAGTTTTATTAGTAGCAGTTTGGTAATTATATACAAGCATTTTCCACCAACAAGACAGATAAAGATTATTGCAAAAAACAGCAACCGTGTATAGAACATATAAAGTCTTTGCGGAACACATACATTTCCAATAGCAACGTAGAAACCAATTGCCTACACCCCGCCCCCCTCCCCCCAATTCCCATGTCGCCGACTGACGGGCTAGAAGACACCAGATGTTACATTAGAACCATTTTCATATACATAACATAGGACACATGAGCACAAAATGACCTCTGGAATCTACATAGCAGACAACATGAACCATCGCATAGATTATCTCTGGGTGTAGTAACGCTCTGCACACATTCTGTTTATGTGACATATTTAGCACGAAATTCAGACCATGCATTCTCAACTGTGGTGCGATCCCCCTGCAGGGCCGCAGTCAGATTGTCCATTCTGTATATGTTCAGTGCAACCACTAACCACTCTGTTTTGCTAGGGAGCTTGGGTCTCTTCCAAGCCATGGTGAGACAGGCTCTTGCGGCCATAAGAAGGCCTTGTATCATTTTGGGTGCTTTCAAGGTCGTGTCGTCCGTTTCAACCAGGCCGAACAGAATCAGGAGTGGTTGTTTCTCCCATACATCCTCATCCAATTCCTTGATCCAGCTGAGAACCTCTGACCAATAAGCTTGGACCACTTCACATCCCCACCACATATGCCAATTGTCTGCTTGCTTCCCACAGCCCCTCCAGCAGTGTGGGCTTACCCCTTGGTACATTTTAGCCAGCCGTATCGGATCATACTGCCATCTATACATCAACTTGACGGCATGCAACTTGTATTGGCAGGATATAGATGATTTCGCCGTTCACCTACAAATTTGTAACCATACGTTTTGTGAAATCTGCCTGCCCATATCTGATTCCCATCTGTTCTTGAGTGTGAGGGATGGTGTAATATCGACCTCAATCAGCGCCGAGTACATTGCACTAATTAACCCCCTAGAGGTCGTACAGGTGTCGAGAATTCTCTCGAACGGGGTGAGGTCCCTTTGTAGCTGATCCTTCCATATCGCCCTTGTCTTCACCACTTTGAGTCTAAGGTAGAGGAAAACTGATAGCAAGCCTATGCCAAGTGCCTCCTGAAGCTCCTGAATAGTAATGAAGTTGCCATTCCTCCAGAGTTGACCAGCCCTCTCCAGTCCCGTGTCATACCAGGTGTCATAGCTCCCTGGGTCCGGGATTGCATCCCGGATCCCTGGCGACCAGAGGTGTCCCAACGGAGAGGGCCATGTTGTAACTCCCACCATTTTCTTGCCTGGCTTCCATATTGCCCATATCGTTCCAATAATGGGGTGATTTTTGACACTATTGCGTAGCTGGGGACCCGGAACCCATAGCCATTCACCCAGAATGAAAGGGCAGAGATGGTAATTGTCCAATGCTATCCATTGCGGTTCTGACTGCTGCCTGACATGCGGAACAAGCACACAAAGCTGGGCTGCCCTATAATATGTTTCTATGTCCGGGAGGCCTACCCCTGCATTGTCTTTTCAAAGCTGGAGCAAAGATCTGGGGACTCTTGGCTTTTGATTTTGCCACAGGAAGGTTAAGAGGGACTTTCTAGTATCCATAAAGTATTCTTGGGGCATTTTGATGGGGAGCATTTGGAACAAGTAAAGTATTTTGGGAAGAATCACCATTTTTATTGCATTTAGACGGCCCAGCCAGTAGATGGTGAGTCTGGACCACCTTTGGATGTCGTTTTGAAGGACAAGTGACAGAGGGGGGAAGTTAGCCTCATATAGGGAATCCAAGTTGCGTGTAACATTGATGCCTAGGTATCGGAGTGTGGAGAGGCTGACCTTTACTCGTAGAGGGGCAAAGCGCTCCGACTCAGAGTCTCTACTTTTATCAATTGGGAGGAGGATAGGCTTTCCAGTATTAATTTTCAGGCCGGCCAATTCGCCATATTCTTCGATTATATCGATCGCAGCTGGGACAGAATTCAGGGGATCAGTTAGGTGTAGTAATATGTCATCAGCGTAGAGGCCTAGTTTATACTCGCGATCACCCACTATGATTCACTTAACCTTACCATTGTTTCTTAACCTCTGCCCCAGCGGCTCAAGGGACAGTACAAATAGTATTGCCGACAGTGGGCAGCCTTGCCTTGTTCCCCTTTCCAAGGGAAACCAGCGTGAATAGCCTCCGTTCACTGCTACTGCCTTTGTGGGGGATGTGTACAGTGCTTTGAAGGCGCGGCAGAGCTTCGGCCCGAGCCTGTTCCAGACCAAAACCCTTTCTAAGAAATCCCATGACACCCTATCAAAGGCCTTCTCGGCATCCAATGACAGAAGAGACGGATCCCCTCCCATTCCCTGTGCTTCATGAATTAGATGAAGTGTTTTCCTCATGGTATCCGCACCCTGTCTCCCAATAATGAAGCCAACTTGATCGGAGTGTATTAGCCGAGGTAAGTGTGATTCAAGCCGCAATGACTCTAGCATATACCTTAGCATCAATGTTGAGAAGAGAGACGGGGCGATAGGAGCTACAATATTTGGGGTCTCTACCCTCCTTTGGAAGGACCGCGAGCAGGGCCTGAGAGAAGGACGGGGGGCTTGGCCTGTATCAAAGATGTGATTGAACAAGGATGCAAGGAAGGAGTCAATGAGTGCAGAGAATGTCTTATAAAACCCAGGCGTGAAACCATCATCCCCAGGGGCCTTTCCCGTCTTCAGGCGTTTTATGGCTTCCGTGTCTTCCTCTTCTGTGACTGGTGTGTCTAAGGATTCGGCCTCCACGGATGTGAGCGTGGGGATCTGCACATCTTCGAGGTATGTGTCAATACTCTCGGGAGGAGGGGGAGGGTCACATGTATATAAGTCTTCATAAAAGAAGGTAAATGCTTCTTGTATGCCTTCGGGGGATGTTACTGTTGTATCTGTGAGGGTGCCGTCAGTCCTCTCGATGAGATCGACCCACCTCTCTGCCTTCTTTGTACGAAGACGAGCCGCCAGGAGGGCGTCTGCCTTGTCGCCTTTTTCATAATATTGTTGTTTGAAGTATTGTAGGGTTAACTAACTATTTTCGGCTCCTCTCTGACATGTTTAGCTTCGGCAAGATGCTTGGGTCTCTCACGTGGGGAGGACTGTGCTAACTTTTGGGCTGTGGAGAGCTTCTCCCTAATATTCTTTTCTATCAGGGCACGTTCTCTTTTTTATCGGGCCGCCTCCCTAATGAGCACCCCCCTACAGGTGCCCTTGGCTGCTTCCCATACGGATGTCTTCCCAAACTCTCCCGTGTCATTTGTGGCAAAGAATTGATCGATCTCAGTTTCAAGAGTTTCTTTGAAAACCGAGTCTGCCCATAAGGAGTCATTACATCTCCATTTAGTATTCCGAGGGGCCAGGTCATTCCAGCATACGTCCACCATGTTGTGGTCCGACCATGCCGTGGGGTGTATATTTGCGGCGCGAAGTATTCGCAGGAGGCCATCGGAGAGGAAAATGTAGTCAATGCGTGTGAGTGTGTCATGAGGGAGGGAGTGAAAGGTGAAGCCCCTATCCGCTGGATGCAAATGGCGCCAACTGTCAGTGAGGCCATATAGGTCCAGGGTTAATTTGATTTCAGCCTCATCTCGGGAGGTGGGTGGATCGTGTGCATCGGACCTAGTCTGTCTATCCACAGAGCTGTCCATCCATGTATTAAAATCTCCACCTAGCGCTATGTGTCCCTTGGCCATGCTAAAAACCTTCTCAGTGATTTTGTGGAGGAACCTATTCTGCCCTTGGTTAGGTGCGTAGAGTGTGGCAAGGGTGACAATTGTGCCTCGAATGTTTCCCACAACCACGAGAGCCCTTCCTTCCTTGTCTGACCAAGTCTCAAGAGTCGACATCCGAAGGCCCCTGCGAATTAAAATCCCCACTCCCGCTTTTTTTGAGATACCAGAGCTCCAGTAGGAAGGGCCCACCTCATGGGATGGAATCACCCTCTCCTCCCCCCTTTGGTATCGTGTCTCCTGCAGAAAAAGAACATCTACGTTTGACCCCCTGAATTCTCTGGCCACCATGGATCGTTTCGTGGGGGAGTTTAATCCCTTCACATTAAGCGTGCATATTCGTAGTGTGTCGTTAGAGAGTATAAGCGCCATCTTGAGCGTCATGTGAGTGCTTAAGCGACCATGTCGTCTGCATCATGGTCCGTGTTGTGCTCGATATTGCAATGCATGGTTCATTTCTCTTGCGTCTGGTCTCCGCGAGTCCTGAAGAGGCCAAGGAGAGACCCTTCCAATTCGTGCTTTGACCCTTCATGGTCCCACTTTGTTTTCTTCCGCCCCCCAGGTCCGTCTTCTCATGGATCGTATGTCTTCTTCCCAGCCCACCCTTTCCTCCCTCCCCTCCCCCCCCAACATTCATCGTCCGACCCGTCCAGGTTGACATCACCCAGTCGGCCTCGGACCACTAATGGAAACCGCGAAACAAGCGGTCCAATCCTAATGTAAACATATTTAGCAGTGAGCCCCCAACTGTGCAATCTTAACACCGCAAAAGCAACTTACAAGTATTAATTCTGACAACCTTGTTAGGCATTGTTCGAGTGTCCATTTTACCCCACATTTCCACCCAGGCACCCTAAACATACAGGCCCCAGTTTGTCGAGTGCGTAACAGAAATTAAACAATTAGATCTAAAGTCTGACCCTGGGGACGGGTGCACCGTTGGCGCATGCTGCGCGTGAGCTCCCCCCACCATCTTACCGAAAACCCTCCACTTTCTCGCGGACGGCGCCCGAGCGCTCAGCTTCATCCATACCAATCACCCCATTGTACCTTTGCCACGTGCAGCTTAACGTGACAGCCTGGAATCCGGGTCAATGTTCCATGTCTTGTAAATTGTTCATTCTCCAGAATTTTTTGGATCCCTGAATCCTCCTGCGCCGCTCACCCTCACCTCCTTTCGATTCAGCAAGGGAGGGCTTTTCTCCCTGGGGACCCAACAGGTCCGCTATATAGTCCGCAATGTCCTTTTCCAAAACTAGTTTCGTTGTCGAGGCCTCCCAATCAAAGGTGAGTGAGAACGGATAACCCCACCGGTACCTGATACCTTTGTCCTTCAGCATCCGTGTAATTGGGGAGCATGTCTTCCTCATTGCCAACGACAGCGATGATAAATCTTGGTAGATTGAGATGTTCATTTCGCCCAGTGAAAATTGTGGTGCGTGTCTGGCCTTTTCTAGGATCCTAGCTCTGTCCGCGTAATTTTGAAAACGAGCCAGTATTGATCTCGGGCCTCCTGGTCTGCCTCCAGCCCTATGGATGCGGTCAATTTTGGGTTCATCCACTAATTCATCCCTAAATAGGAGCTTAGGAATGGTGTGTAGGGTCTGTTTTAGGTCAAGGTCGGTTTCGCCTTCCTTTTCGGGTACGCCAAACACACAAATGTTGTTACGGCGCTCCCTGTTTTCGAGATCGTCAACCTTTAGGCATATTTATTCTTCCCTGTGTTCTATTTCTGCAATGCGGTGATCCATTTGTGCCGCCAACGTGTTCAGAGAGGTTTGGTTGTGCTCGACTTGTTCCAGCCTGTCGTCCATTTTGTCCATTCTTTGTGTGATTATATTGATTTTGCTGCCTATATCTGCTCTCATGCTTCTTATCTCGGTAAGCAGGTCAGCAACATCTGCCTTGGTGGCAGCGGCGTCAGATCCTACAGTCGACATCTTGGACTCGGCGGGTGGCCTCAGGGATTCGTGGGTTGGTGTAAACCTATATTTCGCCAATTTGCCCTTAAGGTCCATGGGTGGCGGGTCCCCAGTGGTGAGGTGCGTGGGTCACAGCTATACACAGATAGCCCCTCCAGAATGGTCTATTGAGAAGTATACGCTTGTGTATACAGACTTTGTCCTCCAGTGGCTAAGCGTGATGGGGGGATGTTATTTAAAGCTCCGATAACAGATAGCCCCTCTTATGTAACTAATTGCCCTTCGGATCTTCCTGCTTTATCCAACTGGGGAGCTTGCCGTGGTGTAGGACAGCACGAGGCTCCGGGGCAGTACCCAAGGAAGAGAGATATCAGTTTGAGGCCTGCGCAGCGCACCTCCGGCGGGGTGCCGGGTTACCGTCCCCAGATCTTGTAAATTCAGGAGTATGCGTGGGTTCCGAGGAGGGCACACGTCCTGATTGACAGGGGCCCAACCCTCTTTTGTGACCTGTTTAAGATCTTCTAGCGCCCTTCATAGGACCCGAGGTGCATTGGCTTGCTTATTCTGTCCGGGGTCCAGGTGCTCTGCGCAGCCCCCCGGCCAAGTTGCGACTCGGGCGAGGGCCCGCCGCCTTCCCTGTTCGTGATGCGGGAGGAGAGTCCACACGTGAAGGGCCAGGACAGCTTTGAGCGGATGGAGCCGGTCGTCTCCCCTCTAGAGTGACCGGGGCACGTGCTCGTACATGAAGCGACAGCGGAGACCACGTAAACTGGGCCCGCTCCAAAGCAGTCCTCCCACGGGTGCACCCGGTGCCCAATCGGGCCCCCTCTGGGTACCCGGTTCACGGATACGCACTCCCACACCCCTGTACTTGTCGGTGGGCCCTGGGAGCGGTGTGCATCGCTGAATTCTTCCTGGTTCCGCGCGTATCACGGCTCTGCGTTCACAGGAGGGCACGGCGGGATCTCGCAGGCCTGCCCTTCCCTCGTGCGCCCAATCTTGCAAAGGGGGTTTCTCCACGAAAAAAGCTCTGTTTCAGTCCCGGTTTTCTCCCAGTATGTCCTGAACACTTCCAACGCTTATTTCCATCGAAATTGTGGCCGGTGGGTCTAGTGGTGGGGGCTCAATCCACTTTTCGGGACCCTTGCGCAGAGCCTACACGGAAAGTAATCCCATTCGTGCGCCCCCTTGTGGCCGATCCTGGTTAGTGTCTTTTTGAACCACTGGGCCAAGATCTCCACCCATGCCGATGGGTTTGCTTTAAACACCACATTGGGTGTAGCGTCTTGGCCCACGGCTCGAGACATTTTCAAATGTTTTATTACAGCTTCAATATCTTCGTGATAAAAGGCATTCAACACTCTCATTCCTTTGGCCGGCCATTATCAAAGGGACATTCAATTGAGGGATCGTTAAACCATGTCCATGTAATAGCCAAGTTTCCTCGGAAATGGGATTCAATTCTTGCACAGAACAACCAGCTAAGTAAGACCTGAAGAAGGACCAGAATTTTCTATTATTATTCATGTGGAGGAGGTCGAACATGTGCCTCCAATTAGCACTATATATAGAAATGCGATTCTGTTGGACCCTATTTTTATATTTAGCAGACAAGGTTGTCAAATAAGTGACACGGCCCATCTCCATAATACCACATTATTTCATTGTCAAGGCACAATCTCTACGCAGTTCTTTTTTTCTTAGGTGGATTGCTAAATCAAAGGGAGCACGCCCCATCCTCTCTCTCTGTTCCCCTATTGGACAAGATTTTAAATGGTCAAATAACTGGCACAAAGTGTTATTCAGATTCCAGCTATGGTGAATCATCATATTCATAATTAATTTAGGATTGTCATTGAGAAGGAGATTCAACTTCTCAATACTTTCATTTGCCCAATTAATAAGATTACCGCTACTATTGACCGTTACCCTAGGGCATAACATTGTAGCAGGCAGCCTTTTCCGCCACTCCAGGGTAATGGAGCCAAAGTTCTGACATAGTTCCTGGCTCATGATAACATAGTTGATGCAAGACGGGGATCTTCCATTAGTCCAAGTATTAGGTATATCTAACCCAGATTTCTAAAGTAAGAAAAATTACAGCCTAAACAAACACAATCCGTTGGCAACAACTTTTGAAATAGTTTCTGTATAGATAGCAATTGTGTAATGACTGTTGTTGTCAGCATGAGTAGTTCCCAATGACTGTGTGGCTGCTACACAGATTCACTATGGAAAAAAATAAAGAATTGGGAATGGCTTACTCAAATGCGCCAACCTTTTTAGTAAAATATTCACAGGTGAGTTGTAGATTATATATTTTGAATCTTCTTTATTTTCCAACTTAAATTCAGTTCATTAAACAGATTCTTAGGATCAAATAAACAGATCAAGTTCCGTGTTAGTTTCACACCTTATGCTAAATAAATCCTTGCTCTAGAGTTGCAGTATATTCCTGATCTCTTGATTGTACTTTAATTCCAGTATATTGACTTCTGTTGTAATTTTGATTCCCTTGTAGTTCCTAGCTCAGTTCCTAACTCAACACGTGTTTCCCCATTGTTGTTAACAATGGTTCTTCAGGAGATGGAACTTCTTCTAACAAACAAAAACAGAATGGAAAAAACGAACTAAGTATATTTGCTATTCTAATAAACAAAGAAAATGACATAAATTTAAAGCTTTGTGATTATATTCATTTTGTGTAACTATTTCTGTATTCTAGTGGTATAAGATTGTTTGACTCACCCAGATTGGTAATTTTGCTTATTTTCCAATATTTGGTAATGGCTATATATGGTATCCTGTTGTCCTTAAAGTAAAATATCTGTTCAAACTGTGTCTTATATTCCAATTCTCTAAGTTGCTAAAGGGAGAGAAGAAATGCTCTTTTTATTTTTTTTGAAAAAAATAATGTTTTTAAATACAAAGTGGTATTTATCAGAAGCGTTAAAGTAGGTTACTTGGAGAAAAGCGTTCTGCTTATTTAACTAATAAAACGAAAAATCCTTTCCTTGTAGTCCTTTTTAAATTTAAGTATCCTGCACTGCCATGGTAAGTGTGCACAGGGTTTTTGCCAGAGCGAGTGGTTCATATTGAAGACAATACGTTCGCTATTTATGCGGAAATCAAAGCGTGGTGGCGTCATTGCACCATGTGGTTTTGCGCTGCGTGATGACATCATCGCGTACAGCTGTGTGATTATCGGCCATTTTAGAATGGGAAAGGCAGCTGATAAACGCTACGTTAAGGAAACACTGTTTTGGTGTTTTATTCCTGTTTACTAACAAATTTAGTTAGCTTTAAAAATTATAAAATAAACAAATTTGTAATGATAGAATGTTTTCTCCTATGCTAGAGTCACATTCTTATAGTGTGTCACTATGGGGTTCTCTCGAGAAATTACATGGTAGCCTATTTAGTTGTAATAGGAATAACTAAGCTTAATCAATGATGTGGTATATTATAAGAAAACTACATGTCATGAATGGAGCTTGAGTTCTTAAACTCTCTTGTTTTACTATTAATAAAGAAATTAGGACAATTTAAGGATAGTTTATAGTATAAGTAATCAATATCTTAGTTAGATTTTAATTGGTAAACACAATTTCTGAGAGGGATTGCTAATTTTTGCTAACTGAAATGATTATACTTATTCAATAATAAATATTTATACTACCAATCTCTTAATAGTCTGCTACACAATGTTAGGACTATGTTTGTACTTTAATTCCAGTGTTTTGACTTGTCTTGCATTTTTAGTTTTCCTGATTTTCAGTTCCTAACTTCAAACTATTAGTTATTACTACTAGGTTCAAAATAAATCACATAACAGTTTTTGCACACGATGTACAGAATGACCCCCATATAGTTTTGATGAAAATTCCAGTTTACAACCAATTAAACATCTCTGTGTCACAATTTAATCCTGTCACACATGTGTCCATAATGCAGATCCATTTACTTTCCTGTTTCCGTAATAATTCTTCCTTATTTCCTCCTCGCGGTGGTAGTATTACTTTCTCCAAGCCAAAGATCTTTAGTTTCATTAAGTCAAATGTCGGATGTTTCGTAATGATGTGAACCAAATGGCTCTTATATGTTCGAAAATTCTCACCTTCAATTTTCTGATTGTGCTCCCAATATAGAGTTTTCCACATATACATTCTATTCCATATATCAAAATGTTGAATTGCAGTTAATCATATGGTTGGCGCATTTGAGTAAGCCATTCCCAATTCTTTATTTTTTCTAACCCAGATTTCGCCTTCACATTGAGCCATGTGAGATTGTACGTCTCCAGGTGCTGACGCCAGTCCTTGGTTTTAGGAGCTTCCTGCATTACACTAGATGATGTACCCAGGCCAGTACTAAGGACTGATGTTACTTCCCGCTCCTTGGTCTGGAACATATGTTCATTAAAATTGCTTGTAATAATTACCCCCCTCACGGGTGGCGGGCATACTAATACTCAAGCAGTTCAGAGACTTTCCTGCTTATAGTACCCAGATTCTTAGCTTTTGGGGGCTTGTATACATTTAAAATCAATGCTAAGGTCGACCCTGTATAAAACAGCAGCCATAACATCTCAGCAGCTACAACCACGTTATTCGTCGGCTTTAACGTGTTTGCAGTGTAGTGTGTCTTGTGCTGATTTATGTATAGCTGGTACACCTAGCCTATTGTGATCATCTCTCGATAACTGACTACTGCCTCGTACCATACTCTCAATCCAGCCAATCACCTATGTATTTTAATGTGTAATGCGATGCAATATTTAGCCCACTGTGATAAAGATTTGTTACACTGACACTATGAACACTTGTTTTTCTCCACCACTTGCTAGGGGCGAACCCCTTTGTAATTGACGTGATTTGTTACTATCTGCCATTTTTCTTACTCATCTTGCTCCACAGTGTTGTGTTCACAACATCACTGCCTACTACTAGCATTATGCACGCTCTCAATTTTCTGTTGCTAAAATTACTTTATACCTCACTGGCTATAGGCTCACAAGTGATTGTACCTGACCTAAACTACCACAACTATCACAGGACCACCTTGACTAGCAAGGGATTCAAATCCTTTACAGTAACTGAATTTCCCACAGCAAATGTGACCATCCCCCTTTAAGCATCCATTGCACTAGCTCCCTACCACACAGTATGGGTTTTAATCAAGGGCCACCTACTAGTCTAAAGACTTACTACCCTATTAGTAAAATGAATCTACCATCCTCTCCAATAGTCAGAAATTCCAGACTTCGGCTAGACTAACCAAACTCCATGAACCACCAACCAATTCCCTCATTAAAACAAACCCCACTATTATGAGAAATAACATCAAACCCAAAACATATGACAGAAATAAAAAATCTGACCTACCCTCCCATTCAGGCTTACTCCTCAAAACAGGCCAGGATAAATCTTATGTTTTGACTTATGACACTAACCACCATCATATTAAAACATGCCAGGATAAACTGTGTGTTGCGACTAACGACATTAACCTCCCGCATATCAAGGGCATCTTAATCAACACCAGCTCCTTCGTGGCGCACTCTACAGAAATAGCGGATCTGATCACAGTTGACAGTCTCGACTTCCTTGCTATAACGGAGTCATGGCTTCATGCTGCTGCAGGCCCTGTCATCCTACTAGCAATACCTGATAACTATGAAATTATAAGAGCAGACTGACTCTAGAGGCGGAGGCATTGCTCTCATTGCCAAATCTGACCTAGCCATGAGAATAGCCCCTTCTCCTGTTGTTAGCTCCTGTGAACTGCTCACAGTAAAATTACCAATTTCCAATATACCTATACAGACCTCGAGGACCCATCGGGTCATTCGAAGAAGACCTCTCTCTAATTCTTTCTGATAACACTAAATTGACCTCTCAAATTCTCCTGCTAGGAGATTTCAACTTAGGTTTAATGATCCTAATGACCATCATGCTCTAGTAATCTCCAATGTACTAAGTGAAATGGGGTTCACCCAAAGAGTGACCCAGGCTACCCACGACAAAGGGAGAACCCTTGAATGGGTAGCAGACTTCAATTGCGTAACTTCTATCACATCGATCAAATCTCATACCTGGACAGATCACTTGTTGCTCTCATTTACCCTGTCAGCCAATACCCCTAAATCCAAGGTCAATCCAATTGCACTACCCCTCCTCACGAGAAATAAAAGGAACATTACCGCAGATAAGCTTATTCCACTCATCATACCCAACCTCAATTTACTGCCAATCTCAACTAGTCCAGATAACCTAGTAGATGCCTATAACGTCACCATGACTAAAGCTTTAGACGCCATTGCTCCACTTAAGCTGCGGAAAAGCAAACCTAAAGTTCATCTGAACTCTTGGTTCACCCCACACTTAAAAACTTTGAGAACGGAAAAAAGAAAGCTTGAAACTCTGTGGAAACTCCTGCCTACTGAGGAAAACAAAACCAACCTGATCAACCTAGCTACCTTTTACAAAAAGGAAATAATACGCACCAAACAGGAATCCTATAATGAAAAGATTAATGAAGCTAGCTCAAGTACCAAGGAACTGTTTACCATCCTAAGGGAAATGGAAGCTCCTGTTCCATTTGGACACACTCTGGTGCACTGATATCCAGCACGCCCTACAGAATAAAATCTCCCTCCTCCAAAGTAACATTGCTAACAAAAAAGCTAACCTACCTAACATAGGTAAGCATAGTACAGCCATAGCTTCATCCAGCAAACCTCCTCATCAGTTTAGCTTCTCTCAAGTCTCCACCCATGAGGTAGAAAAAATCATCTCCTCCCTTAAACCTTCAAGGTGTCAAGGAGACAGCTGCCCGGCACAGATAATTAAAGACGATGCTAGAGAGCTGGCACCATTTATATCAAAGCTATCAACTCCTCATTCACTTCTGGCACTGTCCCCAGTAAACTAAAGGAGTTCTGGGTCTTACCCCTCCTGACAAAATAATCACTGGACCCCTCTATTCCGACCAACTACAGGCCAATTACTACTGTACCATTTTTACTCAAAATCCTTGACAAAGTGGCCTACATCCAAATACAGGAGTACCTAGAGTCTAACCACCTCCAAGGAACCCGCCAATCCAGCTGTAGACCATGTCTCTTTACCGAGACAGCTGTAATAGATTTAAAAACACAGATTGATGAACTGAAGGATAAAGGAAAAACAGCCTTGCTGTTACTTCTTGATCTTTCGGCCGCCTTCGATCTGGTGGATCACCAAGCAGTTTTTAAACACCTGGCCTCGGCGGCGCACTTTTCCCAAGACGCCATCACTTGGATTAAATCCTTTTTGAACAACAGGACTATGAGAGTCTTCGATCCACTAGCAGCTGCTGACCCAATCCCGATAACTTGTGGTGTGCCACAAGGTTCGTGTGTCTCTCCTACAATGAATAATATATTCATAAAGCCATTGTTCGATGACCTAGACCATCTGGGTGTCACCTACACTAACTATGCAGATGACACCCAGATCCTCATACCTCTTTCAGGAGAGTATGACAAGGACCTGGCTCTGGTGAATAAAATATGCCTTATCATCCAGGCCTGGATGGCCGCACACGGCTTGTGCCTAAACGATTATAAGACCGAGCTCCTAATACTGTGCACCACAACCAACCTCAACAAATTGAGCTCGAACTATGCTCATTCAATATCGATGACAATGCCATCAAAGTGGTAAAAGAAGTAAAAACTTTAGGTTTTTACCTCAACTCTGCCTTCACATTCAACAAACAAGTCAACGCCATGGCATCTTCTACAGCTTACATTTGTAAACTGATTAGGGCATGCAAACCATTTCTGTCCAAAGAAAGTTGTACAATCCTAGCTAGAGCACTTATCCACTACAAGTTGGGTTACTGCAATGCCTTGTACTTGGGGGCAAGTAAATACATCACCAATAAAATCCAAATTGTGCAGAACAATGCTCTTAGAGAAGCTCAGAGCATACCCAGGAGAGAACACATCTCGCACCTGAGGAGACAGAACAAATGGCTCTCTACTAAGGACAAAATGATGCTTAAAACTCTCTCACTTACGCATAAATGCCTTAATCAAGTGGGCCCATCTACCTCACTGAGAGAATCTCTATAAAATACACTACACGTCCTACAAGGACAGTCCATTCAGCATGTCTGGTTGTGCCTAGATATAAGCTAAAAATAAGCAGGGGGAAGTAGCTTCCCTGTTATGGAAGCGCAAGCATGGCACACCTTTTCTCCCTCACTGAGAGCCAACCAACCTTTCCTCTTGTTCAGGTGCAATACCATAAAGTGGCTTGTTACGAAAGACACATATGGTTATCGCCAGTCTTGTACATACTTGGATATCTGACCTCTCTGTCTCTGCCAAGTAACCTCTGCCTGACTATCAATTTATTCTCCTCCGTACCTGTACTTTTGTATATACTTCCTCACCTGGGTTGTATAACTCATTGTTTTTATTGTATTGTTTTGTATATACTGTAACTAAGCTGAAAGTATACTTTTGACCTTTGTGTGAAAGTCGCCCAGATACCTGTGGGTTGTGTGCAGCATACAAAAAAATAAATAAACAAACAAACAAACAAACAAACAAACGAACAAACCAACTAACAAGGGTATCATATGCAAATAAGTTCTGTGCCCAATAGCCTTGCCTCCCATCAGACGTTCGCATGGATTCTGCTTAGCTGGGGTACAGATAACATTTTAACCATAAACATAAAACTTTTCTGTACACCATGTCTCTTGCAATAAAAACACATCATAAGCAGTTAACAACGATGGACCCTTAGGGTTCTGCAAAAAAGAATGAAAACCACGTGAATTCCAAGAAAACCAACTCAGTAATAACATATTCTTGGAGTTTCATGCTCCACCCATGCCTGGATAATCTAGAATATCAAACCTCCAAGCAGTGATTTATGCCCCCTACAATTAGGTCCCATTACCTAAGTAAATCATAACAGTGATATTCCATAGAAACAACAAAGGGTGAGCAATCAATTCATTAACTTTATTTAATCGATTACAGGAAACAAGCCAAACTATTTTCTGATATTGAATATGGTTACATTTAACTAGGACCATAGTACGCTTATGTTACGGAACTTAACCAGAACTGAAAACCTGGTGAGTAACAGGACAAACAGCAGTGGACCTACATGTAAAACCACACCATTAGCATGCCAGAATGAAGGTGGGGTGCATATGATAATCAAAGGGGCACCTAAAAGATATGAACAATTTAAAATAATGGGCAATTACAGTGGGTGACCAACTACTCCTCACAACTGCAAATCTGTTGTATGAATTGTCCATGTGGTGGAATGTGAAACTGTTAAGGGAGCAGAACAAATATAATTCTAACTAGGAAAGCATGTTTAAACATTACAATAACTACTAGAAGAGATAAGATCATGCAGAATCAAGAAACTGAGTCGTATTACTGTTAATGAAGGTTATTTTTTTCTCTTTATTCTGCTTTGTCTTGTTCTCTTATTTTCTTGCTTGTTTTACCAATATCTGTTCCACCAAACAACAACATTATTGATGGGCAACTTTATTTGTTTCAAAAATGGAAAGCAGTGCTGTTATTGATATGATTATTATTGGCATATCCTTTGGTTTTAAAACTTTATTGACATTTATTTTCAAACGTATACCAAATGCCATGGACATGACTACAATTAATGATTTTATCAATATGGTTTTGAGAATAACTCATGTAATATGAAAATTGATTATAAATATTGTCTGCAGTTGTAAAGTCTTGAAAACGACAGGTGCTTGAAATGCGTGTTGGCTATGCGCAACAAATGAGAAAACATAACCAATAAATGATCTCATATTGGAATGAGAATGAGACTTTGTGTAAATATTTAATTTAAGAGCACAAGCCAGAAAGCACATAAACTCTAGTTCAATTTGAAGAGCCTAGGGGGTTAGTCTCTGCTTCTGAGGGTTTGCAGCCTTCGAATTGCTAAGAATTACACAGTGTGTTATATATTTGTTACCCAAGCGCGTCAGTTATTCAGTCAGCCCCCAACCTCCTTATCACTGAACAATGTGAGACCATCGTTCCTCAGCCTGCCAAGCCCAAACTGCTTGGCCAGATACCTTCTCCATGAGACCACAAGCAATCCCAGACATGTTTCCCCCTAATTGGGTGTCACCAGTGAGGTGTAGTTTGTGTCTCGGGCCCCTGAAGGCTCGGGAGCTATGTATGGGCATGCCTTCCCACTTGGGGTGACTTAGACAAAACAAGGTAGGTGATGGTTGGAAGGTTTAGAATTAATCCTA
This sequence comes from Ambystoma mexicanum, assembly GCF_040938575.1. NCBI lineage: Eukaryota > Metazoa > Chordata > Amphibia > Caudata > Ambystomatidae > Ambystoma > Ambystoma mexicanum. Next base: position 1,402,070,146 of record NC_090932.1, on the reverse strand, counting down.
CCCTCTGCCATTGCTATGGGCAACCCTCCAGACCATCGTTCCTCAGCCTGCCAAACATTACAGAAAGGGGAAAGACCATATGCAAATTAGGCTTGGCCCCAACTCAAAAGTGGCAGTACAGCCAAACTGCTTGGCCACATACCTGCTGCACGAGACCACAAGCAACCCCTGACATATTTCAGCCTCCTTGGGCATCTCAGTGAGGTGTAGTTTGGGTCTTTATGCCCAGCAGCTAGAGCTTCACGTCTGGCCAGACGCACCTCATTCGGAGTGACTAAGGAACATGATTGAACACTTATAGGCAACTTTATTATCCTCATCCATGTACTTTGATATCCAATTCAGGCAACATTGTGATTGCAAATACTATGGAGACTGACGTGCAGTTGAGAGAGAGGTTTCAGTAAACAAGACAAGAGGGGCAAACATATTTATTACATTTGTCAGTAGGAAGTTAAAGAAATGAGTATACAATGTCTTGGCTACGTTTTGATGGAAGAAGCAGCAGGTGCAACAGATGTTTGGTTGTGAGGGGTGAAGGAGATTTAGATTTATGAAATATGTACTTGCCACAGGAAGAGCCTTACATGTCAAGACACAAACACAAATTAAAATACAAAACTGCGAACATACAAACAAATAGAGAAAAAAAGCAAATATTCTTTTCTGAATAGTGGGCAAGCAAAATGACTATAAAATGCAAACCGCTGACTTTCTGTTAATCCCACCAATCTTCCAATCTCTTCATCGTCTTCCTCTTATTCACTTCATCAATTTATAAAATGCCTGCACTCATCCAGAACGCCCTGGACTGCAGACCCATCCTGCACAACTTTCTTAATCTCTTTTCCCACCCCGCCTAACTCTCGCCTCCGAAACGGATCCATTCCAATCAGCTTCCTTTGTCACCTCTTATTTCAGATTTTAGTTTTTAAATGCTATATTGCACCCTGTTCGTCTGTTTCCCAAGCTCACCATATTTAAATCACCACACAATACGCCTTTTTTTACATTGCAGTCGACCGCCGAAACACCAGATTCCATTTAACCATTTACACAGAATAATAACATTTTCCAATACCTGCATCTGCGTATTTAGTTAATGGATTAATTTAGGCCTTTTTCTGCATGAATGCACTTGTTACGTGAGAGAACTAAAACTGCTAGCTGGAAATAGATTTTTAAACATAGATGTATTGCAATGAAATGTAACAAGTCGAGAAAGACATGGGTTGTGGCAATTTTAAAGGGAACATAACGTTTTTACAAATTAGCGTTTTATCTTCTGCTAATTGTGCAGCTAATAATTCTCCTCATAAAGCTTATTTTTCGCATGCTTTAACCTTCCATTTGAACCCCCTTGTTTCTTTTATCTGTACCTTTCACCCGTTCCCTTTTTATTTTCTCTCTCTGCAGACAATACCCTGGGTAGGTGAACAACAAGCAAACTTACAGACAAGTCTTGGTACTTAAAGACTGCCATGGTAGTGATTTGGCACAGTACAAATCATTTCTAACATAACATAACGTAATCTCCTTCTCGATTACTTCCTATGTTTCCAAGTTGTTTGGTTGTTCTATCTTACTCCTGCTTCGCTCACCCACATCCATTTGCCCATCTCTATTTCCCCTAAAACCATGTTCTGGTTACCCCTGAACGCCACAATGTGCCACACTTCTGACCTGACAAACCTCAGGGCTGTAATACAGAAATGGGTAGGACCATATGCAAATCAGGCTTGCTCCCACCCTAAAAGTGGCAGTCCAGCCCAAAGTGCTTGGACACATCCGTTCTGCATGAGACCAAAAGCAACCCTAGACATGTTGATGTTAGGGTCCTTTAGGAACGTGCATGTAATGGATGGGATCACACAGAATAACTCAGAGTCCAAATAACCGAACCAACTCAGGAAGATGGCAAAGTACTATTTTATTAACAATTATCTAAAACAGGGGGTCACAACGAACACCAACGGACATACCCTCAATTGCTCTCAGCGATCTTTTCACAAAACGTAGACTTTATCCTGAAAATACATCAGAGGTGACGTCATACTATGTGGCAATGATGAAAAACCCACTAGGGATCAGGATTGGCTTAAGGGGAACATCTAAGTATATATTATATAGGAATTAGGATTGTGATTGGCTGAACACTGTCAGGTGGACTACATATGCCTACCCTTAAATCATGTAATCTTCAGAAACCTTAGATACACAGTTTCTCATTGGTTCTCAAACTATAAGGTCCTTCGTTATATGGACCACTACAATTGGTTGACATGCGTGTGCCAGTCTGGAACATTGGGTTCACTTAGGAGCACGTACGCCCAGATCCAGGTGCACAGAGATGGGACATGACACTACCTCCCCACCCAATTAGCCCAACATCTCTCATCGCCTATGCCTTCTGCCTTAAAGATTGTCTTTGAAATTGGCCTTGCAAAGTATCCTTGTCTCTGAGAATACACGGGAGTGAGGGCACTCGCTATCGTGTTCTAGGACTCCAAGTTCAAACTCTATTTTAATCCTTGGCTTATGTGACAGGGGACCACGATTTGGTCCATTTTGCAGGTTTTAAATGCCTTAAATTAATTCAACTTGACACTCTTGGTGTTCTTTCTTTGCACCTTAACAAGGGATGATTCATCCTTCATACGTTCGCTCCTTTCCAGAATGGATAACTGACCTTGGCTGCTTCAGTCTTGACTCCAGGCCAAACAACCTCGCCATGCAGCTCCATGGTTCAGCTTATTCATGTTGCAACATGGATTTCCCTTTCCTTTTCATGGTTCCTGGCTTACTAAATTCATGATACTGATGTCCAGCTTCTATAAAATGGCGGCTTCTCCTGCATTCAATTCACTACGTACAGCCAGCTTCTATGATGACTTAATCTACTTGTGTTTCAGTGTCTGTACAATTATTGAACAGTTGATTTTCTGAAGCACTTTGTGCACGTGTAATCTTCTTTTTCATACTTAAAAGTTCACTTGCTTCTTTAATTCATCATTAGTCTCTTCAGGATCTATACATCATCTTCCGCCAGTATCTTGGGACATTGTTCATACTCTTTTGTGACATCACTGCCTTCTTTTCGCTGCTCCTTCTCATATTCCTTCAGGGATTTCCTCCCTCAAATTGTCATCCCTTTGGGGATACTGTAACGCTCACCTGATTCCCGTAGAGGCGCCGGTCTTGACTGGGTGTATACCGTATCTTCAAAGGTGATGTGTAACACACGGCTGGCTCTTTGGGCTGGACCTCTGTGCACTGTATGTCTGGCTTGAAGGGTAAGATGTCTGCAGATAGAAAATGTGGGATTAATGAACTGGGTTATTGAATGTCTCTCTCTTCTTCCCTTTCTCTTCTCCTGTAGAACCCCAAAGGTTAACGCTCTCACCTTAGGTAAGTGAACGCCATGCTCTCCATCTGCCTCGAGGCAGGGTGCTGTAACCAGTTTCTTCACTGGATAAGGGGAGCAGGCCTCTTGACTTCAGAGGACTGCTGTCCGTCATTTACTGCACGAACGGTAAGTTTCGAGTAATTCTAATGTCTTTAAAGTCTTTAGTAATGATGTCTCTTGTTTTGCAGGGTTCCGGCGATGGCGGATGGCGGGCTGAAGTGAGTTGAAGATGGATCCCGTGTGATGAATAGAAGTGCCTGGAAGCACGTAAGTAAGCGCTTGTTGCCTGCTTCACGATGCGCTCTAACTGTCTTTTTATTTTGCAGGTACAAGTTCGGGGCGGCTGCAGGGTGCCGGAATACCCACTGGGTTAGATGTGGAAAGGGTTAATGGCACGTGAGTATTAAAGTTCCCCAATGTCTTTAAACTCACCTTGTTTTGTCTTTCAGATGCGGGATGCAGCGCCGAAGGCCTCCGGAGCGTGCGAAGAGTTGGTAAGCTTTTGTCTTTCAGATGCCGGAATGCAGTGTGAAGACTTCCGGAGCGCACGAAGAGTAGGTAAGCCTTTGTCTTTCAGATGCCGGAATGCAGCGCGAGGCGTTGGTGACAGCCGATGGACCAGGTAAGTGAAGAGCTGTCACTGAAGACCGTAATGCTAACCTGTTCTTTCTTGTCTTTATAGGTGTTGCTGAAGACTGGATTCAGAATGGTAAGCCTTTTTCCTTAGGCCCAGGATCAGATGCAGAAGACACGATGAGCGTTCTGCTGCTGAGGATGCAGAATAACACAAAGCAAGATTCATCCATCGGGTGTGGTTTAAATAGCCTCCTGTAGTGCTTAGGTGTCTCCTTCCACAGCCACGCCTAGGTAAGAAAAGAGTTCCTGCTTTCCAGAAGAGTTCCAGTGTTCTGAATCTAGGGAGTGGCTCCTGCCCCACCCAACAGGAAAAGTAGTTCCAAACAGAAGAGGATCAGAGACTCAACTGGCAGGCAAGTAAGCAGCATGGTCTGCTGCAGGTAAGTCCACCCAAGCATTATGAGCCTGGCGCTTCAGCGCTGGGACTGGGCATATTTATGAGCCTGGTGCCACTGGCGCCAGGACTGGGTCCAAAAGATCCCAATTGGGACTGGTTGGCACTCGGAACCTGGGTTATGGATCTGCTTCCAAGGGAGTTGGGAAAACCCTGACCTTTTGGAAGCAGAGATCATGACAGTACCCCCCCTCAAGGCCCCTCCCAAACCGGGCTTCTCCGGGGGTTTTGGCTTGTCAGGAAATGTTCGGTGAAATCTTTTGATTAGGCGAGGAGCGTGGACATATTCAGCAGGTTCCCAGGATCTCTCTTGGGGGCCGTAGCCTTTCCAGTCAATTAGGTAGAATAGTTTAGATTTGGAGATCTTGGAGTCCAGAATGCTTTTGACTTCAAACTCGAGTTCTCCATCAACTAGGATAGGTTTTGGAGATTTGGTTAATCGGGTTTGAGGTTGCACGGGTTTTAATAGAGAGACGTGGAAGACCGGATGTATCTTCATGTGCGGGGGCAAGTCCAACTTGACCGCTACTGGGTTTACTATGGTAGTGATGGAATAGGGACCAAGGTATCTTGGGTTGAATGTGCGTGGCCCTTTTAGAGGTAGATATTTGGTGGATAACCAGACTTGATCCCCTACTTGATATTGAGGGGCTTCCTTCCGATGTTGATCTGCTCCTTTCTTGTATTGTTCTTTAGCCATTTGAAGGTGAGAAACAGCTTCCTTAAAGGCTTGGGTGATTGTAGAATGCAGGTAGTCTACTGCTGGTGTTTCAAGATCTTGGAGGGGATCCAACTCCGAGGTTCGAGGGTGACTGCCGTACAAAAGAAAAAACAGGGTTTTCCCAGTTCCCGAATGGACAGAGTTATTGTAGGCATATTCGGCTATCCAAAGGATGTCTTTCCAAGTTTTTTCAGTTTGTTTCAGCATGCAGCGTAAATACTGTTCCAGAGTTTGATTGGTCCTCTCGGTTTGTCCGTCGGTCTGAGGGTGGTGACTGGTCGATAGTCTCACATCAATTTGAGCCGACCGACAGCAACTTCGCCAAAAATGAGAAATAAATTGACTACCTCGATCCGAAATTAGAACCGAAGGAAAACCGTGCAGTCGGACGATGTTTTCGAGAAATTCTCGGGCCAGAGTTGCTGCTGTTGGCAAGCCTTTGAGCGGAATGAAATGCGCCATCTTGGAGAATAAGTCCACGATTACTAGAATCGTATTGTATCCGGAGCATGGAGGTAGATCGGTGATGAAGTCCATAGAAAGCGTATGCCAAGGGCGAGGTGGGATGTCAATAGGGCGTAAGAGGCCTGCTGGTCTTTCCTTTTGACTCTTGTTTTGGGCGCATACTCCACAGGACATTATAAAGTCTCTGATATCTTTTTTCCAAGACGGCCACCAGAAGTAGCGCTTGATCTTTTCTGAGGTCTTGGCCATACCGGGATGTCCTTCCATTAAAGAATCGTGATAACAAGAGATTACTTTTTTCTGTAAATCTGTGCTGGGTAGGTATAATCGTTCTTGGAAATACAATAAGTTGTCCTTTACTGCAAAGTCCTTTCCCTGCAGATGCCAATTCTGTATGTCTGCTGGAGTTACAAGTTGCCTGGCTTTATCCTTAACTTCCTCTATGGATTCTGTGGCGATTACACCCAGAATTCTTTGTTCGGGAATGATTGGTACAGGTTTAGGGTTGATCAAGTGTTCTTCCACTCCCATCCGAGAAAGGGCATCAGCTTTACCGTTTTTTGTACCAGGTCGATAGGTAATTATGAAGTCAAACTCGGCAAAGAATAATGCCCAACGGAGTTGTCTAGAGGATTGGGCTTTTGCGGTTTTCAAATATTGCAGGTTTCGGTGATCCGTAATCACAGTAACGGTGTGTCGGGCCCCGAGCAGATAATGCTGCCAAGCCTTAAAGGCAGACTTGATAGCCAGAAGTTCCTTGTCAGTAATCGTGTAATTGATTTCAGGAGGCGAGAATTTGCGGGACCAAAATGCCACGGGATGCAACTGATTGGTTACCGGGTCCTTTTGTGATAGAACTGCCCCCATGGCAAGGCTTGAAGCATCAGTTTCCACGATGTAGGGGAGTTCAGGGCGAGGGTGTTTTAAGATTGGTGCAGAGATAAATTTAGTCTTCAAATCCTGGAAAGCTTGTTCCGCCTCGGTAGACCATTCAAAACGTTTGTTTTTCTTTAACAAGGCAGTGATGGGCTGGACTATTCGAGAGAATTCGGGGATAAACCTGCGGTAAAAGTTAGCGAAGCCTAACATGCTTTGCACACCTTTTACGGAGGATGGTGATGGCCATTTGAGAACTGCATCGACCTTCTTTGAATCCATACGCACTCCGCCAGGTGATAATATGAATCCCAAAAATTCAACTTCAGTCACGTTGAAAACACATTTTTCCAACTTAGCGAAAAGTTTGTGTTGACGCAATCTTTCGAGGACCATTTTCACGTGTTTCCGATGTTCAGATTCCGATGAAGAATAAACGAGGATGTCGTCAATGTAAACAACAACACACACATCTATGAGCTCTCTGAGGACATCGTTCATAAAATATTGAAAGGCGGCCGGGGCATTACAAAGTCCGAAGGGCATGACCTGATATTCAAATAGCCCATACTTGGTGCGGAAGGCCGTCTTCCATTCATCGTCCTCTTTTACTCGTACCAAGTGGTAAGCTCCTCTAAGATCCAGCTTTGTATATATGCATGCTTTTCTGACTTGGTCCAGGAGTTCAGGGATCAAAGGTAACGGATATCTATTCTTAACGGTGATCTGGTTCAGGGAGCGATAATCTATACAAGTTCTAAGGTCTCCTTCCTTTTTTGGAACGAAGAACAAAGCTGAAGAAGCAGGGGACTTGGAAGGACGAATAAACCCATTTGCCAGGTATTGATCCAGGTATTGTCGAAGGTGAAGGTTCTCAGGCTCGGTGAGGGCATAAATTCTACTACAAGGAGGAGTAGATCCAGGTATCAGGTCGATCTGGCAGTCATAAGACCTATGAGGAGGTAGAGAGTTAGCCTGATCCTTCCGGAAAACATCTTGGTATTCTAGGTATTCGGGAGGTAACTGGGGAGTCTCTGAAGAAATTGCTGCCAGTGCAACACCAGGTGGAGGGTGACAAGTAGAGACACATTCTGGAAACTGGACCGTTCTTGCTCGCCAATCGATCAGAGGATTGTGTTTCTCTAACCAAGGTATTCCTAGAATAATCTGAAACTGAGGGGCCTTGATCACATCGAACACGATCTTCTCATGGTGTCCATCTTGACTTACTAGCGTCACTTCTTGAGTGGTATGCGTTACTGGCCCGGAGGCTATCTCCGTACCATCCACCGTAGTAATGACGTCCTTTACAGCCTTGGGACAAAGAGTTAGATTCATCCTCAAAACCATTTCATGATCCACATAATTGCCGATGGCACCGCTGTCGACGTAAGCTTCAATTGCATGTAATCGATCTGGATTATCAGGGCTAATGAGGACCATAGGTATCACGAAATGCGAGGTCACGGAACTGGTTTTCACGCTCGGCAAGAGGACCTCTATTCTTGTCGGGCGAGGTCGTTTCCCTGCTCAGAGTTTGTAACTTTGGTAACTGCAGCTCCTACTGCCTTCTTGGCAGGTTTCACCGGACAGTCTCGAAGAAAGTGCCCTGAGTTTCCGCAATAGAGGCAAAATTGCAACTGTTTTCTCCTTTCCCGCTCCTTTTGTGTTAGAGGACCTTTCAGACCCCCTATTTGCATGGGTTCCCCGGAGTCTACTCCTTTGGAAGGCGTTGGCGGTTTGGAAAATACTCGAGCATCAAACTTGGAACGATCAGCCTTCCTGTTCTGCAGTCTGTGATCTATTTGAACGACTAAGTCTATATAGTCCGAATAATCTTGTGGGGGATTCACTACTTGGGCTAACACATCTTTGAGCTCTCCGCGTAGACCTCTATAAAACAGCGTAATCCTTTTGTCCTCAGGCCAGTGAGTTTCCACTATCAGTCTGTTGAAAGACGCAATATAAGCCAAAAGGTCTTAATTACCTTGTCGCAACGAAAGAAGCTCATTGTCCAAGGCCTGCCCCTGTGAATGTCTTGCGAACAGTTTTTCCATACTGAGCTGAAAAGCTTGAAAATCATGGAGGACCGGATCATCTTGATTTACTAGAGGGATCGACCAGTCTGCCGCATTGCCACTAAGGTACGAAAGCACGAAAGCTACTTTAGCTTGATCAGTTGGAAAGGCTGCTGGCCGGCATAAGAAATGCAACCGGCACTGATTGATAAATACTGCAAACCTCTTTGGGTCACCAGAAAATCGTTCGGGCGGAGCCAGAGGTACATTCCCAGGTAGGTTGATCTGCACTGGATTCATAGAGGATGTAGAAGGAAGATTTCCCCCAGATGCGGGTAACGGGATCTGTCCGGCTTGTGACTGTAGCAATTGTCTAGCGAGATCATCTGTTCGCTCCTTGGAAATAATCAGTTCCCTTCTTAGAGCGTTCGTTTCCTGACGGGCTGCATGCACTTCTGCCCTTAGTTCCCCAAGTACCTGGGCTAGCTGGTCGGTATCCGAGGTTTCCATAGCGCCTGGACGGGAGTTTTGTGGTAGGCTTTGCGTTCTGTAACGCTCACCTGATTCCCGTAGAGGCGCCGGTCTTGACTGGGCGTATACCGTATCTTCAAAGGTGATGTGTAACACACGGCTGGCTCTTTGGGCTGGACCTCTGTGCACTGTATGTCTGGCTTGAAGGGTAAGATGTCTGCAGATAGAAAATGTGGGATTAATGAACTGGGTTATTGAATGTCTCTCTCTTCTTCCCTTTCTCTTCTCCTGTAGAACCCGAAAGGTTAACGCTCTCACCTTAGGTAAGTGAACGCCGTGCTCTCCATCTGCCTCGAGGCAGGGTGCTGTAACCAGTTTCTTCACTGGATAAGGGGAGCAGGCCTCTTGACTTCAGAGGACTGCTGTCCGTCGTTTACTGCACGAACGGTAAGTTTCGAGTAATTCTAATGTCTTTAAAGTCTTTAGTAATGATGTCTCTTGTTTTGCAGGGTTCCGGCGATGGCGGATGGCGGGCTGAAGTGAGTTGAAGATGGAGCCCGTGTGATGAATAGAAGTGCCTGGAAGCACGTAAGTAAGCGCTTGTTGCCTGCTTCACGATGCGCTCTAACTGTCTTTTTATTTTGCAGGTACAAGTTCGGGGCGGCTGCAGGGTGCCGGAATACCCACTGGGTTAGATGTGGAAAGGGGTAATGGCACGTGAGTATTAAAGTTCCCCAATGTCTTTAAACTCACCTTGTTTTGTCTTTCAGATGCGGGATGCAGCGCCGAAGGCCTCCGGAGCGTGCGAAGAGTTGGTAAGCTTTTGTCTTTCAGATGCCGGAATGCAGTGTGAAGACTTCCGGAGCGCACGAAGAGTAGGTAAGCCTTTGTCTTTCAGATGCCGGAATGCAGCGCGAGGCGTTGGTGACAGCCGATGGACCAGGTAAGTGAAGAGCTGTCACTGAAGACCGTAATGCTAACCTGTTCTTTCTTGTCTTTATAGGTGTTGCTGAAGACTGGATTCAGAATGGTAAGCCTTTTTCCTTAGGCCCAGGATCAGATGCAGAAGACACGATGAGCGTTCTGCTGCTGAGGATGCAGAATAACGCAAAGCAAGATTCATCCATCGGGTGTGGTTTAAATAGCCTCCTGTAGTGCTTAGGTGTCTCCTTCCACAGCCACGCCTAGGTAAGAAAAGAGTTCCTGCTTTCCAGAAGAGTTCCAGTGTTCTGAATCTAGGGAGTGGCTCCTGCCCCACCCAACAGGAAAAGTAGTTCCAAACAGAAGAGGATCAGAGACTCAACTGGCAGGCAAGTAAGCAGCATGGTCTGCTGCAGGTAAGTCCACCCAAGCATTATGAGCCTGGCGCTTCAGCGCTGGGACTGGGCATATTTATGAGCCTGGTGCCACTGGCGCCAGGACTGGGTCCAAAAGGTCCCAATTGGGACTGGTTGGCACTCGGAACCTGGGTTATGGATCTGCTTCCAAGGGAGTTGGGAAAACCCTGACCTTTTGGAAGCAGAGATCGTGACAGATACATCCAATAGGGTTGTCTCAATGGGTACCTTCTCTCAAACAAACGTTGCGGTATTGGCACAACTGCTGGTGTCATAAATGGCACCATCTCAGGCTTCCAACATATGTGAGGTAGGGGGCTGGGTTTCCTGCTGAGGCATGCAGCTGCTCCTCTACAGTCCCCACACTGGTTGCGTCCTCAACCACCTCTTCAACCATTTCCACATCCTGGTATTTTCTCTTGAAGACATGTTTCTTTGGTGTCCATATCTTCATCACCCCCCTCAGGGTGGCTGCTGATTTGACATGTTCATCTACACTCCAGGTCATGTAGTTACATTGTCCATTCGGGTGACAACAGACCTATCGTCCCACGTACTTCTTTTGATTGTTTGGGTACAGAAACTTGGTTCCTTCAGGTGCTATGATGCTAGCCTCTAGGTATTTTCTAATGGTAGGAAAGGGCACGGGTGTTCGTGGTCCTGGGAGCTGGGAGGCTGTCTACTGCTGCTGCTTGGCCCCACCCCCTGTAGGACTAAAGATGCCGCCATAGCCCGCAAGGGTGGAAGCCCGCGGGAGGAAAGGATGCGGGTGTTTGCTCCCGCCTGGGTGTTCGCGCCCAGACGCCGTGGAGCACCTAGCATCCAACTTCAAACACTGTGTATCTGGACCTAACACACGGCACAAGAACCGGCGACGAAGCTCACTGTCCCTAGCACTGTGTACGGGGTAAGGTGAGATTTTCCATTTCTTTGGGATTCTGGATTTTGGATTTTGATCTCCGAAACCCCCCTCATTGCAAGATGGTCGGCCTCCTTGGGGGTGCCAGCTTTGGAGTCCACGTTCCTACGGAAGAGGGGGACCTCTCATCCCCCTTTACCCCATCCATCTCTCCAAATCCACCCTTTTGTCCAGTTTACAAGGCCCCTCGGCCCCCATGGAGCACCGAAAACGGATATTGGGGAGAAGACTAGGGGGGGCTTGCCGCACAAGGCACCCGGGGTCATGCACGTTCCTGAAGCCTGTACTGGGAGCCCACTTGTGAATGGAGGGCTTACCCATCCATTTATTCCCAGTGGCCAGGGGCCTGCACCCAAGTTGCCCTGCACCCCTCTACCAAGCTTCCATAGCCCCACAGCCCTTCTACGTTCCTCTGGGTCCACATGTGGTTTTGCTTCATCTCCTCGACTCATTCCTGCCCAGCTAAGCCAATCTCTTGATGAAAGTGTGCCCTCGGTCAACCTCTTAACCCCTGGAGGGGGCCTTGACTGTATAGCCACCGCCGTTCTTCTGGACACTGGCCATTGGATGTGAGAGGATTTTATTGGGCATTTTAAAGCTGCCAAAAGGGCACGTTGTATTGGCCCCACCGTTGGAACTTCCCACCCACCCTCTGTTCCGAACCCTGTTCTATCAACCCCACAGTCGACAGTAGTTCTCCCTGAAGTTTATCCACTGTCTGCTTTTGCTTCTGCTCCTTTGGCTTTTGCTACAAGGGGGGTGGGCAACTTTGATCTGGGCAAGAGTGCGAAACCTAGCCCCCTTTCCTGCAGAGGGAGCATGCCCATGCCTGCTGCCCACTTGAGGGTTAGCTCCTCCTTACGGATCAGCCATCTCCGTGCCCCGGACCCCCCCTCAACTGGAGCCCGGTGCTCGCAAGTCCCACTTTCTATTGCATGTGCCGATCTGCCTAGTTGTCCGTGCCAACTCCTGCTCCCCGAGCTGGTGGAGATCAAAAACCTCCTATTGGTTCTGACCAAGGAGGTGCTCGGAGTCAGGGGGGAGGGTAGTGCGGGGAGGAGAGGAGAGGTCTCAGCGGGGACAGGGCCTGGGGGTCTGAACCCAGTCTCTAACACAGGGTCATATCCCTCGCACCCCTGCCTGCCCCCAGGCCCCATGGATAAGAACCCCCAGCCCAAAAGGAGCCATTCAGGGGTGGCCCATTCCCCAGCACCACCCCCTCGGAGGGAGCTTAATGGGACTACAGCTATTGAGCCTCCGCCAATACAGACATTTGCGGGTAGAGGCCAGCGTAACATGCGCTCTGTGGGGAGGGGGACTGGTGTGTCAACCCTCGGGCGGGGGAGGTCTACGTCTGGGCACCTTATCCACCAAGGCCACTCCAGCTCCACACTATTCCTCAAGGGAGTCCCTAAATTACCCACGGACAAAAGAGAACCAAAGGACGCCTTGCGGAACAAATGTCTTCACTGGTTACAGGCTGTAGGGGAGTGTGGGTTTGTGTCAACGGTCTCTTTGTTAGAGTGCACTAGATTGTCCAAATATGCAGCTAAAACGGACATTGTTAGAGTGGTTTTAGGGGATGCAGATTTGGCAAGGGAGGTTTTAGAAAGATGCAATGGCCGAGGGCGCCCGTGGGAATCTGGTATCATGGTCAGCTCTACTCTGATCCCTGTTAGTATGAGACCCATGGGTGACCCCCCAAGCTACAGCCCCCTTTCAGGGGCTAATCTGACCGCCTTGGGTCCAAGGCAGTTTGGGAGATGGGAGGGTCAAGGGGACGGCGGTTCCTGATTCTTGGCTAAAAGTACTGTCGGGCAGCACCCAGGTTAGGGTGCAGCCTTTTGCTCTTGTTTGGGTATGTTTTTCCTTCTTTTTGCCTTGTCTATTGTAATTATATTTTAGTAATGTATTTTTAGGTTGTACTTTGATGGCCTTTTTCAGGCCTAGTAAAGTTGTTTGACTGACTGTATTTTCTAATGGTGTCATCAGTCAGCTCCTTGGCATTTGGTTCAGGTTTGACATCGATCATGATCTTCATCCCTACCACCATCTTTGACATTTTCTTGCATTGGGCAATCACCATCCTGACTACAAAGAATCCAAACATTACTAGCACCAATATTACTCCAAGAACCTTGAATATGTTTGCCAACCACTGTGTAATCCATGAAAACAAAGAGGCAACCCAGCTGTCATCTTCAATGTCATCTGTCTCGTCTTCCATCTTGGCATGCAGGTCTGTCAACAGCATTATGGCCTCTGTCAAGGTTCCATTCTGGTCATCATGAGAAGGATAACTGTGCAACATGATGGCCCAATTTTGGCGCAAACCCCTCCTTCCATTGCTGTGATCATATCAAGGACATATCTATTCTGGAGGGTTGTCAGTCGTATGGCCCTCAGCTCTTCTTTAATGGCGTTGAATCCCTTTATGGTAGCATTGATTGTTTGCAAAAGCTCCCATCTGGTGATTTGTAACCAATTGGCAATCGCCACTGTTTGGATTACAGGCATGAATATAGTTGTCCTTATCATAGAAGTTCTGCTGAACAACCTGAGCTCCTCAGGAATGGTATTATACGCTGTTATCGATTTGACTCAGACATTTTTTTCTCTTTTTGTCCGTTGTTGGAGTTCACCCAATCTCGTTTTTCTCAAATGGGCATCCACTTTTGGAAATTCACCAATGTTCAGATCCCTCGGAAGAATCACTAATGCTGGAACTTGGATGAGTACCAGGGAACACAATCCGAATCAATCCTTGGACAACTTCATATAGGCTCTAGATCCACAAGCCCAATATCGATCCATAAGGATGGCTGTCCCTTCTCCCATTCTGGGGATGTCAATTGTGGTCCTGCATTGTTTGTTATATCCCAAATGGTTCTTTCTGTGTCTTCGGAAGCATAATGTTGCAGTAACCAAAGGGATTACCACTACTGGACATGATTCGTCATCTACCCATGTCAGCAGTTCGGAGTGCTTGGCCCATGACTTTAAGCATCCATCATTCACTTTCTGAACTTCTTATACGTAGTCCGTCTTTAGCAGATGAGCTGCAAAGGACACCATTCCTTCTTCCCATCCTTTCTTGGTATGCACTCGTCCATAGATCAGCATTTGAGTTTGCTCCCAACATCCAGGTGATCCTGCTATTTCTATCACATCAGGACAATTTATTCTCTTAATGTATTGAATGATCATCTACTCCTGTCACGCAGCAGGATATACAAGCATCTTGCTTTTACATCCAGGCTCGTTTTCCATTTGTGTGGTCTTGATGTAGTCATCCTGGTATGGAAACAACCATTTTGATCTCCATAGCAAGGTCGCCCAACTTCCTTGAAACTGTCCTCGAGTAGTACATGCTGCAAGATGGCTGAGGCACAAGTGGTCTCTAAGTACACGAAGTTGCGATGCCCTATAATACTCAAACAGTTCTGGGTAACCCATACCTCCCCTGTCTTTAGGTGTTATCAAAGTCGTGTATGGCACCCCGGGTTTCTGACCCGCCCAGAGAAATATGGGTAGGGAACGCTTTACCTCTACATGAAATGCTTCTGGGATAACCACTGGAAGTGATTGATAGAGAAATAACAACCTGGGGAGAATGTTCAACTTGATCGACGTGAATCTGGCCACCCAAGAGAGTGCTATTTTGGACCACCTCCCCATATCTGATTTAACAGTGTTCCACAAGGGCGTGTAGTTTACACCAAATAGGCGTGTCTCCCTCAGGTTTGGCTTCCCGCTTTGCCAGCTCTGCATCTCTCTTCTCCTCCTTCTTCACATTCAACTTTAAAAGGAACACCATTTTTAAATGTCCTGCATAGCTGATTTCCATTACAACAAGTCTTCATATTTAGCTTGGTATTTTCTTCTGCTCCACTTTAACTCTTTCCTCCTCTTCTTCATCCCAGTACTGGAGTCTTTATGGGAGTTGGTGTCCATAGAGGAGACTTTTTAAAACTGCATTGCTTTGAATACGTGTTTGAATCAAAACTGTCAGAATCAGTAGATGTTAAGTGAGCATTGTGTACATATGACGTGTGAATGGCATCCTGTCTAAGGTGTCTGTCAAGAAGGGGTATTAGAGTTTTACCACTCTAAGGATTTGTATAATGACAACATGCCATCAGGAATTTAGGAATTATAGGGTCTTCTTCACATGGAAGGGAAGAATACCGCGCCCCTCCTGATGGGGGTCACCACATCTCCCCAACAGCGATCTCCTCCCATGTGATCCTCCTCAAAAAACCACCCCCAGGGTCAGGATTGGGTAGCGGCTGCTTTCCCCTGGCCACATTGGATATGATAATGATATGATATTTTATTTGTATCGCACTCATAGACAAGTAGGTGGACTTTTTAGTCTGGGGATAAGTCATGTCTCCACAGGATTCATCGCAGCTCTTAACAACCCTCAGGAACTTCCAGGCAATGCGGACCAGTGATCTTTTCCAAATCCACCCTTATTTAGGAGCGACTGCAATTCCTCCCAGTTTTCCTGCCTAAAGAGCCGAGTCATTTCTGGCTGATGGGGATGTAAGGAGTAGGTAGAAGGGCACTTGCTCTCCTTTTCCATTGTGCATAGTTTCAATGCGTCCAGGCTAGTCAGGGACACCCAGGTGTTGTGGAAGCCCTCAAAGAGAAGATCACACCTGAGCCAAAGTCATACTCACATCACTAGAACATTTCAAACAAGAGGGTGCCAGACTGTCATTGCATACAGAACAACAGATATCTGGCCCACCATTCCCTACTCACCCTGTTTGTCTTTGTCTGTATTCTTCTTTCACATGGATTGTTTTTGACTTAGCCACTCTTGGCCACTAGTCTTAGCAGGTCCAGAATTAGTATTGGAGATTGTTTTTTGGGAATAATTTCACATACTTACAGGGAATTAAAAGATATATGCTCAAGGGTCCTCTTAAGCACATTGTCCATAATACAGTCACATACTAAATTAATAATACCTAATTTCTCTCTGAAGCAGCCCTCACTTGGTCATTCTCTTCTACTTCAAACACCTTATAATTTAACCTTATAATTTCTGCAATGTTGATCTATGATCTAGCTTGTCTGGATTGACATGCTCCCAAGCTGTCATAAACAGTATCCTTCTTCCTTTAATCTGCCCCGCCAGTGTTTGAACCCTCCTGTTTATTTTATCTGGTACTCTGCTTCTCCTACCATTTCATCCCTTTATTTCCTTTCCTCCACAGACTATGGTCTGGATACCCCGGCTTTGGTGCTTTAAGACCAGTAAGGTTATGATTTGGTGCAATATAAAACATTTCTAACATATGTAAGCCTCTTCCTCAACTCCGTCAAGTCTTTCCAAGCAAACTTTGTTTGCAGTAAGAGGCAGATCAAGGATTCACTGTGCATGGCTAGCCTTGGGTGGCAACATTGCACCAAATATGAAGTGTGCTTATGGTGATATGCTAAAACCAAAAATGTGATGGGTGTACATCCACCATTTTACAGAAAGCACTGGTAAATATGTTGTCACCCGTTACCAGTGGGCCAGTGCATTTCACTTAAGTTGAGTATGTTAACTAAGTAACTCGCCCTGCAGATGTAGTGGGATTTTTACAGTTTTTTGTGAGGCTTGCAAACAGTTGTACTATTTATATTACTACTAAAAGTACTACTACTACTACTACTTTTAGTAGCACTTCTATCATTAGTACTGCTGCTACTGCATAAACTACTACTTCTTCTCCTACTATTAATATCACTGGGCAGGATAACTAGCTATGTAAACATGTTGATGTTTAGCAGACGGAAATGCAAAATGTTACTGCTTTAATTATCTGCTAAATGCATATTTTTGCCTCCTTTAATGTCTCTTTCACAAAATGGAAGCCAGCTTAAGTTAGAAAAATACTAAAAAGCTGTTAAAGTAAGATAGGTGGAAAGACTTCTTGGGGGGAAATAGGTAGACAGAAAATCAATAATAAGGAACAACATATTTTATATGTGTAAAAACATTATGCCCCCTTTAAATGGTATCCAGAGAAAATCTCTCCATACTCCTAATTGCAGCCTTACTAAAATCAAGCACTTTCCCCAAATATTGCAGGACTGGAGTTTCGAATAGTAAATAATACAGTCCTAGAATATGTGGGGAAGATTTTTTAGTAGCCAGGAAAATAAAAATTGCCTTCCTGGTGACATTTTCCAGGCGACTTTTTCACATAGAAGCATTTAAATGTGTTTTAACTTGAGTTAGAGTTTGACCTAACCAATCAGATGGTGAAAGTATGTGTAATAGTTTCAGCCCAATAGGAGAAAAGTCAGACGCACAGGCGTGAACCGAGTGTAGGAAGGTATATTGCACAATATAGATATTATAAAAATATATGATATAATTTAATTGTTCATTTATAATGCACGTAACACCAGGAGTGGTTTCTAAGTGCAGGATCAGGATTCAAACCTGTGTTGTTCTGCGTTGTCTTGCTTCCAAGACAAACGCGTTGCCCCTGAGCTATCCTTTGCCCCCATATAAAGGTAAGTGGACATTTCAGAAGAAAGGTAGGGTGGGAAGGAAAAGAGGAGACATTGACATGCCACCCTCAAGAAAAGGAAACTAAAGAAAAATGGCGTAGAGAGTAACTGTAGTATGGGCAGATCTTAGCACACTATTGGGGTTGGAATAGGGTTCTGAAGGCCAACTGGTGTAGAAGTTGAAAGCCGAAAGACTATAAGGCAGTAGGCCTATCTGGAAGAGGGACCAGTAGCCAGTAGCCCCTTTCCTTATAATTAACAATGGTTCTCTGTGCTTAGAAAGATGCCCACCTCAACCACACTTCACTGACGACTCCGGACAAGGGTTACCAGTTGATACTCTTATTCACAGGAGAATTGCCTCACATTTTGGTGCTCAGTTGTTCCTGTGTATTAGGACCAGACTTATATGTAAATGGATATTTCTCCTCGGACAAGGCACTGTAAGCGACAATGTGATTGTAGACCTTCCTGTGGGGGACTATCTTAAATAACAGTTTATCTGGCCTTGTTCATTCTCTTTAGAGGGGCTCTCACGTGTTTGGCAAATGTTGATTCGCTTGGGGATTCCTCCTACATCAGCATTGTTAATCCGGAAGTGTACACTTTATGTAGTCTCAGTGTCTACAGAGTTGATACACCTTATCCACACCTTATGGTCTGGATGATATCCAACAAAGCAGAAACACATGTCTGCGGTTGCTGTTGGTACGCCAGTTCAGAGGGCAATTGCCCAGCAATTCTGTGCTGGATTCTCCTGTGTGCACGGACCAGATCAATATGTACATGGATGTTTCACAATTGCCTAGCAATACTGTGCATAATTGTTCTTGTGTGCAGGGACCAGACTGATATTTAAATGTATTGTTCTCATCAGGGAAGACACAGTGAGCATTTTGGTTGGTACCACCCTGTGGAACAGGACATTTGCCCTTGATTTTTCTCAGGAGTTGGGGCGTCACATTTTGGCAGGTAGGGCAAAGGTGGACAGGGCAGGAATGGATCCGTGTTGGAAAAATGACATAAGCTGGAATGAAGGCAAGAACAGGGTTTACTTCCCTATTATTCTAGGAGTAAAGAAGGCAAGTACATGCTGAGCACTTTTTTTATGTTATAGTTTGATGACAAACTTTATACATTACATATTTTTTTATAAAATGGTGCATACATATAAAATCGTTTTTCTTCATAGTGTCCTTTCCTTATTGGCAGTTTTCAGCAGCCATTAGATTTGTCCAAAACTGTATAATTCTGATAATCAATCTTTTGTTTTTGCCTGTAATTATCTGTACCCACTTTTCCTCTTCACCACATTATATTCTTTCTGTGGGCAGCATTCCTCCAAATAAATTCCTCTGATCAGAGAGAGCAGAACATTCCATTATGATGTGGTATATTGTTTCGGTTTGGCAGGTTATTTTGCAGAATCTGCAGAATCTGCCTTCATCCGGTATCTGTTTGGTTGTTGCAAGATATTCTCCGTTGGCAGAATATTGGGCCAAAGTCTTAAATACATGTCTCTTTTTTAAATTTTTTTAACATTTTTATTTGTGTTTGGTTAATAAAACCTTTACAAAACATCGTACTTTCATTATTAAGTCATCATCTATTTACAATATTAAAACAGATCATTTACTTTTCGACACATAAAAAAGACAAAATTATCATATCTTTAGTATGTAAAAACTATTAAAATAACAAGTTCACCTTTTTCTGCATAGGCTATCTTTAGGCATAAAGGGCCTGCTCATTTTTGATAATCCTTACAAGATGGCCTAATGCAAATATTATCGGATAATAGTTACAATTCATCAACCTTTTCCACATGTTTTCTTTGGAGTCAGCAAGATCAGAAGTTGCAAATTTTATTAAAAGCATAGAGCGTGAAAATGAGCATTGCTGTTATGTTTACCCTAGAAGCCTTGCTGTTCTTAGAACATCCAAACATGAGTGCACTACAGCCTTCACCAGTGCAGTGCATGTTTAGAGTGCTCAAACAGATTCTACTAAAACATTTTCTGACATTTAGATGCAAAATTTGCAGCATACAAATATTTATTCTAATCTGTTTGCCACATCCATCTTAACTAATGTTTGACCTTTTAGATAGCAGGGTCTCCTTATCTAGAAAATAATCAATTGCACAGGCAAAGGAAGTGCATGTTATCTATTTGATCATCAGTACAGACTGTTCTCAAGAAATAGGCTCCTCACATCACCATAGGAATAGATAAACCTTTCAAACCCCGCCACTGTGCCTATGACATGTTATTTTTAACGCACTTAACACCCAGGCGTTTCTAAGCGCGGACTGGGGGATCGAACCAGAGTTACTCAGTGTCTTTTTGATTCCAAGGCGAGCACGTTGCCCCTGAGCTACTCTCCCGAGACAGCCATAACCGGCTGTAGAAATGTCCAGGCAGCCGCCGGTAGTATGACTGTGTTGCATGAGCAAGGTCGGACTAGGGGCGGGCACAAAATCGGACCAGGCCACAATGGAAAAAAACGGCCCACAATCGGGCATGTCACTGTTTTACTTTATGTGAGGGCTGCTTGAGAACTACGTATGGGGGACTTGATGGTAACATGTCTTGGAAACTGTGTATTTTAACACATATGTAGGCTGTGACATTGGTCACACCTACCAAAGACACAGTGCTGTAACTCAAACTGGCAGACTTGGCAGGAAGAACTGGCACACTTTACCCCACACTAACTAGTATGTCTGTCTGGTCCTTCCTGCATTCCCCTGTTGGCCCATGAGGATTCCAAATGTCAGCCTCAGAGCCAACGGACAATCTCCTCGCGCTGGCACCCGGGAAATGTCATTACTGTGCGTCACTTTAACATCCAGTAATTAGAAAAGAACAGTCGCCCAATCATGAGCAACGAGTCATTTGTTCTTCTCAAAACATCATCGGAAGCGGGTAACAAACGTTGATTTGCCGCTGCCGTGCCCAATTCTTTAGCTGAATTCTCCCTGGTGAGTCATTCCGGTATATTCCTGCAGTATTTGACGTAAGTACCTCGTAGACCGAGGAGGGATGCGGAATTTACACTACACCCGATTTCTTCTGTGCCAGATGTACAGTAACTACTTTCTAAACTTAAAACTGTGGCCACACGCTGGTGTCAAACTTAAGTAAATATTTCCTTGCCCTTCGTTGAATAACATTTGCAAACGTTAAGTAATTAGAAGACAGACACAACAGACACGCTGTGTTTTCATTGTTTTACTAAGAGGCTTAGAAATGTTACATTCTCAAGAGCATTTCATGCTCCAGGGGAATGGTCAATTAACTGTTTCCTGTGGAGGGCCCCGTGGAGACTTGTCAGCAGTCCTGTCTGGAAGGATTTGCCCAGTGACCTACCAGACCGCATGGTTCACCACTGGGCGCAGTGGCGCTGTCACTGGTCTGTTTCCCGGGTTACTGTCACAAGAGAGCAAACCTGCTGTTTGCCCGTTTCTGTAATAGATAACCGTATAACGAGCTGAGGGATATCCAACTTCCAAAACGACACCATTTAAAAAAATGTGCCAGTACAACATAAAAAGTGAACACACGGACTTGTGGAGCCAGTTTACGTTATGATCCCATTGCCTCAATCAACTTATCATGACCCATTATGCGCTGCCTTATCCTTCCTCCAAGTAGAAAAGAGCATTTTGTACTGACAGAAATTCTAAAGAACTGACCCACATTTTGAACACCGTCAACAATACATTAAAAGGTAACTGTTGCTTTTCCACATAACCGGTATGTTTTGTAGTCTATAGTATGTAAAATGTCCCAAATCGGTTTTGTAGTTCGTAAACACTGTTCCCCCACCTCCTTGTGCCCCTTCCAGTTTCCGATCCTTTCAGCTCCATGCCCCCCCTACATTGGAACTCTCTCCCTCTCTCTATCCGCTCCATTTCCTCATATCCCTCTTTCCCTTCCTCCTTGAAATCTCATCTTTCTCCTTCCACAGCCTGTTAACCTCTTCACCTCTCTCTTACTCTTCTTCTCTCCTGTTTTCCCTTTTACTGTTCTAGGTAAATTGTTTTATATATTGTTTTGATGGTTTGTTTCATGTTGTGCATTTATGCTTCCAATTATTCTATGTATCCAGTTGTTGTAATGTAAAGCGCTTTGGATTAAAGCGCTCTATACATTTAATAAATACAAATACAAATTATAATTAATATATGAGTTTTAATATAATACATTATCATAAAGGTCAGAATAATGTGGCTAGGAATACTTTATTCTGACTTAAAATGTGCGAAAATAGTGTTTAACAATGTAAATGAAGGGAGGGATACACCTTTAAGAACCCGTTGTTTCAATACAGCTGCTTAAAATGGCCTCCAGGTAGGTCAACTCTGCCACCAATGTTTTCCCTTTGCCCTCCGACAAGTCCTGAATACTGCGCACATGTTCAATGGCTTTTCCCAGCATCTTGTCTCGCTCTTGGGGCTCTTTGGGAGAATCTTCCCAGTCCAACCCAAATCTCACATACTGTAATATTTATGCACAGATGGTCTCTCCTTTCTCCACAATGGTCTTCCGAATGCATGGTAGGTGATTGCTGTTTGCCAGGCTTAAGAGATAGATCTTTGTGATGTTGTTATGAATTGCTGAAAATCTAATAAAGAGATTAAAAAAAAATAAAAAGAATAATGTGCCCCTAACAGTTCCATATGGTACAAGGATATTGCAAGTCAGGGAGAGGTACCATGACCAAATATGAAGCAACTCAACCTCAGGCCCACTGGCCGCTCTTCCGAACAGAGATATGGAGGACCTCTGAATACCAGAGTCCACTATGCGCAGGAATGGGTGCCAAAAATGGGGGTAAAAGGGAACAATCTGGGGAGTTGCTGAACGTGGCGATGATACAGATCAGCCAGTGTTATTGGTCGGACCAGGATATGTGTATTAGCAGGGAGGGTGTAGCTGGAAGGAACACTCATAATGGCGCAGTTCATAAGAGATGCATTTTGACTATCAGTCTTGGGACTTTTCAGTACTCTGGATCACAGTGCCTAGAAAGCAAATTCGAGGGCCAGCTTGCTAGTTGTGAAGAGTATCCCGATAAGCCTGTGCCCACTACATGCTTCTTCCATCATGTGAGGGAGGTCATTAGCCTGGTTGCTGAAGATCGTGCTTGTTTCAGGTGGCAGGAGTTGCAAGTGGCACTGTTGTGGCTAATTGTCTAAGTTGTATCTTATCTAGTACCATGTTGTGTTGTCTTCTTGCAGTGCTGGGTGTGAGCTTGCTGGTCTGGTATCATCAGGTGCAGCTTTTCTGGCGTCGTTACAGGTGGTGGTGCTATCTTCTTCTTTGTAAATCTTCTCCACTCTTCTCCTTTTATTTAAGTAAATGCTATGCAAACAGTTCTTTATCCCCTTGTTCTTCACAGATGTGTCTGTTGTAAGTAAAACAACCTTCCACTTTTGGCCAGCCAATTTTTCCTGTGGGATGTCTTTATAAACACTTCATCACTAGGTGTGATGTCATGCAGTTTCCTCTGAGGAGGCCTGGGCAGCGCAGCACCGCCCTGAGAGTGTATAAAATGGACTGCATGTGTTAGTTCCTTACAATACTTTATCTAGGTATCATCTGTCCACGCAACGGTGGCGACTTGCGATGCAAAGTGTCCAAGTTCGTGTTAGGGGCAGCGGTGCAGTGGCTGCCAAGGTAAGTGAAGCTCCTTAAATGACTCCCACTCTGTGACGAGTCATTGGTGGAACAGGTCTGGAGGGTATATAGTACCGAGTATAGGGGTCCTCTTTTTTCGGGGGCTGTGTGGAGGAGGACAAATAACATATGTGTACACAAAAATCCACAAAAACAGCTTCCCACCCTCACATGTATAAGGTTCGATAGCTTACAAAAGGTCGCCAAACCAAAGTTGGAAAGTGTATTAAACAGAAGTATATTGGATTCACATATTTTAATCAATGTACACAAAAAAGTTCAATCATTAAAAATAACATTAAAAACATAAACAATGGTCTCATGGACCAGAATGAGGAGAAACCATAATTATTCACATAGGTTCTACTTATCACAACATGATTTGTGAGGTTAGTAGGGAAGTGAGGGAAACATCTAGATCAATTGATCAACCCTCTTCTTATTATATGGTTATCCTTGACTTGGTCTGCCTCCTCTTCTGCCGTAGCTATTACAAGGATCACCCAGTCCCTCGAGCATTTGTTGCCCACTCCACTAAAGTCTACCATAAATTTTGGATTATCCAAAAACACCTGACGGATGTTTTTTTTATCTGTAGACCCTCTGGGATTACTCCCGCCTTTAAGTATTCAACCATCAGTTGTTCATGGAATTCAGTTCTAATACGCTCTTTCTTTTTTTGGGTTAGTAGGTCCAGATCATTTGTGGTAGCAGGGGGGGGGGGCAGCTTCTGCGGTTGGGGTGGGTAAGTCTAGTATAGACGGCAGGTCTAGGAATTTTTGTATTGGTCGTGGGAAAATGATACAATGTTCACGTTCTCCATTTTTCAAACAAATTGTTACTCTACCAACCAATTGGGTTGTCCAAAATGCAGGGTATATAGTACTGAGTATAGGGGTCCTCTTTTTTCGGGGGCTGTGTGGAGGAGGACTAATAACATATGTGTACACAAAAATCCACAAACCATTGGTTCCGACGATCACCCCCTACTTTTCAACACTATCTTCCTTTGGTCTCAAAGCTCTGTTCTCAACTGGCTCTCCTCTTATCTCTCCTCCTGTTCATTCACTGTCTCCTGGGGCCGCCGTTCCTCTCCTACGCACCCTTTAGAGTACGACGTACCTCAAGGTTCAGTTCTTGGCCCCTTCCTATTCTCTCGACCCCCCTCTCCTTGCCCCTGTTATCTCTTCATTCAGCATTTCTCACCATTTATATGCTGATGACACCCAACTCTTCCTTTCTTTCTCTTCCTTCTCCTCTGACCTCCACCTTAAACTCTCTTCCTGTCATACTGCCATTAAAAACTGGATGTCATCCCGTTTTCTTTCCCTCAATACTGATAAGACTGAAGTCTTATTTTTCCCTTCCAACACTCTTCCCCCTCCCTCTCCTTCATCTTTCATTCACTTTCCCCCCTCAAGCCTTCCTATCTCCGCCCACGCTCGCAATCTAGGCATTCACTTTGAATCCTCCCTCTCCTTTTCCCCACCATATTTCTTTTACCTCTCGCGCCTGTCGCTACCACCTCTTTAATATTCAGAAAGTCCCCTCTTCTCTTACCTTCCATGCTACTAAACTTTTAATCTCCTCCCTTATCTTCTCTCGCCTCTTCTACTGCTCATCTTTACTCTTTGGACTACCTGCTTCTCACTTCGCCCCCGTCAAATCTATCTACCATTCTGCCCTCCGTAACCTCTGTCTCCTTGCCTCCCAAGACTCCATTTCTTCTTCGCTTTCCTCCCTTGGCTGGCTTTCCTTTCACTCCCAACTTAAACTTAATTTCCTCTGTCTAGTATTTAAATCTCTCCATGACCTTGCTCCCCCTTATCTCTCCTCTCTCGTTTCTTTCTACACTCCTTCCCGCTCCCTTTGTTCAGCTGACCACTTCCTTCTCAATGTCCCTCCTTCCCCATGTGCCTTCTCCCGTTTCCACTCCTTTAAGCTCCCAGTCCCCCCTGCACTGGGACTCCTTACACCTCTCAATCCTCTCTATACCGACCTTCTCCTTCCGCAGTTCCCTGAAATCTCTCCTTCTCCACTCCCCACCTTGAAACATTCCCCTCCTCTCATTCTCTTTCCTTGTTGCTGTAAATTGCTTCTACTGTTATAATGTTATATATATTCTGTTGTTAAAATGTAAAGCGTTTTGGATTAAAGCGCTATATAAACACAATAAATACAATACAATACAATACATAGTGTACACAGACTAGAAATAGTTTAAACAGGTATGTGGGGAACCCAGGGGTACCTGCTCCAACTCGGAACTTGAAACTGTTGAGCACCAAGAGGGTGACGTTGAAGCAGAGATTGTGCCAGGCTTGGTGCCATGCATGGAAGCACCCATGTGGCCACCCACTTGACATCCTCTTCTGCACATACTCCTAATACTGCAGTCACACCTAACCACATTTCTCCAGCACTGGATCTTGCATAGATTCACATGCTTGAACATTACCTGTCGTCAGACTGGGAATCCTCAGTAAATTAAATAAAAAAAATTAATATATTAAAACTTTCCCTTGGGAAAGAAAAGGAAAGAAAGCTACACTTACAGGGCCCTATAGGGCTTGTGTCGCCTTTCACTTCTGGAGTGCCTCCACCTCCTTTTGGTCCTTTTAGGCCCTAACCAATGAGGTGGCAGGGCTTTAGGCTCCACCCCACCCCAGTCAGCCCTCTTCAGATTTTTCACTGTGTCTTACATTACATGGGAATCCTCTCAGCTCTCTGGATTTTTTCAGAATTTCATATTTTATCTCTTTTTTTACAACCAATTTAAGCTTTTAAGCTTCCTTCTTACAAGGGCTTCTTAGCCTTACTCTCAGAAGCCTGTATTTTTCTTTTCTTGGCTGAACAAGGCCAAACTGGCAAGGAGAAGACGTCTCTCTTCAGTGACTGTTCCAAGGGTCGCTAAAAGGTCATCTTTGTCAGGGACCAACACAAACTCTGCATCTACTGCCTCTACCCTTGTAACATTCAGGCATGCAGTGTTTGCCAGACATTCACCAAGAAAACCCTGGAGGACAGACACAGAAGACTACCTTTACATCTAAAGAGCAGGCACATGTCCTTAGATGAGGAACCCTGCAAGACTGCACCATCAACCTCCTCCAGGCACACTGAGAAGCAAGCTCACAAAGGGAGAGCTTCTTCAGTGGACAGAGCATGCTCCCCACCGGCCAAGGACAAGAAGAGGAGTGGAAAGAGGAGGAGGAGTGGAAAGTCCTCAAATGAATCTCCCAGAACTCAGGAGCGTATGGTGACAGGAGATTCACAAAAAGGTACGATCATATCCGTTTTTGTAAATATTAAGTTAAATGTAAATGAAAATGTTGTAAAAGTTTGTTGACCAAACTAAAAACAACGGTTTGAAATAAAAAAAAAAAAAAAGTAAAAGACTCATCTTTTTCTTCTCACTCGTCAGCCAAGCGGTCGTCCACAGAGACACTGTCAACGACTAAGTTAACCTCACCAACTACTAAGATGGCACCGTCGTTGACGGTTAAACTGCCATCTACAGCCAAACCGGCTTCCTCATCGACAAAGTCATCACTGTCGTCGAAGGTCGCGTCGACAAAGCATTCGTCCACGAAGGAGTCATCGAGCAAGCATTCATCATCGTCGATGAAGAAGACATCCTCGTCGACGAAGTACTCGTCAATGGCTAAGTTATCGACAGAGAGTCTGCCAACAAAGCTTTCTTCTATGGGTTGATGGAAAGCCCATCCACAGCAAGCTCGTTGATGCACAAGCAATCGTCTACCAAGCTCCCACCATCGTCAACGGATGAACTGTCTATGTAAGGACCGCCTGCGAAGGTCATTGAGGATCTTTTGCCTCAACCACATGACGGTTTAAGCATCCATTCACAATTGTAAGGCCTAGAAGGCATGGTTTCCCTCTCTCCAATCACTGAAATGAATGAGCTTCCAGCTATCATCTTACAGGAGGAATTCACAGAAGGGGAGGAACCTTTATCACTTCAGGCCAAGAGAAATAGCTCTCACTGGCAACCTACAATGGAGGATGCTGCAGACCCTTTCGACCCAGCGCTTTTACAATCAATGCGTAGGATTAAGGAGAAATTCACCAGGAGACAAAGGGCAAGGCACTTAACCCAATTGGTCTCAGCAGAGAGACAACGGCAAAACAAATCACCTGTGCTCCCCTAGGGACCGCACGCCTCACTGCTCGTCAATCCACTTCAAGGGACAGCCACCAGGGGCGCGAATGCCATCTGGAGGTGCCCAGAGTGCATAGGAGGAGACACTTTCCATTGCCCCCAAGATCTGCGGCACAAAGAGCTAGGTCAGCTCCTTCCATATTGGGACCGGAATCCCCTGTTCACTTCGAAGAGGACTCAGACAGGCAGGAAGACGAGCCTGAGGAGGGTGAACTGCCACAGGACTTGCCAGACGCAGACTCAGACGACTGGGAGCCAGTGATTATTGAAAAACAAAGGAAACGGGACTCACCGGGGGGTGCATCACCTCCAGGCGATGTGGTATCTTTTCATGCAGTCATGGCAAAATCAGAAGAAATTCTTAAGATTCAGGTCGCTACTGAAGAAAATGCGTTGGTTCTCTATGAACACAGGGACAAGAGGCACTGCACCATCACTACAATCCCTATTTTGGAAATCATCTGGGATGCAGGTGTACAGATACTTGCTACACCGCTTTCCAGAAATAGAACAAGGCCCCAGACTTGGCCCCTTTATGTCTCAGAGGCCATCGAAAATCAGACTCTGTCATTACCTTTGCAGCAAGAAAAACACTGCAAAACCCAGCTTCCCCCCTCACTACTCCACCGGATAAAGAAGGATGTAAGCTAGAGGCCATTGGCCGCAAGGTCTCAACAGCGCCATTGCTTACAGTCAGGGCAAGCAACGCCATGGCCATCAAGACTAGGTTTGACAGAGAGCTATGGCTCAGTATGTCTAAAGTGACAAAGCATCTCCCGGAAGAATTCCACCAGGAGGCAAAGTCCATCATTGCAGACAGCGAGGCAGTCTCGGACTACATGATAGACACCTCGGTGGACACCGCTCACTGTGGTTTCAGGCAGATGACACACGGAACAGTACTTGGGTGCCAAGCCTGGATGAAGGCCGCCAGTTTCAGACCAGGGGTACAAGCCCAGATCTTGGACATGCCCTTCGATGGGCAAGACTTATTCGGAAAATAGACTGATGATCACTTAAAGGGAATCAAGGTCGACACGGACACAGCTAGAGCAATTAGCTCTTTAAAGGACAAAGACAAGGACAGAATCCCTACCAGTCGGGGGCAGGTACCAACAAGGTTACAATAGGTACCAAAATATGCGTGGTAAGAGAGGCTCGGGACAAGGCAGGAGCCAGGCCAAAAATAATTGGCCCTTACCCAGTGCTCCTTCCGCATCTAACCCCGGTAGGAGGATGCATTTCAATGCACCTCGACCAGTGGAACAACATAACATCGAACAAATGGGTGCTTCAAGTAATAAAAGGGGGGACACACCATAGAATTTGTACAGAAACCACCACCATACCCACTACCAAAGACTACTATGAAAGGTTGCCATAAAAAGGGTAACCCCTTGTCAGAAGGGAAAGGGTTTCTACTCCCATGTTTTCCTAGTGCGAAAGAAAAACAGCCAGTGGTGCCTGATCCTAGATCTGTGGGCCCTCAATAAATTTGTTTGCCGACTAAAGTTCAAAATGACTACCCTATAATTGGTTCTTGGGGGCGTGGCTAACCGCCATGTAAAGAAGACGTGCCTCGGGTGTGCTCCGTACGATGTGACCATTATAAGCTGTCTTACAAGGTACTGAGAGACCTCCGAAGCCTGTGTGCCGCAACACCTGCCACGGAAACCAACTGGTACCTCCACGTCCCTTCTCAAGTTCGTGGGTGGTCTGAGAGAACTTATAAACCACGAACACTCCACGAACCATCGTACTTGAGGCCAAAATGGCGGCTCCCTCGTGCTAGCCCTCGGGGATGTTGGAGCGATGGGGCGGCGATGGGGCTCCTGCCCAGTGCCTGCAGAGTGGACCAGAGATCAGCGGACCCGCGAAGGGGCCTGGCGGAGCAGGCGCCCTGCCCCGTTCCGCGGCGGGAGTGGTGTGCTCTGGGGCCCGAGCCTGCGGGGGACCCGGGTGTCCGGGAGCACTGAAGGGAAGAGGAGCAACGGCGACGCGGCACCATACCCGCTGCGCTGAGGTACGCGCAGAGGTCGAAGTGGGCGGGAGCGGTTGGGAGCAGTGCTCCTATACTTTTTATTTTTCAGTTTCACTGTTCCTATACTTTTATTTTAATAAGAAACCGTTCTGGAACGGTTTAGTTTTAAAATAAAAGTGTAGGAAGAAGTTGAAGCTTGCACTTCAGTGAACTGCACTGAACATTCCCTTAAATAATAGGTGTGCTTGTTTGGGGGTTTGGACTGTGTGTGGGAGGGGGCGCAGCGATGGGGTTTGTGGAGAGTGGGGCAGACTAGCAGGGAACATAGCTCCACTACTTCTTTTTGTACACTTCGACCACTGGGTACGCGCACGCCCGGAGGAATCACAGCAGATGGCGGGACCCGCCCGGAGGAGCTGGGCGGACTGCTAGAAGAGCCAAGGCGAGCCAACGCCGAGGAGGTGAGCAGTGGCGGGGGAGAATAGCCCATACACCAGGCTGAGCACCGGCGGCCCGAAACTAGTGGCCGCTCAACCCCCCCCACACCACACTTAATCATTAGAGCTGGGGTGCACGGAGGAGGCGCTACTTGCGCGAACTTCAGAAACTCCACAGACCGGCTGGAGGGCTGGCATGGAGGGGATCTCACGCACTGGCACCCAGGCCCTGAAACCCAGATAGGCCCCAAGGCAGTCGCGGGCCACCCTGCTGAGACCACCTCAGGATCCTCTATCAGTTGGACAGACGGGGCTTGCGACGGGAGGGGGAAACGGGCGACGTTATGCAGGAGGCCCACTGGGCCATGGCACTGGATACCCAGGCTTCCCACGCCTGACGAAATGCTTCAAGCAGCAACTTCCCCACACCCTACAACGGAAAGCTGGTAAACGGATTGGCACTCTCCTTTCTTGCAAAAGACAACACCAGTGTAAAGAGAAGCAGTTCCTAAACTGTGCATAAACTGCATCGCAGCCCACACGGAACTTCCCCCCTCTGCAACGTGATTCGCATATGAAACAGGACACTGGGGCTGAGTGGCGGACGCAGGCGCCTCAGTTGTGAAAGACTGTGAATAATGCAAACAGGCAGCTACAGACCAGTCCATTCAACTAGCCTGGGCCTGTGCGGGCAACTGAGAGGGCCTGGGATATTTGTGTTGGGGATGCAGGCTCTCTTCAACAACTTGCCCGGTTCAGAACATTATACCACCTCATCATAGCGAGACCTCAAATAGGACTACAGCGGCGTGCATGTGAGACTACACCACCTTGCATTCTTGCTACCTCTAAGCTTACGCAGACCTTCACCTGGGACGACAGAGCCCCTACAACTGGGCGAAATGTCTGTGAAAGCGGCAAGGTCCAAACAGCACCAAACCACCTTGGACACCTTTGCAGCTGGAGGGCCCTCAGGACCGGACACCTGAAATGTAAAAACCACAGAAGAGCAGTTGACCCCATTGAAGTGGCAGCCGAACCTAGCAACGCCCAGATTCTAGTAGCCACCAAAACATTCCAAGCAACTATGGAAAACAAAATCGATGCCATGGCTACAGACTTGGGCCTCCTGCGTCAAGACGTTCGCTCCATGGCCTGTTGAACTGAAACACTGGAAACCCAGGTCCGAGAAAATACGGAGGCCAAAACTCAACTCCTAAAAGATGTAGATGCACTACAGCAAAGAGTTAAGAACTTGGAGGATAGGGCTGAGGAGGCAGAAGGGCGGGCACGCCGGAACAATATACGACTTTTGGGCCTGCCAGAGGGTATCGAAGGATCGGACCGCACAAATTATGTGGAGAACCTCCTGCTGCAGGAAATAGGTGCCTAGAAGCTTTCGCAGGGCTTCACAATCGAGAGAGCCCATCGATCTCTTGCAAAGAAAACCCCCCCCCCGGCACTCCACCCAGGCCAATGATAGCAAAAGTACTTAACTACAGGGACTGAGAGATCATTCTGGCCTTTTTGCGATCAGGTGGCCAGATCCAAAGGAACTCCGCAAAAGTGGCCATCTACCCAGATTACACATTTCAGGTCCAAATGAAAAGGGCACAATTCATACACACCAAAGCCAGATTGAAAGCGGACGGACTGCGCTACATGCTCCTGTACCCTTCGAGACTGAAGGTAATACATAGCAACAAGACCCACCTGTCCGACATTCCGGCGGAAGCCCGTGACTGGATGAATGGTGAGCAGATCCCAGACATTGATGAAAAGAGGCGGAAGTCGCGCTAGCCTGACTACGGAAGGCAACAAGCGAGTCTACCAATCTACATTAGCCCATCAATAGAGCAACTGTGTTTTAGTGCAGCTGGAATGATTTCTTATAGTGAGACACCGGTGGCAACATCCTTCTACCCCCAGAAGTTTTTTTAGGGTGCACATATCTGCCCGTAGGGCACCAGAAGACCGATGCACGGTTAAACGGAGCGGAAACGGGATAGTCATAACGAGGGAAACCTCGCTGGACCTGTTCTAAGTTTGGGGAGTTTACAGTTATCTGGGGAGGGAAAATGGGAGTTGACACCAAAGTTTGGAACCAGAACCAGGAAACACCAAGACCACATGTATATTTCAGATATAACATATCAACAGCATGGCCCCCCCATGATGCCAGATTCGGACGCCCGACCACTCAATACCCATGGCTGAAACAATAAAAGTTATGACATGGAACGTTAGAGGCATGAACAGCTTCGTCAAGCAACGCCGCATCCACGCATATGTAAAAAGGTGCAGGGTTGGGATTGCCATGCCAGAAGAGACTCATCTGAATGCACAGAAACTAGAAGCAATAGCTAACTGCACTCCTGACCCCCCGAGGGACCTTAATAGGATCCTCCTACTCCTCCTACGCCAGAGGAGTCTTGATTTGGATTGACCCGACCATCCCCTTCAGGGTGATAGGCTCCAAAACCGACGATGAAGGCAGGATAGTGCTAATACACGGCACTATAGAGGGTAAAGAGCTATGCCTAATCAGCACCTATGCACCCAATCACGATGCAACAGTCTTCTTCCGCTCTCTATACCCACGGCTCAGCCCCTACAGAGACAGCACCATGATTTGGGGAGGAGACCACAACTGCACTCCTGACCCCCTAAAAGACAGATCAGATAACAAACACACCCGCCCATCCCCTGCTACCAAAATATTATCCAAACTAACACATCAACTCCTACTTCAAGATTTGTGGAGGGAACAACATCCTGAAAAACGCGAATACTCCTTTTACTCCCCACCCCACGCGGTCCACACTAGGCTGGACTACATATTTGCAAGCCAAGAGCAACAAGCCATGTTTGGCGATGCACATTACTTGCCAAGGGTGCTGTCTGACTACTCGCCGCTGGTGGTCACTTGGGAAGTGTCCCCGCCTAGACCCCTGATCCCTTCTTGGAGGCTCAGGGCTGAGGCCCTGCTCGACACGGCCTTCCGAGAACACATAAGAGCTAGTACCGAGGAATACTGGCAGACAAACCTGAATAGTGTGAGGCACATGAGCACGGCGTGGGAAGCATACAAAGCGGTTATGAGAGGGGAAATGATAACAGCTGTAGGAGGTGCCCAAAGATCCATCATAACCTCATTAGAATGTACCGAAAAGGAGCTGGGAGAGCTGGAAGGGAGAGCTGACTCAACTCCGGAACACTTGCAGAGGGAGACCGAACTCAAGAAAACTTGCTTAACACACTGGAAGACCCTGGGGAAATTAAGTTATGCTAAACACACCTAAAGAACCCATGCTCTAGGACAGTGGTCTTCAAACTTTTTTGGCCTGGGCCCCCCTGAGCAAAGTATGGGCAGGCCGGGCCCCCCCAAAAGTGCCAGATGGACAGTATATAGAAATCGCTATGAACTTCTGGGCGCCGTCACCGTACCCTACTCCCAGTACAGACCCTGGGCTCTCCCCAACCTACTCCCACCACTTTCCCAGTGCTGCTGCCCATCCTGCTCCCACCACAGTCCCATAACACAAGCATACACATATCCATACACATTTAAATAAAAAATAAATCGCCATAAACATACCTTGCTTGGTTGCTAAAATGCCCCGCTCCAGGTTGCTCTGCCCGTATGTGCGAGGAGGCGCAGGAGCACCCCCTCGCACATACATACATGCAGTGCCCCAGCCATCATTTCCAATGAGCTATGCAAGGCTGACGAAGCAAAACCCCCAGCGTTGCATGGATCAGTGATCATGTGCGGCTGGGGAAATGAACTGTCACAGAGTTTCCCTTTGACAGTTCAGCCAGCCCAGGAGCACTCCCTCAGCTGGAAAAAGCAGCTGAGGGAGTGCTCAGTGTTTCACTGGGCTGGCTCTTCGGCTCCTCCATAATGGGTGTGGTGGCCAGTGGGTGGACGCCCCCTCACCCATTATGGATGAGCCAGAAGGCTTGGACTGGCCTATAGGGCAATAGGGTGATGACCGTACCAAAATTGCAAAATGCTAGTGTAGGCCAGTAAAAATGGGCCACTTTTTTGGCCAATGTGGGCCAGTTTGAGGCGTTACTTCACTATGCAGCTAGTAGTTTTGACCATTTTTGCTGAATAAATATTCTTTAAATATCACCATTTGTTTACATTTGAACAAAAAACAACCCCTTGAGCACTGTTCAAACAGTATGTGACTAAACACTGAATATCCATTTGCAACTGCTGGCCATTTTTTCATTGGTGCCTAAGACCGTTTTATGGGCCAGTCTGACCATGTGAGCTGGCCCTTCCCATTTCATCCAATCTAAAAATATATATATATATATATATATATATATATTTTTTTTTTTACATTTCATGCTGGGCTCTGGCGCCCCCCACAGTTTGAAGACCTCTGCTCTAGGAGCTAAACCTGGGAAACTCTTAGCCTGGCTTTATAAGAGGGAGACTCCCCGAACACCCATTTGTCATATACGCAAACAAGATGGCACCACTGCACACACGCAAAAAGAAATTAATTCAGTATTCTCTGTACCACACCCCCTACCGATACTGAAATCGACTATGTCCTGGACATCATCAAGCTGCCCAAATTGGACTCACAGATGGCAGAAGCCCTGGACGAACCTATCACTCCAGACGAAGTAATGGTAACCATTACATCCCTACCGTCCGGAAAATCCCCGGGCACGGACGGCCTCCCCGGGGAGTTCTATAAGTCATACGAAGAGACCCTGGCCCCACTACTGGCCCAAGTGTTCAACGAGGCCTATGAAAGCGGCACCCTCCCCGACACCTTGAGGGAGGCCGTAATCATCCCCCTGCTCAAACCTGGGAAAGACGGAACTGACTGCGGCCCATAGAGACCTCTCTCCATGCTAAACGTAGATATCAAGATCCTAACTGCCCTGCTTGCGAATAGATTGTGCAGAGTAGTTCCCCTACTGATCCATCAGGACCAAACGGGCTACGTGCAAGGGCGCTCCATCACTGAGAACCTGCGACGGTTGCACCATGTCATATATAGCACCAAAAAAAGGCCTCCGAAATACACAGCTGCTTCATTAGACGCTACTAAGGCCTTCGATTCGGTACGGTGGGAATGGCTATATGCTACAATGGTGAAAATGGGGATAGGACCTGCTTTTTTGAAATGGACCCAACTAGTATACACCAACGTAACTGCCAGGGTTCGCACGAATAAGACATATTCCAATAAATGGCCCCTCCACAGAGGCACACGCCAAGGATGCCCACTGTCCCCCATTTTATATATTATCGCCACTGAACCCGTGGCGGCTTACCTTAGACAAGAATATGGATACGGGGGCATCGAGATAGACGGCGTGACCCACCTCATCTCCATGTATGTAGATGACACACTATTATACTGTAACGCTCACCTGGCTCCCACGGAGGCGCTGGTCTGGTCTGGGTTGCTGTGGCCTCTTCAAGCGTGATGCGCAGAATTCGGACCACCGATTGAACAGGACCCCCAAATCTTGCTTGTCTGGCCCGTAGGAATATCCTTCTGCAGATGAGAAAGGGGATTAACTGTCTGCTGAATAGTGTGCTAGCTCCCCGCTTTCCCCCTTCGTTCTTCTCTGACTTCCTCCAAAACCCCCTGTTTAAGCTCACCTTATGGTTTGGAGGGATGAACTCTCCATCCGGCTTCTGGTGCAGGGGCGCGCGTTCGTCCAGTTACTTCACTGGTTTTCAGAAAGGCGCTTGCACATCCACTTGACTTTTCTGAGCGATACACCGTAAGTATGAAGATGCAAAAGTTCAAGTGTGAGCCTCCTTTTATGTTGGTTTTTTCTGTCCTTTATTTCAGGTGCAGAACAAAGGCGATGCGTTGAGGGGTTAAATTGCCGGTGGTAAGATCAGGTGAGTGAGTGATGAGGGAGACCGCTCTAAATGTCTTTATAATTCCCCAGTAATGTCTTTTGTCCTTTCCCCATAGGGGCCGGGGTGCGGTACCTGCCAAAGATGCGGCGCCGACCCGAGATGTGGAATGGTTCACCAAGAAAAGCCGGTAAGTAATATGGCTGAAAATTCAGCTTTCCTCTTGTGTTCCCTTGCTCACCTTTTGTCTCTTCTTCTCTCCCCTAGGTGCAGAGATGTGGCGACCGGTGCTGAGATCCGCGATTAAGCCGGGCGGCGTCTCGGGAACAGGTGAGTGAAGCGCGGCATTGCAGCGAGCAGTGCGGTGCTTTAAAATGGAAGTCTTCCTTCAGGAATGCTGGCGTGAAGATTCCGGATGCAGGTAAGAAGGTTGAATAAGTTCTTGGTTTTCACCTTTCTCTTCTCTTATTCCCTTACAGGTGTTCCAGGTTCGAGGCGGGCGTGGCTGGAGTCCAGGTGCAGGAGCAGACACGGTGAGCGTTCAGCTGCTGGGATGCAGAACAACGCGAAGCACGTGTGGCTGTCCGGGCGTGGCTTAAATAGCTTTGGAAGAAGTTCCAGGTGAGTATTCTTCCACAGCCCCACCCAAGTAACAAAATAGTTCCTTCAGAAAAATAGTCCCTCCTAAGCCTCATTTGGCTTGGTTCTTCATGCAGCATGGTCTGCATCAGGTGAGTGTGCAGCATGGTCTGCTTCAGGTAAGTGCACCAAACACTTCCCCTTATGAGCCTGGGGCCTATGGCGCCCGGACTGATGTCCAACATGAGCCTGGCGCCAATGGCGCCAGGACAGAGTCCAAAGAGCCCCTATAAAGGGCCGCTGGGCTTTTACCTGGGGGCGTGATGCCTGCTCCCGGGGGTGCTGGGCCTGGCCTGGTGCTCCGGGGGTAGGCATCATGACAGCACTCCCCCCAAGGCCCCTCCCAAGGTCGTTTCCCCAGGAGGTTTCGGTTTGTTCGGGAAATTCCGATGGAACCTTTTTACTAGCCGAGGTGCATGTACGTGGTCACTGGGTTCCCAAGATCTTTCCTGAGGCCCGTACCCCTTCCAATCAATTAGATAGAAAAGTTTTGATTTTGAGATCTTAGAGTCCAAAATGTTCTTCACCTCGAATTCAGGCTCCCCATCTATCTGGATTGGTTCTGGTGGCTTTATTAATCTGGTTCCTGGTTGCACTGGTTTCAGAAGCGACACATGAAAAACGGGGTGAATCCGCATGTTAGCTGGTAGATCTAGCTTGACTGCCACTGGGTTAATTATAGCTTTGATCGAGTAAGGGCCTAAATACCTTGGATTAAAAGTCTGAGGTCCCTTGAGCAATAAGTGTTTGGTAGCCAACCATACTTGATCCCCTATTTGGTATGGAGGCGCCTTCTTTCGATGCAGATCCGCATTCTTTTTGTATTTCCCTTTCGCATGTTGTAAGTGTGCAGTAGCATCATTGAAGGCTTGAGTAATCATAGAATGCAAATGGTCCACTGCGGGCATTTCGAGACTCAAAGGTGAGTCCAAGTCTGAAGTACGAGGGTGATGTCCATATAGGGTATAAAAGGGGCTCTGACCAGTTCCAGAGTGTATCGAGTTATTGTATGCATATTCAGCCACCCATAAAATATCCTTCCAATTATCCTCCGATTGGTGCAACATACATCGTAGATATTGTTCAAGGGTCTGGTTCGTTCTCTCCGTCTGACCATCGGTCTGTGGGTGGTGGCTGTTTGAGAGTCTTACGTCGATTTGTGCCAGTTGACAACACTTTTTCCAAAAATGAGAAATAAACTGGCTTCCCCGATCGGAGATTATTATGGACGGGAATCCATGCAGACGGATGATATTTTCGAGGAATTCCTTGGCAAGAACAAAAGCTGAAGGTAATCCTTTCAACAGAATAAAATGGGCTATCTTGGAAAATAAATCCACCACAACCAGAATAGTATTGTATCCATTACAAGAGGGCAGGTCCGTGATAGAATCTAGTGACAAGGTGTGCCAAGGTGCTGGTGGAATGTCTAAGGGTTGAAGAAGACCGGGGGCGCAAACTCCACAGGACATCACGAAAGATTTAATATCCTTTCGCCAGGACGGCCACCTGAATTGTCGTTTAATTTTTTCCTCTGTTTTGGCAATGCCAGGATGTCCTTCCATCAGAGTATCGGGATGACGGGAAATAACCAGTTCTTGCAATTCCTTTTCTGGCAAAAATAAACGTCCTTGGAAGTAAGATAAGCCATCGTTGATTGAAAAGGCAGACCCCCTTTTGATCCAATCCTGCAAGGCTGAAGAGTCCAGGAATAGTTTTACCCGTGCTTGAATGTCTTCAAGGGTTTGTAAAGTGGTTATCCCCAAGATTCTTTGTGCGGGAATTATCGGCACAGGTTCAGAGTTTGTGTTCATTTCTCCCATTCCAATTCGAGATAGCGCGTCCGCTTTGCCATTCTTACAGCCGGGACGGTAGGTGATTACAAAATCGAACTCAGCAAAGAATAAAGCCCATTGGAGCTGTCGTGAAAACTGAGCCTTGGCAGTTTTTAAATATTGTACATTTCGGTGATCAGTGATCACGGTGATGGTATGCCTGGCGCCAAGAAGATAATGCCGCCAAGCCTTAAACGACACTGATTCATGAATACGGCGAATCGTTTGGGGTCCCCAGCAAAGCGTTCGGGTGGGGCCAGCGGCATGTTTCCAGGTAGATTAATCTGCACCGGGTTACTGGAAAGCACATGGAGCGGGGTTCCCTCCAGAACCGGGTAAAGGAGTTTGTCCAGCTTGACCTTGCAAAAGCTGTCTAGCCAGGTCATCAGCTCTTTCCTTTGTTGCAATCACTTCCCTCCTGAGAGCATTAGTCTCTTGACGAGCGGCGTGTACTTCGGCCCGTAATTCCCCCAGTAGTTGGGCCAACTGGTCAGTCTCGGAAGTTTCCATAGCGCCTGGGTGGGAATTTGTAGGAAGGCTTCGCGTTCTGTAACGCTCACCTGGCTCCCACGGAGGCGCTGGTCTGGTCTGGGTTGCTGTGGCCTCTTCAAGCGTGATGCGCAGAATTCGGACCACCGATTGAACAGGACCCCCCAAATCTTGCTTGTCTGGCCCGTAGGAATATCCTTCTGCAGATGAGAAAGGGGATTAACTGTCTGCTGAATAGTGTGCTAGCTCCCCCCTTCCACCCTTCGTTCTTCTCTGACTTCCTCCAAAACTCCCGCTTTAAGCTCACCTTATGGTTTGGAGGGATGGACTCTCCATCCTGCTTCTGGTGCAGGGGCGCGCATTCGTCCAGTTACTTCACTGGTTTTCAGAAAGGCGCTGGCACATCCACTTGACTTTTCTGAGCGATACGCCGTAAGTATGAAGATGCAAAAGTTCAAGTGTGAGCCTCCTTTTATGTTGGTTTTTTCTGTCCTTTATTTCAGGTGCAGAACAAAGGCGATGCGTTGAGGGGTTAAATTGCCGGTGGTAAAATCAGGTGAGTTAGTGATGAGGGTGACCCCTCTAAATGTCTTTATAATTCCCCAGTAATGTCTTTTGTCCTTTCCCCATAGGGGCCGGGGTGCGGTACCTGCCAAAGATGCGGCGCCGACCCGAGATGTGGAATGCTTCACCAAGAAAAGCCGGTAAGTAATATGGCTGAAAATTCGGCTTTCCTCTTGTGTTCCCTTGCTCACCTTTGTCTCTTCTTCTCTCCCCTAGGTGCAGAGATGTGGCGACTGGTGCTGAGAGCCGCGATGGAGCCGGGCGGCGTCTCGGGAACAGGTGAGTGAAGCGAGGCGCTGCAGCGAGCAACGCAGTGCTTTAAAATGGAAGTCTTCCTTCAGGAATGCTGGCGTGAAGATTCCGGATGCAGGTAAGAAGGTTGAATAAGTTCTTGGTTTTCACCTTTCTCTTCTCTTAGTCCCTTACAGGTGTTCCAGGTTCGAGGCGGGCGTGGCTGGAGTCCAGGTGCAGGAGCAGACACGGTGAGCGTTCAGCTGCTGGGATGCAGAACAACGCGAAACACATGTGGCTCTCCGGGCGTGGTA
The DNA here is from genome assembly GCF_040938575.1 of Ambystoma mexicanum. Taxonomy (NCBI): domain Eukaryota; kingdom Metazoa; phylum Chordata; class Amphibia; order Caudata; family Ambystomatidae; genus Ambystoma; species Ambystoma mexicanum. Next base: position 1,402,030,179 of record NC_090932.1, on the reverse strand, counting down.
GAAGAAGTTCCAGGTGAGTATTCTTCCACAGCCCCACCCAAGTAACAAAATAGTTCCTTCAGAAAAATAGTCCCTCCTGAGCCTCATTTGGCTTGGTTCTTCATGCAGCATGGTCTGCATCAGGTGAGTGTGCAGCATGGTCTGCTTCAGGTAAGTGCACCAAACACTTCCCCTTATGAGCCTGGCGCCTATGGCACCAGGACTGATGTCCAACATGAGCCTGGCGCCAACAGCGCCAGGACAGAGTCCAAAGAGCCCCTATAAAGGGCCGCTGGGCTTTTACCCGGGGGCGTGATGCCTGCTCCCGGGGGTGCTGGGCCTGGCCTGGTGCTCCGGGGGGTAGGCATCATGACATATACCTACACAATCCCAAACACCTCCTGCCTTACATCTTAGAGACCCTAGATGGATTCCACAGATTTACGAGGATCCAGATTAACAAACATAAGTCTTGCCTCTACAACTCGCTGCGCTGCATGGCTATGAATCCGGATCCCTCCCCCCCTTGGTCCTCCAATGGCAGACAACCTCCTTCAGATACCTGGGAATCACCATACACCGAAATCCCAAAACGGAACACATCCTCAACACGGTTAGAGCCAAAGATGCCCTTGAGAAATCAATGGACTTTTGGAGGAAGCTGCCGCTCTCGATGGCCGGAAGGGCGGGCCTCCTCAAGATGGTGGCACTACCCCGCCTACTACACAACTTTACCAACGTCCCATTCAATAACCCCCTTCATTCTTCAGAGACATTAACACACTTTGCAGAAGATTCCTCTGGCAGGGGGGGCAGACATAGGGTGGCGTTGGAGACACTACAGAGACCCTACAACAAGGGAGTAATGAAAGTTCCCAACTTTGAACTATACTACCTGGCAGGTCAGCTGAGGCATGTGGTGCGTTGGATGGCCGACAAGACTACAACAGACACCGACTCCTCCAGCCAGCTCTGCCTCTGCTGTTACTCAGGGACCTACTTTGGGTCAAGGCGGGGATACTACAAAACAGTCCATACCTGACCAAGTTGGAGACCCAGATTTGGAAGCGCACATGCAGGGCAGTGGGGATAGTGGACCCGTACTCCCTCCAAATCCCCATAGCTGCAATCATGGCGAACAGTTCATGGGGACAAATGGAAACACGCACCCAATGGGAGCCCTACAGTGTGGCTACACTGGGAGACCTGGTTCAGGAACATGAGATCTTAACGTTCGCCGAACTCAGTGAGGCTACAGGGCTACCTGCTGGTCAGTTCTTGCTCCAGAGGGCTGTGGTGCGGGGAATAAAGGACAGATGGCCTGGGGTCGCCAACCAAACAACGGAGCAAGAAATCATAGAGAAAATGTTAAACACAGCCGAAGGGGGCCACGAAACCTCACGACTTTACAAAGCATTGATGCAGGGTACAACCAGAAATGAGCTCAAATGTAGGGAAAAGTTGGAAAACGAACTGGGTCTGGAATTTGAAGACAAAGAATGGGGGAAAATATCCCACTATCACAAAAAAATCTCTAGAAATGCTCGCTTACAACTTATCCAACTTTACATCACCAACAGAGCATACCTCACGCCAGAAGCCATATCTAAGTTCAAGGGCGCAGGAATCCAAGTATGCCCCAAATGCAACAAGTTCAGGGCAGGAATGACCCATATGTTCTGGGGATGCCCAGTGATACAAGGTTTTTGGGCTCAGGTGGAGGCAAGAGTGGCGAGAGCGGGCATTGAAGTGGAAGTGCGAACGCCGGCAGCCTGCATCTTGGTCAGATACAAACGCAGCAGAAAAAACAAACCTCTAAACAGGCATAAGGACCTAATATATATAACGGCAAAGAGACGTATAGCCATGGGGTGGAAGAGCTCCAAAACATAAGCGAGGCAAAGTGGGCGGGGGACCTCACGAGGTGGATTCCGGCTGAGACTGGAGCATGGGAAACCGCAATTCAAGAACAGAGGCTAGATATCAGCGAGGACCTACATCAATGGATAGCGCTAACAGTGCCATTGCTCCACCCCAGGGCGTCAGGCGCTACCTCAGACGAAGTGGATAGCCCAGGCTCGAAAGCTGGCACGAAGAGAACTGATATATAGACTGTGGTCTTGGAGGAGGGTGGGTAGGGAGGGAAGGGAAGGGAATGCACGTTGCACTGTCAATGTTATAAGTGTGATTACAATTGTTAAAACCAATAAAGAAATGAAAAAAAAATTGCTTCTCCCTTGGCTCAGAAAAGACAATTTCCTCGCCACTCTAGACTTGGAGAATGCGTATTTTCAAATTCTCATCGATTCAACATGCAGAAAATACCTCTGGTTCACAGTCAGCAACAAACACTTCCAGTTCAGCGTGCTGCCTTTTGGATTAAAATCTGCACCAAGAGTGTTCACAAAATGCTTAGCCCCTGTAGCCGCCCATCTCAGGCACTCAGGAATCCAGGCCTTCCCTTACCTGGGCAATTGGTTAGTGAAGGGAACCTCCCTGAACACAGAGTCCGCAACAGTGGGAACAACAACATCACTTCTACAGGACCTGGGGTTCTCAATCAACGAGGATTCGTCATCGGCTCTACCTGCGTAAAAAGTGATATTTCTAGGGACAGACCTCAACACTCGAGTCCCCAGATTACGCCCCTCATCAGACAGGGAGACAGCAATGCAGAATCCCATCGCATGGTTCAGAGACAAGACAAACTCTACTATCAGGCAATACAAGTCCCTTTTGGGCATGATGTCATCCTGTATCTTCCTTATTCCAAACGACAGGCTAAAGATGCAACCGCTTCAGGCAGGAGGAGCTAGACAACCAATGGGCACAACACAGTGGGTCATGGGAAGACATTGTTCATCTCACTCCAAGTTTTCGCAAGGCACTTAAATGGTGGGTCATCTGCGCCAATCTTCTACAAGGTCTCCATTTTCAATCCCCTATATCCATCCTGCTACTGAGGATGGACGCATCACTCTCGGGTTGGGGAGATCATCTAGACAACCTCCAGGCCAGCAGTATATGGTCACCAACATAATTTTGACTGCACATAAATGTGCTGGAACTCACAGCCATTCGGTGGGCTCTAAAGTCCTTCCTTCCAGTTTTGACGGGCTAGATGGTGACAGTGCAGACGTACAACACCACGCCGATGCACTACATGAACAAAGAAGGGGGAACCTAGTCCAACATTCTCTTGCATGAAGCACAACTGTTCTGGAATTGGGCACTTCATCACAAAATTCACATGAGTACCTTTACGGCTCAGTCGGCATTTCCTACAATCACATGAGTGGGAGAGCAACAACAAAGATCTCAACAGAATTTTCCACATGTGGGGGAAGCCCAGCATAGATCTGTTCGCAACTCACAAGGACACCAAATGCGATCAGTGTGCTTCCAGGTATCCGGAAAGACACTCCCTGGTAGACGCATTCTCTGTACCATGGAAGGGAAAATGCATTTACGGGTTTCCACAGACACCCTTAATCTCACGGGTACTGCGCAACATGATCGAGCAGCCCTGCACCATGATACTAATAGCTCCGATGTGGGCACGCCAGATCTGGTACTTGACGCTCATTCAAGTGATCAAGAAGCCTGCTTATCTCCAACCCCACTCACACCTCTTATCTCAGCAGAAGGGCGAGCTACTTCACCATGACCCAGCAAGTCTATTCCTCAGGGGCTGGCTCCTCAGCAGCGAATGTTTCATAACCTCACGCTAGACACCGAGTGTGTCATGATTCCTGCCCCTCATGTCCCCAGCCCTCCAAGATGTCAGGCTGGATCCAGGCCACGATCACCTACATGGCCCTCAAGGGCCTCTCCATCCCTCCAAAGACCCACTTGGAGTCAGACTTGGCGCTTGTGGCACCAGACTCACTCACTCCCATAGGATAACATTGGGGATTGGACTTGTAGTGCTTTGATGGGGACAAGATGGATGCCCCCACATATTTCGGTTCCCAGAACTGCATGTGCAGTCTAGTATTTTGGGTGTGGTTCAGCCCAGAGACACCTCGGGTACCCAGAGACTATTTAAGCCACGACCAGGCTGAGAAACATGTTTTGTGTTTTCTGCACCTGCAGCGTGACACTCATCGTGTTCGGATCGGTCTCCAGAAAGCCTGCATCTTTCTTCTGCGCTCAGCTCCTGCAAGAACAAGAACACCGTTAGGAGCAGCCTTACCTTGCGGCGCTTCTGCCCATCATTCATCGCTTCTTCTGTTCTGCGGGCAGCTTCGGTGGTGTCATTCCCATCCCGGCAGGCCGCTTCCTATGGAAAAGGGAAAAGAACAGAAAAAAGGCATTAGTAAGCATTCAGCAAATCTTCGCTTATTTTTAAAGACTGTACAAGCTTCAAACACTTACCTGAATCCCAGCCGCTCTGGGGGAACTCTGTCTCCTGAACTTCTCATCCATCTGCAAGAGGGAAAAGACACTACAGGTTAGCGTGGAAACATCTAGAGGCGCCGCATACCGCGCTTACTCACCGCATTTCTTCTTCATAACCGGCATCCACGCTGAAAATGTCGCGGCACCTAAAAGACACAGGAAAAGAACTCAGTTCAATACAAATACGAAAGGGTCGCATCCCGCATCGCGCTCTCACTCACCTTCAGCGCTACTCATCTCAGCAGCACGTCGCCATCCCCGGACGCCGGCCATCATCTAAGGAAGGAAAGGAACAAAGTTATAGAACTGTTCAAAAGACTCATTATACTTACCTGTGGGACTCTTGCCAGTGAAGTAACTAGCCAGCAAAGAGCCCGCATCAATCAACGCACCCCTGCGTTGAAAGCAAAATGGAGAGCACACTTTCCAAGAAAACAAGGCCCAGTCTCCAGTCGAGTAGACTGCAGGGAAGGGTTTGAGGTCGTAAGAAGTCAGAACAGGCTGAGTGACGTCCCCGTGGATACCAGGTGAGCGTTACAGAGTGCTGGGATATATTACAGCTGTAAGAGCCCCGTCTACTAGACGAACATATTCCAAAAAGTGGAAACAGTTCAGAACTTGGTGTCTACAGACTAACACAGATCCCCTCTTGGCATCTGCAGAGCAAATACTACCTTATCGCTTACACCTAGCTAAAGAGGGTCTAGCAATATCTTCCATTTAAGTCCATTACTAGCTGCATTAATGAGAGCACTATATGAGCCCATACACAGGTGTGATTTAAAATTCTTATCATGGAAGACGGCTTTCCCTATAGCCATCACATCAGCCAGATGCATCAGGGAGTTGCAGGCTTTATCTGCTGAACCTTTTTTCACCAATTTTAACAGAGACAAGGTTGTTTTACAACCTCATCCTAAATGTATTCCCAAGATCGTGTCTGAAGCCATTCTGGCAGAAAGGATTGTTCTACTTACATTCTTCTGCAACCACAGGACCACTGTCGAACGTACACTACATTCTCTGGATGTGACAAGAACACTCACTTTCTACATAGAACGTACCAAGGAATTCACAACCTCTAAAGGATTTCATCACATTTGCAGGACGAACCAAGGGCAAATGCATATCCAAACAGAGCCTGGCACGTTGGGTATCCAGTTGGATCGCACACTGTCATGAGCTCAGAAACAACCCATTGCCAGCCAAGCCCACAGTGCACTCAACCAGAGTGAGGGCGACTTCAACAGCTTTTCAAGCAGCAGTGTCCTTAAAGGACATCTGCAGCCACATGGAGCATTGTTCACACATTTGCCTGGCACTACTGCTTGGAAGAAGACAGGAAGAATTAATCTGCGGTGGGTCAAGCAGTGCTCCAGCATTTATTTGCTTAAGGTAGGAGCAGGCTCTTGTTCCTTTGTTGATTATTGACTGTTCCCACCGTCCCGTAACATGTGTTACTGGTAGCCTCATTTTGCATGCTATAAGTATTATTGCACAATATATATTACATGGCCACATTAGTGGCCATGTGGTTATGGTTAAGTTGCTGTTTCCATAGGAAGAGCACTTTTTGGGCGGTTTATAACTTTGCTCCCCCTGGACGTAGCCTCACCAAACTTTGCATAAAAAGTATATGGGCCACTCTGAATTTGTTTCAAAGTCTGGTGAGGATTTGTCCAGGGGGGTCAAAGTTATAGGGGGGTCCCAAAACTTTTTTTTTCCCATAGACTGAATGTGAAACAAAATTTGCTCGTGCCTACAACCCAAAACTGCTGGACGGAATTTCACCAAATTTGGACCAGGAGCAGCGGCTTGGTCCCGAAAGCGTGCTTTTGCAAATTTGGTGAAAATCCGTCCAGTAGTTTTTTTTTTAAAATGACCAAAAAGTAGGTTAAAAAAAATTAGTGATATCTGTGTTCTCGCGGTGTCCTGAAATGTTCGCAAATAAACAAAATGGGGGTTTTCTGGAGACACTGTCCGTATTGTTCTGTGGCAAGTTGAATGTGTTCTAAGAACACTCGGGGTGTCCTGAAATGTTCGCAAATAAACAAAATGGGGGTGTTCTGGGGACGCTGTCCGTATTGTTCTGTGGCAAGTTGAATGTGTTCCAAGAACACTCGGGGAGTCCTGAAATGTTCGCAAATAAACAAAATGGGGGTGTTCTGATGACACTGTCCGTATTGTTCGTTGCCAAGTTGAAAGTGTTCTAAAAACTCTCGCGTTGTCCTGAAATGTTCGCAGGGGGTGTCCTGAAGACGCTGTCCGTATTGTTCGTTGTCAAGTTGAAAATGTTCTAAGAACTCTCGCGTTGTCCTGAAATGTTCGTACATAAACAAAATGGGGGTGTGTTCTAAGAACACACGCGTTGTCCTGAAGTGTTCTAAGAACTCTCGCAGTGTCCTGAAATGTTCGTAGGGGGTGTCCTGAAGACGCTCTAAGAACACTTGCGGTGTCCTGAAATGTTCTCAAATAAACAAAATGGGGGTGTTCTGAGGACGCTGTCCGTATTGTTCGTTGTCAAGTTGAAAGAGTTCTAAGAGCTCTCGCGTTGTCCTGAAATGTTTGCACATAAAGAAAATGGGGGTGTGTTCTAAGAACACACGCGTTGTCCTGAAGTGTTCTACGAACTCTCGCGGTGTCCTGAAATGTTCGTGGGGTGTCCTGAGGACGCTGTCCATATTGTTCAATGGCAAGTTGAAAGTGTTCTAAGAACTGTCTCGGTGTCCTGAAATTTTCGTAAATAAACAAAATAGGGGTGTGTTCTAAGAACTCACACGTTGTCCTGAAATGTTCGTAGGGGTTGTCCTGAAGAAGCTGTCCGTATTGTTCGATGGCAAGTTGAAAGTGTTCTAAGAACTGTTTCGGTGTCCTGAAATGTTCGAAAATAAACAAAATGGGGGTGTGTTCTAAGAACACACGCGTTGTCCTGAAATGTTCATAGGGGGTGTCCTGAGGACGCTGTCCGTATTGTTCTGTGGCAAGTTGAATGTGTTCTAAGAACACTCGGGGTGTCCTGAAATGTTCGCAAATAAACAAAATGGGGGCGTTCTGGGGACGCTGTCCGTATTGTTCTGTGGCAAGTTGAAAGTGTTCTAAGAACTCTCGCGTTGTCCTGAAATGTTCGCACATAAACAAAATGGGGGTGTGTTCTAAGAACACACGCGTTGTCCTGAAATGTTCGTAGGGGGTGTCCTGAGGACGCTGTCTGTATTGTTCGTTGTCGAGTTGAAAGTGTTCTAAGAACTTTTGCGTTGTCCTGAAATGTTCGTAGGGGGTGTTCTGAAGACGCTGTCCGTATTGTTCGCTGGCAAATTGAAAGTGTTCTAAGAACACTGGTTTCCATAGGCCATAGTTGAAATGTTTTACTCTATGGGTGTGATATGCTGCGGTGGTTGTGGCCAGGGCATAGAGTGGTGGGTGCATGGCCATATAGTTGCTTATAACTTTGGGTCAAAAACACATTTATAAGGAACAAAGTTATAAGATACTATGGGTGTGATATGCTGTGATGGTTGTGGCCAGGGCATAGAGCCAGAGTACTGTGCAATTTGCTCAGTTTCTGTGTTCGTTGCTAAAATCATTGGGTCCGTGGGAGAAAAAAAAAATCCATGTTGGATTAAAAAAAATACTTTTTATGCTACAGTTTATCTGTTTGTTTTCAGTGTTCATTTGTTGTTTCTGGCTAATGCTTTTTACACTGGGTTGTTGCATTTTTTTTAGAGCAGTAACATATTATTTATTTGTTTGGATATTATGAAATTTAGGAGCAGTTAGATACCAGTAGGCGTATTCTAACTGTCTATTCTTTGATATATTTTAGTGGTATTGATTTATCTGTTTGGATATTGTTACATTTTAGGACATTTAGATACCAATTGGCGTATTCTAATTGTCTATTTTTTGCTCTAATTTAGTGGTATTCATTTATGTGATTAAGTGTTGTAGAATCTTTGGGCAGTTAGATAGCTTTTGGAATATTCTAACAGTTTATATTTTTTATTACAAGTTTACTTGAGGTTTAAGTATAGTTAAGTTATCAAATTTTGGTTTTAAGAACATTAAATAAGCGTTTGTAAGATTTGCTGGTAATCTCTGCTTGGGAGTAATGGTACTATCATTACATTGAAACCATCCACATTTCTTTTTTATATATGCAGTGTAGTGCCCTGAATTGGTTGTGGCTCCTGCGTGGTGAAGGTTTTCTTACCAAGTGATATTTGACCATGTGTGAATCCAGTCAGCTTGCAGTTGTTTTTGGTACCATCTGCATTGTAACGTAGAAGCATTAGTATTACGTATTTACTATGTGTTTGTATTACTAACGTGGAACGATTATCTGAATTGCAGGTAGAACATAATCTACCATGGTTTGCATTTTGTACAAGTTGCTGAAATGAAATGGATTCACAATTAGGTATTGATATATATATATATGAAGCGTTCATTGGGGATTTCTTCTTGTGTCAAATTGTTGCAGAGAGTGCATGTATGTTTCCACATGTATGAAATCTGGAAGGTTTCATATATAGGTATGTTTTTGTTTTCCAGTACTTGTAGTAAGTACATTAGAAATTCTTGTGGATCTTCCTGTGAGATTATAGTGAATTTCACCATTCCAGCACAGTAGTCCAATTGTTGTCTTATTCCATAAACACTATACATGTTGTCAGGATTGTTTGCTGCATTTCTGTGAAGTACTAACATTTGCAAACACAATGGGTCTGTACTGTGTAAGTAAATGTTCTCAACAATTGGTGGTAATTGAAATAGAATATTCATTGCTACATTTGCGTAGCAACTTACACCAACTATATTTGAGAGTTTAAATGGACCAGGTAGTTCTGTATCTGACTGCTTTTTTAGGAGTTTGTCTTCCTTCTTTGAAGAAGTACCTTGTCTACTTTCCATAATTGATTCTTTTTTGCTTGTGGTACTTGATGAAGTATTACTTTCTTTTACTCTCTTTGGAGGATTTGCAGTGACAGCCTGTTGCTTTTCTGTTTGATTTATTTTTCTTTTATAATGTTTTACTTTTTGTGGAACAGAATATGTGTTTAGATGGGGAGTGTATAGTGAGCGAAGTCTATTGTATTCTAAAATGCAAGGAATATCAGCGTTTATTTTACTTGCATCAAAGTTGATTAGAAATAGACCGTCAAGTGTACATAAGCGTGATAGTGCTACGTAGCTCATGCCTTCTTTAAAGACTGTGTTACCAATATCTATCATTGCTTTGTCTAGGGTAAGACCTTGTGATTTATGAATCGTGACTGCATATGCAAGAGTTAGAGAAAATTGTTCTCTGCGTACATACATGTCTTTGAAGAGAAGGAATCGAGCTGTTGAGCGTCCTATCCTTTTAACTTCTGAAAGTTTGTCAAAGAGTATATTGACAAACTGAATTTTGTTGTCACATGGGTATGTTTGAAAGCCAACAACTGTACCGAGTGCTCCATTAACTAGTCCTTGGTCCACGTCAAGGTTACGTTTAAGCATTACTCTGCAATTTAAGGATAATTTTAATATCTTTTCTAAGCCTGCTGTGTTTGAGATTTATTTTTCTAAACTATTTAGTCTTGTTGTGGCTTGGTCACACATAGGTAGTGTCATACCATGTACATCTAGTTTGTCTGTGGCGCTAATTTCCATTATTGGTTGCATTTCTTTACTTAACATTATTTCATTGAATTTGAAACAGCTTGCAAGAGTTGGCTTTAAGGCCATACAATTAACATTTTTGTGGGCTAATTGTTCCATAACATCTGTAGCACATGCATTATCGCCATAAAGTGCATTAATCTGCTGGGTTTTCAATATTGTTTCTGCTTCTTTAGAGAGTATACCAACTCTGATACTTTTTAAGATGTTGGCATAAGTGAGATCTGCAGATTGCCGCATGTTTTCTGTTAATCCTCTGTATTGGAAATGTTGCCAAAGGTTGACATTTCCAATGCTGCCAACAGTTTTACGGCAGAATTTGTGTCCTAATGTTTTAAAAATAGGCTCACCTTTTACTGGTGTCAATTGAAGAAGATCTCCGAAAGCAATAATGTGTTTTCCTGCAAAGAGCTCTTCATAGTTTGTTTTCAGTACTTCCTGTAATTTGAGGTGAATCAAAGCCAACATTAGGTTGGAGACCATGCTCACTTCATCTATTAGTAGCATTTTCATTTGTTTTAATACTCTGCGTAATCCCATTGCAGCTTCTGCAGAAAGTTTGTAATAGTCTAATTTGTTCTGGTGTTCTACTGGCAATAGTAGTAATCGGTGTAAAGTGGCACCACCTATGTTGTAGGCAGCTAAACCTGTGGGGGCAGTGACAACAGCTGACAGTTTGTTGTTTGTCAATTGTTGAAGGAATTTACTGATGATTTTGATTAGGAATGTTTTGCCAGAACCAGCTTGACCACTGACGTACAGTAGTATAGGTTTATAATTATGGCAGGAACATTCTTTATTTTCATGTTGTACACCATGTGCAATTTGTTTTGTTACTTATTCAAAAATGCTATGTTGTTTGTTGTTTAGTTTTGATTTTAGTATAGTTAAGTCTTCTTTATCTTCATACTGACACATGGTGTTTTCTACTTCTATCATAGCTAATTCTGCCTAATTTATTATTAGTGGTTCTCCGAGTGGTTCTTGGCTTCCTGTTACAGAAGGCTGACTACTGTCAGGAGTGTCTTTATCTAGTTGGGCCTGGAGTTCTTCTTCGTGTTGCTGTTCATTGTGCAACATTGTTTTGTATTGTGTAAAGTTTACATCAGTTATAGTGCTTTCATTTGCTTTGAAAGCATCTTCATATGAGTCATAGTTTTCTAGTATTTCTTCTTCTTTTCTCCATGGTTTAAAGAGTTGTAGCAGGGACATGCAATATATTTCTTTATGTTGAGGAGTCTTCAATGACAATTTGATATGATTAATTAAATTTGGTTTAGTGAGTTTAACTAAGCTGCCTTCACAGTTTGTCACTCTGTATTTACCTTTTTTTTCATCAGGTTTTATATTATTTTTGTATGTGTAGTTCTGGGCTATGTGGTATAGACACATGGTTTCCAAAGTATTACTTCTGTTTAGGTAGTATGTGTCCAATACATTGTTTTTTAAAATGTCTTGGCTGTTGGGATCATGTTTGGCTATTGCTTCTATATCTTTGTATGTTTTTAGAACTATTTTTCTAGATTTAGCTGGACCAAGACTTAGCCATACTATATTTTCAGATTTACCATACAATGCAGTACCAGTCAAATGATCAGCTGCTTCATATGATCCACATTCTCTATGGGAGAGCATTTTTATGCCCAAGCTGTATAATTTCTGAGACACTGTTTTATCTGATGACAGGTCATTCCAGAGGTCTTGGAGCTCTGTCTTTTCTGCTTTGGTTAAGTATGCTGCGACATAACGTGCAACTGCAGTAGAATTGTCTGCAATGTACTGCTCGTCTATGTTTGCATTCCATAAGTGGGCAATGATTGCATTATAATCATTGATATATTTTTCTTCTTCTTTTCTTTTTATGTAATATGTATTTTTAGGTGACATACCTTTAACACTATGTCTAACTGAAGACATGAGGTTGTTCACTTGACCTGTATTTGTAACTCGTCTAGGGAAACCAAATCGGCATTTTGGTGTAGTATTTCCCTTTGTTTTGTATTTGCGACGACAATATTTGCCACATTTATGCCTTTGAATTTTTTTTTTTTTTTTTTTATTATTATTTGTTTTAGCTGGTAAACCAACTTTTCAAATATTTACACTCATTATCATTTTTGTAGTTACATTTCCATACTTACAACATTAAAAGAAAGTCAATCATTCTTTGTATCTCATTACATATCATTATTATGCCTTTGAAATTGTAAAATTTGTGCATGAAGATCACTATTTGTGGATTCTGATGGAATTTCACAAGTGACATATTTTTCAATAAACTATAAAACAGTGGCATCACTGTCTTGACCAAATTTAGGAGCATCTTTAATCCATAAAAGCATGTGGCTATGTGGTGCTCCTCTGGCTTGGTATTCTTTTCTCCAAAAGAAGTGTTGCACTTCTCCAAGGGGAGGAACAGTTTTATTACAAATAAAATGTAGCATAGCAATGAAGCGATGTTGAAAATATCTTGAAACATTAACAGGATCCATAGAACAAAGTTCTCCTGGTGTTAGTATATCTATGTTTGTTTTGTTTTTATTTGATATGTGTAGGAAATCATGTAAATCTTCCCATGCATATTCTGCACAACTTAATGTAACAAACCAAGTGGGTGAGACAAGGTTTCTGATCATACAACGTACATCTCCGTGACGTCGAAACCAGTACTCTTTAGTACCATGCATATTTGCTAATAGATCTGTAACATTTGATTGTAAAACCTCATCCTTTTGTTGCACTTTTTGTAATAATTGTGTAGCTGTCATATTTTGAAAGTGGGATCCTGATTTTAATATGTGTGCAACTCTGTAACATAAAGTTTCTAGTTCACTTTCAAAGAGTAGGTGGAATATGTATTCCACATTTTGTCTAAATCTGGGATCTTCAGAATACATCCGTAATGAGCGGTATTCTGAAGCTGATATTTGAATAGGTCTATTATCATACCTTCCTCCTTTGCCAGTAGGAAAGAGTAGAGGAAAAGCATGTGCTTCTATACTTTTTTCCCATATGCTTATTGGTGATCCTTTTGTTTGACGCATTTGGTACGTTTCCAGTGCATCTTCCATGGTGTCATTAGAGTGCAAAAGATGAATTGTATAATGGTCTAAAGTATCTGATATTCTAGCAGGATCTAGTAGCTAAAATTGACCAGCTTCTTGTGTTTCTTGAATTATTTCAATTGTATCTTTCAAGTTTTCTTCAATATTAATTTCTTTGTAATATTCATTATTCTCTTAAAGATATTGTAAGGCTTGTCTAACTTTATGTAAATCTACCAGCTGTTGTCATATTTTCTTGTCTTTTGTAGGTACTCCATTTACTAAGATAATTAAAGATTGCTGCATTCGACGTTGCACTCCTAGAGTATGCACATTTTCTTTTAGATCTAATGGTAAATAAACTACTTTTCCACAAATGCCTTTTACCAATTCAGAGGGAGGTAATTTTACTGTTTTTGGTTGAAGGCGTATTATTGCTTGAAATGGGTGTACTGTTCGAATTATGATACTCTCATATAAATTAAGATGTTGTAGTGGTTTTGGTAGTGGGTATAATTCCAAATTATTTGTGATAGCACGTGAAGAAGTTTGGTTGTTGTCAAGTTTTGTAGTGCAGTAACTGCAAAGTATTAAGGGGTCACTTATTTCGTATTTGTTTTCTGCTACAAGGTAGAGAGCTAATTCAAACCATTTAGAATCTTCGTTGTCTTCTATTTTATATGATAGGTCTACAGTTTTCGTGTTACGTTTATAAAAAGTTCTGCGGCAACATACACATACATGGTTTGGTACTTCAGCTGATGTACTTTCAAATTTTAGTATTTCTTTTTTGTAAGTGTTTAGTAAAAGGTTGCCATATGTAGAATTGTTGCTAATTTGGTTTAAAGCTATTTCATTCTGTAAATGGCTTTCACTTCCAAAATATTTTTTCTCGATATAGTCAATTTCTTGAAGTAGGTCTTTCGCTGTACCATGTAGAAGAATGTTATTTAAATTTGCTAGTGTTAAAGCAGGACTTTTAGCATAGTACACTTTATAGACTAGATTTCTTATAGTTGAATGATGTGTTGATATTCTTTTGATATCATGGAAGGTGGTTTTACAAGTAGGTCCTTTAATGCAGGCCAATGAATGTCCTTGTAGTCCTGTGTATTTGCGCACTGGACAGGTATTCATATTTTACAGTAGTTTAATTTTGATTTTGTCTTTGCTTTTTACATATTGATTGAGGAATTGGCATAAAGACTTGAAAAATTGTTTAGGAATGTTACATATTGACGTGCATGGCCATTTGTACACTAGACGTTCTGATTCAGTTGAATGGAGGGGTAATTCGGGGCATATTTTTGTAAGGAGTACTTCTTGTTCCATTATGGTATTATTAACTTTTTCATAACCTCGACCACTGCTATGCATGGCAATTGTAATTGTTTGCTTTTGTTTGTACACGTCTTCATTAAGGTATGGTTCTGTGCTCGTAGAGTGACTCCATTCACCTCTGCAGATACTTAAGGAGTTATTTCTGTTGACATTTAGTTTATTGAGAAGTCTTTTTTGTAATTTAGTTATTAGTTTTGTTAGTGGTTTCATTTTGTTTAACACTAAAATAAATAACTTTCTTTTGAGAAGAATTGCACTATCAACGCTTCTAAAATTAATTTCCTATGATAGGTTTTAAGCATTGAACCTGATTTCTCGCCTGTTTTTATAAGATTTTGAAGGACTTTGTGACGGAACATTTTGGCTAAAATACCTTTCTTGGTATGCTTACTTTGCACTTTATTATAATTTAAAGAAGTAGTTTTATCTGTAGTAATAGCTGATTTTCTGTTAATTGTTTTTTGGTTTGTTTTACATTTTGATAGAGGAGGCAAAGTTTTTGTACTTGAAACTTCTTGTGTTTCACTAAATGACTATTAGCTGTTTCGTTTCAACTTTTTTTTTTTACAAATTCTACTAGAGATGGATGCTTATGTTGCACACTTTTATTTTCATTTGCTCTACTTATGTGTTGCTTTCTATGGACTTGACTTTTGGTAGGCATTCTTTAGGGTCTGTTGAAAAATATAAAGAAGGTATGGGTTGGGGCGTTCTGCAATGTATGTGTTCTGTGTGCATGAGTGTTTTAGTAAGATGATGTATGTAATGGTGTCTGATTGTGCATTGGGAACTACAACTAGTAGGGATGTGTATTCTTCAATTAATATGTTACTAAACTCAGGTTCAGATGACAAAATAAAATAAGCTAGTGGTGTGGAGAAGTACAAATAGTAAATCTAATGTATACAATAAAAACAGTTGTTTGTTATATAATATGAACATTCTAGCGGTTGAGTTGGGTAATTTGTGTGTCCAAAAGTAGGAATTTGTGCGCCATTCTGGCTGCAAATCGCTGTTTAAGACATGGGGATTTTTGGACAGAATGGTGCACAATCTCTATTTTTAGGCACAGAAATAGCATGAATTAACTTTACAGTATGTTTGAGTAATAATACAAATATTATGGTGATATTCTACTTACTTTTTTTCTAAAATGAGCAGTTTAATTCTTAGTTCTTCTTTGTTCTTGAAATTCGGCTGCTTCTTTTGAGGAGAATAGTCTTCACTGCAATTTTAAAAGAAACAAATCAGTAATTTTGTTTGTATATAGCATTGTTTTTAATTTAGATATTGATATTTTTAATTGAAATCCTCAGCGCCTTCCTTAAAACCATTAAAACTATCTTATTCACATAAGATACGTCGCACCAGTTCAATACATATGATATGTTCTTAATGAACAAATTGTATTTGAATGAGTAACTGTAACAAACAAAATATCTTTAGTATGTCTTGTGAAATTCATAATTTACCACTGAATACCACCATTTCTGTAACTAAGATGTTCTAGGTAATAGTGCCTTAATGTCATGCTTAAATTAAAGTAATCAAACAAATAAATAAATGTAATTGTATAAGTATTAGAGTGTGCATGCATGCAATTTTGTTTCAATATATGTAGTCTATAAATTTCATTTAAAAAATGTTAGTTTAACATGATTTGATAGTGTGTGTATAAAGAAAGTAAATAGTATAAAGGTTTATAAGTGATAGTTGATTTTAGGAAATTGAAAAAAGACAGTAGATTAATTTTACAGATTACACAAGCTAAAAGTCAGTTTGAAAATGTGTTCATGTACTGTACAGAAAATATGCATACCTGTAGTTTGTGTTCATGCATATGGATATGCATGGAGCTGCAAGTAGAAATCTTGGAGACTTGTACAGTATTTCCTGTAGATGGTGCTTGCCAATGATATGACACTTGTACTCAGAGAGATTCACAGTACATTTGCAGTGCTGATCTATGATGATGCAGTTAGATGTAGAGGTCTTGAATGTGATTGGTGCATGGTCATGTGATTTCTTAGCTACAACCAATGAGGGAATGGCACAGAGAGTGAAGTGGAAATGGTAGAAGGGCTGTTCATGTTACGATATGTCCGCGGACATGGCGGTAGTTCGAGGACATCAGGAGTTACATCCGCGGATTTGTGGGTTCAGAAGTCATGCAAATGAGAATGAGCACTGAAAGGGATTGGTCATGAAAGTTTGGTGGGTGTGTTGTGCCAGGAGAGAGTTTCTCAGATACTCTTTTTGCTGAGAGAACAACAGACGTGGCTGTGTTTCAGAAAACAGATTGTTTGGATTTTGGGAGATTCGTGGATACATTGGTTGAAAGAAAGCAGAAAGCAGAAAGCTGTGGAGTAGCTGTAGATCTTGGATGGCATGGAGTACGTGAAATGAAGTGGTTGGACTTGCTAACTCTCTGTGCTTCTTTGGAAACAAAGCAACATCCAGACATAATTGTAATTCATTGTGGAGGGAACAGTTTAGGACATGTGTCTGTAATTTCTTTGCAATTTGCTATGAAAGAAGGATTTGGGAAAGTCATGGACATGTTTCCTAATTCTCAAGTAATATTTTCACGGATTGCGCAGAGACAAATATGGCTTCGTTCTTCTTCATTTGGTCCACAAATGGAAAAAGCAAGGTGCAATGTTAATAAGGCTGTTTGTGCATTTCTAAGAGATTTTGGCATATCCTCTTTTCACAATGAAAATATTATGTTTCGTAGTACATACATTTTTCGCAGAGATGGAGTCCATCTTACTTTTGCTGGCAATCAGATTTTTCTGAGAAATCTACAAAATGCATTGCGACCTTTTTTAGAAATACAGCATCCATTTTGAAGTAGGTGTTAAGTATTTATAATTTTGTGACATACAAACACCTCTCAAAGGCTCTTTTCAGAGCCACCACTTCCTCCCAGAGAAAAATGCAATGGTAACAATAGGGTAGCACCCCATTTTTTTTAATGTTTGCGAACTGTCCGCGGACTTTTAAGAAATACAAAGGGCCCTGCTTTATTTATCTTCACTTCTATTTTTTAACTGTGAAAGGCAGCTCTGAGAAGAGCCTTATTTTTTTTTTATTTTTGTAATTTTGTATTTTTGTTTTGGTTTTTTAGACACAACACACTAGGAGAGGAGGGGAACGGAGGGCATAGGGGGGACACCAACCACAGGGATAAGAAAGGGCGAGCTGAGAGAGGAAGATGTAGAGTGGGTTTTATTTGGGTAGTGAGCAGGTCTTCTCGTGCTCTGAGACGATAGTCTCAAAAGCACTCCGAAGTCGCTCCCCCCTGTATGTCACAGTACATACATACAACTGGGACCCTCGAAAGGTAAGGGTCATCAGAATTCTGTATGGCCTGTGAGGCAGTGTTACTCACCACTCCGAAATAGGCCGAAGATGCAGAGAAGTGACCTTGGAGATGATGGTGGTACAAGAATCGATATTCAGCCTTCCAACCCAGCTCCCCTGAGTACAAGACTCAGGCTTCCTCAAAGAGGGGCTCTTTTCCACAATGTACCTCTCTGCTGTTTCAGTTGGGACAGACAGAGGTGTCAATTGAATAAAAGAGCGGGGAGAACACACACCGCCAATACCAATGCTGCAAAGGAATACAAAGATATTAGACAGTGTTGAGGTTAATGCAAGTGATTAGAACAGTTGAATTAAATGGGCAACTACCTAGATAGATATTGGAGTGGAGCTTCCCCGGGGTGGATCTACAAGGAATAACACAAAATGAGTGGAAATGGTCTAATTCAATATCGGTCCCAACTATATATAGAATCGATAACAACTAACCTGAATAAGGTTATATTGAGAAAAGGAATCCAGGAAACAGAAGACAACGACAGGAGAAAATAACAAACAGGGTTGTTAGTATAGGGAAGTACCCCCGGACGCCACAAGGGTCGCACTAGTGCCGGGTTGGTGCAGTTTCAGGAGAGCGTTTATATGCACTTAAGGGCAATCTCACATGAAAGTCACTCAATGTCCCAGAATCCAACAGAAGACAAATATCCAGACAAGTTGTGGAGATAAACAGTTGCAGAGATTGGGATAGCCAATTAAGTCTGTACCTGAGCACACATGTATCCCGTGTAGCTGTAGATAAGATCCGGATAGTAGACAGCAATTTGGTTCCGAGTGCAGAGGCGGCAACAAGGAATGGAGTACCGCAGAAGGAAGCCGGATCCAGTAACGTTCCGAGTCAAACAACCAGACGAGCACGACAGGAATAAAGGAGGAGACGAGGTAATCCAGTAGTCAGGAAAAAGGTCAAAACCAGGAGTTCAGATGAGGAATCGTGTAGGAAGACACGAAGAGGAAACGGATGAAACCGCAAGTAGCTTGTAACGCTAATTAGCAGCAACGAGCCCCTTGGAAGACGGTGGTTTATAGTCGTAAGAGGGGCGTGTCTTGCCGTACGTCTTCCACGTACAAGAGTCAGCTGACCCAGAGTCCATCGAAGTTTGTAAAGACACCATGGTAGCCTGTATCTGGTCCATAGAGGAGCTTGTAAAGAAGTCGTACCGTGCAAGGAGGCCCGCGAGGAAGCCTGAAGTGTAACAGGCAGCTTGAGGAAGACGTCCTCCCACAGAGGTGGTCCTTGTGGTGACAGGATCAGAAGCAGAGGATGAGGTAGAGGAAATCAACCTACTACGTTCTTTGCAAGGTACAACCTAGCGAATAGCCCCAGAGTGAAATGACCTCAGGTGTCGCTTCATGGTCGTGGTCCCAAAGCTGTACGAACCATGCTTCCCGCGACTGAGTATCATTTTGCACTCATTGCAGATAACACGGTTCGCACGAGCCTTAGGACCATTCCCATAAATGGAAAATAACCGCCATACCCAAGACGCACGTCTAGTGCGGGTAGTAGGGATTTCCTCTACCTCATTCTCGTCATCCTCTTCTTCCTCCTCTGCATCCTCACTCCTGTTCCCCTCTTCTGGCCCTTGGGAAGGTGGTGGTGGTGGAGGGGGTGGGGGTGGTTCTGAAGCAGGTGCATCACCAGGTGGCAGTTCTGCAGCCAGGGATGCCATCTCGATGGTGGAATCAGCAAGTTGCTGGAGAAATAGCTGTGCTCTGAAGAATAGCCAGAAACACAATGCGAATAAGCTCTAGGGCGTGGTCTTTTATAGGGGTGCTTGTACGCGGACAGATCGAACACAAAAAAGGGTTCAAAAAGTTTCAAAAGATATGTAGAAACTCA
This sequence comes from Ambystoma mexicanum, assembly GCF_040938575.1. Taxonomy (NCBI): domain Eukaryota; kingdom Metazoa; phylum Chordata; class Amphibia; order Caudata; family Ambystomatidae; genus Ambystoma; species Ambystoma mexicanum. The sequence continues at coordinate 1,402,010,523 of NC_090932.1, read as the reverse complement.
GGATTACTATGTGGGACTTGTGCCATGATGAGTTTTTATGGAAAAATATTGTGGATTACTCGAAAATGTACTTTTAAATTGTTCGGGGACACCAACAGTGTCCGCATTCAGAACACGCAATCAGCATGGGCGCGGTCACATGATCCCTTCGCCAACAGGTCCGCGAAGGAAGCTCCTGTCCGCAGGACACCAAATGCACGGACATTGGTTTGCGCATGCGCGCTGATGTTCTACGGACAGTGTTCGGGTCCTGAATTAATTAAAAGTGCGTCACACATCAAACGAACATTTCTGAACATCGCGTATGTTCTAGAACAGTTTAAACTTGCTAGCGAACACTACGGACAGATATAGTGTTCTTTAGGACACTTCCATTTTCGTTTGATTACGAACTTTTCAGGACATCAATTGTGTTCTTAGAACATTTAACTTGCTAGCAAACATTACGGAAAGGTATAGTGTTCTTTAGGACACCTCTATTTTCGTTTAATTACGAACATTTCAGGACACCAATTGGGTTCTTAGAACAGTTTGAAGTTGCTAGCGAACAGTACGAAGTTGCTAGCGAACAGTACGGACAGGTATAGTGTTCTTTAGGACACCTCCATTTTCGTTTCATTACGAACATTTCAGGACACCGCTTGTGTTCTTAGAACAGTTTCAACTTGCTAGCGAACAGTACGGACAGGTATAGTGTTCTTTAGGACACCTCCATTTTCATTTAATTACGAACATTTCAGGACACCGCTTGTGTTCGTTGAACAGTTTCAACTTGCTAGCGAACAGTACGGACAGGTATAGTGTTCTTTAGGACACCTCCATTTTCGTTTATTTACGAACATTTCAGGACACTGCTTGTGTTCTTAAAACAGTTTCAACTTGCTAGCGGACAGTACGGACAGGTATAGTGTTCTTTATTAGGACACTTCAATGTTCGTTTAATTACGAACATTTCAGGACACCAATTGGGTTCTTAGAACAGTTTCAACTTGCTAGCGAACAATACGGACAGGTATAGTGTTCTTCAGGACACCTCCATTTTTGTTTATTTACGAACATTTTAGAACACCCGCGCTGTCCGCGGACATCTACATTGTTTTAAAAAAAATAAAAAATGGGAAGTAATTACAACACAATATAAACATTTAACTTTAATTCACATATATTAATAGTTTATGACAGAGAAGGGGAGGCAGAACCAGAAACAAAAACAGGAGAATTAGGGTTTTCAACATGATTGATATCAGGTGAAGAAGGGATGGAAGTCTCATCAAAATGTTTTGGATTATGGAGAGGGTTTGGGGATAACTGACTGGGATATGGTGAGTGGGGACAAGTACACGTGGGACAATGGTATGAGGCTTTTGTTTTAAAATGATCCTCAACAAAAGTTTTCAAATTATTAAAATTGCTCAATAATAAATCCATTTTTTCTTTTAAGCTGTCAAGCGTGTTTTCCATAACAGTTTCTTCAGACATATTTTCTATTTTGGTATGCTCTGTGCAAAAATAAATATATATGTTAAATATATATAAAATAATAACACTTAAATGGTTTATATTGTAAAGTGTGTACCATTAGCTTCACTATTTTCTGACATTTCGTCATGTGGGAAGTGCTCCTCTAGCCATTCCAGAGTACTAGACATTTCTGTGAGAAAAAAAAAAATATATAATATTTTTTTTTTAATCTAATACAGAAAGTTTATAAAGATATGAGTAAAATGATGTACACTTACTATTTCAGGTAAGATATGTTCCGAGTAGTCTGTAGGTCTGGTCTTGGTCTTAGTTGTGGAGTGACTGTCAGGTAATTATTTTGGAAGCCTATTTATCTTCTCTTGGTATATTCCATTTTAGAACATATTGTATTTAAATGAATGGTTAGTGTGGTACATATATGGTTTATTACTACATATACTATGTATGTGTACTACTTTGTGAATTTTTTAAATGTTATCATGTTGTAATATAACAATGAAACATGCCCCCCCCCAGACTTTTTAGGTAGTGGTACTGTTGTCCGAATATGTCAGCGGACATCAAAAATGTTTGCGGACATTACATTCAGTAGAAGTGGTTCAGTATGTTCCATATTACATGTACATAAAGTCAAAGTTACTATTGTTAAGCTTTGCTACAAAAAACCTATGAAATTCAGTGAAAAAATGTTGTTAAAGGGATGTTATGGTTAAGTTGTGCTACTAAAAACCTATGAAATTCAGTGGAAAATACTTTGTTAAAGGGACTTTATGGTTAAGTTGTGCTACTAAAAACCTATGAAATTCAGTGAAAAAACTTTGTTAAAGGGACGTTATGGTTCCAAGTAAAACCGAAAAACCCTTGAAATTCGCCAGTTATGGTGCGCTAAGCAACCATAACTCGTACCACCACCCTGCACTGCTAAGCCTAACACCCAGGACATCAAAGATGACATCACAAATGTCATTGATGACATCACTGATGACATCACATGTGCATTTATCTTTCATGAAAAGTCTGTACAAGGGTTTCTTATTGTAATTTTAATTAAAAAAAGTTTCAAGGATTATTGGAATAAATATCAAGTGCTAATTCGTCCATCCAGTATACTAAGGTGCTCATGTAGAAACATAGGCATTGTGTGCAGCATACATGATGGAGTTGCAATATTCATAAACTTGCCATGTTGAATAGTGAAATGATAACTGTTTTCTTATTATACTTTTGGATACTGTGAAACATGTGATAAGTAGATAATAAAACCCACTTACTACATAATTGCATTATTATAGACAAAACACAAAGATACAACACCACATACAAATATGAGTATATACAAGGAAATTGAAGTAAGAAAAAAAACAGCAGTAGTAGCAAAAAGTGTTCATAACCTAACTGATTACCTTTATGCAGAGAAATGATTGCTCTGTTTCAAACCTGCTACTTACCCTATGTATATATATATATATATATATATATCACATGATGTGCCTGGACTCTAAGGAAAGTAGTGTGAATAAAAGATATAAAAATAGGAACATATACAGGGAAAGTACAGTAATAAAAAACAACAGAACTATCAGAAAGTGCTGACAACTCTACTGGTTATTTTAATGCACAGAAAGGATAGCTGTCTTTCAAGCTTGTGTCTTCCCCTATGTATATGTTTCATATGATATGACTGGACCCTAAGGGAATTATTGTAAGAACATACTTGAAGGATAAGTCTACAAATATACTACCTTTTCCAATTTTAATTCCTGACTGTTACTGAAGAAAACCATGTGGCCTAGATATGTCAGTAAAGGAAAAAAGGGGGAGCCAGACATGTGATGTCATCATTGATGTCATCAATGACATGTGTGATGTCATCTTTGATGTCCTGGGTGTTAGGCTTAGCAGTGCACGGTGGCGGCGCGAGTTATGGTTGCTTAGCTTACCATAACTGGCAAATTTCAAGGGTTTTTCGGTTTTACTTGGAACCATAACGTCCCTTTAACAAAGTTTTTTCACTGAATTTCATAGGTTTTTAGTAGCACAACTTAACCATGACGTCCCTTTAACAAAGTTTTTTCACTGAATATATATATATATATATATATATATATATATATATATATATATATATATATATATATATATATTACACAGCCACTGTAGTGGCTGTGTAGTTATGGTTAAGTTGCTGTTTCCATAGGAAGAGCACTTTTTGGGCGGCTTATAACTTCGCTCCCCCTGGACAAATCCTCACCAAACTTTGCAAAAAAAGTATATGGGCCACTCTGAATTTTTATGCAAAGTTTGGTGATGTTTGGTCCAGGGGGGAGGAAAGTTATAGGGGGGGTCCCAAAACGTCTTTTTTTCCCATAGACTGAATGGGGAAAACTTTGCGCACGCCTACAGCCCAAACCGCTGGACAGGTTTTCACCAAATTTGCGGCAGGTTCAGTGGCTTGGTCCCAAAAGTGTGCTTTTGTAAATTTGGTGAAAATCCGTCCAGTAGTTTTCTTTAAAACGATCAAAAAGTAGGTCTGGAAAAATTAGTGATATCTATGTCCGTTCGAAATCGATTGGCTAATCGGTAGCGTCATGTCCATGGACATGTGGCGCTTTCACTGATTGGTTGTGGAACAGCGTGAAGTGCGTCAGATTTCTTTGCGGCCTCCGCCATCTTTTGTTCATGTTTTGGTGGACACGGACATCGCCGGTAACACATACAAAACAAGACACCAATGCACTTGTTATAATTATGAAATACTGTTTCCGAAGGTGAGCTTTACTTAGGTTGGAATGGAATGCGACCGCAGAAAATTGAAAAAGTGGTGTTTTCTTGCCACCAAATTCATACGGTAAAGTGGAAGTTGGTGCTCAATGCACGGCGACCAATGCCTGCATCTGTGTTACAATGTTTTCAGCTTCATATTGAAGTCAGACTGGCTTCCTATGTTTTGAAATCTGAGGCGGCCACCTCGAGTGTTTGATGGAAACAGTGGTTTTCGAGGCGTATGGGAGTAGAAGTTCTCATGATTGGATGCTCATATGTTGTTGCAAAGTGAGACTGTATTTGCCTTCTGAGGGAAGGTCAGTTGATTTGCTTTTTTGGTTGCGAGCTCAGTAGGCCCACGCATCCAAGTCAATTCATAAGGGGCTATTGTTTTTTGACCTTGAGCGAAAGGGAATCTTTAAAAGCTACGCAAGGAAGAAAAGCTTGAAAAAAAAATACTATTTGATAAGGTTATATTTTAAAAACGTTTGTAAGGAATATGAAATATCAATTCACAAATATTCTTTGATGCGAACACTTTGCTGTCTGACTTTGGCAAAAATAATGGAGGCTGTCAAGATGATGTAAGTTTAATTTTGACGACTCTACACCGACCCGCGTTTTAATTTTATATTACCAAACACTAATTGTGACAATGTAACTGAAGTATTATATTTTTGCGCAGTTGTAATTTTCCTCCAATAACAGAGAGTGTACATTGTTCGCGTTTGCAGCCTATGACTAGAGTCACCGTTGTTGACCGTTATTTCTTTTTCTTTCAAATGTTATGCTTGCCCACATAGCTTTGTGTATCAGTTTGCACATTCTTTTGGTCTTGTGTAACATTAAGACATGTAATTCTTTCTTGCTTGTCCATTTATGCTGCCTTCATAACTAAATTACCATCTCACTGTGTAGTTGTCCTTTCTTTTCACCCTTACGGCGACTGCTGTTTATCAGCGTTTGTAGGGTGTCATTATATGTACCCATGGTCAACTCTAATGTTTCTTTAAAATGTCATGTTTGCACACTTCCATTTGTGTAGTACTTTCCACAATCTTTGAGTCTGTTTTGGAAGCGACATAACATCATTTATGGTGGTGTAAGGCAACGGTGATGGCGCCGTCTTGGAAATACCTGTGCAAACAAAGCGGGTGCTTTAACTGAAACGCATACTTTGTGTATGCGAAATTAACTGCGTGTGTCTCACCATGAACATTTTCAATGTCGGCCTTAGAATCATTGCTACAAATTATTTGGAAATGGAGTTAGTCCGTTGGTCTCTGACAGCTGTTTGTTAAATAAAAGTACTTTACAAATTCTAAAATGTTACTGTTTTCTTTTACAATCCTGTGTATCATTTCAAAAGGTACCACGTTATACGTCGCTGTATGTTTATTTACAGGTTCTGCGTCACGGTACGTACTGTTGCCTTTTTGGAGGCTGAGATGGAAAGCGAAGAGGGGCAATGCATGTAACAACCGCTTTCCCTTTGTATGGTGGCCATATTGAAAAAGGATTTTGTTTTCTAATCGCTGTATGTTTATGTACAGGTTCTGCGTCTCGGCACATACTTTTGCTTTTTGCTTGCTGCCATGGAAAGCGAAGAGGGGCCATGTATGGAACAACCGCCTTTCCTTTCGATGGTGGCCATCTTGAAAAAGGATTTTGTTTTGTAATCCGGCCCGCGGTGGGCCGGATTATAACCAGAAATCCTATTTTTCCGTAGCATACGTTAATGCTTTGCACATCTATACTATTATTGTCAAATATTATTGCGTCTATGTCCTTTACTGAGACATATAAAGTACATGGAGCTCATGCAAATTATTTTTTTAAATATATTTACACTGTGAAAGGTGGTTCTTAACGCAAGATTTAGTTTGTTAACGGATGGCTTTCTTTTTTGGTAGGACAGCTAATAAGGCCATTTGCAAACGGAAATGAGGAAAGACGCATCAAACAGTGATATGGGGGAGTGGGTGGCCGGTGCAACAATATTGTGTGTTTGTTATTTCTAAGGCTGGGGCAGTGTTTGTCATCCTCCTTTGTTACAGTAGTGCTGCTGTTTCTTGGGGAGGAGGGAAGGCCTTAGCTGATGTCATTTTCCGATAACTAAAACTTTTGCTAAAAGTATGTAATGTGTACTACGTTGTTAATGGCTGACTACCAATACGTGTTGGCGCTGTGCAAGGCAAATGTTGCAGGTGGACGTTCCTACATCAATATAAAATCTGTTTCCACATTGTCCACGAGACAAACATCTCACTGTAAGTGTTTACGGATTCTGGGACACGTTACCGTGCTGTACACTAGCATATTGTCAAGTGGTATTCTCCGCAAGGTGTTTAAATAAGTCAGAAGTTGCTTTACATTATGGTTATGTGGCACTACTATAAACTGATCATCTTTAGCAAAAAAACTTTGCAAAAGGGACGGTATGGTTAAGTTGCTCTACTGAAAACCTGTAAAATTGAGAAAAAAAAAACATTGTTAAAGGGACGTTACGGTTAAGTTGGCGTACTAAAAACCTGTAAAATTCACTAGAAAAAACTTTGTTAGAGGGATGTTATGGTTAAGTTGCACTACTAAAAACCTGTGAAATTCACAAAAAAAACTTTATAAACGTGACATTATGGTTCAAAGTACAATCGAAAAACCCCTGAAATTCGATGGTTATGGTAGGCTAAGCAACCATTACTGCCCCCCCACTGTGCACTGCTAACACTAACACCCAAGACATCAAAGATGACATCACAAATGTCATTGATGACATCACTGATGACATCACATGTGTAGCCCCTTCGTTTTTGTTCACTGCCATATCTAGGCCAGGTGGGTTTATTTACTGACAGTCAGAAACTTAACTTTCAAAGGGTATTACATTTATTAATGTTGCTATTCTCACATGTTCTTACACTATTTTCCTTAGAATTTAATTGCATCGTTTGATGTACATATATAGTGGAAGAAGCAGGCCTGAAACACACCAATCATTTTTGTGCGTGAATCCAATCATGTAGATGATACACAGTTGCTAATGATACTGCCTCTTGTATGCTTACTTTACTCTCCACATATAGGCCCCATCTTTGTATGCATTGCAGTCTATTTATGTTTTGTGTGTAGTACTAGATATATGTAGCAAGTGATGCATTATTAGCAACTTAGTACATGTTTCACAGACCAGAAAAGTGTGATACAGAAACATTCACCTTTTTATTATACAACTTTGGAAAGTAGAAACTTAGCACCTCTGTGGTGTATGCTGCAGCCAATACCTACATTTCCGTATGAGTAGGTTCCTGTACTAGAAAGAACACTGCAATGGAATTTTCTTTAGAACACTAAATTATGTGATGAAGTATGTACTTTATTACACATGTCCCGATAATTCCTGATATTCTTTTGTTAAAATTACATTCACAACCCCTCGTCTGAAAAGTAAATGCACATGTGATGTCATCAGTGATGTCATCAATGACATTTGTGATGTCATCTTTGATGTCCTGGGTGTTAGCGTTAGCTGTGCACAGTGGTGCGGGCAGTTATGGTTGCTTAGCCTACCATAACTGTCGAATTTCAGGGGTTTTTCGATTGTACTGTGAACCATAATGTCACGTTTATAAAGTTTTTTTAGTGAATTTCACAGGTTTTTAGTAGTGCAACTTAACCATAACGTCCCTCTAACAAAGTTTTTTCTAGTGAATATATATACATATATATTACACGGCCACAGTAGTGGCCGTGTAGTTATGGTTAAATTGCTAATCCCATAGGAAAAGCACTTTGTGGGCGCTTTATAACTTCGCTCTACCTGGACAAATCCTCACCAAACTTTGCAAGAATAGTATATGGCCCACTCTGAATGTTTTTTGCAAAGTTTGGTGCGGTTTGGTACAGGGGGGGCAAAGGTATAGGGGGGGTCCCAAAATTTCATGTTTTCCCATAGACTGAATGGGGAAAAAACTTTGCTCACGCCTACAGCCCAGACCGCTGGACGGATTTTCACCAGATTTGCGGCAGGAGCAGCGGCTTGGTCCCGAAAGCGTGCTTTTGTAAATTTGGTGAAAATCCATCCAGTAGTTTTTTAAAAAATGACCAAAGAGTAGGTCACAAAAAATTAGTGATATGTATGTCCGGTCCGCGGACACACTTCCCTGTTCGCTCCGCGGACAGTGTCCTGATTGGCTAATCAGCTTGCGTCATGTCGGCGGACATGCGACGTGTTCACTGATTGGATGGTGAGGTGCGTGAAGTGCGTATGATTATTGGAAACACCCATCCATCTTGGGTTCGCGGACAGCGGCCGATGTCCGCGGACATCGCGGTAAAAACATATGAAAAAACACAGCATTCCACTTGTCAAACTTATCAAATAATCTCTGGGGAGGTGAGGGGTGATATGAGGATGGGATGGGATATGGCTGCAAGAAGCAAAACAAATGGGTGTGTTTTGCCGTGAAAGTCTGCGAACAGTTTGGATGCTCGCGAACAGTCCTGTGAAAGTTCGCGAACACCTTAGTATTACAGGGTTGGTGAAATGCAGTTCTTGGATGGCTTATAACTTTGGCACCACTTAATGGAACTGCATGTAACTTTGCATGTATATTCCTAGGCTGATTCTGAGTGAGTATGCAAAGTTTGGTGGGATTCTGTCATGAGGGGGCAAAATTAGAGAGGGGGGCCCAAAACAATATAAAGGTTTATAAATGAGGTGCCATTTGACGAATCCTCACTTAACTTTAGAAACTGATAATACATGTAGATATGAATGTTTTTCCGAGGTTTGGTAGTATTTTGTGAAGAGGGGACACAATTAGAGGCAGGGTCCCAAAATAATGTAAAGGCTTATAAATGAGGTGCCATTTGATGAATCTACACTTCATTTGGCAAACTGATAATAGATCAAGATATACATGTTTCTGCAAAGTTTGGTGGGATTCTGTCAAGAGGGAGCAAAATTAGAGTGGGGGTCCCAAAATATTATAAATGTGGTGCCATTTGACAAATCTACACAAAGGTTTGCAAAAAGATTATAGATCTAGATTTAGATATTTTCGTAAAGTCTGAATTAATTTTGTCAAGTGGGGGCTAGGTTATATGACGATTGTATGTGCATACATTTGACACTTTTGAAAAAATAAAATATGGGTGGATTTCCAGCAAACTTGCGTAAGGAGCATTGGCAAGGACCTACAAGCATGGTTTTTCAAATGTGCCAGTGTTTTATTATTTGACAAGTGTCATAATGTAGCTACAAAAAATAGCGGTATAGCTTTAGTGACCGAGGGGTAGCCTGTGGCCATGGGCAGTGGCCAGATTGTCCGGGTCATGGAATAAAGTCATGATCCGGACAATCTGGCTACTGGCCATGACCACAAGGGACAAAACAGGTTTAAAGTGTCCATGTCCACCTGGGACTGGCTTTGTGGTAAAGTTATTCGAAATTAGGATAGATTTGAAAGGGAAGAAAAATGTGCTTGTGGTAATATGGTCATAGGGTTCTCTTTTTGCCTTCTGCAGGCTGCTATGGAAAGCGAAGAGGGGCCCTGTATAGAACCCTCACCTTCCCTTTCCATGGTGGCTGTCCTGGAAAAGGATTTTCCTTCCTACACCGGGACTCCACAGGCGTCCCGGTGTTGGAAGAAAAATCCTGTTTTATAGCACCCCCCGGGTTCCCGCTTTGGGAACCCGGGGTGCTAATGGCCTTCATCCTCCATTTCAGGGGCTGGAATGGGGGGATAATGGTCCAGAGACCTCGTTATTCACCCTTTCTTCGCTTGGGCTGATAACTTGGGCTGCTGGGCCGGTATCTACTGTTCCAGTCCCTGGAACAGAGGATGAAAGCCACAGTATTCCAATTAGCATAACACAAAATGCAAATGGAAATGTTGGAAAATCTTATTTAGTCTATGTACTTTACTGAGAAATATAAAGTAGATGCAGTCTATACATTTTTTTTTTTATTCTATTTTCTAACTGTGAAAGGTGGTTCCTAAAGGAATATGTTGTTTGTTGTTTTTGGATGTATTGTTTTTGGCAGGAGAGCTGAGAACGAAAGGTGGGGAGGGAAATGAGGGAAGAGCAACCAAACACTAATATGGAGGGGTAGGTGGACAAGGGAAAATGTTGCGCGTGTGTTATTTCTAAGTTAGGGGGCACTGTTTCTCATGCTCCTTGATTACAGCAGTGGTGGTGGATCTTGGGGAGGAGGGATGGCATTAGCTGATGCCATTTTAAGATAAATAGCAGTTTTGCTAAAATTATGTACTATGTACTGGATTGTTAATGGATAATGAGTAGGAATAGGTGTTGGAGCTGTGCAAGGGAAATGTTGAAGTTGGAAGTTACTAGATTAGTAGAAAATGCAGTTCTGGGGTGTGGCCAGCCGAGGATGCCATAGGATGTCTCAGCGTTGAGCTCCGGGCTCCCAGCCCTTCTCAAACCCCTAATATCCCCTAAAACTAAGCATGCAGGCCAACGAATCCCACCAACGGGTGTCAGAACCCGAGGAGAATAAGTGAGCCACCGCTGGTAACTTTCGAGCCACTATTTACAGAGCTCCACAAACTTTTCGCCATGGGTCCTCCCGCAACCAAGATGGCGGACAAAACTGAGCTCCTGTACTAGGGGGCCCATGATCAATCGGTGACCAGGAAATAATGATATGGTGAGACAACGGATTGCGCCGAGGGATCCAATAGCTGCGCCGGGAAGCTGACAATAGTAATGCGCTCCCTGGAAAACACAACTTGGGCGGACACCAATACTGGTGGAGCTGCATTGTGACAGCCTGTCCCCTTCCCCCATCCGATGCCTCGAGGTCCCGCTGGAGCGTAGCGGTGGTGCGGCGGGTGAGGCTCGCAGAGGGACCATGCTGCCAAGAGCCGAAGCTCCGAAAAGAAGGTGAGGAGGAATGAGGCGGCGCGGCAGACCGGCGCACCCCTAGCTGCTCGCCCTGCGGGTGTTGGTGGAGGCTGCAGGGTATTGATATTCGTCCGGACCGCTGTGGGGACCTCAATTTCGGCCTGGAGCTAATCCGTGAAGGGGGTGGAGGTGTCACGGCAGAGGACTCCGCACTAGCCTTCGGCGCTGCTGGGGTCCATAGGAGTGAGGCCCGGGCCCCAGCAGGACAAAGCGCCCACTGAATCCTCGACACCCGGCAGGGTCGCTGTTGGAGCTGCGGCACCTCCCCATGGAGGCAAATAACAAGGTGCCTAACCCTGGAGGAGAGCCAGCGAAGGGAAGGAGTCAATATGAAACGGCTATTCCGGCTCCCCCACGCCATGTAAACCTGCTCTGGCACTGGGGGCATTGTGGCAGGCTTGGGGGTGCGCACCTGATTGGGGGAGAGGCAGTCTGGCTGGATAAAGTTCCAGAGGCCCAGGAGCGTGAGGCCGGGTCGAAGGCAACAATCCTGGTCATAAGCAGCATCGGTCCCATTACTGACTTGGTAGCAGACAAAGGAGTTAAGCTGGGATAGCTAACCCTTAGAATCTGAAAGGCACAGGCAGCGAGCTCCTGGATGAAACTGATATGTACTAATTTAAGCGACCAGCCATGTATGTATCAGGAAGCTCGATCACTCCTCCGTAATACAGACTGTTCCTGCAAGTTTAAAATAACCCTCAACTCAGAACGCCAATACATGACGGTTGACTGGCCACAACCAGTCTCATAAAACCCAGGCAAAGCAGCTGTAAGTGGAAAAAATACTCGAGGCTTTGGGGAAGTGACCACAGCCGACCTGGGCTCAGTAGCTCTGATCTGAAGTGACGTGCCTTCGGGGAAGTGACCACGATTTCCAAGCAAACAACGAAAGCCAAGGGCCAGGGGTCCGGCGATATCAAAGCCCTGCTACAAACAGCGGACACACAGAAACGCAACCAGATACAAGCACTACCCCAGGTACATCCTCCCCCTACTGAGGGAACCGAAACTCTGGAAGTCCCCCCTATCAGGAAGTCGGATCTCTTAGAAATGTTACAGGAACTCAAGAAAGATATCAAAGAGAGTGCGAGTGACCTGGCTAAATCCATCTCGGACCTTAACAAGGCAATCCTGGCAGCAGAAAAGAGGATTGATGTGGTTGAAACGGTAATAACAGAGCAGAGCCACGAACACAACGTCCTGGCGCATAGGGTGCAGGAGCTGGAGCAGCAAATGGAGCAAATGCAAAACAGACAGGAGGATGCTGAAAATAGATCCAGACGTAATAATATTCGAATTCGTGGTATCCTGAAATCAGTGATAGACTCGGACTTACAACAATACGTTATCGACTTGTTTCGCGACATTCTGAACGTGGAGGAGAACAAAGAAATTATGCTAGACCGAACACACAGAACTTATTCCACATACCAAATCAATAAGAACCTGACCCCAGACGTCCTGACCCGGGTCCACACATATCAATTGAAAGCTGACATAATGCAAGCTGCTCGCAAAAAAGAACCTATTATCTTCCGCTCCACGCCACTCCAACTGTTTCAAGATCTGACCCAAGCGACACTTGTCAGGAGGAAAAAGCTGAGGGTGGTTACTGACTGGCTAAGAACTAGAAAGGTGCGGTATCGATGGGGTCACCCAACGTGCCTCCGCTTGGAGTGGAAGGGCCAGAGATTCTCGGTTGCTATGGAAGAAGAAATGGCAGACCTCATGCAAGAAGGCGAAGGAGACACCCTCACGGATCCATCCCGAAGTGACGAATTGGAGGGGAGACATGCGGGAAGCCAATGGAGACCGGGGCGACCTCGCCCACGGAGGCGCAATAAAGAAAGGCAACCCACGGACCCTACCTGAGAGGTCATACAACTTCTAACAACAGGAGACATTTTATGGCGGCACTAGGGGGGAAAGAAAATAAGAAATCAGACACGTATGCCTGAAATGGAATCCCAAGTCAGCATGGAAAACGAATTGTTGTCACACGAGCCATTCTGTGGCGAAATGGGGTAAGAGGGGGGGAGCGAGAGGGGGGAAAAGGGACAACCGAGCCCCATACTTCCCGGGGGGATGGAACACCCAGTGATTTACCACATTGGTATTCTGTTGGTAATGCAAGTTGGAAGTTACAATCCAATAGTTAAGGGGGTGGGGGGAAGTTATGTTTTGATTGTTTCGGGTAGAAGGGCACAATATACAAACAGATTTTTTTACAACAGACATGAGTTGGAACACAATGAAGGGGACAAATGGTTGAAAGTGTGGTAATGGCGGACCTAACTCTTGTCTCGCTGAATGTACAAGGGCTGAACTCTCCAGTTAAGCGGAAATCCATACTAAACAGATTGAGGGACATGCAGGCCTGAGTGGTATGGTTACAAGATACACATCTGCTCCCCGACAATGAATGGAGGCTGAAGCACAGAGCCTTCCCAATACAATACCTGGCCTCTAGCGGGACTCAAAAACGGGGAGTGGGTATCTTAATGGCAAAAGGTATCAATTTCGAAAAACGTTTTGTTAAAAAAGACCTGGAAGGTCGATACCTGATGTTGGGGGGGAAAGCTGCGGGGACAATTGGTCACACTGATCTCTGTTTACGCTCCTAATGTAAAACAAGATTATTTCTTGCTGAGTTTACTTCCCAGAATTGCACAATGGGGTATAGGGAAAATCCTCATTGGTGGCGACTTTAACGGAGTGATGGACGCAGTCATGGATAAAACCCTTCCAGCTACCTCCCATGATCACACATTCAGACAAGCATTAGCCACATTTTTAAGAGATTTACATTTGTTGGAAACATGGCGATTTTTTAACCCTCAAGACAGAACCTATACTCACTACTCCGCTGTACACATAGGTCATTCCCATATTGATATGGTAGTCATTTCAGAAACATTGGTCCCACAAGTCACAGGCCTCGAAATTGGAGTACGCTGCCTCTCAGACCACGCCCCAGTTATCTTAAAAATGGAATTAAACCACCCACAACAACAATCCCGCAAACGTTGACGCTTGAACTAAATAATACTGAAAGACCTCACTGTCCGGGTAGGCACAGAGCAAACCTTAAGAAACTATTTCCAAGAAAACATAACTCCTGGGATAATTGGTCAACCATCTGGGATGCAAGCAAGGTGGTGATACGGGGAGAGTTTATAGCGCAAACATCAAACTACACCAAGACCCGTGCGAGGGCAAAACGCAATATGGAGGCCAACATATGCATAGCTGAGTTAGAATATCAAAAGAGGGGCTCACAGAGGGCATGGCGGGAACTTAAAAAAGCCAGAGCGATTTTAGAAACCCACCTAACAGATGACGCGGCGCGTCTGCTGGTGCAAACAAAACAGTTTTACTATATTCACGGGGGTAAAATCGATTCCTGGCTGCCAAACTGAGACACGAGAAACTCCGGAACCTTATTACTCAACTTTGTAAAGGGAACGGAGACATAATTAGGGGAGAAAAAGAAATAGAAGAGGAACTGTTCTTATTCCACTCCACTAATATGGGGAAAGATAACCTTGAGGGGGCAGCACAGGTAGCCTTTTTAAATCAACTAGATTTACCGCAAATCAAAGAGGCAGACAGACAACAGCTGGAAGCTCCCATAACAGAGGAAGAGGTAGGGGAAGCAATAAGGGCATTAAAAGGTCAAAAAAACACAGGCCCGGGAGGGTTAATCAACGCATATTATAAAACATTTAGAAACATACTGGTAGGTCCCCTAACACAACTATTTAATTCCATTAGGGGTAAGGGGCAAGTTTCCCGGGACATGTGCCCAGCAACTACGATATTACTGCTGAAGCCAGGCAGGGACCCAGCCGATTGTGCAAGCTACCGCCCGATTTCCCTATTAAATGGAGATGCAAAAATGTATTCCATGATACTAGCGAGAAGGTTGGCAATGATACTCCCAGAGATAATTCATTCAGACCAGGCCAGATTTGCAAAAGGGGCGACATACATACGACAATATTCGTAGGGCTATAGACACAATTGACTGGGGGCAGAGGACGGGTCAAAAATGTTCAATAGCGGCTCTGGACGCTTCTAGAGCCTTTGATAGCTTACATTGGGGATTTCTCCGGTTAACCCTAGAAAAATTTGGTTGCGGGCCAATCTTCACTCGTATGGTAATGGCGAACTTCGCACACCCACTAAACTTATGGTCAATGGTAAATTCACAAAAGATATCCCCATCCAGAAAGGCACAAGACAGGGATGCCTGTTGTCACCCCTGATCTTTGCCATGGCTATGGAGCTATTTGCGTGCAGGGTCCAGGGCCACCCAGGGATTCGGGGGGTGGAGGTGGGCAATATGGGACCGCAGAAGGTGGCACTCTATGTGGACGATATTCTTCTGTTCCTAAAGGACACTGAAAGCTCCCTACCAGCAGCCATACAGCTGCTGGAGGAGTTTGCATGGGTCTCAGGCTTTCACATCAATTACCCGAAATCTAAAGCTCTTAATATTACTGAAGAGATGACCCGAATCCCGGAATGGGAAAGCTTATACCCTCTGAAATGGGAACGTAAGTCAGTAAAATACCTTGGGGTACAACTAACCTCCCGCTATGAAAGATTATACGGAGCCAACATCCCAGACCTCCTCAAAGCCTTAACTAGTGACCTAAAATGGTGGGAATTGCAAGAATTGTCCTGGCTGGCACGCATCACGGCGGTCAAGGTGACCCTGCTTCCGAAATTTCTATATGTGGTAGGAGCCCTTCCGATAAAAATCTGGGTCCAGCTATTCAGACACTGCAGAGAGAGGTGATGTCCTTTATCTGGGGTAGGAAGAGACCGAGAATACCAAGACAGGTACTCTTTAGACCGCAAGTATCCGGGGGGCTGGGAGTTCCGGAGTTTTGCAGGTACCTATGGGTGGCACAAATAGCCCCGATGTTACAATGGGCAGCTGGGGAAGACCGCAACCAATGGGTAACAATAGAAAGAACGGCAACCATGACACCTCTGGGGAACCATGGCTTTATTGTCACACGTCACAGGGAGAAAAGGGGTTTGCTACTGGAATCAACTAAGACTACCTTATGGTACTGGGATAGGGTGATGAGAAATAAGAAGATTAAAATAGCCAGACTTTACCACAGGAATGCAAGCCAACTTCTGGACACGATGGGGGGGCAGAGAGGGCAACATAACTCTAAAAGATCTTTACGCAGTAGGGTCACCCCTAACGTTTGAAGACTACAAGGCCAAATTCCACATACCGGAGCAGGAACGGTATCACTATGTTCAGCTTAGGCACTGGGTCTCCAACGCCAAAGTAAAAGAAAGGGCAACCAGAAACCCAACAGGAATAGAACTAACAGTACAAGGAAGGCCAACCAGATAAGGGCATAACCAGATTATATCGCCTAATGGGAGAGGTCAACCCTGAAGTAAAACTTACATATATGCAAAAGTGGGAGACAGACCTGGGGAAACCAATTTCAGAGGAAACCTGGAGTCGCATTTGGCATAGAACAGCCAAAGGTTCCAAATGCACCTCCATAAAGAAGGCAGCATATAAACTTTGCCTCCGGTGGTACATGACACCTGCAGGCATGCACGCCATTAATCCAGAATATCCCGCAACCTGTTGGAGGAAATGCAGACAATCTGGGGCACTTATTCACATGTGGTGGTCTTGCCCACTGGCAGCGACCTACTGGAAAGAGATTTTAAGCCACATCAAAGATATTACCGGGGTGGGACTACCCTTCAGTCCATTAGTGGTACTACTGGGGGAGGTAGTGGAGGGGAGTTACGCGAATTCAGGGCCTACAGCCACTCTTATAACCCACATGTTGAGTGTGGCCAGGATTACACTTGCACAGACATGGAAGACAAAGGAAGGCCCAATAACAGCTATGTGGTGGGTCAGACTATGGGGGGTAATGGCCATGGAGAAGGTGACGGCACAGGCCCAAGCCTCCTATTCCAAGTACTTAAACACCTGGTTACCACTTCACGAATTTATGGACGACAAAGAACAGATGTTCTTTAAACCAAGGCTGCTTTGTGCAATACCTATCATTTGAAAACCCTGATCTTCAATTTGCGGAATTTGAACTTTACATCACAAGTGATCCAACCTGTTGAACTTACAAATCGGAATGTTGAACCGTCTAACCCATAAGTTGGGATATGTTGAGGGGGAGGGGGGTTAACTGGTTGTTCATTACGTATGTCTTTTCCTTTGGTTGGTTCTTTTTCACCCTTTTTCTTATATGAGCAACACAGTCTTATGCACTTATGTTGAATCCCCGGATAGGGGTTGCTATGAGTTATCCACCGAAATATTCATGTCTGTGATGCCTTGAAAACTAAATAAAGTTGTTAAAAAAAAAAAGAAAATGCAGTTCCGAACTGTCCGCCAAGCAGAGATCTTATCGTGAGGTGCGGACGGGTTCTCAGACACGTCATCATGCCGCGCGCCAGCGTATGGTCATGTGGCATTGCCCGGAAAGGTCCGTTATGAAGTCAGATGTTCGTAGACGTCTACGGATGCAAAACTAGTTGAAATTGTTGTAAGAAGTGTATGTAAGTGTTAAAAATTATTCCAGATGGTGGGAAATGGCAGTTTTAAGGTGAAACTTTGGAAATTGGACACAAATATTGCTATATTGGGTAAGTATGATATTAGTAAGTTGTAGGAAAATAGAATGCACTGGTAAAAGCCTATGAAATTCAATGAAAATCTTTGTAAAAGGGACAATATGGTTAAGTTGCACTAATAAAAACATATGAAGTTCAATGAAAGAACTTTGTTAAAGGGATGTTATGGTTAAGTTGCACTAATACAAACCTTTGAAATTCACTGAAAAAAACTTTGTTAAAGGGATGTTATGGTTAAGTTGGACTAATAAAAACCTATGAAATTCAAAGGAAAAAACTTTGTTAAACAGACGTTATGGTTCCAAGTAAAACCGAAACCCCCCTGAAATTCGCAAGTTATGGTAAGCTAAGCAACCATAACTCGCGCCACCACAACTCGCGCCACCACTGTGCACTGCTAAATGTCATTGATGACATCACTGATGACATCACACGTGAAATACATTTTGATGAAAAGTCTCTACAAGGAGTTGTGTTTATATTGTTGATAACAAGATGTCAGGAGTGATCGGGAGACCTATCAACTTAATCTATTAAAGAATGTACTCATCTAATATCATTGTATTGGAGTGTTGTTGTTAATACAGAAACCTAATCATATATAAACATAGGCAATGACTGCAGCATGCACCATAGAACTACACTATTTATAATATTGTAATTTTGGATAGTACAACAATGAATGCTCCCTTATCAGAGTTTTGAGTAATGTTAAACATGTAATAACTAGCTAACAATTCAAGACTTACAGCACTTGTGCTGGTACAAACAATACATATGAAGCACCACAATGCATACAAATCAGAGGCACATACAGGGAAACTAAAGTAAGGAAGAAAGAAACTGCATCATCAGAAAATGTTAATGACATTAAAGTGTATCTTCATGTATACAAATGAATTGTGTGTTTGAGGCCTGCTCATTTCCCCATGTATGTGCACCATGAGCTGAGATCAAACCCTTAGCAAAGTACTTAAAGAACATATGACAAGGTTCACATCTAGATATACAGCACCTTTTTTAATTGTATTATTCTGACTACCAGTGAACAAAACCACCTGGCCTATATATGTCAAGGAACAAAAACAAGTGGCCCAGATATGTGATGTCATCAGTGATGTCATCATTGACATTTGTGATGTCATCTTTGATGTCCTGCGTGTTAGTCTTAGCAGTGCACGGTGGTGGCACGAGTTATGGTTGCTTAGCTTACAATAACTGGCGGATTTCAGGGGGTTTTCGGTTTTACTTGGAACCATAACGTCCGTTTAACAAAGTTTTTTCCTTTGAATTTTATAGGTTTTTATTAGTCCAACTTAACCATAACATCCCTTTAACAAAGTTTTTTCAGTGAATTTCAAAGGTTTTTAATAGTGCAACTTAACCATAACGTTCCTTTAACAAAGTTTTTGCATTGAATATATATATATTTATATATATATATTCAATGAAAAAACTTTGTTAATGGGACGTTATGGTGGGAAGGTATGGTTAAGTTGGACTAATAACAACCTATGAAATTCAATGAAAAAAACTTTGTTAAAGGGACGTTGATTTCCATTTGTAACACTTGAGCTTCCTGTGTTAGTCTGTCCATAGATTACATTAAAACCATTGATTGCTGTGTATGTATTGTGCAAAAGTCGTCAATTGATTACAGGAGTGGTTGGTTTTTGGCTTTCTTGACCCTGTTCATATGTTTTTGATCGTATATTGACCCTCCTGGGTAGAATAGGGTCATAACCAGGAGCCCTTGTATTATAATACTTTGATCAGCACTACTGATTCTCGGATATTATCCCGCGTACAGTGGAAGCAACCACTGGAGATGGTATGCCAACAGAGGAAACTGGCTCAGTGTTGTTCCTTGCTGGGCCTTGACCACCTGCCAGAGGAGCCGTATCAACAGCTCCCTCTGAGACCTTACTGCGTAAAAAAGATTTTTCAACTGCGTATCCCTCTTCAGTAAGTATGCCTATTGGCAGATTGAGAGCCGTGCCCTCGCTCTCTCGTACTGATCGCTCTGTTCCAGGTACCCTAAAAATGTCTGACACTGGCACACACTTTCCGGCTGGTGGTGTCGGTGGTCGTGGGGAAGCTGGAGCCAGTGCACAGAAGATCAGTGACTGCTGAGGTGATGTCATCAGCTGGGGTGTGACCTTGCGGCAATGTGCCGCATGAATCCAGGCCGAAATACTGGCACACTACACAGCTGAGTTGGTGGTTAACAAACCTGAAAGGGACCATGCCATCTTGGTTGATGTGCAGACTTTCTCAGATGGACTTTCACCAGGACCCAGTGTCTTTGGCGCAGTGAATGGCAGAGCTGCATGAACCTGAGCATGAAGAGATCGAACAGTTTTAATTAACGTACTACAATATTTCATCAAGGTGTAATTCTCTAGTAATAGACTTGGCATATGGGGGACTGCTGGGGGTGCAGTTCCATTCTCATAAGGTGACCAGTAAAAATCGTGTGGGCTGACACCCTGTGTTTACGCTGGGGATTGTTTCTCATAGCAAACAAAACAAGGGGCAGAGCATGGGGCCATAGAGCCTTAATTTGAGGTCGCCTTTTCAGCATTCTACATGTGAACTGGAACGAGATTGTTAAGCACAGTGGAATTGTTGTCTTATCCCCAAGGCCGTTCACACCTCCCTGATAAACCTGAACTAAAACTATCAATACATAAAGGCAATCGAAACCGAGGTATAAATTCAGCTAACAATTTCTTGGCCACAGTGACTGGGTCTGCTTTGCTACAAGGATAGGCCTCCACCCACCCAGAAAACACATCCACTATAGATATGGCATGCATGTGGGGAGCTGTATTTAGTCTGTATGCATTTGTAAAAATTGCCCCCTCGTATAGGCTGTGGAGACAGCTTTGTAGGCACCGGTCTCCCAACATTGCGGGGCAGAACACTTTCTCGGTGGCAGGCCCCACATTGTGGAATTCCCTCCTTCTGCCCCTACTTAAGTATATCTGACTTTGAATTGTTTTAGGCTTGTTTTAAAACTCATCTCTTCCACACGTTAGCGCCTTGATGCCTTTGGTGATTTGTCTTGCGCTATACAAGTGAGATGATGATGATGATTGTGGGTTAAACATAATACAATTCTTGCAATTATTCTGAGCCATGGTGGCTAACCCAGGAGCCATCCAATTTCGTTACAACTGTACAATCATGGCATTTTTATCTGAATGAGCCACACCATGAGCTTCACGTATTAAGTAAGGGAGAAGTACCTTGGATGCCAACAGGTGGCCATCTGTGGAATGCCACAAGGAATAGTATCCCAGTGTGTTAGGGGGAATTCTCCAGAATGGCTAATTTCCCTTACCTACTGAGTACCTCAGCAGCTTTGCTGGATTTACAGGATTGATTTTTTTCACCTGGTAAGAGTGTGAGCCTTTTTTCTCACTCTTACATGTGTTTTGCTGTGTGTTTTAAATGTTTGTGTTCATAGACAGTGGAGCCTCACCTACTCCATAGGCATCATCGGTTTACTGTGTGTCACACATCACCTTTAGTGCAGTGACCCAGGGTTGGCTGTTTCGTACTTCCCACTCTAAACTCCATTTTCTGGGACTGACTACTGTCTCCCAGAAACATGTAAAGTTACCATTGACTTTATTAGTCTCTTTAAATCCACAGACCCAGTACAAACTATTTTACATAGAGTACTGGAAAGGGTTAATAGTTACCCCTTTCTGTCTGTCTCTCATGGAAAATTATTTAGTTCTCCTTTCAATAAAATTTGGCTGATGGCAGTGGTATCTACCATATGTTTGCTACTGCAGTTTATTTAAATCTCCTTGGTACTGTTTTAGGCTATCTTGGTAGTCTCGAACTTAAACCCTCTGGACCACATTTGCTTTAATATGGTTCCGGCTGGGTGTATTCGCCATTTCTTTTTGTAACGGTCTTTCGAAGGGATTGTGTCCTCCGACGTATTCCTCATCTTAGATATCTCCTTCCAGCTTTGCTGGCATCGGAAAATTTTTTCTCTAGAGGGCCGTATCGACGTCGACGTCATCCTGCCTATAAAGGCCGCGCGCAGCGTCCGTTGCTCAGTTCCATTTTTCCGCGCTTACTCAGTGCCTCGGAATACCGTTGCTCAGTTCTTAGTCAGATTAATCCTATTTACCTCGAGTCATTCGATCCGTACTCGATGGCTTCCTCGTCGGAACCGACAACTCCTCGATCCGGCTTCAAGAAATGTCGAGATTGTGGGAAAAAGATGTCGTTGACTGACCCTCACAGAGTTTGTCTGTGGTGTTTGGGAGCTGAACACCATTGTTCGGAATGCGAGGACTGTATGTCCATGACAGCTAAGGCCCTGAAGGAGCGTAGGGGGAAGCTGGAGATAGGTAAGACTTTTAAAGCTTCTTCTTCGTAGACGAAGTCGAGACATTCGTCTCCTCGTCACCATTCGCGCTCCAGGTCTCGGAGTGGGTCTCATCACTCCTCGAGATCGAAGCACTCGAAGAGGAGACGTCGAAGATCCCCTTCTCCGTCTTCCTCTTCCTCTGTTTCGCCAAAAATAATCCCTTGCCCCACGAAACATAGTTCCCGGGCTGAATGGGAGGAATTCCGTAAAAATATGATGAGCGTCTTCGAGAAAGCGGCCTCGACCCCCTCGAAGACTGCCGAGAGCGATGCTCTGGTCGAAAGAACCGAAGGTCAAAAACGCCGCGAGTCGCAGTACCCGGCGGAGGAAACCTCTCGAGCGTGTCTCAAACCCTCGAGTAGGACTATGACCTCCAAACCTTCCTCGAAGGTCCCGTCGACGCCGTCCACGAGGGTTCCGCCGACGTCGAGGTCGATGTCTTCGACGCCGTTGTCGAAGGGACCTTCGACACACGGGTCTGTCGACTCGACGCCAGCTTCGACACCGGCGTCGACGCCAAGAAAAGTCACGGTTACGACACACCCAGTGACTATCCCCAGGTCCTCGACGTCGATGGCTTCGAGATTGTCGAGTAGAATTCCATTTCTGTCGAGGTCTTCGAGGCCTGCGCCTTTGTTTTCGACGCCACGCTCGAAGCCTTCGACGTCGGCGTCGACGACATCAACGTTTTCGAGGCCGATAATGACAAGTTCGGCACCCTCTGCCTTGGAAATGGGATTTACTCCCTTTATGAGTTCAGAACAATTGAGAACTATGTCCTCAATTTTGGAAGAGGGTGAATTGTCTGAACAGGAAGACACATTTGAGTTGCAGGGACCTGTAACCCCAATTAAAGAGGAATTTTCCTCTGAAGAGCGCAGGTTAAAGGATCTTCATGATTCCTTACATGAGGCAAGTGGGTTAGACACTTCCCCTGAGGTGGAGTTTGCTAAACCAGACCCGGGGGAGCATGCTGAAACCCCCTATAGAGCCTTAACAGCCAGGATCACAGAGTTCATGGGGTGGTCTGCACCTTCACAATCTTTCCAACAAGATGACCTCATGGATATTCTTGACAAAGGCCCACAGGAGGATCCTGTGGTGCCTTTTCATAAAGCTCTTCAGAGAAAGATCATGACAAACTGGGAAACCCCAGATGTAGTACCAGCAGTAAATAAAAAACTGTCTACAAAGTACAGGGTATCTTCTACAGACCCAGAGTTTTTGTCTAAACACCCATCCCCAGAAAGTCTGGTGGTACAGGCAGCATCCTCTACCGATGTCAAGACGGCTTATCCTACCGTCCCACAGGACAGGGACGATAAAAAATATGATGCTATGGCAAAGAAAGTCTTTCCAGCATGTAGCATGGCGTTAAAATCTGTTAATGCTACTTGCACCCTTGCTAGGTTCAGCCATACACTTTGGGAGTGTGCTTCTACAGCGGCTGACTGCATCCCGGAGGGAGAAGAAAGGGATGCGTTCCTGAATATTATACAGGACGGTAAAGACCCTATGTGCGAATCCCTCCAGACGGGCATTGATTCAGCTGACAGTATCAGCAGAGCGATGGCGGCAAGTACATCAACCAGGAGATTCGCTTGGTTGAGAAAGTCTGGTTTTGCCCCAGATGTGCAAGCCAGGCTCTTGAACATGCCATTCGATGGCTCTTCTTTGTTCGGGAAAAAGGCGGATGACAGTTTACAGAAACTGCAAACTTCAAAAGCAGCAGCAAAATCCCTAGGAGCTGCAATCCGTCAGACTCCTTTTCATCCCACAGGAACCTCTGCGAGGGGCAAGTCCTTTCGCTTCTACTCCGCATTCGGAAGAGGTAGAGGATGACCGGCTCAAAGGGGACAAAGAAGAACTACCCGAGGTGGACGGGGTAGATATTCAAAAGCCGCAGCAACAGCAGGTACCACTTTACCATCGGCATCTGCATCAGCCGCCCCAAAACCACTCTGAGGACTTCCCTCACAGGACACCTGTAGGAGGCAGGTTGACTCAACATCTGGCGGTATGGCAGGCTATCACGTCAGATGCTTGGGCATTGGAAACAGTTGCCCAAGGTTACTGCCTGCCTTTCCTACGTATACCTCAGAGTCATCCACCGGGGATCAGCTGTCAGAAAGCTCCAGATCCGCTCCTCTTGCAGGAAATTTGGGACCTGCTAGAGAAAGGTGCCATAGAACCGGTACCTGTAGCGGAGAGGAACAAGGGCTGGTACTCCCCTTACTTTCTCATTCCAAAGAAAGACGGAGGACTGAGACCCATCTTGGACTTGCGAGAATTGAACAAATTCCTCAGAAAAGACAAATTCAAGATGGTCACTCTTTCTCAGATCCTCCAGGCCCTTTCAGTTCCAGGACTGGTTGGTATCTCTGGACCTTCAGGACGCTTATTTCCATGTGCCTATCCATCTCAAACACAGGAAATACCTGAGGTTCGCAATTGGCAACTCTCACTATCAATTTCGAGTGCTGCCATTTGGGCTGACCTCCGCCCCGAGGGTCTTCACCAAGTTAATGTCGGTAGTGGCTGCAAGTCTAAGGAGGGAAGGGATTCACGTCTACCCCTACCTGGACGATTGGTTGATCAGGGCTGTTTCTCTGGAACAAGCTCAGATCCAGCTAAATCACATGTGCCACTTTCTTCACAGACTGGGCTTCTCCCTCAATTTAAAGAAGTCACAAATGATACCATCGCAGAGACTCCAGTTCATAGGAGCGATCCTGGACACTGACTCACAGGGCCAGGGATACACAAAGGGACGGCGTTGCCCGGCAGGGGCACCGTCCGGACGGCGTTGCCCGGCAGGGGCACCGTCCTGGAGCTGGGCCCCTTCCTTGGGCCCAGCACACGTGGTGGGGCGCCGCCATGGCGCCGACCCAAATAACGCACACACACCACGGAGTCTGGATGGTCTCGACTCCCGAGCCGGAAGCGGCTCGGACCTTTTATTAAGATGGTCACATGGGTAACCATGTGACCATGACACCATACACTCGACGATACCATGGCCCCTTGCAGGGGTGCCATGCAACAGCCACCAGAGGTGAGGGCTCAAGATATTCTACAGATGGTTACCAAGTTCCAACATGCCCAACGTCTCCCAGCCTTCGACTTTTTGAGGTTGCTAGGCCTCATGGCATCCTGCATTTTCCTAGTGCCAGAGGCTCGCCTGAGAATGAGATCCCTCCAGTGGGCACTGAGGACTCAGTGGTCACAATTCTCAGGGAGAATGACAGATCTTCTTCAGGTTCCCGGCAGGGTGGCTCGAGACCTTCAGTGGTGGGCCTGTCAGGAGAACATTCTGAAAGGAGAACAGTTTTGGCAACCCTGGCCGGAGATAACAGTAGTCACGGATGCCTCACTCACGGGGTGTTGAGCCCACGCCAACGACTTCACCATCAGCGGTCGTTGGTCTCCATCGGCGTCCAGACTACATATCAACCTGTTAGAGCTGAGAGCCATCAGACTTGCGCTGAAGGCGTTCTTGCCAGCTGTACAAGGGAAGAACGTCCTGATAATGACGGACAACACGGTGGCCATGCATTACCTCAACAAAAGAGGAGGCCTAGGATCACTACCCCTGTGCAGAGAGGCGATGCAGCTCTGGTTTTGGGCAATCCAAGAAGGAATCTCTCTATCGGCAGTTCACCTAGCCGGAGAGAAGAACTTGACAGCGGACGCTCTGAGCAGGCAGAACACAGTCTCCCACGAGTGGGAGCTAGCTCAGGAAGTCCTTCAAGAGATCTTCGCCCTTTGGGGAACCCCTCAGGTAGATCTGTTCGCCACCAGCCTAAACAGGAAATGCGACCTGTTCTGCTCAAGGGAATTTCCCCCGAGAGGAGCTCTGGGAGATGCGTTCATAGTGGACTGGGAGTTTCCGCTTCTGTACGCGTTCCCACCGGTCCCTGTCATTCCTCAAATGATCAGGAGGTTGAGAAGATTCCGGAGAACCATGATCCTAATTGCCCCGGATTGGGCCAGGAGAATGTGGTACCCGGACCTTCTAGACTTGTCCATCTGCCCTCCAATTCGACTTCCACTCAGAGAGAACCTACTCTCACAGAATTGAGGTCAGGTTCTCCATCCAGACATCAAAACCCTCAACCTTCACACTTGGCTTCTGAAAGGCTGAGGTACACGGATTGGGACCTCCCTGATGATGTTATGGAGGTGTTGCTTTCGGCAAGGAGGCCAGCAACAAAGTCTTTATACCGCTGCCGTTGGAGCAGATTTTGCAGCTGGTGTAGAGAACAGAATATCGACCCTTTTTCATGTGGTACACCAATGGTTTTGTCCTTCCTACTACATTTGGCAAATTCAGGCCTTCAAGTTGGCACCGTTAAGGGCTATCTCGCAGCGCTATCCATCTTTAAGCGTACTGCGGAAGAACCATCCTATTTCAAATTACCCTTGGTAATACAGTTTCTAAAGGGGTTAACCAATGTTTATCCCCCAAGACCATTCCAAATTCCCCTATGGGATTTAAACTTAGTACTAACTTTCCTGATGGGTACACCTTTCGAACCTCTCCATTCTTGTTCGTTAAGATTCCTTACCCTTAAAACTGTTTTATTAATAGCACTTACATCTGCTAGAAGGGTGAGCGAATTACAAGCTCTTTCTTGTAAACCCCCTCACACAATATTTCACAAAGACAAAGTTGTCCTGCAAGTGAAGCCTAATTTCCTCCCAAAGGTGGTTTCTGAATTCCATATCACTCAGAAGATTACCCTACCATCTTTCTATCCTCCTCCTCACCCGGGGAAAGAGGAAGAGAGGTTACACAGGCTAGACCCTAGGAGGGCTTTACGTTTTTACATCAGTAGACTAGCCAGGATAAGACAGGCAGACCAGCTGTTTGTAGGTTACGCAGGTCACAAGCTGGGGTTACCAATAACTAAGCAGACCATTTCCAGATGGATCATTCTAGCCATTCTGGAATGTTATAAACTGGCAGGGAAAGAGCCCCCTCAAAACCTTAGGGCTCATTCGACCAGAGGTATTGCAGCTTCATCGGCCCTCAAAAGAGGCGTGCCGGTTAAAGACATATGTGCGGCCGTTACATGGTCGTCTGTCCATACCTTTACACGTTTTTACAATTTGGATTCCTCCTCCAGTCAAGAGACTAGGTTTGGAAGGGCTGTACTGCATTCTATTCATCAATAGAAGACAGCGTGAAGTCAGTACTCCCTCCTCCGATAATAGAATACTGCTATGGGAGCCTATCTAAGATGAGGAATACGTCGGAGGACACAATCCCTTCGAAGAACAAGTTACTTCTTACCTTGTAACGTTCTTTCGACGGGATGTTCCTCCGACGTATTCCTCATCGACCCTCCCATCCATCCCCTCAGTTCTACATCCCTTGTTGTTGCAGCTTACGCTCCTTCAGGGTGATTAGTTAGTCCAGAAAGTATTATTGTGGGCTACAAAACGGAACTGAGCAACGGACGCTGCGCGCGGCCTTTATAGGCAGGATGACGTCGACGTCGATACGGCGGCTGTCGAGGGACATCGACTCGGAGGACGTCGACGCGCATCGCCCTCTAGAGAAAAAATTTTCCGAGGCCAGCAGAGCTGGAAGGAGATATATAAGATGAGGAATACGTCGGAGGAACATCCCGTCGAAAGAACGTTACAAGGTAAGAAGTAACTTGTTCTTCTCGTGTTTTACTCTGCGCGCCAAACCAGGTTTGGTTCCTTTGTTCACCATCCTTTGGCGGGCTTCCGCACAGAAGCCCTCCTTAGGCGCCTGAATGTCTGGGTAGACAGGATGTGAGGGAGGGGTTTTAGGACTCCTGCCACGGGTTCCCTTGGTAACCCAAGTCACACTCCTGTTTGATTGGCTAGGTGGCTGTCCTGCCAGGACAGCCACGCTGCTGTGTGATTGACAGTCTGGCTGTGTGAATGGGGGAAAACTGCATAAAAAGCAGGTCTCTGGGACTAGGAAGGCAGAGTCGCCACTGGATCGAGAGAACCGAAGAGAAGCTGAAAGAAGAGGCCCACTACCACGACTGAACCTCCCTGTGAAGCACTGCTGCGGGTCCGAATCTCCAAACTTCGACGACAGAGAAGATCTGCAAGGAATCTTCTTCCCCTGAACTCACCAAACACCAAGCAAGGCCTCCCTCTCCTGGTCAAATTTGCTGTGCACAGCTGCAGTGAACCGGATAGCCAGAAGGCTCGGACCCTGTTTGGGTTTTAAGGAACGCACCTTTTATTTGTTGCTGTGCTCTGCTGCTGGTTTCTTCCCTGGGCAGTGCAGGAACCTCCAGTCTTCCTCCTTCATGTCAGTCTGACAGTCGCTTCAGGAACCGTGAGTATGCAGGATCTGCCAGGAACTTCTGCCTCAGCTACAGCCTCCTTCTTCATTTAAGGTACTGTATAAATCCGGTCGTTCGTTTCGTCCGACCACGGTGAAAGTGTTTTAAATCTTTCATCAGTCCGAGGGCTTGTCCTTCTCTACCCTTTTAAGTAACTTTTCTGCCGACCAACTTCATTTCGAACTCTTGGCAAAGACTTAACCGCGAACTACTCTGAACTGTGTGATCCTGAGCAAAGACTGTGACCCACTAACATTGGCCCAGGCCTATTGATTTGAATCCTCATTGTAGAAAGCCTTTTCTAGATTGCCCTGCCTACTTACTTGTTGGTGCTGCTTAATTTTGTATAACCTTGTCTTCCCCTCCCTTTTTAATTGCTGGAGTGCCATTTTGCTCACACTTCATTTTGAGCTTTACTTGTCCAGAATTCATTGGGTCTGGTGTAGTATATTAAGAGTGTGATTTTCCTGCTGCTTTTACTTAGTGAACTGTTTTACAACTGATGTGTAAATAAATATATATTCTTTTACTCAGAAACCTTGAGTCAGTGTTTGATTGAACCATAGTCATTTTTGTCCTTTGTGTAACTTCTGATACTGCTCACTTTACTCTTGAGGTAAGTCTGGCTGCTCAGCCATCGCTATCACTTTACTGTATAGTACAGGCTTGTACCACAGGTGAATTTGTACTTGCACTTGTAGTCTTAATTGTGTGTGGTGTTCCAAAAGGGTACTGCATATGATTCTGCCTAACACAGTGCACACTTACATTGCATCCAGGTCACCTTTTCAGCTTCACAGGCTTGATCTTGGAATATTGCCAGGTTGGCCAGAAAAGGTATAGGTGACCGTGGAATTACAACACAAACAAGACATTCATTAGGCCTCTCAAGGCCGCTGAACGAGCTGCACCAACGGCCAAATCGTTTCCATGGGTTGTAATGACTGTGAGGCATTGTTACACTTCATGATAGCTACGGATGCAGAAAGTAACAATGCCTCTAATAATGCTGACACAGATTTTCCATTTAGAATTGGGGTGCCTGTGGATGTTATATATCTTTGCTGCTTCCACAAAACTCTGAAGTCAAGGACCACCCCATAGGTGTACCTGGAATCAGTGTAGATTGTGGCTCATCTACTCCATACCAGAGTACATATGTGGGTGAGAGCCACAAGTTCAGCCACTTGAGCTAACTTAGCCAGAGTTAAACAGGATGCTTCTAGCACAGCGTGAGGGGTACATACGGAATACCCTGAAACCAATTCCCCTGTTTCCAGCAGACAGATGCACGATCTGTCCACCAACAAAATAGGTTCAGGATTAAGCAAGGGTACATCCATGAAGTCCACACAGGGAGTCAACAGTGTTTCCACAACAACCTGACAGTCATGGGGTTCCCCATTCTCCGGGGTAGGTAAAAGTGAAGCATGGTTTAGAACTGAACAACAATTCAGTTTAACATTGGCAGTAGAGATGTGCAACTTCTCATAGTGTGTAAGGTGGGAATTTGACACATGCTGTGTCTTTCCCTTAAGTAACAGTGACAATACCGCATGAGAAACAGACCAGTTGCAAGATGGCCCTTTGCCAGGGAGTCTGTTTTCTCCAATAATAGTGCA
The DNA here is from genome assembly GCF_040938575.1 of Ambystoma mexicanum. Classification (NCBI taxonomy): domain Eukaryota; kingdom Metazoa; phylum Chordata; class Amphibia; order Caudata; family Ambystomatidae; genus Ambystoma; species Ambystoma mexicanum. The sequence goes on along the minus strand of NC_090932.1, from coordinate 1,401,980,344 downwards.
GCGGCAGCTACAGCTTGCAAACACGCTGAAAGTCCTGGAGCTACTGGATCTGATGCTACACTATGATAAGATACAGGCTGGTGCTTCTCCCCCTGTAAATGAGTCAGCACACATTCAGCAAACTCCTTGCGTTTGACGCAAAACAAGACAAAGGGCTTGCTTTAATCCTGCAAACCTAAAGCTGGAGCCATTGCGAGTGCTTTTTTAATGGTGACAAATGCATCTTCAACTTCTTGAGACCATGGCAGGAGTTCAGGGATCGAATCATGTGTGAGGTATTTGGAGGGGCTTAACTATGGACACATAACCCAGGACCCATTCCCTATAGAAAAATACCAGCCAAGAAATCCTCTCATCTGCTTCTTGGTTTGGGGCTTAGGGAACTTCTGGATAATTGCAATTTGATCCTGGGACAAGTGTCTTTCCCCTGAAGAAATATCGGTGGTCAGTCATAAACTCGAAAATAAAATGTCGAAAGACAAAAATGTAGAAAAAAAAATGTAGAAAAAAAAATGTTGAATTATTTTTTTACTATATTTTTTTTGGGTCGAGTATATATATAAAAAATAGGTAAAAAAAAAAGGGGGGGTTGGGGGGGACCCCCCCATTTTCAACCAAAAAACGTCATAAAGAAAATTCGACATTTTTTTTTCTGAGATTTTTTTTCCGACATTTTGACTTTCGAGATTTTGCCATTCGCGATTATCACTATGAACCGAAATATCATGGCCCAGATACCGCACCTGGGGAAGACATAACTGTAATTTGACCTTAGATGCCTGTTGACCTTTTTCAATGAGCGCTGTCAACAGAACCAGTGTGTCTTCCTCACATGCTTCCAGGGAGAAGGAAGCTAGAGAAAATCATCTACATTTGCACCAGCGTTCACCCTCCTAGGAATTGTACAGAATCCAGATCCTTCTTCAAAATTTGGGAGAACAATGTAGGGCTTTCCACATACCCCATTGGAATCTTTGTGAAGTTGATTTATGGGTGAATGCGAAAAGATACTGACTGCCAGGATGTATAGGTATAGATAAAAATACTGAACACAAATCGAACAATAGTAAAAAATGTGACTGTATACAGAATACATGACAAAATCGTAGCTGGATTTGGGACAGTTGGGAAAGCCGACACCACTGCTGCATTAACTGTGCACAGGTCCTGAATAAAATCATAAACCTCTTTACCTGGTTTCTTAGTAAGCAAAATAGGAGTATTACAGGGACTGTGGGTTGAGACGATAATACCTTGCTGGAAAAGGCATTCTATCATAGAACTAATGCCCTCTTCAGTCTTTCGGGAAATGGGATACTGTGGTACACACGGCAAGGGCTTGGCAGGGTTCAGGTTAATTTTAACTGGCTCAGGGTTGACCATATATCTAGTATAATTTGCATGGGTTGCCCATAATTTCATTGGGACCCAGACCAACAGCCTTAGCATGGATAGGAGATGGCAGGCCAGTCTTCTGAGTCCAAATGGGTATTATCCTGTAATACTGCCAGCACCTCATGCTCCTTGTGAGCCAGAATGTCAAAATATACACCTTCCGAGGAACTGTAATTAGAGATATGATATGATATGGCATTTGTAACGCGCCTATACACAAGTGTTTCAAGGCGCGACGAGGCATGGAGGGGGGAACAAGGGGAAGACAGACAACGATCCTACTAGGCCAGGTGTCATTCAGATCGCGCAAGTGCAGGGGTAGGGGGAAGGGAGAAAGTGCATGGGGAAGGGGAGGGGGGAAGTGCAGTACGAGGTAAGCAGAATAAAATAAATAAAGGGCCAGCTAGTGGCAAGTGCAAGGTAAGTGCAGACAAGTGCTGGGAACGGGTGCTGTAGGGATACAGAGACAGTCCCGCAGTGCAGGGGCTGCCAGGGAGGCAGTGCAAGTGGAGAGTGGCTGGGCGAAGGACCGAGGTCGGTGAGAGTGACCCAGTTGCAGATTCGGTGCAGATTCAGCGAAGAATTAGCAGGGGCGAGGGAGAGAGAAAGCAGAAGCAAAGAGGAAGGTTTTGAGGTGCTTCCGGAACCGGAGATGGTTCTCCTCAAGTTTCAGGGAGGCAGGAAGGCTGTTCCAGAGGGAGGCCCCTGCCGCGCAGAGAGATCTACCCCCAGCTCGTTGCTTCGAGAAGCGGCTGACCCTGAGGGCGTTGGAGACGGATGAGCGAAGGGCTCGGAAGGAAGATATTTTGGAAGAGAGAGTTGAAGGTATTTAGGCCCCAGGCCCCAGAAGGCCTTGTGGACAATGCAGAGGGTTTTGAACTTTATCCTCGCAGCCACTGGGAGCCAGTGTAGAGACTTCAGTCCTGGAGAGATACGGTCCCTGGGCTTGAGGCCAAGGACAAGTCTCGCAGTTCTGTTCTGGATGAGTTGCAGAGGGCGGAGAGTGGAGGCAGGCAGATTAAGATAAAGGCTGTTACAGTAGTCCAGCTTTGAGAGAACCAGGGCTCGTGAGACAGTGAGCTTCTGGGGGAAGGAGACTAAGGGAAGAATACTTCTGAGGAGGTGCAGATGGTAGTGTGACTTCTTAGAGACGTCAGATATATGGGGAGAGAAGGAGAGTGTGGAGTCGAAGATAACCCCGAGGTTTTTTGCCTTGCAGGTAGGAGCAGGAAGAGGGCCAAGAGAGGCCGGCCAGAGAGCTGCAGGGAAGGAGCGAGTGGGTGTGCCGATGAGTAGAATCTCAGTCTTACTGGCATTAAGGCAGAAGTCATTGGCGGTACACCATTCCTGGATAGCAGACAGATAGTCAGAGATGAGGCAAGGAGAGGAGGAGGCTGAGGGTACCCTGAGAATGAGCTGGGTATCGTCCGCATAGCACTGAAAGTTGGGGCAGAGAGCGGCGATGCGGTGGTCAAGGATTGCCAGATACTGGTTGAACAGCCAGGGGGAGATATTTGATCCCTGGGGGACACCACAGGTGGAGAAAAAGATGTCAGAGAGGAAGGACCCCAGTTGGACCTGGGAGGGTCGATTGGAGAGGAAAGAGGTCAGCCATGCCAGAGCCTGACCAGTGATACCCAGGTTATCACGGAGACGGTTGAGCAGGATGGCATGGTTGACAGTGTCAAAGGCAGAAGAGAGATCGAGCAGAATGAGAACACACAGAGTGTTGGAGTCAAGGTTCAAGAGTAGGTCCTCACGGATGTTCAGGAGAGCAGTTTCCGTGCTTCTGGCAGCTCTGAAGCCAGATTGATGGTCATGAAGACTGCCAACAGATTCAGCATGGAGGTTAAGCTGGGAGATGGCCAGTTTCTCCAGGAGCTTGCCCAGGAAGGGAGTGATGGAGATTGGGCGATAGTTAGCCGGGCAGGAGGGGTCAGAAGAGGGTTTCTTGAGAAGAGGATGCACAAGGGAGTGCTTAAGGGGGGATGGGAAGACTCCAGAGGTGAAGGAGTGGTTGCAAAAGTCAGCCAGGGCAGGAGCCAGGGAGTCAATGTGGTCCTTGATAGTTTTGGAGGAACAGGGGTGAACCTGTTTAGATGAGACTTTCATAGATCAGACGTGTCTGGAAACCTCGTCAGCAGAAAAAAGGGGAAAGGCAGAGAAGGAGGGAGGAGGGGTGGCTGCAGAAGGGCCAGAGGAAGAGCCAGGAAGAGAGGGAGGGAGGTGATAGGAGGAGAGTGAGGACAGGATGTCCTGAGTTTTAGAGATGAAGTGAGAGGCCAGTGCAGTGCAGAGGGCCTGGGAGGGGACAGGAGAGGTAGAGACTGCAGCAGGGTTGGCAAGCTCCTTGCAGATTTTAAAGAGTTCGGCCGAGTTGTTAGATGCTGCAGAGATGCGGGCTTGGATAAGGGCTCTCTTCTTGGTGAGAACGGAGAGAAGGTATTGCCTTTGGAGCAGGCGGCAGGCCAGTTTGTCAGAGGATGAACTTGAAGCACGCCATTTCCTCTCTGCCACCCTGCACTTGCGTTTAAGGGTGACGAGCTCCGAGTCATACCAGGAGTTACATTTGGCTTTGGGCTTCAGGCGGATTCTCATGGCAGGGGCAAGGATATCAAGAGTATCAGATATAGCAGAGTGGAGCATGGAAAGGGCTGTGTCAGGTGGGAGTCAGCTGAAGGGGGGGGGGGGTGAGAAGGTGGCAGTGAAAGCCTCAACTGACACGCGCTTCATGGGTCGGATGACCGAGAAGGTGGGTGGCAGTGATGAGGGTGGCTTTGCCTGTGGGGTAGGGAGGGTGAGGTGGGAGGTAGGAGAAAGTGATCACTCCAGGAGAGAGGAGTGGAGAGAGGGACGGAGAGGGGAAGGTCAGAAGAGATCAGAGCATCAAGAGTGTGCCCTGCAGAATGAGTAGGCCCAGACGGGAGAATAGAGAGTGAGAGAGAGTCGCAGAGGTCACGAAAGAGTCCCGTGGGGGGACAGGAGGCATCCAAGTGGATGTTGAAGTCATCAAGAAAGAGGAGTTGAGTGGTTGAGGACAGGAGTGAGGAGGAGAGGTCAGCCCACTCAGAGAGGAAGGAGGAGATTTGACCAGGTGGCCGATAGATAGTAGCCACGGTAAGGGAATGGCTAGGAGAGAGAGAGAGACGGCAGACAAGGCATTCAAAAGAGGAGTAGGTCTGCGTAGGAGTGACAGTGGCAGGAATCCACTCAGGGAAGATAAGGGCTACAGCCCCCCCCCTGCATGGTTGGGCCTAGGCACAGAGAGGATCTTGTAACCGTCAGGTAGGAGTGTGTCAAAGCAGGTGACAGAGCTGGCCGTGAACCATGTCTCAGTGAGACCGAGGACGTCAAGGTCCAGTTCCTCAAGAAGGTGACGGATATCAGAAGAATGCTTGATTGCAGAGCGAGAGTTAAGAGTGGCAATGTGGAGAAGGTTGCCATCCTTGAAGGACTTCCGGGGAGGGGTACAGATCAGAGGTACGCCCTGTGGAGGTGTAGAAGAGGGAGATGAAGAAGGAGCAAGAGGGGGGGCAGGGAGGGAGGGTAGAGGCAAGGTAGCTGAGGACAGAGGAGGGGGGACAGCAGGAGAGGAAAGGAAGTTGATGAGGCATGGCAAGCGTCTATCAAAGAGGTGAAGGTTGGCCTGAGGGCCTTGGACCAAGACGGTCCCATTAGCGTAGACATTAATGATGGCCTTAGAGGAGTGGAAGGAGGCCAAGAGGACATCCCAACGAGTACCACTATTAATGGGAGAAGAGGAGAAAGGAGAGAGCACAGAGACCATATGAAGGATCCATAGGTCAGGCGAAGGCACGTAAAAGAGGATGTCAGTGAGAGTTTCCTTGGAGCAGGAACTAGTGTAGGTGTCAGCGATAGGGAGGCCTGGGTTGGAGACCAGGATGTCCTTTTTAAACTTTTTCCTACCAGATTTAGTCAGGAGAGCAGGATAGTCAATAGAGAAGCAGTTAGAGAAGATAGGCGAGATAGAGAGCACCATGGAGTAGGAGGGAGTGGGGGGGGAGACAGACGATACGAGTGCACGCAGGCAGGAAGTTTGTTGTAAATGGGACCTATCATAACCTTAAGTTGAGAGGACAAAGGATGAGGTCCAACCTGTGCCCACTGCATGAACTACCTCAGCAGAAATCACTACAAACAGGGACTGATGGAGCAGTTTAACGATGCACGGATTCTGCCACAACACACAAGCTCTGGACAACCAATGACCAAAGAATCCATCTGTCACCCTCCTTTGTTCTCTCTACTCCTCCTAGGTGACTCAGTCCGCAGACCAAATAGGTAGCGAGTCAGGGTTCATACAAAACATAAGTCAATTTTGCTGGGGGGTCACGTAACTAGTTAGCATGGAGGAGTCTCGTTCGTTATCGCAATTAACCAGACAAATCGCTCCACCAACTAAGAACGGCCATGCACCACCACCCACAGAATCGAGAAAGAGCTATCAATCTGTCAATCCTTTCCGTGTCCGGGCCGGGTGAGGTTTCCCGTGTTCAGCAGAATGCATCATTCGTGAAAACTCAGAATCTCTTAAGTTGGAGCGTGATGCCCCAGTGTCAACCAAACATGGCATTTTCTGACCTGCGTCAACATGCCTGCAGTCGGATATATCGAAATGAGCGGTGCCATAAGTTCAGAGATCCCTTAGCAATCCTACACATCGGTCGATAGCAGTGGCGGTGGGTCCGGGACCTTATCATTGCCCTTGGCGTAGTTGGCTGCCCGCCTGGACCAGCATACAGAGGCTGATGTATATACTCAGATTTCTAGTGTCCAAACTCTCTACAATATTTACATTGGTCACTATACGTGCTGGGTAATACTTTTCAGCAGTTTGGCATGGCCCACACAACTACAACGCTCCAAACCCTCTTCCCCGTCCATGCCTCCTCCCCCCAGAGTAAGGCAAAACCACCCCCTTCCCTGGGGTGGTTGCAAACACTGTATCTGCAATGCCATTAACTTGGCCTCAGTAGTTTCTTTTTGTCTCTCAACATTCTCACAAAAAAGCTGTGCATGCAAAAAACATCCACCAATCCCTTTCCTTCTCATTCTATCAATACTGTCTTAATTCATTCATTCTGACACTTCCAGTGGCAATCCCATCACAAACTGGGCCACCAAAGCTTGCAGTGCTACCAGGGCTGCACCAACAGTCCCAGAATGCTGTTTAAAATATCTCTTTAATCTTAATAAGATATTCTGCCAGATTTTCTCCCTTCGCTTGCTTACATACATTGGTCTTTGGCCAATTTGTCTTTTGAGAACACATTTGAATAATACTTTGCACCAGCCTATGAGTAAATGCTTTCAAATCCCTAGCTGTAACCAGATCTTCAGCTGCCCAATTTACACATACTTTAAGCAACGTAAATGTATCTGTGGCCAATACAGCTCGTGGCAACTGATTCAGATCAACACAAGTGGGTTGATAACGGTCAAAAATGACTTGCAGTTCCTCCTGAAACTTAACTGGATCTTCTCGTATCTTTGGAAACCTTTGAACAATGTTAATCAATTCAGTAGGGCTCGATTGGGCATGTACAGTCACTATAGTATCTCCCCCTCCCGGGAGCTTTCTGAGCGGGAATGTACCAATGGTGGTGTTAAGTGTTGTGTTCGGAAACCCTTTGAATGTGCCTGTGGATGGGGAGAAGAGTGTAGAGATCAGGGCTCATATTTCAGGAGTAAATACACCTTCCATGGGATATATTGGGGTAGACTGATGATACGTTACTGGTATCGTAGAGTCCGGACTAACCAATCACCTGTTAGGTGGTTTATTAACAATATCTTGATTGTACGTGTCCAACATATTTTCAGGAATTTTCCTTTAATGGGTGCTCCCCTTGGAGTACATGATATAGTTCTTTGTACCCCATTTTATGGGTCAGTACCTGCGGATTTAACGTCTTGGTTTTCAAAACTTTTACTTGCTCCTGGAGCTTCTCTTGAGTGTCTTTCAATGCAGGGTATCAGATTCTGTCTGTCTTTTATTAGCTTCGGTATACCAGTCGAGATTACTATCTCATTGGCGATGGTATACACGTGTACCTTTCTTATCTAGCACCTTAGGCAAATTCGTTATCCTGTCTAAATCAAATGTGCCTTCCTGGGGAAGTGCCTAGTGAGTCACTCTGTGTATATTTGTGCCATTGATCCAGGTACTTACATGCTTTTGGTGAGTAGTGAGTAAACATGAAGTGTGCTTCCCTTCGGAGGAAGTAGCACGTGTCTAGACTGCCCTGCACAATACAATGCATGACTTATTATGGATCCAGGTCCATTCCTAACTCTGTCTGCATCGTGATGCTATCGAGTCCTGTTGTTGGGGGCATGGGTATGGCTCATCAGTTTAACCGCTCTGCCGCGTCTATCCAGAGACTCAGGTATTACACCCAGCCTCCGTTCCTCCCCCAGTACAGAAACTTCGAAGAAACCCACAGGTGTTGGTCAGATTCAGATGACTGCTGGTTCACAGCCTATATCCCGCATTACGCTACCCACAATGCAGAGCGGTATTTAGCTTTTCAGAGACAACCATGGATACGAGTCACCGACACACCACAAAATCGGTAGAAACACAGCCTGTCACAGATTCCGTACTAGATAGAGAAGAGTGTGAAATAAAAAGCGAGAATGCAGCCTGAATTGCACATTTGAGGTTTCCAGTAACGAGGTATGCATTAAGGCAAGACAAGACGGGTTCCCATCCAAAATATTTTCTTTGCACTCCTCCAGCACACATTCACCCTAATCCCTGATCAGTTCTACACTACTCCGACTGGTACCGCAGCCACAAGTTCTCTTAGGTCAGTATATTAAAGTTCTCTTCTTTTAACATTTACACAAAATCACTTCAGCCAATAAATACCAAATCCAGACCATTCTATTTGCTCCTATATTAAATGCAAGTATTTGTACAAATAAATTGCATTTATGTACAATTATTTACATCAGTTCGCCCCCTGTATGAATTTAAGGTTGTGGGTTTCTGATGTATTTGCATGCAATTTGTTTGCACGCTAAAATGTGTTTGCAGTCATTCTGCTAGTTTGGGTTAGAAAAACAATACTTTGCATTTTGAATGCACACCATCTTGGTTCACACATCCAGTATAAGAAAATAATTTCCTAATACAAGAATGAGTAACCCACCCACTTCGCTTCGGAAATCGGGTCCCAGTGGCAGAATTCTTTTTCTCGATTCTAAGTGATCCGGCCGCGGCTGATTTTGCTGCAGCCGGAATGTTCGCATGAGAAAGGTTCGAGCTACCAAAAGTTTGCACCTTTCTCATGCGAACACCCTTACATACTACAGGGGCTGCAGGGGTTTCCCCCGCAACCCCCGCTCACTATAATGTAAAGTATAGTGAGCAGAGTGTTGCGGGGACACCCATGCAGCCCCCGTTTTATTTGTATTTGTTTATTTTTGCAGGTGTGCTGCAGAGGTGTCCCTCGCAACACCCCGCTCACTATGCCACACAGTATAGTGAGCGGGGTGTTGTGGTGGACACCCCCGCAGCTCCGGCAGTTTTATTTTTTTTACTTGCCTGCAATGCTACCACCAAAGGTTAGAACTTTTGGTGTTCGAACCTTTGGTGGTAGCATTTTGTACGGTCAGACCTTTTTTTCGGTCCGATCGTACAAAACCTTTTTCTCTACTATGTAAAGCCAAGATTTCATGGAGAATGGAAATTACATTAGCTGCATTTGCTATAGGAATGGAAGTATCACACTAAGCTCCTTCCCAGACCCAAATTCCTTTTAAATACTTTTTCCCGAACTTGGCTGAGCAGCATTATTATCCCTGTGTATAAGTGGGGTCCGTGTTTCAATCCTAAGAACTATTGCATATTAGCTGTGCTGGACACTACAACTAAAATGTTTGCTCGAGTATTACGTAAGGAACTCAATGGCTGGATTAATACCAATAACATCATATGCCTCCATAGCTCTCAACCATTTGTCTCGCAAAGGCGGGTGAAATCACCCGATTTTTTTTCTGGCGGGTGAGACGCCCATTGGAATGAATGGGCGTGCAGGAGGCTTGGCGGGTGAGTCAGCCCTTTGCAAGGCAGGTGACACCCGCCAAAAGCGGGTGAGTTGAGAGCTATGTGCCTCCATTAAACTGTCTTCCGCAAGAGATACAGAACTTTTGTAAATGTCTCAGCATTAGTGGCTACTATTGAATACTCTTGGCATGTCCTAAGGCAAACGTCTATGTGGCTTTCATAGACTTTAGTGCTGCATTCGACACCCTCAAGGCTTACTAAAAATGATTGTGTTATTGCACAGTGACATACACGTTAACGTCAGAACATCAGTTACTAGTGAGCTCCCTAATTCCATCCCAACATTTGTAGTTCTTAAGCAAGGGCGTATCCTTGCACCTACCTTTACCTGGCTGATCTACCTCTTGCTATTTGTGATCATTCCTCTTCCCCTCTTCTAGACTCAGTTTGAGGCAACTCAAGTGGCTTGGCTGTGCTGACTATCTTGTCCTGTTAGATTGTTCACCTAAAGGTCTTCATGTTGACAGGCTCGCCGGCTTTGCCAAAGCCAATTAACTTACTATTAATACCAGTAAAACTAAACCTATGACCTTCAGTCCCAATGCACGTGGTAATCCCAAGGGAAATGGATGGTCACTGGAAAGCAAATCTTTGGAGGAGGCCAATACCTATGAGTACTTAGGCGTCACCATAGATAGCAAATTAATCTGGGTGTCCCAGCTGGATAAGGTTGAGTTTAAGATGCGTCAAATCCTTGGATCTATCCTATACTTCACACAGAAACATTGGAGCTACTCACTAGATACCAGAACAAATCGAATAAAATGGATGGGATGTGCCTCAGAGTCCTCTTAAAGTGCCCCAAGAAGACACCAGTGGGGTGAATTTGGCCTGTCTGGTATAACTTATTTTTTTTTTTTAAATAGTCCAGAAAATTCCTTGCGCCCATCATCAACTTTGCTTGTGAACTTTGAACCAGGGGCTTGGCTGGAACTTTCCTTACTTCTATCGTGTGTGAAGGTCCAAGGTGCTGCCTACTATTTGATACTGACCCAGGGAGCCTCTCAATTCAACAATTTAGGGGCAGGATCAAAAGTGCCTGCTTTACTCTTGATCTTGATCAGTCAACTGTTGTTCTTGCTTCCAAATCCTTTAGTGGCACATTTCTACATCAACTCAGTAAGCATGTGGGTCGCCCTCGGTACTTAACTGAGTTTCTGAATAAATTAATTTCACATGCATCTCTAACTATTAAATTAAATCTGGCCATGATTCTGTATGTGGCAGGCATGGGGATTGGGGCTAGACCGTGATCAGAAATAGTGTAGGTTATGTGGCAATTGGTCCGCTGAGAGCATTAAACACCTTCTGTTATACTGCTAAAGCCTAGATCTGATTAGGAGACGTATGCTTAGGGCTGCTGGGATCAGTCTAACTGGGATGAATTATGTCAAAAATGCTTGGGAGTAGTTTCATGCTGGTAACAATGTTGATTTGCTTTATCATATGACAAACATTTTGAATTTAGTGAAAACAGTCCTAATGATTGCTGCTAATTGATTGTTATTTTATCATATATTTTTCTTTTCTTCTTACTCTTTTTATTTGTTGTTGTCATTTATCTTTTTTATTTTAATGTATATAAAAATTCCTGGTGGCTGATTGACACTAATAAAAATAATAACTATTGGTTTCACAGATCTCACATTTATCAAAAATGTCTTCATTAATCTATGGTGTGTGCGCATTAAGGGGCCGATTCATGGAACAAACGTGCGCCGAAAATCCATGCGCAAGCAGGCGCAAGGGAGCGCAAACGTGAGAAACGCAGCGCACACGCACGCGTGCGATTCAAGGAAGACGCTGCGAGTGTTTCCTGCTGTCCGTGCGCCCAATCCAGCCATGGCGCATGCAGGCATACACGCGTGCGCTACACGCACAGCAAAAGCGCACATAGCGCGGCACACACAACCAAAGTGGGCGGAACAGTGGGCGTAACACGCGGAATGGGGAACAACGCGTGAAAAAGAAGGCGTAATTGGGGAAGTACTGCAGGGAACTACACGGAACGCCCACGCGAACAACCCGTATTCATGGATCCGAATACGGGAAACCCGCGCACGGCAAAAGACGCGCACAGGCGTCACCGCGTCCGCCACACGAAGGCAGGCGGAAGTGTCCCCGCGCACAGTATAAAAGTGCACGCAAACAACAAACGCGTATATACAGCTACTATGAAGGCCCCATTTGTCGCAGCACTTATCGTGGGACACCGCAGGAGGAGGAGAATAGCCAGGGCACGCATTTTCGCACCACGGACAAGCCTTTTTGGGATGCCTGACGACCAGGTCTATGGCAGGTATAGGTTTCCACCCCATATCATCCTAGACCTGGTCAGGGAGTGGGAAGATGACCTTACATCCCCCACCCTTTGCTCCCAAGCATTGAGCCCCTTGGAGAAGCTGCTCAAGGTCCTGCATTTTTTGGCCACTGGGTCATTTCAGCGGACCACTGCCATAGTGGGGGGGTCTCACAGGCCACGCAGTCACGCTGCCTACACCAGGTACTGGCAATCATGACAGCGCGCCCCTCAGTCCGCAGGCACATATACATGCCCAGAACACCCGCAGAAAGGCAGGCCGTTGTCCTGGATTTTTTCAGGGTGGCACACTTCCCCAAAGTGCTCGGTGCCATAGATTGCACCCATGTGGCCCTACGTCCACCTAGGGCCACTGAGCACATCTACCGAAACCGCAAGCACTGGCATTCCATCAATGTACAGGTGGTATGCGATGCAAAGGGAATCATCACCTCTGTCTATGCAAACTACCCTGGCTCCACCCATGACAGTTTCATATACAGAATGTCCGCCCTGAGCCGGGTCCTGGAAGCTGGTCAGCATGGCGACACATGGCTCCTAGGTCAGTACAAATGCCCTTGCACATGCATGCAAGTCACACACAGACAAATATCCAAAACCTAATAATCTCAACTATTATCACCTCCCCAGGGGACAGTGCCTACCCTCTGAGCAACCACATGATGACGCCAATCCGGAACCCCACCACACCACCCCAGGTAAGATACAACGCCGCCCATATTGCAACCAGGGCCATAGTGGAGCGCACATTCAGAGTGCTCAAGTCACGTTTCCGCTCCCTTAACCGCTCTGGCGGGCAACTACTCTATGCACCACCAGTAGTGTGCAGGATCATTGTGGCAGCATGTGTCCTGCACAATGTTGCAACACGGCAGGGCGTCCCGGTGGACATGGTGGTGCCCCAACCACAGGCACAGGCGCTGCCCATGGGAGGGGACAGGGCACGTGGCGAGGAAGCCCGGACCCAGCTTGTGGCCACATTTTTCACCTAAACTCCCACCCCTGCGGAGTGCACACAGGCCTGGCACATACCAGGTGACAATCGATGATGACAAAGAGAGAGTCAACTGTCACAACCCTACCACCCTGAGATAGTTGCCATGGAAGTGCCACATCGTCTGCATCCCTAGCTACTTAAACACAAGCTATCCCGTGTGACCAAAAGGCACGCATATGACATATGACATGATATGGCCTATACACAAGTATTTCAAGGTGCGATGAGGCAGGGAGGGGGGAACAAGGGAAGACAGACAACGGTACTACTAGGCCAGGTGTCATTTAGATTGTGCAAGTGCAGGGGTAGGGGGAAGGGAAAAGTGCAAGGGGAAGGGGGGGGGAGTGCAGTACAGGGGAAGTAGACCAAAAAACAAATACATAGGTCGGCTGGTGGCAACTGCAAAGGTAAGTGCAGACAAGTGCTGGGAAGGGTGGGCTGTAGGGATAGAGAGACAGTACCGCAGTGCAGGGGTTGCCAGGGAGGCAGTGCAAGTGGAGAGTGGCTGGGCCAGGGACCGAGGTTGGTGAGAGTGGCCCAGTTGCAGCTCCAGTGCAGTTCCAGTGAAGAATTCCGCAAGGGAGAGGCAGAGAGAAAGCAGAAGCAAAGAGGAAGGTCTTGAGGTGCTTCCAGAACTGAAGATGGTTCCCATCAAGTTCAAGTGAGGCAGGAAGGCTGTTCCAGAAGGAGCACTGTGAACAGCCATTGTGTGTGATGCACACCCTGAGCATCACATCTTAGTGACAGACCACATCAAACAGCAAATTAGGCATGTACAGGATCCATAATCGGTCACAGAACATGTGCTGCAGGGACACAGTGGGCACCAGAAGCCAAACAGTGTACACGTGGATATGCAAGGGTGGGAGTACATGTAGTGCATCAGAGTGCAAGTGTGTGGTTCTGCAAGCACATGCACTCCACATATGCATGTGCACTCAAGTGACCATTAGTGTTCTCTACACATCACATGTGAACATTCACCATGTGTACACCCCAGCATGTCAAACCACAACTATCCCCTCTCACCTGAAAGGTAAACACAACACATGAACAGGCATTGATCAGCAGAACACAACTTGTACATAGGATACCACCATTACAATGTCAGAGTTCCCATCACACTGCAGGGCAAGGCAACTATCAACAACAACCCCCCCTCCCTCACAAATGACCATGACCCACTGAACAACTGCACCTGGGTCATGGAGCCTTCAAACCTCAATTCCACCTGGCCACAGGATCACCTTTACCCTTTGTCACCATCTCCCACCTTGTGTGTAAAAAGGTGCCTGCACCCTCATAATCAACAATCATGTCCAAAATCACAAAATCCAAGCCAGAAAAACGAACCAGAACACCCTCCAGTAGATGACTTGACGTAGCAGTAGCTCACAAAGGCCAAGTACTACCACAATGATGCAACAACCAAGGTAGCACAGTAAAACAATGTCACAACAGGATGTGAAACATGTGTGGTACATGACATCGGATGATGCACCATGAACGGATGTGTACTGTCACAGGTCCCCTGTACAGGAACGGGAGTGTCACGAAACAACCACCCCCACCATGTCCCGGGTGCCTGCAAGGTCAAACTCACACAGGCCCCTGAGACCCTGGTGGGGAAGGAGGTTCAGGGATATGCAGTCGGGACAGGTGTTGACACACTGGATGACTGGAATGAGTGGCAGGAGAGGGGAGGAGGAATGACACATGAAACTAGGGAATGCACGAAAATGTGCTACCTGCATGAACACATACACAATCCAAACAAACTTGGACATCATTGTCATGGCCTTCTGTAGTCCAGGCTCAGGAGTGGTACGAACCAACCACCCCCTCTAGGGTTTTGGCGCCTGCAAGTTCGGGGCTTACACAGGCATCCGCAACCCCAGCGGGGAAAGAGGGTCAGGGAACGTTGCTTGGATAGGTACGGGAAGCTGCAACACCGGGTAGAAGGTACAGGGTTCAAAATTGCATAGGATTACGGGTGATTAGGGAGAAAAAACATACCAAATTGAACCACACATACATACATGCATTAGTACACTCCCCAGCAAGCCTATGCAGAGCAGTTTGAAAGAAAAACAACAAGACACTTAGCTCTGGTTTTGAGTGCTGGCCTCCTGCCTGCGCACTCTCAGGTCCGGTTACAGGAGCACTGCAATGCTGCAAAGAGAGCCACAGTCAACAACCTGTACGTGCCAATTACACAAAAACACAACACCAAACATGCCCCATAGCAACAAACTACTCTACAAACAGACAATCTGGTGTAGATGCTTCGTACCCATATATAACATCACCCCAGTGACGGGTCATACACAGTCAATGCATTAAATCAGCCGCCGGTGGGTGCGTGGCAAATGGAACACCAATGTGTCACAATTCACACAACATGCAATGTTCCCTGGGTAAGCAGACAGACCCATATAGCAAGCCATGACTTCTGAGCAAGTTGCGTACCACCATGACCGAAACAAAGTTGGCAGTGCATTTATCATAAAGTACATGGAAAAGACATGCACTGCACCCGAGTATGTCCCTTGCTGTATGTCCCTGTGAGCTGCCCCTTTCCATGTCTCGGAAGGCTACATGGTCGATACAAGTGCCTCAATGGACCTTGGTGTACCGGAGGGCATGTGCCACTGCCCCTGCATGTGTCCCAGACAACCTTACAATCAACAGCCATCAGTCCACCAACACATCTGAGCTGCATTGTGTGCTTCAACACCAATATTCGTCTAAGCTCACCCTCAGTGCTGTGACTAAGCCTGCATGTGCAACTCGCCTGGTGCAAGCTTTGCTGTGTCGTGGCCCCCGGTGCTGCTCACCTTGCCTGGAGTTCCTTGGAACATGTCAGCAGTTCTAGGATGTGGGTCTGCAATCCCTGTGCCTCTGCTTGTGCACACATGTGCATGTGGGCACCAACAAACGTGTCCAGAATTCCGTCGTCCAATGGGCCATGTCTGCTGGCAAAGGTGCTCTGGAGGCTCATCCCCCTGCAGAAAGGGCATGAAACACATGATTAATGCTTCAAAGTCATCTGTGTGTGTCTCATCAGGCATCTCATTACTTGACCATGTCAGAGATTCACATCACAAATCACACCATCAGTCCGTCTTTCACATCCAAAGTGTGGAACACTATCTACAGCATGAATTGCAACAAGCACGTGTACAGTAAAGATATGAAACATACTACACAATGCATAGCAATTAATGTACACATTAATCATGACACACCCCATCTAGCAAAAGCTGAACAGTGGACAATAACACCAAAATCATCCCCACTAGGGGTGTCAACACAAGTCACACAGCACCAGACATGCCACAGATATGACAGTCCAAAGCCCTTGTGTAAAATTCTGTAACACCGAACCATCCTTGCGAGCCCATGGATAAGGGAGGCAGGAGTGGCATATGTGAGTCAAGGACCCCAAGCAGCAAACACATACACAAGACAAGCCTGAAGGGCCCAGCTGGAACAGACAGTGGATGCCTTCAAAAGCCACAAAGCACCACACCGTCACATGAAAGCACAATAGACTAGCAATTTTAAACGAAATCAACTATTAACTAATTACACTAACAATGGAAAACCTACATTACCTAATTAAACTAACTATCAAACAGAAACTTAACTAACTAAACTAAAAGAAAAATCAAAAATGGCCACATACGACCCGGGGGGGAGGGGAGGCACCCAGGAGGGGGGAGGTACAGGGTGCTGCTCAACATCCACATGCGATGATGCTGAGCCAAAAAAAAAACCTCCATGGGCTCAACGCCTGCACAGCCGACCTATGTGGGAGATAGATGGTTGTCTGAGTCTGGCTCATCCTGTAAAGGAGGACGTGGCACAGTAGCCTGGCCACGCCTAGCCGCAGCTTGCCCCTCGTCGGCAGCAAGTCTGTCGGACGGGTGAGCCTGGTTCTGTGTGGCGATGTGACGTAGGTCTGCATGCAGAACCTCACGTGATACATGTGCTTCCTCTTGCAAGGTAGCACGTGTAACACGGAGTTCCTCCTGCAAGGCCTGGCTGGACAACCGCTGCACCTCCCGGCAAGCCTGTAGCTCAGCCGAGATGGTACGCTCAATCTGTGCAAACCTCTCCTCTGCCTGCTGCCTCTGGGACATCATAAGGACACCCAGAGTGTATCTGAGGGAAGCATACTCCTCCCTCAGGGCATCCATGTGCGCCTCTGCGTGAGCAGCAATTGCTTGACGCAGAGACAACATTTCAGCCTGGCGTGCCCTGTCTGAGGCCGCCATGCCCAGCCTGAGCGAGCGGGCCGTGGACCGTGCCGCCTGCTGCTGGAGAAGCACCTGCCTAGCAGGGGTAGCACAGATCGGGCCACACGCTCCATGCTCTCAGCGATGTTCTCCATTGCTGCCCCCTGCCGTTCGGAATTGGCAGTCATGTCTTGCTCCCAATCAGTATACTGCGGATGTGCGCGGCGACCGCGTTGCCGGGCTTGACCCCTGCGGGACCCAAGGACCGGGGGTCCTCGCTGTGTTGGCACCGCCCGCGGCTGCACGACTACATGCCCCCGTCGACGTGATGTCCCAGGCACATCAGTGACTGGTGTGGAGGGTGACCCTGTGTCCCGATCCACCACGGGCGGAGGAACCAAGACTGTTTGATCCCTCAGTGCAGGGGTCGCAGACAGAGGAGTGTCCACATCAGAATCACTCACCCCTGACACATGGACTTGATGCTCATCCAACTGAACATGGACGTCAGAGTCGTCATCAAGGCTGGACTCATAGGCAGCCAGAGACAAGATGGACTGCAGCACTTGGGGGTTTTCGTGGCCTACCACCCCACGACCCCCACTAGTGCCGGGTTGATGTGGTGTTACCAACCCTGTGTCTGGCATGAGAACACCATCCTCCGCCTCCATTGCGTCATCACCTGAAAAATATTGAGAAAAAAGATCACTACACATGTCAGAAGCACACAACACACACACACACCGACAGCAAACGCATCCGGCAGACATGTGACACACAACATATAACCTGGCATGCATGCTGGGTCAACTTTGAATAGCTTCTGTGATCAGACCTGTTGAAAGGTGGCAGTTTCCATGGAAGTGGGTCTATGCAGTGCAGAAAATGTGTACGCCACTCACTACCTACATGTACAAGGACTCCATGGTGTGTGCCAGGAAATGTGAAGGCAGTGCAATGTCAAATTCAGACATCACGTGCATTGTGCATTCAATGTGTACCATATCCAGAAGCCAAGCACCCCTCCACCCCAGTACCAAAGCAGGGATGCCTAGCATGGTATCAAAAGGCTGACCATACACCTGTGTATTGACAGGCAGTGTTGACTGGCATCAACAGCTTAATGTGATTCAAGTGACAACACTGCAAATGATGCTGGGACAGTAGGCAGGACACATGATAAAAACTCTGGAGGCCGCCCACGTGTGAAGAAGACACAACAAGAGTTGGACAGAGTCATTGGCCATTGAACAGGCTGAGGCCTGTGAGCCACACAGATTGTCAGAGCCTAAACATGTGTGCAACGCAGGACTGAGCCACAGTTGACATGGGAAGGCTGATGAGATGGCAGGCAATGTATGTAACCAAGGACTTGTATTACAGTGATCATCCAGTCAAGGACACATAGGGGCATGCGTGCAATGCACATGGAGCATGAATGGGCACTCATGTCCCTGCGGGACATCTGACCCATGCACAGTACAAGTGAGATACCCTGCATCGAGTACTAAGGCTGTACCACACGGCATATGTCTGGCAGATTCTACGCTGGAAGTTAGCATCTACACAGGACACATGAACAAGAAAGTACACATTGGCAAGATTGAAGCAGACCAGTGCAAAGGTGGAACTGGGGTGCAGAGTGGCGGAGGAGGGGCAAGGGAGCATGCCTACATGGAGTCCCTCATGCAGGCAGAGGAGACATGCATGACGGAAGCATTGCATTACTTACACATCAGACCCATGTACACGTCACATGTAGCAGCAATCATGCACAACACATCCCACAAGTGAAACACACATGTCCTCAACAAACACGCATCAACACTCACTGGACTGCGCATCAAAGTCCAGCATCTCTCCCACTCCTTCGACCAATTCAGGTGGTATGAACTCCGCAACGAGAGCCTCATGCGGAGTGAGCTCTTCCTCCTCTGGTGCAGGCCCACCGCCAGTCACCAGAGTCAAGTTGTAATTAGAGGCACGCTTAGCCTTAGTGCTGCACTTGATGTCATTCCAACGCTTTTTGCACTCTTGCGCCGTGCGCACCTCATGGCCGAATGAACTGACATGTTCCGCAACATGCTTCCAGTGGGTGTCACGTTGGGCAGCCGTAGTCTGACTATTGGCACCCACTAGCATGTCACGGCTGTGGCCCCGCACGTAGTCCACGAGGAAGTCCAGTACCTGCTTACAGAAAGGCTTCCTCCTCGATGTGCAGGAGGTCGTGGCTGTGTGTGGGGTCCCAGCCTGTGCTGCAGGTGCAACCTTCCTCCTCTTGGAGTGTGGCGCAGACCCTGGCTGGCTAATGCCGCCCTGACCAGTATGGCCAGTGGGTTTGGTGGATTGAGCCAAGGGAGTGGCAGGTGGAGGGATGACCAAAGGCCTGACTTGTGTCAGTGGCAGCTGGGTGCCCACTAATGGACCCTGCGCAGCAACATCAGCTGTGGCAGGGTCATTGACCGCAACGGTCCTGGTTGGCAGACTCACAACCGGGGTGCTGTTGGGTGCATCTGCCCCTGCACTTGCCAACACCAGGCTGTTCAGGGCAGCAGATGGCATGACTGCCCCAGGGACACGTGTCTTGGACTGAGCAGCCCGGCCTGCCCCTATGGTTTCCCCCCTGACCTGTTGGAGATCTACCAAGGGCTCTTCAAGTGCCAACGCAGCCTGCGCTGGCAGACCCTGAGCCTGGGTGGCGGTGTCCACAGCTGCAACTGCAGCTACCACTACCCTTGGGCCCGTGGCAGTCGATGGAACGGACTGCCGGGTCAAACGGGTGCCAGTGCCAGATGCAGGAGCTGCATCCCCCGGAACCACAGGGGGTGGTGGCATGACTGCACCGACACATGGCACAACATTGTGCTCAAGTGGCGCACCCCTGCCTCTTCCCCCTCTGTGGCCGCCCTGGACACCCTGGAGTCCCCCTGCCCCCTGGTCACCACGGCCACGTCCCCGACCACGCCCGCCACGAGGAGGACGCCCAGCTGAGGCGCCCCTCACCTTTGGTGGCCTCCCAACCATGGCACTGATGTAGTAGTGCTGGCACAGATGGAGTGGTGCCAATGGGAGGTGTACACCACAATTGACCTGGGCAATTGGGGTGAAGGGGGTGGGAAGCAAGATGTTAACAGCCCCCCTGCACCTGCAAGGCTGTATGTGACCCCGGTGATGTGGTGACGGGTCACGCAACGCTCAGTCACCCCAAAACTGCAGTAAAACCGTGCACGCAACCTTGCAGCCTACGTGCGTGGATTTAACCTCCCGCAGTACGCGGTGGCACCCAGTAACACGAATAACGCGTACGCGTGGGACACGCAGGCTACTATGACATCGAAAATGGGTGCGATACACAGGGGCATCCGCAGTGGGAAAAAGAGCGTGTGCGACTCACCGTCTGACTAGCGCGATGCAGAAAAACATGCATAGCCAATACCCCCGCCAAAAGAAGAGATACGTCCTTGATAGCTGTGAAGTTGTGATGGCACGCGAAACAACAGAAAGCAGCAACACACGTCGGTCTCCACGAAAAGCACTTACAGCGAACTGCTGGGCCAGCTCACCTTTAACCCGTGCTGAGGGAAACGCACGCGCGCGTCACGTCACTTACGCGCATGGGCCCTTTCCTTGTATTACACGCGGACGTGCAGTTTTTCACGCGCGCTGAAATGCCCATGCACGTCTGTACGCGTCACGTCACAGGGGCGCTTGTGCTTCAGGGGCCTTCTGTCCAATGAAATTGCGTATGCGTGCAGACGCGCTTACGCGCTAAGGGCCTTTCCTCGAATTACACGCTGACATGCCGAATTTTCACGTGCCAAATCACTCCGTATCAAGCTGGCCACGTGTAAGCACACGGAAGACCACGCTCCTGCCCAGAAGGCCGAACTGCCCCCCAGAGCCCCGAGCACGCTCCCACCTGCCATCTGCTGCTGCCGGACTGCCTGCTGCCCACGTGCCCTGCCATTTGCTGCTTGCACATCAGCCAGGGGTGCTGTTGCTGTGACCACCCCTGCTGGAACCGAAGACTCCCGACTGGGATTCCATCGCTCCACAGCCCAGCCCCAGGACCCAGTTGCCCACCCACTCCTGCCTCTGGGGTTGTCATGTCGGGGCAAACACCATCTGAGACCACTGACAACCCCCGGCCAGAGAGGCAGAGGGGCACCAGCTTCAGTGCCACCGAAGTTGGTGTCCTGGTGGAGCAAGTCCTGGGGCAGTATGATGCCCTCTTCGGAAGTTCCCGCGCCGATAAGGAAGGACGGACTCGGATCTGGACTGACATCGTGACTGCCCTCAACGCGGAGGGGGTGGCAGTCCACGACTTCCAACATGTCAAGAAGCGCTGGGAGGACTTCAGGTCCAGGACCCTGAACAAGGCCCGGCGCCTCTTGAAGGCAGCAGATGCCAAGGGGCGCCGGGGCCACTTGTCGGAAGAACAGATGAGGGTCCTGGAACGTATATCCCCAGCGCTCCATGTCCAGGTCCTTGAGAGGCAGACCCGTCTGGAGTCGAGCGGTATGTGTACATGCATCCTGATTGTGAGCTGTGCGTGTGGTGATTTTTCAGTAGTGTGCAGGTTGCACATCTGTTTGTATGGGGTCGAGTATGGGTGGGGGTGTACAGGGCCGTGGGGCTAACACATGCAAGGGCTGGAATGTGTGAGACATGGATGGTGCTTGTGTGTAGGCTTGCATGCCAAATGCAGTTGTGTGGGCACACATTTTTGGATGAATGTGTATGTAAGTAGACATGTCCGTGATGTCACGCATGTATGTTGTTTTCAGCTGCATGTATCAGCACTGTGTACATGTGCATCTGTGTGTATTTGACAAGGGTGCAACAGTGATGCAACATGGATGCATGTGACAGCGGTATGTGGAAGCCTGATTGGCAGATGTGACATGGATGCCCATCTGAACACTGCGACACTTGGCAGAGGTGTACACATGCATGCAAGTGTGGTGGTGTGTGTACATGTGTGGTGCACTTCCGGTGTTGCATGTGATGTCTGGCTCACCTTTGCCTGCTCATGCTGTTGTATGTGTATGGATGGTGCTGGCAGTTGCGATATGGCTGTGGTATGGCTCATGTGTGTGAGTTGAAATGACATTTGTGTTGGGGATTGTGATGGCATGTCTGAGGTTTGCCAATGCCACTCATGTACAACTGTCATGTGTGTATGTGTCCATTGTACAGTGCCCTGATGCCTGTGTTTTATTTCTCCCTGTCTGCAGCGTCAACTGATGAAGAGGGTGGAGAAGGTGCTGTGGAGCACAGCGGCGGGGATCCCACCGCCAGCCGGAGACGCAAGGTCCAGCTCCCCTCCCATGTTGTCATCTCGTCGGGGAGTGAGGAGTCCGGTGCCGCATCCCAGGCCACAGCTGCCGGGGGGAGGTCCAAGAGGCGGAGGTTGGAGTTGGACTCCTCGGCAGCAGAAGGGGCAGCTGGGACCCCACAGGGCCCAACGGGGGAAGATGGCACAGAGTCATCCAGGTTGGTGGGGGTTTTGGTGGAGGAGGAGGCCGTGCAAGCAACAGAGACGGGGTCTGGAGGTGGGGATCCCACTGGTGCTAGTGGTGCAGTGCAGGACCAGGGACAGGAGGCAGCACAGGCCGCCGCGGAGATGCCTGCATGCAATCCTGTCCCTGATCCTGTCCCTGCATCATCTTGCACCAGCACGGATGCCTACGTCCATACCCGTTTTCAGGCAGGGGATGAGCTCACGACAACTGGCCTTCCTCTGCCTGCGGACGTGGCTATCCGGGTCCGGGTTGAGCCTGTTCTGACTGGTGTGGTGTTGCGTCAACGGGCCATGCGAGGTGGCCTGCAGTCTTTTCATGAGGAGACTGCACGTCATCTCGAATGGCTCGTTGACCACGTCAGCCTGCTGGGACAGGTCACCCAGGCCGGATTCCTCCGTATGATGGGGCTTGCTACGACCCCCTCCTCAACTGAACCCCCTACGCGCCAGTCATCCTCCGTGCCATCTTTCCACCCATCAGTCACCTGGGTGTCCTGTGGAGCTGCCTCTGACGGTGCGGCCAGGCTGGTGGAGGAGGCATCCCTGCCACAGTCGGGAGTCGGACGTCCAGCAGGGGTGCCACATCAACGACTGCACCCCAGCCGGCGGAGGATGTGCAGGCAGCAGGAGGCAGTGCACGGGCAGAGGCACAGCAGCAGCAGCAACGTGGTGGGAGCCATGAAGGCTCGGGCCTTCAACATCGGAGGGGGAGGCATCGGCCAGAGGGCAGGAGGACCCAGGACAGAGAGTGTCTTCCGTGTGGCAGCGGTTGGGCCACGCCATAGATGCGGAGCGGCAGCGGGCAGAAGAGGCACGGCTCACAATGGTCAGGGTGGAGAACTCCATGCGGAGGGCCCTGAGGCAGGCCGAGTGCCTCGAGGCAATCCGCAGGGGTTTGGAGGTGGACACGTCGACGGCCCTGCGGACCCTCGGGGCCATGTAGGAGGACCGCCTCCGTGACATTGAGCAGGAGTTTGATGATGCCCTGGCCCGGGACATCCAAAAGTGAGCCGTCAAACTAGCCCGCTGCCCTTGTACATAGTTATGTAGGTAGTGTTAGGTTTCCTTTTTTTTTGGATTTATTTTGGACCTTTTGGACATTGGCCACATTTTTGTATATAGTTTATTTTATTAGTTAGTGTAGTTAGATAGGTTTCATTTCTTTTGTTGGGATAATGGACCCTGGCTTGTTCGTATGTACATAGTTCACTGTTGGATTGTATTTTTCTTTCACATTTTAACCATGGAGCAATGGCTTTCAATTTTATTTCCCATTGGATTTTGTTTTGTGGACAGTGACTTTGGACACCATTACTTTGGATTATGATTTTTGGTTTTGCTTTTTTTCACGGACATGCTTCTTTTCATTTTTGTACATTCCCATTTCTGTTTCTTTATTTTTGATTCTATTTATGTTTCCTTTAATACATATTTTTTTATCGAACTTCAATGTGTAGTATCTCATTGGTTTCATGCATATCATGATATGGGTTTTGAGATTCACTGACACCCATTGGGTGTATGTGAGGGAAATGTGTTTGTTTCGGAACTTGCAATTGGTGTTCTGTCATGTAATTGCCAATTATGAGTGGGTGGATGCAATACTCGGGTGGGTGTTTTGCATTTGGAGGCTGACCATAGGGACCAGGGATCTAGATTGTGATGACATGTTGGCTGGGGAACATGTGTTCGACATGGGTGGGGGCCTGCTGGCAGGTGCCCCACAGTGCTGGGGGGTGGGGGTGGTGGGAGACATGGGTGGGGGCCTGGAGGAGGCTGCCCCTGCACTGCTGGGGGGTGGGGGTGGTGGGAGACATGGGTGGGGGCCTGGTGGAGGGTGACCCTGCACTGCTGGGGGGTGGGGGTGGTGGGGAACATGAGTTGGACATGGGTGGGGGCCTGCTGGCAGGTGCCCCACAGTGCTGGGGGCTGGGGGTGGTGGGGAACATGAGTTGGACATGGGTGGGGGCCTGCTGGCAGGTGCCCCACAGTGCTGGGGGGTGGGGGTGGTGGGAGACATGGGTGGGGGCCTGGTGGAGGCTGACCCTGCACTGCTGGGGGGTGGGGGTGGTGGGAGACATGGATGGGTGTCTGGTGGAGGGTGACCCTGCACTGCTGGGGGGTGGGGGTGGTGGGGAACATGAGTTGGACATGGGTGGGGGCCTGCTGGCAGGTGCCCCACAGTGCTGGGGGGTGGGGGTGGTGGGGAACATGAGTTGGACATGGGTGGGGGCCTGCTGGCAGGTGCCCCACAGTGCTGGGGGGTGGGGTGGTGGGAGACATGGGAGGGGGCCTGGTGGAGGCTGACCCTGCACTGCTGGGGGTGGGGGTGGTGGGAGACATGAGTGTGGGCCTGGTGGAGGCTGCCCCTGGTGGCTGTGGGGTGGGGTTGGTGGGAGACATGAGTGGGGGCCTGGTGGAGGCTGCCCCTGGTGGCTGGGCGGGGGGGTGGTGGTACACATGGGTGGGGGCCTGGTGGAGGCTGCCCCTGCACTGCTGGGTGGTGGGGGTGATGGGAGACATGAGTGGGGGCCTGGTGGAGGCTGCCCCTGGTGGCTGGGGGGTGGGGGTGGTGGGAGACATGGGTGGGGGCCTGCTGGCAGGTGCCCCACAGTGCTGGGGGGTGGGGGTGGTGGGAGACATGGGTGGGGGCCTGCTGGCAGGTGCCCCACAGTGCTGGGGGGTGGGGGTGGTGGTAGACATGGGTGGGGGCCTGGTGGAGGGTGACCCTGCACTGCTGGGGGGTGGGGGTGATAGGGAACATGAGTGTGGGCCTGGTGGAGGCTGCCCCTGGTGGGTGGGGGGTGGGGGTGGTGGGAGACATGGGTGGGAGCCTGGTGGAGGGTGACCCTGCACTGCTGGGGGGTGGGGGTGGTGGGAGACATGGGTGGGGGCCTGCTGGCAGGTGCCCCACAGTGCTGGGGGGTGGGGGTGGTGGGAGACATGGGTGGGGGCCTGGTGGAGGGTGACCCTGCACTGCTGGGGGGTGGGGGTGGTGGGAGACATGGGTGGGGGCCTGGTAGAGGCTGCCCCTGCACTGCTGGGGGGTGGGGGTAGGGGGAAACACGGGTGGGGGCCTGATGGATTTTTGACCCTGCACTGCTGGGGGTGGGGGTGGTGGGGAACATGAGTTGGACATGGGTGGGGGCCTGCTGGCAGGTGCCCCACAGTGCTGGGGGGTGGGGGTGGTGGGAGACATGGGTGGGGGCCTGGTGGAAGCTGCCCCTGCACTGGTGGGGGGTGGGGTTGGTGGGAGACATGGGTGGGGGCCTGGTGGAGGCTGCCCCTGCACTGCTGGGGGGTGGGGGTGATAGGGGACATGAGTGTGGTCCTGGTGGAGGCTGCCCCTGGTGGGTGGGGGGTGGGGGTGGTGGGAGACATGGGTGGGGGCCTGGTGGAGGGTGACCCTGCACTGCTGGGGGGTGGGGGTGGTGGGAGACATGGGTGGGGGCCTGCTGGCAGGTGCCCCACAGTGCTGGGGGGTGGGGGTGGTGGGAGACATGGGTGGGGGCCTGGTGGAGGGTGCCCCTGGTGGCTGGGGGTACAGGGGGACATGCGTTGGTGGGCAGTAGTGCAAGTTGACATGTGGGTTGGCTGGGGGGCATGGCCATGGTGGATGGGGTGCCTGCAGGACATGTGCAGGGTAGGCCCCTGTGGTGTGAGCCACCTGCAGGGGCCGTGGAGTGTGTAGAGGGAACACCTGGGAGGACCCACATGTGCAATTCACGTGTGGTACTCCCCGCGCACCCCTGTAATACACGTACCCTGATGGAATCGCGTGTGGAACTTCCCGCGCACCCCTGGAATACACGTACCCTGCTGATGTTGCGTGTGAAACTTCCCCCGTACCCCGAAATACACGTACCCTGATGGAATCGCGTGTGGAACTTCCAGCGCACCCCTGAAATACATGTACCCTGCTGAAATCACGTGTGGAACTTCCCGCGCACCCCTGAAATACACGTACCCTGCGGAAATCGCGCGTGGAACGTCCCGCGCACTCCTGAAATACACGTACCCTGCTGATGTCGCGTGTGAAACTTCCCCCGCACCCTGAAATACACGTACCCTGATGAAATCGCGTGTGGAACTTCCCGCGCACCCCTGAAATACACGTACCCTGCTGAAATCGTGTGTGGAACTTCCCGCGCACCCCTGAAATACACGTACCCTGCGGAAATCGCGTGTGGAACTTCCTGCGCACCCCTGGAATACACGTACCCTGCTGATGTCGCGTGCGAAACTTCCCCCGCACCCTGAAATACACGTACCCTGCTGAAATCGCGTGTGGAACTTCCCGCGCACCCCTGAAATACACGTACCCTGCGGAAATCGCGTGTGGAACTTCCCGCGCACCCCTGAAATACGCGTACCCTGCTCGGAAGGGGCCAATCGCGTGTGGAACTTCCCGCGCACCCCTGAAATACGCGTACCCTGCTCGCACGGGGCCAATCGCGTGAGGTACTTCCCTCGCACCCCAGTGATACACGTAGCCCGCTTGCCATGCTGGTAAAGAGTTAGCGCAGCCCTTTGCGCTGGATTGGGGATTTTGATGGCTTTTCCCTGCGCGCGAGGCGTTCTTGGGGGCGTAACTGGCGCTGCTGCAGGGTTGCTGTGCCACTGTGCGCCACGGCTGGTTTTGGTGGCTGGAATCCATGAATACGCTGTGCGCGGAAATGGATTTTAGCGCACGCGGCTGGCGCAGGGATTCGCATGCGCACACAGTGTGCCAGCCGCGTGCGCCACTTGTGCGCTGAATTCTATGAATTACCCTCTTAAACACAAGCCCAATGCTGACTCAATCTGTGAAAATGCCTTCGGGTGGGATCGAATAGGATTTTCATTTACAAAAAACTGTGCTTAGGCTGCACAGACGTGCTATTTGTTTTACACTGCACATACAGCTCAGAGATGTATTTTTGGTTTGGATTGAAATTGCGACTGGTTTCAAATGCAGTGAGAATGCAAAGTGCATTTCTCATAAATAATACTGAGTTTTAAACTTACCAAAATCAATTGCGATGGCGATGCTAAGATCTGAATTGGGCATTCCATCATTATTTGGAATGTTCAAATGGAAACATAGATCCCTATATAAAATAATTCTCGGAGATGAAAAGAAGAAAACGCTGCTTACAATCTTAGCTGAATATATGAAGAAAACGAAATATCTGTTTCCCTTAAAATTGAGAAATGTTGTAAAACAAACTCTTATTGAGGCAGAGATATCAGAAGATCTTTTGTTATAGAATCCTACATGGGTGAAAACTAAACTATATCAAGAAGACTGGATTATATATATATAATAAGAACTAAAGCATACACATCCGACCATGTTGAATTTGCCCTTGAGAAAAAAATGAGGAAAACAGAAAGTTACTTGCTAAAGTTTCCATGTCTATGGTATAGACAAATATTCCTATGCTCCCGTCTGAATATAGATAATATGAGAGACATTCAAGCAAGGCGTAAGCAAATTACAGCAGAGGAAAATCAGTGCAGGTATCATTGTGATTTACAGCAACTAGAAACATTGCAGTATCTTCTGACGGAATGTCCAAAACCCATAGAGGAGAGAATTAAGTATTTCAAACCCCTCTTTGAAGACTATAGATTTTTATCAGCGAAAACCTTGTGGAAACAGATTCTTCATTCAGACACATTGAGAGTCCAAATAGCAACAGTTACATTTATGATACACTTGGACCTGATATAGTTTAATAATTGAAGGTCCAGTTCATTTTTGAAATGGTGATCTGTGAGAAGAAGTTGATATGTTTTATGAAATGTTTCATGACATGAATTTTATTGATATCTTTTCTTTTGTTTTCATTCTTTCCTTTTTTACCTTTTTATTTTTTTGCTTTTTTACCTTTTTACTTTCCTACTTTTTACTTTTCTTTTTGTTTTCTTCTTTTGTGCTTTTGTTTTCTAACGTCTTGTATAAATGACAATGTTAAAAATGTGTAAACGTTCTAGTAAACCAAAAAATAAAATAAAAAATAATAATAATACTAAGATTTTCTATTTAGAATGAGTGTCCAATAGTGAAAATTACCTCCCAATTCCCTCGGACCCCAGGGAAATGATTCTAGGGAGCTTATCTGACTACATTTGGCAAGTTTTCATACTCACATTGAAAAAATCTTTAAGATGCTGAGTTAGAATGGGCCCTCATGAGTTTTCATACAAACTCCCAGTCAGTCTCTCCACTCTGCTGGAAAGAACGTCTTTTCCAGGTAATATTCTCCTCATGCATAGGGCCCAGTACTTCAGTTAGTATCCAAGTTCAGTACTCATCTATTTGGAGCAGGTGGTTACTCTTCTGCGTGGCATTATATTTCTGAGTCAGCTCTCTATTGCCTCTGTTCCTGCTTTTTATAATCACTCATATGCCCATGCTTTGTCATGATTGTGTCACACTTTTTGGATGGTCAAATCTTTCCATTGGCTTGCTTGATAATCAGACAGTCCCAGAGGATACATACACCCATTCTTCATTGATTAATCATAATTCCCATACATGTGACCAGAAAATAAAGTGAGGTGGTCATTTTCTTTTAATTCCTTTGAGTGGCAAATCATTTTTATGTCATTTTACTTGTAGCAACATGCCACATTGATAAAACACAGATTATTTGTAATCCCCCACCCCACATGAAGGTCCAGAAATGCAACATGAATGAGTGGCACTTTATTTCATAACATTAATAATATTAATAATTTTATTAATTTTGAATACTCCCACAACTATCATGTTGGGATTTATTTGCTAGAGGGCAATCTCATGGGCACAATACACTTTTCCACTTAATTACAATGAATTTTATTGTGAATTTATCTAAAACATGTTTAATGCAATTGTAATGCTACTTTCAATGCCCCTTTATTTCTTATGCAAAAGTTCCACTCTTAGTTTTTTTTTCATGGGATAGTGAAACTCAGATGCTAGCATGCCTTTCAGTTAATATTTAAAATGGGTCTGCTAAAACCGGCCTTTAGCTTAAAATAGGTTGACCATCTGGTTGGGTTTTACGAGGTGACAGAGTTCAAAAGTGACACATCAAGTGCAGTAAGATTTGTTTGAGCTCTGGCCTTAGGAGAACAGGCCTCATTGTTGTCACCCAGCACACCATACATTTCGGCATGGATGCATTGTAAGCTGCATTTAATAATTTCTTCTACCTGGGATGAATTCACAAAGGTGCAGCAGCTCATTAACTTGGAGGACCTGTTCCAGAAGGCCATTTTGTTCTTAGGATTTAATAGATGTTCATGACTAAAGTTAAGCACAGATATGCATCCCAGATGGCTAAGGCAAGTCACCTGAGAGTCTTAACCTTCCTCACATGGGAACATGTATGCAGGTTGTAAGTTAAGAAGTGAGTTTGTCAGTGGTTTCTTTGGAAAGCTAATAAACATTGCCCAAGTCAACTCAGATCATAGGTCTGAAA
This sequence comes from Ambystoma mexicanum, assembly GCF_040938575.1. Taxonomy (NCBI): domain Eukaryota; kingdom Metazoa; phylum Chordata; class Amphibia; order Caudata; family Ambystomatidae; genus Ambystoma; species Ambystoma mexicanum. The sequence continues at coordinate 1,401,950,318 of NC_090932.1, read as the reverse complement.
GGCCTATTCACTTATATAGTAATAAAAAAAGTGTAAATCAATACAAAACACCATCAGCCTGATTCATGGAATTATTTGCGTGAAAAACGCAGCTTTGCGCGCCTTTCTGCCCGAAATCCCTGTTTGAAGTATAGGGATTTTCGGGCAGAAAGGCGCGCAAATCTGCATTTTTATGCCAATAATTCCATGAATCAGGCTACATATCTTGCTCTGTAAATTAAAAAATAATGGGTAGGTAACTTTGAATGCATCCACAATTGACAGTTTAAATAAAATTTCATCTTTTAAACATATTTTCCCTTGTACCAAATTTAGAATCTACATTTAGGTCCTGTGAAGCAGAACAGTGCTTCTTGGCAACATCCCATAAAATCACAGGATAATACACTTGACTGTCATCACTTTAAATTGAATATTTCAGTAGCAATGGCTGTGCTCTCTTGCTTGTTTAATCACATTTCTAACACACTTGAGCAATTCTGGATTTTGGATATGCAGTTCTATGATTTGAAAGGTCTGAGCTTTTAGCATTTCCTGCTGTTGATTTAAAGTTATTAAAAATTCAGTTGTCGAGCCACTTCACGTGATTGTTCCTGGTATGTGCGAAACTCTGCAATTTGTGGGGTGCTCTCTTTGAAGGGAGCATGTAACTACTTGTATCCCATAAGCACACCTTTGTCACAGTAACTGGTGAGATGTGCAAATCATTAATGAAGCAATGCATTATTTTGGGGTCTCTTCACTTTAAACTTGCAGCAGACTCCATTTGTCTTTGGATTTCTCCTACAACACACAAAAACAGTAATTATAGAGTACAAGTAAATATAACAATGTCATAATGAATTAAGACAGGCAATTACTATATACAAAGCTCACAAAGAAAGAGCTTGATCATAAAGGTCTAAAGCAGTTTTGAAACAAAAGAATCAATGATGATCAAAGCAGTTTAAAAAGAGAGGGCTTAATTGACCCAAACTGTTTCTACCTTCTAATTTCTCAGTTTGGAATTCTGCTATGAAATTTTATACCATACTATGACAAACGACCATAAGGTTTGACTTGCACATTAAGTTGTTTTGATACATCAACTAGCATCCAGCTTTGATCAGGGTCAATGTGCTTTTGAGGGACCGATGCATACTCAGTCAAGTTAGTGTGCCGCAATGGCAGAGGAAAATCACAGAAATAGGGAGTTTAATAAAGATATTAATTTTGGTATGAGACACAATGTTCTATTATTCATTGAAATGGTTGGAATGATGACTATCAAAAATTCCTCAACCATAAAGCTTACATTGGGCCTCATTCGAAGGTTGGTGCTAGTCATGGCGCTATTAGCGCCATGACTAGCACCAATAACGGGACCGTGTCCGCCCTTGTTCAATGGGGACTTACCGGTCCAGCCCCCGACCTTGGCGGGCCCGGTAAATCCCCATTGAAAATGCCATTCCCCATTCCCATTTCAGCCCCCATAGGGCTCAATGGGAAGGCGCTAATAACGGTACCGCAAATTGTGGTACCGTTATTAGCTCTGAAGTCCCTTAACAGTCCCCGTCCATAATGCCTGGTAAAACCAGGCGTCAAGGAAGGGACCCGCTAAGGGACCTCAGAATAGGGCCCAAAGGGATTACCGGCACCAGTGTCCTTAATGGTGTCGGTATCCCTTTGCCCACCTCGTAATGAGGCCCATTGTGGGTTGGTGACCTGATCCACGTTCCTCTCTGTGTCTTTGGAGTTGACACAGTTTCAATTTTGGAACTTAATAACATTTAAATGTTTGTAATTTAGGTGCAAAGTTTATTATTAATGCCACTGAAGTGAGCGGTTAATAATTAAATGTGACTGACATTCAAAGAAAAGGTCCAACAAGACAACCTTCATTAAAAAGCAAGTATTCCATGAGAATGCATGATGATGCTGTGTCATAATGCAGACCAGAGCGAGACAAGCAGAGACTTAAAGAGAGCACATTTCTTTTAGAGTAACCCATCAATTATAAGTGAATATTTAAGCAAAAGGCGTATTCTATTTGAATAGCACAGCTGGGGGAGTACCTCAATGGTCTTAGAGACCTAGACAGTGCACCATTTAATGTGGCATAGGTAAATTATGCCATTGATGAAAACAGAAATTATGAAAATAATTGTGGCATACAGTAAGATTCAGTGCGGGAACAATTTACAAACTTAAAATCACAGCAATGTGGGAATAAAGAGCCTGTCAGTACTGGTGGCAAAGTAAGAGTTGTGTATTTATCATACCGATTTACAATTGTCTTGCAAGTGTGTGCAGAATGTAACCACGCTAAGAAAAATGTTTGAAGCCTTGGGTATTTCTATGAAATATGGTTATGCTCTACAAAATAAGCTAGAGGAAATCTCAAATAAAACTTCGACATGATGTAATTTATTGCTGTATTTCAGCATGGATTAACTGAACTGCGGAAATCAGATGAGGTTTGTATGATAATCCCTTAAGCTAAACTTCATGTCTCAATTGATTAAAACTCCTTCACATAGTGCCTTTTATAATATAATATGACACTTCTTTTGTCAAAATCTATACAGGCATAGATCTCATTTAAAAGCTGACAATTTCTTGCACTTAAACTTTCTTAGATTGATTTTTTCAAGAATATATTTTGTAATGAATGCACATATTTTCTATACTTTGAGCCAAATATTTGATCTCTTTTTGAATCATTATTGTATATGAATGTTTTCATAATCCTGCTTTAAAAGTATGTGGCGCACATAGACAATTGAGTTTGGTGTGCTCGGTATAATTTAATTGCAGAGGTTTGGCAGGTTTTCCTCATATGTGAAACGTGACTGTTGAGCCTATACCTCAATAACAAACACTATTCTCATCTGGTCAACATTTGTTTGGGACTGCATGGACAGATAGACACCAAAACTTGCCACTACATGTGATGAGATCTTGCAAGCATGTTTGAATCTAAGAACATTGAGGAGAGTGCTAACTTGGTCTCCCAGACAGGTATAGTCCTATTGGCCAGCAGCACAACAATGCAAAGCACCATAGTGGATTGGGGATTTTATCTTCAGTATGGTGTATATGTCATAAGCATTCTGATTCCTTAAAGTTTCATTAAGGGTTGCTGTCTCTGGTTCAGCTTTTTATAAGGGAGCAGGACTCAGGGAAAGGCAAGGGTGAATCTTTTGATGGCCATTTCATTACCCTTCCCCCACCACTGCCTCTTATGGCCTTCCATCCTCCCTCTGCCTTTCTCACCTCCTTCTCTCCTGTCATACCTGACGAGGTCACCAGAGTTGTCCGATCCATGAAGGTCTCCTCCAAACAGGTTTTCCCATGCTCTTCCAGAATCATTAAGGACAACATTGACTCTCTTGCCCCTGTACTTGCTGATTTCTGTAACCACTCTTTTGCTATCAGATCTTTTCCCCCCTCCCTCAAGCACTCCCTATTGCGTCCCTCCAGAAAAAACCTTCTGTAGACCCCTCTTGTCCAGCCAACTACTGCCCCATATTCATCACCCACTTCCTTGGGAAACTCTCGGAGAAGTTGGTCTTCCCCCAACTTACCCAGCACACTGAACGTGCTGGTTGCTTCCATGACCGTCAATCTGGATTCCAAGCATCCAGTGGCATGGAAACTACACTTCTGAACACCCATGAGGAACTGCGTGTATCTCTTGACTCCAACTCTCCAGCTATTCTCATTCTACTTGATCTCTCCTCTGCATTTGATACGGTCAACGACTCCATCCTCATAAAACGCCTCCATGACACCCTAGGTATCTCTGAGCGGGGACTGGACTGGCTGACCTCCTTCCTCAATGACTGTCCATCCCAGGTTATTCTGAGCTCTTTCTCCTCCACCACCTCTCTCTACACCTGTGGTGTCTCCCAGGGCTCCAACCTCTCTCCTTGGCTCTTAAACACCTATCTTGCCCTGCGTGTACACCTCATCTCCACCTTCTCCCCTAACTTCCTGTGTTACGCAGACAACACACAACTCTTTTTCAAACTTCCCTCTGACCCTCTCCTCACTTCCTCCATCATTCCTGACTGCCTAGCTGCCATCCAGTCCTGGTGCACTTCCAATGATCTCTGCCTCAGTGCCAGCAAGACTGAGATCCTTCCTATTGGGACTCCTGCTCCCTCTTTCTTCCCCTCACTTTGGCCATTTTCTATGGGCTCTCCCCTTTCTCCTTCACCTGAATCCAGAAACCTAGGAGTCATCTTCGACTCCTCTCTTTCCTTCCTCCCTCACATTCTGGACCTTGGCAAGAAGGCTGACTTTCAATTATACCCCCTCAAAGGAATTCTTCTTTTCATCACTTTCCCCCAGAAGGTCAATATCTCTAGAGCCCTGGTTCTCTCTAGGCTACACTGCTGCAATAGCCTTTTCCCTAATATACCTGCTTCATCTCTATGACCCCTCCAGGTAATCCAGAATAGGGCTGCAAGACTTATCCTTGGCCTCAAGCCCAGGGACGGCATCTCTCCTGCCCTAAAAACTCTCCACTGGCTCCCAGTTGCTGCAAGGATCAAATCAAATATATCTGCATCATCCATAAGGCTGTCTGGGGCTAGAGACCACGCTATCTACAACTTGCTCTCACTTAATACTCTCCCTCCAGATCTTTACGTTCCTCTGGCACCAACTCTCTGTGTGTCTCGGGAGGATAGCTCAGGGGAAACGTGCTCGCCTTGGACACAAGACGACACGGAGCAGCACAAGTTCGATCCCCGGGTCCGCGCTTAGAAACCTCTGGGTATTAAGCGTGTTATAAATAACCTATCATATCACATCTTATAATATCAAGCGCTTCGCTAAACAGCGAGCTGGTGGACAATCCCTTTCCTCGGGAGACTCCCTCTTATGGAACAGGCTCCCCCTTCTTCTTCGTCTTAAGCCCGATCTCCTCAAATTCCAGAAGCTCCTCAAGACTTTCCTTTTCACCTCTTACTTCCCTTCATCCCTCTTCTGCTAAACTCCACAGAGGCTGGGATTGGTGACCAGGGCCCTTATGTGTCCGCTTGGGCCTGCCCTCCCACACTCAATCGCCTTATGCCTCCCGCCGCTCCCAGCACTTGCCTTGGCACCCACTGGCCTATGCCACCATAGGCTTGCATTTATTTATTTATAGGCAGCTGACCACTCACCTACGCACTTACAGCTGCTCACTCCCTAGCACTTCCCTCCTGGTACACCTTGGACGTACCCCCCAACCCCTCATCCCTTCTCTCTCTCTCTCTCTCTCTCTGCACTTGCATGTTCTGAATGCTCACAAGGCCTTGTAGGACTACCTCTACCTTTCATTGTTATATCTGTTTTTTTATTCACATGTTCCCTCCCTGTTGCTCTGTGGGCACTTTGAAACACAATTTACCTTACAAATGCACAATAAATAAATAAAACAATAAATACATTCATGGAATTAGATACTTTTGTCCCGGGAAGGAGTATTGATTTGGATTTTCAGTTGAAGTGGAACTCTGTGGTTCTCGCTTATGTCACCTCCAGGTAGCCTACAGCTCTGGCCCAAAGGCCCTAGTAGGAGAACTTTCCTGACCTGCAGAGCCCCCACTGGTTCTTGAGACATGTTCAGAACTTAGACTTTGTTACAGTAACTTTGGATAAAACCCAGGATCAACCGTGCATAAAGTAATCTGTTTCAGATGTAGGAAAGAGAACAAGATTCATGGTCCTAGCAGCCTTTTTTACCTTGACCTGAGAGCATCATCATCAGACTTTCTGATGCTTGGAAGCATCAGCACAAAGCAATCATGTTTTGTCAACTGATGGAAAGCCGCCAAATTGAGTGCAGTTTCACTGACAATGAAAGGAATGTTGAGAATGCACCCTGAATGGTATGAATCTCGAGGAAGGCCTATGTTGTCATTTTGCCCTCAATGAAAAGCTTTTTTAAAATCTTCAAATGTCTATCTCATCCACTTCTGGACCTAAAAACATTGACAAACAGACAGGAGCTTGAGAAGGACATTCTTCTGATCCACATCTATTATCCACGCCCTAATCTACAAGTAGTTTCTGTCCACCACTGACACCTCTGATACCTGGACACATTCAAAAGGCAGATCAGACAGAAACTCTACATGCCTTTTGTCAAGAAAAGGGGGGGACAATCTGCATGCTCCTAACTAACCTTGAACAGAGATCAAACTTTTTTTTACGAGGAACTTCACTATAAAGGTCACTGGCGTTGTGTCAGTAGGGGCTTAATGTATAGATTGAACTATATGGATAATAGTGTGTCACTGTGGCATCACAGAGTGCATCGCTGGACCCTCCGACTGGGCAAATCCCACCCTGACTAGCTGAAAAAGCAAACTAAACTTTAAGTTGCGGCTGATGCAAAGTAAGGTTACAAGTTGAGGGGCACTGATATTAATGAAAGACCCTCCTGAGTTACCTCAGTGTGCTCTTGCCAACATTGTCATTTGGATGGCAAAGACATCATCTTAATGTCTTTGAACATCTGTTTTCCTTGTTTGTCTCAAACTCATTTAGAGACCCTGATCAGGAAAAGGAATACAGATACCTTTTGGACCAGCATAGCTGCCATCGTCTACTATATCACAGACTAAATCTGCTGTTAGATGCCATTTGCGAAGCACCATTATACGGCTCAAGCCAAGATCGCTTACGAATATTTGGCCACTTGTTGCCCCTGGTACCACTGCTCAATCTAGGTGGAGAGGAGAAGAAAGATGGTATTTCCTTTCTCCTTACTGCAGGCTTCAAGTGGTGCCTTTTTAGATTTGTAGCCTTGTGTATGTAAGCATGCATACAATTTATATAGTGCAAATCTACAGAGCACTACAAAGATAGTGTGCTGAGTGGGTAAGAATAAACGCCCAACAGTTATTCTCCAATCAGTTTCAGACAAATCTTTTTTTGAAGAGCAGTCTTGATTTCTTTTCTGAAGTTTAGGCAGAGGGGGGCATTTTATTTATGGAGGTATTTTATTTCAGAGTTGCTGTGCTTAATAGTAAAAGGCTTGTTACCCTGTCTTACATTTCTTGAACTGCAGCCTGGCTACGTTTTTGCTTCTGGTGGTGCATTTGTATTCTCAAATGGCGAGTTATTTTGCCACGTATGAAAGCACATTGGTCCCCATGGCCTTGTAGATGATGACGTCTGATTTAAAAGTAATGGGGGATGAATGGGATGATACTGCGGATCCTTGAGAGTGGAGGTGAAGTTTCTTTTGACGTACGACAAGGTGTACTGTGGCATGTTTGACTGTTTTCAGTTGGGACACCTGCATGGAGGGTGGTGCCCAAAAGCAGAAGGGAGACACCGAGTGCTGCCCGACGTTGGGGGCCGGGATGGATGGTTTGATACTGAGAGGGGAGTTAGTTGGTACCGGGCTGTCAATTTTCTTAGAGGCACAGGTTTTTAGGAAGAGGGTGTAGTCGATAGTGAATCTCAGAGATTTCTTAAAAAAGAATCAGTTGGGGTGTCATTATGCCGAGCTGCATTTTTGATAACCATTCTTGAGCTTAGCTGCTGCCAGTACACAATAGGATAAATCTGGCTTTAGTGGGGATTAGCTCTAAATAGGTGCTCCACACCCAAATCTAAATCCGGGCAAGACAGTGCCAACATCAATGTCATTGACACTGTTGTCCTTTGGGTAAAGCTTCAAGTCATCTGCACATGTGTACATCTTGTTGTCGAGGTTGGAGAAGAGTACCCCAGGGGGTTCCATGTAGAGATTAAAAATGTACGAGAAAAGGAATGGATTCTTGTGGGGGTACAACTTTAATCCATCGCTCCTTTTTTTTGGGAGGGGGTCGTGAAATCACATATAAGGGGTAGGGTGGGGTAATGTTTAGAGAATAAATAATAGAGGAAGGGGAGTTTGGGGGGACCCCCACCAAAATAAAAAAAATAAAAAATGTGATGTATTTTCCTGGCTAAAAATGGGGATGAATGAACATAGAACCCTTGTGGGACTCCACGGGTTCCAAGGTGGCAGTGGTATCTCTGTGTGTCCATGGATGTTGAAAAAGACGCTGAGGCAAGTTGTTTCTTGAGTGAGATTGACAAAAAGAGTACTGAAATTTATTAATGAGCAGACTGCAAAGAAGGAGTGCAATGAGAGGGATTATTAATTGAAATCTCATAGCAATAATCTTTGAAAACATGAAAAGATACTTACAAAGTTGTTATAATATCAAAATGGTACGGAAGTGAAATTCAAGGGTACGTACAACATTTTGTTGTAGTTGATTATGTCGATGGTGGCAGAGAGGAAAAGCATTTCCCCCGTGTCCATGATGTGAAGGTCATAGTCAATGATGTGGATAGTGCCGTCTCTGTGTTGCATCTAGGACAGAAGCCACAGTGGTAATCCTGAAGGAGGTTGTGCTGTGTTATGTTTTCATGCAGTTGGCGGAAAATGATCTGCTATGTAATCTTTTCCATGAAGGGAATATTCATAAGAGACAGTAAATGGTAATGTCTTCTTGGTCAAATATGGATTTATTTGGTTGGTGAGAGAGACCAAGAGAGCATATGCCTCCTACAGCTATCCAGCAAAAACTTCATAGCCAGGGCAGAATGCTCAGCGGTGCATGAATGGGAGAAACACATGTGATCCAGTGTGAGTAAGGCCTGAACTGCAGGTGTGGAACAGTAGTCTGCATGTTGCTCGTGGCCGAGGTACAGAGCTTGAACTGGAGTGCAGTCTATATGTCAGAGGAAAACATATGGCATGGACAGAAGCCTGGTGCTCCTGCTTTATGATTGTAAGCAAATGACAGCTTCCCTTTAGTGGCATACCGTCAGAGAATGGAGAGCTAATATTCAATTAACCAGGCTAACTGAATGCTCTAACTCGACTCTGCCATAATCCCCTTGACTGATTCTAATCTGGAAGATTCACACAGGGGAAAAACTTCAGAGGTTTCCAACCACCATCTCCTGATGATAAAGAAACAGAAGGGTCTCCCCCACCAGGGGAGTAGGTGGGTGCCAGAGAAACTGAGGCTTGAATGAGGTAGGCAATTAAGGAGATTATTGCCCTAAATGTATACTTTCACAGTTAGGAGCTATAAGAAAGCTATTTTCAATGGAAAAACAGCTCATACAACCAAATACGTGTGAATGCCAAATCCTGCTCGAAGGAACTCTTCACAATTTTAAAAGAGTTTGAAGGCAGAAGAGCACTGAAATCTTTTATCCCCATCACAGACACATGGGGCCTCATTACGACCTCAGCGGTAGCCTCGGCACTTTTGGTGGCATGGCTGCCGCCGAAATCGCGTCCGGGTCCGGGTTCCCAGAATGAGGAATTCCCATTCAGCCCCCATAGGGCTCAATGGGAATGGGAGAGGGAGCAAGCAAAGGGCCGATTACGAGTGGCCCATTGTTTGCTCCCTCTTCCCCTCGCGGGACCCGGTAAGCACGCCTGGTTACCGGGTCCCGCGAGGGGACCTCGTAATGTGGCGGAACGGGTTTAATGGGTCCGCATTCTTTTGCGGCACCCGTTAACCCGTTCCGCCAGGGTCGTAATGAGGCCCTGTGTCAAGAGATTCAAGATGAATAGATGAATAAAGAAATTAAGCATAAACAAGCAATAGACTAACGTAGAGTCCGGCTTAATGTGGATAATGGAGAAACATTTGAGGCTTCTGCCAATGTAAGGACAGTCATTAATGGTCCTTCCTTTTCCTTTCGTCAAGTCTCAGTAGAAGAGATAAGAAACATTATCATCAACCTAAAACCTACATCATGCATTGGTGATACTTGGCCAGCTCAAATATTAAAGGATGGTCTTGACCGTTTGCTTTCTTCCATCACGCAGATGGTCAGCTCTTCTCTCCAGCAATCATATGTGCCAGAAACATTGACAAAAGCAACTGTTGGATCCGGGGATGGGAAGTAATTATAGGCCTTTTACCAATGCACCATTCCTCATGAAGATCCTAGACTGAGTGGTCTATATACAGTTGTAGGAATATATTGAAACCCACATTATAATGGGGTAGCAGCAATCTGGTTTCCTAACCTGCAATAGCACTGAGTCAGCTTTACCCGACCTAGAAGCAAATATCATGAATATTATTGATGATGGACATACAGCACTTCTCTTACTCTTAGACTTATCGGCAGCCTTCGATCTCATTGATCACTCTCTTTTGGTCAACAAATTGAGAGTGATAGTAAACTGCTCTAAAAACTCGGCAGCCTGGCTTAAATCCTTCTTGGGCCCGTCCAGTGATGTTGCAGTGTGGCATCTCTCAGGGATCCTGCCTTTCTCCGACATTCTTCAACATATATATGAGGCCTCTTTTCAGCAATATTGATAAAATCAGCGTGATTTACTCAAATTACGCTGATGATTCGCAAATTCTGTTTACATATACTGGTACTTATGTGGATGACTCTAAAGCTATAAATTAGATCTATTCAATTGTGCAGTTCTGGATGGCAAATAATTCACTTGCCCTGGATGACAGCAAAACAGAGCTTCTTATAGTTGGCACTGGGACAAGATTGAAAAAATTGTCACCCAGCTATTCTAATTTTTCCATTGCAGGGTGTAACATTCAGGTAGAACCACATGTAAAACCGTTGGGGGTCTACTTGGACGCACAGATGGACTTTTCTAAACAGACAGGTTCTCTTAGGTCATCATGCTCTAACATCAATACATTGCTATGTCAAATTAGCCCCTTTTTATCCATTGAAAACAGGGCAGTACTATCTACAGCCTTGATCAATTCTCGTCCTGACTACTGCAATATTTTATTTGCAGGCACATCCAAAGGAAACATTCATAAGTTACAGATTCTACAAAATGGTGCTGGAGGGCCATCCAGAGTCTAAAACGAAGAGATCATGTCACTTTGTTGAGGCCGTCTCTTCATTGGCTTCTGGTAAATCACTGCATACAGTATAAAGTTCTGTCACTGACATACAAATGTATCACTGGATTTGCCCCACATACCGAAAGGATAGGATAAATATCAAAACTCCTGTGAGAGTGGTACGATGCAATCAGGGCATCTGCCTCAATCAACCGCCATTTAAAGGAATGGTTCGGTTAGAAATTTTTATTGTCCCTACGGGTCGGCCATGTGTTTTTAAGCCTAAGTCGGTCGATCGTAGAAACATTTCCTATGGACCTTACCCGAGTTTTCGTTTCGAGTTTTCCTAAACACACGTGAAAACAAGCAGCAGGGCGCTGCCATTTTGTGATAATCTTATCACTTGCCCCATTGCCCTGGGTGACCTGCTTTTGCGGCACTAACTCATATCCCCCGCCCCTGAGCCTGACATCAACAAAGCATTCATATTCCCCGCCTCTCTCCGTGACGTTACTGGGCTGCGTAGCCAAACGCGCCCAGTCGTCTTCTACGCGACTTCACACAGAACCCGGAAACCAACACAGATCATCTCACAACACAGCATGCCACAATTCGGAATATGAAACTGTAGCTTAAAATCAAACAGCAGGATTGTACATTTGGTAAAGTACATTTATTTGACATTAAATGTTTAGAAAATATTCAGCAATTGGCATATTAAATCGGAATGGAAATTTTTTTCTTTGATCTCGATCCGCAAATCCGCTAAAGTTTATCGTGAGTCACGCGCTGTTCCTCTATGGTACACAGGGTGTTGGTTTTCATTAAAAGAAGCGCTTGGTCGCAAGGTGAATCGCAAGGCTGTTCCATCAACTAGGCACTAGGCCACCGTAAAGGTTGATATGTTGCTTCTAGATGCTAGTACTGCGTAAGGACATTTGGGCCCTTGGCGATCGTCCCATAAAATAGTCAAGGTAGTGCAGTTGGTTACAAGAAGCTGCATCTGGCGATTGAAGAAACCGTCGGCCGGGGTCTGGAATAGGTGGCAGTCGCAGTGCGGTAGGATGTTCCTGTTTTGAAAACATAAAAATTGAAATTAGTCGCACCAGCCGATCTTTATTACTATTATTCATTTTATTTATTAGGGCCGAGGTGAAACTATTTGCTTGCGAGGATAGTGCAATGGAGTATGTTCGGCTCTAAAAGCAATGCGAAAACTGACGAAAGAAATCGAGGATAACACACAATGTAATGATTTATTAGCGTTGAACCACTGAGAAACGACTGTTTGTCTACATGCACGTTGAATGTGGACATGCATGCCCATGTGCCCGTTAGAAAGACGATCCCACAAATGTTTTACTTGCTCCTCATTGTAATATGCCACACAGAACAAACAAGTACAACTTAACCTGGCTTTAACGGTACACTATTGGTATTATATTCCGGTATAAAATCGTATAAAGAGTTACATTATATTTGCCATTTCCATTGTTTCTGCGTAATGAAGTCCGTAAATCCCAGTCTGTTTGTGCCAATGATTTTTCATATACTGAACTAACATGAAACTCGGTCTAGTTTCAGAATGTTCAGCCTTATCATCTCTCAGATTATTGCACCCCTCCTTCAAATGAAGTCCTTTGGGCATGGTCCCTGTCTCTCAAGGTAAAAAAACAATAGAACCTTATACTGCCAGTGCGAGTCGTGGGCCTCTCCAGCCCGCGAGCAAGAAATCAAAGCTGGTGACCTTCATTCTGAATGAGCATACATTCCTACTTTGCAACATCCCATGTAAAGCCATCTGTGAGAACTTGAATTTTGGACTCCATCTTTGTACTAGGCCTCATTGTGCTAATGTGAACTGGCTTCTCTCCCATCTGCAACACCTCGCTTGGCGCGTTGCAAGGCCCCCAAGTTTGTCCTTGTTGTCCGTGAGCTTTGCAGCCCCAGAGAACCAGAGCTATGGAGACATTGACTTTTTGGAGGAAGGTGAGGAAAAGTATAAAGTACCTGAGGAGTTGAGCTGAAAGTGAGATTTATTGTTTGTTTGTTTTGTTATTTGTAATGCGCAAGCCTCCCCTCAGGTAACAGTGCGCAGCATTTACATGCGATTGCGAAGCTTAGTTACAACAACAAAAATATATACATACACATATTGAAAAGGTCAGCAATATGAGGTGAATAGAGAGAGAAGTCAAAGATGACACCCAGGTTGTTCGCCAGTCCGGATGGTGAAGGGAGTGGTTAGGATTAGCATACTTTATATGTACACTGTACAATAACATTTTTTTCAAAAAGACAATCAGATTATAATCATTTATACCGGGATTTGTACTTCTCAACAAGCTCTGCTTTGGGTGGACATGGCACAGTGGCAATGTTTGGTGGCAATGTATCTGTGCTGTGCACAGAATCGCTCAAAATTCCATGTGTGTGCATCTCTAGTACATTAACAATAAGGCCTTTAACAAAGTCGAATTCCATTTCCTCATATACTGGTTTGACCAACAATTTTTTACTTCTTTTTGTAAAGCCTGTAGTATAGCGAAGCATCCCTACATTTCCTGTAGTCCTAGATTGTTCACGGCACACATTCTCGTTATGTGCCAAGACCGCTAGTAGAGTCCTATGTTTCATGCCCTGTATGCCGAAATGCAATAGCTTTGGCCTGTACTTTAGGCACATATTGTGGAACACCTCCAAACCTCCTGTGTGACATAATTCTGTCAGTCCCCTCAAATATCTTTATAGAGTTTTATCAAACACAATCTTCTGAATGGCTTTGTGTGTAGGTGAAGACGGAATCAACCACTTCTTCTTCCGTGCCTCCTCTGGGGACAAAGGGCCATGTTCACATTGGTGGAAATGTTGGTTTTCTGTCCAGCGGTGAACGTTGGTACAGTGGTGCATTAGTGATTGTCATTTTTCAAGTAGAATTTCCACTGACCCTTCACAAGTTTTGGAGCTCCACCAAAGATGGTTGCTGATAGACTGGGACCACTGTGAAATACTTTCCAAACCTTTTTTTTTCCCTGCAACCGAGATTTTCTTATTGATTGATTTAGCAAGATGTCATACGTCAAATTGATGTTTAATATGTGGGAACTGCTCTCTCATTGTCTTGGCTATTGAAACGTGTCTGTCCGTGGCTATGAGGTCGATGTGCATTCCCCTTGATTGTAGATATTCCAATGATTTTATAAATCCCAGTTTCTCCATGGCCACTGAGGATTTACATTGGGACACCTGCACGACCACCAAACTCACAATTTTCTTACTATCCATGTCCTGAAAGTGGTAGGTGCAGTACTTGGCTGAAAATCCAGCGCTGTCGCACTGTCCATCGCCGGCTAGCCTGAACCGTTTGCCTTTGAATGTACTTTCTATAGACAATTGTTCAATTTTCCAAGCATCACTAATGGCCGGAAATAGATAATCATGTTGGAATTTGTAGTACTGCGTTTTAGAAATGAAATGGAGTCCCACAAACTTAAAGAAAGACTCTAACTTTCTAAAACTGGACCCACTAAAAAGTGAGGCAGCTGCACACAGTGGATTGCCTGCTGGCAGTTTCCCCAGCATCGGTTGTGCAGACCATGAGAACGTATGATGTAATGTACGGGTGGCATGTATTTTGACGTTACTGCCTTGTGTTTGACGAGTCACATTCATCAATGGCTTCCCACATACTTGCCCTCTAACTGAATGCCCACATTTCAGCATACTTATAATATCCATCAAACAACTGTACTATGTATTTGCCCTCTTTCATTAGACTGTCATCCTGCATTACAGTTGTTTCGGACTGTACCGTTGTGGACATATCACCCGAATTGAAACTAATATCGGTGATAGCATGTTCTGGTGCATCAGTGAATAGTGCTGCTGGTTCATTCTCTGTCATTTCAACATCTGTTACTTGAACATTGATGGGAGAACACAACAATGTCGACAGCTTTTTGGGTTGCATTTTTTTGGCGGGTGTAGATTGTGTGAATTGACATGCGAGTACTTCAGAGCTATCTTCAATACATTCAAAATCATCTTCTTGTGGTGGTGCAGTCGCACTGTAGCAATGGTCCAATAAAACTTTGCTGGATTCTCCGGACACATTCAATTCATGTTCTGGCCATTGGACAAATGCATCTCGAGCCTGAACACGCCGCGCCTCAATTAATAGTTCCTCTATAGTGTAAATGGTTTGGCAAGCAACATCTCTCATTTGTTTCACTGTCTGTGTATGTGTAGTTCGTACACCCACAGCCAACTAGAGGACAGATTGGAAAAGGGATGTTCAGTTTAAACCCAAGATACAGTATTGTACAATTGACGGAAAAAAAACCATAATATAGTCCCCAGCACAAAACAATTTCTAAAAATATGAACTGTTTGTAGCTAACCTTATTTTTGTTTCTTTTCTTTGCAACTTTCTTGACTCGAACTTCAACATCTGTACGCTGTCGCTCCGATTCGCATCCGCATGTCTCCCCTTCCTCTTGCGCTGCAACTACTATAATTTCTGGATCTGCATAGACAGCACGGAATGACGCTCCATCGACTCCCTGAAACATAGTACTTTCATTACTATGGATGACAATATTGAAAACATAAAACACACTTGAGGACGACCACACAGGTACATCTCAATAGCTAAACACGAATGAAACATTGTGTAGAACAATCAAATGACAAGTATTCAAGCTCTGATGATCTAGTTTGATGGAACTGTCAGTATCCATACCTCTGGCTCCGCACAGACTGCCATGAATGATTTTATTGGAGAGGACGCTTCAGCAACTCCCTGAAACACAGTACTTGCATTAGTATGGTTTTCAATATTGAAAACATAACACACACTTGGGGTCGACGACACAGGTACATATCAATGGCTAACCACGAATGAAACATTGTGTAGAACAATCAAACGCCAAGTATACAAGATCTGATGATCTTGTTTGATGGAACTGTCAGTATCCATACCTCGTGCTGCTGAAGAACATCTAGGGATGTTGTCAATGTGGTGGACGCTTCAGCAGCTCCCTGAAACACAGTACTTGCGTTAATATGGATAACAATAATTATAACTGAAAACAAACACTAGGGGACGACAACTAAGGTGTATATCAATTGGAAAGCACTAACCAAACATTCGGTAAAATAATTACACGATACATAAACACTATTACTTGACATGCATAAAACAAGTCTGTGGCGGAATAGCTAAGTAAGATTACCTGATACGGGCTAGAAGTGGTTGATAACTGCAAGCACGACACAGATGGAGTATCTTGTTGCTTCATAGTCAGTGGATAGTCAAGAAGTTGTAAAGGTAAATTATTGTTTGATAGTGAAATGCCAATATTAAAAAGTGCCATGTAAGGTGAAAGAATACTTGAGAATAATGCTATTGAAAATGCGCAATATAGCACAGTTCCCTTTGCCCATAAATAGATTTCCTTTGAGGGTTATAAAATTGAAAAAAAAATGTATTGCTAAATGTCATTATTCAAAAAGCTATGCACGAGTATTACAAGGGACACAACACCTAAAATATCAATTAATCCATTTGGCTACCTACACACTACCGCAAGGCCTAAAGCTAAATCCGGACACTTGACTCACTAGTGGCGGAATGTGGACGAATAGAGTGGGAATAGTGTTTGCGAGAAATTTTCGTGTCATTCGCCGTTTATTCTTCTTTGTTACCCAGGATGTGGCGTACATGTTCGAGGGAAAGTGCCGGCTGCAGATGCGGTATCGATCACCCCTCTTGTCCTCAAAGACTTTTGGACTCTACTTTCAAGCTCTGACAGTACATATCCGCAATATCGGACGCATGCTCTTATCCGCTCTACAGTCTTAGGGAATACATGCATTGTAGTGCCTTCAGATTTATCATGGGTCTTCGAAGGGCAACCGCTAATCGAACAGGCAGGCATTGTTGAAAATTCTGAAAAGTAAATATCAACATTATTATAAATTCTTGATGAATAAAAATGTGATAAAAAAGTAAATGAACCATACAATGTTCAATGCAAGGTTTGTTTTGGTTGCCGGAACTATACCAGTTCATCATGTGTGGCTTAGTATTTGCATAACTTTCACAAATTAATAAATTATGTGACTAAACTCTGAACATGTGACTAGTCCCTTCTATGTACTGTCTTGCACAAAAAGGAAACATGCTTATATTATAGACAGGACCCGCGACGGATGCAATTCAATGACAATTGACACAGATGAAAATAAATAGATCTATTGATAGCATAACAATTGAAACTCAAGTCAATAGCAATGAGACCAATGAACATAGCACTATTGAGTACTCTACTCGCAAATAGATAGAAATTTAAAAATAAACGAAATATGACTGTGATACATGGCCTTACCTTGACCAACAAACAGTTAGATTCAGCAAACCGAGTAGTTTGTGGCAGGAGAACAGGTAGATGGCCACAGGTAGCACACTGACGAGTTTGCTTGAAGCGGTCACACAAGTTCACAGATAGCACAACAACGAGCAGATTAGCATCGATCTCAGTGGTTCTCAGGTAGCACGTTCAGGAGTTGACTTGCAAAGCACAAAGATGTTCTCATGAGACATATCAAGTGGTTTATAAAGTATTAGAAACAGGGGTGTGTTTGTGAGTGAATGACGTGCATATGTCGTGGTATTATGTGGTTTGCAGGGGGCGGCCAGCGTGAGGGGGGATCCTGGCTGGAGACATGGGGTCTGAGGAGGCCATGTGAGCAATGGCCCCTGGGCGTGGGATACCTTTTGAAGTGTACATGCTGTTTGGCACCTTGGCCGTTTGTGCCCCTGACAGAACAACTTGGCAGGGCACATCCACTGGCGCGAACTGCCTTTGATAGAGGGGGGTGGGATGGATGGGCCGGGGGCGTGCAGACAAGGTACCGGAACACTGCTGAATGGAGACACACTTATGTGGATTGCAGGGGCACGGCCTGCTTCAGGGGAGGCCTGCCTGGAGACACAGGGTCTGAGAAGGCCATGTGAGCAATGGCCCCTGGGCGTGGGATACCTTTTGAAGTGTACATGCTGTTTGACACGTTGGCCGTTTGCGCCCCTGACAGCACACCTTGGCAGCGCACATCCACTGGCGCGAATGCCTTTGATAGATGGGGGTGGGATGGATGGCCCGGGGGCATGCAGACAAGGCACCGGAACACCGCTGAATGGAGACACACTTATGTGGATTGCAGGGGTGCGGCCTGCTTCAGGGGAGGCCTGCCTGGAGACACGGGGTCTGAGGAGGCCATGTGAGCAATGTCCCCTGGCCATGGGATACCTTTAGAAGTGTACATGCTGTTTGGCACCTTGGCCGTTTTCGGCCCTTGACAGCACATCTTGGCAGCGCACATCCACTGGCGCAAACTGCCTTTGATAGAGGGGGTGGGATGGATGGGCCGGGGGCGTGCAGACAAGGCACCAGAACACTGCTAAATGGAGACACACTTGATTCATTTAAAAAATCGAAACAACCGTTGTTAAAATATATGTTGTGTTTTATTTTGTTTCTTATTTTGATGGCACAAAAATACTAAACTTTACACTTTGTACAGGTCAGGTTGCATCACAGCGAGGGAAAATCCCCTGTACTGACTGCTGTCACTGGGGAAAGTTTGTCTTATGGCACCAATGACACAGGTGGGTATTACTCTTCGAATGCGGTGTCCAAGCCTCCCATGAGGCCACCATGTAAAGGAACGATAGGCCACCAGCCTGTACCACCTGTGAAAAAGAATGATACAAACTGTTTTTAAATGACCAAGATAAGTTTATTAAACCTTTGTTGTCAATGACAATTCTTGTAACTAATGGCATTGTGCTCGGACAAATGCTATCTAGACACTGCACACTATTGAACGATTTCCATGCGTTACAATGATATGTAGATGTAATTTTGAATATAGGAGACAACCATGAAATAGTAGTGGCATCACAACCAGAGTATACTTACTCGTTACTCGGATTACGAGGACGAACAGTTGCACGAAGTTCGTGCATAAGCCCCATCATTATCCTCAACACGGACCTTGTGAGGCAGGCTGCCCTGAAGTCTGGCAGCTCGGTGATGCATTGCAGCCGTGGCTCACCTTCCGAAATGTAGGCCACGCATTCAGAGTTTTCACAGCAGCAGCAGTTCTCGTCCTCGGTTGGCATTAGCTTGCACCGATTGCATGTACACCAGGTGGAAACACCGTCCATGTGACTAGGTCCAGGGTCTTCATCCGTTGATTCGTCCTGCCAACTGCCGTCCTAAGCCCCATCGTTTTCGCATGTTTCCCTTTCCAGTAGTTCCTCCTCGGTATACTCGGGCTCGTACATGTAGGGCATTATTGTAGCCATTGTGTGGTAAACAAACTAAAATAATTTATAGAGATGGTACAGGTATCTGTTCACACGGGCTACAAGCGGCAAAGGTAGCTGACCAGAGCACAGAAACGAGAAACAGAATACTCAAAGTAACACAGAGAGATGAAAGGAATCAAAAATCTGCTGCTGTGTGTTGTCAAACGGTCTGTTTATACTTATTGAGTAAAGAGGCGCCCTGCCATTTCCATGGCGACACGTCATTAGCTGAAGCGCAGCGATGTTTGACACAAGACGTGCTTTGGCATTGGGAAATGGGCAGTACGCGTCTGCTGATGACAGGCTCAGGGGCGGGGGATATGATTTAGTGCTGCAAAAGCAGGTCACCCAGGGCGATGGGGCAAGTGATAAAATTATCACAAAATGGCGGCGCCCTGCTGCTTGTTTTCGCGTGTGTTTAGTAGACGAAAACTCGGGTAAGGTCCATAGGAAATTTTTCTATGATCAACCGATTTAGGCTTAAAAACACATGGCCGACCCGTAGGGACAATACAAATTTATGACCGAACCATTCCTTTAAGTTCCTGGGATATTGTGCTACAGGGTTTGATGTCTGGGTGCCGAAGTCTTGGAATGTGCTCTTCTATATTTTGCGTGATACCTCCTGTTTTTCTAAGTTTGAAAATAACCTTAAAACCTTCCTGTTTAATAAAGGAATTGATTAAGAGTTGCTGGTCTGCCGGTGTCTGTGACTTTAGGACTGTCCTGCTAAATAGATGAACTGATTAAGTGTTTGTAGTTTACTGGTGTCATTTTCTATGAGCCTCTGTGTAATGCGCTTTGAGGCCTTAAGGTGAGTAGCGCTTTATAAGAATTGAAATAAATAAATAAATAAATGAATAAATATACTTCTTACTCTCCACACTATAAAAGGCAACCATACTTCAATAGCTGTTTGGAGAAGAGGGCATTGTTTCAGCGTGGAGATAGTTTAAAGAGAGTTGGAGAAGCGGGTGGGGCAGAGACGCATTTGTGGGAGGAATAACACGAGGAGGTGGAGAGGCAAGAGTGAGAGGAAGAGCAGAGGAAGGTGGAGGAGCAGGAGTGAGAGCTGGAGATGTTGGAGGAGCAGTAGTAAGAACAGAAGTAGGAAGAGGCAGAGGAGCAAGAATTGAATAGAAGTAGGAGTAAGGGGCTGGAGGGTTCAGACCAGGAGGGTAATCTGCAGGCAAGTCCTGAGACCATGTGGGAGGTCAATTCCCAGGAACCACAGTGATCCAGAGCCCAAGCAGAGACTAAAGGTTATTGCATGAGGCCTGTTTTGGATGTGGGGACAGCAATTGGCAGGGGCCAGAGAGCGAGTGCGGGAAAGGTTACTGAAGCGAATCAGTGACGCTATATACTCTAAAGTGGCAGGGGGAATTTATATCACCTGGATGAGCATACTGGAAACTAGGATTGTGTTCAGACTATTTTGGCAGTGAGCCGACCGGATCTGTATGATTTGTCCATGGCATAATTGTTCGCGGCGGAATTGACAATAGTCAATTCCACTGCGAAACTAATTTTGCTGCGGACAAAATCAACAAATCCATACCACCCAGCCCCAATGCATCTCCACCCACCCGCTTACCTTTTATGTGTCTGCCTTAATTCTGACCCTGCGGTGTCAGTTTTCGTCCCTCCTACGTGGGTCAGATCCAACGCTGCAGGGTCTGTTTTTCTTCTTTCTTTTTTTTCCATCCCCCGTCTCCAATCCTCCGGAAGCGGGGACACCCCCGCTACCCCCAAAGGCCATCACTTGCAACCCCGCTCCCCATGTTCGGTAGTGATTACCACATTTGATCGATTTTAATCGGTCGAAATGGTACTGGTTGAATTCGCCAAGATGTACCATTCGATCAATTAAAATCGATGAAATTGGGTAATACCAGCAGACCACCAGCACTATATTAAGACCCGAATGTTAATACACATGTTTGTGTGGGAATTCCTATACAGAATTATCAAAGAATTAGGGGCAACCAAGACTGGAGACTGCTCCGGCAGGAGAGATAATTATGCATCTACACACTACATAGGTCATCTAATCCTTGAGCACAAGAAGGATCAATCTCCAAGAGGCGATGCAGCTAAGCAACAAGTGACAATTAGTGTTCTGGAGGACTAGACCCCACAAAAGAATGAAATGCACAGAAACACTTTGACTCCCGGATATGGTGAGCGACTTTGTTGGACATAAACCTGGGAATTCAATCCGGGGACCTTTGTACTTAAACTAGGTCATGGACATTTTGGAACATGGACAACCAGTCCATCTAGAGCATAGGATATACTATATAGTTTGACTTATTCTGACGTTGTTTGTCTTTTGAAAATCTCTCTTTTGTTCCCACTATCCCAATAGGCATTTCTCCATGTTAACAAAATTGTGAACCTCAGATGCAGTGTGATCTGTAGAATTTGATACAAGGTTCTCCCTAGATAAACAACTTCCTCTGCTGCCTTTACAGGTAGTTGGCCTATCAGTAGCTGTCAGACTACCTTACAACTCTATCTCCACCTGGCCTTTGTTTGTACTCTATAGTGTGTAAGAAATAGTGATTCCACCAAGAAGTTGAACATTGTTTAGGGTGGAGCTAATGATAGCAAATATATAGGCTAAATATGAGCAGTTTGCTACAGTTTATCCCCTAACAATTGTATCGACATGTGGGCTGGTGTTGGAAAACGAGACTACAGGTTAAATGTTAAGGGCCTTGCTGATTAATAATAGGACACATCCTTAACTCGTGGAAAAATTAGATCCCATAGTTTAACTCATTTGGAAACTCATTCCAGAGATATTGAAGGGGGCCCTTAATTACCAGCAGTTGGAATGGAGGAAAAGGGGTTTGGTTCCACACATCCACGTAAGACTGTCAAGGAAATAATCGAAGAGATGCGTAAGTTCACTTGCTTATTTGCCATTCAAAGAAATGACTCTGCCCTCAACGTGGCTTTCCAACAAGTGGTCTCAAATGAAGATTGGAAAAACAAGCAAGGTCCCTATTTTATGGAAATGGGCACTTTTTCACAAAGCAGAAAGCAATGCTGAAGGAGATGGGGAGCCATAATTACAATTGCTGGTACCTAGAGCCATCTGACGTAACATGATACAAGCGTTAAATAAAACATAGGACTATATACTTTCATTGCTCCTTGAGAATACCCTTAAACATTTGTTGCACCTAGAATATGGTTCAAGTATACACTATTGAGGCTGTAATCAATCCTGCGGTTATGAAGTTGACCTTGCCCCCAAACATGTGGCTACAACCAGTTTGTCTCGGCACCCGTATCAAGGTGGTTCGAGCACCAGTGCTAGTTGAAAGTGAACCTGAGTACAAGGTTAAAGGCATTCTAGATTCATTTAAGAGCGGAACGCTCTCAGTGATTCTTTCTGTTGCTGCGGTCTGAAACAGCGTCTTCCGCATTTGTCGCAGGTTGGCTGGCCAACCGTGGCCGCCCAACTAATTGCGTTAAGTAACTTGCAGCAGTCAGAGGTTGTCATGGCAACCTTTCATGCTTGCGCGCTCACAGTGTGCTTTTACAAGGCCACGCTATCAATTGGACAGAAGCTTCTGGCAAACAGTATGTTTTAAATGCATTATATAATCTCAGAAGAGGCCTGGATTGCTCACTACAGCAATATATATGCTAAATCAAAAAACGTGCCAGAAATTCTGTTGATTCCACTGATGTCCAGTGGTCCTTTAAAATCAAATCTGAGCTATTTGAAATGCTGATTAGAAACAAGAGAAATTCAAGGAACAGAAGGGCTAATCCATAGGGATAATGAAAAAATCACCATCATTATGGTTAAGGATTGTCACCTCGCTGCTCAGAAAGGTGATCGAGAGAAGGTCTTTCCCTGTGAAACATGGCATGATGCTCATGCTGTACCAATATGTAAGAAGCATTGACAAAGCCAGCAATTGGGGCTTTTGGGTAGGAATGCGATAGGCATGTGCAAGGCACTGATATAATGGTTCTACCTAGAAATAAGATTGCAACAGCTGGAAAATTGAGTGATTACCTGGGCATATGATGTCAGTAAAATGGAAAAGCTTATCTTATACCGCAAGCCAAAACTGTAGACTTTATGGTGGCTTGTTGTTAACAGAATTTCAGTCTATGGAAAATATATAAATCAAGTGGCTGAAGGCACTTGGTAAAGATTTTGTTTTACATCAGTAGCATTTTATAGCTGCAATTAATCCATTAACTCTCAGCAGACAGCTTAGAACAAACACTGGTTGGCTAAAGTTTGATATCATTGCTTGACAGTTGGACTCAAAGAGCTCCCAGGAGGATGTCTTTAGGGCGAGGAGGGGAAGATAACGAGTGGGAATTGCCACACAGATTAGCATGGGTATGGCAATCAATGGGTGGGTAAATAACCAAACAACACCCACAATCTATTTGTCCCTCCTCATATGCCATCTCTCTCCTACATGTACTCCAATGCAATAGTTTCAGCTTACAGGTGGTGTTAAAGCGTCAGCTAATAAATAGCCCAAACTAAAAAGGGAGATTGTGCAAATGCCCACAGTATTACTGGCTATCAGCAGGAAGATATTCCCCTCAATAATTCTCTTAGAACTAAAATCATGGGTTAATGAACAGAATAATTCCAAAATTTCAACCAGGATTCCGACGCCATCTGGGTGTCAATCTTAATGGTTATATTTTATGTTTGCAGAAGAAAACCACTTCTGGGAAATATAAGGCAATGCACATTGTTAGTATCAACTTGACAGCTTCCTTTGATTCTGTTAATCATTTAATCCTGTGGGGCACACGAAAATCATGGGGTCTACCAAAGGGGCTTCTAAGTATTGTAAATCATCGTCACAAGCACACCTCCATTAGAGTCAGATTGAACATTCAAGGGGCTTTGTCCAATAGGCTAGAAACCACTAAAGGTCTAAGGCAGGGGTGCATGTTGGCTCCTTGCCTATTTAATGAATACATCTGGGACCTACGCTCTTATCTATATAACATCCTATGTTGATGACATCATGCTCCTAGATAAAATCCCTGCTGCATACCGGCACCCTTTCCGGACCACCAGACTACAAGTATGCTTGCAGGGGCTGTTTCTCCCAGCAGGATCTGCTGGGGGCACTGCCCCCTGCAGGCATGGTTTTCACAGAAGCACCGGCACCGTTAGTGCTTCCGTGTCCCCATTACCGGACTCCACGGGAATGGGGACTCACACTTTTCGGCACCGGGATACCAAGCAGCGGAATAGTGTTACGAGTTCAGCGACAACTTGCTGCTAGCACCGGCACATTACTGCCAAACTCATAATCAGGCCCATTGTCTTAGAATGTACTGTTTCACACTCAAGTGATGCACCCTTTTTCTGTTCTTTCATCCACGAGAGACTTTGTAATCCAGATATTCTTTGCAACAGAATATTCACAGGCATTGGTGTTTGCAGTAGTGAGCATTTTAAACACAGTGCTAGCTGAAACATATTCCAAAAATTGAAGGAAATTACAAGCAAAATAAACTGATGGATCAATGGTCTTCCTATCCATTTTGATCTTCTACGAAATTACTTTAAGTAAGGGATAAAAGTCTGCATATTTTTAGTAAGATCTGTCAAAGTTTGGATTCTAATAGAATGCATATGTTTTACATGTTTTAAATATATTCTATTTTTCTTCTCTTTTCTTTCTTTTTTATTCTCTTTTTCTCCTTTGTGAAAAGTTTCTTTTCTTTTTAAATCCAGTGAAAGGTTTTTAATTAAACCATATCACTAAATAGAAAAATAATAAAATACTTGGCTACGCTATGAAAAATGTGAGAACATGTTATTACCCAAGTTATTTTCCACACGGAATCATTTCAGAAAGCAATATTTTGCGGGTCTTCACCAGCAGTTTTCTCCGGTAGTAAACTAGAATCACGTCATCTTGTTACTAGCTCGAAATCCCGTGGAACCTCCCATTTCATTTATGGACACGAAATTCTACTGGAAGACTAACATGGCTACAGGATAATTTTGTTCAATTAGGAAATGCATTTTTGTCATTGTCCATATGCGGGCAGACCTAACAAGTCCACCTGTGTGAAAATTGGATCTTTGCTAGTCCGACCCATGCAAGAAATAAAAAACAAATGCTTTTCATACTTTTTCTATGTTTGGCGCAGGAGGGCAAGCAAGCAAGTGCTCGTCCTGTAAAATGAGAAACAAATACCCTGCAGAGGGTGGCACCCAACCAAATAGTCGAAACATTTTAAACACTCAAAGGGCTTCGACTTCAAACTACCAAAAAGGCTGGTGGTTCCAGTTTACCTCAAACTAGTTGGACCATAGATACTCTTGACCTATTCCCTTAGTTGAGTGGTGCACAACGGGCGCCCCGTGGGCCGAATGTGCTCCTTCAGGACATTATCCATGGCCCTCCAAGTCACAGGAGTTTAATGAAGTGCTGTCTGTCTGTCCTAAAGTCAGTAGTCACTACGTCTGTCATGTCAGTTGTGCAAAGCCTCTGTGGTCCAGTTTTACAGGGTAATTCATAGAAATTCGCACAAAAGTGGCGCACGCGGCTGGCGCACAGTGTCCCCGTGCAATACACTGCGCCAGCCGCGTGCGATAAAATCCTTTTCATCGCACAGCGTATTCATGGATTTTAGCCTCCAAAACCAGCCGTGGCGCAGAGTGGCGCAGTGACCCTGCAGCAGCGCCAGTTACGCCCCCAAGAACGCCCTCGCGCAAGGAAAAGCCTTCAAAATTCCAAAATCATCACAAAGGGCTGCGCTAACCCTGGACCAGTTCACAGGGCTGCCAAACAGCAAACGCCAAGCGGGGAATGTGTATTTCAGTGGTTCTCGGGAAGTTTCACACGCGATTGTCCTGGGTACGTGTACATCAGGGGTGCGCGGGAAGTAACACACGCAATTCCATCAGGGCACGTGTATTCCAGGGGTGCGCGGGAAGTATCACACGCAAAAACAGCAGGGAACGTGCATTTCAGGGGTGCGCGGGAAGTATCACACGCAATTCCATCAGGGTACGTGTATTCCAGGGGTGCGCGGGAAGTATCACACGCAAAAGCAGCAGGGTACGTGTATTCCAGGGGTGCGCGGGAAGTATCACACGCGATTCCATCAGGGTACGTGTATTCCAGGGGTGCGCGGGAAGTATCACACGCAAAAGCAGCGGGGTACGTGTATTTCAGGGGTGCGCGGGAAGTATCACACGCGATACCATCAGGGTACGTGTATTCCAGGGGTGCGCGGGGAGCACTACACGTGAATTGCCCGTGTGGATCCTCCCAGGTGTTCCCTCTACACCCTCCACGGCCCCTGCAGGCGGCCCACACCACAGGGGACTACCCTGCACATGTCCCGCAGGCAGCCCATCCACCATGCCCATGCCCCCAGCCAACCCACATGTCACCTTGCACTACTGCCCACCAACGCATGCCCCCCTGCACCCCCACCCCCCAGCAGTCAGGGGCACCCTCCACCAGGCCCCCACTCATGTCCAACTCATGTCTCCCAGCACCCACATCCCCCAGTAGTCAGGGGCACCCTCCACCAGGCCCCCACTCATGTCCAACTCATGTCTCCCAGCACCCCCACCCCCCAGCAGTGCAGGGCACCCTCCACCAGGCCCCCACTCATGTCTCCCTGCACTCCCATCCCCCAGCAGTGCAGGGCACCCTCCACCAGGCCCCCACTCATGTCCCCCTGCACCCACACCCCCCAGCAGTCAGGGGCACCCTCCACCAGGCCCCCACTCATGTCCCCCTGCACCCCCACCCCCCAGCATCCAGGGGCACCCTCCACCAGGCCCCCACTCATGTCCCCATGCAATCCCACCCCCCAGCCGTGCAGGGCACCCTCCACCAGGCCCCCACTCATGTCCCCCTGCACCCCCACCCCCAGCTCTGTAGGGCACCCTCCACCAGGCCCCCACTCATGTCCAACTCATGGCTCCTAGCACCCCCAACCCCCAGCAGTGCAGGGCACCCTCCACCAGGCCCCCACTCATGTCCAACTCATGTCTCACAGCACTCCCACCCCCCAGCAGTCAGGGGCTCCCTCCACCAGGCCCCCACTCATGTCCAACTCATGTCTCCCAGCACCCCCAGCCCCCAGGAGTGCAGGGCACCCTCCACCAGGCCCCCACTCATGTCCCCCTGCACCCCCACTCCCCAGCATCCAGGGGCACCCTCCACCAGGCCCCCACTCATGTCCCCCTGCACCCCCACCCCCCAGCATCCAGGGGCACCCTCCACCAGGCCCCCACTCATGTCCCCCTGCAATCCCACCCCCCAGCAGTGCAGGGCACCCTCCACCAGGCCCCCACTCATGTCCCCTTGCACCCCCACCCACCAGCACTGTAGGGCTCCCTCCACCAGGCCCCCACTCATGTCCAACTCATGGCTCCTAGCACCCCCACCCCCCAGCAGTGCAGGGTACCCTCCACCAGGCCCCCACCCATGTCCAACTCATGTCTCCCAGCACCCCCACACCGCAGCAGTCAGGGGCACCCTCCACCAGGCCCCCACTCATGTCCAACTCATGTCCCCCAGCACTCCCAGCCCCCAGGAGTGCAGGGCACCCTCCACCAGGCCCCCACTCATGTCCCCCTGCTCCCCCACCCCCCAGCATCCAGGGGCACCCTCCACCAGGCCCCCACTCATGTCCCCCTGCAATCCCACCCCCAAGCAGTGCAGGGCACCCTCCACCAGGCCCCCACTCATGTCCCCCTGCACCCCCACCCACCAGCACTGTAGGGCACCCTCCACCAGGCCCCCACTCATGTCCAACTCCTGGCTCCTAGCATCCCCACCCCCCAGCAGTGCAGGGTACCCTCCACCAGGCCCCCACTCATGTCCAACTCATGTCTCCCAGCACCCCCACCCCCCAGCAGTGCAGGGCACCCTCCACCAGGCCCCCACTCATGTCCCCCTGCACCCCCACCCCCCAGCATCCAGGGGCACCCTCCACCAGGCCCCCACTCATGTCCCCCTGCACTCCCACCCCCCAGCAGCCAGGGGCACCCTCCACCAGGCCCCCACTCATGTCCCCCTGCAGTCCCACCCCCCAGCAGTGCAGGGCACCCTCCACCAGGCCCCCACTCATGTCCCCCTGCACCCCAACCCCCCAGCAGTGCAGGGCACCCTCCACCAGTCCCCGACTCATGTCCCCCTGCACCTCCACCCGCCAGCAGCCAGGGGCACCCTCCACCAGGCCCCCACTCATGTCCCCCTGCACCCCCAGCATCCAGGGGCACCCTCCACCAGGCCCCCACTCATGTCCCCCTGCACTCCCACCCCCCAGCAGTGCAGGGCACCCTCCACCAGGCCCCCACTCATGTCCCCCTGCACCCCCACCCATCAGCATCCAGGGGCACCCTCCACCAGGCCCCCACTCATGTCTCCCAGCACCCACACCCCCCAGCAGTCAGGGGCACCCTCCACCAGGCCCCCACTCATGTCCCCCTGCACCCCCACCCACCAGCATCCAGGGGCACCCTCCACCAGGCCCCCACTCATGTCCCCGTGCACTCCAACCCCCCAGCAGTGCAGGGCACCCTCCACCAGGCCCCCACTCATGTCCCCCTGCACCTTCACCCCCCAGCACTGTAGGGCACACTCCACCAGGCCCCCACTCATGTCCCCCTGCACGCCCACCCCCCAACAGTGCAGGGCACCCTCCACCAGGCCCCCACTCATGTCCAACTCATGTCTCCCAGCACCCCCACCCCCAGCCGTGCAAGGCACCCTCCACCAGGCCCCCACTCATGTCCCCCTACACCCCCACCCACCAGCACTGTAGGGCACCCTTCACCAGGCCCCCACTCATGTCTAACTCATGGCTCCCAGCACCCCCACCCCCCAGCAGTGCAGGGCACCCTCCACCAAGCCCCCACTCATGTTCATCTCTTGGCTCCCAGCACCCCCAGCCCCCAGCAGTGCAGGGCACCCTCCACCAGGCCCCCACTCATGTCCCCCTGCACTCCCACCCCCCAGCAGTGCAGGGCACCCTCCAACAGGCCCCCACTCATGTCCACCTGCACCCACACCCCCCAGCAGTCGGGGGCACCGTCCACCAGGCCCCCACTCATGTCCAACTCATGTCTCCCAGCACCCCCACCCCCCAGCAGTGCAGGGCACCCTCCACCAGGCCCCCACTCATGTCCCCCTGCACCCCCACCCCCCAGCATCCAGGGGCACCCTCCACCAGGCCCCCACCCATGTCCCCCTGCACTCCCACCCCCCAGTAGTCAAGGACACCCTCCACCAGGCCCCCACTCATGTCCAATTCATGTCTCCCAGCACCCCCACCCCCCAGCAGTCAGGGGCACCCTCCACCAGGCCCCCACTCATGTCCCCCTGCACTCCCACCCCCCAGCAGTGCAGGGCACCCTCCACCAGGCCCCCACTCATGTCCCCCTGCACTCCCACCCCCCAGCATCCAGGGGCACCCTCCACCAGGCCCCCACTCATGTCCCCCTGCACCCTCACCCCCCAGCATCCAGGGGCACCCTCCACCAGGCCCCCACTCATGTCCCCCTGCACTCCCAACCCCCAGCAGCGCAGGGCACCCTCCACCAGGCCCCCACTCATGCCCCCCTGCACCCCCACCCCCCAGCATCCAGGGGCACCCTCCACCAGGCCCCCATTCATGTCCCCCTGCACTCCCACCCCCCAGCAGTGCAGGGCACCCTCCACCAGGCCCCCACTCATGTCCCCCTGCACCTCCACCCACCAGCATCCAGGGGCACCCTCCACCAGGCCCCCACTCATGTTTCCCAGCACCCACAACCCCCAGCAGTCAGGGGCACCCTCCACCAGGCCCCCACTCATGTCCCCCTGCACTCCCACCCCCCAGCAGTGCAGGGCACCCTCCACCAGGCCCCCACTCATGTCCCCCTGCACTCCCACCCCCCAGCAGTGCAGGGCACCCTCCACCAGGCCACCACTCATGTCCCCCTGCACCCCCACCCCCCAGCACTGTAGGGCACCCTCCACCAGGCCCCCACTCATGTCCAACTCATGTCTCCCAGCACCCCCACCCCCCAGCAGTGCAGGGCACCCTCCATCAGGCCCCCACTCATGTCCAAATAATGTCTCCCAGCACCCCCACCTCCAGAAGTGCAGGGCACCCTCCACCAGGCCCCCACTCATGTCCCCCTGCACCCCCACCCACCAGCACTGTAGGGCACCCTCCACCAGGCCCCCACTCATGTCCAACTCATGGCTCCCAGCACCCCCCACCCCCCAGCAGTGCAGGGCACCCTCCACCAAGCCCCCACTCATGTTCATCTCTTGGCTCCCAGCACCCCCAGCCCCCAGCAGTGCAGGGCACCCTCCACCAGGCCCCCACTCATGTCCCCCTGCACTCCCACCCCCCAGCAGTGCAGGGCACCCTCCAACAGGCCCCCACTCATGTCCACCTGCACCCACACCCCCCAGCAGTCAGGGGCACCGTCCACCAGGCCCCCACTCATGTCCAACTCATGTCTCCCAGCACCCCCACCCCCCAGCAGTGCAGGGCACCCTCCACCAGGCCCCCACTCATGTCCCCCTGCACCCCCACCCCCCAGCATCCAGGGGCACCCTCCACCAGGCCCCCACCCATGTCCCCCTGCACTCCCACCCCCCAGTAGTCAAGGCCACCCTCCACCAGGCCCCCACTCATGTCCAACTCATGTCTCCCAGCACCCCCACCCCCCAGCAGTCAGGGGCACCCTCCACCAGGCCCCCACTCATGTCCCCCTGCACTCCCACCCCCCAGCAGTGCAGGGCACCCTCCACCAGGCCCCCACTCATGTCCCCCTGCACTCCCACCCCCCAGCTTCCAGGGGCACCCTCCACCAGGCCCCCACTCATGTCCCCCTGCACCCTCACCCCCCAGCATCCAGGGGCACCCTCCACCAGGCCCCCACTCATGTCCCCCTGCACTCCCAACCCCCAGCAGCGCAGGGCACCCTCCACCAGGCCCCCACTCATGCCCCCCTGCACCCCCACCCCCCAGCATCCAGGGGCACCCTCCACCAGGCCCCCATTCATGTCCCCCTGCACTCCCACCCCCCAGCAGTGCAGGGCACCCTCCACCAGGCCCCCACTCATGTCCCCCTGCACCTCCACCCACCAGCATCCAGGGGCACCCTCCACCAGGCCCCCACTCATGTTTCCCAGCACCCACAACCCCCAGCAGTCAGGGGCACCCTCCACCAGGCCCCCACTCATGTCCCCCTGCACTCCCACCCCCCAGCAGTGCAGGGCACCCTCCACCAGGCCCCCACTCATGTCCCCCTGCACTCCCACCCCCCAGCAGTGCAGGGCACCCTCCACCAGGCCACCACTCATGTCCCCCTGCACCCCCACCCCCCAGCACTGTAGGGCACCCTCCACCAGGCCCCCACTCATGTCCAACTCATGTCTCCCAGCACCCCCACCCCCCAGCAGTGCAGGGCACCCTCCATCAGGCCCCCACTCATGTCCAAATAATGTCTCCCAGCACCCCCACCTCCAGAAGTGCAGGGCACCCTCCACCAGGCCCCCACTCATGTCCCCCTGCACCCCCACCCACCAGCACTGTAGGGCACCCTCCACCAGGCCCCCACTCATGTCCAACTCATGGCTCCCAGCACCCCCCACCCCCCAGCAGTGCAGGGCACCCTCCACCAGGCCCCCACTCATGTCCAACTCATGTCTCCCAGCACCCCCACCCCCCAGCAGTGCAGGGCACCCTCCACCAGGCCCCCACTCATGTCCCCCTGCACCCCCACCCCCCATCATCCAGGGGCACCCTCCACCAGGCCCCCACTCATGTCCCCCTGCACTCCCACCCCCCAGCAGTCAGGGGCACCCTACACCAGGCCCCCACTCATGTCCAACTCATGTCTCCCAGCACCCCCACCCACCAGCATCCAGGGGCACCCTCCACCAGGCCCCCACTCATGTCCCCCTGCACTCCCACCCCCAAGCAGTCAGGGGCACCCTCCACCAGGCCCCCACTCATGTCCCCCTGCACCCCCACCCCCATCATCCAGGGGCACCCTCCACCAGGCCCCCACTCATGTCCCCCTGCACTCCCACCCCCCAGCAGTCAGGGGCACCCTCCACCAGGCCCCCACTCATGTCCAACTCATGTCTCCCAGCACCCCCACCCCCCATCATCCAGGGGCACCCTCCACCAGGCCCCCACTCATGTCCCCCTGCACTCCCACCCCCCCAGCAGTCAGGGGCACCCTCCACCATGCCCCGACTCATGTCCAACTCATGTCTCCCAGCCCCCCCACCCACCAGCATCCAGGGGCACCCTCTACCAGGCCCCCACTCATGTCCCTCTGCACTCCCACCCCCCAGCAGTGCAGGGCACCCTCCACCAGGCCCCCACTCATGTCCCCTGCACCCCACCCCCCAGCATCAGGGGCACCCTCCACCAGGCCCCCACTCATGTCCCCCTGCACCCCCACCCCCCAGCAGTGCAGGGCACCCTCCACCAGGCCCCGACTCATGTCCCCCTGCACCTCCACCCCCCAGCATCCAGGGGAACCCTCCACCAGGCCCCCACTCATGTCCCCCTGCACTCCCACCCCCAGCAGTGCAGGGAACCCTCCACCAGGCCCCCACTCTTGTCCCCCTGCACCCCCACCCACCAGCATCCAGGGGCACCCTCCACCAGGCCCCCACCCATGTCCCCCTGAACCCTCACCCCCCAGTACTGTAGGGCACCCTCCACCAGGCCCCCACTCATGTCCAACTCATGGCTCCCAGCACTCCCACCCCCCAGCAGTGCAGGGCACCCTCCACCAGGCCCCCACTCATGTCCCCCTGCACCTCCACCCCCAGCATCCAGGGGCACCCTCCACCAGGCCCCCACTCATGTCCCCCTACACTCCCACCCCCCAGCAGTGCAGGGCACCCTCCACCAGGCCCCCACTCATGTCCCCCTGCACTCCCACCCCCCAGCAGTGCAGGGCACCCTCCACCAGGCCCCCACTCATGTCCAACTCATGTCTCCCAGCACCCACACCCCCATCAGTGCGGGGCACCTGCCAGCAGGCCCCCACACATGTCCCCCAGCCAACACCTCATCACAATCCAGATCCCAGGCTCCTATGCCCACCCAAATCACACCCCACGCCACCTCAGTCCAAACACCCAACCAAGCTTTACATCCATTCAAAATTGAAATACCCATTACATGAAAGATAACAAATAAGCAGTATGCGCATGAGTACAAGTCCGTCAGACCCACACAATGGCAACACATGACTGTGAAAACCCACATTGTGGCAGGCATGAAACCAATGAGAGAAGTCCACACATTGAAGTAAGAAACAAAAATGTATTACAGTGTAAATGAAGTGAATGAAATCAAAAGAAACAATAATGGCAACAAATATCAAAATGCAGCATGTCCACCAAAATAATAAATAATGAAAATGGGAATCCAAAATAACCGTAATGAAATTGTGTCCAAAGTCACCGTCCAACAAAGCAAATCCAAAGGGAAAGTAAAGTGAAAATCCATTGCTCCATGGTGAAAAAATAATAAAAGATGAAGGCCACAAATCCAATGTCAAACTATGTACAAAGAGCAAATCCAGGGTCCATGATCCCAACGATGTAAATGAAACCTACAATAAAACCCACCTAACTAATAACTATATACAAAAAAGTGGGGCATAGTCCAAGCGCCCCAAATTAAAAAAAATAAATAAAACCTAATACTAATTAACTATATACAATGGCAGCGGGCTAGTCCAACGGCGCACTTCTGGATGTTGCGGGCCAGGGCATCATCGAACTCCTGCTCAATGTCCCGGAGGCGGTCCTGTTCCATGGCCCCGAGGGTCCACAGGGACGACGACATGTTCTCCTCCAACTCCCTGCGGTTTGCCTCGAGGCACTCGGCCCGCCTCAGGGCCCTCCGCATGGAGTTCTCCGCCCTGACCATCGTGAGCCGTGCCTCTTCTGCCCGCTGCCGCTCCGCATCTATGGCGTGGCAAAACCGCTGCCACACGGAAGACAGTTCCCGTCCTGGGTCCTCCTGCCCTCTGGCCGATGCCTGCCCCTCCGATGTCGAAGGCCCCGAGCCATCGTGGCTCCCACCTACAGCCTCCTGCTGCTGCTGTCCATATGCCCTGTCCATGGTGCCTGCACATCCTCCTCCAGCTGGGGTGCAGTTGTTGATGTGGCCACCTCTGCTGAACGTCCGACTCCCGACTGTGGCAGGGATCTGTTGTCCACCAGCCTGGCCGCACGGTCAGAGGCAGCTCCACAGGGCACCCAGGTGATACATGGGTGGGAAGATGGCA
The DNA here is from genome assembly GCF_040938575.1 of Ambystoma mexicanum. Lineage (NCBI taxonomy): Eukaryota > Metazoa > Chordata > Amphibia > Caudata > Ambystomatidae > Ambystoma > Ambystoma mexicanum. The sequence continues at coordinate 1,401,915,808 of NC_090932.1, read as the reverse complement.
TGGAGGACGACTGGGGCATAGGGGATTCCGTTGAGGAGGGGGTCGAAACAAGGTCCAGGAAACAGAGGAATCCGGCCATGGTGAGCTGTCCCAGTGGGTCAATGTGGTCAAGGAGCCATGCGAGAAGACGTGCAGTCTCATCATGGAAAGACTGCAGGTCAGCTCGCATGGCCCGTTGACGCAACGCCACCCCACCCTGGACAGGCTCAACCTGTTGCAGGATAGCCACATCCGCAGGGAGAGGAAGGCCAGTTGGTGTAAGCCAATCCCCTCCCTGAGAACGGGTCTGGAGGTAGGCATCCCTGCTGGTGCAAGATGATGCAGTGACAGGAGCAGGGACAGGATTTCACACAGGCACCTCCGCGGCGGCCTGTGCTACCACCTGTCCCTGGTCCTGCACTGCACCACTAGCACCAGTGGAATCCCCACCTCCAGACCCCGCCTCTGTTGCTTGCACGGCCTCCTCCTCCACCAAACCCCCCATCAACCTGGGTGACTCCGTGCCAGCTTCCTCCGTTGTGCCCTGTGGGGTCCCAGATGCCCCTTCTGCTGCCGAGGAGTCCAACTCCAACCTCTGCCTCCTGGACCTCCCCCCGGCAGCTGCGGCCTCGGACGCGGCACCGGACTCCTCACTCCCCGACGAGATCACAACCTTGGAGGGGAGCCGGGCCTTGCGTCTCCGGCTGGTGGTGCGACCCCTGCCGCTGTGCTCCACAGCACCTTCTCCGCCCTCTTCATCAGTTGACGCTGCAGACAGGGAGAAATAAAACACAGGCATCAGGGCACTGTATAATGGACTCATAAACACATGACAGTTGTACATGAGTGGCATTAGCAAACCTCAGACATGGCATCACAATCCCCAACACACATGTCATTTCAACTTGCACACATGAGCTATACCACAGCCATATCGCAACAGCCAGCACCATCCATACACATACAACAGCATGAGCAGGTAAAGGTGAGCCAGACATCACATGCGACACAGGGAGTGCACTACACATGCACACACACCACCACACTTGCATGCATGTGTGCACCTCCGCCAACTGTCGCAGTGTTCAGATCGGCATCCATGTCACACCTGCCAATCATTCTTCCACATCCTTTGCCATGCAGCCTACACACACAAGGACCATCCATGTGTCACACATGAGAGCCCTCGCATGTGTCAGCCTCACAGCCCTGTACCCCCCCCATGCTTGGCCACACAAAACCACATGTGCAACCTGCACACTCCTGCCACACCACCACACGCACAGCTTACAATCAGTATGCATGTACACTTACCGCTCGACTCCAGACGGGTCTGCCTCTCAAGGACCTGGACGTGGAGCGCAGGGTATATGTGTTCCAGGACCCTCATCTGATCTTCCGACAAGTGGCCCCGGCGCCCCTTAGCATCTGCTGCTTTCAGAAGGCGCCGGGCCTTCTTGAGGGTCCTGGACCTGAAGTCCTCCCAGCGCTTCTTCACATGATGGAATAGTCGGACTGCCACCCCCTCCGCGTTGATGGCAGTCACGATGTCCGTCCAGATCCGAGTCCGTCCTTCCTTGTCAGCGCGCAACCTTCCAAAGAGGGCATCATACTGCCCTAGGACATGCTCCACCAGGACACCAACTTCGGTGGCAGTGAAGCTGGTGCCCCTCTGCCTCTCTGGCCAGGGGTTGCCACTGGTGCCAGATGTTGCAGTGCCCGACATGGCAACCCCAGAGGCAGGAGTGGGTGGGCAACTGGGTCCTGGGGCTGGGCTGTGGAGCGATGGTATCCCAGTCGGGAGTCTTCGGTTCCAGCAGGGGTGGTCACAGCAACAGCACCCCTGGCTGATGTGCAGGCAGCAAATGGCAGGACACGTGGGCAGCAGGCAGCAGCAGATGGCAGGTGGGAGCGTGCTCGGGGCTCTGGGGGGCAGTAATTCGGCCTTCTGGGCAGGAGCGTGGCCTTCCGTGTGCTTACGCGTGGCCAGCTTGATACGGAGTGATTTGACACATGAAAATCCAGCATGTCTGCGTGTAATTCGAGGAAAGGCCCTTAGCGCGTAAGCGCTTCAGCACACATACGTTAATTCATTGGCCCAAAGGCCCCCAGGCGCATCTATGACGTCACGCGCATGGCCGTTGAGAATGGCGCGTGTTAAAAAAAAATACACGTCTGAGTGTCAAAGCGTGTAATTGGTGGAAATAGCCTCAGCGCGTATGCGCGTCTGTGACGTGTGTATAAAAGGTATGTGTAGAACACCATTTCCTTGTACGTGCTTTTCGTGGAGAGCGAGTGGGTGAAATCTGTACTTCTTGTCGGTTCACATGCGATTTACTTCACAGCGTTTCAAGTTCGTACTCCCTGTTACCTCTGACAGCTTTTTCTCTTTTCCTCTTTTTCCTGGGCCTGTTTCCTCAAACAGCGTTCCCTTCTACTGTTGTCCTGTCTCCTCAGACAGAGTACAATTCTTCTTTTGGCGGGGTGTTGCCAACACCCACACGCGCGTCTTTTTCACGCTTTTTTTCCTGGCAGATGGTGAGTCGCGCACGTATTTAACATCTGTGCTTGCCCCGTGTGTCGCATACCCCTTCAGAGGTCATTCTAGGCTGCGTGTGACACGCATACGTTCATTCTTGTGTTTCTGGGTGCCACAGCGTAGTGCAGGTTTATTTTTCCACACACGTGGTCTAGGAGGGGTTGCGTGCACCTTACTTCCCTTTTTTGGGGTGCCTGTGCATTGCGTGACCCGTCATCTTTCCCCAGGGGTGACATACAGCCTTGCTAGAGCACTAGGGTACGATTACCATCTGGTACCCAACCCCTTTGACCCCCAATTGCCCAGGACAATAGTTCACAGCGACTCCCATACGCACAATAACATCAGTGCCATGGCTGGGAGGCAAACAAGCCGTAAGGGTGGCAAAGGTGGCCGAGCCCCAAGTGGTGGCCGTGGTGGATCCAGTAGGGGACGTGGCCGTGACTTGCAGGGTTCCCCTAGCCCCCCATGTGTGGAGGACCAGTCAGGGACACCCATGCCCCCCCCCTGGTTGAGGGTAACGTGGCTGACACCATCCATGCTCAGCCCTTGTTGCACCAGCCCACTGTGGCACCAGACCTGGCACAGGGTGACTCCATGGCTGACTTCCAGGTCAGCAGGTCTAGGCCACGTGCGCCGGTGCACGTTGGTGTCATCAGGCCACGTGGATAAGGGGCAGCTAGGTCATCTGCTGCCCCGAGTAGGCAGGGTGGGGATGCTGCAGGGGCAGCTGCGGCTCCATCCACCCCACCTCTCACACACCCAGCCAGGACAGTGTCGGTCCAAGTCCATCCTGCTGACATTCCCCCTGACACCATCACATTTGAGCTAATGCCTGCACCAACTCCCATGCTGAGTGTGCAATCCCACACTCCTAGTACAGAGTCCACCGGGGCTCCTGCCCCTAGTGTCCAGAGCAGCGTAGGACATTCAGGATCCCCACCACCTTCCAAGCGGAAGAGGAAGAGTGCTCGTCCAGTAGAGGCTGATGCCCCAGACACGGCTACACAGTCCGGCCCGTCAAGGAAGCCCAGCTTCAATGAGGCCGAACTGAATGCACTTGTAGAGTATGTGTCCGCACATGATCGTGAAATGGTGATTGTTGCAGGATCCAAAACCACACCTGCACAACGTCTGGCACACTGGCAGACCATCGCGGACATCATAAGTGCCCTTGGAATCATGAGGCGCACAGCTACTGAATGCTGCAAGCGCTGGAATGACCTGAAGCGCAGGGCAAGGAATAAGCTGGCCTCAAGTCATGCCGCTACTCTAGTGACTGAAGGTGGGTCTCCAGCAGAGGACGTAGAACTCACTCCACATGAGCATGTTGCTGGGACCTACGTCACGGAGGAACAGATCCAAGGCGTGGGAGAACTGGCAGATTACAAGGCATTGTCCGGTGAGTGCACATGCATGTGTGTGTCATCCATATGCATGGTGTGTGTGTGAGGGCTTCTGTTTGGGTGCCAGGTGAGGGTGGGTGTGCCTGAGTGGTTTGGGTCACCCATGTGCCTCATCCAAAACATTCTGCGCACCAGCATTTGGGTATAGCAGTATCCCGTCTGCCAACAGTAGACATCCAGCCCAACACCACGCCAGTTGCCCTTGAAGTGTCATCTTGCTACAACATTGTTGCTTATTTTTCTCTGTTTATTCAGGCAGATTGTTTGCATTCCACCACTTTTACTAGGCATTTCTCAGTCCTATTGTCACATGTCTGACATGGCTATGGTACAATGGACTGACTTTGTTTCCTGGATACCATTTGTTTAGACATGTCCCTGTGCTATAGGACCATTTTGGACTGGCAGCTCCAGGTTAAACATTTGAGCCATTTCAATTAAAAAAGCAATTTCATGAGCAAACTAGACTGACTAGACTGAATGAACAACTGGTGCCCTCCTCTCCCTCTTCACTTTATGGCTAGGGTACATGCCATCTGTGTGATGGCATGTGTATTTGACCTGCCAATCACAGGCCAATGTGTGATACCACTGCTAGGCAGCATGCAGCAAATGTGTTCATCTTCCATCTTGGTGTCATCAATGTGTGCCATCTGCCTCCCCTTCATACGCAGTGACGGTGCATGCATGGGAGGGTTTTAGTCATGTGGGACATGTGTCAATCAAGTACTGGTTCTGTAGCTTCTCAGCCCTAATTGTGTGCCATAGTGCTAATGCCTGTTTCCATTTCTTTTCTTTTATGTCTTTGCAGGGGATGACGCACTTGATACTGCTGGGGTTGTGGAGATGGTGCAGACCCAGGAGGGGTCTCAGTGCCGACCGACCACCAGTGAGGGACGTGGTGTGGTGGTGGGTGAGAACCCACAACTGCTGCAGGTCGTGCTCTCAAGGGGTGTCTCTAGGTGCACCTCCCCCGAGCTGTATTCAGGTGTCGATTCGGATGATGAGACCTATGTGGCGTCGCAGGTGAGTGTTCCTGGGAGGGATTCTGTTCTGTCCGACCCACCTGCACCAGGGGCAGAACCCTCAATGGGGATGTCAGTGTTGGCAGGTACGCCTTTGGTGGTTACGGATGCAGGGTCACACTCCGCAACATCTGATCCTGTTCCTGGGCCAGCAGATCAGAGGGGGAATGCAGTCCTGCAGCCTCAGGCAGTGCCGGCACAGCAAGGCGCAGTTCGCCTTGCCCCAGACAGGTGTGGTGCCCGCCGACATGGTGGCCGTACGCCACCTGGCAATACTGCATGGGAGCAATCCATATACGGTATGGCAACCCAACAGGCAGCATCATCAGAGATGATGGCTCAGGCCATGGATAGGGTGGCCACTTCCATTGTCCCCCCAGAAAGGCTGATGGAGCGACTACAGCAGGCAACAGACTCCATCTGCCAGTCAAACAGGGAGGACATGTTGGCGTCCGACAGGGACAGGCGGGCGGCACTGGCAACTCTGCGGGAAGCCATTTCCATAGAGTCCCATGGCCACAGGGAAGCCCTGAGGGTGGAACTCCGTCACCTCAGGACGACTCTTGTTGAGCTTGAGGCTTCAACAAACACAAGGACAGAACAGCAGCTGGAGCGTCTCACATGTACGCTCTCAGCTGAGATGCAGGCAACTCGTGAGGAGGTCCGGTCATCCCGTGAGTTATTGCATGGGGACCTCCGCACGATTATCCTCCAGAACCAGACCTTCCAGACCCGCATGCTTGCTGCCATGGAGGACCAGACTAGGGATTTGCGTGGGGTGCCTCCCATAGTGCCACCACCTCCTGAGGCAGCTGCAGAGTCTGGGGAGAGCGACAGCAGTGATTCTCTCACAATAGGGTAGCCGTGCAGGCTATGAGCCCATGGAGGTGTTTTTTTTTTCGCAAGATCCACACAGGTGGGTTTTGGTGTGCACCCTGTCCTCGGACCTCCTGGGTGGCCTCCCCCACCCCCCTGGGCCCATTAATGGCCATTTTTGATTTTTTATTTATTTATTTATTTTTTAAATTTTTGATTTTTTGGACAGTGTGTTGCCTTGTGTGGCTCCCGTGGGCATAGGCTGTATTGTGGCCGGGCATATGCAGGCTTGTCATGAATTTGGGTCAGATGCTTCGGTTTGTGTGACACACACCCCTCCTGCTTCCCGTTTCCATGGGCTTGCAAAGGGTGTGCCCAAGTGACATTGACGTACACGGTGACGTTGGACTCCCATTTGATGTGTGGGCAGTCTGGAGTCAATACTGTGTATACATTCCTAGTGCATATTGTTGTTGTATTGTACACTGCATGGTGTATTGATATGTGCCTCTGCATCCATCTCATCCTCCTAATTTGCAGGTCCATTTCTCATGTCTTCACAAGGCGGTCTACTTTGGAACTGGATTCCATGTTGTAAGCAGTGCACCTACATTCTTGCGTGGCGCTAACACTGTATACTTGGAAGTGTTCGAAGTGCTGGCATTATCAGGTAGTGAGGCTACCAATTTTTTAAGTCTGTACTGTCATGTTTATGGTAGGTTGGAGGTTGTGTAGGTGATTGGTATTCTTGGTAAGTACTTGGTAATGTGTGTTGTAGGTCCTGCATTACTGTGAACATTTCATGTGTGGCCAGTTTCCATTAGGGACACTGTAGTTGGTGACACTTGGGGCATGTTGTGGGGATTAATTTGTTTGCTCTCACATTGCATGACATGCCATGGTGTGTTGTGTGGCTGTGCCGGGGAGGGGTTGGGTGACATGGCACTGTTCTCATGTAGTATTTTGCAAGTGGGTAATGCTGCATGGAAGTGTGTCTTTTGATGACACTGCATTGGTGGTGTTTGTGTAGGTAGGGATGCACACATTGTGACACTTCCACATGAACAATCTCACTCTGCTATGGTTCTGACAGTTGACCGTCCCTTTGTTCGTCATAATTGTCAGGTCGCGTCATCATTGCTTATCAGATGGTATGTGCCAGGGCTGTGTGCACTCCACAGGGGTGTGATTTCTATGTGAAGTAATTAGCCACCAGCTGCGTACGGGCTGCCTCACCCCGTGCCCTTTCCCCTCCCATGCGCAGCGGGCGTGCATGTGGTTGGGGATGTGGGGGCACCACCATGTCCACAGCCAGGCCCCGGCGTGTTGCAACATTGTGCAGGACACATGCTGCACCTATGATCCTGCACACTACTGGGGGCGCATATAACAGCTGCCCGCCAGAACGGTCAAGGGAGCGAAAGCGTGACTTGAGCACTCCGAATGTGCGCTCCACTATGCCCCGGGTTGCAATATGGGCTGTGTTGTATCTTACCTCGGGAGGCGTGATGGGGTTCCGAATTGGCGTCATCATGTGGGTGCTCAGAGGGTAGGCACTGTCCCCTGGTGAGGAGGTGATGAGTATCATTAGTGGGGTAGTGACATAACTCTGCATCTGACATGCATGCATGTGCAGTGGCATTCATACTCACCAAGCAGCCATGTATCGCCATGCCGCCCAGCTTCTAGGTCCCGGCTTAGTGTAGACATTCGGTAAATGAAGCTGTCGTGGGTGGACCCTGGATAGTTGGCATATACTGAGGTGATGATTCCCTCAGCATTACATACTACTTGCACGTTGATGGAATGCCAGTGCTTGCGGTTCCTATAGATGTGCTCAGATGCCCTGGGGGGACGTAGTGCCACATGGGTGCAGTCAATGGCACCTAGCACTTTGGGGAATTGTGCCTTTCTGCAGGTGTCCTGGGCAGGTATATGTGCCTGCGGACTGATGGGCGTGCAGTGATGATGTTCAAGACCTGGTGTAGGCAGCGTGACTGCGTGGCCTGTGACACCCCACCCACTATGGCACTTGTCCGCTGAAATGATCCAGTGGCCAAGAAGTGCAGTACATTAAGGACTTTCTCCAGGGGGCTGAGTGCTTGGGAGCACAGGGTGGATGATGTGAGGTCATCCTCCCACTCACTCACCAGGTCCAGTATTATGTGAGGTGGAAACCTGTACCTCCCATACACCTGGTCATCAGGCATCCCAAAAAGGCTGGTTCTGGGTGTGAAAATTCAGGCCCTCACTATCCTCCTCCTCCTCCTTTGGTAACCCACGGCCACTGCTGCTAGGAACGGTATATTCATCCTGGCGTCTGGGCTTGTTTGTTGTTTGCGCGCACTTTTATGCTGCGCGGGTCGACCTACGCCTGCTTCCTGCTGGCGTACGTGTTTCCGGATTAGCACGTTTTTTTGTGCGCATGCCTTAGCCCCGTTCAATTCCATGGATACGTGTTGTTGGCAAGCGTGTAAAACTTCCCGCGCACCCCTGTAATACACGTACCCAAGCAAATCGCGTGTGAGAATTCCCACGCACCCCTGTAATACACGTACCCAAGCAAATCGCGTGTGAGAATTCCCGCGCACCCCTGTAATACACGTACCCAAGCAAATCGCGTGTGAGAATTCCCGCGCACCCATGTAATACACATACCCAAGCAAATCGCGTGTGAGAATTCCCGCGCACCCCTGTAATACACGTACCCAAGCAAATCGCGTGTGAGAATTCCTGCGCACCTCTGTAATACACGTACCCAAGCAAATCGCGTGTGAGAATTCCCGCGCACCCCTGCAATACACGTACCCAGGCCAATTGCGTGTACGCGCACTTTCCTCCAATTACACGCAATGATACTCTGACGTGCAGTGTTTCCACGTGTGCTCTGTCATCACGTGCTATGAGGGAAACACCCGCGCACGTCACGTCACAGACGCGCTTACGCGCTGAGGGCCTTTGGTCCAATGGAATCGCATATGCGTGCTGATGCGCTTACGCGCTAAGGCCCTTTGCTCGAATTTCACATTGACGTGCAGGATTTTCACGTGCCAATTCACTCCGTATCAAGCTGGCCACGCGTAAGCACACGGAAGACCACGCTCCTGCCCAGAAGGCCGAATTACTGCCCCCCAGAGCCCCGAGCAGCCTCCCACAAGCCATCTGCTGCTGATTCCTGCCTGCTGCCCTGCCATTTTGTGCCTGCACATCTGCAATCTGCAGGGGTCCAGTTGCTGTGTCCACCCCTGCTGGAACAGAAGACTCCCGACTGGTATACCATCGCTCCACAGCTCAGCCCCAGGACCCAGTTGCCCACCCACTCCTGCCTCTGGGGTTGCCATGTCAGGCACTGCAACATCTGGCACCAGTGGCAACCCCCGGCCAGAGAGGCAGAGGGGCACCAGCTTCACTGCCACCGAAGTTGGTGTCCTGGTGGAGCAAGTCCTGGGGCAGTATGATGCCCTCTTCGGATCGTCACGCGCCAACAAGGAAGGACGGGACAGGATCTGGGACGACTTGGTGGTTGCCATCAACGCGGAGGGGGTGGCAACCCGCAACATCCAGAAAGTCAAGAAGCGCTGGGAGGACTTGAGGTCCAGGACCCTCTTGAAGGCCTGGCGCCTCGTGGAGGGGGGCCGGGGCCGCATGAGTACCATCCAGCTGAGGGTCCTGGAACGTGTAGACCCAGCGCTCCATGCCCAGATCCTTGCGAGGCAGACCCATCTGGAGTTGAGCGGTAAGTGGGCAAGCATTGCTGTGTGAGACCGGGCATGTTGCAGTGTGCTGGTTGTCTGATTCTTGCCTGTATGTGTGGCATAGGCCATGTATGCATGTATGTGTGCAGGGACATCATGGTCATGCATGTAAGACCAGTAATGTGTGAACCACACGGTTGGTGCATGTGTTTAAATGCAACATGGGGAGCCCTATGCGGATTGGACACATGAGAGCATGCCAGTCTCTGTTCCTGGACATGGGTGGGGGTGAGGGATGGGTGCTGATGCCATGTACATGTATGGTATCCATGTCTGTGTGTCTGACCTGCGTGTCTGTGACTTGTGAATGCCATGGATGAATGACACATGTCTGTGACAATGTACAGATTCACAGATGCAGCCTAGTTATCCTTGTATCCACTGTGTCTGGGGTGTACAAGGCCAGATGGATGAAATTACGTTGATGTGTGTGCATGTGATAGGCATGACCTATAATGCATGTGAGTTCCATAACAATATTGTATGTTTGGACAGTCCCTTGGACATGTATGCAAATGTCCATAGCATGTGCCATGCCTGTTACTGTGTGTGCTTTGCCTGCACTGACCCATGTGTTGTGGAGGGACATGATGGAAGTGATCTTTGACAGTGCCACTTATCTGCTATTGCTTCCTGTCTAGGGGACCATTGTACAGTACCCTGATGCTTGTGTTCTATGTCTCCCTTTACACAGCGGCAAGTGAAGAAGAGGGCGGTTACGGCGCTGTGGAGCAAAGCGGCGGGGATGCCCCCACGGCTGCAGCGGAAGGGGTGGGTGAGCCCCCACAGGGGCTTGCAACGGGGGAAGACTGTGTGGAGCCATCCAGGTTGGTGGTTTCCACAGAGGAGGAGGAGGCCGCTACTGAGGCGCACAGGGGGCCTGGTGGGGGCATCCCTGCTGGTGCAAGTGGTGCAGTCCAGGGGCATGGGCAGGAGGCAGCACAGGTCGCCGTGGAGGGGCCTGTGCATGTCACTGTCCCTGACACTGTGACTGCACCACCATGCACCAGCAAGGATGCCCCATCCCAGGCCCGTCCGCAGGTAGGGGGGATGTCCATGTCATCTGACTCCCCTCCACCTGCGGACGAGGGGACCCGTGGCCGTATGGAGAAGGTCCTGATTGGTGTCGCGTTGCACACAGGTGTCATTCGTGATGACGTGCATGCTTCCCGGGAGGAGCTTGCACGTCATCACGAAGAGCACTGTGCCAACTTGGCCCAGTTGGGATCGGCCGTTGTTGGGGGTTTCATACATGTGTCGACCAATCTGGCGGCCCTCTCCTCCTCTGTGGAGACTATACGCTAGTCGTTCTCCATGCCGTCTTCCGGCCCAGATGCCACCAGGGCCCCCTGTGGACCTGCCCTGACCAACGCAGCCAGCTTGGTGGGGATCCCATCCCTGCCACAGTCGGGAGTCGGAGGTCCAGCAGGGGTGGACACCACAGCAACTGGACCCCAGCAGATGGAGGATGTGCCGGCATCATTGGGCAGGGCACGTGCACGACAGCGTCGGTGGATTCCATCAGCCTGGATGCCGTCGTGCAGCAGCGCAGTCAACGTGGGAGGCATCATGGCTCGGGGCAATCCACATCGGAGGGGCAGGCATCGGCCGGAGGGCAGGAGGACCCAGGACGGGAAGTGTCTTCCATGTGGCAGCGGTTGAGCCAGCAGATAGGTGTGGAGCGGCGGCGGGCGGAAGAGGCGCGGCTCACGGTGGTCAGGGCGGAGAACTCCATGCGGAGGGCCCTGAGGCGGGCCGAGTGCCTCGAGGGAATCCGCAGGGAGTTGGAGGAGGACATGTCGGCGTCCCTGCGGACCCTCGGGGTCATGGAACAGGACCGCCTCCGGGACATCGAACAGGAGTTCGATGATGCCCTGGCCCGGGACACCACGCAGTGAGCCGCTGGACTAGCCCGCCGCCTTTGTATATAGTTAATTAGTGTTAGGTTTTATTTCTTTTTTTTAATTTGGGGCACTTGGACTATGCCCCACTTTTTTGTATATAGTTATTAGTTAGGTAGGTTTTATCGTAGGTTTCATTTACATCGTTGGGATCATGGACCATGGATTTGCTCTTTGTACATAGTGTGACAGTGGATTTGTGGCCTTCATCTTTTATTATTTTTTTCACCATGGAGCAATGTATTTTCACTTTACTTTCCCTTTGGATTTGCTTTGTTGGTCAGTGACTTTGGACACAATTTCTTTACGGTTATTTTGGAGTCCCATTTTCGTTATTTATTATTTTTGTGGACATGCTACATTTTAATATTTGTTGCCATTATTGTTTGTTTAGATTTCATTCACTTCATTTACACTGTAATACATTTTTGTTTCTTACTTCAATGTGTGGACTTCTCTCATTGGTTTCATGCCTGTCAGAATGTGAGTATTCACAGTCATGTGTTGCCATTGTGTGGGTCTGACGGACTTGTACTCATGCGCATACTGCTTGTTTGGTATCTATCATGTAATGGGTATTTCCATTTTGAATGGATGTAAAGCTTGGTTGGGTGTTTGGACTGGGGTGGCGTGGGGTGGGATTTGGGTGGGCATAGGAGCCTGGATCTGAATTGTGATGACGTGTTGGCTGGGGACATGTGTGTGGGTCTGCTGTAGTACTGCCCGGCACCCCCGAAATACACGTACCCTGCTGAAGTCGCGTGTGGAACTTCCCGCGCACCCCGGAATACACGTACCCTGCAGAATTAGCGTGTGGAACTTCACGCGCACCCCGGAATCCACATACCCTGCTGAAATCGCGTGTGGGACTTCCCGCGCACCCCGGAATACACGGACCCAGGCAATTTGCGTATGGGACTTCCCGCGCACCCCGGAATACACGGACCCAGGCAATTTGCGTGTGGAACTTCCCGCGCAGGCCGGAATACACGTACCGTGGCCAATCGCGTGTGGACCTTCCCGCGCACCCCGGAATACATGTACCCTGCAGAATTAGCACGTGGAACTTCACGCGCACCCCGGAATCCACGTACCCTGCTGAAATCACGTGTGGAACTTCCCGCGCACCCCGGAATACACGTACCCAGGCCTATCGCGTGTGGGACTTCCCGCACACCCCGGAATACACGGACCCAGGCAGTTCGTGTGTGGGACTTCCAACGCACCCCGGAATACACAGACCCAGGCAATTCGCATGTGGAACTTCCCACGCACCCCGGAATACACATACCCAGGCAAATCGCGTGTGGGACTTTCCGCGCAGCAAAGAATACACGCACACGCTATTTTTCACAAAGCGGGTGTCCGTGTTTGTCGCGTACCCCTTTGCACGTCATTTGTCTTAGAGGGCCACAGTATGTGACATACATCATAGTTGTATATAGGTGCTTTTTGTTGGTGCACATTTTGACGCACATTTATTTCAGGGGCAGGGACAATACCGCCTGCTTTCTTGTGGCGGACGTGTTTGGGCCTGTGCGCTGGTTTGACCGTGCGCTGGTTTGCCCTATTGGATTCCATGAATACGTGTTGGAGGTGAGCGTGTGGGCGTTCCGCGCACTTGCCTCCTGTACTTCCTCTGTGACGCCCACATTTTGACGAGTTGTTCCCCATTCCGAGTGTTACGCCCCGTGTTCCGCCTACTTTTGTTGTGGGCGCCGCGCTATGTGCGATTTCGCTGTGGCGCACGGCGTTAGATATCCTGTGTGCCGGCGTGCGCCGCGCACTTTTTCAGCGCACATCCAATATTTTTCTCGTGCACGGCCTTCCATGAATCGATGTGCGCTGGTTTCCCAGCGATTTTCGCACTTGCACTGCGATTTTCGCACTTGCACTGCGATTCGCACGTTTTGGCACCTCTGCGCGGGAATTTTCGGCGCACATTAATTCCATGAATCGACACCTTAGTCTTTGCATCATGATTTTGGCAGTTTTACTTAAATTTAAAAATATGATTTGAATCCCATAATATAAATCGGCCAAAGTGGGAATGGTTCTAAAAGGCTATGAACACCTTGAAGCCCATGTTTACAAAAAATGTTAACTCATATTGTGCACACCAATGCCTCTACTGCCCGCTCATTCAAAGTTTGCCCCACAGTACGAGACTTGTTTGGTGCATTCGGCTCTCCAGCTAAATAAGTTGTGCACTCTCGTCTTAGTCAAAGCCAATCGCCGTGGGCATGCCTGCGGCATGCCATGTTCACGCCCTACTGTCTCAATTCAAACTGCACAGATTTATTTTCTGGTAACGCAGTCACTCTTTTCCTCGCATCCATCTACACTCTGCTGTATCTGTTTTGCCTCACAAATGAATTTTCTTTTTCAAACATTCTCTCTTGAATTCGTTATGTCGTCGACACAGTGCATTCTTCACGAGTTTAATCTCTCTTTGCTTTTTTACGAATTGTATTAGGCAACTAATAAGGAATCCAGAAACCTTGAGGAGATTTACTGTAAACAAACGTGACCTGGAACTTTTGCTTGACTGTTTGTTTTGTGAGTATTTGTAGTATGACGCAGCAGAAAGAAAGAGCTGAGTGGCATTGTTCCAAAGAAAATAGACTAATTCGTGCATGTCCGTGCACGTACCCACACATGCAAGTTGTGTGTTCCTAATTTTGAATGGCATTTTTGAACATGCTTTTAATTAAATTTGGTGGCTATTTGAGTGACGGATTTCACTGGCATGGGCAGCCATAGTTTATCCAGTTGCCTGAACCAGTTTCCGGCACAATGCAACAATCTGAAAAATGGCCATCAATTACAGGCGATCTTCCTATTTTGAAAAGAAGGCTGTCATAGGTTAATTTGAAAAAGAACATGCGTATTCTGGAAGAGATGGCCCAGTTGCCCAATGATACCTTCGGAAGGCACCAGTGTCCTCGGGCGTGCTGTTGACATGCACTCTATAAGCCTATCTGACAACATATGGTATTTTATTTTCTTGCATTTTAACATTTTTATTAAAGCTTCATCACAGTAGGCACAGCTGCCCTTGTTTAACTTCACTGGTTGCATGTGGCGAACGAGCTAAAAAAAAAAGCCTTTCTTTAATGCGCGTGCATCATTCACAGTATTTACCTGCCGCGCCTATATTAAGAAATGCACATGTTTTCGTCTAGTTGCGGTTTGCATTCCACAAATTGCAACCTCGTGGACATTCCAAAGTATAGGCATGGTGACTCTGCGGTGGAGCCTTCTCTCGAAAAGATGCATTAGTCTGTAAAGTTCCTTCAACAAGTTTAGTAATACACTTAAAACATACCCTTTTCAGCTCTGACAGGGCTCTTTCTCAATACTGCAGCATTTCTATGTGCTCAGTGGCCATTCGTGGCATGCAGTGCCCCAGAAAAACCTAGGTGTGTGGACTTCTCTGGATTATAACTGCCATTGTTATTCTGGCCTTTCACCCCTCTGAATCATGACCAGCACCTCCCATGTTGTCCTCCCACACTGTAAGATATATAATTTGATATGTCATTCTTTTCACTAAGTGGACACTCCGGATTGAACGTCACTGACATACAACCCCACTCCACAATTCCGGGGACAAGAAACAGGCTAATTTAGGAATACATCATTTCTTTTATTACAATAAAATCAATGCAATGGTGGTTCCCAAGCTTTATGCAGGGGAGGTCACCCCAATATTAGACAAACACAGCAGCTTGTCCAGAAAAACCAAATCTCTTTATTTCTTGCACACATATGCATCTATTTACATAATCAAATCTCAATACGTTTAATTTGGAATAACAACAGTTTTTTAGGCGTAATTCTGCCACATGTCGGTCATTGTATCAAAACTCTTTTGACTTCAAGACAGTTCTAAATTACACATAAGGTACATACATTTTTGGAATAACTTTTTTCCCCCCAATATCATCAACAAATGCTGGAATCAGAGAAATTTTGCAAATGTAGAAATGGGGATGCACTATCAACACACCAAGTGTCACAGAAAGTATAGGCTCTGAGAATTCTGCCGGCATGAGGAGCCATGACAAGCTGACCAAAGTTAGGCCATTTTACTGGACCGGGCCCTTGTTGCATTTCACTATCATCTTAACACCACCAAGAATACCATTCTGTCACGTTAGGCTGAATGTATAACACTAAGATGACAGGGTCGGGGTCGGCTGTCTCCTGCTTTAGAGGTAGTTACTAACATCAGGGTGACAGGTTTTGGCATTCACAACACTAGGCCCATTTCTGAATATTCTGTCATTTACTATAATCAAACTGCAGTCCTGCTTCCCTTCAGAGAAAACCATGATGCCGGTACCCGTGGTGGAGGGGCAGGACACGCACTAGCTATTGTTTCAAGAATTAGACCTTGACTGCTCCTTCTCATGAAGCTGTTCCCAGGACATTAGAGCATTTCACAAAGTAATAGTTTCTGTCCTTGGCACAGAGCAGACGAACACAAGAGTTACTAAAGGGCATTTTTTCAATATGAACAAAGACCACGTCTAGAGATGATGCCAGAAAATTAAACCAGGCAAGTGGCTCTACTGCCCTCTATTGAGTCTTAGGACTGCTGGATACATGATAGGGTGGGCTACAAAAACACATAAATATAAATAATTAGTTCTCCGAAAGGGTGCTCTAGTTATACTACTCATGAGACCACCTGTTTCCCAAGAGATATCGGGTCTTGGCTAAAAGACTTAGTTTAGGAGACAGCAACATGTTACACTAAGGCAGTTGCAAAAAGTATGTTAAAGCTTGAGGGGTTGCAAGGCCTGAGAACAAGGGGTTTTCCAAGATGACCGGTCCCACAGGAGAGAAGCTCGCTGCTTCAAGTTTGTTGCCACAGGGGGTTGGTTTCAATTTTTCTGTTGATTTTGCAATTAGGGAGTCTGCAGGGGGATGCACTCACTACGTCACTAAGATTTCACTAACCAATTAACTGTGATAATTTATGTTGCTTTTAGGTACTCATATATGGGGCAGCCAATGGGGATGATACAATTATAATACACCTGATATTTTGTATTATATGTTAATCTTGCCTTTAAATTCTGTAGCCCAACGTGGGTGGGTTGAGTTTTCAGTTTTCAGTTTTTCACTTTCCCGGAGCAGACTGGCTCTCCCGGCCGTTCAAATGCATGCATTAAAGCTGTTTTCCTGGCATCTAGTGCCTCATGTTATTGTTTCCTTGGATTGATTTTTTGGGTCTTAAACCACATTTTGGGTGACCCAGACGTGATCACCAGCTCTCCTGAGGGAAGCTGACAGTCCTTCTGCCACACGCCCCAGGCTGCCGTGCCCTGCCCACCTGAGAGCAGTTTCCTTGTATAACCAATGGATAAGTGAACAGACATTATGTTTGTTTAAATGTCTATCTGATCCCTGGAAGGGGGCGGGGCTGCCAATCTGGGAGATGCAGGCAGTTCGAGGGGGACACAGCATCGAGGGGACTCGGAGCACCTAGTAAGTTGAGAGCATGTTTTGTGTGGAAATACACTATTTTTCCTTTTGTTGATTTGCTGTTTTTCCGTTTGCTATTGTTTTGGTTGTTAAGCCAAAGTGGGATTTTGATATTTAAATTAATTAATGAGCAGGATGGAAATGCTCCTCTGAGAGAGAAAAGACAAAGTTATGAAGCTGATAGAAGGGTTAGCCATCAGTTCCAGAGAGAAGGGAACTTGAGGAGGTTTTGAGTACCCCTGTGCCAGGACAAGAGGAAGAATTTACATTATTGGGTATATACATGTATCTTTTTTGGTTATGTTATGTTTAAGGTTCTTATACCATGCACTGTCAGCACCTGCGTGTTCCCTTGGCGCTCTGGTAGATCTGTAGGGCAAGAGGGTACAGGGGCTTAAGTTAGTAGGACTGAGCGGGAGAAAGAGCAAGGGAGCTGTGATGTGCTGTTGGCAGCTTCATTCGGTTTACACCGTTCGCTGAGTGTAGGTGTCTTTTTTGGTTGGTAGCCATCATGTGGTGTTGTGCGAGGCTATGTGTGGTTTGTTGCGTTGTTCTAGTGTGGTGAAGTGCATGCGGTTTGTTGTGCTGTAGAGATGTGGTTGTGTTTAGAGTTTGAGTGGTGTCTGCAGAAGGGTGAGATTTTTAGTAGGGTTCGTTAGTGATGGTACCCTATCCTACCCCCACTGTTTTAATTGACTGACTGAGGCATGTGTCTCTTCCCCTGTCATATATTCTGGTGTGCTACTGTTAAGATGGATTTCTAAACTCGGACCTGGTGGGCAGAAGTTTAGGAGGCCACCATCGGTTTAGTGAAACAGGCCTTCTAGCCAAGTCAGAGCAATCTAGGTAGCTTGGCAGGCAGTCAAGACTAAGGGCCTCATTACGAGTTTGGAGGCAACTCGGGTCCGGGTCTGGGTTCCCTAAATGGGGAAATACCGGGCCATTCCGACCTTGGAGGGCCCGGTATTTCCCCATCCAGGGAACCCATAGGGCTCAATGGGAATGGGGAGCATACTAACAACGGGCCCGATAATGACGGGCCCGTTGTTAGCATGCTGGTCCCCTCGCAAGACCCGCTAAGGACGTCTGGTGAAAGGGGTTAACAGCTCCGGCACCAATACCGGGGCCGTTAACCCCTTACCGCCCCTCTCGTAATGAGGCCCTAAGTCTCAGGACGGATAAGAGGGATCGGAAGCCCACAATGAGCACACACAGCAACTAACCACAAATTACTCTTAGACAAGTGTATATGAAAAATATCTATATATTTATTGTTAGTGGGACCAAATAGACACTAGCCCTTTAGCAATGAGGAAACAGTTATCACACAAATCCTTAAACTATACAATACATATACATTACATTTCCTATTGCAATTCAGTGATAAGATACAACCACAACCTGTGAAGAGGGGGTTAAGTTAACGCACAGATGGCATTAGGCAATCCTTCAGAGTTCATTCTGTAACTTTTGGGTTCAACCCTAAGAAGAGTGGAGCCTTGTGCTCAACAGTACAGTTGTGCATAAAAACGCATGATCGCACAGGTGAGACAATTAGCGGGTCTTCTTGGAAGGGCTGTAGCAAGTCAGCAAGGGGCTTCAGGCGATGAAGAATTAGTTCCCACTATTCGAGTAGGCCCTGCCCTTGGCGGCACAGAAGTGTACAAATGGCTAGAATCGCTAGGGAGTGCAGGCTAACCCAGCTAAGTTCGAATACCTTTAGGGGATACTCGTGCGTAAAAGTGATCGGTTGTGCAAGTACTCACAGAGCCTCCGCACAGTCTGGACCAAACTTTGCCAGTTTAGTTGAGGTTGCTAGTAGGTTCGAGTCCTGCAGTTTCGCGGCGCTCTGGCTTTCAGCGGCTGCAGTGGAGAATTATCATCCGTGACGGGATAGTTGCCTTTTCTCAGCTTCCAAAGGAGGTATGAAGAAAATACCGGTGCAGCTGGCTTCAGGGCACTAGAGAGCAGACCAGCAGGGAAACTATAGTGAACGTCACCAGCAGGTAGTGACGCGGGAATCGTGGGTGCAGGTAGTGTTACGCACTCTCCTAATTCGGGACGCAGGGGAGCTAGGCCTGCAGAATTTAGCAGCAGAATGCACAGGACCACAAGCAAGCGATGCCCCAAGTCTCCGGTCTGCACTCAAGATGTTGGCGGTGCTGTGGGTTACCCTGAGGTAGAGCTGGACAGTTTGCTGGATGGCCCAGGAACACGCCTGAAGGGGCTAGTTTGGTGGGTAAGCAGGGGGCCCTGACAGTAGTTGTTCCCACTACTCCAAAGGGCAAAGCGCCTTGGCAGGCCTTCTCATTCAAAGAAGAAAGCAGGGGTCCGACGGGATCGCAGAGGGCAAAGGGTGCCAAAACCTTTCAAAGTGTATCCAGTGGTTTCACAAGTCCATTTCTTCATGTAGGAGGCTTGGCTCCTTCTGTAGTTTGGTGAGGACACAGGTGACCGACCTGGAATGGCTGCAGAACCCCTTCTCTTATCCAAGATTAGCTTTGCCCCAAAATTGAGGACTTCCAATATAAGATCTGCTCTCTTGCAGGCATCCCAGACGTGGGTCCACGGTGGTCTCAGTCATTCAGGCACTACAGACATCCTGGCACCAGTGGTGTGGATTAGGACAAGACAGTCCCAACCCATTTCCTGGAGACACATACGTGACAGGTAGAACCCCGCAAAAGAGATGGAGAGGTTTTGGAGGGAGGCTACATGCCCAAATAAGAAAAACCGGTGTTACTCGATTTGGGTGAAGACAAGGGACAAAATGGCCATGGGACAGAACAAAATACATTGTGGCTCAGCCATTTCCGGAACTGGCCACAGTCTTAACCCAAACGTAACTCAGTAAAAAGAAGTAACAATTTATGAAACGTAACTGCTGCCACCAGTTCATCCCAGTCACACGTATATTCACCAAAAAATCCTTTGAGAGCGCGTAGGGCCATAAAACAAAAAGGAACCCCAGCGCACGGTCCTAGAAGTTAAATTGTGCACTGTTGACTAAGGTAAACATAGTTTCCCATTACTGACAGCCTGAAGGACGTGTCAGTTTCCCCATAACAAGTGAACAAAAGCCCAGGGGAGTTCAGCTGAAGGCTGGACTCCACTGGAAAAAGTCAGGTTAGGATGGCCAAACAAAAGCAAAAGGTTTGGGGGGTCCATAAATGGAGAAAAAATTGCGCATAAATGAAATTTTTCTAACAGCTACCACTTCTATGTTGTGTGCAGAAAAGTGGGTGCTCAATGCGCTATTCAGTGGCGTTACCTTTCCACCCCCAGTGTTCAGACCACGTTCTACCCCTATCTCTTCCCGCTTAGCCCACCCTGGTCTGCAGCAGCCACCAGCCCCACAGGTTCCTCTGGAGGTTGGGGGGTGCACTCCCTCTGCCCCTCTGCCTCACGCTCGGGGTCCATCAGTTCAGAGATCGTGATGCCTCTCTCTTCACATTTATTCCTCTAAGGCTCTCTGTCAATGGTCCGATTAGGTCAGCTGCACCTCTTTGCCCTGTTCCCCATTTGATACTCTATAGGGAAGGGTACACTTAAGTCTCCCTCTCATTTGGATGGCTCTCTTCTTCTTTGAACACCACTCCATTCTGTTTTACTCCGTATTCCTTCTTATGGGCCAAAATGGCTGAATTTGGGCTCAATGGCAAATGCAGTGACACCCAGAACTGAGACACAGCAGCAAATGACAAAACACCTAAATTTGAGGTACCTCAATTCATTGTGTAATGCCCAAATCGGGACTCAACAGTGAAGGCAGTGACACCTAAAGGTACATCGATGTTTGCTTGGAGGCCCACATTTTAAAGCACCCCTGTGCTTTTGTGCTCCCTGTCCCCGGTGGTCCTTCAGTTCTGAGTTTGGGACACCTCTATCTCCCCTTCTTTATTTAAGGCCTTCTATTTGAGGTTCAGGCCCATTTCTCTCCTGTGTTCCCTGTTTGACTCTCTATGGGGGGAGGTACACCTGGGCCTCCTTTCCGTTCAGACGCCTCTACTTCCCTGCACTTCACTCCAGTCCAGCCTACTCACCAGTCCTTTTCAGTTGTGCATTCATTCTGTGGGCTGTAGGTCTTGTTCATTCGTTTTCGTCCTGAAGGGGTGAACATTGTGTAAATATAAATGTTTTATTGCAGGATTTAATACAGGTAATTGTATAAATGCAAGTATTTTTCCCACTTTTCCTTCTCTCTTCTTTCCCTTTCCCTGTCCTAGCAGGTATTGTTAGTAATATTGTACATACAAGTGTTTCTGTTGTGGGCTTTGCTACCCAGAGTTTAGATATTGTTGGGCATTGTGTGTATAGGTGATGCTAGCAATTGTGTAAGCGCCAGAGCTTGGTTTTAAGACACTGTTGGTGATGAGGTAAAAGTCAAAGGTGGCTGGTGTTGCAAGTTGTTGACAGGTGTGAATAGAACAATCGCTCGGTGGAGGGGGAGTTTTGAAGGAAACTGTGATTTGATGCTTTTTGGTTTGATAACGGCCATTGAGTCGGCGCTCACAAGACTTTATTTTTTCAAGTTGTTTTAAGTATTGTGATAATATGAACATGCCGTTGGAGGATATGTGAAAAGCAGTACCACAGTACAAGGAAAGAATCTCAAAATATCACTGGGAATGTGTTCAAAAAACTGTAAGGGACATTTTTTACCATGGCCCAAAGAGGGCACACATGATAAGAGTATATTGAAACATTTGCATGCCATTTGTTGTCAACTTATAACGGAAAGCAATTGAAAAATCATCAGAGTATTTTAGATTTATGGAAAAAGTTTGTAGAAGAAACGAGTGTCACTAAGACTGCGAGGGAGGGGCCTGCTATTGCGAGTATGTAAGCGTTGTTCCTAGTGGCGTATTTAGGCTTTCTGCGGCCCTAGGCCCAAATATGTGCATGTGCCCATAACTTTACTCCACCTCTGCCAGATTCTGCACCTTCACCAAATTATGCCCCTTCAGCAAACACTGTCCATGTTGCCCAAACTACACCCCTTCAACCCCATTGTGTCAGGGTCAATGCGTTTGTTTTAGCAGCAATGCAGCGCAGCTAACACAGGTTTGAATCCGGATCCGGCACTTAGGAACCACTCACTGGTATTAAGCGCATTATAAAAGAACAATTATATTTATGTAATCATTTTGGCTCCATAACATTACAAGGACATTTTTAAGGTTGCAGGATTCGAAAGTTCTTACTTCCTCTCTAATAATTCAAGTCTGTCATCTTCTATGTTATGTTAGTTGAAATGGTGTTTTCAGATCTCAGTATACACTGCAGAAAAGGGTGGAGAACAGGGAAGTGCTTGATGCCCAGCTCCTGCCCAAAGATCTACCATCGCACTTGCAGAAGGAGAGAGTACCCAGTTATTTGTGGACCAGTGGCCCATATGATGAAGAGCCGCTGAAGAGCATAGGGGCAGTGCACATTAGTTTAAAGCCAGGTGCAGTACTACCCCGAGTAAAACAGTCCCTCATGTCAAAGGAAGCAGGGGAAGGCATCTACACGACCACTGTAACTTTGTGGCAGCAAAGGGTCATTCGTTTGTCAGAATCCCTATGTAACACGGCTGTGTACCTAATCAAAAAAGAAAAAGGGTCATCTTGGAGGATGGTTGAGGATTTGGACCTGTTGGACAACACTGTATAAGCAGAATGCCCAGTGGTCCCTAATCCTGCTACCACCATTCACAATATTCTCACAGAAGCAACTCACTACATTGTGGTAGACCTTAAGAATTGATTCTTCTCTACCCCACTAGAGTACCACTACTAGGTACTGCAAATCCCTGACAATTTTTAACAGGCTACTGCAGATGGCCCTAGGAAACATACAAACACAGAGCACAGAAATATAATATATAGATGGCATTCTAGTGTGCAGCACCATAGAGGAGCAGTGCAGAAACAGCTCAGTGAATCTCCTTGCATTATTGGCAGAAAATGACTATAAGGTGGATAAGGAGAGGTTGCAGTACTTTCAAAAGGAGGAAGTATACCTGGGACAGATAATATCATCAGCAGGGACAAGAAAAACAGCAGAGAGAGCCCCACCGCAGTACAGCACACACAGACTCCTACCAAGATAAAGCAGTTGCAGGAGTTTTTGGGGTTATGTTATTACTGTCGACCTCGGATATATGATTATTCATTTTACACTAAATCCTGTTGCAGGGCTTAAAGGGCTTAAAGAGGCTTAAAGAGGCTCAGAAGGCAAAAGGGCCAATTGTCTGGACAGACCAAAAGACTGAGGGATTTCAGGTCCTCTAAAAAGCAATCAGTAACACCCCTGTTCTAGCCACACCGGATTACAAAAAGCAATTGTATCTGTTTTCACATTCACATGTTCAGGTAATGACAGCCGTTCTCACTCAGAAGACATCAATGGGACACAAACCCCTGGCTCATTACAGTGGTCTGTTGGACCCAGTCATGAATGGACACTTTCCATGCATGCATGCTCTAGCAGCCGCAGCTTTCACTATAGAAAAATCGGCCACCATCACTATGGGATGCACAGTGACCCTCTACATGGAGCATGCCGCTTTCACAATAGTAGAAAAATCAAAATCCACACTCATGATACAAAAGGCATTAGGATATGGAGTTATTTTGATGAACCCCTCAATACAAGTAGATGAGGTTCCACACTGTCAATCCAGCTACATTCATAACAGAACCAGTAGAAGAGAATGACATAGTACATGACTGCGTGCCACAAACGAGGACACCACGGAGGACAAGCCCCGTGCCAGTGAGGATCCACTTGAAGAAGGGATGGTACTCTTCACAGATGGGTCATCAACAGTAGACTCAGAAGTTAGACACACAGGGTCAGCGGTAGTAAGTCTTGAGGATGGGGAGTACCACGTGGAACAAGGGTACCACTGCCCCAACACTACTTGGCACAAGCAGCAGAATTAGTAGCACGGATAAAAGCACTGCAGCTATCCCAGGGGTGGCTCACTATGATTTATTCTGACTCAGCATATTTTTCATCTATGATACACTGAAGCCTGTCTAGATGGCACGGAGCGCGTTAAAAGAATCAGATGGCACACAGCTACATCATGCAAAATTACTCTCTGACCTGATTGACACGTTAAACCTCCCCATAGCAGTAGCAGTAGTTAAATGCACTGCACACACAGCAAACACACACCCAATAGCAGAGGGACAGTGCAGAGTATATTTGGCAGCAAAAGAAGCTGCATATTTAGAAAATCCAAGTGACAGCATCACAGTTACTGCTTTCACATCACACAGACATAACAGTATCAAATAATGCACTTTCCCACGAAGCTCCATTTGCCCAAAGTGCTCCATATTTAACACAATGCTCCATATGCCCAAAAGATCTGATCTGGAGATAGAATATTTCAGGAAAGCCTTTTATGCCCAAGGCGTTGCTCACTGTTGCCCTTTATCAGTTACATTATCCAGCACACCCCTCCAAATTCAGTAATGCGGCATGACCTGCAACAAGATTGGTGTATTCCAAGTGTGCAGGCACTCGTCAATGAATACATTGATAATTGAATTACTTGCAAGACACACAGCCTGGTCCACAGAAAGCACTCAGGGGAACGTTGACCCGCTCTGAAGGGCACTTCAAATAACTACACGTAGATTATGTGGACATGGTTAACAGGTGTCATAATTATCATTACCTCATTGTTGTTGTTTGTCCATTGTCATGATGGATAGAGGCTGAATCCTGCGTCCACCCTAATGCAAAGAGTGCCACAAGGTTCCTGGTGTAGGATGTATTTCCCCACTGGGGAGTATGTAACATCATAAGACCTGATAATGGAAGCCATTTCGACAACAGTCTTTTTAAATAAGTGGTATCATTGTTAGGAATAAAACACAGGCTGTGTAGTGTTTACCCCCCAGGCAAAAGGGATGGTAGAACACCTCAATGGTTTACTAAAGCAAAGAGTTGGCTGGATTGCCTACCCTTGGCTCTCTTTTCTTTAAGAAACCAACCGGGCTCTGAATATCATTTAACATACCATGAGATAGTCACCGGCAGAAGGATGCATACACCTGTCATATCCACATGCACAACACCTGGTGACCACACAGCTGCGCAGGTTCTGGTGGTGAGTTTCAGGGGTACCTTAGGGACTTAATAAAATCTATCAAATGTATATCTTGCTAGGTTGGGCCCCATCAGCAACAGAGTGCTCCATCGTAGAACTACTTGTCACAGCAGCAACAGCAACAACAGCTCATCCCGGGCGATCGAATATTCGTCCACAAGTTGAAGTTGCTTGCCACATGCAGTGGATACACCTGAGCAACATCCGGAGAGACACCAGCTCCCCGTGCAACCCCTTCCCCTCACATCGACAGGAGCAGGATTAGGGGAGAATAGAGAATAAGGGAAGTATTAGTGTTTTCACTTTTATGAACACAATACAGTAATTTGGCAACGAGGATGGGACTTCATCTCAGGTGCAAGAAGACCAAAATTTAATGAAAAGATGTATGCCCTGTGTTGTTCGCTATTTTGTCTTCTCTCTCTCTCTTTCTTCATGGGCTAGGTTATACGGTTTCGTTCTGGGGGAGGAGAGTACTGTGGCAATAACATTTTTAACAGCATTTCTAACAAGTTACTGCAGATGGACATCAGGAAATACATCAGACACCTTACAATTATTAAGGGCACAAGGAAATGGTGATCAAAATAAGGAGACTGCACCATAGTTAATGCAAAGAATAGAATATAATGTCACACTGATCAAGAAGTCAAAAACATTAAGAAAAGATATTGATGAAACAATGTCAGAGACTGAAGAAAGAATTAGCTAGCTGGCAGACTATCAGCCAAGAGTCAGTGATAGAAACACATGTTCATTAGAAAGAAAGAGCTACAAAACAAGAAAGAAAAAAGGAACTACAAAACATGAAAGAAAAGCCTAGCTAGTGTCAAATGCTAAAGCAGGGGATACTCCAGTATTTTCAGGACAATGAGGGCTCTGTAGCATCCTATTCTACCATTTTGCAGGCCTTCAAGTGTGTGATCAGGTGCTTATGTATCACTAAGTAGGCTGGCTGCCATCCTTAAGGTTGTAAGAGTGAAGTAGATGGCCCATGAGACTAGGTTGCAGGAGCTGGAATCTGGTGAGGGGTTCGCAACGGATGCAGAAGTGCATGCCAGGTTCCGGGAGGTGCTGAACAGGTCAAAGAGGCGGCTGAATGTGAGGTGCGGTATCTTAATAGGAGCATGACAGTGAGGCAGTGAGGGGAAGGTCAGAGGACCGGTACCCTGATAGCTAGTTTGATTAAATCTGAAACTTCTAGTTCGAATAAAGCAGTGCTTGAGAACACAGGGCGAGCTTTTACATACAGATGATGGGATTATGGGGGCGTTTTTCAAATTCTATACATCTCTATACTCATCTCGGCATGCAGTGGGACAGGAAGATATTCATGAGTATTTGGAGCACGTGGGGCTGCTCTGGGTGGCACAGGAGAAAAGAGATTGGCTGGGTAGGTCATCAACAGAGCAGGAGATACATGAGGCTATTGAAGCCCTGCCAGCTGGGAAAGCCACTGGCCCAGACGGGTTCTTCTGTTGATCTTTATGAGCCTTATGTGGATCTATTGGCCCCTCTTACGCTTTGTATGTTTCAACAGTCTCTACATGACGGTGCAGTCCCTGTCTTGCTGCAAGAGGCGGTGGTCACCCCGCTACTAAAAACAGGGAAAGATGCTGATAGTTGCTCCTCCTATCGCCCGATTTCCTTGATCAACCTGGACAATAAAATCCTAGCCTGAGCGCTAACTAATAGACTTTCACCAATTATGCCCAGGTGTGTTCTGTCAGATCAGGCCGGGTTCATACCTGGTAGGTCCACGTTTTATGGACTTCATAGAATTTTCAGTCTCTTGTCAGTGCTGACAGGGGTGTGCGGTTGTTCACACAGAGACTGGTCATCTCACTTTATGCTGCTGACTTAATCTTTTTTTTTCGCAGACCCAGCGGTCAATCTGGCACCGTTAATGAGGGACATTTTGATTTTCGACCACTTGTCCGAGCTTCATGTGAATCCCTCGAAATCAGTACTGTTCCCCTTGATGAATGGAACTGTGAGGTTCCAGGAGGAGTTTGATTTTCAGTGGCATGCAGAGAATACTTGCTATCTTGGGGTGATGGTGGCTAGGTCTCCTGATGTGCTTTATAAAAAGAACTATGGGAAAAAACTGGCACACACAGCGGAATTACTTCGTAGGTCGATAAACCTGCCACTGTCCCTTTTTTGGGCATATATCAGTTATAAAAATGGTGATATTACCCACATTTCTTTACACATTCCTCAATGTACCCATTGTGTTCCGATGACATTATTTAAATCATTCAAGTCTGTGATAACGCGTTTTCTCTGGCAGAGGAGGCAGGCTTAGATACATTGGAAGAAGATGGTGGCCCCTCTAGAGAGGGAAGGACTGTCTCTACCAGATTTCAAAGCCTACTCGACGGCAGCACAAGCATCCTTTTTACAGCACTGCTACGCCCTGACTCTGAATAGGGCACATGTGAAAATAGAACGGGGGATTGTCGCCCCCTCGCTATTGCGGGTTGTTATTCTTACCTTACCTCAGCAAATATTCAGGCTGCAGAATATGGTCAAACTCACCTGTAGTGCCTGGAGAAAAACGGAGGGTGCGGCTCGCAACAGACTACTCTATTCCCTGCTCTTCCCGATGAAGCATGTCCCTGGGATTCCACTGACTGGGGAGAGGGTGTTCGTTCAATGCATGGATAAGTTGGGTATTCAATGCTGGTGAGATCTTTTTCCTAACAGGCATTTTCTCACGCTAGAGGACTTTAAGGCTAAAGGGGAGGTTTCAGCGCTGGATATGTTTGTGTATTTTAGGGTACGGGTCGGACTAAAGTAGAGGTTTGCAGGTTTTCCCCAGGAACCCGGATTTGCACCAGTGTTACATGGGTTGATTAGTTCAGAGCTAAAGTCCAGGATGATCTCCAGGCTATATACGTCTATAATTGCTGGCGTCTCGGGATGGGGGAGGACTTCTGGGTTAAATGGGTGGATGATCTTGGAGCCCCCTTGTCAGATGAAACCTGGAAATACTGCTGTAGGCAGACACGCAAGGTAGCTATCAGTAGCAATTTCAAGTGAATCCAATTTAAATTTCTGCATCATTTCTATCTGACCCCAAAGGACATACACAAATTCTTTCCTGAGGCTCCCGACTCGTGCCGCAGATGTGGTACTGTCTCAGCCCCTTTTCTACATCTGGCGTGCGACTGTCCTCAAATTCGCTCATTTTGGGAAAAAACGTGTTTGAGTTGATTGAAGGTATTGCTGGGGAGAGGATGGCCCTGACTCCTGCTCTGGCATTGCTGGGTTACAATTCAGCCTGCCTAAGCATGCCAGGAAGTTATTGGGCCTTTTGCTGCTGCTGGCTAAGAGAAGAGTAGCCATGGTGTGGGGCAGGAGTAGCTCGACCTCATACGGCCGGTGGAGGTCTGACATTGTGCAATGTTATGAGACAGAAAAGGACTGTGGAACTTACGTACACCCAACCTCGAGCCTGAGGGACATTTGGGGCTCAACAATGGTACACCAGCGGGGTCTCTGTTCATAGCTCTTCCTATTGATCTCTCAAAATTATTGTTTTTTCTTGCTATTGGTTTCCTTTGCTCCTTGGCTGTAAGTCTTTTTTGGCAGTAGGCAGTAGTAGGGGGGCTAGGCATGATGTGATCGTCTGATGTCTGACTGTGCTAGCCATGCTGCTTGGTTTTTCTTTTGCTTTAAAACTCAATGAAAACAGTTTAAAAAAAAAGAAATTCAGGTGAGAGAAGAGTGGAATGGTACACTTAGTATGTCAGGAGTGAAAAAGAGGGGAAATCAGAGCACTCACAAACACAATTAGTGAATCAATATATTAAATGAGTTAAAGAAAAAAAACTGGTGTATGATTCAACAAAGAGACAATTTAGCTTGTCTGGCTGTCACAGATAGACAGAAAATGCTAACTAGAAAACAGCATTATAAAGACCCCTATCTGTATCAAGGATTATGGAGATCGCCAGAACCCTGAGGTATATGAATAAACACTGATTCTGTGCAACAATATAAAGACATACCACAATATCCAGTACCTCAGAACAGATTTGAGGCCTATAACCCAATAGACCAATGGAGAGGATCCCCAGTAAAGTACATATGGTAAACCTGCTTATAGTCATCATGACAGGGGGAACTATGCAAGCAGGGAGAGGTATTCAAGCAGTGGCTCTGACTCTGACAATGGTAGTTGGACTCAAGTGAGGAGACAGAATCAGAAAACCAGAATTACAGTTTGTGAAAGAGCCAATCAAGCAGATTAAGGCCATAAAAAGCTGTATGACCCATTATCATAAAAATGCAAACTATTCTGTTTTGGGAAGACTTAAAGTTGTATGAGCAGATGATGACATCATTAGGAATGAAGAATGACCAAAGCAACATAGAATTTGTTAAAAGGACGTACTCTCCTGAGTTTTCTAGTTTCTCTGCTGGCCTGTAAAATATAAATGGACCTCTTACAAGGTGACCAATTTGAAATGTTTTTAACTTAAAGAAATTCCCACGAAGCACACAGGCAACCTATAATTTAATGTGTGCTGAGGATCAATCTCTTATGTAGTTTGTTCAAGAACTCAAGCGCGCATTTGACCATATCTCTCAATGTGTTGACACCAAAAGTAGAGATTTCAAAACTACATTCTTTCATGCCCTTCCAAAATGCATAGTGACTTAGTTTATGATTCTGATGACTCGAGAAGTCTTGAGTGAACCATCACATAAACTACAAGGATCTATAAACTACAGAACCCAACTACTCACAAAACAAAGAAAAGAACCACAAACAAACACCTGCTCTAACCACCCTTAAGGTAGCTGAGTTGAACAGTACGCCTCAGATGGATTTAGAGATAGGGGGCCAAAGACATATTCGGCCACTGTTAAGGATCCTGGCAGACTGAGAAGACCCTCTGTTCATTAAATAGGCTCACCTAAACATTTGGCTGGATGCTCTGCAGTTATCAGACTCAGGTTGGTTATGGGATATCCTTACTAACCATCATCTTTGACATTTTGATACTAACTCCTCTCATCTACATAGTCATTGTTTGGACCTAATTTTATTACGTGGACCAGGAGTTTATATGGGGGATATGTTGCCCATCTCTTGGTCTGGTCATTTTATTAGATTATTTTCCTTTAATTTAGACCAGATGGCTCAATCCCTCACTGCATCTAGAGACACGGTTTTGAAATGCAACAAAAATAGTCACAGCAATATCTGGGGCAGAATTAGCTTCAGTGGTCGAATTTGGTGGATGTCTATTTTAATAAGGGAATGAATGCACTTAATTTAATTTGTTGCCCACTTCAACATAGATTAACAAAACCTTGTCCAATCCTTGATATTCCACAACGCTTGCAAATTTGAAGAAAGAACATTGAAGGAAAGATAGAGATAATGACACTATGGCCAGTGTTAAAAAGCTTCTGAACATCATCGCAATTGCTGAGAATAAACCAAAAGAATGTTTCTCTATTATCTCAAACATTTTAAATCCATTGAGCAGTGCCTTTAGTCTACCCCCCCTCACTACATCTAGCCAATGATTTGACCTATTATTTATAGTTACAATTAGAGACATTCAAGATAAGATTTGTCAATCTACTTCACAGATTGCTTCTGACAGTAGTGACTGCATCCCACCTGAGGTCTTCTTTAATTTTTCAAAAGTAACAGTTGACATCATCACAATGCTGATGCAGCAACTGAAACCTGCAATGCATATTTGTTATACTATTCTTTTAAAAAATATATATATTTTATTTTGGTTGGATAATATAATCATCCTTTCAAATATATAACAAATCATCACTTTACATCATGTAAAAATAATATATACATGTTATCTGTAATTATTCCATGATGTGTAGCTTATTACTTCAAACAGAATATAGTTTTCTTCAAATTTAACACATACATTAATCATTGCATAAAAACACCATTTCATTTCATTACATTTCCTTGTCCATCCTTCCACTTTTAGGGAAAATTGCATCCAAGAAATGAACTATTGCCACTCGTACCGCTAATTTGGAGCTGTTGAAAATGCGTTGCCAAATTTCACTCGTTTCCATATGACAATAGATATACTATTCTAGCATGCATGGCTAGGAAGCATGCCATCTATTCTGCACCATTTATGACCACATTTGTAAATGTATATTTAGAACAAGGACTTGTACCTTTAAAGTTGAAGCTTTCAGCTGCGACTCCTTTACTAAAAAACCTTCCTTAGATTCAAACTGTCTACAGAACTACCAACCCGTTGCAGGGCTGCCCTGGCCAGCAGAAATATTGGAGAAAGTAGTTACACTTGATCTTCAAGAGCATATGGTCAAATTCAAAATTCGGAACAATTTCCACTCCGGTTTTTGGCCTCTTCATGGGACAGACACTGCGTTGATTTCAGTATGGGATGATATATTAAAAAACTCAGATGAAGGTGAATTAACGCTGCTGATTATGTTAGACCTATCAGCAGCATTTGACACTGTAGTTTATGAAATCATGCTTCACAGACTGTCTGAGGTTGCTGGTATCGCTAATAATGCCCTAAAGTGGTTTCAGTCTTTTTTGGACAGCCGCTTTCAATGTATTAAAATGAGAAGCCATTGCTCTAACTCCATCCCAGTTTCATGTGGAGATCCTCAGGGTTCTTCTCTATCCCCTTTGTTATTTAATATCTATATCCAACCCTGCAATGCAATTTTTATGAAATACAATATCTGCTACCATTCATTTGCAGACGACACTCAAATATACTTGAAGGTCAGCAACTCTGCAGATTCTCTGTGTAATATAGTGCAATTTACTGCTAAACTTGATCCGTGGATACCAACAATAAATGCTCCAATTAAATCCAAATAAGACCAAGCTTATTTTGTATGGACCTAAACATGTTTTTGGGGACTCTACATCAGTCACGTCTATTTGGTCCCTGTATTTTTTTGGCGGCTAAGTTGACGAATTTAGGGTGCATTTGACAGTCAGATTTGGGTTATGTACATCAGGTCGGAGCAATTGTACAATCTGTGTTTTATTATCTTTGTTTGCACTTCCATACATTCCTGCATCAGATCATGCTGGTGTGATGGGCTCCCTGGTTAATTCCAGACTGGACTATGTAAACAGCTTGCCAGCCGGTATTCCAGCAAAGCAATATAACAGATTACAACAGGCCCAGATGCAGCAATCAGACTGATCCAAAGCTCCCTAAAATGGCCTCCGTCTGAGCAGTCCATATAGCACTCCACTGGCTTCCAGTTTGGCAGAGAATACATTTTAAAATCTTGTGCCTGGTGCTAAATGCATAAATAGTCTGGCACCCCCATATCTGGGTAATGTAATTTCTTTTTATCATCTAACTCAGGTTCTCCATTCGGCCAATAAGTACCTCTTAAATATAATTTCCTCCCGTTATGTGTCCAGAGGGAACAGGCGTTTTTCTGTCTACGGGCCGCATTTATGGAATTCTCCCCCACCATTGGTGCATGAATGTACCTCTCTTTTTGGCTTTTAGGAAAGCCCTGAAAATTATCTTTTTCCAGCATCAGGGGTAGTTGTTTTCTTTGATGTATCAACTTAATCAGAGGTTGCATATTGTATAACCTCCGCTTAGATGCAGTTCAGTCCGTCAAGAGTATGATATAAATACATCAAAATCAAAGCCATCCGTCTAGTCCTCCACCTGATCTGCAAAATACTGATCCCATAAAACCAGTGACTTACATTAGTCCTCAGTATTTAGGTTCTGGGCCTACCTTTGGCTTCAAATGTGTTCCTCCTCAGAGAGAAATAGTCAGAACCCTGCAGTAGGCTCTCAGGAAAATCGAAATCAGAATCTTCCCAGAGAAAGAAGCCAATAGCCACCTCCTAGAAATAATTACCATAAAGTTACCCTCCTCCTCCTCTGATGTTCCAAGATAATACATCCCTGTGACAGGCTGAAAGGAGACCAAGCAATACATACATCATCAGTTGCCAAAACTACTCTCCTAGGAGGGATCCTGTCTATGGAAGAACAGAGATATAACCAAAAAGCACCCCATAGTCTGGAGAGTCGAGAAACATTCTCACAACTTGATTGACAGGTTAAACATTTGACAGAGAACATTGGTCAAATAATGAGATCCCAGGGAAATCCTGATTTTAATGCTCACTGAAGCCTTGGCCAGAATGAGTCCAAAGGTCAGGCTGGACAATGACAAGAGGAAATCGGTGCAGTTAAAAATACACAAGGAGAAGAAGACAGAGGAGAGGTGGCAGAAAAGATATGTCAGGACTTAGAGGAAGCTTTCACACAGAAATATCCCTGAATTTTCTGAAAAAATTGCCAAAGGACAATAGTGAATCCTCTATATTCCATGAAATAAAAATACCTAAAAAGCAAGAAAGTGAAATTCAGTGAATAGAAAAATGTGACAATTACGTTTGAGAAAGATGAGAACTTTGTGGATATCGAACCCAGGGTTTCTTCTTTTCAAAATGTAAAGCCTCCTGCAAAAGAGAAGAGAATCTGAGCTACAAGAAATGTGACAGAGAAGCAAAATGGAAAGAAAAGGATCAGTTAAGAAACACGTAGGGCCTCATTATGAGAATCCCGCTAAAACGGTGCCATTACTGGCATGGAGGTAATAGCGCACCGTGCTCCCTTAACGCCGCTAATAGCGGCTGATTACGAGTGCGCGAGTATGCGCGAACCCCCATGCCGGTAATGGCTGCACCGCCCTGCCGCTAAAGGCCCTCCAACCCCCTGATAGTGCCATCACGGCACTCGCCGATACCGCCTCCGCCAAGGAGCAACCCCTTAATAACGACCCGGTAATAACATCATGCTAATACCAGGCTCGTAATACCCTGTAAGTGATTTCAACCCGGCACTCCACCTAAGTCAATGCCTAGCGTGTGATGCACAGTTGGAACCCTTAATTATATATTTTTGTCTATAAGTTCTTTTATTTCCGAATGATGTACCCTTATATCACGCCCCTCTCTTTGAATCCCCCCGGTCTCACTGAATCAGGAAGCAGGCTGTTTTGCAAAGTTAAAAGATTTATTTTATGAATTTGAACAAGATATATGTCACACTTTTATGAATTTGAACAATATCTAGATATCACACTATTAATATTTAGACAATGGTCAGCATTAGGTGATATCACAACAATCAACAATCTCTTTTATCAGAATGAGTATGGATAAGAAAAATAATGCAGCATGGAATAATACTTGATATGGATAGGAAAATAATGCAGCATGGAATAATACTTGATATGCGTTCAATCAAGTGCAATGTCACTCTTTCCCCCTGATACTACTCAATCCCCCCTAATATGTAATATAGAGATGGAAGGAGAGAAAACAGGTTTCAGGAATATACAATCTCAACCAATGCAGTTTCAATCCCAATTCCCCCCCAGAAAGCAGAGCGAAACAGGAATGATTTCAAAACAGGTCAAATGCTTTTGAATGTGGTTTTGAATGAATGGGAAAACACTAATAAATGAATTTAATTCTCTAAATTGGATTCGAAACTAGTTGGAGCTGCTTTGTATAGTTTCAGGTAAACACTGGCACTGATGATTGAATAACTAGCAGATTGAAAACTGAATTCTGAGGTGAATTGCAAAGAATAGCTGTTTTACACGTGAGGAAATTGAGCCAAATGCAAATTCGCGGCAAACTTTTCAGCGCGCGAGAAACGAAATTGCGGAAAAACTATAAGGAGTTGGATTGTGGTTTCTAGCATGTACGGTACGGAAGTTACAGAGGTTTTAGTAGAGGTCGATTTTTCTCAGAAAGAGTCAAGATTTACAAATGAAAGATGCGCTTTTGGAATTATAAACAGGAATTCTTTATACTAGGGAGTGTATGAAGCCACAAGCTACACGACAGCACAGCCACCAATCCAGTGATGCCCCCGGATGGTTTCTACCTGCCGAGATGCTTGCCTTTCTTCAGCAAATATATTACCGCAAAGATGAATTTATCACTACAATTAACAAAGGACTATATGGATGAGGGAAAGATTCAGAAAAACAAGAAAGGTTCTACAATGCAGTTCTGGATATGATAGAATGGGTTGGATAGGATTACTTAAGGATAAGATACTGGCTATGGACAATTCTATGCTATAGATACTCACAACTATGGTTTGGAATAGTCCAGTCAGGGATCTGGTCAAAGGGTCTGGACTGGAATTCTGCTAGCCCACCGGGAAGGATTCAGCCACCCGGTTCTGCACTCAGCACGGCACTCTGGTCTCTGCACGGCCTCCGGACTGGATCTGACGGGTTGGTTCTGGTTTGCAGCTATCTGGTTACCACTCTGCTCTACTGGTTTGGATCTCTGGGTTCTAGCAAGAGTTCTTGGCAAGAAAGCAGAAACAGCACGCCCGGCTGTTATTTTTGTGGGGTTCCCCTTTGGAAGTCTGGGGTTAACAAGTACTTGTCAACATGTACTTGTTTCCCCTAGAAGAGCGAATCACGGGCCCGATAAAATCATCTTGCAAATCTGACCATGCCAGTGTCATCCCCCTCTTTTGGAGAGGTACACGGTCTGTGAGGGATGTTGGCTGAAATTGTGCACACACAAGACACCCCTTCAAGTATTGGTCGAGGTCCTTCGCCATGTGGCCAGTATGCTACCTCTCTTAAGATTTCAAGCTTTGTATGAAACCCCCTATGACCGGCTGTGGCTGCATCATGGCCGTGACGTAACATCAGGATTCGGAATGAGGTAGGGACCACCCACTGATCATGGCCAGCTAGGGATTTCCTCACCAACAAACTGTCTTGGATTCAGAACATTTTTGGACATTTCATCAACACCCTGAGGTTCTATTTCCCTATGTAATCGGTATCCGTCAGGGGAAAGTTCTCAGGGTCCTCAGTGTGTTGATAAAACTTACCAATTATTGGATCCCCTTTTTGAGCCGTAATCAAATCAGCATCTGGGGTCTCCTTACTCCATTGTGCAGTTGAGAGTTCATTGTGAGCATTTGTCTGGGACCTAGTGATAGCAGTGACCTGGATTTCCCCCAACAGGGACTCGATCTCAAGTACATCCCCTTGGATGGCTCAGGTTTTGGCCAGCTGATCAGCTAAGTCATTTCCAGTTTTGTCTGGTCCCTCTACTTTGGAATGACCCTTGATCTTGTTCCAGTAGATGTTCATCCCATTCGAGGTGACCAGATCATCAATATTTTGAATTAATTTCCCATGTTTCAATGGTTTATTATTAGCACAGAGCATGCCTCTAGTTTTCCAGTTAACCAGGTGCTCCACGAACCCGTTCCATACATAATCTAAATCTGTGATTATGACCAGTTCGTGGATTTGGTGTTGGACAGCAGTGAGGATGGCCTGATGCACAGCCATCAACTCTGCCACTTGACTACTTCGGGGACCAATCTTGTACCCAGCGGAGGGTTCTGGGGTCTCATTCACCCATGCATTCTCTACGCCGGCCACAAGTTCTCTTTCCCCGTTGTTAACATGGTAAGAGCATCCATCCACATAGACAGTGGGCATTCCCTCACACTTGTCTTCTTCAAAGACTTTGTGTGGGGAATTGAGGTATGCCTCCATGTTGTCCTTGATTTTTAGACTTTCGTCCTCGAGACAGTTTTCTCTGGCACAATCATGCAAGTCAGCCAGACCTTGCGCAAGGGGACTCTTCTTGTTTTGGCCATATCTGACCTCCACAGGAAAGCCTTGCATTGACAGAATCCAGGAAGTAATTCGGGAATTACTCACATTTCCGGGCCGGATTCTGTCACTGTGGAGATATTGCAGAGGCTGGTGTGGAGTCTCCACTATGATGTGTTCCCACTGGATAAACGGGCGGTAATTCTTCAATGCCCACACCGTTGCCAGGAGTGCCTTCTCATAATCGTTGAATTTTTCCTCCACAGAGGATAAAGTTTTACTCGCATAGGAGATTACTTTATTGACCTTGTCATGCTTTTGGTATAATACTGCAGTCAAGCATGTATTAGAGAACCCTCTCTCCAAGAAGAATTCCTTGTTTTTGACAGGGTAAGCTAGGCAAGGTGCTTGTGAGAGGCTTCTTTTGAGTTGCCTTACTGCCTCAGCTTGTTCTGGACCCCACTCCCACTTGACCCCCCCTTCAAAAGATGAATCAGGGGTCTTGTGATCTCTGCGTAGTCCTCAATGAACTTTCTGCTGTAATTAGTCAGTACAAGGAGGCTCCTTAGTTCCCACAGAGTTGTGGGGTCTTTCAATTTCTGGAGTGCTTCCACTTTCTTTTCCTGGGGACAGAGACCCTGAGGAGTAATGTCATGCCCCAAGAAATTGACACGGGTTCTACACCACTGTGCCTTTTGAAAGGAAAGTTTTGCTCCGGCGGCCCTCAACTGTGTCAGAACATAACCAATCTCTGCTATGTGTTCCTCCACAGTTGAGCTTTTGATGAGAACATCATCTACATAAGCCAGGTTACCCCTTTCACCCAGGTCGGGCATGGCCTTATGTAGAAAAATGTTGAATTCATTGCCGGAGTTGATGTATCCGAAGGGAGTCCAGATCCATGCGTACTGCTGCCCCCCGAAGGTGAAGGCCAGCTTGTATTGGTCCTCCCTACTGACAAGTACAGGCCAGTACCCATTGGTCAGGTCTATTGCAGTGAATACCTGTGACCCCTGGATCTCGGCCAGCCCTTGGTCAATGTAGGGAAGAGGCCATCAGGAAGTATGGACCCATTTGTTGAGCTCCCTAAGGTCGGCGCAGAGTCTCCACTGGCCATTTGGCTTCAAAATCCCCAGCACTGGATTATTGAAGGTGCTGTGGACTGGACGGATTATCCCACGGGACTCAAGGTTCTTAATTATTTCAGTAAGGGACTCCATTGATGCGAGAGGCAAGCGATATTGCTTCACAAACACTGGAATCATGCCAGCGTCCGTGGGAATTGTTGTGTGGATGTCGGTACGACCACAGTCATATGAGTCCACCGCAAAGAGATCTTGAAAATCCAAGAAAACTTGTTTAAATTTTTGCCTTTGCTCCAGAGTCTTACAGGCATCAGCTAGGTTGACTCTCTCTTCAACCATCTGCATAAAGCCTGGAAAGACTTCCGGTTTTGCTATCTCAGCGGCCTCCTCTAGCTGGGTGGAGAAGCCCCTGGTCAAAGTGCTGCTTTGTACTGGTGGCTTCAGGTGGGGAAGGCAGTCCTCACGGACCTGGAAAATCACCTCATCCCTCCTGAAGTCACAAGTCACATCTTCCTTACCATAAGGGCAGGAAGTATACACCAGGAAGTTTCCCCCATGCCGGGTAAAGATTCTGTCTGGTGTTGTGTTGTCATCACTATCACTGTCAAAACAGTCCTTGGGGATTGGTCCTAACAGTTCACTGCCTAAATCTATGGAAAAATGTCGGTCATCAACCGCCATTCCAATAATGGTACCTGCGGCCAGAGTGATACTCTTTAAGTCGCTGTTATCCACCTCTATTAGAATGGTGTCATGTTCTATATTGACTAGTGGTGTTGGGTTTACCCCCAACCCCTGCTGTTGGAAATAAGCCTTCAGATGAACATAGGCGTCAGGGTTTTTCAATTTCTGTCCTCTTTTAACTTTCACTTCCAGGGAGAATTATCGGGTCCTTTCTGGGATGGTGACTTCCTCTCCAATCTGAATTTCAACTGCACAAGGCAGCAATGGAGCTGACCTAAATGCTTTCTCTGGGTCATCAAAGCCCATGGGATTATCCGCTAATCGGGACCAAGCTTTGAAGTTTATTAGGTCCAAACTAATGGCAAAGTGATTGAGAATGTCACTGCCTAAGTAAAAGGTGGAAGTGACGTCTCGCACGACCCAACTATTATGGACTATGCTGAACAGGAATGAACAACTGCTCTCCAATTTGCTGAATATCAGCCAGGCTTTGAGCTGATTTCTCATCTTTCTGGACTATAGGAGTGGGAATGTCTGATTGTGGATTGGTAAAGAATTTTAGAGTGTTTCCTTCCAGTGTGGAATGCCACCTTAGACTGGAAGGAAGGTTGATTTTCAGAAATGGAGAACCCCCCATCATCAGTTTGTTGTGCTACTGCTTTTACTGTCACGTCTGGGATTTGGTTGTTCTGGAAGTTAAATTCTACTTGGTCAGATTTTTGTTCAACCATGTGGCAGGTGCCGTTTAAACTAACATGGTTGACACTCTGTTTTAATTTTCTTGGTCGGCTAGTCTGGGTCCAGAGGACCTTGTTTATGCAATCTATTAGGGATGACAACCTTCGCAGGAGGTCATTCCCTAGTAAACAAGGGATGCCCTTCTGGAGTTACAACTATGACCGGGTGCTTCACCTTGTGTCGCCCAATTTTAATATCCAAATCTGCAGTCCCCTCGACAGGAGTTTCCTTCCCGTCAAAGTTCTGAAGTTGTCCAGGAAGAGGAGTGAGAGGAATTTGGTAATTCTCCCCCTTCCTGAATTCAGTTTATCAAAGGCCCTTTTTGACAGAAGGGTAGCTTGGGATCCAGTGTCCACCAGTGCCAAAATTGTACCCTGCCCCTGTATTTGAACCTGGGCATAGAATCTTCCCTCCTTCTCCTCAAAGGGGCACAGATAATGTACATTTTTGGACAACTGGTGGGTTAGTTTTCTAGTTTTGGACACTGATAGAGAGGGGATTTGGGCAGAATTATGTTTGGAGTCTAGGAAATCTGAAAGGAAACTAGATATGGGAGACGTTTTGGGTTCCCCTGGTTCTGGTGCTGGGCTGCCCCTCCCGCCCCCCTTTTTGGAGGCAGTCGCCAGGCTGGGTTTGAACCAGGGGATTTTCATGTTGTTGGTTCTGGTGTTGGATGATGGGCGGCGCTAGCTCAGTCCCCACATCTACCCAGTCTGGATTTGGATCTTTTGGGACCCATTTTTCTTTGGGAGGAGTTCCTCCATCTCTGAAGGAGAAGATCCTTTTCCCAGGATCCTCTGAGGATCCCGCTCCTTCAAATTGGAAGATTTGTACCTCCTCCTCAAAATGGGTCTGTTTGGGTTCTTTGTTTCTCCTACCCCCCCCCCACCTGCTCCTTGGGTGGCAGACTTTCAGGGGCAGGAGATTTTGCTTCTGGGTTCCTGGGTTTCCAGGGGCTTTCTACAAGTGGGGAAGGAAGTTTCCTCCAAGACTTTACACCCCCCTTCCCCTTGTGCCTCCTCCCTGGGAACCGGTGGATTGTCGGGGTTCTTTCCCGTCATTGCTCTGGAGCACCAGGTCCGGAGTTTGAGGCATTCTGCGCCGGCATGCTCATCTGAGGGTTATGTTGAGCCCTCAGCATGCGACCCAGATCCTGTGCCATGTTTTGGACCTGGCGCTCTAGCTGTGACACCCGCTCAGGCTGATACGGGGTTCTGTTGTCTCCCCTGGGCTGATCCCGGGAAGGGTAGCAATCCCTTCGCTGAAAATACCCCGGGTTTGGAAAATGTGGGTACCCATCCACCCTTGGCCTCCCCTCTCCCGGATTAGGTTGCCTGGGCTCAGGGAAGTGGGGAAGGGAGTATGGATTATTTTGGGGTTGAAAGTTTTGCGGGTACCTGGGAAAGAGGTTCTGTCCAGGATTTGGGGAATTTCTGCCCTCCTGGGGGAAGTGAGGAGGGAAGTTCCCTGGTTTAGCTGCGGTTTGGTTGGATCCCGCTCTTGGGCTGGGGGAGTCCACACATAACCCAGGATGGGTCTGTTCCCCTTGTAGCAGGGACTCATGTAGTCAGGGGAGTGAGGGATCTCATTTGTGGGACTACCTCCTTGGCTCCCTGTTTGTAACTGGGCTGAGGGCCTTCTGGGCTTGGGATTATTCTGATTTTGTGCAGGCAGGTCTTTAGTCCCCCCCATCTCCAAATCTAAAATGGGGGCAACCTTCACCTCTGCCACCTTAGCAGCAGCAGGGGTGTTGGTTGGTTTGGGACTTTTAGGATTATTCTTGTTTTCTATGGGCTTTTGCACCACATAAATTCGGGTGGCCTGTTCAATGACTCAGTGTAGTGATCTTTTCTCATGAAAATCTCTCACTAGTTGGGTCATGATGTACTTGGGGAGAGCGTGGAAAAAAGTATTCACAAATTCTTTGCTGTCCGTGCGCACCCTTTTGGTGGTCTGCGCAAAGGCACGCTTTAATTCCTGCACAAATTCTTGTGGGGCCTGATCCTCCCCACATTGCAAGTTGTAGGCTGCCTTGCGAGCCTCCTGAGGATTTCTATGAACAGAAAAATGCTTCAAGATGGCCGCCCTATAGGTTGACCATCTAGAATATTTTGGTCCTCCAGGCCTGCAAAGAAGCTAGAGTATTCTGGTGAGAAGGTCCATTTCACATGTTGAATACAGCTTTGGCTCTCCTTCAAATGGAAAGTTTCCATCATCTGCTCAAAGAGCTCTAAGTGCTCCCAAACAGAATACTCAGCGTTCTTATGATAGGGCATGATGATGCTCCTTATCACTTTGATTTGCTTTAAGAGGTCCTTAAGCAAGGCCCTTTTCCCTTATTGGCCTTCTTGGTTCGGGTAACCCTGGTCCACTCCTCCTCTGACTCAGAGGCACTGCTCCCAGAGGTGCTCATCTGGTCTTCTAGGCTCTCCTGGATTCTGCCTGGGAATGGCTGGCAGAATGTGGGGACCTAGTCTCCTGTGTCCTGGGGTGCTCAGAGGAGTCTTCTGATTCCTCCTTGCTCCCAGGATTTGATGGGTACCCCCCCACCCCCACTGTCCTAGCTGGGCAGAGGTTTTCAGGATGCCCTTAGTGGGGCATCCCCACTAAATTTCACAGTACTTGGGAACCCATACCCAGATGCCCACCTATCCATTCCTGGGAGGTGCTGGTCTATGACCCCCATATTTCTGATTGGATTGAAATCTGCCATCCCCGTGGCCCTGGGCTCATGTGCGCCAGTGGACATGGGGGTGGCAGAGTCCAGGGATTGCAAGAGATGAAGGCCTCTGGTACTAGGGTTCCTGAGGTTATGCTCAGGTGTTTCCCTTTCCCAGGGAACCTCATCTCTGTCAGCCCCTGCTCCCTGTTGCCATGCAAGAACCTGAGCTTTCTGTTCCTCTATCAAGGCCTTGCTGGTTTCTATCAATTGCTCTTGCATAGCTACCTGTCTGTGGAGCCTGTCATTGTTCTCACAGAGAGCCTCATTTTCTCTCTGTGCTTCCTGTGTTGTTTTAGAGTACCAGGCCAGTCTTTGCTGCAGGAGGGTTACCTCCTGAGCCCTGTCCATACTGGCCTGGTCCTTCCTTGCTAGAGCATCTTCCACCCTCCTGGTGTGCTCTAACCATTTTTGATGGTCTTTTTGGAGGTCACCCAGTCCCTGGAGGGACAGGTGATTTTCTTCCAGCTTCTCTTTTAAATAGCAGACTTCCTGGCCTAAGGTGTCCCTTTCCTGAGCAAGAGCCTGCATCTGTGCCACCAGGTCGTCCCTCTGTCTTTGAAGCACACCAGCTTTCTGCCGCTCTTCATCAAATTCTGCCTGGGTGTCCAGGTCTTTCAGGATTAATTTATTACTCTATTCCTTCTCTCTGTCTAGGTGGCTTTGCAGGGTGACTACCTGCTCTGCACATGCCCTGTTGAAATGTATTTGTTGTTCCAGCTTTTTCTGGCTCTGCAGTAGGGAGTCCAAACGTTCTTGGTACTCCTTCTGCAGGGCCAGCATTCTGGTATGCTGTTCTGCCTTTTCTGCTGCAGCATACCCATGTCCTCTTTTATTTTGATTATGTACTGCCTACTCTCATTTTCTGATTCCTGGCTCCTCTGTAGCCTCTGCTCAGAAGAGTCCAGATC
This sequence comes from Ambystoma mexicanum, assembly GCF_040938575.1. Lineage (NCBI taxonomy): Eukaryota > Metazoa > Chordata > Amphibia > Caudata > Ambystomatidae > Ambystoma > Ambystoma mexicanum. Next base: position 1,401,872,995 of record NC_090932.1, on the reverse strand, counting down.
AGTTTGGGCCTTTTCTAATGCCTGCAGTTGCCTGTTTGCCAGATCTTGGCCCTCGGCATATTTATCCTGTATGGCTCCGATATGTAGGTATAGATATGCCACTATTTCGGCAATCTTGTTTTGCTCTTCCTTTGCCTTAGGGGCCATATATAGTTCACTTAGGGCCATGTGTAATGGACCCTGATCTTGCCATTTATCTAACCCTGTTGCAGTGATCTGTTCTGTGATTGCCTGCAACCACACATTCTGATCCTGCTCTGTCCATTAACCCCTTATAAATAATGTATGCAATAGGTGCTCTTTAGCCATATTCATCTCTACCAAAGTCGCCATTCTGGAAATATTAATTTCCTTCCTGACTTACAGAAGTTTTTTTTTATTTTTGCAAAACAGACCGATTCCTTAGAGCGTTCCTATTGAGGGGTGCTTTTCACAGTGTAACACAGCGTGGCAGCCCAACAGGATTTATGTACCCTGTCAGTTAGCACACTGTATTAAGCTGTCACAAGTGGTATTTCTGATTCAGAAATCCCGCGCACGAGCCCCCAATCTTGTAAGTGATTTCAACGCGGCACTCCACCTAAATCAATGCCTAGCGTGTGATGCACAGTTGGAACCCTTAATTATATATTTTTGTCTATAAGTTCTTTTATTTCTGAATGATGTTGAATGCCCCTGGTCTCACTGAACCAGGAAGCAGGCTGTTTTGCAAAGTTAAAAGATTCATTTTATGAATTTGAACAAGATATATGTCACACTTTTATGAATTTGAACAATATTTAGATATCACACTATTAATATTTATACAATGATCAGCATTGGGTGATATCACAACAATCAACAATCTCTTTAATCAGAATGAGTATGGATAAGAAAAATAATGCAGCATGGAATAATACTTGATATGGATAGGAAAACAATGCAGCATGGAGTAATACTTGATGTGGGTTCAATTGCAAAGAATAGGTGTTTTACATGTTAGGAAATTGAGCCAAATGCAAATTTGCGGCAAACTTTTCAGTGTGCGAGAAACGCAATTGTGGCAAGGGTATGAGGAGTTGGAAAGCTGTGGTTGTTGGCTTCAATTTGACACTTACATTTCCTTTCTAGCTTGTACGGTACGGACGTTACAGAGGTTTTAGTGGAGGTCGATTTTTCTCAGAAAGAGTCAAGATTTACAAATGAAAGATGCGCTTTTGAAATTACAAACAGGAATTCTTTACAATAGGGAATCTATGAAACCACAAGCTACACGACAGCACAGCCACCAATCCAGTGATGCCCCCGGATGGTTTCTACCTGCCGAGACGCTTGCCTTTCTTCAGCAAATCTATTAGCGCAAAGATGAATTTATCACTACAATTAACAAAGGACTATATGGATGAGGGAAAGATTCAGAAAAACAAGAAAGGTTCTACAATGCAGTTCTGGATATGATAGAATGGGTTGGATAGGATTACTTAAGGATAAGATACTGGCTATGGACAATTCTATGCTATAGTTACTCACAACTATGGTTTGGAATAGGCCCGTCAGGGATCTGGTCAAAGGCTTCTGGACTGGAATTCTGCTAGCCCACTGGACAGGATTCAGGCACCCGGTTCTGCACTCAGCATGGCACTCTGGTCTCTGCATGTCCTCCAGACTGAATCTGGCGTGTTGGCTCTGGTTTGCAGTTATCTGGTTACTGCTCTGCTCTACTGGTTTGGATCTCTGGGTTCTAGCAAGAGTTCTTGGCAAGAAAGCAGAAACAGCACGCCCCGCTTTTCTTTTTGTGGGGTTCCCCTTTGGTAGTCTGGGGTTAAAATCAGGTTTCAAGATTTTAAAAGCCAAGCTGAGAAGGGTTCAGCTTTGGAATTGGGCCTTCTCTGCTTTCAAAGTTCAGGAGTCTTGGATCTGGTTCTCCTGCAGAGTGCTTCACCAGTAAGTCAGTTGATGGGTGAATCTGTGTGTCTCTAGGTCCTAAACTGTCCCTATTTATATATTTCCCAAAGAGGTGGGTAGGCTGAATTATACTAAGCACACCCTCTAGGAATCCTATTGGTTAGAGTATTTCCTCTCTCCTGATTTGAGAAGGAAATCTAGTGTCATAGTGATGCTGCATTGTACAATCCAGGGAGTACCTCCCCTTTGTTTCAGTACAGTAAATCTATTTTTCACATAACTCATATTTACAATATAACCAACTTGCTAGCAATACATACATACATCACAGATTTAATAGAGCAAGTATCGTCCGAGTTCCATTTTAGTGAGAGCTTCGGTTCAAATGTGACAGTTTTTCACGCTTTGGGTTGGTTACCCAGTGTCAGATCTGTACACATTTTTCTACATATATGCGCATGACATCTGGGCATAATCCTGTGAAGCCTCATATTTCTAGCATTATCACAATTGCGACAACATCCACATTTTGGTAGTCCTGTCTCTGAACATCGCACAGAATTCAGAGTAGTTTCAAACTGTGTGCAGAAATTTCATTTTAACAACACTATATTTACAGATTTTCACAAATGTTGCACAGTTCTCAGTGAGTCTTTTTCAAAAAGATATTTTCTTTTGGGTCAAGATACACATATCTGTCTGGTCCCGCCTCCAAGGTGTGGCTGGGCCAAAAGCAGCCCAGGCCTCTCTTCCTGCTGGCAGTTGTTTTCTGTTGACAGTTGAATCTGCATATCTTTTCAATCAAGGGAGTCTTTTGTCTCTCCTCAGAGCAACAGGCCAAAATCTCCTCCCACCTCCATTAACAATTCAATGACAGTTCCTGAGCAGTGAGCAGGGGGAAGATGCTTTTGTTTGGGGCAAACTGTGGAACGTGCCTTTGAAGTACTGTGGCTAACATTAGTTCACTTTTAAAACTCCTTGTTTAAAATTGCATACATTTTCAACAAATATACACACAGATTTCATAATTCCAGTCTTTTTCAAACATAGAGATTGAATTGTAGCAACCTTTATTGCTTTTGATGGCAAGTCTCTTCTTTTCCACAATTTGATCTTAATGTACAAGTTTAACTAACAGTATAAGTAAATGACCTCTCTGACACAGGCGAGCGGCGGTACTGCGCCCATATTTGACAGTTTTTTCCAGGCAAGCACCTTTTTGATTGTGGATTTTCTTGTGATGAAATGTGCTTCTCCTGACATTGTGCTTATGTGGATTCTTTAAATAAAGTGATTTTTAACACCCAACAAGGATGTTGGATCTTTTCTGATGTTTGGGAACCATGATTTTGCACTTTCAACAGCCAAGAAAAAACAGATTTTAAAGCACTTCTGGGTTTTCCTGGCAATGCAGCCCTGCCTTTTCAGGTAATTCCATTTCACTCTTTGGGCAGCCAAATGACAAGTTTTGGTAGTGTGGTCTCCAGCTCCACCACTGACACAGGGAAAATGGATTGGTGGGCCTATTTTTCAGGTTTCCCTGCGCACTTCTCAGAGATTGTTAGCGCATAGAGCTTTTTGGCAGCCATCCTGTTGTTTCTGATGAAAGCAGCACACAGTGATGTTGCAGGGCAGAGCCTAGTGGGTCAGAACATCCCACAACCGGACCCAGAAGTAACGTCATTACGTCGGAACGGGAAATGAGCCAGCGGCCATCTTTAAAAACACAATCCATTGCAATCCTCTCAATCCAGCAGTGCTACAGAGTTGAGAGCAGGGCCATACCATCCAGCAAGTTCAAGGCTACCCGCAAGACAACCCCCCGCCTGCGCAAGAAACGATTCTCAGATGAGGAGCTAAACATGCTGGCTGATACCCTTGCAGCCCATGCAGTTGAGGTTTTTGCAAACAACCTCAAAAGGGAAGTCCAGCTAAGAAAGAAAGAAAACTGGGAGGAGGTTGCGCACAAGGTGTCAGCGGTTGGCACCACCCCCCGCACGGTCAAAGACTGTAAAAAACGATGGGATCACCTACGTCTCTTTGGGTCCATAACATCCTGGCATCCAATCCCAGGGAGGCCATGGCCACAGGCGGGGGTACCCACTCACCAGTAAAACTGATACGTTGGGAAGAGACCTGCAGCACGACCATACATATGGAGTCCATAGAGGGCTTTGGAGAAATGGAGATGGGTGCAGCGACATCGGGAGATGGAGGTGAGTGACCCTGAAAACCCCAGTAGGCCAAACCATGACTTAGTACAAAAGATGTGAAAGTGAGCCAAGCCAATGCATGGTCCGTCATACACACATATACAGATCCATGTCCAGATGGAGGCCCAAACCCTGGCACAATGAAATGCATGCTGCGTGCCAATCCCATTACCAACAGACACACAGGGATCATTCACATGTCACACAGCACGCAAACCGCAATACAACGGTATGCCACCTGATACACATCAGTACCGAATGGAGAGGCCACGGCTTATGCCAATATGCCCCCCCTTGAAAGTGCCCTGTGTGACACACTTATAAGAAAGCAATGTATGAGAAATTAAATACCATACAGCGCCAACTGATGCATCTTGCATGTAACACCATCACTGATGCCCTGCGTCTCTTGTTCCCGTACAGGCACTGATGCAGAAGGTGAAGGGCAGGACCCTGCCCCAAGGACATCAACATCCAGGGCCAGACCACAGGGCACTGGGCATTCCACCTCATGTGCAGCACCGTGGGCCAGTGTACAATCCAGGGCACCAGTACAGGCCATGCCGGCTGAGGAGGAGATAGCAGCGGACGAGACTGCAATCACTGAGCTGGCAACAACTGCTGAAGGTGAGGCTGATGGCACACAGTTGGCTTTCACCAGTTCAGTGGGTGAGGCAGCAGCCACGGCCCAACTCAGCGGTGTGGATCTGCACGCGGAGGAATACGAGGACATTGATGGCACCATCCTTGTCGAGTATCCCCACACACCAAGCTCCCCGTCCGCCTCCCACCACTCCACACAGGGCACACCGTCCAGCCCCATGCAGGAACCAGAGGTTCAACTGCGGAGTCCGCATCTGACAAGCACCTCAGAGGCCAGCCCTGCAATGGCCCACCCATCCGCAGCACCCTCCACCTCCACAACCCCCACTGACATGGAGGCACGCCTGTCGAGGATAGAGGCACGCCAGGACTCAATCATTGAACTGGTGCGACAGTATATGGCCGAGGGCGAGGAAACATGCCGTGAGATCCAGGAGGCGAATACAGGAACCATTGCGGCAATCAATTCTAGTGCCATAATCATATGTGACAGTTTGGGGGCAGTCACACAGGTCCTACACAGGATGCTGGAACACATGCAGCACCAACAACCTGCACCGGCGGTGCAAAACCCATCCACCTCCACCACATCGAACACACCTGCAAGCTCAACTCCCTCAAGCCCTGTGCGGATGATGAGGCGCAGTGCAAGGCAGACAGAAATTCTGCCCCCGACACAAAAAAAGGCTGGAAATAGCCAGTCCAAACACATCGTGTGTGGGATGACAATGGGTGAGGGGGGAGGTGGTGTTGGTGGTGTTGAGGGGATTAAAGGGGTGCTTATTGGGGTATGGGTTGTTTGGGGTTATGGGGTGTTTGGGGAGGGGTACGGGGTGTTTGGGGGGTATGGGGTGTTTGGGTGTTTTTGGGGAGGGGGAAGGGCGTGTGAGTGGTGGATGGAGGAAGCACTATGTTGTTATTTTTCTTAATACACCCGTTGTGTTCAAAATCATTTCATGCCTGGACATGTTCATTTTGTGTGTGTTCGTTCTATTCATGACAGTGCACAGTGCCCAACTCCCCACGCACCCTATGTCCATGTCCGCATGGTCCCAGTGCTCAGTGTAGTACTGACACATAACCATAAATGTCCCTGTGGTTCAGAAGTAATCGTCAATCAGTGATTGGCATACAGCATGGCCCTTTTGTGCATCACGTACTGCCAGGGGTGCTGCTTCTCCTCCATCATCATCCTCGTCATCCTCACCCGGTGCATGCATGTCAATGTCAGGTGGCAGTGGTACGTTTCTCCGGATGCACATGTTGTGCAGCATGACACAGACCATGGTGATCTTTGCCACCTTCTCAGGGCCATAAAGGAGTGCTCCACCAGACCTGCTTAGGCAGCGGAACTGTGCCTTCAATAGGCCAAAGGTCTGCTCAATCACAACACGGGTACGGGTATGAACCCGATTGTACTCCTCTTTGTGCCTGTTATGTGGGTTCCGTACAGGGATAAGTTGCCACAGCTTCAAGGGAGAGCCTCCATCATCTGCATGTGAGCACAAAGAGGTATGTGTGAGTCAATCTGAGCTTGCACCTTTAGGATTAACGGCCATCGCTGCAGTTATTTGGTGTTGACTTGCACATGTCCCTGGATGTATGCACACAGGTTCATTTGATGCATTGTGTACTGCACAATGGTCTACTAGTGTGGATTGCGTTGTACAGATGATGCAGGGTGTTCACTTGCATGCTGATGTGGATGTACAGTGGATGCGGACCGATGTCATGCCACCCATTATTGCAGTGAATGCTACTCTGTACCTAATCACACTAGCGGCATTGGCACATTTGTAATCATGTTTAGTCATGCTTCGTTTGACATTCCCATGGTGGCCTGCTTGTGCGTCTGGCATGATGTCAATGATGTGCGGCATTGGTCTTATGTATGGCATTGATGTGTCATGTTCAGGTTGGGATGTTCAGGACAACAGTGTTTAGCTCTGAGTGCATTGTCCACTCACCGCCCAATCCCACCCAGGTGGAGTATTGGAGTATGCATCCCCCCCAATCCCACCCAGGTGGAGTATTCACCCCCCCCAATTCCACCCAGGTGGAGTATGCATTCCCCCCCAATCCCAACCAGGGGGAGTTTGCATCCCCCCCACCTCACAACCCCAATGCACTGCCATGACCCAGTCAGTGGTGATTGTGTGCACCGGTGGCAGTTGCTTGCACTGCAGGTTGCTATTTACGAGTGGTCCGCGATGCCTGTATTGCTGCCGTCGTGCAGACCCTAATTACCGCCTTCGGGATGCCGGTAAGTGCATGCCCACGTAACTTGTGATGTCCTCCTGTTAGCGCCATCCCGGTATTGGCGCCGCGAAGGGGCGCATGTACGCGCGCATGCCGGTAAGAAGAGGCACGGTATTGGCGGTGGCGGTATTGGCGGGTTGTCGGGTCTTAATGGCCCGGACCCGTTAACGATGCTGGTAATGCCATGCCGTCTTCCTTTTTTCATTACCTCCATACTCGTAATGAGGCCCCTAGACATGAGACCCAACAAGGACAAAGCTAAATAATTTTGAGAGAAATACCGGAAAAAAAGGATTTTAATTTCTCCCAATGTTTTTCTAGGTATCATAATCCAACCGGTATCAGTGATGTGGAACTTGCAGAAGGTGGGGGGGGGGCGGTGAGTTCCTGTACCAAGGATGATCGTCAAAGGCATTTTATATCCCTACAGTCTGTGAGCAACCCACATGAACTTGATCCTGAGGGGGCTGCCCAAGCTCAAATTCATTAAATCCCAAATATCCACAGAATGCAATCAGAATTACTCACGCACTCACACTTTCTCTGTAAATTGGAGATGAAAGATGAGGTGTTTTGTGCCAATCCACGTTGAAGGACAGTGACTTATTGGCTCTCATATATATCAGGTCTTGATATCATAGAAATAAGTTTTTGAAACCATGACGCAAGGAAGAGGGAAAATCATTGTATTACCCTCAAACAGCTCCTTGGGGAATTGCAGAATTTTGATAGAATTAAGATCCCAGTAGATGGGGGTTACTGAAGTAGAATCAAAATAGGGCCACGTAAACTCAGCCATCCGGTGATAGTCACCTGTTTGGGAAATAATTGTTTACCTTAGAGAATTTTTGCCTCTGATAGATTGCTTTACCCAGGTCTTCTGGACCCAGGCCCGCCACCCGATCAATTGAAAGGTGCCAACTATGTCAGTTTGAATGGCACCTTCCATTTAATTGAAAACCATCTTGACCGAGTGGAGATTAATTTCCAGAACGCACAAGCCCCATATGCCACTATCATATCTCTGAAAGAACAAGATGATATGAAAGGGACTCCCACACAACCTTTATGAAAATGTCTCCTACAAATAACCAGTGATTCTCCACTTTGGAGGGAAACACACTGAAATTCTGTCAGCAGCAGGCCAGGGGGATAACTCAGGAGACAACATCAGCAGTTTCGCTACACTACAAAAGAAAGGAGAACTCAGGGACGTCCTTTCACTGAAATGCCAGGGGTAGCGGAAGTGACATCACCCGACCCTTGATCTCTGATGACATTGCAGGAAGTGACAGCACAGGAAGCGATGGAACACAACCTTTCACTTCTTGACAAAATAGGAAGTGGAATCACATAGCATTGTTCCTAAGTACACTACGAAACACATGGTTACGATATCACAGTAATGTGATAAACATGTCATACAAGAATGGATCACCATATGTATCATTAATATCAGTGTGTATAGTCCCATATTACCAAATTATTGTGAATGCAAGCAGACGTCCAAGGCCAAATGATAATGGTGTGTTATCATATAGCACTTATGCTTAAGCACCTTATGTAGAACAAATATACATACAATATCACCCAATCTGTGCTGGTACCCATGTATCAATGTCAGAAGGGTGAAAGTCTGAATTGGCCTTGCCGGGATTCGAACCTGCAACCCTCAGATCACACACATCATTGCAGCAGCTAGTGCTCAACCCACTGGGCTTTCTCACCGGCTAGAGCAAAACAGGCAATTACATGTCAGAAATCAAATTACACTTTGTGGTGGTACCATTAAACTGGTAACTGAGATCTATCAGCAGGCCAGTTCATCTGCAGGTCTGGTGCAAAGTTGGCCACATGTCAAGCCTGCGTGGATCTACTTTTCAGGCTTCAGAGGTTGGCAAAATACATACCATTGGGATGGTTCATACCTGTGTATTAAAGAATTTAGAGTAGTGCAGGGAAATCAGCACACTCACATAGCATCCCGTACGCTGGACACTCGTTACCTCATACATGTAAACAAACATTCTGAAAAGCATGCCATGGAGATAGGAAAGATAGACACATTACAACAAAGTATTAATTGTGGCACAATGAAACCAAGGGCCACTTTATGTGCTATAAACATTTCTACACTGTACACAAGCTTTTAGGCACAAGGATGTTGTCAAGTAGCCGAGGATACAAAGATGAAATGTCTTGTGATGATCATAACAGAGACAACGTCAGAAAAATACATGCTATAACTGCAACTTGCGAAAAGCAAAATGCACAATCCGAAATGGAGGCTTATTCTATTCTGAATGCTTTTGGAAGTGCTTGTCTGCATTGTGAATTTGAGGCAAGAACAGACTAAATGAGTGACAAACCCCCTGAAGTGTGCCTGAAATAAACCTTTAATGAGTCTAGCAATCATTGTATAGACTTTTAGAAAGACACATTATTTGTTGTTCCTATTTGTAGGGTCACTGCTCAAAGTGGTACACTTGTGGAACCACCTGCTTTTTTTAAGCGGCCTGAGCAAGAAAGCCTGCCACTCTAGAAACAAAGAGCTACATGGTACGACAGTCCAGGAGCTTCAAATAAAACAGTTTTTTCTTAAAAATGTTATTTTAGGGGTAGCAAGGGATACCACAGGGGTATCAAGGGAGACCTCAGGGGTTGCAGGTGCGACCCCCAAATGACGTCCTTGAGAGAACTCAGACTCTTCCCTATTCAACTCGATGAAGGTAAGTAATCAATTCCCTCTAAAGTTTGTTTGAGCCAAGAAAGAAGTTTTATTAGTGAAATATTGCTTAGGCATTTACAGAAGGATCAGAAAGTTCCCACATTTAATCTAATAGATACATGGGAAACTAGACATGATGCAATTGATTCAAAGCAAAGGATTACCAGCAGGTGTATGATGGAGATCATGATTGGAAACAAACAGATACATATTAATTGATGTGTCGTGAGTTATATTATTTTAGATTTTTATATTGGTAATGACATATTACATAGATTAACAATTAATTTGAATCTTGTTAATAACAAAGTCTTGTCCACAAATGAGGAAAACCGATGAACTTCAATGACCATGAAAAGGCATTTAGGTCAGCTCAATTGCTGCCTTATGCTGTTGAAGTGCAAATCAAAGAAGAAGTCACTATTCCAGGAAATATAAAGATCAGAAAAGGACAGACCTTGCTTAACAATTAATCTTTTATTCATTTAAATAATGTTCTGCAGCAACAGGGCCTATTTCTACATCCAACTCAGTTAGTAGATTTCAAGGAGGACACCATCTGAATATTAGTCGACAGTAATGATCCCCAAAGCATCATTTTCTTCCAAGATACCTCCAATGGAAGGGCTGTTTATTCTGGGCACATTTCAATGGATTTAACCAACCCCATAATTTGTCCCATATCTGAAGATTGTTATAACAATACCGATGATAGCCGGGCAGGACATATATATACCCGACAAGGAAGGAATGTTATGCCATACTGCCTGTGCCCTTATGGAATGGAGGATGTTACCAGTGATATGCTGGAAGATGAAATAGTATCCTAGGTTACTAGTAGTTACATCAACGCTAAGGAATCAATTGCCCAGGTAGGCGCCATAAGCAAAGACCTTTCCACCCAATTAGAGGATACCTCAGAAATAGCCACGTCAGAAATATTTCCAGGCTTTCTTAATGTGGTTGAAGAACAAATCAGTATGGCTGATGCCTGTGAGGCAAAAGGGCAAGAACAAAAGTTAAGACAGATATTTTTGGATTTTCGGAAAAGTTTCACTGTTGATGTCTATGATTCTGGACACACATCCCTTCATTATAATACCATACCTACATACCCTGATAAAGCACCTGTTTTTTTAGACAATACTGATTACAGCTAGAGTGCATGGAATCACTCACAGAGATTATAAAAAACTTGGAGTCATGTGGGATTATTCGACCAACCCACAGTACTGTTAATTACTCACTAGTAGGAATATTGAAACCCAATGTACAACGGAGACAGTGTGCAGACCTAAGGTAAATGAATAAGAGGATACACATGTAACCGTGGCCGCTTCATTATATTGAACAGGGCCTTGCGTAGATCCGGAGATCTAAAGTATATACTGTCCTCGATTTGACTAATGGGTTTTGGACTGTCTCTGTACTCCGTGAACATCAATATAAACTTGCATTTACATTTGAAGACAACAAAACGTCTGGACCCAAACCCTATTTGGGTACATGATTAGCAGAAATTAGTTCAATATATTCCAACATAAAACCATGCCTGATGTAGATGACTTGTTAATTAAAAGTAAAACTATGGAAGAACACCTAGAGGAGATCTGCCATGTTTACCCAACTAAGAAGCACAATGGTGCAGAACTAAAGTAAACTTTCTAGGCCACGAAATCACAGCCAAGGGTCTTAATCCACAGAGAAAAAAGGTAGGGGCTCTACTGAAAGGAAAGAACCCCACATATCCATGTGACTTCCAAAATAAGTTAGGATTGACTAATTACAGTCATAAATTCATCCATCTTTGAAGGTAGTGGAGTGACTCTTAAACAAAGGCTATGGAACAACTTCAAAGAAGTATTTCCCATGTTCTGTGCTTGGTTTATCCCATCAAAAACAAAGAATTGTTTTTGGAGACCAGACTTTCGGACAGTTTACCACGGTCTTCTATCAAAAGCATGACAAGGTTCATAAAGTAATCTTGTTTGCAAGCAAAACTTCATCACTCATTGAGATACAATTTAATAGAAACAGAAAATCACTACTGGCAATGGTATGGGTGTTAAAAAACAACCTTCATTAATCCATAGGGACATTTAATAGTTAAGACCTCGCACCAGCTTCTACAATATTTGCAGAATGACCATATACAAACAGTAAATGGGCCTCATTACTATTCTGGCGGTAAGGCAACAACGGCGCCGGTAGTGCTACCGGGGCCGTTGTTACCATGCCGCCACATTACGAGTTCTGTTTGCTGGTGCCACTCTGCAAGCCTGGTAAGACCAGGTATGCTGAGCGGCACACGCGAGCAGAGCTGGATGGTAGCAACGGTACCGTTATGAACGGTACCACTGCTACCATCCTCCCCATTCCCATTGAGCCCTAAGGGGACTCAAATGGGAATGGGGACGTACTGGCTCTGGCTCCCACGCAAGGGGAATTACCGGGCCCGCCGAGGTCGGAATGGCCCGGCAATTCCCTTTTCGCGGGACCCGGAGCCGGACCTGAGTTTGGGGGTAGCCATGCCGATAAAAACAGCATGGCTACCTCCAACCTTGTGAGGCCCAATGTCTCCAACTCAAGGATTACTTCCTAGATTCTTTCCATGTAGGGTTATCCTGAAGAAATCAGATATGGGTACATTAAAAAGAGTCTGATGGCACAAGGATTATCCAATCTACTTGACAATGTCAAAGACAATTGTCTAGATGAAGAGGATTTTCAAACAACCAATTATGTAGAGGCATATCTAACTTCTCCTCATAAAGGTGCATGACGAGAACCCCTGACAGGGAATGCCTATAGTTTATGTGGATGGATGCTCTTGCCACATTAAAGAACATGATGAGAAGGAATTAGTACTAGTATCCGCAATACTTGGATGAGTGACATTCTGAACACTCTGGTAGTAAAATGTTTATTCCCCAGAGTAGTCATGTGGCAGAACCCATGGCAATAAATAAAGCCATCCTTACAGCCTAAATCACCAACTCCAGCAACTAGCAATCATGACCGATTCAGATTATGTTCAAAATTGATTTGGTGCCCGCTTAGTAAAGTGTAATGTGAAAGACATATGTATGGTTTTTGCAAACAACAAACCCCTGAAACATGGGAAGTTGATGCAAACAATAGAGGATTTAGTGACATCAAACAACATGGCCATATTTTGAAAGAAACAAAAGGGTTACTCTACATTTGAAGGTCCCAATAAAATAGGAAAACAATTTGCCTTATTAATTACGCAAACCTGGAGCACTCCAAGGTGAGTGAGCTGATGCTTGATTCCTTGTAGAAATACAGATAACAGTAGTAACTCAATCGCAATCTCACGCTGAAAGCAAGCTTTCTACTCTGCAATGGAGTAGAGATGCTCCAGATTAAGACCAAATTACAAGCCAAAAGGAAGACCCGATAATAGGAAAATCCTTCTAATATCTAAAAGATCAAGAAAGCTTTCCCTGAACTGAACAAGATGATCAGTGAAAACTGATCTTCAAGTTTTAATGAAATTTCAGAAAATGTTCAACATTCAAAATTGACTTTTGGTTAGGAAATCTGGTTACAATCAGTGTGTGTTACCTACTTCATTTCGAAGGATTATTTGAAATCTTGCCAATGATGCAGCGGTTGTATATGGTTTGGCCGTGGCACAATTGTTTGCAGCCAATTCGCCCGCAAAGTCAATTTTGCTGCGGCAAAAACCGGCCAAAATAAAAAAAACACCCACCCCAATATACTACCCCACCTACCCCCTTCTTACCTTTTGGCTGTCTGGTCTTCTAACCCGTCTTCTAACCCTGCATCAGTGGATCCGTTCCTCCAATGCGGGTCAGATCCGATGCTGCAGAGTCTGCTTTTCTTTTTTTACTTTACTTTTTCTTCCCTGCCCCCCACCTCCATACCTCTGGAAGCAGAGGACACCCCTGCTAGCCCCAAAAGCCATCACTACTAAACATAGCGAGCGGGGGACACCCACGCAACCCCAGCTCCCCATGTTTGGTAGTGATTACCAAATTGATCATTTACAAACGATCTAATGGTACCGGCCGAATTCGGCCAGATTTACCATTTGATCAATTGTAAACAAACAAATTGGGTAATACCGATGCAGCAACTGCTGGTCATCATGTTTACCCCCTAAACTATTATTTTGCTCACAGCTTCCAAAAATGGGGAGTAAATTTCCCTCACTTACAAAATCTTATCTGCAGTCCTGGGTCAAGATGTAAAGTGAAGAGGAGATAGTAATGATCGGGAATGGGTGGGTTAGGGATGCCCCCTTTCAAAAAACATCTGGGCTGAGTTAAGGGAAGGGAAAATGAAGGTTGTGCTCCAGAGCACAAAAAGGTGGAATGCGGAAACTCAGGTCATTTTATTTTAGATCCATGGATGCATATGATCCTCTGGCTTTGACAGACTGCAGCTCGATTTATGGCAATAGCATGGTAGCCACAGCAATGCTATGGGAGGTGGAGCAGAGCAAGAAGTGATTGATTAGCGAACAACCAAGTACCTATAAGCCAGTTCAAGAATGAGGTAAACATCCACAGAAGTATAATGTTATAAAGATGGGTTAACCTGACTGAGAATCAAAATGCAAGGCACATGAATTCTGAGTTTGCCGTTTGGTGCTGCTAGGTGTAACGTAAAGCTCCTGCAACAGAGGTGGTTGCGGTCCTGTAAAGCCACCCCCCTCCCCCGGATACGAAACATATCATATTGACTTTTCTGTATGATGTTCATACAGTGTAATACTCTATAAAATCCCTGAGGGGCTCTGTGCTCAGGGAGCCAGTATTCTGAGGCACGGATAGTATGCTGGTTTCTCCACCCATACATACATAGCTGTATAGAAACAAACCTTATCTCTATCTTTGCTGCTTGACATCCAATTGTATCATTTGGCGTTGAGCTGTGGGGTTTACATTAAATTTAATTCAAAACTCAAAGTCTATTGAAAAGCTACTTGTTGCTGTAAGAAATTAAAATGAGTACAAGGACATTGATTATAAACACCTTGCAGAACAACTGCAGACGAAGTAAACCAGTGTAATGCACGTTGGCATCTGTCCTGTTACAAAAAGTGCACATATAAAGATAATATTGATAGACTACAGTTCAGGTAAAAGAAACATGTGGCAAAACATGAGGATGCTGATGAGAGCTCAGTGAGCAGGAACAAACTTCTCTGTACAAGATCCCAATGCACGGTACGCAATCACAGAAGAATGCCTGCTCCTTCTGTGATAGATCTAAGCCTAGGAGGCATCCATTGCACACTCTTTGCACTAATGATGCTAATCAGTAGATATATGATTCTGTTTAGTTGATTGAAAATAGCCAATGGAAACTGAAGTTGAGTGTGTTCATCAATCCAAAAGATGCTAATGCATATGATCTAGTATATCTCACAGAATACTATGCAAAAAATGTACACAATGTGTAATGATGTTCAAGAAAGCATTCTGGAACACCACTGAATGTAGTAAGAAACCCCAACTGACCATCTGTGTATAAGGAAGATTCGGCACAGGCTAGCAATATGGGTAGTCACACGACACGGGTTAATCAAAATGTATCACGCTTCTAAAATGTACGTTTTACACAATACACTGCTTTTATTACAAAAATTGAAGAAGTATAAAAAATCATCAATTTCCTGGAGGCTAGTACATAAGTGCAAAAAGAGTCACAACATTGTAAGCATAATATGTATATATATATATATATATATATATATATATATATATATATATATATATATATATATATATATATATATATATATATAATATATACTACACACTCCAAAAAAACTTTATTGAGGGGACGTTATGGTTAAGTTGCCCTACCAAAAACCTGTGTACTTCATTAAAAAAATGAAATTCTACCTCCCCATTATGGTTCAAATTAAAACAGATAAACACCTGAAATTCTCTAGTTATGGTAAACTAAGCCCCCATACCTGGCATCACCACTGTGCACTGCTAACACTAACACAACCAGAACATGAAAAATGGCATCACAAATTTTATTGATGACATCACTGACAACATCACATGTTTAGCCCCTTTGTTTTCGTTCCCTGCCATATATACATATATATACATTCAGTAAAAAAACTTTGTTAAAGAGATGTTACACTTCACAATGAAACCAAAAAACACTGCATATTCATTATGGTAAACTCAGCAACCATAACTCACAGCATCTACGTGCATTGCTAATACTAACACCCAGGACATCAAATATGACATCACAAATATCATTGATGACATCACTGATGACATCACATGTCTGCCTCACTTATTTTGGTGCATTGAAAAATCGAGGCCAGGTGGTTTTATTCAGTGACAAGCACAATATAAAAATTGGAAAGGTGTTCTATATCAAAACGGTAAGCTTGTCGTGTGTTCTTAAAACACTTTCCTTACGGTCTGGTCTGAGCTCATGATGCACATGCATGGGGCAATAGCAGGCCTCAAACTATGTATTGTGACATAGTACTCTGCAGGGGGAGACTTTTCGAAGTGCTTTTGAGGCTACGGTCACAGAGCACCAGAAGATCTGCTCCTTACCTAAGTGAAGCTCACCCTATATATTTCTCTGTCCACTTGCCATTTCTTATCCCCATGGCTGGTGTCCCTTCCTTACCCTCCTTTGGCTTCCTCTCGTAGTGTGTCGTGTGCTGAGAACCATTAAACAACAAAATGCACAGAATGGCTCTTTTCAGAGCCGCCTTTCTCAGTTAACAATAGAACTATGAAGTGACCATTGTAGACCTCCGGCGAAGTTGTGGAAATGTTCGCGGACAGTCATAGGGAAAAAAAGGAGGGTGCAAGGGGAGCAAACACAATGAAGTGTACGCTGGGAGTAAGTGGTGGCTCTGAAAAGAGCCTTTCGGTGGTGTGTTGTGTGGGTCAAAAACTGTGGATTGGAGAAAACGGATTGTCACATATGTGAGATGGACTCCATCTCTGCGGAAAATGAAAGAGCTGCGAAACGGAATGTTTCATTGTGGAATGAGGACATGCCAACATCTCTTAAAAAGGCACAAAAAGCCTTATTCACATTGCGTCTCGCTTTCTCCATTTGTGGACCAAAAGCAGAAGAACTCAGCCATATTTGTCTTTGTGCAATACGGGAAAAAAGTATTTGACAATGTGGGAACATGTCCATGAGCTTCGCAAGTCCTTTCATCATGGCAAATTGCGAAGAAATTCCAGAGACATGGCCTAAACTGTTTCCTCGCAATGAATGATAAGTATATCTGGAGGATGCTCTGTCAGTAAAGTAACACAGAGAGGTACCAAGTCCAGCCACCTCATGCCACGCACGCCATGCCAGTGCACTTCCACATGAGGAAATCCGAGATCTGCAGATAAACTGCAGCATCTGCATGCACCTTCAACCAATGTATCCATGAGTCTCCCAAAATCAAGATAATCTGTTTGCGAGCATGCAAAGCCATGGCTGTGTGGTCTCCTGTCAGGTAGAAGACGGTCTTACTAAATCTCGCCGTTCAGAACACACCCACTGAACTTTATTGACCAATCCCTATGTCCGCTCATTTTCATTTGCATGCGTCTCCACCCCGGAATTCCCATTGGTTATATGCGCTGGCTGAAAACTACCGCCATGTCCGCGGACATGTATAGGATCAGAGCGTGACGACGGTACATTAAAGTATTATTCCCCTTTTTCCCCTTTGAGGTGGGCTCTGAAAAGAGCATTTTTTTTTTGGGCAGATACCTTACAGACATCTGTTATTTTGTTTATTTTTTTGTATTTATTGTCCTTACTTTACTCCTACAACCATTACAAAACATTCTCTAAAGCAAGCCTTGCGTTCCAAAAGAACATCGCATTTCCTAAAGAAGATAGCGCAACACCATCTGCTTGAAAATAATCCGTATTACTTGGAACAATGTTTTCGTGGCTGCAGAAAAACATACCAGCGTGTAACATAAACGCACGCATGCCGCGATTAATGATACACCTCCCAATACTTTGATCTGGACAGAAAAAAGAATTGTTGTTCCATTGTACTCTAGGGAGTAAACTAGAAAAAATTACTTTCGCAGTTGGAAAGATGCTCATGAGTGCTTCAACCAACTGTCCCAAATCTGCCAACAAAGTATGTGCAGTCACGTAGCCCAAATGGCAAACACCGTAGTGCAAAATTACCACATGAGGAGAGGTCATCGTACGTATGTGTCTGCAAACTTGCAGAATTCCCGCAACATTGGCATCAGTCTCAGCGTTTCACACCACCTCCACGCGTCTTATATCGAAATGGTGTGCCACATGCCTACTCTCTGCATAATGTTGTAAGCCATGGAGAAAAATGTCTCCAAGCACCAAAACCCTGACCCTCTCCACCTCTGCCATCTTCTGTGTACGCACCATCTTTCGACACAAAAGAGTAATGTGAACATCTGATTGGCTGATGCCTACAGTCCACTCTCCATGCAGGATTTGCTGTAGAAACCCGTATATGACACGCCCTACCCGCAGACAAGCGTTGCTTACGTGCGGCACGCAACACTTACCCAGTCCTTTCACCCTTTCCACAGCGGTAGCAAATCCAGTGCCTCATTGGACACAACTAAGCAGTCACACAACCATCCACCAATCACATTGGAAATCGCTAAATGTAACTCTGTCATCAACATTGCACACTTCAAAATTACTGTCGATAATTCTGAATGGAAGTCGCATATCATTGCAAAGCACCTACTTCAGAAGCTACTGTGCATGAGTATAGAGTACAGGTATGTATATTTCAATCGGAGAACATGTGCAACCTTTATGATATAATTTAAAACAAATTAATGCTGCTAACTGTGCATAGGCAATACATACCAACGCTCCCCCTTTTAAGTGTAAGATGTCTGATTTATCATTGACAAACCGCACAACTTCTTACTGTCTTCCGCATAACCTATACAAACGTTGCACGGATGCCTATTCACGGCGAAACTCGATTTTTTATTAGAAAATGTCGGAGTTGTATACTGTGTACGACCTACAGTAATGCTACTTGCAATGTAATCATATGACAAAAGTGCTCCCGATTGCTGTGGTGACATCTCCCTCTGAGGGTCTCCCGATTTTTCGGCATCGTGCTTTTAAATTGCAAGTAGAACATTTTTTCCCATCTACTTCTATGCCCTATCGCTTACTTGATAGTACACCTTGTAAAAAACAAGGCATTTTCATAACCTTAAAAATGTTAGCAATTTTGAAGGACTTGCAAGTAACATATTCCAAATACCATGCAAAGCCTGCACAGAGTGAAGTGAAATGCGCACATGCACTGGGTTCAAATATGAAAGGAGAATGCTCTGACGAACGATGCACAATGAATGTGTGCAGTATCAGCACTGCTATCAACACACAAAGTAATTAATTTTGTTTTTTTGAATTGCAGTGAAGACTACTCTCCTAGGAATCAACAGCATCTACACTGCAGGCGACATATCCGAAGAACCTGGTCATTTTGCAAAAAAAAGTAAGTACAGTACTACCTTTATATTGTAACTACTCCTCAAAGAGGCTGCATGGGTTATTTGTTTAATTTGGGCACCAAAGCAAACATTGACTTCTGAACCATTCTACCGACAAATATCCATTTATTGAACAAAGAATAACAGGCAGAATGGCTCACAAATCCCTGTGTGTTTGGAACTCAAATAACGTACGTAATCTTTAGATGGTTAGATTTAGAAAAGGAGTTGCTATTGCAAGTTTATGGCATTTTGTTTATTAATAATGCAACTCGTCACCACTAGCCCACTTTGTACTCTCATCTGAAGCACATTGTACTAGTATACAAACAGTAAAATATCCTTCCCAAATCATTGCAAGAGTCCAATGCACATTCACACACCATAACAAAGAGCTTCCCCATCAGACTCATGCACGCATGCACACAGCACACATACATTATACAACAGACCAAAGTATGCCTTCTTTTTTTCAACAGACACCAAAGAATGCCTACCAAAAAGCAACTCTGTAGAAAGGAATGCAGAAGTAGAGCAAATAAAAATAAAAGTGCCCAATCTAAGCATCCATCTGTTGTAGAGTTTGTAGAGAATGGTGGAAGAAACCAGCTAATGCAGTCGGTTAGCAAAACAAAAGAAGCTTCCACTACCAAAACTTTACATCCTCCATCAAAATATGTCACAAAGCACAAAAATGTTGGCAAAAAATCAGCACCATTACAGCTAACAATGCTCCTACTAATCCTGATAGTGTAACAAGAACCCATAGTAAAAAAAAGTATTTTATCAAAAATGTTTCGCCACAGAGTCCTTCAGAATCTACTAAGAAGAGGACCGAAATCCTCCTCACCCCTTAAAACCTACGGTAGAAAGTTAATCCTACAAGCTCTCATGGACAGTGCAATCCTTCTGAAAAGGAAGTTGTTTATATTAGTGTTAAATAGGATGAAAGCACTAACAAAATTAAGTACCAAACTACAAAAGAAACTCAGCAATAAACGGAATGTGAACAAAAATATTTTTTTTAATGTTTGTGGTGGTGAATGGAGTCACACAATAACCACAGAACCACATTTCAATGAAGAAGCATACAAACAAAATCAAACAAACACAATTGCCATCCATAGCAGTGGACGAGGGTATGAGAAAATCAATACTACCATCATGGAACAAGAAACACTGCTTACAAAAGTATCCTCTGTAAACTCAGAATTACCTCTCGATTCAGCAGAACTACACCGTCCAGTATACAAATGGCTGTGCACATCAATGTGTGCCATTCCAAAAAAAGCTTTCAAATCTTTACGTCAGTTCCTCAATCAGTATGTAAAAGGTAAAGACAAAAGTAAAATGAAAGTGCTGCAAAATATGGATCTTTGTCCAATGCGCAAATACACAGGACTACAAGGACATTCATTAGCCTGCATTTCTGGGCCTATTTGCAAAAGCACCTTCCATGATATCAAAAGGATATCAATACATCATTCAAGTGTAAGAAATCTAGTGTGTAAAATATACTATGCAAAAACTCCAACTTCAGAATTAGCCAATTTAAATAACACTCCTCTGCATGGTACACCCAAACACTTACAAGAAGAAATTGACCGTATTCAGAGAAAGTATTTTGGAAGTGAAAGCCACTTACAAAATGCAATAGTTTTAGAACATAGTAGCAACAATTCTGCACATAGCAACCTTCTATTACACACATACAGAAAAGAAATAGTAAAATTTAAAAGGTCATCGGCTGAAGTACCAAACCATGTATGTGTGCGTTGCCGCAGAATTTTTTACAAAAGGAACACAAAAAATGTAGACATAGCATACAAAATAGATGACAATGAAGACTCTAAATGGTTTGAATTAGCTCTCTACCTTTTAGCAGAAAACAATTATGAACTAACTGAACGCCTAATATGTTGCAGTTACTGTACTACAAAATTAGACAACAACCACACTCCTTCACGTGCTATTACAAATAATTTGGAATTGTTCCCACTACCAAAATTCCTGCAACAACTCAATTTGTATGAGAGCATAATAATTCAAACAGTTCACCCATTTCAAGCAATTATACGCCTTCATCCAAAAACAGCAAAATGACCTTTCTCTGAATTGGTGAAAGGCATTCATGGCAAAGTAGTTTATTTGCCATTAGATCTAACTGAAATTGTACACACTCTAGGAGTGCAACGTTCAATAGAGCATTCTTTAATAGTCTTGGTAAATGGTGTACCAGCAAAGGACAAAGAAATTTGGCAACAACTGGTGGACTTACATAAAGCTAGACAAGCATTGCAATATCTAAAAGACAATAACGGGTACTACAAGGAAATAAATATTGATGAAAGCTCAAGGGAAACAACTGAAATAATTCAAGAGTGATCAGAAACTGGACAATTCGAACTTCTGGATCCTGCTACAGTATCCACTCTTTTGGACCATTACACAATTCATCCATTGCATTCCAATGAAAGCATAGATGATGCACTAGAAACTTACCAAATGCGACAAACCAAAGGGTCACCAATGAGTATATGGGAAAAAAGTATAGAAGCACGTGCTTTCGTACTGCTATTTCCAGCAGGCAAAGGTGGAAGATACAATGATAGACCCACTCCGATTGGGGCATTAGAATACTGCTCTTTACGAATGTATTCACAAGATCCCAGATTTAGACAAAATGTGGAATACATATTCCACCTACTCTATGAAAGTGAATTAGCAACACTATGTTACGGAGTTGCACACATTTTGAAATCTGGAACCCACTTTCAAAATATGTCAGCTACGCAGTTAATACAAAAAGTACAGGAAAAAGATGAGGTTTTACAATCAAGTATAACAAATTTGTTTGCAAACATGCGTGGTACAAAGGAATACTGGTTCCGACGGCACGGAAACCTGCATTGTATGATCAGAAACCTTGGACCATCGACTTGGTTTGTTACGCTAAGTTGTGCTGAATATGCATGGGAAGATTTACATGAGTTCCTACGCATAGCAAACAGCAACAAAAACAACATAGATATATTAACACCTGGGGAACTTTGCTCTCTAAATCCAGTTAATGTGTCAAGATATTTCCATCATCGTTTCATTGCCATGCTACACTTTATTTGCAATAAAACTGTTCCTCCCCTTGGAGAAGTGCAACACTTCTTTTGGAGAAAAGAATATGAAGCGAGAGGAGCACCACATATTCACATGCTGTTATGGCTCAAAGGTGCATCGAAATTTGGTCACGACAGTGATGGCACTGTTTTGCAGTTTATCCAAAAATATGTCACTTGTGAAATCCCTTCACAACAGACACATAGTGAGCTGCATGGGCAGATTTTATAATTTCAAAGACACAAATGTGGCAAATATTGTAGCCGCAAATACAAAAACAACGGTAAATACTACACCAAATGCCGCTTTGGTTTCCCTAGACCAGTTACAGAAACAGGTGAAGTAAACAACTTCATGTCTTCAGTTCGACATAGTGTTAAAGGTAAATCACCTAAGAACACGTATTACATGAAAAGAAGGGAAGAATCAAAATATATCAATGATTACAATGCAATCATTGCCCTCTTATGGAATGCAAACATAGATGTGCAGTACATTGCAGACAATTCAACTGCTGTTGCACGATATGTTACAGCCTACTTAACAAAAGCAGAAAAAACAGAGCTTCAAGACCTCTGGGATGACCTAGCATCAGACAAAACATTATCACAGAAATTGCACAGCATAGGCATAAACATGCTCTTTCATAGAGAATGTGGCGCCTACGAAGCAGCAGATTTTTTAACCGGTACTGCTTTGTATGTTAATCAGACAACATAGTATGGCTAAGTCTTGGTGCTGAAAAATCTAGAAAAAGAGTGCTGAAATCATATGAGGACATAGAAACAATTGCCAGAAATTATCCCAACAGCCAAGACATTCTAAAAAACTATTTACTGGACACATACCATCCTAACAGGAGCAGCACTTTGGAAAGCATGTGTCTATACCACATAGCTCAAAAAAATGATGTAAAACCCGATGAAAGCAAATGTAGATATAGAGTGACCGATTGTCAAGGGAGTTTAGTGAAATTTACCAAACGAAGCTTAATTAATCATGTACAATTGTCATTAAAAACTCCTCAACAGAAAGAACTATATTACATGTCTCTGTTACAACTTTTCAAACCATGGAGAAAAGAGGAAGACATACTAGAAAACTATGACTGCTATGGAGATGCTTTCAAAGCAAATGAAAGCGCTATCACCGATGTGAACTTTACGCAGTACAAAACAATGTTACACAATGAGCATCAACAGGAAGAAGAACTTCAGGCCAAACTAGATAAGGACTCTTCCGACAGTAGTCAACCTTCTGTAACAGGAAGTCAAGAACCACTAGGACAACCACTAATAGCAAATGAGGCTGAAGTAGCTATGGCAGAAGTAGAAAACACCATGTATCAGTATCAAGAAGATACAGAAGACTTAAATGTACAACAAGCAAAACTTAACAAAGATCAGCGCACCATTTTTGAAGACGTAACAAAACAAATTGTACATGGTGTACAACACGAAAATAAAGAATGTACCTGCCAAAATTACAAACCTATACTGCTGTACGTGAGTGGTGAAGCTGGATCAGGGAATACATTCTTAATCAAAATCATCAGCAAGTTCCTTCAACAATTGACAAACAACAAACTGTCAGCTGTTATAACGACCCCCACAGGTTTAGCTGCCTACAACATAGGCAGTGTCACTTTACACCGATTACTACTGCTTCCAGGAGAGCATCAAAATAAATTAGACTATTACAAACTTTCTGCAGAAGCTGCAATGGAATTACGCAGAGTATTAAAACAAATGAAAATGCTACTAAGAGATGAAGTGAGCATGGTCTTCAACCTAACGTTGGCTGTGATTCACCTCAGATTGCAAGATGTACTTAAAAGTAACAACGAAGAACTCTTTGCAGAGAAACACATTATCGTTTTCCGAGATATTCTACAATTAACACCAGTGAAAGGTGAACCTATTTTTAAAACCTTAGACCACAAACTCTGCCGGAGAACTGTTGATAGCATAGGTTTATTAAAAACAGAGTGTAGTGCATAGCTCACAGCCAATCCCACAGGTAGCATAGGTAATGTCAACCTTTGGCAACATTTCCAATACAGAGAATTAACTGAGAACATGCGGCAATCTGCAGATCTCATTTATGCCAACATCTTAAAAAGTATTAGAGTTGGTGTACTATCGCAAGAAGCACAAGTTGTATTGAAAAACCGGCACATTCATACACTTTATGGTGATAGTGCAACTGTTGTTATGGAACAAATAGGGTACAAAAATGTCAATTGTATGGCCTTAATGCCAACTCTTGCAAGCTGTTTCAAATTCAATGAAACAATGTTAAATAAAGAAATGCAACCAATAATGGAAATTAGCGCCACAGACAAACTAGACGTACATGGTGTGACAGTACCCATATGTGAACAAGCAACAACAAGACTAAATAGTTTAGAAAATTCAATCTCCAACACAGCTGGGTTGGAAAAAATATTAAAATGATCCTTAAATTGTAGAGTAATGCTCACACGTAACCTTGACGTCGAGCAAGGGCTAGTTAATGGAGCACTAGGTACAGTTGTTGGCTTTCAGTCATACCCACATGACAGAAACATTCAGTTTGTCAATATTCGCTTTGATAAAGTTTCAGAAGTGAAAAGGATAGGGCGCTCAATTGCTCGATTCCTTCTCTTCAAAGACATATATGGACGTAGAGAGCAATTTTCTCTAACTCTTGCATATGCAGTTACCATTCATAAATCCCAAGGTCTTACCCTAGACAAAGCATTGATAGATATTGGAAACACAGTCTTTAAGGAAGGCATGAGCTATGCAGCATTATCATGCTTACGTACACTTGACGGTCTATTGCTAATGAACTTTGATGCAAGTAAAGTGAAAGCTGATATTCCCTGCATTCTAGAATACAATAGACTGCGTTCACTGTACACCCCTCATCTGAAACAATATCCTTTTCCAGATAAAGTAAAACGTGGTAAAAGAAAACTAAATGAAATGAAAAGAAGCTAAAGTTTCAGCAATTACCACAAACAAAGAAGAACCTATTAGGGAATGTAAACCAGGGCCGTCGGCAAAGAAGGAATAGAAATTCCAAAAAATGCACTCACTCAGATACAGAACTAGCTGGTCCATTCAAATTTGCAAATGAAAGTGGGGTAAGTTGCTATGCAAATGTAGCAATGAATATTCTATTTCAATTGCCACCAATTGTTAACAATATTTACTTGCACAGTGCAGACCAATTGTGTTTGCAAATGTTAGTGCTTCATAGATATGCAACAAGCAATCCTGACAACACATACAGTGTTCATGGAATACGGCAAGAATTGGACGACTTTGCTGGAATGGTGAGATTCACTCTGAACTCACAAGAAGATCCACAAGAATTTCTAATGTACTTACTATTAGTTTTGGAAAACAAAAGCATACCTGTAAATGAAATCTTCCAGATTTCATACATGTGGAAACATACATGCACTCTCTGTAGCAATGTGATACAAGAAGAAATCCCAAATGAGCGATTTGTGTATGATTCCATACCAAATTGTGAAAGCATTCCATTTCAGCAACTTGTACAGAATGCAAACCATGGCAGATTATGTACTATTTGCAATTCAGACAATCTCTCCACCTTACTGATACAATCAAATAGTGCCTACATAATACTTATGCTTCTACGTTATAATGCAGGTGGTACCAAAAACAACTGCAAACTGACTGGATTCACACACGGTCAAGTGTCACTTGGCAAGAAAACCTTTACAACAATAGGTATAATCTACCATGCAGGAACTACAACCAATGCAGGTCACTACACTGCATACATTAAAAAGAAATATGGATGGTTCGAATGTAATGATAGCACCATTACTCTAAAGCAAAGATTACCAGCTAATCTTACAAATGCGTATTTAATCACAACTGCAAACTGACTGGATTCACACACGGTCAAGTGTCACTTGGCAAGAAAACCTTTACAACAATAGGTATAATCTACCATGCAGGAACTACAACCAATGCAGGTCACTACACTGCATACATTAAAAAGAAATATGGATGGTTCGAATGTAATGATAGCACCATTACTCTAAAGCAAAGATTACCAGCTAATCTTACAAATGCGTATTTAATCTTCTTAAAGCCAAAATTTAACAAATAATCTGTACTTAAAGATTGCCAAAAAATTATGCGAAAGACGACAAACAGAATACGCCAATAGGTATCTAACTGCCCAAGAGGATATAACAATGACACAAATAAATGGATATCACAGATTTGTAGGAACAAATGCACAGTTAGAATACGCCTACAGGTATCTAACTGTTGTTAAAAATCGGCAGGAAGGCAACAAACATAACATTAATCAGAAAGGTGAAGGAAACACTCAAAGGAAACAAGGAAGTAGTTAGTACCATAGGAAAATAAGGTTTTTTTAATCCGACAAGGATTTTTTTTTCCCCAGACCCAAGGATTAGAAAAGCAAACACAGAAACTGAGCACAATGCACAGTACACTGGTTTGTAAACTAAATATGAGGGTAAAAAAAGGTAAACTGTCTATTATGCAATGTAGTATGTTTTCATAAAATGCAAAGTCTAACATACCTTTTTCTTTTATCACAGAAATTAAAAAAGGGATACTTCCGCCAAGTACGGAAAGCATTTAAAAAATATAAGTGGATTCTGAACAAAGTAAGGAGTAAGTATATTGGCAGTCATTTTCTACACATGCGAATGTACACGTCTAATCTATGGTAGTACTATGCTGCAGTGGCTGGAGGCTGGCC
This sequence comes from Ambystoma mexicanum, assembly GCF_040938575.1. Taxonomy (NCBI): domain Eukaryota; kingdom Metazoa; phylum Chordata; class Amphibia; order Caudata; family Ambystomatidae; genus Ambystoma; species Ambystoma mexicanum. Next base: position 1,401,845,915 of record NC_090932.1, on the reverse strand, counting down.
CTTGCATCTTCAGTGTCTAACCTACGACCTACGCCTTACAACCAAAGTACAACTCCTAGCCACAACCATTGCTGCATATCCAAACCATGTCCCTTGTAAATCAGCTACTTATAAATTTACTGTTGGGACCATCGTCTGCAGCCATTCAACCAAGACATTAGTTCGTGCACAAAACTAACGCATTGCACCACTCCCATATTCACTTATAACTCCACTGCTTATGACTCCAGTCTTGGGTGCATGGCCTTTGGGCATGCAGTCAAGACTCTGGGTCCTGGCCAGAAACACCACAGCATATCAGAACCATTGTGCCTTCTCATTTCACTATATACAAAGTTGGTTTTGGGAGCATGGCCTTTGACCATGCTCCCAAAATGCTACGCCCTCCCCACAACCATCTTAATGATGTTGCATAGTTCAAGTGCACCAATAGCTGTGATATGTTCTGGCCAGAGGCTTCACTCCCAGCTGTATGTCCATAGATATTACATGGGATTGGTGTTCAGTGCCTTGCACGTCCAGTACTTACAACTTTGTTGTTGGGTGCATGGCCTTCGGCCATGCAACCAAGACTGCACACACTGCCCACAATTTAGCAATCGATATGCAATAGTACGGGTGTATGCATGGGTGTGACATGCTGCGGTGGTTGTGGCCAGGGCCCACAGTCTTGGAAGTAAGGCCTTTGGCCTTCGGCCAATGGCCATGCATCCAAGACTCTAGGCCCTGGCCACAACCACTGTAGCATGTCACACCCATAGCGGCGTACTAATGAATATAATAATACCCGTAGGAAAAAGTATTGCAATTATGGCATGTTGTCAATTTCAATGTTCGCTACCACTACGCGTCACCTTACAACAGTAACAAGTTTCTTGTGCACTGCATGGACTGAAATGCTACCGTTATTACACCCCTCATTTTCTGTGCGTACAAGGTGGCCATAGAAAATACATCATGAAGAGGTTCTAACTTTGTTATTGGGTGCATGGCCTTCGGTCATGCACCCAAGAGTGCAGTGTCTCCCCGCAACCACCTCAGTGATGTGAGGTAGTGTTTTTGTTTCTATAAGTGTGGTATCCTTCACTGCTTCTGGCCAGAGGCTTCACTCCTAGCTGTATGTCCATAGATATTACATGGGATGGGTGTGCAGTGCCTTGCACTTCCAGTACTTACAACTTCGGCCATGCATCCAAGACTGCACACACTCCCCACAACTTAGCAATACGGAATAGTATGGGTGTATCCATGGGTGTGACATGCTGCGGTGGTTGTGGCCAGGGCCTACAGTCTTGGAAGTAAGGCATTCGGCCTTCGGCCGACGGCAAGACTCTAGGCCCTGGCCACAACCACTGTAGCATGTCACACCCATGGCGGCGTACTAATGAATATAATAATACCCATAGGAAAAAATATTGCAATTATGGCATGTTGTCAATTTCAATGTTCGCTACCACTACGCCGCGCCTCCTTATAACAGTAAAAAGTTTCCTGTGCACTGCATGGACTGAAATGCTACCGTTATTACACCCCTCATTTTCTGTGCGTACAAGATGGCCATAGAAAATACATAGTGAAGACCAACCCCCAGAACAAATGCATTGATCACCCATGTCTTCCTGTCTGAACCTGTCCCAACGCTCTGTGACACAGCAAAAGAGTTTTATAAATATACCATGTGTACGCTGGTTGTTGCTCCGCTATCGGCGGATCCAAGATGTCCGGCGCAGCCAAACAATCTGACGCAGAACACGTCTCGCAGCAGCCAATCGGCAGAGATGTCACGTGTCCGCGGTCATGACGCAAGCCAATTAGCCATCGTTATCTTGTCCACAGAGAGAACAGGGAAGTGTGACCGCGGAGCGGATATAGATATCACTAATTTTTGTAGACATACTTTTTGGTCGTTTTAAAGAAAAATACTGCACGGATTGTCACCAAATTTACAAAAGCATGCTTTCTGGACCAAGCCCCTATACCTGCCGCAAATTTCGTGAAAATCCGTTCAGCGGTTTGACCAGTAGCCGTGCGCATTCAGTCTATGGGAAAAAAAGACGTTTTGGAACCCCCCCTATAACTTTCCCCCCCCCCAGGACCAAACATCACTGAACTTTTGAAAAAAATTCAGAGTGGCCCATATACTTTTTTTGCAAAGTTTGGTGAGGATTTGTCCAGGGGGAGCTGAGTTATAACCCGCCCAAAAAGTGCTCTTCCTATGGAAACAGCAACTTAACCATAACTACACGGTCACTACCGTGGCCATGTAATACATACATATATATTACAGGGCCTGTGGTAGCGGCCCTATAGGTATGGTTAGGTTGCTCAACTCACAGACAGAGCACTTTTTGGGTGCTTTATAACTTTGGTGCAGCTTGATGAATCCTCACCAAACATTGCAAAAAGAGTGCATGGCCACCTCAGAATGGGTATGCGAATGTTGGTGCGGTTTCATCAAGGGGAGTGTAAAGTTATAGGGGGCGTCACAACTTTTTTGAAATCCTCATAGACACAATGGAAAAAAAAAGTTGCTCGTGCCTACAGCCCAAACCACTGGACAGATCTGCAACAAACTTACCCATGGAGCCACGGCCTGGTCCCGAAAGCATGTTTTTGCAAATTTGTTGTGAATGTGTTCAGTAGTTTTTTTTTTAAATGGCCAAAAAGTAGGTTAAAAATTTTTTTATGATGTCTGGGTCCGTTCCACAGACTCATTTCCTAATTCGGAGTCCGCGGACGGCTCTGGACCAATCAGAGAGCAGCGTGATGTTCGCAGACATCAGACGTGCCCGCTGACTGGTCAATTAAAATTGAGAGATGCATCAAAACCTTTGAAATGGACGCCATGTTGGATTTGCGAACTGCGCCCGTAGTACGCAGACATCGCAGTAAAAACATATTAAAAAACAGAGCATTGCACTTGTCAAACTAATTAAGCAATCTCAAGGCAGGTGAGGGGTGATGAGGATGGGATGGGATAAGGCTATAAAAAGCCAGAAATTGGGTATTTTTTCTTCTGTGGGACATTCCTGTGATGTTCGCGAACATCTCAGATGTTTGGGGAATCCATGCATATATCTGCATTACAGGGTCAGTGAACACGTTTTTGGATGGCTTGTAACTTTGGCACCACCAAGTGAAATTCTGCAATATCATGTTAGACCTGACCATGAATTTGTTCTGCAAAGTTTGGGGCGGTTTCTCCAAAAGGGGGCAAAAGATTTGAAAGGCTTATAAATTTGGTGCCATTTGACAAATCTGCACAACTGTTTGTGAAATGGTTTTAGACCCATGTTTCTGCAAAGTTTGGTGGGATGTTGTCATCAGGGGGCAAAATTAAAGGGGGGATCTCAACATTTTTAGATGGCTTATAACTTTATTGCTTTTTGACGAATCTGCACAAAGGTTTTCAGGCATTTTAAAGACCTAACCTTGAATGTTTGTGCAAAGTCTGAATAGATTTTGTCAAGTGGGGGCTAAATTATATGACTATGTTATGTACGCACATTTTAGCACTTTTCGAAATATAAAACATGGACGGATTTGCTGCAAACTCATGCAAGGAGCATTGGCAAGGACCCGAAAGCATGGCTTTGCAAATGTGTCAGTGTTTTATTTTTGAAACTTGTCATAATGGAGGTACGAAAAATATTGATATACCTTTGGTGACTGCGGTATAGCCTGTGGCCATGGGCAGAAGGCAGATGATCCGTTTCATGGCCAAAGACCATGACCCGGACAATCTGGCTACTGGCCTTGACCATGAGGGACCAGCAATGTTATTTTTTTTTTAAACTTTATTCATTGATTGTGGTACACAACATTGCAACAACATGACATTCCATACGTATCCATACAGAGACGTTTAGTTCAAGTTCATAGCATAATGTGCGGTTTTACATGTTTGACGTATTACTGGGCCCTGTCGGGCTACCACTGGTCAAGTCCATTTACCATAGATACACTCTGAACGGGGCCCAGATGTCCTTTGGTTTACTTGTGTTCGGGAGTGACATTACATAGTGTTCCTCGCACTCATTAACATACATTAGCTGCTTAATAAAGTGATTTACGTGTGGTGCCTGTGCACTCTTCCACTTTTGCAGAATGCACTTCTTGGCCACTGCGCACGTAATGTTAAAGAGCCTTCTGGTTACCTCAGATCGCTTTCCTATATCCCTAAACAGGTATTTTTGTGGTGTGAAGTCTGCCGGTACCTGCGTGACCTCTTCCAGGATTTTCGCCACCTCCCCCCAAAATACACAAATGTGCGGGCAGCGCCAGTACATGTGGAGCGAATCAGCCCGTTCAGCCCCGCACTTCTAACACCTGCCGGGACAGTTTTGTGTGAATTTCGCAATTTATTCGGGGGTGTAGTGTAACTTGTTCAACACCTTAAATTGAATCAGCCGGAGGCCTGCGTTCGTGGATACGCTCTTGGTCAGTTCACAGTATCTCTCCCAGGATCTGTCTGTTATGGTAGTACACAGATCCGTTTCCCAGGAGGCATTTATCATGTTTACCATCAGAGTGTTGGCCTGTACAGCCGTGTAAAGTCCTGAGACACTGTTTCCCGACCGGGTGGAAAGAGCCACGAGGCATGGGTGTGGTGGGGGCTCATCTGGGAACAGTGGCCATCTAGCCTTAAATGCCATTCTCATTCTGTGATATTGTAATATCATCAACTGGTCTCTCCCCTTCCCTGTTTTGAACTCCTCTGGGTCCCATGTTTTCTGCACATCGTATGTGGGCGCTATACTGGGGAAGTTCCAGAACGAGGCTTCTGAATAATATGGTGTCTCCAATCCAAGCCTACGGTAAATCTTGGACCATGCGTGTGCTGTTGTACTGACTGGATCGAATGGACATTCATCCTTGTGTTTATTTTGGAAGATGACTGACCTTAAGTCGGTTGGGTGTGCTGCGTGTTTCTATAAACAGATGTGGACTGAGGTATCTTGTTCATCGTACCAGTGTCTGACAAACTGGGCCTGTGCCACCAGGTAATATAATTCGAAGTCTGGGGCTGCTATGCCACCTTTGTTATAGGGTTCCACCATTTTTTCCCATTTCATTCTGAGCGCCCACCCACCCCGCACCAAACAAACTCTACAGCCATGGATCTAAGAGTGTCAAAGAACCGTCTACCAGGCCATATCGGGATATTAGTAAATATATATAATCGCTTGGGTAAAACAACCATTTTCAGTATAGCGACCCGGCCTATAAGTGAAATGGGAAGTTTGGCACAGAAGCGGAGTTTAGTGGAAATCGTATTTAATAATGAGTCATGGTTGTTCGAGTATAGGGATACTTTGTCTCCTGACACAATAATACCCAGGTATCTTATCTTAATAGGAGACCACTGTAGGCCGTGTGTGTTGTTCGGACATCTAGTAGGAGGGGTCAGGGGGAAGATTTCAGACTTGGAGCGGTTGGTTCTATATCCTGAGTATTCTGCAAACTCATGTACGGTTTCCATTGCTGGCCTCAGGTGAATGTCTGGCTCTCGGACGTATAACAGAGTATCATCTGCGTATAATGATATTGACTGGGTTAGGCCCGCCATCTTTATACCCCTCTGTCCCTGATGTTCCCTAACTGCTGCTGCGACCGGTTCCATTGTAAGGGCGAACAGTATGGTGGAGAACGGGCAACCCTGTCTCGTACCCCTTCCCAGCTCGAACCATTCAGACATGGTGCGATTAGTCAGTACCCTGGCTTCCGGGTTAGTGTATAATAACCTTACGCATTTTAGAAAGTATGGGCCTAGTCCAAATTTCTCAAGCACCATAAACAAGTATGTCCATGACACTGAATCAAATGCCTTTTCGGCATCCAGAGATACGGCCACTGCCTGGTCTTCGGGTTTAATCTGGGCCATAACGCCGAACAGCCTTCGGAGATTGAGGGGCCGATTCATGGAACAAACGTGCCCCGAAAATCCCAGCGCAAGCAGGCGCAAAGTGGCACAAGCATGAGAAAGCAAGCGCACACGCACGTGTGCGATTCAAGGAAGGCGCTGCGCTTGTTTCCCACTGGTTGTGCGCCAAATCGGTGCATGTCGCACGCGGGCACACACGTCATCAAACGGAGTGCGCTATGCGCACAGCAAAAGCGCACATAGCGCAGCACACACAACAAAAGTGGGAGGAACAGTGGGCGTAACATGCGGAATGGGGAATAACGTGTGAAAAAGAAGGCGTAACTGGGGAAGTACTGCAGGGAACTACACGGAACGCCCACACGCACGCGAACAACCCGTATTCATGGATTCAAATATGGGAAACCCGCGCACGGCAAAAGACGCACACAGGGGTAAACGCGTCCGCCACACGAAGGCAGGCGGAAGCGTCCCTGCGCACAGTATAAAAGTGTGCGCAAACAACAAACACGTGTATAGAGCTACAATGAATGGCCCATTTGTCGCAGCACTGATCGTGGGACACCGCAGGAGGAGGAGAATTGCCAGGGCAAACATTTTTTCACCACAGACAAGCCTTTTTGGGATGCCAGATGACCAGGTCTACGGCAGGTATAGGTTTCCACCCCGTATCATCCTAGACCTGGTCAGGGAGTGGGAAGATGACCTTACATCCCCCACCCTTTGCTCCCAAGCATTGAGCCCCTTGGAGAAGGTGCTCAATGTCCTGCGTTTTCTGGCCACTGGGTCATTTCAGCGGACTACTGCCATAGTGGGGGGGTCTCACAGGCCACGCAGTCACGCTGCCTACACCAGGTCTTGGCAATCATGACAGCGCGCCCCTCAGTCCGCAGGCACATATACATGCCCACAATACCCGCAGAAAGGCAGGCCGTTGTCCTGGACTTTTACAGGGTGGCACACTTCCCCAAAGTGCTTGGTGCCATAGATTGCACCCACGTGGCCCTACGTCCACATAGGGCCACTGAGCACATCTACCGAAACCGCAAGCACTGGCATTCCATCAATGTACAGGTGGTATGCGATGCAAAGGGAATCATCTCCTCTGTCTATGCAAACTACCCTGGCTCCACCCATGACAGTTTTATATACAGAATGTCCGCCCTGAGCCGGGCCCTGGAAGCTGGCCAGCATGGCGACACATGGCTCCTAGGTGAGTACAAATGCCCTTGCACATGCATGTCACACACACACACACAAATACACAAACCCCAATAATCACAACCATTATCACCTCTCCAGGGGACAGTGCCTACCCTCTGAGCAACCACATGATGACGCCAATCCGGAACCCCACCACACCACCCCAGGTAAGATACAACACGGCCCATATTTCAACCAGGGCCATAGTGGAGCGCACATTCGGAGTGCTCAAGTCACGCTTCCGCTCCCTTGACCGCTCTGGCAGGCAGCTACTTTATGCACCCCCAGTAGTGTGCAGGATCATTGTGGCAGCATGTGTCCTGCACAATGTTGCAACCCGGCAGGGCGTACCGGTGGACATGGTGGTGCCCCCACATCCCCAACCACAGGCACAGGCGCTGTCCATGGGTGGGTATAGGGCACGTGGCGAGGAAGCCCGTACCCAGCTTGTGGCCACATTTTTCACCTAAACTCCCACCCCTGCGGAGTGCACACAGGCCTGGCACATACCAGGTGACAATTAATGATGACAAAGAGACAGTCAACTGTCACAACCTTACCACCCTGAGATTGTTGCCATGGAAGTGCCACATTGTGTGCATCCCTAGCTACTTAAACACAAGCAATCCTGTGTGACCAAAAGGCACAAATGCAAGGTGTGAATCACACACACGTGCAAAACAGGCCATGACTATCACTGGTATGTCACTCAAACCCTCCCAAACCACAACATGACATGGCAAGCAATAGCCATACACCAACACAGTACCAAGAAGGTACACATTGCCATGTGAAAAATGTAAATTGGCATCAGACAATGATGCCTGACATGGAATCAGATGAAATGACTGACCAACAACCTCCCACTCAAAATAAGTCATACCCAAATGCATTCCAAAAGTCATAGTTGTAACATAACAATGAATGCCTGTCTACATGCACATTGTGCATTGCAAAATCAACACTGCAGCTTCTGTGTGCCATGTCCACCTCCTGCAACACACTGCTCAGTGCACAGCACAGTTAACAGCCATTGCGTGTGATGCACACCCTGAGCATCACATCTAAGCGACAAACCGCATCAAAAAGCAAATTAGGCATGTACAGGATCCACAATTGGTCATAGGACATGTGCTGCAGGGACACAGTGGGCACCAGAAGGCAAACAGAGTGTACACGTGGACATGGAAGGGTGGTTGTACATGTAGTGCATTATAGTGCGAGTGTGTGGGTCAGTAGGGACATGCACTCAACATATGCATGTGCAATCAAGTGACCATCAGTGTCCTCTACACGTCACATGTGAACATTCACCATGTGTACACCCCAGCATGTCAAACCACAACTATCCCCTCACACCTGAAAGGTAAACACAACACATGAACAGGCATTGATCAGCAGAACACATCATTTATATAGGATACCACAATTACAATGTCAGGGTGCCCATCACACTGCAGGGCAAGGCAACTATCACCAACAAAGCACCCCCCCTCCCTCACAAATCACCATGACCCACTGAACAACTGCACCGGGGTTATGGAGCCTTCATCCATGAATTTCACCTGGCCACAGGATCACCCTTCCCCTTTGTCACCATCTCCCACCTTGTGTGTAAAAAGTTGCCAGCACCCTCAGAGTCCAAGAGAACTCAAAGCAGGCCAACACAGAAGCCAAGCAAAAAGCCTGCAGGCAGAACAACTAACCAGAACAGCCTCCATTAGATGACTTGAAGTAGCAGTACCTCACAAAGGCCAAGTACTACCACAATGATGTAACAACCAAGGTAGCACAGTAAAACAATGTCACAACAGAATGTGTACCATGTGTGGTACATAACATAAAATGATGCACCACAAACGGATGTGTACTGTCACAGCTCCCGTGTACAGGCGCAGGAGTGGCACGAACCAACCACCCCCACCGTGGCCTGGGTGCCTGCAAGGTCAAACTCACACAGGCCTCTGAGACCCTGGTGGGGAAGGAGGGTCAGGTATATGCAGTCGGGACAGGCGTTGGCATACTGGATAACCGGAATGAGGGGCAGGAGAGGGGAGTAGGATTGACACGGGAAAGTAGGGAATGCACAAAAATGTAGTACTCACATTAACACATACACAATCATACCAAACTTGTTCATCATGCACATAGCAGCAATTCACTGAAATGGAAGTCAAAGAGAAACTTATCTCTGGGGTGAGTGCTGGCCTCCTGCCTGCGCACTCTCAGGTCCGCTAACAGGAGCACTTCAATGCTGCTAAGAGAGCCACAGTTAATAATCTGTGCGTGCCCATAACACACAAACACACCACCAAATATGCCAAAAAAAGTAACAAACTACTCTACAAACAGACAATCTGGTGTGGATGCTTCGTACCCATATGTAACATTACCCCTGTGATGGTTCATACACAGTCAATGCAGTAAGTCAGGCGCCGGTGGGTGCGTGGCAAATGGAACACCAATGTGTCATGATTCACACAACATGCAATGTTCCCTGGGTAAGCAGACATATGCATATAGCAAGGTATGACTTCAGAACAAGTTGTGTTCCACCATGACCGAAATAAAGTAGGCAGTGCATGTTTCAAATTCTACATGGAAATGAAATGCACTGCACCTGAGTCTTTCCCTTGCTGTCTGTCCCTGTGAGCTGCTTCTTTCCATGTCTCGGAACGCTACATTGGTGATACAAGTGCCTCAATGGACCATGGTGGACCGGAGGGTATGTGCCACTTCCCCTGCAGGTGCCTCAGACAACCTTACAATCAACTAGCCATGAGTCCACCAACACATCTGAGCTGTATTGTGTGCTTCAACGCCAATAATCGTCCAAGCTCAGTGCTGCTACTAAGCATGCATGTGCAACTGGCCTGGTGGAAGGTTTGCTGTGTTGTGGCCCCCTGTGCTGCTCACCTTGCCTGGAGTCCCTTGGAACATGTCAGCAGTTTTAGGATGTATGATTGCAATCCCTGTGCCTCTGCTTGCGCACACATGTGCATGTGGGCACCACCAAACGTGTCCAGATTCCAGACGTCCAATGACCCATGTCTGCTGGCAAAGGTGGTCTGGAGGCTCATCCCCCTGCAGAAAGGGCATGAAACACATGATTAATGCTTTAGATTCATCTGTGTGTGTCTCTCTTCAGGCATCTCATCACTGGACCATGTTAGAGACGTACATCAGAAATCACACCATTAGTCCGTCTTTCACAGCCAAAGTGTGGAAGACACCATTTACGGCATGAATTGCAACAAGCACATGTACAGTAAAGATAAGAAACATACTACACAATGCATAGAAATGAATGTACACATGAATCATGACACACCCCATCTAGCAAAAGCAGAACAGTGGTCAATAACACCCCAATCATCCCCACTAGGGGTGTTAACACAAGTTCCACAGCAGCAGACTTGCCACAGATATGACAGTCCAAAGCCCTTGTGTAATAGGCTGTTACACCGAACCATCCTTGCGAGCCCATGGATAAGGGAAGCAGGAGTGGCATATGTGAGTCAAGGACCCCAAGCAGCAAACACATACACAAGACAAGCCTGAAGGGCCCAGCTGGAACAGACAGTGGATGCTTTCAAAAGCCACAAAGCACCACACCGTCACATGAAAGCACAATAGACAAGCAATTTTAAACTATATTAACTAATTACACTAACTGTGAAAAACCTACATTACCTAATTAAACTAACTATCAAACAGAAACTTAACTAACTAAACTAAAAGAAAAATCAAAAATGGCCACATACGACCCGGGGGGGGGGCACCTCCATGGGCTCAACGCCTGCACAGCCCACCTATGTGGGAGATAGATTGTCGTCCGAGTCTGGCTCATCCTGGAAAGGAGGACGTGGCACAGTAGCCTGGCCACGCCTAGCCGCAGCTTGCCCCTCATCGGCAGCAAGTCTGCCGGACGGGTTAGCCTGGTTCTGTGTGGCGATGACACATAGGTCTGCATGCGGAACCTCCCGTGATACATGTGCTTCCTCTTGCAAGGTAGCACGTGTAACACGGAGTTCCTCCTGCAAGGCCTGGCTGTACAACCGCTGCACCTCCCGGCAAGCCTGTAGCTCAGCCGAGATGGTACGCTCAAGCTGTGCAAACCTCTCCTCTGACCGCTCCCTCTGGGACATCAGAAGGACACCCAGAGTGGATTTGAGGGAAGCATACTCCTCCCTCAGGGCCTCCATGTTTGCCTCTGCATGAGCAGCAATTGCTTCATGCAGAGACGAGATCTCAGCCTGGCGTGCCCTGTCTGAGGCCGCCATGCCCAGCCTGAGCGAGCGGGCCGTGGACCGTGCCGCCTGTTGCTGGAGAAGCACCTGCCTAGCAGGGGGGAGCACAGATCGGGCCACATGCTCCATGCTCTCAGCGATGTTCTCCATTGCTGCCCCCTGCCGTTCTGAATTGGCAGTCATGTCTTGCTCCCACTCAGTATACTGCGGTTGTGCGCGGCGACCGCGTTGCTGGGCTTGACCCCTGCGGGACCCAAGGACCGGGTGTCCTCATCGTGTTGGCACCATCCGCGGCTGCACAACTACATGCCCCCGTCGACGTGATTGTCCCAGGCACATCAGTGACTGGTGTGGAGGGTGACCCTGCGTTCCGATCCACCACGGGCGGAGGTTCCAAGACTGTCTGACCCCTCAGTGCAGGTGTCGTGGACAGAGGAGTGTCCACATCAGAATCACTCACCCCTGACACATGGACCTGATGCTCATCCAACTCGACATGGACGTCAGAGTCGTCATCAGGGCTGGACTCATAGGCAGCCAGAGACAAGATGGACTGTAGCACTTGGGGGTTTTCGTGGCCTACCACCCCACGACCCTCACTTGTGCCGGGTTGATGTAGTGATAACAACCCTGTGCCTGGCAAGACAGCACTATCCTCCGGCTCCATTGCGTTATCATCCGAGAAATATAGAGAAAAAAAGGTCACTACACATGTCAGAAGCATACAACACACACACACACCGACAACAAACACCTCCGGCAGACATGTGACACCCAAAATAGAACCTGGCATGCATGCTGGGTCAACTTGGAATTGCTTCTGTGATCAGACCTGTTGAAAGGTGGCAGTTTGCATTGAAGTGGGTCTATGCAGTGCAGCAAATGTGTATGTTACTCACTACCTACATGTACAAGTAATTCATGGTGTGTGTCAGAAAATGTGAAGGCAGTGCAAGGTCAACTTCAGGCATCACGTGCAATGTGCATTCAATGGGTAGCATATCTACAAGCAAAGCACCCCTCCACCCAAGTGCAAAAGCAGGGATGCCTAGCATGATATCAAAAGGCTGACCATAGACCTGTGTATTGACAGGCAGTGTTGACTAGCATCAACAGCTTCATGTGAGTCAAGTGACAACACTGCAAATGTTGATGGGACAGTAAGCAGGACACATGATGAAACATCTGGAGGCCACCCACGTGTGAAGAAGACACTACACCAGTTGGACAGAGTCATTGGCCATTAAACAGGCTGAGGCCTGTGACCCACACAGATTGTCAGACCCTAAACATGTGTGCACCCAGGACTTGTATTACAGTGATCATCCAGTCAAGGACACATAGGGGCATGCGTGCAATGCACATGGAGCATGAATGGGCACTCATGTCCCTCCGGGGCATCTGACCTCTGCACAGTACAATTGAGATACCCTGCGTCAAGTACTAAGGCTGTACCACACAGCATATGTCTGGCAGATTGGACACTGGAAGTTAGCATGTACACAGGACGCATGAACAGGGAAGTACCCAACGGCAATATTGAAGCAGACCAGTGCAAAGGTGGAATTGGGGTGCAGAGCGGGGGGTGGAGGGGCAAAGGAGCATGCCTACATGGAGTACCCGCATGCAGATAGAGGACACATGCACGTCAGTCATGCTATGACACCATGCCTGGGCTGAGAGGAAGGTCACCCCACGCTACATACAGAAGGGCCAGTGAGCTGGAACATGGACCAGCATGTGAGTAGGGTGCAATAGTGGTGATGCGGACAGTCCCCGTCTGCTCCACATGTCCACCATCCAGCAGAGCAGACATGCATCACGGAAGCATTGCATTACTTGCACATCAGAACCATGTACACGCAACATGTAGTGGCAATCATGCACAACACATCCCACAAGTAAAACACACACGTCCTCAACAAACACGCATCAACACTCACTGGACTGGGCATCAAAGTCCAGCATCTCTCCCACTCCTTCGACCGATTCAGATGGTATGAACTCCGTAACGAGTGACTCATGCGGAGTGAGGACTTCCTCCTCTGGTGCAGGCCCACTGCCAGTCACCAGAGTCAAGTTGTAATTTGAGGCACGCTTAGCCTTAGCGCTGCGTTTGATGTCATTCCAACGCATTTTGCACTCTTGCGCCGTGCGCACCTCATGGACGAATGCACTGACATGTTCCGCAACATGCTTCCAGTGGGTATCACGTTGGGCAGCCGTAGTCTGACTATTGGCACCCACTAGCATGTCACGGCTGTAGCCCACGAGGAAGTCCAGTTCCTGGTTGCAGAAAGGCTTCTTCCTCGACGTGCAGGAGGTCGTGGCTGTGTGTGGGGTCCCAGCCTGTGCTACAGGTGCAACCTTCCTCCTCTTGGATTGTGGCTCAGACCCTGGCTGGCTAATGCCGCCCTGACCAGTATGGCCAGTGGGTTCGGTGGATTGAGCCAAGGGAGTGGCAGGTGGAGGGACGACCAAAGGCCTGACTTTTGTCTTCTGTCAGTGGCAGCTGGGTGCCCTCTAATGGACCCTGTGCAGCACCGCTGTGGCAGGGTCATTGACCGCAACTGTCCTGGTTGGCAGACTCACAACCGGGGTGTTGTTGGGCGCATCTGCCCCTGCACTTGCCAACACCCGGCTGTTCGGGGCAGCAGATGACATAACTGCCCCAGGGACACGTGTCTTGGTCAGGGCAGCCCTGTGTGCCCCTACGGTTTCCCTCCTGGCCTGTTGGAAATCTTCCAAGGGCTCCTCAAGTGCCAACGCAGCCTGCGCTGGCAGACCCTGAGCCTGGGTGGTGGTGTCCACAGCTGCACCTGCAGCTACCACTACCCTTGGGCCCGTGGCAGTCGATGGAACGGACTGCCAGGTCACACGGGCGCCAGTGCTAGAAGAAGAAGCTGCATCTCCCGGAACCACAGGGGGTGGTGGCATGACTGCACCGACACATAGCACAACATCGTGCTCAAGTGGCGCACCCTGCCTCTTCCCCCTCTGCGGCAGCCCTGGACATCCTGGAGTCCCCCTACTCCGTGGTCACCCCGGCCATGTACCTGACCACGCCCGCCAAGAGGAGTACGCCCAGCTGATGCGCTCCTCACCTTTGGTGGCCTCGCAACCATGGCACAGATGTAGTAGTGCCGGCACAGATGGAGTAGTGCCAATGGGAGGTGTACACCACAATTGACCTGGGCAATTGGGGTGAAGGGGGTGGGAAGCAAGATGTTAACAGCCCCCCTGCACCTGCAAGGCTGTATGTGACCCCGGTGATGTAGTGATGGGTCACGCAACGCTCAGGCACTCCAAAACTGCAGTAAAACCGTGCACGCAACCCTGTAGCCTAGTGCGTGGAATCAACCTCCCGCAGTACACGGTGGCACCCAGTAACACGACAAACGCGTACGCGTGGGACACGCAGGCTAATATGACATCAAAAATGGTGCGATACACACGGGCACCCGCAGTGGGAAAAATAGCGTGCACGACTCAACGTCTGACTAGCGCGATGCAGAAAAACATGCGTAGCCAATACCCCCGCCAAAAGAAGAGATATGTCCTTGATAGCTGTGAAGTTGTGATGGCGCGCGAAACAACACGAAGCAGCAACACACGTCGGTCTCCACGAAAGGCAAGTACAGCGAACTGCTGGCCCCACTCACCTTTAACCCGTGCTGAGGGAAACGCCCATGCGCATCACGTCACCTACGCGCGTAGGCCCTTTCCTCGGATTACACGGATTCACACGGGGATGTGCATTTTTTTCGCGCGCACTAATCCACTATGCCCACGTCACGGGGAAACGCTCGCGCACACACGAGCGCATCACGTCACAGAAGCGCTTACGCACGAAGGGCCTTTGGTCCAATGAAATCGCTGACACGCTTACGCGCTAAGGGCCTTTCCTCGAAATACACGCTGACGTGCAATTTTTTCGCGTGCCAAATCACTCCGTATCAAGCTGGCCACGCGAAAACACACAGAAGACCAGGCTCCTGCCCAGAGGCCGAATTACTGCCCCCCAGAGCCCCGAGCACGCTCCCACCTGCCACCTGCTGCTGCCTGACTCCCTGCAGCCCACCGTCCCTGCCATTTGCTGCCTGCACGTCATCCAGGGGTGTAGTTGCTGTGACCACCCCTGCTGGAACAGAAGACTCCCGACTGGGATTCCATCGCTCCACAGCCCAGCCCCAGGACCCAGTTGCCCACCCACTCCTGCCTCTGGGGTTGCCATGTCCAGCACAACACCATCTGGCAGCACTGGTAACCCCCAGCCAGAGAGGCAGAGGGCCACCAGCTTCACTGCCACTGAAGTTGGCGTCCTGGTGGAGCAAGTCCTGGGGCACTATGATGCCCTC
The DNA here is from genome assembly GCF_040938575.1 of Ambystoma mexicanum. NCBI lineage: Eukaryota > Metazoa > Chordata > Amphibia > Caudata > Ambystomatidae > Ambystoma > Ambystoma mexicanum. The sequence goes on along the minus strand of NC_090932.1, from coordinate 1,401,830,220 downwards.
TTTGGAAGTCTGCGTGCCAACAATGAAGGACGGACCAGGATCTGTTTGGACATTGTGACTGCCATCAACGCAGAGGGGGTGGCAGTCCGCGACTTACATCATGTCAAGAAGCGCTGGGAGGACTTCAGGTCCAGGACCCTCAACAAGGCTGAGCGCCTTGCTAAGGCAGCGGATGCCAAGGGGCACTGGGGCCAGCTGTCGAACCATCAAATGAGGGTCCTGGAACGCATATGCCCAGTGCTCTACGTCCAGATCCTTGAGAGGCAGACCCGTCTGGAGTCGAGCTGTAAGTGTACATGCATGTTGATAGTACGCTGTGCGTGTCGTGGTGTGCCAGTAGTGTGCAGGTTGCACATGTGTTCATGTAGGGGCATGTAGGGATGTGTATGAACATGGGCGTGAGGCTGCCACATGTGAGTCCTCTCAGTTGTGAGACACATTGATGGTGTATGTGTTGGTAAGCATGCTGGGCAAATGCAGGTGTGGGAGCACACATGTTTGCATTTCTGTGTATGTACATTGGCATGTTTGTGGCATGGATGGTGGTTCATAATGCATGTATCTGCACTGTGTAATGTGCATGTATGTGTATCTGACAAGTGTGCAACTGTGATGCAACATGGATGCACGTGACACTGATATGTAGAAGGATAAATGGCAGATGTGACATGTATGGCGATCTCATCACTGTAACAGTTGGAGGAGATGTAGACATGCATGTAAGTGTGGTGGCGTGTGTGCATGTCTAGTGCACTCCTTGTGTTTCATGTGATGTCAGACTCACCTTTGGCTGTTCATGCATTTGTATGTGTATGGATGGTGCTGCCTGGTGCAATATTGCTGTTGAAATGTTCATGTGTGTGAGTTAAAATTACATGTGTGTTGTGGAGTGTGATGCCGTGTCTGTAGTTAAACGATGCCCCTCATGTGCAACTGTCATGTGTTTATCAGTACATTGTACAGTGCCCTGATGCCTGTCTCCTATCTCTCCCTGTCTGCAGCGTCAACTGATGAAGAGGGCAGAGAGGGTGCTGTGGAGCACAGCGGCAGGGATCGCACCGCCAGCCGGAGAGGCAAGGCCTGGCTCCCCTCCCAGGTTGTGATCTCGTCGGGGAGTGAGGAGTCCGGTGCAGCGTCCCAGGCCGCAGCTGCCGAGGGTAGATCCAAGAGGCGGAGGTTGGAGTTGGACTCCTCGGCAGCAGAAGGGGCAGCTGAGATCCCACAGGGTCCGACGGAGGAAGATGGCACAGAGTCATCCAGGTTGGTGGGGGTTTGGTGGAGGAGGAGGCCGTGCAAGGGACAGAGACGGGGTCTGGAGGTGGGGATTCCACTGGTGCTAGTGGTGCAGTGCAGGGGCAGGGACAGGAGGCAGCACAGGCCACCGCGGAGGTGCCTGTGTGTAATCCTGTCCCTGATCCTGTGACTGCATCATCCCGCACCAGCAGGGATGCCCACGTCCAGACCCGTTTTCAGGGAGGGGATCCGCTTACAACAACTGGCCTTCCTCTCCCTGCGGACATGGCTATCCGGGACAAGGGTTGAGCCTGTCCTGGGTGGGGTGGCGTTGTGTCAACGGGCAATGCAAGCTGACCTGCAGCCTTTTCATGAGGAGACTGCATGTCTTCTCAGATGGCTCGTTGACCGCGTTGACCTACTGGGACAGCTCGCCAGGGCCGGATTCCTCCGTTTTCTGGACCTTGTTCCGACCCCCTCCTCAACTGAACCCCCTATGCCCCAGTCGTCCTCCATGCCATCTTCCCACCCATGTATCACCTGGGTACCCTGTGGAGCTGCCTCTGACCCTGCGGCCAGGGTGGTGGAGGACACATCCCTGCCACAGTCGGGAGTCCGACGTCCAGCAGGGGTGGCCACCTCAACAACTGCACCCGAGCCAGAGGAGAATGTGCAGGCAGCAAGAGCCAGGGCACAGGTAGAGGCACAGCAGCAGCAGCAACAAGGTGGGAGCCATCATGGCTCGGGGCCTTCGACATCGGAGGGGCAGGCATCGGCCAGGGGGCAGGAGGACCCAGGACTGGAAGTGTCTTCCGTGTTGCAGCGGTTAGGCCATGCTATAGATCCGGAGCGGCAGCGGGCAGAAGAGGCACGGCTCATGATGGTCAGGGCGGAGAACTCCATGCAGAGGGCCCTGAGGCGGGCCGAGTGCCTCAAGGCAATTCGCAGGGAGTTGGAGGAGAACATGTCGTCATCCCTGCGAACCCTCGGGGCCATGGAAGAGGCCCGCCTCCAGGACATTTAGCAGGAGTTCGATGATGCCCTGGCCCGGGACATCCAAAAGTGAGCCGTCGGACTAGCCCGCTGCCCTTGTAAATAGTTTTTAGAGTTAGGTTTACTTTACGTTTTCCTTTTATTTGAGGTCAATGGACAATGCCACCCAAATTTGTATATTGTTATATTTTTAGTTAGTTAGTTAGGTAGGTTTCATTTGTTTGGTTGGGACCATGGACCCTTTACATCCTTGGACAATGGATTGCATATAGTTTCATCATGTATTCATTTTTGGTTTTTTTGGCATTATGGACATGGAGCAATGGATTTATTTTTTTCAGACAATGGATTGTAAATAGTTGGCCTATGGATTGATTTCTCTTTTTTTTAAATTATGAACATGAAGCAATGGATTTTTTTTTTACATTTCCTTTGGGTTTGCGTTGTTGGAGGGTGACTTTGGACTATTTTTCTTGCAAATTTATATGGATTGGTTATAATTTTCATTCAATCATCTTTTTCACTTGCTTTTCATTTCATGTTTCATATTTTGGTATGCTTTCATTTCATTTTTGATTTGATGTCCATATTACATTTTCATTTTTTAATTCCATGTGTGAGATTCGCTCATTGGGTTGATGCATGTGAAAATGTGGGTTTACGCAAGCAGTGCCAACCAGTGTATGTGTGTGACGGACATGTGTTGATGTACATAGTTGACTTTTGATTTGTGTCATGAGATCAGCATTTTAGTGCTCGGGTGTGGGGGTGCAAGGGGACATGAGTAGGACATGAGTGGGGGCCTGCTGGCAGATGCCCCTCAGTGCTGGGGGGTGGGGTGCAAGGGGACATGAGTGGGACATGAGTGGGACATGAGTGGGGGCCTGCTGGCAGGTGCCCCGCACTGCTGGGGAGTGGGGGTGCAAGGGGACATGAGTGGGACATGAGTGGGGGCCTGCTGGCAGGTGCCCTGCACTGCTGGGGGGTGGGGGTGCAAGGGGACATGAGTGGGGGCCTGCTGGCAAGTGCCCTGCACTGCTGGGGGGTGGGGGTGCAAGGGGACATGAGTAGGGGCCTTCTGGCAGGTGCCCTGCACTGCTGGGGGGTGGGGGTGCAAGGGGACATGAGAGGGACATGAGTGGGGGCCAACCAGCTGAGAAATCCGGGTATATGTGGATTCTGTGCTGTTCGTAATGCAAAGTTCCTTTCTCCCTGGATAATCGAAGTATGGTGTCCCTGTAGTTAAAGACCCATGCAATTATGGTGCGAGAGGGAGCTCCTGGTTTCGGGGGTGGTGCTTGTTACGCTCACCTGGTTCCCACAGGGGCGTCGATCGAACCCGGACAGCAGCGGCATCCACCAACGTGAAGCGTAGGGAAAAGATGGCTGTCTGGACGGACCCGCCTAGTCTCGTATGCTTGACTCGTAGGAATATTCTCCTGTAGATGGAGAAAGGGATTTAGTCCCGTGGATTTGAGTGCAAACCCCGCCCCACTGCTCCTGCTCTCCCCACTGGCCACCTCCGATATTCCCACTTAGTGTCCTCACCTTATGTTTTTAATGGATGAGCTCTCCATCCTGCGTGGCTTGCAGGGGCGCATAGATACCAGTTACTTCACTGGTTTGGGGTATTGGAGTTCTGGAAGATTATTGACTCCGGAGTTTACCAAGTTTAAAGAGTTCAATATGTCCAATGCTCACTCTTGCACCCCTTGGTGATTTTGCAGCAACAAATACTGTCTGGAGGTTACTGGTAGCGTTCAGGTAAGAGTCTGTATTACCCAACACTATCCGGTTAAGTTGCGTGAGTTTAACTTGGTGTTTTTTCCTCCCTTCATAGATGCGGCGTAAGAAGATGCGGCGGATTGAAGGATAATGCCTTCGGTGGTAAATCAGGTAAGCCTTGTGGTAAAATGATTGTCTTTGTAGTCTCTCTAGGCTCACCTCGCTATTCCTTTATCTTTTTTCCCCAGGTGTTGAAGATCGCCGAAGAAAATGATGGAGACAGCGGCGAGTCAAAGATGCTGTGGACTGGTGAGAATGGAGCGGCGCTGCAGCTGCGAAGCGACGCCTGTCGAAGTAATGTCCCTTCAGGCTCGGAATGGTGCAAGATCCTGAATCAGGTAAGGAATTAAATTAATGTCCATAACCTAACCTCTTCTCCTATTTTCCCCTTTCTTCTAGGAGCTCCGGATGCGAGGCGGGCATGGCAGAAGACTGGATGCAGGTTCGCAGGCATGGTGAGCGTTATGCTGCAGAATGCAGAATAACGCGAAGCGTGTGTTGGAGATCGGGCGTGGTTTAAATAGCCTCGAAAGTAGTCCCAGGTAAGAAGTCCCTAGAACCACACCCGAGTAAAAAAATAGTCCTTGCAGAAAATGAGTCCCTTCCAGGTCTCACGTTGGCCTGGATGCATGTGCAGCATGGTCTGTCTGAGGTAAGTGATGACTATGAACCTGGCGCCTTAGGTGCCAGGACTGATTCCTACTATGAGCCTGGCGCCTAAGGCGCCAGGACTGAGCCCAGATAGCCCCTAGCCGGGGCTTCTGAGGTTTTACTATATGTCTGGATGCCTGCTTCCGGGGCGGATGGTAGGCATCATGACAGCACCCCCCCCCCAAGGCCCCTCCTAAGGTCGTTCTTCTTCTGGGGCCTGGTTTGTCTGGGAAGTTCCGATGTAATTTCCTCACTAACTGGGGTGCATGGATGTGTTCACTGGGTTCCCATGACCTTTCCTGCGGTCCGTAACCTTTCCAATCGATTAAATAAAAATGTTTAGATTTAACCATCTTAGAGTCTAGGATACTTTTTACCTCGAATTCAGGTTCTCCATCTATTAGGATGGGGTCAGGCGGTTTGGTTAATCTTGTTCCGGGTTGAACTGGTTTTAGAAGTGAAACATGGAAGACGGGATGGATCTGCATATTAGAGGGTAATTCTAATTTAACTGCTACCGGGTTGATAATGTTTTTAATGGTACAAGGTCCCAAATATCTAGGATTAAAAGTTTGAGTCCCTTTTAGAGGTATGTGTGTGGTAGCCAGCCATACTTGATCTCTAATCTGGTATTGGGGAGTGTCACTCCTATGCTGATCTGCATTCTTCTTGTATTTCTCTTTTGCTTGTTTCAAATGTTCAGTTGCTTCTTTAAAGGCTTGAGTAATAGTAGAGTGCAGATGGGTCACTGCCGGCATTTCCAAGTGCTGAGGTGAATCAAGTTCTGAGGTTCTAGGATGATGACCATATATGGTATAAAAGGGGCTTTGTCCAGTTCCTGAATGTACTGAGTTATTGTATGCGTATTCAGCAATCCATAATATATCCTTCCAATTGCCTTCGGTCTGGTGTAACATGCAACGTAGCTATTTTTCAAGAGTCTGGTTGGTCCTCTCTGCCTGATCATCGGTCTGGGGACGGTGACTAGTAGATAATCTCACGTTGATTTGCGCAAGTTGACAACATTTCTTCCAGAATTGCGAAATTAATTGACTACCTCGATCAGAAACCAATACAGAAGGAAATCCATGTATTCGAACAATGTTTTTGAGAAATTTCTTGGCCAAAATTGAAGCGGAAGGTAATCCCTTTAAAGGAATAAAGTGAGACATTTTAGAAAAAAGGTCAACAACAACTAGAATGGTGTTAAACCCATTACATTGAGGTAGATCGGTAATAAAGTCTAGGGACAACGTGTGTCATGGTGCAGGTGGAACATCCAGAGGTTGTAAAAGGCCGGCTGGTTTTTTCTTCTGACTTTTGTTTTGGGCGCAAATACCACAAGACAGCACACATGACTTTACGTCTTTTCGCCAGGTGGGCCACCAGAATTGTCTTTTAATTTTAGCTTCAGTCTTGGCAATACCTGGTTGTCCTTCCATCAGAGCATCATGGTAATTGGAGATTACTAGTTCTCGTAGTTCTTTGTGTGGGAGAAATAGGCGCCCTTGATAGTAGGGTAACTTATTGATGACTGAATAATCTGGGCCCTTTTTCACCCAGTCCTGCAGGGCTGCTGGATCGAAAAGTTGTTGGATCCTTAAATGAATATCTTCCAAAGTCTGTAGAGTAGTTATGCCAAGGATTCTTCATCCTGGAATTATAGGCACTGGTTCTGGGTTCGAAAAGGCTTCTCCCATCCCTATTCGGGATAAGGCATCAGCCTTACCATTCTTGCAACCTGGTCGATAAGTAATCACGAAGTCGAATTCGGCAAAGAACAATGTCCATCGAAGTTGACGGGATGATTGGGCCTTGGCTGTTTTTAAATACTGCAGGTTCCTGTGATCGGTGATTACAGGAATGGTGTGCTTAGCACCGAGAAGATAATGTCGCCAAGCCTTGAAGGCAGATTTGATGGCTAGCAACTCTTTATCGGTAACCGCATAATTTAACTCGGGGGCCGAAAACTTTATGGACCAAAAGGCGACAGGATGAAGTTGACCGGTTTCGGGTTCCTTCTGGGACAGGACAGCTCCCATGGCTAAAGTGGATGCATCGGTTTCGACTATGGTCCTCATTACAACTCAGGCGTTATGGGTTAACGCCGTCGTTAACCCTTAACGCCTGATTCCGATTTTAACGGCCGCTTCTAGCAGCTGTTAAAATCCATGGCGCTAAACCGCCTTGGTGCTAATTACGCCACCGTAATTTACGGTGGCGTAATTAGTGCCTTCCCCACTCCCATTATGCCCTATGGGGCAAAAATGGGAATGGGGAAGGGTAAATGGGAAATGGGGATTTACCGCCCCACTCACCTTGGAATGGGGCGGTAAATCCGCCATCCACCATGGTGTAAACGTAGTAGTAGTAGGTGTAGTCCCTCGATGCCCATCCTGACCCAACAGTGTCTTCTCTCTAGTGGAATGAGTTACAGGCCCAGAGGCAATTTCCGTTCCATTGACAGTGGTGATGACATCCGAAGTGGTCTTTTTGCAGAGAGGTAGATTCATCCTAGAAGCCAATTTATGGTCCATATAGTTTCCTACGGCCCCGCTATCGATGCATGCCCTTGCTGCGTGCATACGTGATGGGAGCCTTGGGTCAATAAGGACCATTGGTATGATTAAATGCGAGGTCTGAGTGTCCTTCTTCAAGCTCGGCAAGTGGACCTCTACGCTTGCCGGGCATGGTAGTTTGGCGATTCAGGCTCTGTTTGATTTTTAACAGCTACTCCGGCCACTTTCTTGGATGGTTTTAAAGGACAATCCTGTACAAAATGTCCTGAAGCCCCACAGTAAAGACACAATTGCATCTGTCGTCTTCTTTCTCTTTCCCTTTGCGTTAAGGGTCCCTTAACCCCCCCGATCTGCATAGGTTCTGATGCGTCTGTTACTTTGGAGATAACATTTGGTTTAACCAATACTCGATTCTCTAATTTAGCTCGATCAGCCTTTCTATTCTGAAGTCGGTGGTCTAACTGGACTACTAAGTCTATATATTCTGCGCAATCCTGGGGTGGGTTCACAACCTGGGCCAAAACATCTTTGAGCTCACCCCGCAGCCCACGATGAAATAATGTAATTTGTTTTTCCTCTGGCCAGCCGGTTTCCACCACTAACCTATTGAAGGTTGCGATATAGGTCAGCAGATCCTGAGTGCCTTGTCGCAGGGATAAAAGTTCGTTATCCAGGGCCTGACCCTGTGAATGTCTGGCGAATAGGTTTTCCATGCTCAGTTGAAAACCTTGAAAATCCCGAAGAAGAGGGTTATCCTGGTTGACCAGCGGGATGGACCAATCTGCTGCGCTGCCACTAAGGTATGATAGTACAAAGGCTACTTTGGCTTGGTCATTTGGGAAAGCCCCAGGTCTGCATAGAAAGTGCAAGCGGCACTGGTTCATGAACACTGCGTACCTTTTTTGGGTCCCCAGCAAAACGTTCGGGTGGAGATAAAGGAATGCTCCCTGGTAGCACCACTTGCACAGGATTGCTCGATGAGACAGGAATTGGATTCCCCCGAGTCCAAGTAGTGGTGTTTGGCCAGCTTGGCTTTGCAGCAGTTGTCTAGCAAGATCATCAGTGCGTTCCTTTGACATAATCAGTTCTCTCCTGAGGGCATTAGTTTCTTGGCGTGCGTAGTGCACCTCTGCCCTAAGTTCCCCTAACAATAGGGCTAGTTGGTCGGTTTCAGAGGTTTCCATTACGCCCAGGTGGGGATTTGTAGGTAGGCTTCGTGTTCTGTTACGCTCACCTGGTTCCCACAGGGGCGTTGATCGAACCCGGACAGCAGCGGCCTCCACCAACGTGAAGCGTAGGGCAAAGATGGCTGTCTGGACGGACCCGCCTAGTCTCGTGTGCTTGACTCGTAGGAATATTCTCCTGTAGATGGAGAAAGGGATTTAGTCCCGTGGATATGAGTGCAGACCCCTCCCCACTGCTCCCGCTCTCCCCACTGGCCACCTCCGATATTCCCACTTAGTGTCCTCACCTTATGTTTTTAATGGATGAGCTCTCCATCCTGCGTGGCTTGCAGGGGCGCATAGATACCAGTTACTTCACTGGTTTGGGGTATTGGAGTTCTGGAAGATTATTGACTCCGGAGTTTACCAAGTTTAAAGAGTTCAATATGTCCAATGCTCAACCTTGCACCCCTTGGTGATTTTGCAGCAACAAATACTGTCTGGAGGTTGCTGGTGGTCGTTCAGGTAAGAGTCTGTATTACCCAACACTATCCGGTTAAGTTGCGTGAGTTTAACTTGTTGTTTTTTCCTCCCTTCATAGATGCGGCGTAAGAAGATGCGGCGTATTGAAGGATAATGCCTCCAGCGGTAAATCAGGTAAGCCTTGTGGTAAAATGATTGTCTTTGTAGTCTCTCTAGGCTCACCTCGCTATTCCTTTGTCTTTTTTCCCCAGGTGTTGAAGATCGCCGAAGAAAATGATGGAGGCAGCGCCGAGTCGAAGATGCTGTGGACTGGTGAGAATGGAGCGACGCTGCAGCTGCAAAGCCACGCATGTCGAAGTAATGTCCCTTCAGGCTCGACATGGTGCAAGATCCTGAATCAGGTAAGGAATTAGATTAATGTCCGTAACCTAACCTCTTCTCCTATTTTCCCCTTTCTTCTAGGTGCTCAGGATGCGAGGCGGGCGTGGCAGAAGACTGGATGCAGGTTCGCAGGCACAGTGAGCGTTACGCTGCAGAATGCAGAATAACGCAAAGCGTGTGTTGTAGATCGGGCGTGGTTTAAATAGCCTCGAAAGTAGTCCCAGGTAAGAACTCCCTAGAACCACACCCGAGTAAAAAAATAGTCCTTGCAGAAAAATAATCCCTTCCAGGTCTCACGTTGGCCTGGATGCATGTGCAGCATGGTCTGCCTGAGGTAAGTGATGACTATGAGCCTGGCGCCTTAGGTGCCAGGACTGATTCCTACTATGAGCCTGGCGCCTAAAGCACCAGGACTGAACCCAGATAGCCCCTAGCCGGGGCTTCTGAGGTTTTACTAAATGTCGGGATGCCTGCTTCCGGGGGGTAGGCATCATGACAGTGCTAGGGTACTGTGGGCCCTTTCAATTAGAAAGTGTTCCAAAAAGGAGTCGGCTCCCAGGATATCTTTCAACAGGTTTTCCACTTGTTTCTCCATAGGTCCTTTGCCAAAGGTCTCCGAAACCCCAAAGATCCGGATGTTGCTCCTCCGGGATCTCTATTTGAGATCTTCAGACTTGTTTTGAGTTTTATGCAGTTCCGTTTGGAGGTGGGCTATGTCGCGACTGTGTTTTGAAATCGTATCCTGTTTTTCACCTCTGTGATACGCACGCTCTCTTTTTCCACTCGTGCTTTCAGGGATCCGATTGTCGCCACTATGTCATCCAACCTTACATTCACAGCCATGAACCCATTCTGCACCAGTGTTGCCAGGTGATCTATTGGATCATTCTCCTGCCTATCAGTTGTCTGTGGTGCTGCCCCGTGCGGTTGCGAGCTGGTGAAGGTATCCATCCGGCCGGTCTTCTGTATCCTTTTTCTCTTGCGGCCCATGTGTTGTGACTTGCGGTTGAGGGTGGACTGTGTTCTCCCACGTATCGCCGCCAAATGCGATGTTTCACAATAGAAGATGGGGGGGGGGGTGTTTCCCTGCACGTCCGCTCCTAGCTGAGGATATTCTGCATGTGTACCAGGAGTGGCCCTGGCAGTCCTGTATTGGCCAGATCCCACCTGGCTGATCTCCAGGCCTGTTTGGATGATTGCCTTGTTGGGGCGTGTTGCAGCGCTCCTGGAGCAATAGGGATCGAAGCTGAGGCTATTTGGACGTGTCTGTATTTTTTTAGGATGTATTAGGGTTGCGGGCGGTTGTTCCGTGCTTGAGGATTTGTACTTATTTCACCAGCAGGTTCAGCCTGGTGTGCTGCCTGGGACTGCAGCTGCAATATATAATGTGGGCCTCCCCCCTTGGCAGTTAGCACCGTGGGTCGTGTGCTGAAAAAGTGCACCTCGTGGGCGCTTAATGTGCCAACAGGGCCTCCTTCCCCCCGGGCCCTGTATCACTTACTTGGTGCGGGGGGTGGGCGCCCCCCCGCGTGTCTCCAACTTTGGCCTGCTTCTCTCAGCTGAGCCGCGGGCGGCCGCTGCATGGAGACGTGGGACCGGAGGCAGGTTCCCGCAACAGCCGCAGCGCCTCCAGTCGCGCACTCAGCAGGAGCGGCACATGGCTCCCGGGTTCCTCTCCCCGCTTCCTCCTTCTCTCGTCACCTTCCGCGGATTGCAAGGGGCGTCTGCTAGTGTCGATGCAGTCGCTCCAGGGCGGGATGGCCACTCGGCATCCTCCTCTTGTCTCAGGGTATCGCAGGCAACGTGGCACCCTCTCCCCAGCACGGCCCACAGCCGGTGTGCTCATGGAGCCGACAGGCGGCCACGCAGAAGCTTCCTGGCCGCCGGGAGTTCGGAGGCAATATCTTGATGGTGCAGCCACAGATTTACACCGTTTTTTTTCCGGGTTGTGCCTTTCGCCCTCCGCCGCCGGATTTCAGCTCCTTGATGTGTCTGGGACGGTACTGAAAGGATATATTTAGTACCAGGATTGCTTTCGAGACGGAGCTCTCCCTCTAGGCAGCCATGCTCGATGCGCGCAACAGCGCCCCCCTAGCAATGTTGTTATTTTATGTTAATGCGTTTTGGAACGCGCACTATCACCCGAAGGCATCCTGGCGCAAGAATGGCAGGAAGGTATGAGCCATAAATGGTAACCTTAGAAAAACCATGTTTTCAAACCTTTCCTGAATTTAAAATGATATATTACGGCTCTCAGGTCAGCAGGTAGCTCACATAAGAAAATGCTCGCCCACCCTGCGGGCCCTACGCATATTTGGGATGGGCAGTATTTTAGCATCTCCCGACCGCAAGGGTCTGCCTGGAACATACGGAGAGAACTTTTCCTGAAGATATTCAGGTCCTTGTTTAAAGAAAGCCCAGTGTACTAGACACAGGGACTTGAATTGGACTCTTTTGTCCAGCGGAGCCAATGCAGTGCCGTCAGTACAGGACTGATATGAGCACCATAAGGTGATGCAGTCGCCACCCTGCCCGCTCAATTCTGTAGCAATTGGAGACGGTGCACAACCTAAGAGGTTGCGCCAGATAGAGTGCATTGCAATAATCCAGCTGGTTGGTAATCAAGGAGGATACCACTCGGGACCACAGCTTTTCCGGCAGAAAAGGCAGGGCACAGCGATGAACCCTGAGAACGAAATGGCCAGTCTTACAAACAGCACTGACCTGCGGTGACATAGATCAGAAGACAGAAGGACACCAAAAGGCCGATTCATGGAATAATTAGCGCGGCGCAAGTGGCCAAAAACGTGCGAATCGCAGTGGAATAGCGAAAATCGCAGTGCAAGTGCGAAATTCGCACGAAAAGCAGCGCACATCGATTCATGGAAGGCCGTGCGCGAGAAAACCATCGGATGTGCGCTAAAAAAGTGCGCGGCGCACGTTGGCGCACAGGCCATCCAACGGCGTGCGCCAGGTCACAGCGAAAATCGCACAGGCCACAGCGAAAATGGCACATAGAGCGGCACACACAACAAAAGTAGGCGTAACACGGGGCGTAACACTCGGAATGGGGAACAACTTGCCAAAATGTGGGCGTCACGGGGGAAGTACAGGGTGCAAGTGCACGGAACGCCCACACGCTCGCCTACAACACGTATTCATGGAATCAAATAGGGCAAAAAAGCGCACGGTCAAACCAGCGCACAGGCACAAACACGACCGCCACAAGAAAGCAGGCGGTAGCGTCCCTGCGCCTGTAATAAATGTGCGCCAAAAGGTGCGCCAACAAATAGCACCTATATACAGCTATGATGAATGTCCTATACTGTGGCCCTCCAGGACAAATGACGTGCAAAGGGGTACCCACAAACACGGACACCCGCTGACTGAAAAATAACGTGTGCATCTATTTCGGGGTGCGCGGGAAGTTTCACATGTGATTTGGCTGGGTACGTGGATTCCAGGGGTGCGCAGGAAGTTTCACACGCTATTTGGCTGGGTACGTGGATTTCAGGGGTGCGCGGGAAGTTCGACACGCGATTTGGCCGGGTACGTGGATTTCAGGGGTGCGCGTGAAGTTCCACACGCGATTGGCCTGGATAGGTGTACTACGGGGTGCGCGGGAAGTTCCACGCGCGATTGGCCTGGGTACGTGTACTACGGGGTGCGCGGGAAGTTCCACACGCGATTGGCCTGGCTAGGTGGGGGTGCGCGGGAAGTTCCACACGCGATTGGCCTGGGTATGTGTATTCCGATGTGCGCTGAAGATTCACACGCGATTTCTGCAGGGTACGTGTATTTCGGTGGTGCCGGGGAATGCTACACGTGATTTGGCCATGTGGGTCCCCCCAGGTGTTCCCTCTACACCCTCCACGGCCCCTGCAGGCAGCCCACACCACAGGGTACTACCCTGCACCCCTGCTCATGTCCCACAGGCAACCCATCCACCATGGCCATGCCCACCAGCCAACCCACATCTCACCTTGCACTAGTGATCACCAACACATGTCTCCCACCACCCCCATCCCCCAGCCACCAGGGGCAGCCTCCAACAGGCCCCCACTCATGTCCCCTATTACCCCCACCCCCCAGCAGTGCAGGGGCAGCCTCCACCAGGCCCCCACTCATGTCTACAACCACCCCCACCCCCCAGCCACCAGGGGCAGCCTCCACCAGGCCCCCACTCATGTCCCCTATTACCGCCACCCCCCGCAGTGCAGGGGCAGCCTCCACCAGGCCCCCACTCATGTCCCCTATTACCCCCACCCACCCTGCAGTGCAGGGGCAGCCTCCACCAGGCCCCCACTCATGTCTCCCACCACCCCCACCCCCCAGCCACCAGGGGCAGCCTCCACCAGGCCCCCACTCATGTCTCCCACCACCCCCACCCCCCAGCCACCAGGTGCAGTCTCCACCAGGCCCCCACTCATGTCCCCTATTACCCCCACCCCCCCGCAGTGCAGGGGCAGCCTACACCAGGCCCCCACCCATGTCCCCTATTACCCCCACCCCCCCGCAGTGCAGGGGCAGCCTCCACCATGCCCCCACTCATGTCCCCTATTACCCCCACCCCCCCGCAGTGCAGGGCAGCCTCCACCAGGCCCCCACTCATGTCCCCTATTACCCCCACCCCCCCGCAGTGCAGGGGCAGCCTCCACCAGGCCCCCACTCATGTCCCCTATTACCCCCACCCCCCAGCCGTGCAATTTGCCTGGGTACATGTACTTCGGGGTGCGCGTGAACTTCCACACGCGATTTGCCTGGGTACGTGTACTACGGGGTGCGCGGGAAGTTCCACACGCGATTGTACGTGTACTTCGTGGTGCGCGGGAAGTCCCACACGCGATTGGCCTGGGTACGTGTACTTTGGGGTGCGCGTGAACTTCCACACGCGATTGGGCCTGTGAGAGTGGGTTACATGTATTCCAGGGGTGGGCGGGAATATTTACCTGCGACTGTGCCTGTGAGAGCGTGCTACGTGTATTCCTGGGGTGGGCGGGAAGATTCACACGTTCGCCTACGACGTGCCGAAAATGGTCCAATCCTGAGACACGTACGCCAGCATGAAGCAGGCGTACGTCGACCTGCGCAACATAAAAATGCGCGCAAACAACAAACAAGCTCATACGCCAGGATGAATATACCATTCCTAGCAGCAGTGTGTTAGGGAGAATTCTCTGTTTAGGCTGAATTTCCTAACCTAGTGAGTCCCCCAGCAGCTTTGCTGGATTTCTGGAGTTTGTTTTTTTCCATCCTGCCAAGAGTGAGACTCTTTTCTCCCACTCTTGGACATGTATGTGTGTAATTCCTTCGAAATGTCCATGTGTTCGATGGGCTATGTGGTCTTTTACTCCATAGGGTCTCATATGTTTTTCTATGTGTGTTACACCGCACCCTACGTGCCGTAACACTGGGGCGTCCTAGCGGACCCCCACCATAGACTCCATACCCGAGGACTGACTACTGTCTCCCCGGGCATGTAAAGTCACCATTGGCTTTACTAGACCTAAATTTACTAACAGAACTAGTACAAACCATCTTATTGTGGACCTACTAGTAGGGGTAATTCGATTACTCCTAGATTTGTTACTCGAGGGGGCACTGTCCCGTCCCCCCTCGTCGAGTTTTGGCTGGTGGCAGTGGAAACTACTTGTTATGTTCGACCCCGAACATAACCCTATGGGATTCGTCCCATTGTTGGAGATTGATACTTTTTCTCGTTAATCTCTAACGTACCACCGGTCTCCTTATCTTAAATTAGTTTATCGGATGGTATTTTCTGCCAGAACTCGGTTTTTAAAATGGCGTCTGTGTTCGTCTCTGTGACTCCTAAACCAAAGGTTGAGCCCTTTGTTCCACTTTTGGCGGGCCTCTGGACAGAGACCCTCCAAAGTGGTGCCATTCTGTCTGGGTTACCACAGGGGTGTGGGAGGGGGTTTAGGCACCCTGGACCGAGTTGCCTTGCCAACTCCGGTCGCACTCTGGAGTGATTGGCCCAAGTGGTGAGCCTTCCCGCTCACCACTTAGCATGTGTTGATTGACAGCTAGGCTGAATGAATGGGGGTTTTCTGCATAAAAGCAGGGCTTTTGGGACTGGATCTTCAGAAGTCGCCACAGGACCTGAGAATCCGACGAGGGTAACGCTGAGCCGACCTGCACGACGACACCTCCGGTGGAGCCCTGCGGAACCGACTCACCACTTCTCGACGACAGAGGAGATCTCCCTGCCAGAGAGTTTCTTCCCCTGGCTGGTGGGAACAACCAGCCCCCTTTGCTTTTTATTCGCCTCAGGACGCAGTGGTCGAATTGCCCGTGCAGAGCACCTCGGCAACCGGATAGCCACTACCCCTGTACCTGTACCTGTACAAGGTGGTGCTTTGTGACGGAGCACTCCGCGGCTGGTCTCTTCCCTGGTGGTGCACCGGACTTCACTTTTCTTCGACGGCGAAATCATCTCTACTCTTGGCAAAGACCCGACGTGCATCCACCACCAGGAACAACTGCCCCCGCCGGAGCTGCCCTCCACAACAAGGTACCGTGTCCGCCTGGCTTCCCTTTCGATCGGTTCGAGTGAGGTGTCTTAATCCTCTCCGTTCCGTTGGGTCGCCTCCAAGCTTTTCTCATTTGTTGTTCTGAACTGGTTCAATCTGGTGATAACAATTTGCTACAAAGACTTGAATGCATCTCCGCTAGAGACTTTTGGGACATCGCGCCTTGCCTCTCTCCGAGTGGGCCTGGCCCCTGAACTTTATGATCTATTGTGATTCTTGCCTTCCTGCCTTGCATTTTATCCGCGAAGGATTGAACTGTGTTGATTTCATAACCTGCCTATCTTTTTCTCTCCCGTCCTAACTAATGTTCGAGTGTCATCTAGGTTGAGGTATACACCTCTGTCTGAAAATAAGTGGTACAGATAGAACCTAGAGTTGTCGAAGTATTGCTAGGGGGATTGATCGTTTTCTGCTTCGTAGAGTAATTGTGTTTGATTTGTTTGCCGTGATAGTGCCATAGTGTTTTTCATAGATGTTCTGTTATAAATAAATACCTTAATATCTTTACGCTAAGCCTCGTTGCGTGTTTGCTTGTCTTGCTGTGAAGAATTGCCCTATTTTGTATACTCCACATACTGCTCAACTTTTCTTGAGAGAAGTCTGACTGCTCAGCCACAGCTACCAAGTGAATCTGTGTGGTGCAGACTGCTACCAAGTGGGTTCACCGCCAAACGCCTGTAGTCCTAAATCTTTTGCAGTGGTCCCAGAGGGAACTGCACAGGTTTCCGCCTAACACAGTGGCCGTGGGTTACCAAAGGAGGAGGAGGAGGATAGTGAGGGCCCGAATTTTCACTCCCAGAACCAGCCTTTTTGGGATGCCTGATGACCAGGTGTATGGGAGGTACAGGTTTCCCCCACTCATAATACTGGACCTGGTCAGTGAGTGGGAGGATGACCTCACATCACCCACCTTGTGCTCCCAAGCACTCAGCCCCCTGGAGAAGGTCCTCAATGTACTGCACTTCTTGGCCACAGGATCATTTCAGCGGACAAGTGCCATAGTGGGTGGGGTGTCACAGGCCACGCAGTCACGCTGCGTACACCAGGTCTTGAACATCATCACTGCACGCCCATCAGTCCGTAGGCACATATACCTGCCCAGGACACCTGCAGAAAGGCAGGCTGCCACCCTCGATTTCTACGCTGTGGCACAATTTCCAAAAGTGCTAGGTGCCATTGACTGCACCCATGTGACACTACGTCCCCCCAGGGCATCAGAGCACATCTATAGGAGCCGCAAGCACTGGCATTCCATCAACGTGCAGGTAGTATGTAATGCTAAGGGAATCATCACCTCAGTATATGCCAACTATCCAGGGTCCACCCACAACAGCTTAATTTACCGAATGTCTACCCTAAGCCGGGACCTAGAAGCTGGGCGGCATGGCGATACATGGCTGCTTGGTGAGTATGAATGCCACTGCACATGCATGCATGTCAGATGCAGAGTTATGTCACTACCCCACTAATGATACCCATCACCTCCTCATCAGTGGACAGTGCCTACCCTCTGAGCACCCACATGATGACGCCAATTCGGAACCCCATCACGCCTCCAGAGGTAAGATACAACACAGCCCATATTGCAACCCGGGGCATAGTGGAGCGCACATTTGGAGTGCTCAAGTCACGCTTTCGCTCCCTTGGCCGTTCTGGCGGGCAGCTGTTATATGCGCCCCCAGTAGTGTGCAGGATCATAGTGGCAGCATGTGTCCTGCACAATGTTGCAACACGCCGGGGCCTGGCCGTGGACATGGTGGTGCCCCCACATCCCCAACCACATGCACGCCTGCTGCGCATTGGAGGGGAGAGGGCACGGGGTGAGGCAGCCCGTACGCAGCTGGTGGCTAATTACTTCACATAGAAATCACACCCCAGTGGAGTGCACACAGGCCTGGCACATACCATCTGATAAGCAATGATGACTCGACCTGACAATTAAGACGAACAAAGGGACTGTCAACTGTCAGAACCATAGCAGCCTGATATTGTTCATGTGGAAGTGTCACAATGTGTGCATCCCTACCTACACAAACACCACCAATGCAGTGTCATGAAAAGACACTTCCATGCTGCAGAAATGAATACCCACTTGCAAAATACTACATGAAAACAGTGCCATGTCACCCACCCCCTGCCCGGCACGGCCACACAACACACCATGGCGTGTCATGCAATGTGAGAGGAAAGAAATGAATCCCCACAACATGCCCCAAGTGTCAGCAGCTACAGTGTCCCTAATGGAAACCTGTCCACACATGAAATGCTCACAGTAATGCAGGACCTACAACCCACATTACCAAATACTTACCAAGAATACCAATCACCTACACAACCTCCAACCTACCTTAAACATGACATTACAGACTTAAAAATTAGCTAGCCTCACCAACAGATGATGACAGCCCTCCGAACACTTGCAAGTATACAGTGTTAGCGCCACGCAAGAGTGTAGGTGCACTGCTTACAACATGGACTCCAGTTCCAAGGTGGACCGCATTGTGAAGACATGAGGAATGGACCTGCAAATATGGAGGATGAGATGGATGCAGAGGCACATATCAATACACCACGCAGTGTACAATACAACAACAATATGCACTATGAATGTATACACAGTATTGACTACAGACTGCCCACACAGCTCATGGGAGTCCAATGTCACCATGTACGTCAATGTCACTTGGGCACACCCTTTGCAAGCCCATGGAAACGGGAAGCAGGAGGGGTGTGTGTGACAAAAACCCAAGCATCTGAACCAAATCCATGACAAGCCTGCATGTGCCCAGCCACAATGCAGCGTATGCCCACGGGAGCCACACAAGGCAACACACTGTCCCAAAAAAAACAAAAAAAAAATAAAAAAAAACATCAAAAATGGCCATTAATGGGCCCGGGGGGGTTGGGGAGGCCACCCAGGAGGTCCGAGGACAGGGTGCACACCAAAACCCACCTGTGTGGATCTTGCGAAAAAAAACACCTCCATGGGCTCATGGCCTACACGGCTACCCTATTGTGGGAGTATCACTGCTGTCGCTATACTCACCCTCTGCAGCTGCATCCGGAGGTGGTGGCACTATGGGAGGCAGCCCACGCAAAGCCCTAGTCTGTTCCTCCATGGCTGCAAGCATGTGGGTGTGGTAGGTCTCGTTCTGGAGGATGAGTGTGCAGAGGTCCCCATGCAACAACTCACGGGATGCCCGGACCTCCGCCCTAGTTGCCTGCATCTCAGCTGAGAGCGTACGGGTGAGACGCTCCAGCTGCTGTTCTGTCCTTCGGTTTGTTGAAGCCTCAAGCTCAACAAGAGTCGTCCTGAGGTGAAGGAGTTCCAGCCTCAGGGCTTCCCTGTGGCCCTGGGACTCTATGGAGATGGCTTCCTGCAGAGTCGCCAGTGCCGCCCGCCTGTCCCTGTCAGACGCCAACATGTCCTCCCTGTGTGACTGGCAGATGGAGTCGGTTGCCTGCTGTAGTCGCTCTTTCGGGGGGGACAATGGAAGTGGCCACCCTATCCATGGCCTGAGCCATCATCTCTGATGATGCTGCCTGTTGGGTTGCCATACCGTAAATGGATTGCTCCCATGCGGTATTGCCAGGTGGCGTACGGCCACCACGTCGGCGGGCACCACACCTGTCTGGGGCAAGGCGAACTGCGCCTTGCTGTGCCGGCACTGCCTGAGGCTGCAGGACTGCATTCCCCCTCTGATCTGCTGGCCCAGCAACAGGATCAGATGTCCCGGAGTGTGACCCTGCATCCGTAACCACCAAAGGCGTACCTGCCAACACTCACATCCCCATCGAGGGTTCTAACCCTGGTGCAGGTGGGTCGGACAGAACAGAATCCCTCCCAGGAACACTCACCTGCGACGGCACGTAGGTCTCATCATCCGAATCAACACCTGAGTACAGCTCGGGGGAGGTGCAGCCAGAGACACCCCTTGAGAGCACGACCTGCAGCAGTTGTGGGTTCTCACCCACCATCACACCACGTCCCTCACTGGTGGTCGGTCGGCCCACAGACCCCTCCTGGGTCTGCACCATCTCCACAACCCCAGCAGTATCATGTGCGTCTTCCCCTGCAAAGACATAAAAGAAAACAAATGGAAACAGGCATTAGCACTATGGCACACAATGAGGGCTGAGAGGCTACAGAAACAGTACTTGATTGACACATGTCCCACATGACTGAAACACTCCCATGCATGCACCGTCACTGCGTGTGATGGGGAGGCAGATGGCACACATTGATGACACCAAGATGGAAGATGAACACATTTGCTGCATGCTGCCTAGCAGTGGCATCACACATTGGCCAGTGATTGACAGGTCAAATACACATGCCATCAAACAGATGTCATGTACCCTAGCCATGAAGTGAAGAGGGAGAGGAGGTCACCAATTGTTCATTCAGTCCAGTTTGTTCATATGATTGATTATTTTCATTGTAATGGTTCTAATGTTTAACATGCAGCTGCCAGTCAAAAATGGTCCTATAGCACAGGGACATGTCCAAACTAATCATGTCCACGAAACTGAGCCAGTCCACTGTACCATAGCCATGTCAGACATGTGACAATAGGACTGAGAAATCCCGAGTAAAAGTGGTGGTATGCAAACAATCTGCCTGAATAAACATAGGTAAATAAGCAACAGTGTAGTGGCAAGATGACACTCCAAGGGCAACTGGCGTGGTGTTGGGCTGGATGTCTAATGTTGGGCGAAGGGATGCTGCTATACCCAAATGCTGTTGCCAAGAATGTTTAGGAAGAGGCACATGGGTGAGCCGAACCCCTCAGGCACACACACCCTCCCCTGGCACCCAAACAGAAGCCCTCCCATACACACCATGCACATGGATGACACACACATGCATGTGCACTCACCGGACAATGCCTCGTAATCTGCCACTTCTCCCACGCCTTGGATATGTTCCTCCGTGACGTAGGTCTCAGCAACCTGCTCATGTGGAGTGAGTTCTATGTTGTCTGCTGGAGACCCACCTCCAGTCACTAGAGTTGCGGCATGACTTGAGGCCAGCTTATTCTTTGCCCTGCGCTTCAGGTCATTCCAGCGCTTGTAGCATTCATTAGCTGTGCGCCTCACGATGCCAAGGGCACTTATGATGTCCGCAATGGTCTGCCAGTGTGCCTGACGTTGTGCAGGTGTGGTCTTGGATCCTGCAACAATCACCATTTCGCGGTCATGTGCGGACACATACTCTACAAGTGCATTCAGTTCGGCCTCATTGAAGCTGGGCTTCCTTGACGGGCCGGACTGTGTAGCCGTGTCTGGGGCATCAGCCTCTACTGGACGAGCACTCTTCCTCTTCCGCTTGGAAGGTGGTGGGGATCCGGAGTGTCCTGCGCCGCTCTGGACACTAGGGGCAGGAGCGTGGGATTGCACACTCAGCATGGGAGTTGGTGCAGGCATTATCTCAAGTGTGATGGTGTCAGGGGGAATGTCAGCATGATGGACTTGGACCGACACTGTCCTGGATGGGTGTGTGAGAGCTGGGGTGGATGGAGCCGCAGCTGCCCCTGCAGCCTCCCCAGCCTGCCTACGTGGGGCAGCAGATGACCTAGCTGCCCCTGATCCACGTGGCCTGATGACACCAACGTTCACCGGCGCACGTGGCCTAGACCTGCTGACCTGAAAGTCAGCCATGGAGTCACCCTGTGCCAGGTCTGGTTCCACAGTGGGCTGGTCCAACAAGGGCTGAGCATGGATGGTGTCAGCCACGGTAACCTCAACCAGGGGGGTGGGCATGGGTGTCCCTGACTGCTCCTCCACACATGGGGGGCTAGGGGCACCCTGCAAGTCACGGCCACGTCCCCTACCGGATCCACCACGGCCACCACTTGGGGCTCGGCCACCTTTGCCACCCTTACGGCTTGTTCGCCTCCCAGCCATGGCACTGATGTTATTGTGCGTATGGGAGTTGATGTGAACTATTGTCCTGGGCAATTGGGGGTCAAAGGGGTTGGGTACCAGATGGTAATCGTACCCTAGTGCTCTAGCAAGGCTGTATGTCACCCCTGGGGAAAGATGACGGGTCACGCAACGCACAGGCACCCCAAAAAAGCGAAGTAAGGTGCACGCAACCCCTCCTAGACCACGTGCGTGGAAAAATAAACCTGCACTACACTGTGGCACCCAGGAACACAAGAATGAACGTATGCGTGTCACACGCAGCCTAGAATGACCTCTGAAGGGGTACGGGACACACGGGGCAAGCACAGATGTTAGATACGTGCGCGACTCACTGTCTGCCTGGAACAAAAGCGTGAAAAATATGCGCGTGTGCGCGTTGGCAACACCCCCGCCAAAAGAATTGTACGCTGTCTGAGGAGACAGGACAACAGTAGTAGGGAAGCTGTTTGAGGAAACAGGCCCAGGAAAAAGAGGAAAAGAGAAAAAGCTGTCAGAGGTAACAGGGAGTACGAACTGGAAACGCCGTGAAGTAAATCGCGTGTGAACCGACAAGAAGTACAGATTTCACCCACTCGCTCTCCACGAACAGCACGTACAAGGAAATGGCGTTCTACACGTACCTTTTATACACATGTCACAGACGCGCATACGCAATGAGGCCATTTCCACCAATTACGCGCTTTGACACTCGGACGTGCATCTCTTCATTTTTACACGCGCCATTCTCGACAGCCATGCGCGTGACGTCACAGCTGCGCATGGTGGCCTTTGGGCCAATGAAATCGCATATGCGAGCACACGTGGTAAAACTGCACGTCCGAGTGTCATCACGTGTAATCAGAGGGAAGTGAGTGTACACGTGATTGGCCTGGGTACATGTATTACTGGGGTGCGCAGGAAGTTCCACACGCGATTGGTGGAAATCCACGTGTGCTCTGTCATCACGTGTAATGAGGGAAACACCCGCGTGCCTCACGTCACAGACGCGCTCACGCGCTAAGGGCCTTTGGTCCAATGAAATCGCATATGCGTGCTGACGTGCATACGCGCTTAGGGCCTTTCCTCGATTTACACGCAGACGTGCAGGATTTTCATGTGCCAAATCACTCCGTATCAAGCTGGCCACGCGTAACCACACAGAAGACCACGCTCCTGCCCAGAAGGCCGAACTACTGCCCCCCAGAGCCCTGAGCACACTCCCACCTGCCATCTGCTGCTGCCTGACTGCCTGCTGCACACGTGCCCTGCCATTTGCTGCCTGCACATCAGCCAGGGGTGCTGTTGCTGTGACCACCCCTGCTGGAACCGCAGACTCCCGACTGGGATTCCATCGCTCCACAGCCCAGCCCCAGGACCCAGTTGCCCACCCACTCCTGCCTCTGGGGTTGTCATGTCGGGGCAAACACCATCTGAGACCACTGACAACCCCCGGCCAGAGAGGCAGAGGGGCACCAGCTTCAGTGCCACCGAAGTTGGTGTCCTGGTGGAGCAAGTCCTGGGGCAGTATGATGCCCTCTTCGGAAGTTCCCGCTCCGACAAGGAAGGATGGACTCGGATCTGGACTGACATCGTGACTGCCATCAACGCGGAGGGGGTGGCAGTCCGCGACTTCCAACATGTCAAGAAGCGCTGGGAGGACTTCAGGTCCAGGACCCTGAACAAGGCCCGGCGCCTCTTGAAGGCAGCGGATGCCAAGGGGCGCCAGGGCCACTTGTCGGAAGAACAGATGAGGGGTCCTGGAAAGCATATCCCCAGCGCTCCACGTCTAGGTCCTTGAGAGGCTGACCCGTCTGGAGACGAGCGGTAAGTGTACATGCATCCTGATTGTGAGCTGTGCGTGTGGTGATTTTTCAGTAGTGTGCAGGTTGCACATCTGTTTGTATGGGGTCGAGTATGGGTGGGGGTGTACAGGGCCGTGGGGCTGACACATGGGAGGGCTGGAATGTGTGAGACATGGATGGTGCTTGTGTGTGTAGGCTTGCATGCCAAATGCAGTTGTGTGGGCACACATGTTTGGATGAATGTGTATGTAAGTAGACATGTCCGTGATGTCACGCATGTATGTTTTTTTCAGCTGCATGTATCAGCACTGTGTAGATGTGCATGTGTGTGTATTTGACAAGGGTGCAACAGTGATGCAACATGGATGCATGTGACAGCGGTATGTGGAAGCCTGATGGGCAGATGTGACATGGATGCCCATCTGAACACTGCAACACTTGGCAGAGGTGTACACATGCATGCAAGTGTGGTGGTGTGTGTACATGTGTGGTGCACTTCCTGTGTTGCATGTGATGTCTGGCTCACCTTCGCCTGCTCATGCTGTTGTATGTGTATGGATGGCGCTGGCAGTTGCGATATGGCTGTGGTATGGCTCATGTGTGCGAGTTGAAATGACATGTGTGTTGGGGATTGTGATGACATGTCTGAGGTTTGCCAATGCCACTCATGTACAACTGTCATGTGTGTATGTGTCCATTGTACAGTGCCCTGATGCCTGTGTTTTCTTTCTCCCTATCTGCAGCGTCAACTGATGAAGAGGGCGTAGAAGGTGCTGTGGAGCACAGCGGCGGGGATCCCACCGCCAGCCGGAGACGCAAGGCCCGGCTCCCCTCCCATGTTGTCATCTTGTCGGGGGGTGAGGAGTCCGGTGCCGCGTCCCAGGCCGCAGCTGCCGGGGGGAGGTCCAAAAGGCGGAGGTCGGAGTTGGACTCCTCGGCAGCAGAAGGGGCAGCTGGGACCCCACAGGGCCCAACGGGGGAAGATGGCACGGAGTCATCCATGTTGGTGGGGGGTTTGGTGGAGGAGGAGGCCGTGCAAGCAACAGAGACAGGGTCTGGAGGTGGGGATCCCACTGGGGCTAGTGGTGCAGTGCAGGACCAGGGACAGGAGGCAGCACAGGCCGTCGCGGAGGTGCCTGTGTGCAATCCTGTCCCTGATCCTGTCCCTGCATCATCTTGCACCAGCAGGGATGCCTACGTCCAGACCCGTTTTCAGGCAGGGGATGAGCTCACGACAACTGGCCTTCCTCTGCCTGCGGACGTGGCTATCCGGGTTGAGCCTGTTCTGAGTGGTGTGGCGTCTTTTCATGAGGAGACTGCACGTCATCTCGAATGGCTCGTTGACCATGTCAGCCTGCTGGGACAGGTCACCCAGGCCGGATTCCTCCGTATGATGGGGCTTGCTACGACCCCCTCCTCAACTGAACCCCCTACGCACCAGTCGTCCTCCGTGCCATCTTCCCACCCATCAGTCACCTGGGTGCCCTGTGGAGCTGCCTCTGACGGTGCGGCCAGGCTGGTGGAGGAGGCATCCCTGCCACAGTCGGGAGTCGGACGTCCAGCAGGGGTGGCCACATCAACGACTGCACCCCACCCGGCGGAGGATCTGCAGGCAGCAGGAGGCAGTGCACGGGCAGAGGCACAGCAGCAGCAGCAACGTGGTGGGAGCCATGAAGGCTCGGGGCCTTCAACATCGGAGGGGCAGGCATCGGGCGGAGGGCAGGAGGACCCAGGACAGAGAGTGTCTTCCGTGTGGCAGCGGTTGGGCCACGCCATAGATGCGGAGCGGCAGCGGGCGGAAGAGGCACGGCTCACAATGGTCAGGGCGGAGGCGGGCCGAGTGCCTCGAGGCAATCCGCAGGGGTTTGGAGGTGGACACGTCGACTGCCCTGCGGACCCTCGGGGCCATGGAGGAGGACCGCCTCCGGGACATTGAGCAGCAGTTCGATGATGCCCTGGCCCGGGACATCCACAAGTGAGCCGTCAAACTAGCCCGCTGCCCTTGTACATAGTTATGTAGGTAGTGTTAGGTTTCATTTTTTTTCAGATTTATTTTGGACCTTTCGGACATTGGCCACATTTTTGTATATAGTTTATTTTATTAGTCAGTGTAGTTAGATAGGTTTCCTTTCTTTTGTTGGGATAGTGGACCCTGGCTTGTTCGTATGTACATAGTTCACTGTTGGATTGTATTTTTCTTTCACATTTTCACCATGGAGCAATGGCTTTCTATTTTATTTCCCATTGGATTTTGTTTTCTGGACAGTGACTTTGGACACCATTACTTTGGATTTTGATTTTTGGTTTTTCTTTTTTTCACGGACATACTTCTTTTCATTTTTGTACATTCCCATTTATGTTTCTTTATTTTTGATTCTATTTATGTTTCCTTCAATACATATTTTTTATCAAACTTCAATGTGTAGTATCATCTCATTGGTTTAATGCATATCATGATATGGCTTTTGAGATTCACTGACACCCATTGGGTGTATGTGAGGGAAATGTGTTTGTTTCGGAACTTGCAATTGGTGTTCTGTCATGTAATTGCCAATTATGAGTGGGTGGATGCAATACTCGGGTGGGTGTTTTGTATTTGGAGGCTGACCATAGGGACCAGGGATCTAGATTGTGATGACATGTTGGCTGGGGAACATGAGTTGGACATGGGTGGGGGCCTGCTGGCAGGTGCCCCACAGTGCTGGGGGGTGGGGGTGCAGGGGTACATGAGTTGGACATGAGTGGGGGCCTGCTGGCAGGTGTCCCACAGTGCTGGGGGGTGGGGGTGCAGGGGGACATGAGTTGGACATGAGTGGGGGGCCTGCTGGCAGGTGCCCCACAGTGCTGGGGGGTGGGGGTGCAGGGGTACATGAGTTGGACATGAGTGGGGGCCTGCTGGCAGGTGCCCCACAGTGCTGGGGGGTGGGGGTGCAGGGGTACATGAGTTGGACATGAGTGGGGGCCTGCTGGCAGGTGCCCCACAGTGCTGGGGGGTGGGGGTGCAGGGGTACATGAGTTGGACATGAGTGGGGGCCTGCTGGCAGTTGCCCCACAGTGCTGGGGGGTGGGGGTGGTGGGAGACATGAGTGGGGGCCTGGTGGAGGCTGCCCCTGGTGGCTGGGGGGTGGGGGTAATAGGGGACATGAGTGGGGGCCTGGTGGAGGCTGCCCCTGCACTGCTGGGGGGTGGGGGTTGTGGGAGACATGAATGGGGGCCTGGTGGAGGCTGCCCCTGCACTGCTGGGGGGTGGGGGTGGTGGGAGACATGGGTGGGGGCCTGGTGGAGGGTGCCCCTGCACTGCTGGGGGGTGGGGGTGCAGGGGGACATGAGTGGGGGCCTGGTGGAGGCTGCCCCTGGTGACTGGGGGTGGGGGTAATAGGGGACATGAGTGGGGGCCTGGTGGAGGCTGCCCCTGCACTGCTGGGGGGTGGGGGTGGTGGGAGACATGAGTGGGGGCCTGGTGGAGGCTGCCCCTGGTGGCTGGGGGGTGGGGGTGGTGGGAGACATGAGTGGGGGCCTGGTGGAGGCTGCCCCTGCACTGCTGGTGGGTGGGGGTGGTGGGAGACATGGGTGGGGGCCTGGTGGAGGCTGCCCCTGCACTGCTGGGGGGTGGGGGTGCAGGGGGACATGAGTGGGGGCCTGGTGGAGGCTACCCCTGGTGGCTGCGGGGTGGGGGTGGTGGGAGACATGAGTGGGGGCCTGGTGGAGGCTGCCCCTGGTGGCTGGGGGATGGGGGTGGTGGGAGACATGAGTGGGGGCCTGGTGGAGGCTGCCCCTGCACTGCTGGGGGTGGGGGTGGTGGGAGACATGAGTGGGGGCCTGGTGGAGGCTTCCCCTGGTGGCTGGGGGGTGGGGTGGTGGGAAACATGAGTGGGGGCCTGGTGGAGGCTGCCCCTGGTGGCTGTGGGATGGGGGTGGTGGGAGACATGAGTGGGGGCCTGGTGGAGGCTGCCCCTGGTGGCTGTGGGATGGGGTGGTGGGAGACATGAGTGGGAGCCTGGTGGAGGCTGCCCCTGGTGGCTGGGGGGTGGGGGTGGTGGGAGACATGAGTGGGGGCCTGGTGGAGGCTGCCCCTGGAGGCTGGGGGGTGGGGGTGGTGGGAGACATGGGTGGGGGCCTGGTGGAGGGTGCCCCTGCACTGCTGGGGGGTGGGGGTGCAGGGGGACATGAGTGGGGGCCTGGTGGAGGCTGCCCCTGGTGGCTGGGGGGTGGGGGTAATAGGGGACATGAGTGGGGGCCTGGTGGAGGCTGCCCCTGCACTGCTGGGGGGTGGGGGTGGTGGGAGACATGAGTGGGGGCCTGGTGGAGGCTGCCCCTGGTGGCTGGGGGATGGGGGTAATAGGGGACATGAGTGGGGGCCTGGTGGAGGATGCCCCTGCACTGCTGGGGGGTGGGGGTGGTGGGAGACATGAGTGGGGGCCTGGTGGAGGCTGCCCCTGCACTGCTGGGGGGTGGGGGTGGTGGGAGACATGAGTGGGGGCCTGGTGGAGGCTGCCCCTGGTGGCTGGGGGGTGGGGGTGGTGGGAGACATGAGTGGGGGCCTGGTGGAGGCTGCCCCTGCACTGCTGGGGGTGGGGGTGGTGGGAGACATGGGTGGGGGCCTGGTGGAGGGTGCCCCTGCACTGCTGTGGGGTGGGGGTGCAGGGGGACATGAGTGGGGACCTGGCGGAGGCTGCCCCTGGTGGCTGGGGGGTGGGGGTGGTGGGAGACATGAGTGGGGGCCTGGTGGAGGCTGCCCCTGCACTGCTGGGGGTGGGGGTGGTGGGAGACATGGGTGGGGGCCTGGTGGAGGGTGCCCCTGCACTGCTGTGGGGTGGGGGTGCAGGGGGACATGAGTGGGGGCCTGGCGGAGGCTGCCCCTGCACTGCTGGGGGGTGGGGGTGGTGGGAGACATGAGTGGGGGCCTGGTGGAGGCTGCCCCTGCACTGCTGGGGGGTGGGGGTAATAGGGGACATGAGTGGGGGCCTGGTGGAGGCTGCCCCTGCACTGCTGGGGGGTGGGGGTGCAGGGGGACATGAGTGGGGGCCTGGTGGAGGCTGCCCCTGCACTGCGAGGGGGTGGGGGTAATAGGGGACATGAGTGGGGGTCTGGTGGAGGCTGCCCCTGCACTGCTGGGGGGTGGGGGTGCAGGGGGACATGAGTGGGGGCCTGGTGGAGGCTGCCCCTGCACTGCTGGGGGGTGGGGGTGGTGGGAGACATGCATTGTTGATCAGTGGTGCAAGGTGACATGTGGGTTGGCTGGGGGGCATGCCCATGGTGAATGGGCTGCCTGCAGGACATGAGCAGGGGTGCAGGGTAGTCCCCCGTGGTGTGGGCTGCCTGCAGGGGCCGTGGAGGTTGTAGAGCGAACACCTGGGAGGACCCACACGGCCAATTCACATGTAGTACTACCCAGAACCCCTGAAATACACGTACCCTGCTGAAATCGCGTGTGGAACTTCCCGCGCACCCCTGCAATACACGTACCCTGCTGAAATCACGTGTGGAACTTCCCGCGCACCCCTGGAATACACGTACCCTGCTCGCACGGGGCCAATCGCATGTGGAACTTCCCGCGCACCCCTGAAATACACGTACCCTGCTCGCACGGGGCCAATCGCGTGTTGAACTTCCCGCGCACCCCTGAAATACACGTACCCTGATGGAATCGCGTGTGGAACTTCCCGCGCACCCCTGAAATACACGTACCCTGCTCGCACGGGGCCAATCGCGTGTGGAACTTCCCGCGCACCCCTGAAATACGCGTACCCTGCTGAAATGCATGTGGAACTTCCCGCGCACCCCTGAAATACACGTACCCAGCTGAATTTGCGTGTGATACTTCCCGTGCACCCCTGATGCACACGTACACAGGACAATCGCGTGTGGAACTTCCCGCGAACCACTGAAATACACGTTCCCCGCTTGGCGTTTGCTGTTTGCCAGCCCTGTGAACTGGTCCAGGGGTAGCGCAGCCCTTTGCGATTATTTGGGGATTTTGAAGGATTTTCCTTGCGCGAGGGCGTTCTTGGGGGCGTTACTGGCGCTGCTGCAGGGTCGCTGCGCCACGCTGCGCCACGGCTGGTTTTGAATGCGAAAATCCATGAATACGCTGTGCGCGGAAATCGATTTTAGCGCACGCGGCTGGCGCAGACATTCACACGGGCATGCTGTGCGCCAGTCGCGTGCGCCACTTTTGTGCGAATTTCTATGAATTACCCTGCAGGATTCTTAACCACCTTCACCGGAGTAGGACAGTCACCCAAAGTGGAAAGCCAGAAAGAACATGGCCAATCCCCCGTTATCAGAGAAGAAACCACCACCAAGACTTCGTTCTTGTCCCCATTATGCTTCAGCCAATTCGCACTCATCCACTTTCCTACTGCCGACAGACACTCACGAAACCTTGTGGCCACCGCATCATGTTCCTGATCCGAATGGACCAGGATCTGAGTGTCGTCACCATGGGAGTAGGAACTAAAACCAAAGGAAAGGATGAGGCGAATCAGTGGCTGAATGTAGATATTAAACAACATGGGGGACAAGGCCGTACCCTAGGGAACACCGCAAGGAAGAATCTGAGAAGGTGAAAGATAGGAGGTAGAGAGATAGATTGTGCATGATCAGTGAGAAAAGACGAAAACCAGGCCAGGACCGGGCCTGAGAGGCCTGCCTCCTATACGCGAGATAGCAGGACGGCATTGGTCAACGGTGTCAAATGCCACTGACATATCTAATAATATCAGGGCTCCCACACCACCCTGATCAACCAAAATTAACAAATCATTGACTACAGACACTAGGATACTCTCAGTAACCAGGCTCAGGCAGAAATCCGACTGAAAAGGGTCAGAAAGAAGATGAATCCAGAAAAGAGGAAAGCAGCGAAGCAATAAGAGACTCTAACAACTTCATAGAAAACAGAAGCGTGTGATAGGACGAAAATTGGCCAGTGCCGTTGCGTCCAAAGAGGGTTTCTTCAGGAGTGGAATCACTGTAGCCTGTTTTAGCTCAGAGGGTACTACACTTTCATGTCAAGAGGCGTTAACCGGCTCTACAATGCAAGGCACTATATCTAGAAATATCTGGTTAAAGTGAGCATGGCCACCAAGGACCGGCTATGTGGTAATGTTTTTCGAAATCGGGATAGGTTTGAATAGTAAAAAAAATTCTACTTGTGGCTACAGCCCGAAGTGCTGGACAGGATTGCAGCAAACATTCACAAGGAGCATTAGCAAGGACCTCAAAGCATGGTTTTGCAAATCTGACCTGTGTTTATTTTTTTCTAAAGTGTCAAAATGTTAGTACAAAAAATGGTGATATAACTTTGGTGCCTGGGCAATGGGCCTGGCCATGAGCAAAGACAAATGTGGACTCTGATTTGCTTATTTGAGCATTCGGCATGGCCGAAGCCCTAGGTTTGAATGGGAAATGCAAGAAACCTGAGGGTATTCACCTGAGCCGGCCTTAGGAATCCCTTATTCAGGTGGCCTGGGAAGGGTTGATGCTCTCATACCCAAACCCTAGGGACGGACAAATGAGAGACGGTAACCAAGATGGGTAAGCATGGGGTTGCACGCTGGGAAATATGCCAGGTGACACACAGTATTGTACCGAAGAAGAAGATGAGGAAGACAGAGTTCCTGAGGCTTTTGTAAACTATACCACATCTGCCTCCCTTCCTCACTTCTCATCTCTCTTGCCCAACTCCACCAATCCCATTGCATTCAGAAACCACATCCCCCAAAATCCTCGTTTTCTGTTATCCTACCCAAATATTCTCAATCATTGTCCTTTCCATTCCTCTGATTATTATTTCCCGCCCTCCCAGTCGGCTCAGATAAAACACTACCGTTCCCACAAGTCCCACTGTTCATCTCATGAAAATAGTCCCAGTCATTCCCATCGTCACAAATTTTACCAATCTCACCCTTCTGCAATGACTAAAAACCCCAGGATCAAGAACATCATTCTTGATGACCTTCCCCCTTTTTTCAGACACTAACACTTTAGCACACCAGGGAAAACCGTGCTGTGACTCTAGAACCGTTTACCTGACACGTCCCAAAACAAGGGTCAGGCAAGGTCAGGCAATTGACCAAGACCACACACACCTGACAGCCCTTTCCCTTCACCACAGGGATAAAAGGTGGAGCACAAGAGGAGCAAGGCAGACCGCATGATGAGAGAGCTAACTCAGCACGGCAGTTCAAGAGGAGGAGAAACAAGGGGACAAGCAACCTTTCCCTTTCCGACCAAGGCCTGTGAAACCTCCTCAGAAGGAATCGTAAGACCGCAAACAATAGCCATCATATGTTGCAGCAGATGTCAGCGGTACACAAGAACCTCCTCCGCTGACAACCAAGCCCGGGAGAGACCCTTGTCTCCTCCAAGGTAATAACCTTGAAACCAAAGAGAAAGAAGGCCAAGTGGTTCATCACAGCCGGTGAGTCGAGCGGAGAGTCGATAAGAAACCGAACTGTGTTGAACGAAAAAAAAAGTAGCAAATGGCTAATTGAACTGTGAAAGGTTAAAAGAGCTATTGATAGAAAAGGGGGAAAACCAGCAACAGAGGAGTCCGGCACTAGGTGGGTGCTCACTCAGGGAACACTGGCCGATTACCCGATTGTTGAAACTACCATAACCAGAAGGCCTTGGGAAAGACGAAAAGAGTGTCAAAGTGATATACAGGGGCCTTGTAAAATCTTCTGTACAGTCGAAAGTCTTTGACTGACAGATGATTGTGAAACTAAGGGAAATGAATCCTGCATCGTAAGAGTTGAATGAGAAAGGCACGATTGACAAGATTGGCAAGCGTGAACCCAAAAGAGGGATGCCGACAAAAGAGGGCGAAGTCTAAAGTCCCGAAATACAGTGTGTTGTCAAGAGTGAACCCGGCTGAGAGATGTCCATAGTGAACTGTTTAAAAAGACATTAAGATTTGTGAATGACACAAAGAAGATTGTGTTGAAAGCCATAGTGAACCCGGTTGAGGAAGGATAACAATTGAGAAGGTTCTGAGCCCGGAAGCGGTGGACCCAGGGGTGGAAAAAGGCATCACCCAACATGATAAAAAGACATTCAGTTTTGCAAAAGTCACAACAAAGGTGCATTGAAAGCCATAGTGAACCCGATTGAGGGAGGCGAATAGTCGAGACGGATCTGCACCCGGAAGAGGGGGATCCGAAGGTGAGACGCCAACACCCAGCGACAGGTGAATACAACAAAGCAAAGTACAAGTGGGAAAGCCTTTTGAATACATGCCATGCGAGAGTGACACCAAACAAAGAAAGGCTAATATTCGAGAGTGGTCTAAGCCCGGAAGAGGGGGAACCCAGGGGTGAAGAACTGCCACTCAAATAAAGCCACGAGAAGAACTCTAGAACTTTTTGTTGAATCTTTTACTTTGAACCAGTCAGGCTCCCAAAAGCAGGAAGATATAGCTATTGGAGGTCCTTGTATCATTAAGAAACTTTCTAGGGATCTACGCCCGGAAGAGGGGGATAAAAGGGTGAAAGGCATCACCCAATGTTCAATCAGAGAAGACCTTTTTGTTTATAATTACGAATACATTAGGCCCACAGCGGCAAGAGACTTTAAGTAGAAAAGAGACTTAACCACCGAAGGCCCGTATTGCTGAGAGTGAAACTGTTAGCTCGTGCTGGGAAAGCTCGAACGTGTGCTGTGCTCCAAAGTCCTACCTTATCCTGTGCTGAAAACATGGGGAAGGGAGGCCCGAAGTACTGCATCCTGACTTATTATTTGTGAATACTTCCTTCTTTCTTAAGAACATTATCCCACACTTCTTTTTGTATTTAGCGTAAGGATTGGAAATAGGTTATTTAGTATAGGCCCTTTTATTTGACAAAGACACCAGAAGGCCTGCCTTATTATTGTTTGATGGTCGAAGTGTGCTCCCATTTTAGATTTAGGTTTAGATTAGGCGCTTTTCCAACCTACCTATACAGTTTAATAAATACCCTTGAACTGTGATCACTGTGTCTGTCTTTACTGTTGCCACCATGTGTTCCTTACAGAAAAAATATTTTGCTTGCAGCTACAGCCTGAAGTGCTGGACTGGATTACAATAAACCTGCGCAATGAGCCTCAGTAAGGACCTGAAAGCATGCTTTTGCAAATCTGTCTTGTGTTTTATTTTTCCAAAGTGTCAAAATGTAAGTAGAAAAAATGGTGATATAATTGGTGCATGGATAGTGAGCCTGGCCATCAGCAAGGACGAATGCCTACTCTGATTTACTTACTGCGGCATACGGCATGAACGAAGCCCTAGGTTTAAATGGGAAAACAAAAAATAATTTGAGGCTGCAGCCTAAAGTGCTAGATGGGATTTCAGCAAACCTGCGCGAGGAGCATCAGCAAGGACCTGAAAGCATGCTTTTGCAAATCTGTCCTGTGTCAGAAAGTAAGTAAAACAAATTGTGATATAACTTTGCTGCCTGGGCAGTGGGCCTGGCCCTCTGCAAGGATAAATGTCTACTCTGGTTTGCCTATAGGGGAATGCAGCATGGCCAAAGCCCATGCCCCATAGATTGTGGAGATTGACCATTGCTGCAAGCCATGAGCACTGGCCATTGGCCACATTATGCGGGTATAGTGGACACTGAACTAGGATGCAGGGTAGGTGCAGTAGATAGCAGGGGTGGTTTGGTGGGGCGGTGGTCATGGTCGAGCCTCATGCCCATGGCAATTCAACCATGACTTTCATCTCCAGCATGCATTGCTGATAACGACACACGGCAGTATGCGTTGCAAAAAATATTTTTGTTAAAGGAGGTTTACAGTTCTTTCATATATTTTGAACGAGAAATTATTAATAACTTATATACAGTGACGTAATAACAACATGAAACATTTTCACTCATAAAAACCTATGAAATTCACAGAAAAAACATTGTTAAATGGACGTTGTAGTTAAGTTGCATTAATAAAAACCTATGAAATTCAGTGAAAAACTTTCTGAAAGGGACATTATGATTAAGTTGTACTGATAGAAACCTATGAAATTCAGTGAACATTTTTTGTTAAAGGGATGTTAAGTAAAACCGAAACCCCCCTGAAATTCGGCACTTATGGTAAGCTAAGCAACCATAACTCGCGCCACCACCGTGCACTGCTAAGACTAACACCTAGTACATCAAAGATGACATCACAAATGTCATTGATGACATCGCTGATGACATCACATATGAAATTCATTTTGATGAAAAGTCCCTATAAGGGGTTGTGTTTATAATGTTGGTAACAAGATGTCAGGGGGATCGGGAGACCTATCATGAACTACTTAATGTATTAAAGAATGTACTCATCTAAAAAAAACATTACATTGGAGTATTGTTGTTAATACAATGAACCTAACCATGCATACACATAGGCAATGGCTGCAGCATGCACCATAGAAGTACAATATTTTTAT
Organism: Ambystoma mexicanum; assembly: GCF_040938575.1. Taxonomy (NCBI): domain Eukaryota; kingdom Metazoa; phylum Chordata; class Amphibia; order Caudata; family Ambystomatidae; genus Ambystoma; species Ambystoma mexicanum. The sequence goes on along the minus strand of NC_090932.1, from coordinate 1,401,795,339 downwards.
CTGGTAATTTTGGACAGTAAAATAATGACTGCTACTTTATGAGAGTTTTGAGTAATGTTAAACATGGAATAGTTAACAATTCAAGACTTACTACACACTTGCGTTACTACAAACAATACATATGAAGATCCACAATGCACACAAATCAGGGAAACTAAAGTAAGGAAGAAAGAAACAACATCATCAGAAAATGTCAATAACATTAAAGTTCATCTTCGTCTATTCTAATGAATTGTGTGTTTGAGGCCTGCTTATTGCCCCATGTATGTGCACCATGAGCTGAGCTGAGACCAAACTCTAAGGAAAGTACTTTAAGAACATACAACAAGGTTAACATCTAGATACATAGCACCTTTTCAATTTTCATATTTTGACTGTCAGTGGACAAAAACAAGTGGCCTAGATATGTGATGTCATCAGTGATGTCATCAATGACATTTGTGATGTCATCTTTGATGTCCTGCGTGTTCGACTTAGCAGTGCACGAAGGTGGCACGAGTTATGGTTGCTTAGCTTACCATAACTGGTACATTTCTGGTGGGTCTTGGTTTTACTTGTAACCATAATGTGCCTTTAACAGAGTTGTGTCCCTGAATTTCATAGATTTGTATTAGTGCAACTTAACCATAACGTCCCTTTCACTCAACTAAACAGTGCCATATATCTTCTGATTAGCATCTTTAGTGCAGAAAAATGTGCAATGAAAGCGTTCTAGGTTCAGGTTTATCACAGAAGGAGCAGTTCTTTTTCTGTAATTCTGTACCCGTACATTGCGATCTTCTACAGAGAAGTTTGTTCCTGCTCACTGAGCTCTCATCAACATCCTCAAGTTCTGCCAGATGTTTTTTATTTGAACCGTAGCCTATCAATATTACCTTTGTATGTGCACTTTTTGTAACAGAACAGATGGCAACTTGCAGTACGTTTGTTTACTTCTGCAGTTGGTGTTTATAATCACTGTCCTTGTACTCATTTCGAATTCTTACAGCAACAAGTATTTTTGAATTTAATTAATTGTAAACTCCACAGCTCACCACCAAATGATACAATTGGGTGTCAGGCAGCAAAGATAGAGATAAGGTTTGTTTCTATACAGCAATGTATGTATCGGTGGAGAAACCAGCATTCTATCCCTGCCTCAGAATACTGGTTCCCCCAGCACAGAATCCTCAGGGATTTTTACACTGTATGAGCATCATAACGAAATATCCATATGATATGTTTAGTCTGTTACATTAGCAATGAACTTCATACATCCGGGGGAAATGACTTTACAAGACCTTTGCAGGAGCTTTCCGTTACACCTAGCAGCACAAAGCTGCAAACTCAGCATTCGTGTGCCTTGCATTTTGATTCTCAGTCAGGTAAACCTATCTTTATAACTTTATACGGGACATGTACGGGACATGTAATTGGTTGTACCCGTGCCTTTGCGGTGGCTTGCCTCATTCTTGCATTGGGGTATGGGCACGTGTGTGGTCGCTGATCAATCACTATTTGGTCTGCGCCACCTCCCATAGCATGGCTGCAGCTACCATGTTATTGCCATCATTCTAGCTGCAGTCTATCAAAGTCAGAGGCTCAAGTACATCCATGGATCTAAAATAAAGTGCTCTGGTGTACAACCTTCTTTTTGCCTTCCCTTAACTCAGCCCACATGTTTTTTGACAGGGGGCATCCCTAACCCACCCATTCCCGATCACTGCTATCTCCCCTTCACTTTACATCTTCACCCAGGACTGAAGATAAGATTTTGTAAGTGGTGGAAATGTACTCCCTATTTTTTGAAGCTGTGAGCAAAATAATATTTTATGGAGTAAACAGTATAATAAGCAGGAGCTCTCCTAATAAGCTGATTGTGCATTCCTAATGAAGACCCGAGATATAAACTACACAGACAGACACATGAGATAAGTTGTACCCCGAGATAAGATTCTGAAACATGGAGCGTCAACAGCGAGTCACAGCAATTCACAAAGAGGGAATCTGTGGAATTACGTATAGTCAGACTGTTATTGTTTGGTTAGTTTTTTCAACTATTCATTCAGTGCTGTCATCTATTAATGTTTAGTAAGGGTTTTCTCTCATTTATAATATTGTAATTTTGGCACGTTATATTTACAATGTTGTGACTATTTGCACTTATTTACTAACCTACAGGCACTTGATTATGATAGAGGCAAAATGTTTTTATACTTCTTGAATGCTTTCATCTTACGCTCACCTGGCTCCCACAGAGGCATCGATCTGGACTGGACTGCTGCGGTCTTCACCAATGTGACGCGTAGGGTCGAGATGACGGACTGGACTGGTCCACCTAGCTTCGTTTGCTTGGCCAGTAAGAATATTCTTCTGCAAATGGAGAAAGGGAATTAACCACCTGTGGAGTTAAGCGTAAATCCCCCCACCCCGCTGTTCTCCCCACTGATCACCTTGGATGTCCCCTCTTATATTCTCACCTGATGATTTGAAAAGATGAGCTCTCCATCCTGCATTGAGCGCAGGGGCGCGTAGATAACCAGTTGCTTCACTGGCTCGAAGGAATTGGTGAGTTCCAGGACAATATTGACTCCGATATTCCCGGCAAGACGCCGTAAGTATGTAGTTCGTAAGAGTTCAAATGCCTGACTTTCACTCTTGTCCGATTCCTTGCAGGTTGCAGCTTGACCCTACTGAAGAGTTCCTCGTGGCAACCGGTAATGTTCTGGTAAGGATTTGTATTATCCAACACAGTTCGATAAAATAATGTCCATATGTAACCTGTTGCTTTCTCCCTTATTCAGGCGCTGAGAGAAAGTATGAAGTCTCGGGGAATAATGCCTCTGCCGGTAAAATCAGGTACGTCTTTTGTGGTGAGGAGGGTTCCCCGTGTTAGTCCCTTGTTTAACTAACCTTGCTGTCCTTTTGTTTCCCCTTAGGGGCCGGGGTTCGGCTAGGATGCAGTGGAAGCTCCGCCGACCCGTGAAGAAGAATAGTACCCCCGGTGATAAAATCAGGTAAGTCTATGGGGGGTATTCCTCTGTGTATTCCCTTGGCTCACCTTGCTGTCCTTGTCTTCTCCTTAGGTGCAGGAGTGCGGCGGGACCATGCAGGAGGATGCGGTGAAATGTGAAGATGCTGCGAAGGCCGGCGAGTTCAGTGCGGCGCTGCAGCAGGCGTGGCGATGCGCATAAAATAACTTCTTTCTTCCAGCTCGAAGGCGCGCTGGATCGGGAATTCAGGTAAGGATCAAAGGTATTGCTCTTGTTCTAACCTTTTCTCCTTCTTTCTCCCTTTTTCTAGGAGCTCCAAACTCGAGGCGGGCGTGGCAGAAGACTGGATGCAGACTTGCAGGCACGGTGAGCATTACGCAGCTAGATGCAGAATAACACGAAGTGTGTGCTGCTCTTCGAGCGTGGTTTAAATAGCCTCCAAAGTAGTCCCAGGTAAGTATTCCTCCCCAGCCCCACCCAAGTAAAAAAATAGTCCCTAGATAAAATAGTCCCTTCCAAGCCTCGTTTGGCTTGGAGCTCTTGCAGCATGGTCCACATCATGTAGTATTTAATCTATGAGCCTGGCGCCTATGGCGCCAGGACTGATTCTCCATATGAGCCTGGCGCCATAGGTGCCAGGAGTGCACCCAAATAGCCCCTAGCGGGGGTTGTTGGGCTTGCTTGGGGTAACTTGATGCCTGCTTCCGGGATTGCTGGACTTGGTCTGGGTCCCCGGGGGTAGGCATCATGACAGCACTTGCCCCCAAGCCCCCTCCTAAAGTCGTTCTTCCCTGTGGTTTCGGTTTGACTGGGAAATTTTGGTGGAATTTTTTCACCAATCGGGGTGCATGAGCATGGTCACTATGTTCCCATGACCTTTCCTGTGGTCCGTAACCTTTCCAGTTGATTAAATAAAAAAGTTTTGACTTTATCAGCTTGGAGTCCAAGATGTTCTTAACTTCAAATTCAGGTTCTCCGTCTACAAGGATGGGGTCTGGTGGCTTGGTTAGTCTTGTCCCTGGTTGTACTGGCTTCAAAAGTGACACATGAAAGACGGGATGAATTTGCATATTAGCAGGTAATTCTAACTTGACAGCCACCGGGTTGATAATGGTCTTAATAGAGTAAGGTCCCAAATTTCTGAGGTTAAAGGTCTGTGTTCCCTTTAGAGGTATATGTTTTGTGGCTAACCATACTTGGTCCCCTATTTGGTATTGTGGAGAATCACTTCTATGCCGATCAGCATCTTTCTTGTATTTTTCTTTCGCCTCTTTTAAATGTGTAGTTGCTTCCTTAAAGGCTTGTGTAATCGTAGCGTGCAGATGGTCCACTGCGGGCATTTCTAAGTCTTGGGGTGAGTCAAGGTCTGAGGTTCGAGGATGGTGCCCATATATGGTATAAAAGGGGCTTTGTCCAGTTCCAGAGTGTACTGAATTATTGAATGCATATTCGGCGATCCAAAGAATGTCTTTCCAATTACTCTCCATCTGATGTAACATACAACGCAGGTATTGTTCGAGAGTCTGGTTGGTCCTCTCCGTTTGACCATCGGTCTGGGGGTGGTGACTGGTCGATAACCTCACATCGATTTGCGCCAATTGACAGCATTTTTTCCAAAAATGTGAAATGAATTGACTGCCCCTGTCAGAGACCAATACGGACGGAAATCCGTGTATGCGAACAATGTTTTCGAGGAACTCCTTGGCCAGGATTGAAGCAGAAGGTAATCCCTTTAAAGGAATAAAGTGGGCCATCTTGGTAAAAAGATCTACAATAACTAGAATGGTGTTAAATCCATTGCCTGGAGGTAGATCAGTAATAAAGTCTAACGATAAGGTGTGCCATGGTGTAGGAGGAATGTCTAAAGGTTGTAAGAGTCCAGCTGGTTTTTTCTTTTGACTTTTGTTTTGGGCGCAAATGCCACAAGACATCACAAATGATTTAATATCCTTTCACCAGGTGGGCCACCAGAATTGTCTTTTAATTTTAGCTTCAATTTTTGCAATACCTGGGTGCTCCTCTATTAGGGTATCATGATAACAGGAAATCACTAGCTCTTGTAGTTCCTTGTGTGGCAGAAATAGCCGTCATTGGTAATAAGGCAGATCATTGGTGACAGAGTAGTCCGGGCCTTTCTTTACCCAGTCCTGCAAGGCTGTAGTATCAAAGAGTTGCTGGATCTTTACCTGAATGTCCTCTAGAGTCTGTAGAGTAGTCATGCCAAGAATCCTTTGTTCTGGAATTATAGGTACTGGTTCAGGGTTCAGTTCTGCCTCTCCCATCCCTATTCGGGATAAGGCGTCTGCTTTACCATTATTACAACCTGGTCGATAGGTTATCACGAAATCGAACTCGGCAAAGAACAATGCCCATCGGAGTTGACGTGACGATTGGGCCTTGGCTGTCTTTAAATACTGTAAGTTCCGGTGATCGGTGATCATAGTAATGGTATGCCTGGCACCGAGAAGATAGTGCCGCCAAGCCTTGAAGGCAGATTTAATGGCTAATAACTCCTTATCGGTAACTGCATAGTTTAACTCAGGTGCCGAGAACTTTCTGGACCAAAACGCTACTGGGTGAAGCTGGCCAGTTTCAGGGTCCCTTTGAGACAGGACAGCTCTGATGGCTAGACTGGATGCATCAGTTTCCACTATGTATGGAAGTTCAGGGCGCGGGTGCTTTAATACAGGTGCAGACGTGAATTTCGCTTTCAGCTCTTGGAAGGCATTTTCAGCTTCTTCAGTCCACATAAAGCGTTTATTTTTTCGCAAGAGTGCTGTGATGGGATGTACAACATGTGAAAAATCCGGGATGAATCTGCGGTAGAAATTGGCAAAGCCAAGCATACTTTGTACTCCTTTAACTGAACTTGGTGATGGCCACTGAAGGATTGCGTCCACCTTTCGTGAGTCCATTCGGACTCCCTTTGGGGTCAGGATAAACCCAAGGAATTCAACTTCTGTGGCATGAAAAACGCATTTTTCCAGTTTTGCATATAGTTTGTGCTGGCGCAATTTCTCAAGGACTGCTTGGACGTGCTTCACATGGTCAGATTCTGAAGAGGAGTACACTAGAATATCATTGATATATACGACAACACAAATGTCAATGAGTTCACGAAGGACATCGTTCATGAAGTATTGGAAGGCTGCAGGTGCATTGCACAACCCGAAAGGCATCACCTGGTATTCGAATAACCCATACTTAGTGCGGAAAGCAGTCTTCCATTCGTCGCCTTCTTTTACACGTACCAGATGGTATGCTCCCCGGAGATCTAATTTAGTGTATATGCAAGCGCCCTTCACTTGGTCTAGTAGTTCAGGGATCAGAGGCAATGGGTATCGGTTCTTAACAGTTATCTGGTTCAATGCGCGGTAGTCTATGCATGTTCTGAGGTCACCTTCCTTTTTGGGCACGAAGAACAAAGCTGAAGATGCAGGGGACTTAGATGGGTGAATAAAGCCATTGGCAAGGTACTGGTCTAAGTATTGTCGTAGGTGAAGGTTCTCAGGTTCTGTAAGGGCATAGATCCTGCCACAAGGGGGTTGTGCACCGGGTATGAGATCGATTTGGCAATCGTACGATCTGTGAGGAGGTAAGGTGTTTGCCTGTTCTTTTTGGAAGACATCCTGGAATTCTTGGTATTCAGGAGGTAGTTGCATGACTGCTGTGGTTACTGTGGCCAGGCCTGCGCTCAGATTTCTTTTTGGGTAACAGGTTTGTGCACAATCCGGGAAGGTTATTCTCTTCTCTCGCCAATCAATACAAGGATTATGTGTTTCCAACCAAGGTATTCCCAGTATTATTTGGATCTGTGGGGCCTTGATTAGATCAATCACAATAGCCTCTCGATGCCCATCCGGACCCAATAATGTCATCTCTGTGGTGGAATGAGTCACAGGCCCAGAGGCAATTTCAGTTCTATCAACTGTGGTGATGACATCTGAGGTGGTTTTCCGGCAGAGAGGCAGATTCATACTGGAAGCCAATTCGTAGTCCACATAGTTTCTTTTGGCCCGGCTATCAATGTATGTCCTTACTGCGTGCATACGCGATGGCTGCCCTGGATCTACGAGGACCATTGGTATGATGAAATGCGAGGTCTGAGTATCCTTCTTCTAGCTCGGCAAGCGGACCTCTACGCTTGTCGGGCGTGGTCATTTCCCGAGTCTGACTCCATATGGCTTTTATCAGCAGCTCCTACCACCTTCTTGGGTGGTTTTACAGGGCAATCCCGTAGAAAATGCCCAGAAGTTCCACAATATAGACACAATTGCATTTGCCGTCTCCTTTCTCTTTCTTTCTGGGTTAAGGGTCCTTTAACCCCTCTGATTTGCATGGGTTCTGAAGCCTCTGCTCCTTTGGGGTTAGCGTGGGTTTTGACCAACACCCTGTTCTCAAACTTGGCTCGATCAGCCTTTCTGTTCTGAAATCGGTGATCTAACTGGACCACTAAGTCTATATATTCAGCACAGTCTTGAGGTGGGTTCACGACTTGAGCCAAGACATCCTTGAGTTCTCATTGAAGCCCTCGATGAAATAACGTGATTCGTTTTACCTCAGGCCATCCAGTTTCCACTATCAACCTATTAAAGGTTGCGATGTAAGATAGAAGTTCCCGGTTACCCTGTCGTAGGGACAAAAGTTCGTTATCCAGGGCTTGTCCTTGGGAGTGCTGGGCAAATAGTCTTTCCATGCTTGTTTGAAAGCCCTGAAAATCCCGAAGAATTGGGTCATCCTGAGTAACTAGTGGAATTGACCAATCAGCTGCACTGCTGCTGAGATATGACAATACAAAGGCTACCTTGGCTTGATTGTTTGGGAAGGCTCCAGGTCTGCATAAAAAGTGCAAGCGGCATTGGTTCATAAACATGGCAAACCTTTTGGGATCTACAGCAAAGAGTTCGGGTGGAGCTAATGGAATATTTCCAGGTAGGTTTATTTTCACTGGGTTACTCAATAACACAGGAGCTGGATTTCCCCCGGAACCAGGTAGGGGTGCTTGTCCAGCCTGGCTTTGCAATAGTTGCCTAGCAAGGTCATCAGTTCGCTCCTTTGTCAAAATCAGTTCCCTCCTAAGGGCATTGGTTTCTGGACGGGCGGAATGCACTTCGGCCCTCAGTTCCCCTAGTAATTGGGCCAATTGGTCAGTCTCTGAGGTATCCATAACGCCCGGGTGGGAATTTGTAGGTGGGCTTCGTGTTCTGTTAGGCTCACCTGGCTCCCAAAGAGGCGCCGATCTGGACTGGACTGCTGCGGTCTCCACCAATGTGACACGTAGGCCGAGATGACGGACTGGACTGGCCCACCTAGCTTTGTTTGCTTGGCCAGTAAGAATATTCTTCTGCAAATGGAGAAAGGGAATTAACTACCCGTGGAGTTGAGCGTAAATCCCCCCACCCCGCTGTTCTCCCCACTGATCACCTTGGATGTCCCCTCTTATATTCTCACCTGATGATTTGAAAAGATGAGCTCTCCATCCTGCATTGAGCGCAGCGGCGCGTAGATAACCAGTTGCTTCACTGGCTCGAAGGAATTGGTGAGTTCCAGGACAATATTGACTCCGATATTCCCGGCAAGACGCCGTAAGTATGTAGTTCGAAAGAGTTCAAATGCCTGACTTTCACTCTTGTCCGATTCCTTGCAGGTTGCACCTTGACCCTACTGAAGAGTTCTTCGTGGCAACCGGTAATGTTCTGGTAAGGATTTGTATTATCCAACACAGTTCGATAAAATAATGTCCATATGTAACCTGTTGCTTTCTCCCTTATTCAGGCGCTGAGAGAAAGTATGAAGTCTCGGGGAATAATGCCTCCGGCGGTAAAATCAGGTAAGTCTTTTGTGGTGAGGAGGGTTCCCCTTGTTAGTCCCTTGTTTCACCTTGCTGTCCTTTTGTTTCCCCTTAGGGGCCGGGGTTCGGCTAGGATGCAGTGGAAGCTGCGCCAACCGGTGAAGAAGAATAGTACCCCCGGTGGTAAAATCAGGTAAGACTATGGGGGGTATTCCTCTGTGTATTCCCTTGGCTCACCTTGCTGTTCTTGTCTTCTCCTTAGGTGCCGGAGTGCGGCGGCAACATGCAGGAGGATGCAGTGAAATGTGAAGATGCTGCGAAGGCCGGTGAGTTCAGCGCGGCGCTGCAGCAGGCGAGGCGACGCACATAAAATAACTTCTTTCTTCCAGCTCGAAGGCGCGCTGGATCAGGAATTCAGGTAAGGATCAAAGGTATTGCTCTTGTTCTAACCTTTTCTCCTTCTTTCTCCCTTTTTCTAGGAGCTCCAAACTCGAGGCGGGCGTGGCAGAAGAATGGATGCAGACTTGCAGGCACGGTGAGCGTTACGCTGCTGGATGCAGAATAACACGAAGCGTGTGCTGCTCTTCAGGCGTGGTTTAAATAGCCTCCAAAGTAGTCCCAGGTAAGTATTCCTCCCCAGCCCCACCCAAGTAAAAAAATAGTCCCTAGATAAAATAGTCCCTTCCAAGCCTCGTTTGGCTTGGAGCTCTTGCAGCATGGTCTGCATCAGGTAAGTTTGCAGCATGGTCTGCATCAGGTAAGTTTTAATCTATGAACCTGGCGGCTATGGCGCCAGGACTGACTCTCCATATGAGCCTAGCGCCATAGGCGCCAGGACTGCACCCAAATAGCCCCTAGCGGGGGTTGTTGGGCTTGCTTGGGGTAACTTGATGCCTGCTCCCGGGGTTGCTGGACTTGGTCTGGGTCCCCGGGGGTAGGCATCATGACAGCACTCCCCCCCAAGGCCCCTCCTAAAGTCGTTCTTCCCTGTGGTTTCGGTGTGTCTGGGAAATTCCAGTGGAATTTTTTCACCAATCGGGGTGCATGAACATGGTCACTATGTTCCCATGACCTTTCCTGTGGTCCGTAACCTTTCCAGTAGATTAAATAAAAAAGTTTTAACTTCATCAGCTTGGAGTCCAGGATGTTCTTAACTTCAAATTCAGGTTCTCCGTCTAAAAGGATGGGGTCTGGTGGCTTGGTTAGTCTTGTCCCTGGTTGTACTGACTTCAAAAGTGACCCATGAAAGACGGGATGAATTTGCATATTAGCAGGTAAGTCCAACTTGACAGCCACCGGGTTGATAATGGTCTTAATAGAGTAAGGTCCCAAATATCAGGGGTTAAAGGTCCGTGTTCCCTTTAGAGGTATATGTTTTGTGGCTAACCATACTTGGTCCCCTATTTGGTATTGTGGAGAATCACTTCTATGCCGATCAGCATCTTTCTTTTTTGATTTTTTCTTTCGCCTGTTTTAAATGTGTAGTTGCTTCCTTAAAGGCTTGTGTAATCGTAGCTTGCAGATGGTCCACTGCAGGCATTTCTAAGTCTTGGGCTGAGTCAAGGTCTGAGGTTCGAAGATGGTGCCCATATAAGGTATAAAAGGGGCTTTGTCCAGTTCCAGAGTGTACTGAATTATTGTATGCATATTCGGCGATCCAAAGAATGTCTTTCCAATTACTCTCCATCTGATGTAACATACAACGCAGGTATTGTTCGAGAGTCTGGTTGAACCTCTCCATTTGACGATCGGTCTGGGGGTGGTGACTGGTCGATAACCTCACATCGATTTGTGCCAATTAACAGCATTTTTTCCAAAAATGTAAAATGAATTGACTGCCCAGGTCAGAGACCAATACGGACGGAAATCCGTGTATGCGAACAATGTTTTCGAGGAACTCCTTGGCCAGGATTGAAGCAGAAGGTAATCCCTTTAAAGGAATAAAGTGGGCCATCTTGGAAAAAAGATCCACAATAACTAGAATGGTGTTAAATCCATTGCATGGGGGTAGATCAGTAATAAAGTCTAACGATAAAGTGCGCCATGGTGTAGGCGAAATGTCTAAAGGTTGTAAGAGTCCAGCTGGTTTTTTCTTTTGACTTTTGTTTTGGACGCAAATGCCACAAGACATCACAAATGATTTAATATCCTTTCGCCAGGTGGGCCACCAGAATTGTCTTTTAATTTTAGCTTCAGTTTTTGCAATACCTGGGTGCCCCTCCATTAGGGTATCATGATAACGGGAAATGACTAGCTCTTGTAGTTCCTTGTGCGGCAGAAATAGCCGTCCTTGGTAATAAGGCAGATCATTGGTGACAGAGCAGTCCGGGCCTTCCTTTACCCAGTCCTGCAAGGCTGTAGAATCAAAGAGTTGCTGGATCTTTACCTGAATGTCCTCTAGAGTCTGTAAGGTAGTCATGCCAAGAATCCTTTGTTCTGGAATTATAGGTACTGGTTCAGGGTTCACTTCTGCCTCTCCCATCCCTATTCGGGATAAGGCGTCTGCTTTACCATTATTACAACCTGGTCGATAGGTTATCACAAAATCGAACTCTGCAAAGAACAATGCCCATCGGAGTTGACGTGACGATTGGGCCTTGGCTGTCTTTAAATACTGTAAGTTCCGGTGATCGGTGATCACAGTAATGGTATGCCTGGCACCGAGAAGATAGTGCCGCCAAGCCTTGAAGGCGGATTTAATGTCTAATAACTCCTTATCGGTAACCGCATAGTTTAACTCAGGTGCCGAGAACTTTCTGGACCAAAACGCTACTGGGTGAAGCTGGCCAGTTTCAGGGTCCCTTTGAGACAAGACAGCTCCCATGGCTAGACTGGATGCATCAGTTTCCACTATGTATGGAAGTTCAGGGCGCGGGTGCTTTAATACAGGTGCAGACGTGAATTTCGCTTTCAGCTCTTGGAAGGCATTTTCAGCTTCTTCAGTCCACATAAAGCGTTTATTTTTTCGCAAGAGTGCTGTGATGGGATGTACAACATGTGAAAAATCTGGGATGAATCTGCGGTAGAAATTGGCAAAGCCAAGCATACTTTGTACTCCTTTAACTGAACTTGGTGATGGCCACTTAAGGATTGCGTCTACCTTTCGTGAGTCCATTCGGACACCCTTTGGGGCAGGATAAACCCAAGGAATTCAACTTCTGTGGCATGAAAAACGCATTTTTCCAGTTTTGCATATAGTTTGTGCTGGCGCAATTTCTCAAGGACTGCTCGGACGTGCTTCACATGGTCAGATTCTAAAGAGGAGTACACTAGAATATCATTGATATATACGACAACACAAACGTCAATGAGTTCACGAAGGACATCGTTCATGAAGTATTGGAAGGCTGCAGGTGCATTGCACAACCCAAAAGGCATCACCTGGTATTCGAATAACCCAAACTTAGTGCGGAAAGCAGTCTTCCATTCGTCGCCCACTTTTACACGTACCAGATGTTATGCCCCCCGGAGATCTAATTTAGTGTATATGCAAGTGCCCTTCACTTGGTCTAGTAGTTCAGGGATCAGAGGCAATGGGTATCGGTTCTTAACATTTATCTGGTTCAATGCGCGGTAGTCTATGCATGTTCTGAGGTCACCTTCCTTTTTGGGCACGAAGAACAAAGCTGAAGATGCAGGGGACTTAGATCGGCGAATAAAGCCATTGGCAAGGTACTGATTTAAGTATTGTCGTAGGTGAAGGTTCTCAGGTTCTGTAAGGGCATACATCCTGCTACAAGGGGGTTGTGCACCGGATATGAGATCGATTTGGCAATCGTACGATCTGTGAGGAGGTAAGGTGTTTGCCTGTTCTTTTTGGAAGACATCCTGGAATTCTTGGTATTCAGGAGATAGTTGCATGACTGCTGTGGTTACTGTGGCCAGGCCTGCGCTCAGATTTCTTTTTGGGTAACAGGTTTGTGCACAATCCGGGAAGGTTATTCTCTTCTCTCGCCAATCAATACAAGGATTATGTGTTTCCAACCAAGGTATCCCCAGTATTATTTGGAACTGTGGGGCCTTGATTAGATCAAACACAATAGCCTTGTGATGAGCATCCGGACCCAATAATGTCATCTCTGTGGTGGAATGAGTTACAGGCCCAGAGGCAATTTCAGTTCCATCAACTATGGTGATGACATCTGAGGTGGTTTTTCGGCAGAGAGGCAGATTCATCCTGGAAGCCAATTCGTAGTCCACATAGTTTCCTATGGCCCCGCTATCAATGTATGCCCTTACTGCGTGCATACGCGATGGCTGCCCTTGATCTACGAGGACCATTGGTATGATGAAATGCGAGGTCTGAGTATCCTTCTTCAAGCTCGGCAAGCGGACCTCTACGCTTGTCGGGTGTAGTCGTTTCCCGAATCTGACTCCATATGGCTTTTATCAGCAGCTCCTACCACCTTCTTGGGTGGTTTTACAGGGCAATCCCGTAGAAAATGGCCAGAAGTTCCACAATATAGACACAATTGCATTTGCCGTCTCCTTTCTCTTTCCTTCTGGGTTAAGGGTCCTTTAACCCCTCTGATTTGCATGGGTTCTGAAGCCTCTGCTCCTTTGGGGTTAGCGTGGGTTTTGACCAACACCCTGTTCTCAAACTTGGCTCGATCAGCCTTTCTGTTCTGAAGTCTGTGATCTAACTGGACCACTAAGTCTATATATTCAGCACAGTCTTGAGGTGGGTTCACGACTTGAGTCAAGACATCCTTGAGTTCTCCTCGAAGCCCTCGATGAAATAACGTGATTCGTTTTACCTCAGGCCATCCAGTTTCCACTATCAACCTATTAAAGGTCATGATGTAAGATAGAAGGTCCTGGTTACCCTGTCATAGGGACAAAAGATCGTTATCCAGGGCCTGTCCTTGGGAGTGCCGGGCAAATAGTCTTTCCATGCTCGTTTGAAAGCCCTGAAAATCCCGAAAAATTGGGCCATCCTGAGTAACCAGTGGAATTGACCAATCAGCTGCACTGCCGCTGAGATATGACAATACAAAGGCTACCTTGGCTTGATCGTTTGGGAAGGCTCCAGGTCTGCATAAAAAGTGCAAGCAGCATTGGTTCATAAACACGGCAAACCTTTTGGGATCTCCAGCAAAGCGTTTGGTTGGAGCTAATGGAATATTTCCAGGTAGGTTTATTTTCCCTGGGTTACTCAATAACACAGGAGCTGGATTTCCCCCGGAACCAGGTAGGGGTGCTTGTCCAGCCTGGCTTTGCAATAGTTGCCTAGCAAGGTCATCAGTTCGCTCCTTTGACAAAATCAGTTCCCTCCTAAGGGCATTGGTTTCTTGACGTGCGGAATGTACTCGGCCCTCAGTTCCCCTAGTAATTGGGCCAATTGGTCAGTCTCTGAGGTATCCATAACGCCCGGGTGGGAATTTGTAGGTGGGCTTCGTGTTCTGTTATGCTCACCTGGCTCCCAAAGAGGCGTCGATCTCGACTGGACTGCTGCGGTCTCCACCAATGTGACACGTAGGGCCGAGAGGACCGAGTGGACTGGCCCACCTAGCTTTGTTTGCTTGGCCAGTAAGAATATTCTTCTGCAAATGGAGAAAGGGAATTAACCACCCATGGAGTTGAGCGTAAATCCCCCCACCCCGCTGTTCTCCCCACTGATCACCTTGGATGTCCCCTCTTATATTCTCACCTGATGATTTGAAAAGATGAGCTCTCCATCCTGCATTGAGCGCAGGGGCGCGTAGATAACCAGTTGCTTCACTGGCTCGAAGGAATTGGTGAGTTCCAGGACAATATTGACTTCGATATTCCCGGCAAGACGCCGTAAGTATGTAGTTCGTAAGAGTTCAAATGCCTGACTTTCACTCTTGTCCGATTCCTTGCAGGTTGCAGCTTGACCCTACTGAAGAGTTCCTCGTGGCAACCGGTAATGTTCTGGTAAGGATTTGTATTATCCAACACAGTTCGATAAAATAATGTCCATATGTAACCTGTTGCTTTCTCCCTTATTCAGGCACTGAGAGAAAGTATGAAGTCTCGGGGAATAATGCCTCCGCCGGTAAAATCAGGTAAGTCTTTTGTGGTGAGGAGGGCTCCCCTTGTTAGTCCCTTGTTTAACTAACCTTGCTGTCCTTTTGTTTCCGCTTAGGGGCCGGGGTTCGGCTAGGATGCAGTGGAAGCAGCGCGACCCGTGAAGAAGAATAGTACCCCCGGTGGTAAAATCAGCTAAGTCTATGGGGGATATTCCTATGTGTATTCCCTTGGCTCACCTTGCTGTTCTTTTCTTCTTCTTCGGTGCCGGAGTGCGGCGGGCACACGGAGGAGGATGCAGTGAAATGTGAAGATGCTGCGAAGGCCGGTGAGGTCAGCGCGGCGCTGAACTCACGCATTCTTCCAGCTCGAAGGCGCGATGGACTGGGAATTCAGGTAAGGATCAAAGGTATTGCTCTTGTTCTAACCTTTTCTCCTTCTTTCTCCCTTTTTCTAAGAGTTCCAAACTCAAGGCGGGCGTGGCAGAAGACTGGATGCAGACTTGCAGGCACGGTGAGCGTTACACTGCTGGATGCAGAATAACACGAAGCGTGTGCTGCTCTTCGAGCGTGGTTTAAATAGCCCCCAAAGTAGCCCCAGTTAAGTATTCTTCCCCAGCCCCACCCGAGTAAAAAAATAGTCCCTAGGTAAAATAGATCCCTTCCAAGCCTCGTTTGGCTTGGAGCTCTTGCAGCATGGTCTGCATCAGGTAAGTTTGCAGCATTGTCTGCATCAGGTAAGTTTTAATCTATGAGCCTGGCGCCTACGGCGCCAGGACTGACTCTCCATATGAGCCTGGCGCAATAGGCGCCAGGACTGCACCCAAATAGCCCCTAGCGGGTGTTGTTGGGCTTGCTTGGGGTAACTTGATGCCTGCTTCCGGGGTTGCTGGACTTGGTCTGGGTCCCCGGGGGTAGGCATCATGACATTTCATTTTTGTAATTAATGCAGTGTATTGTGTAATTTATTTATTTATTTATTTATTTATGACTACCCATATTGCTAACCTGTACAGACTGTTTGTTAAACACAGATGGTCAGGTGAGGTGTTGTAAAATGTTTTGTCGATTTATTGTGATGGTACCCCTACTTTAGTAGGACCCTTAAGGGTGGGGTTAACCCAGAGTATATACACACCACTGAATGTGCCCAGAATGTTCATGCCAGGTAGAATTAATTAACTGTTTATTAGAGGCCCTTTTGGAAAGTGAAGGTGCCACAATGGCAGATGCTGAGCTACATTACAAAGAAATTGTTTACTGTAAAAGTGTTAAAGAGGAAGGTATCATATGGAGAAAACCCATGAAAACATTTATCAAAATGTATTTTTTTGACATGGATGTAGTATTCCGCAATCTTGGCTCCAAGAACAAATCACAACATATTTCTTTGAAGCCCTTTGCAAAGCTGTGCTTTCACATGGACCAGCACATTTCAACATACATTCAAATATGAAGGCTGTATATCAGGCTACTCAATTACTACAGAACATCCTGCCAGAGAACAAGGGGAAATTCACAGGTTCCATCATGCAGGGCAAAACTACAACAGCACTATCCTGAGAAGTGTTACCCTTTTTCAAAAGGCGCATGGGTAGAAGAAGAATGTTCGATAGCTTGCAGGTTGAAAATATACATTTGGACCAGAAGGCTGCTGCCTTGTCACAAACACTCATGTATGACTGCCTGACAGAAAGGCATGTTTTATCTGGTGCCTTACTTTCAGTAAGGTTAAGGCACACATGTGAACATCCGCTTCAGGTGGCTATTGGCCTAACAATTATTCCAAAACCTGCAGAAAATTCTTGATGCAGATTAGGCATGCCTTGGGTTCCTAGATCAAATATAATAAAATTCCCCGGCTTGAGACTGCTTTCGCTAATGAAGTTCTATGTTGAATGGATGATGACAGCGCAGGATATGCACCAATGAACTCCGTGAAAGGTAAATCTATGTACTATGCTACAAATAATGTGAAATTCCTTGAGGTCACACCTTATGGAAAGGGAACCCTTCAGACAACTGTGATGACTTGTATTCAAGAATGTCATGATAAAGATGAATTTCAGTCTTTGACATTGTAGTATACAAGTATGCTAAATCATTCCCCAGAAAGACTACCCTGCTACACAGCCGACCTTAGCCAATGCTCCTAAAGCCATTGAGTACATCTTAGAAGGAATCCGATGTTAACACAAGAACGTGGGAATTTAAATCCTTTTGAGAAATAGACGTGGCATGGTTTCTATGCAATACTGGAAGTATAGCAGATTCTATTGCTTTAACTATTGAGAGCACAGAATCTGCACGAAGAACAGATGATGATGCAATGTTTACAGACCACCAAAATGAATGCAGGAAAACAAGTGCTTATCCTTAGAATGTTCCAACGTGGACTGGTTTCAATGCAATATTGCAAGAAGTGCCAAAGCAATTAATGCAAAAATGGGTTCTGCCATCATACCCGTTAAAATGTGTTTCAGAATTAGTCATGGTCTGTCAAGGCGGGAAGACTAAACAAATCACAGGTGGGTTTTCGTAAACACCAAGGGACCTCAATGATTGCTTTTTTAATAAGACTACTTCAAGATTCGGCCTGGCCAAAAAATCATAATCATATCTTTGTGGCCTCAATGGATCTCTCAGCCGCTTTTGATTCTGTTAATAGGAAGTTACTTTGGCATAAGTTGATGAGCTGTAGGATACAGGAGGGATTACTAAAATGGTGAGTCCTTCTACTTACTAACACTACCATTCAGGTTAGGTTAAGTAACGAAGGACTTCTTTTGCAAAAGATGTATACTGACACAGGGTTATGGCAGTGCTGTACTCCATTTTAGCCTCCTGCCTTTTTAATTTGTTTTTTATCAGACTTGGAGGATGAGTTATCTTTAGTTACTTTTGCTTCCTCGAGATTTGCACTATTCAGCTTTTACTAGATGGCATATGCGGACAATGTTATGCTTTTTGATTGTACACAATTGGGTTTACCGAGACTAATCGCTGCATTTACCTCCTATTCCAAGAAATATTATTTAGCAATCAGCCCAGAGAAAACAAAGATTATGGATTTCACGAGAAACCATCAAATTACTCTTAAGTTTCAGAAAGTTTAATTTATTTACGATTCACGTTTTTTTTATAAACCAGCAAACTAGAAAAGGTGAAGATTATGGATTTTTTTTCAAAATAAGGCAGAGCGTCTAGGTGCGCAGATACGACTGAGAAACCAGAAATATTGGACATTTTCAGTAAAACCTCTTATGCTTTTTTATGTCAGGAAAATGGTGCCCAAACTATTAATATGGTCTAGATGTAATGCAGACCTGGGTTGGGGAGGCATTGGAGCTTCTCAAGGCTATAGTCTAGAGGAAAGCCCTTACTCTCCCAAATTGTGTGCCAATGTCCTTCATTAGATATGAGATGGGACTGAATGCTCTCCTATCTAGGCTCCACTGGAAATATATAAGACTGATGTGGAAGTTCTTGCCCCCCCCCCCCCCCCCCCCCACGAAAACTCTCCTTATGAGGACATGGGACACCTACAAAAAAAATCCTTGAATTAGACTTTGTTGTCATTTGAGAATGTTGTTAAAAAATGGTGTAGAAATTGGGCATTGCCTTGAAGGAGATACCTTTGAATGTAATGCTTATTGAAAAGGCATTGTTTATCGCTTATTGGAGTGAAACTTTGAATCAATGCATAAGTGTAGCTCCCTAGAACACCTTAGGTATGAGCATAAAAACATTGGTGCACTTCCATCTTATTTAAATCTATTCCCGAACATTAAGATACCTGATTGATATGTTTTAGAGGTTCCCTTTAAATATTATCCCTACGTGTGAAGTTCAAGTAAAATGGGGAATTCTTACTAAAGATCTTATAAGATGTAGATTTTGTAATGAAGCTGAGAGTGTCAAGTTGTTAAAGCATATTGATTATGAGGTTTTACGGTTGACTGTGTGCCATTGTGATATGTTGTAAAGGTATGTTATACCAAATAAAATAAAAAAAAAGAAAATGTGGGTCTCTTCTATCCTGTGCAGCAACTAAAAATGTGTTAACAGTGTCTTTATGATCAATGAGTTTTATGGCCTGGTGAACTGTGCAAATGTATGGCACTACTTTGTGCTACTTGACACTTTCTTGATGTCCAGAGACCAGATGTCTCTGGTATTCCTGAAATGTGGGATGGATGCCTGGTACAGTGAGAACACTGTACAACAACTCATCATTTGCAAACATATTGGAAGTGGCTAAGAAGCACAAAAACACACACTTGCTGCACTGGATGCCTGCTACCTAGAAGTGTTCTTCAAGAAGCATCAGTGTGTAAAAATTGTTAATATTAATAAGGTAGAAGAATAACAAACCAAATGTATCAACAGCTGCGATATTCAAGACTTGCTAACAACCATGGAAAAGTGTAATGTAAAATATTAAGGCAATATACAAGGACAGCCTTTGCCCAACATTTTAAATGGTGCAGGCTGACATGGCAATGGTGGATCTTGGTTGCAAGTTGTAAGGGTTGTTAGAATTGGTGACTAGAATGCACATATTTCATCAGTGGAAACAATGAATGGGTATTTCTTTGCATTAAATTTACATATTTATTCTGGGATGATGGCACACTATATTTCTCCCACAATTGCATATCATTCAACTCGAGTCAATTGGAGCAAATTTGTCTCTGAAAGATGCATACGAAACATCGTCTGAGTAGACATTTCCCAAATTGAAATGATCCTCAGCGAGCATACAGAAGCAAAGTAATCATGGAACAGTATATGCTGTTGCTCAACAAAATTATCAGACAACACAAAACAAAGAGGTTGTGACATCTTCCCAAAACAACTTGGTTTGGTAATGAGTGCAAAAGTAACAAGAAAATTCTTCATGAAGTTACTAGGAAAAGCAGAATCCCAGAGACATATAAGTGAAAACTGTAAGGCACCAATATAAACAATTAATCATGAAGAAGAAAAAA
Source organism: Ambystoma mexicanum (assembly GCF_040938575.1). Lineage (NCBI taxonomy): Eukaryota > Metazoa > Chordata > Amphibia > Caudata > Ambystomatidae > Ambystoma > Ambystoma mexicanum. The sequence continues at coordinate 1,401,775,595 of NC_090932.1, read as the reverse complement.
GATTTTTGTTAAGGAAGGTTGGAGGAATATGGTTCATAGATAGGGGCAACAACAGAGAGTTCTGGCATTTCATAAACCAAAGACTTGAATTGACAGCAACGATCCCAACTACACTGAATTGTGTTATTGGCAATGCCTGGTTCGATTATTTCTCTTTTCTTTATTCAGTTATTGACCTAGCCAAGGAGTTGTTTACATTAGACAACATTGAAACTCTCGAAGATAGGTCAACATATAGACCAATGTCCAATATCCGTATTACCTTAGAAGAGGCAAAAGAAGCAATAAACTCACAAAAGTTTAATAAGGCTCCAAGGCTATGGGCGACCTGTTAAAGATGATCTGAACATCTGGGGACCGATAATATATAAGATATTTTGGGCAATACTGGAGACAGGAAAAATTCTGGAGTCCTGGAAAACGTCACTTGTAGTCCCAATTTTCAAATATGGGGAGGGAAACAACCTGGCTAATTATATGCCAATCTTCCTTCTAGATAGTGTTGGGAAGACTTTTGGCAGGATAATCTCTGCCAAATTCAAGGAAGTAATCACTGAATGCAACCTCATTTCATTGGCATAAGCAGGGTTAAGAAAGGGCCATGGTACAGCTGACCAATGTTTTTGCCTTTTCTTATTTCCACAAAAATACAATCATTTGAAAAACTCCACATTGTACTTGGCCTTTGTTGAGCTGAGCACCGCTTTCGATGCTGTAAACATGAGTACGTTATGGCATATTCTGAAAGTTAAAGGCATTCGTAGAAATCAGATTAACATTATTAAACTATTATATAGGTCAGACAGAGCTTCAATGACATTTGGCATAAATGACAATACAACAGTAAAATCGGCAATAGGTAGAGGCGTGATACAAGGATGTGTTTTTCCGCCCCTCTTTTTTAGCCTTTGCATTGATGGCATAGAAGATTATTTAGTTGGTGGGGCCATGGAAGTACTAATGTTAAATATCAAATGCTGGCCCATTCGGCTATGTGGTGTGATGCCATATTGATGACACAGACAGGGAACTTATTCAACAACCCCATGGCTTCTGCACCCGATTAGACCCATCAACGTAAACAAAACTGAAATGATGATAGTGGGTCACAGGAATGCCAAGACTTCTAAATTTGCTATAGGTAACACTCCACTAGAGATAGTGGTGATACACGACTTTCTGGGTGTCCGCTTTGCCGCTAATGGCTTTCGACTCCCCAACTTAAAAAGGCCACTACTACTCTGATGGTCAACTCAAGATCAATCTTAAAATATATCAATGAACTGGGAGGTCATGTAATAAGGCCTGTTCTTAAAGTGTACGAATCAAAAGCAGTGCCTGCAGCAATATAAGGGTTGAGCTTTGCAGTATTGGGAAATCCATCCCTCTTGCAAGAGTTGAAAACATTTTTTTTAAATCTCTTCTCTCACTCCCACACTCCACATTCACTGGTCCACTCCAAATGGAACTGGGCATTCACGGTATTGACAACTAGTGGGCCTTTATGCCGATTAGGCTACGGATCAGAACGTGGCTGAGATCGGTTAATGATGATAACAATATCATTTTGAAAGATATTTTAAGTAAAGAAGAAGTAATGAGTGTCACTTGGTTTGCACATTAAAAAAAAAGATGACTCCAAAATTGCACTTCAAAATCTTTGGCGCTACCCAGAAACAATTTTTAAAAAGACGACAAAGTGAAGATGGTACTCTACTGGAAAATATACTACATTCTAAAGTGCAAGGCCTGCAAGCATGTGCACATACAATGAATGCAAGTCTGAATGGGCCCTGAAGCACAAGAGCAGAACAGTGTGTGGCTCTCCCTTACCATTTACCTACAAACGAGCATCTGTAAGCAGAATTTTAAAAATAATGTCAGTGCAGGGGGTACGGTTAAACGGTCACAATAATGTTTGCTGCCAGCTATAGTTTTAATCATTGAAACTCAGAATGCAGACCCTGTGGGTGTCACATGAGAAGGGACTGCAGGACGCACATAAGAATATACTGAAATGACCAACCGAGAAGATCCTGTTAGAACCACGCAACAAGCGAACGTTACTCACTGGCAGAAAGAAATTTGGGGACAGATTTAAAAGAAAACCCACAACAAATGAGTAGCACCGACTAACGTGCCTAACAGTTTACCCTGTAATATGTTGGTAAAAGGTCCTGTGTTGGTATTGTGAATGACGAGCATTTTTTCACACTCTGAATCATGCCCAAAAAGTGAGAGACATGTTTATGTTCAAGTAAGATACACAGTACATGTCCCTGCTGTAAACGCAGTTATTAAAATGGCGTCCACGAGAACGCGTTGTTTTGGTACATGCCTGCGTGTGGTGGTCTGTGTACAAAAGTACAAAGGTTGTCGCTCTCCATATTTTGCATTTGCTGCTTCCACTTCTGCGTTTCTTAATAATTAAACTAAATGCTTTTCCAGATTATGTGACCTGTTGTTCTGCAAGGTCTGCCCCAGTGCCCCCTGCCTGGTCCCTTGCCCCAATTCCACTGTTAAACAAAACGAATCTATCTTAGAACCTATCCGTTGTCTTTACACTTAATGTGAATTGGCAGTTGGAGGGCGAGGCCTCATTATTTTAATTGCTCACTGGAGCTCTAGCGATTTCAAGGAGAACCTGTACGCTGGCGAGGCATTGGCTTGATAGACTTGTACTGGTAGTTTGAACAAAATACCTAATTTACGTTCACTCTCGTGTATGTATAACATTTTTAAATGCTGGGAAATCTTAAAAACTGGTTAGACGTACACGCATGACAGAATTTAAGAGAGACAACTGCATTTTTCGATTTCTAAGAAAATCTATTTAGAAATAAGGGCCTCAAGGGAATCGCCCACACTATTTGTTAAATAATTGAATGCAATGCGTATTGAAAAGACAACGTAAAAAGCAAAATACAAATATTTGAATGTTTTACACAAACATGCATTATCCCATTTTAGCAAATCATCTGTCCTTGTTTCTGTCTTTCAGACCTTGGGCACAGTACCTTCCATTGTGGCGCACGTGCACTTTTGCAAATAAAGCAAAACATGCTAGGTTCATTTCTCAGGATTTGTTAAAAGGAGCACCAATGGGAATGGGCGATGATCTACGGATCACAGGTCCATGTGAGGCTGGCTTGACTCCATGTGAGGCTGGCTTGACTTCAAGTGAGTGTTGAATAGTCATAGAGTTCTTGAAGAGCCCCGACCACCTCCCCCGGCCAGGGAGAGCTGTTTACTCAGGAAGTTGGTAAGTCTCCCCTCCCCGAGACCTACCGCAGTCCCTTTCAATCCCCCCACCATTACAGAATATAAAGAGGAGCGCATGCCACACACCTTCTAGCCCTGCTGAGATACACACCCTGTGAACTGCACAACAATTGACATCCATTTATCCTATTGTAGTTTATCAAGACTTGGCTCTTGGCCCTGCGGCTAGGGGTACAGAGCCAAGAAGCCACCTGTCAGGGGGAGGTGGTACTTTACAAACCTGCATAATAAACCTTCCAAAGTAGAATTGTCATATACTTAGTACTGTAGTGCCATGCTGATTGAGGACTTTGTATTTGCCGATTATTAGTGTTAAATACAGCCTTGGGCCGTGATATTGTAAATCCACCTCATGCTACCGAAACCAACAGGGTATCTCATGAAACACATAACATGCGTATCGTTCAAATTGCCTGGGCATCGTAGACAACCCATGTTATTGAATACCCGTAACGCATCTTGTCTCCTGGAAATCTCACAACATTCCCAATCCCAGCACCACAACCTTTTGCAACTTTGAAGGCATTTTGCAGCACTTTGTGAACAGCATACATTTCAATTGGAATTTCATAATACTCTGAGTATCACATACCCTTGAATCCTCTTATCGTGATACATAAGACTGCAGCAATTGTGTAGTACGGATGCCCATCACGGACAGTCAAGTCACCAGAAGACCGTCCACTCGTCCTTAAAATGGATAAGAAATAACATTCACACGAGCGAGCTTCAGTCATGAGGGCATAGGCACGTGCAGTGGTAATGCGCAGGTACCGCCTGAGGCCCTGCGCACGGTACAGCATGCATGCCACGCCCACACCAGAATTCCAAGTCTGACCCAAACCTCACTGTGCCTGCTCAGCAGGCTCTGCTGTGCTGCCTGCTGCTGCTGCAGACAGTGGTGCCCGCCTCACGAAAGAGAGAGAAAAAATTATAATACATATTATACAAAATATCATGCATTTGCCACTTTAACATTTTCACATTACAGACAAGTGCCTAACCTTGCTTAGTGGTTGCCTGTTGGCCACACATGGTTAGGTAGCATGGTTTTGTATGGAGAAAAAATGTGGGGTCGTCTATTTTAACCAAACAGTGCGAATCCTTTTTTCAAAGGTCTTTCTACTTAACGGGCCTCATTACGAGTCCGGCGGTTCAGGCACCAGATATCCCGTTGCCACCAGGACATTACAAGTCCTGGCGGATCGGGAAGTCAGGCACCGGAAAATGTTCTCCATTCCCGTGGAGTCCCATAGGACTCCATGGGAGTGGGGAGACGGAAGCACCAGCACCGTCGCCAACAGTGCCGGTGCTTTTGCGACATGTCATGTAAGTCCTGCCAGGCGCAACGGCGCTTGGAGGCAGACGTGTAGTGTGGCGATCCGGAAAGGGTGCCGGTACGTGCTTATTTCTGGACCGCCACACTTGTAATGAGGCCCAATGTGTCTCTCATGGCTTGGCACATGGCCTCATAGTTACAACACGTGTAAAATTATTTTTTTCTTTAGGCTTGTTTAGTTTAAGATGCAATGAAAAGGCTGCATGTGTATTTTCTCCCCAAAAGCACTGCGGATGACCATTTCAGAGTATGTATTATGTCAAGAAGACAGGGTTTTTAGATAAGATGGCCATTGAGCCATGTGTACATTTAAAAATGATGGCTGTCTCTTTCTCTGCATCTCAACATTTCTCTCTCTCTTTCCCACCCTTCCTACCACTCCTTTGCCTCCCTCTATTTCTTCATCTCATTCTCTTTTCTCTCTCTATCTTTCACTCTTTTTCTCTTTTATCAGGTTATTTTTCTAATATATAAAATGTCCATATATGTAAATTGTTATATTTTCCTATGAAATAATTATTATTTTTCCACGTATTTGAATATAATTGTTTTATTTTAATTGTCGTATCTTATTAATATATTTTCATATTATATATTTTATTTACTCAGGTGAGTAATGTCCCCAGAGTGCGCTATTTTGATATACATGTTTTCTTAAAGTGATCTTTCTTCTGTATAGTTAACCCAGGACATAACAGCAAGATTTGCACTAGAAAAAAAACACACACAAAATGCTTCGTATTTAGAGCTTTAGTGCAAGGAAGTTTGGTTGCGTTTCTAATTCTTTCAGCACCGAGTGTGAACCTGTTTCTGAGCAAAATGCAGATGCCACCCGTTACCTTAAGTCAAATGCTGGACTATGGCAAGCCTTAAAGCCTGACAAGCCACCACCAGAAGTTTCAAATAATGGTCCATTTGGTTACCGGTGAATGCCGGTGCAAACCAGTCTAAACAACAGGTATGACCAGAACCGGGAAGCAGCCTCTGCAGTCTCTTCCAACACTACTACACATAATGATTAGCACTACTGCTAAAATCTGTTCCAGCTGGTGTCGGTTAACTCAAAGATCAGCCAGGCTATTTTTTGTAGAAGCAATTCAACATTGTAAGATTTGCGCAGACATGATTTTTTGTGTGTTTATTAATCGATTTACAAAAACGCAAAAGGCCTAGATTGCAGTGCCCAGAAGAACACGTGCCACGCTTGCCTTTGTCCATGACAGTGGCAGCCATCACTGATATCTTTACAACTGAAGGTTAGCACCGCCCCTGGAAGCAGCCCCAGCCCTGGTTAGGGGTGGTTCTACCTATAGATCAGCCGAGCTGTTTAGCTTTGCAGGGGTGGGGAAATCGGAACATAAGAAGCCCGTAAAACCCAACATGTAAGTGCTAGTATCAGTCCTATCGATACTGAGGGTGACTGGTTGCCATGAGTCATAAGGATTACAAAATCCCTTTTCTGAGATAGGCTAGTCCATATCACTTTAAATAATAACACCAGAGCTTGTAAGATATCACAGGAGGGGTCCCATCATGACAAGGTTAACAGAGGTCATTCTGCAAGGGTCCCCCTGTAACACAGTTGATAATTCTTTGATACCACATCTCGCACAAATAGCACCTGAACAGGTCATCCAATACATTGATCTGACTAACACAGATGTTAGCCACAAGTTAATGTTAGGGTAAAAACATACCCTACATTAACCGAAATTCCTGAAATAAGATGTTTGACACTAACACACCGGAGACAAGTAGTATTCGTGACTGCTGCCTGGCCAATGTCATTGCCACCAAACCTTTAACGAACACTGTCCGTGTGCGTTCAGAAACCCCTAGTCGCAGATGTTAATGCCATCGCCGTAATAGTGTCCAAGGGGCCCTATGTTATTCCGGGTCCCCAAAATTATATTTTAAATGCCACCCACGAGGCGGCCACCGCAGCAGCCGATGGGGGTGAGTTCGAATCTGCATCCTCTGTTGAGACGTGGGATGCACGGTCGGAAGCGGAAAGACCGGACGGCTCGGGCAGATCTGAATCATCATTAGGGGTCCCAGATGAATACATACTACAGATACCAAGGGCCTATGGTGAACTACAGTCCACCGCCGAGAATATACTCCTTGACCAGGGTATATAGCAGGCACAATGAGATCACACTCTTAGGGCCTGTGTAGAACTAATCCAGAGAACTACGGTATGATAGATTGGAAAATAGTACAAATGTGGAAATCCGTTGCAAATTTACGAACACATTAAAGCTGTAAAGGTCAATTTTTGGACACCGGCCATGGTACCCGTAGTTCCTTAGACATCCTGCAATATACAGATAATAGATAAAATTAGAGCCAGCTACTAGACCTGTTGAAAGATTTAATACGTTTTAGCAATGAAAACCGAGACACAATTATTCTTAGGCAGCAGGTGACTCTGAAATGTTAATACAAATGAGGATGGGCCCTGCAGCACCAATAATCGCAACCAGAAATATTGTCTCCATTTCCAATGAATGCAGCAAGTGAAGCAAATGTCTTTTCCAAATTAATTGGTATATATGACTCATATTTTGCAGACATGTTACTGTTATGGTGAGTATTGTGACAAATTAAATGAGCACCAAGCCCATTGCGCATTGTGTGCTCAAAATAGTTGCCTGCTTATCAATATCAAAGACATATGGGTTAAAAACCCATATAAATATAAAAACCTATGCCCATTTCTATGTTCCCAAAAGGCTCTTTGATTTTATCCAAAGCAGCCAGGACCTATTGTGCCATTTATCCCATGCTATTTCCCATGGGAGATGTATTAACAGAATGAGGGAGATTTACTAACTTTTTGAATTGTTTATATACTGAGTGAGAGACTCTTTTATTTATAAACAGTGATTTTTTAAACAGAGCCAGAGAAATGTATTTAAACAAGCAGACTGGATGCAACAATGATCACACAAGATCATGCTGAGTGACCCAAAAAACATGTTACAGTGCCTCATGATTATTATTATTATTGTATTTATTAAGCACAGATCTTGCTAAGGGAAGCAATGGAGGACTTTACAAGTCAGATTGCAAGGAATAAATACAAGGGAGTGGGGCGCTAAGACTGATGGGAGGGGTAAGGGCAAATCATTTGGCAATAAGGGATCTACGAGCAACCAGGGAAGGAAACGGGGGGGAGCAGATCTCCCAGTCTCAGGTTAGGTGGAGAGTGGAGGGTGTGTGGACCTAGGTGTTAGGGAGAAGCCATTCCTTTAAGAGGAGGGTGGCCTTGAGCTCTGTTCTGAAATATAGAAGCAAAGGGGTGCATCGGGTGTCGACAGGATGTTGCTGCAGTGTCTAGGGGCACATGGAAGGTCTGTCGTCTGTTTCCTTCTTTCCTGTCCTGGCAGCGTTCAAGCCCCCGCATGTCCTTGCTTCTTCTGATTTATGATGTTTGTGTGTGGGGTGTCTGTGTGGGTGTGTTCAATGCGCCCATGTGTTTGGCAGCATGTGGTTCCTTCATGGAAGTTGTTGACAGTGGCATTGCTAGCTTATGCTGTTTGTGCAACGTCATCCAATTTGCTGAACAAATAGCATGCACACGCATGGAAAGGAGTCCAGGAAATTGCGCCTTATTTCAAGTGAATTTATTTGCATTAATTTGCTTTGCAGGATCTCACTTGCCCTTGTTTACACGTCTTTCGGCCACCAAAGGCCTTTCTGAAAATAGGGCTTGTCAAATTAGTACTCAAATTAAACTGAAAAGCATTAACATAGCAATGTATTACATCATACATATTTGAAATCAAAAAATGAAAAATACATAATTACCCAAGTGGTGGTGGGGAGGCAGGAGAAACAAGCAGGATGAGAGAAAAAGAGACAAATGTGATGTAAGTAAGGTACAATACCTAATATTATATACTAAAAGACATAGGCCACAGAGCTTATAGGTCCAGACTTACCCACTAGGGTGTTCAATAAGTCCTTACTCTTCACAATTATTAAGGGTTAGATCCCGTTGTGATCTGTTACATACGAAAAGAAAAAGGAAGGAACAGTATATACCATACCCCTTTTCAGTTCCATTTTGTTATGTTTCAACAAATCTATTGAATGGCGCAGTTAGGAAAGGTCCTATTGGTTAAATAATCTAGTGTACTACAATTATGGGTAGATAAAATTGCGCCATATATCTATCCAAGCATATGGTATTACCCCAAATGCAGCATTCTGTATAATCCGGACAAAACAGGCAAGTCTAACCATAAAAGAAAGTGTATACTTTGGTTAAATGCTCCAATGCACTACAATTGTGAGCGCGTGATAATACGCCATGTATTTTTCTAACACGAGCATGCGGTATTACCCAATTACAACATTCTAATATGTCCGGACTCTGATAAGAGTCATGTTGCGAGGAAAGTCCTCAACTAAATTTGCTATATTGATCATTTTGGAATACATTATGGCTGCAGCTTCATCAACCTGATTTATGGTGACCATGCCAGCATAGACGGTGGCCACATGTTCACAAAGTGATTTACAGGGACCCTACAAGCCTAGATTGTTTTTTCAGCCTAATACAAGTTATTTACAATTACCATAATGGCATAGATTGCGGCTTTACAATCAAAGTGATTTATACTTGGAATGCTGGAATTTATTCTAGACTCAGCTTCATGAAATGATGTATACTAGCAATGCTGGGATGTATAATGGGTGCAGCTGCATACGACAGACTTACAATGGCATTGCTGGCATGTGTTGTGAACTCAGGCATCATGAAAAGGTTGTTTAATGCTCCTGCGCACTGCTGGTGACATAGCATTTACTAGATTTTTTAAAGTGTTGCCCTAGAGAACCAATTGCAATTGTATGGCTTTTTAACCCATATTTCTAAAGAATACTAGGCTGTAAGATGCACCATTTCAATAGATCATTTTAAAAATGTTCTCAGAAGAAAGACCTGATTCCACCTAAATATTTTATGAATTTCTTGCAATGATTGCTTGCTTGTGCTAATTTGTTGAAGATATTATGCCCTGCTAACGCAATCCGAACATTCACTATCTAGATGTACAAATGTCTATTGAGGGCACAAGAATCTTGACAAAACTTTACTCAAAGCCTACTGATAGAAACAACCTTCTTCATAGAATGAGTTTCCACCCACCCAACATTTCACGCAATTTACCTTTCGGGCAAATGTTAAGAATCAAAAGAATCGTAAGCGATCAAGCAGAATGTGATCTGGAACTCAACAAATTGCACATGAAATTAAAAGAAAGAGGATATCCAGATGAAGATCTTACAGAAGCCAGGATCAAAACAGATGCACAAGACCGCACCCAATTGTTGACAAAAAAACAAGAACGACCAAACCCAAAATTGGTCTTTGTCACTAAATATTCGATCCAGAGGCGACAAATCAGGGATAGTGTTCTAAAAAGATGGACCATTTTACAGAATGATCAAAGAACGAAAGAGCTCTTCGCACAACCACCAGTCTTCGCGTATCAGAAAAGCAATAATTTACAAAATGTATTGGTCGATACACAGAACAGAAAATCGAAACAAAAAACAGCGGACAAATTTCCTGGTACGTATCCATGCATGAGTTGTGGCAACTGCAACAACATCATGAAGGGACCTTATATATCACACCCAATAACAGGAGAGAAAATACAACTAAAACAACATGCGACGTGTCTGTCAGAGAATGTTATTTACGCAATTAAATGCCCATGTGCCAAGTATTACGTCGGGGAGACCGCTCGCAAAATACGCGCATGCATTAATGAACACAAATACTGCATTATAACAAATAATCAGACGTCAGCAGTAGCAAGGCACTTCCATCAGAATGGACATACAGTGGCACAACTTCGGTTCACAGTACTTGAAGTGATACCTACCAAAGGACAAAATGTAAACACGAAGAAATTGAGAGCCCAAAGAGAAGCATCATGGATTGAGAGGATTGGTTCTCTAACATCCGAAGGGATGAATGAAGAACTAGATTTAAGTAGTTTTTTTATGAATAATGTTTTTTCTCTTATATTTTATTTTTTTTTTACATTGTTTTCTTGTATGAACGATTCATCTTCTTGTATTTTTTAAACATAAGCATATACCATCTCTATAATTACATCTCACAATGTAGTTCGCACATTCTTGCCGTTTCACATTCTACATGTATAGCGCATCCACTTACAATAGTCACCATTTTCAAAAACATGGATAGCATCATCCGTTTTGCATTACATTTACAATTATGGTTCACCATTTCGAACCATATTTAAGTCCGTTCCATACCTTTTTCCCTTCCCATTCTTGCTATTATTTGGCTTTTTTATCCCATACATCTTTCATCGCTATTATCATCAGCCTCCCGTATTATATTTTTATCATTCACAATTCACATAATACACTATGTATTGAGATTACTACCACGTTATTCCGTAACATTTCACCGTTCCTTACATCTACACAGGTTTATTACATCTTTCCAAGATGTCCGCTTTATTCAACACATACGTAACGCAGATGCAACTTTAATATTTTCCGCCCACTGACACAAGAGTTAAACCCTAATGTAGCTATATTTCCCTTTTAGAAGAACACTCGTACGAAGGCGGTATCGCCCTTTAGACTTCCTGCCTCACTGATATTACACGTGTGCTATCACAGCGATCGACTTGGCAGTTCTGACAGCTACTTCATGCTCCTACGCTTTTCTCCATTTCAGGTAACAATGCGAACCGTGTCACACAGAATACTTATAAACTTGCATTTAGAGCAACATATAATTTAGTTTTATTCTTTCAGATCTACAATCAGGCACCATTTTGATTGCTTTCTCTCCATGATACTGCTTCATGGATTTTCGTGCATGAGAATAGCAGGTCAGTCCCTTGGCCTGTTTTTTCAAGCTCAGTTATATTTATAATGAGTATCAATTGTGGTAATATGCTTATTTGTCCTTTATTATTATTTATTTTTTCAGAAATCTTTCTGACAACGTTATAATCCTCCACTAGTGATGGACACTTTGGATGATGATTAGAATAAAGGGTAATCCCTATTTTTTGTTGACGGGGGGTCTAATCTGAAGGAAGGGACGATCTGTGAAGGAAAATTATGAAATTCAGATTGACTACCCCTCTCTTTTAGTCTTATATGGATCAGGATTCAGGGCAACCTGTGTATTTCATCCACTTAGGTAATCGCTTAGTTGAGAGAAATTGCACAACAACTGCAATTTATTACAAAATATCTATCTCTTTAATAGTCACTTTAATAGTCATAAAAATATCTTAAAAAACATTTCAGACATGATTATCTATCATACCATTCAGTCATCATTCATATATTCTAACAGGGGAGTTCTAAAACTGAGGAAAAAACTTGTGCATAACAGTTGATCAATGTATGCAATTTAGACATTGGAAAAAGACATTAGAGTTTCCTTAGGCAGTCGACATATGTTTCGGCCCATTATAGTGTACCACTTATGTCAACTGTTGTATTCTTATTAATTTAATTTACACAATGTTTTTATTTGTTGAAAAAAATTATTGAAAATAGGGCCAAAGAGGACTTACACATATGCGTCTTCTGTTTGTGTGTCTTTGGATGCCGTCTTACTTTGGCTATAGCTAGCTCGATATTTTACAGGTGTTTCTAAGTAAAACTCTCAGAGGTAGTGTACAGTGGACATCTCTGATGTTCATACCTGTAGTGAATTGGAAACAACTCCTTAGATGTGGTAATCTCATAAATGGCAGATTATTGTATACTGAGCAAAAATAACTTACAGGTTGGTTGCTGCTATTTGTATACTAGAAGCTGATCTTGCTTTTGCTGCGTGCGGCCAGGTTCCTTTTTACAGTTTATTTGGACATGTGTTCCAGTGGTTGGTTTATTACCTAAAGTGACAAAACATGGGAGCACATTAGTATGTGACTTCCCAGCTTAAAGCAACGTGTCTATTTTCATTGAGTTCTCCTTTTAAGCCATGCAGTGCATCACGTTCTTATGCGGTTTAATATAGCCGCTTATTTTAAATGAAAAACAAAAAATGTGTGTTATTTTAAGCCCGTTATGGTATAGTGCCTTAAAAACGTTGGATTATGCTCCTGCATCCTAAATGAAGCCGCCAATAAGCCAGCTTTAACATTAGTAATGAAAACCAAACCCCGGGATATTTTGAAACATGCACTTATCGTTCAACGATATTAGGTGAAAGGCATGTATTCCTCATGCCACGTACGATAAACTAACAGAAGGGTATAGTTGTGAATTTTAATCCTCTAGAAGTAAGAGGCATCAGCCTCGCTTACCTTATTGTGCACCGTCTGTGCGCTGGAAAGGGCGCCTGTCTCTTTGGATGATGACATAACCAATTAACCATTTCCTAACACAACATGGGTAATGTATGTGAATCTCACTATTATAACTTGAATCTCCAATCATGCTTTTGCTCATTCTGACAATGATCATGCTATGACTTGATGTATGATTTCTCTATTCTCCAATTTTGGACACTGTGGTTGACTTGTTCATTGTTATAATCACCTAAGAGATTTAACCAGAAGGCAGATACTAATATATATATATATGTTCACAGGCCCTGAAGAAGGGTTTTACACCTGAAATGCATAGGCCTTAATGTGAAATTTCAGCCTCAAAATTCTAATTCCCCCAGAGGAATTACAGTTTATGAAAATAATAAGCAAACCAAGATTTTATAAATACATATTTGTTTTTACAGTAAGCTTTCGTTGAACTTTAATTACCGCATGAAACCACACCCAAGTAGTATACAGTAGTGCAGCCCGCACCGCTGGCTTCACAGCCAAGGTCTTTCTTTTATGCCCTGCTAATGCCCCTGCACTAAGGTTATTCACTTGTCGCCTCTGACTTGCCAGTGCCCCTTCAGGAGCCAGCAAAGTCCAATGCACCAAAGCTTCCTCAGCTACTGCCATGCACATGGATCTTTTGGGTGGCAGGGGCCAAGTGCCTCCGCCCATGTTTCTATGTTAGGCGTAAGATGTAACATATGTGCCCCTGGACCACCCAGTGGCTGACTAGCTCAGAGTTTGGGCTACCGTGCTGCAGACGTCGCCGTTCCACTTTGAGGCCTGATCCATAATGGGGTGTCGCACTGTTTATTAGCAGTGTTGAACTGTGACATTAAATGTGTATGTATGTGCCCCTTGCAAAGTGGTCCTGCAGTCTTCTGTGTGTGTATTGCTTACTTGTTGGGGCAATATTCATCGCCAACATACTACTGCATTGTCCTCCATGTCCTGGTCCTGGATTGGTGGCTGCCATGTGTGGGGTGAGAGGGCAGGTCCTGCATGTAAAGGGCCTTGACAGGGCATACATTGATCATTTGGGGTAATGTCCATTGGCCTCTGTGTTCTCAGTATTGTACCTTTTTACCAGATATAATGGTTTGCATGAAGCAAAAGTTCTAAAAATGCTACCACCAAAGGTTCGAACACCAAAAGTTTGATCCTTTGGTGGTAGCATTGGAAAAAAAAAGAAACGGGGGCTGCGGGGTGTCCCCCGCATCGCCCCACTCACTATACTTTATAGTATATTGAGCGCGGGTTGCGGGGGGAACCCCTGCAGCCTTCCGTAAAAAAAAGAAGAAAAAAAGGACCCTGCGGCACCAGTTCCCGATCACGGAAGTGAAAGGGAACTGGCAAAGCAGGGACCCAGCGTGAAGAAGAAGGTAAGCAGGTTTTGTTTATGTTGGGGGCGTGGGTGGGGGTGTGTTGAGGGTGTGGGTGGGGGGTGTGTCATCAGTGTGTTGTGAGTGTGGGTGGGGGTGTGGGTATGTATGTGTATTTGCTTGAGAAAGGTGCAAACTTTTGGTAGTACGCACCTTTCTCATATAAACTTTCCAGCCGCGGGACATTCAGCCACAGTCGGATCACGTAGATACGTGTTCTCCATGTATGCACGCAGTGTGCTGTTGCGCAGGAACATAGCATTGTGTGTGGAACCAGTTTTTTTAATGGAATTATCAATCATTTTCGGCAGTATTTCGACTTGTGATAAGGCGGAAATACTGTTTTCACTCCTGGTGGTAATTCCGTTGGGAGAATGAGTGCCGGGGCTAGTTTCACCAAATGTTGGCAGCAATTCTGCTGGTCGTAATTCCACCGGGCTAATTCCGCACAGTAATTCTGTTGCCGCCACTTTTCTGTATACCGCTGAACTCATGACGAGGCCCATACTGCTCACCTGGCAGGCTTAGATGGGTGTTCTGACCTTTGAGGGGAGATACAATGTGTGAGCATATGGTGGTTTGTTTTCAAGCTCAAGGCACGTAGCAATTTGGATGTCAAAAGGTCTGTATTAAGGACACGTAACATCTATACCACGCTGCAAACTCATCTCAGTCAAAGTAACCTGCTCACCTAACTCTACCATTGCATTCCACCTTTTATACTGAGCACCAGGTCCCATAGCCTCATTTGAAGAAGACCTCTTCCAACTCCTTTCGCCTAACTTAAAATCCTCCACCCAGCTGACCATCCTATGTGATCTCAGTCTAGGTTACAATGACCCCACAGACTCAGAAGCGCCTTCCCTTACTAAAACTGTGACCGCCTTCAGTTGCACCCAACTTGTCTATGACCCCACCCACGCACACAGCTGAATACTTGATTGGATCCTTGACCACAATTGTAATATCTCCATTCTCTCTAACACACCCTCCCCCTTAAATGACCACCGATGCGTTATCTTCTATATCCATATCCCCTCTAGCCGTCCAGAAAGACCCATGCCTCTGCCCCTACCATGGCTCGCAGCTCCCACAATCTGACAAAAGAGCACTTACTCCCACTGCTACGCCCTCACATACTTACAAACCTAGACACTAAGGAACTCATTGCTCACTACAACACTTTGATTACTAAAGCTGTTGAGACCCTCGCCCCAATCAAGCCGTGGAAATCTAAGAACCCTAAACACAGGAACTCCTGGTTCCCATCCGAACTAGAAACTGTATGTGCTGCAAAACGGGCAGCAGAAGCTGCCTAGCAGAAACTGCCCATCAGCCAAAACAAAGCACAATTCAAAGAGACAGCAGATGTTTACAAAAAACTATCCACAAATCGAAAGCCACTACCTATAACGTGAGGATTACTGAAGCTGCTTCAAAGACTCGGGAGCTGTTCTCCATCCTAAGAGAATTAGAATCCCCAATCACCCCTCTCTCCAACGTCACAAAAGATGCCACTTGGTGCAACAAAATACAAGAAACCCTAACAAATAAAGTCACACAACTTCAGGATAAAATTAAAGCCAGACTCACCAGTTACTCGAACTGGTCAGGTCATGCCCAGAACAACTTGCTCCCTATCGCTCAACCTTTTGACCTCAAACCTATTTCAGAGCTTGACTCATCATTGCAGGCCTTAAGCCATCCCACTGCATGGGTGATATCTGGCCAGCCACTCTGGTAAAGGACTGCGCAGACACTCTGATCCCTCTCATCACCGCCATTGTCAACTCCTCATTAAAATCCTGTACCATCTCCACCTTCCTTAAAGAGTTTTGGGTCACCCCCCCTCCTCAAGAAACCTGCTCTGGTCTCCTCCATCCACACCAACTATAAGCCCATCACTACAGTGCCCTATACCACCCACTCCACTCTCACTCTCTCTATCACCACTCACCCTACCCCCACTGCCTCCATCACCATCCATCTACCCTACACCCACTTGCTTTACCTCTGTCCACCCACCCTACCCCAACTCTCTCTACATCCACACACCTAACCCCCACAGTACCCCCACCCATCCTACCCACACTCTCTCTACACTCACACTCTACACTCACCCACACTACCCCCTATGCTTCCTACCCCACCCAGCATACCCCCACTCCCTTCTCCCCCACCTCCACACCCAACTGTCAATCTCTCTACCAGCACCCACCCCCACTACCCCAGCTCTCCCTACTCCAACACACCCAACAAATGACCACTCTCTCTACCGACACCCACCCACCCTACCTCTACTCTCCCTACCTACACCCACCCTACCCTACCACCACAATCTCTGCCTTCACCTGAAAAATACACCCACCCACCTCCACTCTCCCTACCCTTCCCCATCAACCTAACCCCACAATCTCTACCCCCAGCTACCCTACCCACTTTCGATACCCCCGACCCACCCTACACCAACCCTCTCTACCACCGACCAAGCCTCTCCACTCTCTCTACCCACACTACCCTTACTCTCTCTACCCCCACTACCCTCACTCTTGCTACCCCCCCACGATACCCCCACTCTCTCTAACACCACCCCCCACTCTCTTTACCCCCATCAACCCTACTTTGGCTCTCTTTACCAACACCCACACTACCTCCACTCTCTCCACCCACCCTAACCCAACTCTCTCTACACCCACTCACCCTACTCTACACCCACCCAACCCCCACTTTCTCCACACCCAACCCATCCCGCTCTCTCAACCCCACCCACCCTACCCCCATTCCCTCTACCCCATCCACCCACCCTAGCCCCACTGTCTCTACTCCACCCACCCTACTGTCACCCTCTTATACCCCAACCCACCCATCCTACCACCACCCTCTCTACCCCCACCCACCCAGCCATCCCCAACTCTCTTTACCCCAGCCCAACCCTCATTCCCTCTACCCCCACCCACCCTATCCCCACTCCCTCTACCCCCACCCACACTTCCCTCACTCTCTCTACTCCCACCCGCCCTACCCTCATTCTCTCTACCCTACCCACCATACCACCACTCTCTCTACCCCACCCATCTACCAAAACCCCACTTTCTTTACCCCCACCCTCCCACCCTACTCCAACACTCTCTACCCCCACCCACCATAATCCAACTCTCCCTACACCCACACTCCGTAGCCCCACTCTTGCTACCCTCACCCACCTACCCTACTCCCACTCTACCCTCGCCCACCCTAGCCCCACTGTCTCTGTATCCACCTACCATACCCCTGCTTCCTCTACCCCATCCACCCACCCTACCCCACTCTCTTTATACCCAACGTACCCTTAATCCCTCTACCCCCACTCACACTACCCCCACTCTCTCCGCCCCACCCACCTTACCCCCACGCTCTCTACCCTCCCCACCCACCCTACCCCCACTCTCCCTATCCACACCCACCCTAGCCCCACTCTCCCTGCAGATACCCACGCAATCCCCACTCTATCTAACCCTAAACACCCAACTGTCACCCTCATTTTTTATGTTTTTATTTATATATTTGTATACAGTATTTAAACCTTTACAAATACATATATCACAATAAAACAGAACAGTATGAAACATACTAAATACAACTTCAACATACATTTATACTGAGTAAAGTATCAAAATAGACATTAAAAATATTTAACATTTTCTTTTAAAAATGTCTTTTTAAAATGTCTTTTAAAATTTAGACCACAATAATGCAAATAAGAATAAGGTCTACTTTCTGAATTACGCAAGAGACATTGGCCTTAACTTCAAAAGTTCCATAACTCCATAAAATATGATTCCAATTAATAAAAATCAAGCCAACTAAACATCAGATCCTATCCCACAGAGGGGTGTAAAGCTCTCACCCTACATCATACCAAAAAAGTAGGAAGGAGTAGGGAGGGGAGGAATGGTGGGGGAGGGGGGAAGAGGGGGTGAAGAGACTGGAGGAGGGGGAGGGAGGGGAGAATACCCTTGTCCCTCTATTTATTACCGTAAGAGTATTAAAAATCCCAAACCTCACACAATAAATTATTTTAATACAATAGTTAAAACAGCAGAAAATCTGCGTAATAAAAAGCACAAACCTATAATTTTTGAGATAATACGGAATACCAAGGGCAAACATCCCCATAAATCACCCCCAAATTATCTCGCATAAAAATCTGCTTAATCGAACACCACACTCTAAACAGGGCAAGATGTACCTTTTCGTTACCAGTATTAATACAATATGCCCAAAAGGAATCTGTTTTTATATTTTCCTCACAGTACACAAAAGGGCCAAACATTGTTCTAATAACAAATTCCATCCGAATACACTCAGTAAACAAATGTTTGGCAGTCTCTAATTGGCACTTACTTTTGCAGTCCCGGCAAAGCCTTAACTGGCTTGGTATAGCATATCTGGCCCCTATATTACATAGTATCCGCAGTTAGTTTATTCTGAGCTTCAATAGAGATTTTCTAAGTACCGGGCTAGGGCATCGAAGGATGTACATCTGTGCCCTCAAGTAAGTATGAGTAACCATTTCCAACCCGGCATAAGACTTCAAACTATTAAGATATGTATAATTCTCTGTCCAGTCCCGCTGATGCAATCTATTTGTAAAGAACCTCTTTAATACCATGAAATTGGTACCACGACTGAAGTCCGGAGTCCAGGCTACCATTTCAAAGCATCTTACCCTAAGTCCAATATAATCTTTATCTTTACCCTTTAAGGCAATAACTCCACTAATAGCCATTAAGGACAATAATTCACATTTAGGTTTAGAGTTAGTTTTCAGGTATAATAACCCCTGTCTTAATAAGGCCATACTTTTAAGGGATGTTAAACCCAACTCGAGCCTAATGCTTTGAATCGAGGAAGATCTAGGTAGGCTGAATACCTTTTTCCAGAAGTATCCTTCGATACGATCCACCCACCTTAAATCTTCCATAGCCATGCATCAAGTCCATATAGAACCATCATACAAAAACATTGAGTATATTTTTTTAATAATCCCTGCAATGAATAGCCTGCTGTTTGTAGAGCAAACCGACATACCAAATTTGTTAGACGCTTGGCTTTGACAATTTTGGAGTCCCTAATGTAACTACAACTTCTTGATGCACTCATTTCCATACCCAAATAGGTATATTTAACCACTCTTTCCAATGTGCCCAAGCTAGTTGTCAAAGGAGGGCATTTGATTATTGTTGCCCCAACAATCAGAACCTTTGTTATTTCCATGTTTATAACCAGGTCATTAATCTTAGTATACTCGAGCAGTTTTACAAACATGGCTTTCACTCCGCTATAGGTATAATTAAAAAGCGCCAGTTCATCTGCATACAACATGCATGTGATTACCTGTCCCCCCAAATTGGGGCAGCATCCAAGTGTCTGATTAAATATCTTGGGTATGTCTGCAGTATATATACAATACAATAAGGGGGCTAATGTGCAACCCTGTTTTACTCCTACCATAGTGTGTACTGGAGATGTCAGGCCTCCCTGATCGTCTAACCTAACCAGTATAGAAGTAGAAGTATTGCCCCATACACCCACCCACCCTACCCGCGCTCTCTCTGCCAGCCCCTCTCAGACGCCTCCCGCTGTTCCCCCACCCAAACCCCACCCTCTCTACCCCCACCCACCCAGCCTACTCCCACTCTCTGTAGCCCCAACCACCCTACCCCCACTCCATCTTACCCCACTTCCCTCACTCGCTCTACCCCCACTCACCCTACCCTCACTCTCTCCATCCATCCCCACTCTCTCTACCCCACCCATCTACCCTACTCCCACTCTACCCTCACCCACCCTAGCTCCACCGTCTCTACATTCACCCATCATACCCCTGCTCTCTCTACCCCATCCACCCACCCTAGCCCACTCTCTCTAAGCCAACCCACCGACCCTAACCCCACTCTCTTTACACCCAACCTACCATAAATCCCTCTACCCCACCCACCCCACTACCCCACTCTCTCTACCTCCACCCACCATAACCCCACTCTCTCCACCCCTACCCACCTCACGCCCACTCTCTCTACCCTCACCAATCCACCCTATCCCCACTGCCCCTACCCCCACCGACCCTAGCCCCACTCTCACTGCAGACACCCACCCAATCCACACTCTTTCTACCCCTAAACACCCTACTGTCACCCTCTCTACCCCCACCTGCCCACCCTACCCCTACCCTCTCTACCCCCACCCAGCCAGCCTACTCCCACTCTCTGTGGCCCCACCCATCCTGCCCCCACTCCCTCTACCCTCACCCACACTTCCCTCACTATCTTTACCCCTACCCACCCTACCCTCACTCTCTCTATACCACCCACCATACCCCCCACTCTCTCTACACCACCCATCTACCCTACACCCACTCTACCCCCACCCACCCTAGCTCCACTGTCTCTACATCCACACACCATACCCCTGCTCCCTCTACCCCCATCCACCAATCCTACCCCCACTCTCTCTAACCCCACCAGCCCACCCACCGTATCATCACACTCTCTTTACACCAAACCTACCATAAATCCCTCTACCCCACCTACCCTACCCCCACTCTCTCTACCCCCACCCACCCTACCTTCTCCCTCTACCCCCACCCACACTTACCTCAATCTCTCTACCACCACCCACCCTACCCTCACTCTCTCTACCCCACCCATCATACCTCCACTCTCTCTACCCTATCCATCTATCCTACTCCAACTCTACCTCAACCCACCCTCGCTCCACTGTCCCTACCCCGCCCACCATACCCCCACTCTCTCTACCCCAGCCATATACCCTACTCCCACTCTACCCCACCCACCCTAGCCCCACTTTCTCTACATCCACTCACTATACACCTGCTCGCTCTAATCCATCCACCACCCTACCCCAACTCTCTCAAACCCCAAATCTCACTCTCTTTCCACACAACCTACCCAAAATCCCTCTACCCCCACCCACCCACACTTCACTCACTCTCTCTACCCCCACCCATGATACCTCTGCTCTCTCTAACCTCACCCATCGCTCTACCACCCACTGTCTTTACCCCCACCGACCCTACTTTGGCTTTCTGTACCCCCACCCACCTTACTTCCACTCTCTCCACCCACCCTAACCCAACTCTCTCTACACCCACCCACCGTATCCCCACTCTACACCCACCCACCCTACCCCCACCTTCTCCACACCCACCCCACCCCACTCTCTCAACCCCACCCACCTTACCCCCACTCCCTCTACCTGCATCCATGCACCCTACCACCACTTTCTCTACTCCACCCACCCTACTGTCACCCTCTTATATCCCACACCACTGATTCCTACCCTCAACCTCTCTACCCCCACCCACACATCCCCCACTCTCTCTACCCCTACCCAACACCCACTCCCTCTACCACCACCCACCCTACCCACTCCCTCTACCCCCACCCACACTTCCATCCCTCTCTCAACCCCCACCGACCCTACCCATATTCTCTCTACCCTACTCACCATACCCCCACTCTCTCTACCCCACCCATCTACCGAATCACCACTTTCTTTACCCCCACTCTCCCACCCTACTCCAACACTCTCTACACCCACCCACCATACCCTGACTCTCCCTGCACCCACCCACCTTAGCCCCACTCTCGCTACCCTCACCCACCTACCCTACTCCCACTCTTCCCTCACCCACCCTAGCCCCACTGTCTCTACATCCACCCACCATACCCCTGCTCCCTCTACACCCATCCACGCCCATTACCTCACTCTCTTTACACCCAACCTGCCCTTAATTCCTCTACCCCCACCCACTTTCCCTACCCCTACTGTCTCTACCCCAGCCCACACTATCCCCACTCTCTCCACCCCCACCCACCTTACCCCCACTCTCTCTACCCTCACCCAACCACCCTACCCCATCCACCCTAGCCCCACTCTTGCTGCAGATACCACTCCCCACTCTACCCCTAAACACCCTACTTTCACCCTCTCTAGCCCTCCCGCCCTACCCCCACTCTCTCTACTGCCGCCCCCTCTCTGACCCCTCCCTCTGTCCCTTCACCCCCACTTAACCCCACCCTCTCTACCCCCACCAACCCAGCCTACCCCCACTCTCTGTAACCCCACCCACCCTAACCCCACTCCCTCTACCCCCACCCACCCAGCCTACCCCCACTCTGTAGCCCCACCCACCCTAAACCCACTCTCTTGCCCCCTGCCCAACCAACTCACACTCTCTATATTCCTAGAACACTCTCCCTAACCCCACCAAGCCACTGTACTCCCTCTCTCCCTACCCCCACCCACCCTAACCCCACACTTTCTGCCCCCACTCTTTTGACTGCCACCCCCTCTCTAACCACCCCTCTCTTCCCCCAGACCTCCATCCACCCCCTCTGCACCCCTATCCATCCATCCTACCCACACACTCTCTACCCCACCCACCCACGCTATCCCCACACACTCTACCCCCACTCACACACCCACCCTACCTCCACTCTCTCTACCCCAAACCCACCCTACCTCCACTCTCTCTATACACACCCACCCTACCTCGACTCTCTACCACCACCCATCCAACCACCACTCTCTCTACCCCACCCTCCATAACTCCACTCTTTCTATCCCTACCCACCCTAACTCCACACTTGCCACCCCCACCCAACTGCCACTCTCTACTCCCACCCACCCTAACCCTATTCTCTCTACCCTGCCCACCGTACACCCACTTCTGTCACTCCAACCACCCTACCCCCACTCTCCCTACCCTCACCCATTCAACCCCCAATCCCTCTACCCCCACCCTCCTACCCTATCTCCTCTCTCAATACCCTCAATAATGCACCTGACTCCCACTCTCTCTACGCCCACCCAGCCTACCTTCACTCTCTCTACCCCCACTCACCCACCCAACCTCCACTTTCTCTACCCCAAACCCACCCTACTTCCACTATCTCTACACACACCCACCCTACCTCCACTCTCTACCCCACCCACCCAAGCAACACTCTCTCTACCCCACCCTCCCTAACTCCACTCTCTCTATCCCCACCCACCCAAACTCCACTCTTGCCACCCCCACTGAACTTCCATTCTCTACTCCCACCCACCCTACACCCACTCCTGTTACACCAGCCACCCTAACCCCATTCTCCCTACCATCACCCACTGAACTCCCGATCCATCTACCGCACCCTCCCACCGTAACTCCTATCTCTCTAGCCACAATAACCCACCTACCCCTACCATCTCTATCCCATCCCTCTCTAGACCCACCCACCTACTCTACCCTACAGGCTCTGCCCCCACCCACCCTATCCCACCATCTCTAACCCACCATCTCTAATCCATCCACCCTACCCTCACTGTCTCACCCCCACCTAATCTATGCCCCACTCTGTCTAACCCCTCCCACCCTTCTCTCACTCTCTCTACCCCCACACACCCTACCCCCACTCTCTCCACCTCTACCCGCCCAGCTCTCACTACAACCCACTCACCCCACACCCTCACTTCTTTCATCTCACACACTTGCTTCATTTCTTACCCTCTCAACCTTTTTTGCTCATGTTTCCTCTTGCTCAGCATCAATGGCACCCTCTCCAATCATCGCCTCCCCTGCTCTATTCTCCGTCTCATACTCTTGCAGACCCGCACCCCTTATCGCATCCTCATTTGAAATTTTGCACTCCCCTCCTTGCACACTATTGCCTATAAATGCAAAATGCAAAGAACAACAGTAAACACCAAAACTGTTTCCGAGCAGCAGTATAAAAAGAAGAGCTGCCTGCTACCCCTATTTACTTTCCTCCTCTGGCTTTCTCTTTCCATCACAGGGGCCACACCAGATTTAGCATGAAACCGAAGTACAACAGCGGGAGAAAAAGCAATTTGCTAACGGTCAAACAGTTTGATGATTTGCAAAAGGGGGTGAGTTTTCCATCTGTACTTCACCACTGAGGCACACCATCCTTTAGTGCACAGCATAGCCAGACAAACTCAGAGCCCAAGATTCCTTCTGGATCTTCCGCAAACAATTGAAAAGCCACCTCTTTACACAAAGTCTGGGTAACTAATTTATTCACATAGTCTCTGTATATATTATACCACCATCAGTCCTTAGGGATAGTCTCTGTATAGAATGTGCCACCACCAGTCCTTAGGGGACACCTCTATGCAACTTTGTAAATAATGTACTACACTCAATCAGATGTAAACAGTAACCTTTCGTGATTTTATTTTATGTAGCTATGTAAACAATGTATTACAGGCAATTCACTGTACCAATACGTATTCATGACTCTGTACATACGTAACCATGTAAACAACTGCAACATTACTTGTAAGAAAAGCGCCCAGATGCCTTTGGGTTAGGCGCGTTATATAAATAACAAAATAAATAAATAAAATACACTATGAGGGCCTAAACTACATGTAAGTCTTCCAGTTGAATAGTTTTTTCACGGAGCAAGACGCCTACCTCTACTTTCTCACTACTACTTTTCTGTAACACAATTGAACTCCTTTTCTTGAAAATGTCTCCTTCCTATCAGGCAATCCAGGCAGGTTTGAATATGACAAATATACAGAAAGGCAATGTGCATATAATACCGTTCAATGGCGGTTCTTCGCATCATTATTATTCATTCTGGAAGGACTTGCCCAACCCCATTTCTAATAGTTAATCAGGAACTGGGAAGCTCTGGCCTATCCCTAGCTAGCTGTAGGACCTGGAAGCATTCAATAGAAGCGTGACCCTTGACTTCCTGTACAGCCAGGAAGATCACTTTAGGTTCTCCCAGTCTGTCTAAAAAGTGTTCCTTCAGTGCTTAGCCAATCTTGCAACAGTCAGTGAAATCTTAAAGTCATGCACCATATGGTTTGTCTTTGTGATATTACAACAGAAATAGTTATTTCTGGGTTGGGTTTGGTTTAATCGGCCACTGTTACCTGCGCTTAACCCTTGTTTATTACACATACACATAACCAAGTGGTTAGGGTTTCTAGTTCTAACCAGTTACATAGTCACAGTAACCAGCCTTCTACATTCTGTGAAACTCGAGCCTGAGTACGCCCAGACATCGCTAAGCAATATCGTCACATCTGGTCCCGGCAGACAGGTGAAGAGACCGGAGGAGTAAGAGGAGACAACCCCCGGATAGTGTTACTTAAACGCCATTCATCATGTCGGAGCGAGGACAGGGACCCCGGCTCCTAGACTATCTACTGACACGACTAGCTCGGGCTGAATGCGAATTTACGTGTTCAAATCTCATTACCTAAAAGGCTGCAATAAAAACCGCTGAGCTCTAGTTTCAGTCTGCAGAGGTAGAGGTGTGCTAAATCTCACCCTTACGCCAATTATTGTATTGTTTTCCGTGTCAATTCACACATGTAAGTGATGCTTTAAATATATAGCTCGAACATTATTTGAAACACTGCTTTTATTACTGGGATAACCGCGCGAATGGAAACCCCTTTTCTTTGGCTCTAGTTATTTCTCTTGTGGTTGTACTTGGACCATGTTTGCTTTGATCTCTTTTATGTCCTACAAGAACGGCGGTGTAGGCTGTGCACTCAGTCCTCCTCTGAGCTAGTTTCACTTTAGCAGATGGTGCCCATTACAGAGAATGCCCTGTAACATTGCACCTCCTCCAGGTGTGCAAAATGTCAATCTGCCAGGAGGTCAGGTGGTCTACATTCTTTGCACCCTCCTGGGTATCTTGGAAAGGGGACAGGAAGGACCCAAAAACCTTTCATGCCCCCAGAGGTGCCGTTCAAAACTGCAACTGACCCCCTCCCCGCCCCCCACCCCTGTGTGGAGAGGACTTCACGTGTTAACAAAGGAAGGGCGATGCTTTGATGGAGGCGAGCCCGGAAGTTCGGCCTACAGTGGGTCTCGCAATATTGCTCTGTTTTGGAATCCCTGGATACTGACTTTGAGCGGCTGGACGGTGGCCTCTCCCAGCAGGTGTGGCTTCTTCTCACGCCCAAGGCGAGGGCTTTGGAAGGGTGCGCCTCTGCCAGACTGCACACTGTCGCAGTGTGGGGGCACTTAGCGGGGCAAAGCATGTGTAATATGAAGAGTGCCGAGGCAATGGTGGCTTCTACTGTTTGTGCATGGAAGAACCCAGTGGAAACGAGCGAAATCTCCTAGGTGAATGCACCAGCAGATTAACTACATCAGCAACTTTAAAATGATAGTTTCTTCTAGAAAAGCAAATTGCATGACGGGTACCAAATGAGTCAGAAACTGATTAAAGTGGTGCAATTTCACCATTGTTTGGGCCAGGCCATTTGCTTAATACCAGTTCAGTGCTACACCCCATCCCAGTACTTATAATCTTCATTATTTGTGTTGATCCTTTGGATATTTGTTATTTAGTAATAATGATGCATACACATAACATTCAATATCAACCAACACCCCACTATGCCACCGTATTAACTCAAAAATATCAGCACTCTTAAAACATGTTACCATGGTGAAGTTTATGATGCGACCGCTGATAGGCATAGTAAGAAGTACCGTTTGCATGCATGTCACCCAACCCTTTAAATCAGGACTTTCACATCCAACATGCCACAGTCTGACAGGGCAAAGTGCTTCCAGATAGGTATATATTGAGTTACATGACTACACCATTCCATGGATTCTCATAAACTCCACATGGTAGGTGAATGGGATCAAGCAAGGCCACCTGCAATGGAAATAACTTCTTTGCATGGTAGGTACCCATAGATGTCCCACCGTGTTCGCCTGACACGTGCTGGAGGACCTGTTTCTTTTTTTGGGATATGCAACCTGTAGCTCCCCAGATGCTTTGGACTATGACTCTGATGATCCCTCTCTGTTGCTGATAGAGCAGATGAGCGTTAGAGTTCAAACATTTGGAGAGCCAAAGGTTGCAGACCAGTTGTGAATACAATGCTGTGAACACAGTGCTGTTTCACAGGTATGCCAGTGAGGTTGGTCCATTCTGCTGACCCGTTTATATATGCATGTACTAGATTATATGTCATTTGGGGCCGCTTTCCTGTGTTATGTTATATTATATTAAGGTTCTTTTATACTGCACCATTCACCATGGTGACTATAATTTGAACCAAGCAGGAAAGGGTGTAAAGTAATCTTTGACCAATTTTAAAATGGATCTCTTTTTTCCTGGCACAAAATAGGACAACAGCAATTATCTCCAAGTGAGGAGAAGTGAGCAGTGATCTATGGTGCTACAGTTCTAGCTTCTGCTGGCCCTTTAAGCAGTTTTCCCAGCAGGCTGTGGCTCAGCTAAAAGCTCAGTGGCTGGTGAATCCGGAGCGAAAAGTGAGGAGAAGTGAGCAGTGATCTACGGTGATCTTCGTGAGCTGAGGCTTTTTGTTTTACCCGATACATCTGAGTCAACGGTGAAGACGGTATTTGAAAATCAGTTAATGTACTATCCAGCCTTGCTTGTGCGTATGACAACAGCGAGGGCTGGGAAACTGCGGGGATAGACCCTTTGATCCCGGCCGCGTACTGGCGTGCCCTTTAGGCAGTGCCAGTCTTAGACACCCTTTGTGTGGTTTGTATCTTGCGCAACTAATCAGCTGTGAGCGGCGGGAGACTGTGGGGCCAGGCCCTTTGATCCCGTCGCCCCACGTTCGCACATTTGAAGTGCGACAGTGGTTAATCAAGGTAACGCTATACGGATTTAAGGATACATTCATAAAGGTTGGCGCGCACACAACGCGATAAAGCGTGCAGAGGAGAGGAGGAAGTGGATAAACTCTGTTTGTCCTCCGTGGTCAAAGAACAACGAACTGAATGAGGCGCCATGCTAACTAGATCCTTGAAAACAGGCGTGCCTCCCAAAATTCCATCTCCGCCGTACATAGCCAAACACAATGGCACATATTTGTGTAAGCGACTTCAATTCAACACTACAGCTAAGTCAATGCCTAGTCTGGGATGCTGATGGAAGCCCTTATTGATGTATTTTTATGTCCAGTTCATTTACTCTGGATGACAACCCTTATATAACACCCCTCTCTCAGAATCCCCCCGACCCCGCTGAGCCAAGAAGTAGGTTTGTTTTGCAAATTTAAAAGGTTTATTTGAAAATTAAACAATATATATCTATCACACTTTTATAGTAAATTAATATTTGATAGCACACTTGTGAGGATGATAGTGATCAACAATGGATAATGTTACAGTGGTACACTCTTTTTGATGGCTTAGAAGTGATATATAGAGAGGATAAAGTAGCTGAGAATGCTTTTATGCCTTCAAGGACAAGGCAATGATGAATGAAAATGCAGCACAGAAAATAACTTGATATGACTTCAACAAAAGACAATGTAATCACTTTTCTTTGACAATTCACCCCCCCCTCTATGCAAGGTAAAGAGATGTGAGGAAAGCACACAGTTCTCAGGAATGCAATAAAATATAATTCAGTTCCCCCCTAGCAAGCTAAGATGAAAACAGGTAGGAGTTTTAAACACAGGCAAGATACTTTGATGTGGTTGCAGTTATGTGAAAAATATGCTAAAAGGCTTTTCATTCCCTATAGGAGGTTCAGGGTGAGTGAGAGATACTTAAATTAAGTCAGGATCACTTTAGCAATGATCTATGAATGATTGTCAGGTTGCACACGAATTTCAGCAAGGAAAGCAATGACAAATATTTTTACACGTGGCTGAAATTAAGCAAAATGTCAAATCGCGGTCAAATTTAATTGCGTGCGTCGAGTGCAATTACGGAGGCACTATAAGTAGTAGGAAGTCGGTTCTAGGCTCGTTGGAAAGCTTAGAATCTTATCTTAAAACTCGCTCCTAGCACAAACGGTTCCGGAGATACGGCCGATTTAGTAAAGGTATTTTTTCGGATTTGCAATTTTAAAGCTGAGAATGACAGATGACAGTTTTCAGTTTTAAAGATGACAGAATGACACGATTCTAGGAGGCAGTTCTAATAGGCTAAAATAGTTTGGATTAGATTATTTTAAACTAAGAGATTGGTTTTGGCACAGTGCTAGCTGGATACTCACACTATAATTTAGACAGGAATGCGGCTTCATCACCGATCAGGTCAGGATTGGCTGGACTTCTGCTAGCAGTTCTTCACAGCGATCTGGTCTCTGGTTCTCTCTGGTTCCGGATACAGCACTGCTTTCTGGATACTGCTACAGGTTCTTGCAAAAGTTCTTGGCAAATAATTCAAACAGCTTGCCTGGCTGTTGAATAGTTTGGTTGGTTTTGAGGCCTGCTGAAGAGGATTCAGCTTGTGGAATCAGGCCTCTCTGCTACAAATTCTGGAGTTAATTTCTGGTCTCTGGAGATTGATGGATTTGAAGTCTGGATCTCTGGATGTGAAGTCTGAAGTCTCCCGGCAAAGCGTCCCGCAAGAAAGTGGAAAGTGAATGTCTCTACCTGGGTTTCAATGTTCCTTTTATGTGTTTTGAAAATGGGTGTGTGCCTGTGCCTAGCTAAGCCTGCCCCTCTCACTTATCATTGGCCAAGCTTTCCTCTCTCCCATGATTGGGGGAAAGAAATGGAGTTTCAGAGTGATGCTGTAGATTTTATGGTCAGAGGAACCTCCCCTTGTCAAATTGCACACAAATCTATTTCTGACCCAAATACATATTTATCTATGTACCATTTTTCTAATATTATAGGTCCAGTTAACATATTTTCTGTAGCACCAAACCATCCGATCCCTGTCTTTGTACGATGTCGTGTCCACTTATGACAGAATTCTCCCCTTTTCATCCAGATAACAACCTCTAAACCTTTCCAGATTTTACACAAATGTGCACCAGGGAGATGGGTTTCAGATGATAAAGTGTCAGATTTTTAACATGCATACATTTGGAGTAACAACCTTTTTTCCGCTACTATCCCCAAGAACATCCCACAGGGTCCTAACACCTCTTAAAATGTGCACAGAAAAATCGCAAGAATGATGATGTTATTTATATAATTTTGACAAGTCCGCACTATGAATTATCCATCTTTTTAAAATCATGCTCTGGCCCCAAAGGGGTGTGGTTTTCCAAAGCACATGGTGGAATTTCTGGTTTATCCACTTCCGCCAAGCTCAGCTGGCTCTCACAGGCACTGCCCCTCCCAGTTTCTCCCAAGAGGAAGCCATTTTACGACCCCCCCCAATATAACATTTGCCTGAGTCCAGGACAGGGCTTTGTTCAACTTCCTGCAGTCTGCAGGTACCACTCCCCTAATTCAATCAGAGAGGTGTCACCTCCTTTTGGTGGGGGCAGCAGGATGCAGCCAGGCCTGGGAAGAGTTGTTGAGCCAGTTCAACTCCTGTCGGGGGTAGTTGTCAGGCAGAATTCAGCTAAATATCACTTTAGTTCCCAGTTTTCTACATTCAAATCCAACTTACAATTTTTGCACATGGAGCTAGAATGCTGATTCTAAGTTCAAAACTATGACATTTAAACAATTGCAACCTATGTGACACTCATAAGTAGGTTACTCATTTATTCTAAACATTTCGATTTTAGTGGCTTTAAACCCAAATTCACTTAAGCTGCTTACATCCCCAGCTATTTTATATAAATATATAATTACATTAAATAATTACTTCCTTCAAGTCATTTCAGAATATAGTTTTACATTGTATCCACCTCTTAGCAAGTCTTTCCTTGGCCTGGTTTGGGTTCATTTGTTCAGTTTTACACAAAAGTCTGGTGGTTTTAAAACGCCGGCTTTCTGATAGTGGTGAGCACCAGTATTGCATCCATTTTTGACATTAAGAAAATTAATTCCCCACAGTTCTGGGTTGCTTTTGGCAATCAGCATTGCCATTCCCAATGGTTTCAGGCTACTGTGTGTGTAGCCCAATGGTGGTTTTAGGCAGTGCCCTCCTGTGCTCACAAAATAGGCAAAACAAAAATGGGTGGCAGCCTATTCTTCATGTTTTCCCTGTGCACTCTATGGGGAGTTCTGGCCATCATGATGGTTTCAATGCCAGTAATGCACAGTTTTATGGTAGGGCTTGGATGCATGGGTAAAAACATCCCACAAGCCCCCACTCTTGTGATGGCCATTCTGATCTTTCACTGATGGAACTCGCAAGATCTGGGATGTTCGCCTCATCTTCTTCCAATTCTGTAGATGGCACAGTTCAGCATCTTTTCCTCCCTCCAGTCGATCAATCAGTTCTCCTTGCTGGTCCTGATGGGAGGATTGGGCGGTACCCAGGGCCCCTCGGATCTTCGCTCCCGGTCCCCAGGTCGCCTTCCGTGGTCAGTCTCCATGGTTTCATCTCTCCTAGGATGATAAAGCAAAAGCGGCAATACAGATTCATAGACATTTCTCCACCACTATTAATGGTGTGGCGAACACATACATTTTATGCATCTGGTTACATTTTTCAGTCTTGTTTTAAAAAACAAGATATAACATGAAACATTTTTTTTTAAATCATAATATTTTATAGACTATATGTGGGATATTTTAGGATGGGAACTGAATTAATCTGGAGTGGCCCCCTCTGGTATTGCAGAGGACTCCTCCAGTTGTTGCAGAGTGTGCCTAGGATGGCAACACTTTAGCTGATTTATATGGACCCACTTGTCTTCCCCCTCTCCCGAACTGCCTTTGGGGATGCGGATCTTGTAAGCGACAGGGGAGATTTTGTCTATAATTTCAAACGGGCCCTTCCATGTAGGCAAACATTTTCGCTGTTTGACCTGGTTCCTTTGGAAATTGTATAGATAGACCCGGTCTCCCACAGTATATTCCTTCCTGGTGGTCTTCAGGTCGTAGTGGGTTTCCATGCTATCAGCTGATCTTTCTAGATTCCGCTGAGCATAGGCAAAAGCATGCTGAAGGTGTTTCCTTAAATTCTCCACAAACTCATGAGTTTTGGAGGCATTTATCAGTGTCTGCTCTTGGGTCCTGTAGAGCAAATGCTGGGGAAGTACCATCTTGCGTCCGGTCATCAACTCAAATGGTGACATTTTAGTTGCAGATGAAGGGGTAGATCTGATGGCCATTAGGACCAGAGGTGGATATCCCAACTTGGCCCAGAATCTGACACAAACTTTTTTAAGATGCTCACAATGGTTCGGTTGTATCTCTCCACTGCTCCAGAAGAAGCTGGCCTGTAAGCAATGTGTAGCTTCCTTTTAACCCCCAGTATCTCCCACATCTTTGTCATTACCTCGCTGGTGAAGTGGCTACCTCTGTCTGACTCAATCCTTTGAGGTAGACCAAAATGGGAAAAGATGTGGTTAATCATCAGGGCAGCTGCTGTTTCTGCCTTGCAATTTGGGGCCGGAAGACATTCCACCCACTTGGTAAACAAGCATGTGACGGTCAACATGTACTTGTTTGCTCTAGACGAGCGAATTACAGGGCCTACAAAGTCGATTTGCAAATCTGACCTGTCTGGCAGTCTCATCCCCCTCTTTTGGAGAGGCGCCCGGTGTGTGAGGGATGTTGGCTGAAATTGTGCACACACAAGACACCCCTTCAAGTATTGATCGAGGTCCTGCCCCATGTGTGGCCAGTATGCAACCTCTCTTAAGATTTCCAGTGTTGTGTGAAA
Organism: Ambystoma mexicanum; assembly: GCF_040938575.1. NCBI lineage: Eukaryota > Metazoa > Chordata > Amphibia > Caudata > Ambystomatidae > Ambystoma > Ambystoma mexicanum. Next base: position 1,401,742,685 of record NC_090932.1, on the reverse strand, counting down.
CCCCCTATGACCGGCGGTGGCAGCATCATGGGCGTGACTTAACATAAGGCTTAAGGATGAGGTAGGGACCACCCACTGATCATGGCTAGCTTGGGATTTCCTTACCAACAAACCGTCTTGGATTCGGAACCTTTTTGGACATTTCATCAACACTCTTAGGTCCTCTTTCCCAATGTAATCGGTATCCATCAGGGGAAAGTTCTCAGGGTCCTCAATGTGTTGGTAAAACTTACCAATTATTGGATCCCCCTTTTGAGCCGTAATTAAATCAGCATCAGGGTCTCCTTACTCCATTGTGCAGTTGAAGGATCATTGTGAGCATTTGTCTGGGACCTAGTGATAGCAGTGACCTGGATTTCCTCCACAGGGACTCTATTTCTATTAGATCCCCTTGGATGGCCCCGGTTTTGGCCAGCTGATCAGCTAAGCCATTTCCAGTTTTGTCTGGTCCCTCTACTTTGGAATGACCCTTGATCTTCTTCCAGTATATGGTCATCCCATTCAATGTGACCAGATCATCAATGTTTTGGATTAACTTCCCATGTTTCAAGGGTTTGTTATTAGCACATAACATGCCTCTGGTTTTCCAGTTAACCAGGCGCTCCACGAACCCGTTCCGTACATAATCTGAATCTGTGATTATGACCAGTTCGTGGAGTTGATATTGGACAGCAGTGAGGATGGCCTGATGCACAGCCATCAATTCTGCCACCTGAATACTTCAGGGACCAATTTTGTATCCGGCGGAGGGTTCTGGGGACTCATTCACCCATGCATTCCCTACGCCGGCCACCAGTTCTTTCTCCCCGTTGTTGTCAACATGGTAAGAGCATCCATCCAGATAGACAGTGGGCATTCCCTCACACTTGTCTTCTTCAAAGACTTTGTGTGGGGACTTAAGGTATGCCTCCATGTTGTCCTTGATTTTTAGACTTTCGTCCTCGAGACAGTTTTCTCTGGCACAATCATGCAAGTCAGCCAGACCTTGCGCGAGGGGACTCCTCTTGTTTTGGCCATATCTGACCTCCACAGGAAAGCCTTGCATTGACAGAATCCAGGAAGTAATTCAGGAATTACTCACATTTCCGGCCCGGATTCTGTCACTTTGGAGATATTGCAGAGGCTGGTGTGGAGTCTCCACTATGATGTGTTTCCCCCTGGATAAATGGGCGGTAATTCTTCAATGCCCACACCGTTGCCAGGAGTGCCTTTTCACAATCATTGAATTTTTCCTCCACAGAGGATAAAGTTTTGCTCGCATAGGAGATTACTTTATTGACCTTGCCATGCTTTTGGTATTATACTGCCGTCAAGCACGTATTAGAGAACCCTGTCTCCAGGAAGAACTCCTTGTTTCTGACAGGGTAAGCTAGGCAAGGCACTTGTGAGAGGCTTCTTTTGAGTTGTTTTACTGCCTCGGATTGTTCTGGACCCTATTCCCACTTGACCCCCCCTTCAGGAGATGAATCAGGGGTCTAGTGATCTCTGCGTAGCCCTCAATGAACTTTCTGCTGTAATTAGTCAGTCAAGGAGGCTCCTTAGTTCCCGCAGAGTTGTGGGGTCTTTCAGTTTCTGAAGTGCTTCCACTTTCTTTTCTTGGGGACAGAGACCCTGAGGAGTAATCTCATGCCCCAAGAAATTAACACGGGTTCTACACCACTGTGCTTTCTGAAAGGAAAGTTTTGCTCCAGCGGCCCTCAACTGTGTCAGAACATAACGGATCTCCGCTATGTGTTCTTCCACAGATGAACTTTTGATGAGGACATAATCTACATAAGCCAGGTTACCCCTCGCACCCAGGTTGAGCATGGCCTTATGTAGGAAAATGTTGAACTCATTGCCGGAGTTGAGGTATCCGAAGGGAGTCCGGGCCCATGTGTACTGCTGGCCCCCAAAGGTAAAAGCCAGTTTGTATTGGTCCTCCCTACTGACAGGCACGGTCCAGTATCCATTGGTCAGGTCTATTGCAGTGAATACCTGTGACCCCTGGATCTGGGCCAGCCCTTGGTCAATGTAGGGCAGAGGCCATCGGGAAGTATGGACCCGTTTGTTGAGCTCCCTAAGGTCGGCGCAGAGTCTCCACTGGCCGTTTGGCTTCAATATTCCCAGCAGCGGATTATTGAAAGTGCTGTGGACTGGATGGATTATTCCCCGGGACTCAAGGTTCTTAATTATTTCAGTAAGGGACTCCATGGATGAGAGAGGCAAGCGATATTGCTTCACAAACACTGGAGTCATGCCAGGGTCCATGGGAATTGTTGTTGTGTGGATGTCGGTGCGACCACAGTCATATGAGTCTACCGCAAAGAGATCTTGGAAATCCAAGAAAACTTGTTTCAACTTTTGCTTCTGTTCCAGAGTCACGCAGGCATCAGCTAGGTTGACTCTCTCTTCCACCATCTGCCTGAAGCCTGGAAAGACTTCTGGTTTGGCTATCTCAGCGGCCTCCTCCAGCTGGGTGGAGAAGTCCCTGGTCAGAGAGGTGAGAAGTGCTGATTTGGACTGGAGGCTTCAGGTGGGAAAGGCAGCCCTCATGGACCTGCAAAATCACCTCATCCCTCCTGAAGTCACAAGTCACATCTTCCTTACCATAAGGGCAAGAAGTGTACACCAGTAAGTTCCCCCCATGCCGGGTGAAAATCCTGTCTGGTGTTGTATTGTCATCACTGTCACTGTCAAAACAGTCCTTGGGGATTGGTCCTAACAGTTCATTTCCTAAATCAATGGAGAAATGTCGGTCATCAACCGCCATTCCAATAATGGTGCCTGCGGCTAGAGTAATACTCTGTAAATCGCTGTTATCCACCTCTATTGGAATGGTGTCATGTTCTATGTTGACTAATGGTGTTGGGTTTACCCCTAACCCTTGCTGTTGGAGAGAAGCATTTAGATGAATATAAGCATCAGGGTTTTTGAATTTTTGTCCTCTTTTAACTTTCACTTCCAGGGAGAATTGTCGGGTCCTTTCTGGGATGGTAACTTCCTCTTTAAGCTGAATTTCAACTACATAAGGTAGCAATTGAGCTGACCTAAATGCTTTTTCTGGATCATCAAAGCCCATGGGATTATCCGCTAATCGGGACCAAGCTTTGAAGTTTATTAGGTCCAAACTAATGGCAAAGCGATTGAGAATGTCACTGCCTAAGTAAAAGGCGGCAGTGACGTCTCGCACGACCCAACAATTATGGACTATGCTCTTGTTGCCAATGGAGATTTTGAGCATACACCTGCTTGGCAGGAGATGTTTGGAATTAGGTGCTTCCAGGTCAATTTCCAATTTGTCTATCAGTTTGAATGTGGGAATGGCTGGATCTTTTGGGAGTTGGCGGAACATGGCTTCGCTGATGAAGCTCTTACCGTTGTTCACACACACTCGAGCGAGAACAGAGTCCTTCCCATCATTTAACTGAACAGGGATGAACAACCGCTCTCCAATTTGTTGAATATCAGCCAGGCTCTGAGCTGATTTCACATCTTTCTGGACTATAGGAGTGGGAGTGTCCGATTGTGGATTGGTAAAGAATTTCAGAGTGTTTCCTTCCAGTGTGGAATACCACCTTAAACTGGAAAGAAGGTTGATTTTCAGAAATAGGGAGGACCCCCCATCACCAGTCTGTTGTCCTACTGCTATTACTGTCACGTCTGGAATTTGGTTGTTCTGGAAGTGAAATTCGACTTGGTTAGATTTTTGTTCAACCATGTGGCAGGTGCCGTTTAAACTAACATGGTTGACACTCTGTTTTAATTTTATTAGTCGGCTAGTCTGGGTCCAGAGGACCTTGTTTACGCAATCTATCAGGGGTGACAACCTTCTCAGGAGGTCATTCCCTAGTAAACAAGGGGTGCCCTCTGGAGTCACTACTATGACCGGGTGTTTCACCTTGTGTCGCCCAATTTTAATGTCCAACTCTGCAGTCCCCTCGACGGGAATTTCCTTCCCGTCAAAGTTCTGCAGTTGTCCAGGAAGAGAGGTGAGAGGAATGCGGTAATTCTCCCCCCTTCCTGCATTTAGTTCATCAAAGGTCCTTTGGACAGAAGGGTAGCTTGGGATCCAGTGTCCACCAGTGCCAAAATTGTACCCTGTCCCTGTACTTGTACCGGGGCATAATATCTTCCCTCCTTCTCCTCAAGGGGGCACAGATAATGCACATTTTTGGACAACTGGTGGGCTAACTTTCTGGTTTTGGACATGGCGAGAGATGAGATTTGGGCAGAATTCTGTGAAGAGCCTGGGGAATCTGAAAGAAAAAGTTGGCAACTGGAAATGGTTTCAGGTTCTTGGCCGCCCTCCCCTTTTTGGAGGCAGTCATCAGGATGGGTTTGACCCATGGGATTTTGGTATTGTTGGTTCTGGGATAGGATGATGGGCGGCGACAGCTCAATCCCCACATCTACCCAGTCTGGATTGGAATCTCTTGGGACCCATTTTTCCTTGGGAGGAGTTCCCCCATCGCTGAAGGAGATGTAACGCTCACCTGATTCCCGCAGAGGCGCCGGTCTTGACTGGGTGAATGCCGTATCTTCAAAGGTGATGTGTAACACATGGTTGGCTCTTTGGGCTGGACCTCTGTGCACTGTATGTCTGACTCGAAGAGTAAGATGTCTGCAGGTAGAAAATATGGGATTAATGAACTGGGGTTATTGGGTGCCTCTCTCCTCTTCCCTTTCTCTTCTCCTGTAGAACCCCAAAGGTTAACGCCCTCACCTTAGGTAAGTGAACGCCGAGCTCTCCATCTGCCTCGGGGCAGGGTGCCGTAACCAGTTTCTTCACTGGATAAGGGTGTAGGCCTCTTGACCTCAGAGGACTGCTGTCTGTCGTTAACTGCACGAACGGTAAGTTCTGGGCACTTCAAATGTCTTAAAAGTCTTTTGTAATGATATCTCTTGTTTTGCAGGGTTCCGGCGATGGCGGATGGCGGGCTGATGAGAGTTGAGGATCGAACCCGCGTGAGGAATAGAAGCGCCTGGAAGCACGTAAGTAAGCGCTTGTAGCCTGCTTCACGATGCGCACTAACTGTCCCTTTTATCTTGCAGGTACAAGTTCGGAGCTTTAGAGAAGCTGAAGGGTGCTGGAATACCCACTGGATTCGGCGTGGGAAAGAGTAATGGCACGTGAGTAATAAAGTTGCCCAATGTCTTTAAACGCACCTTCTTTTGTCTTTCAGATGCGGGATGCAGCGCCGAAGGCCTCCGGAGCGTGCAAAGAGCTGGTAAGCTTTTGTCTTTCAGATGCCGGAATGCAGTGCGAAGACCTCCGGAGCATGCGAAGAGTAGGTAAGCCTTTGTCTTTCAGATGCCGGAATGCAGCGCGAGGCGTTGGTGACAGCCGATGGACCAGGTAAGAGATGCGCTGCCACTGAAGACCGTAGTGCTAACTTGTTCTTTCTTTGTCTTTACAGGTGCTGCTGAAGACTGGATTCCAGGATGGTAAGCCTTTGTTCCCTTGGGCCCAGGATCAGAAGCAGAAGACACGATGAGCGTTCTGCTGCAGAGAATGCAGAATAACGCAAAGCAAGATTCATCCATCGGGTGTGGTTTAAATAGCCTCCTGTAGTGCTTAGGTGTCTCCTTCCACAGCCTCGCCTAGGTGAGAAAAGAGTTCCTGCTTTCCAGAAGAGTTCCAGTGTTCTGAACCTAGGGAGTGGCTCCTGCCCCACCCAACAGGAAAAGTAGTCCCAAACAGAAGAGGATCAGGGGCTCAACTGGCAGGTAAGTAAGCAGCATGGTCTGCTGCAGGTAAGTCCACCCAAGCATTATGAGCCCGGCGCTTCCAGTGCTGGGACTGAGCATCTTTATGAGCCTGGTGCCACTGGCGCCAGGACAGGGTCCAAAAGGTCCCAATTGGGACTGGCTGGCACTCAGAACCGGGGTTATGGGTCTGCTTCCAAGGGAGTCGGGCAAGTCCTGATCTTTTGGAAGCAGAGATCATGACAGCACCCCCCCTCAAGGCCCCTCCCAAACCGGGCTTCTCCGGGGGTTTGGGCTTGTTAGGAAATGTTCGATGAAATCTTTTGATTAGACGAGGGGTGTGGACATATTCTGCAGGTTCCCAGGATCTTTCTTAGGGACCGTAGCCTTTCCAGTCAATCAGATAAAATAGTTTAGATTTGGAGATCTTGGAATCCAGGATGCTTTTGACTTCAAACTCGAGTTCTCCATCAACTAGAATAGGTTTTGGAGATTTAGTTAGTCGGGTTTGAGGTTGCACGGGTTTTAATAGAGAGACGTGGAAGACCGGATGTATCTTCATGTGAGAGGGCAAGTCCAACTTGACCGCTACTGAATTTACTATGGTAGTGATGGAATAGGGACCAAGGTATCGTGGGTTGAATGTGCGTGGTCCTTTTAGAGGTAGATATTTGGTGGATAACCAGACTTGATCTCCTACTTGATATTGGGGGGCTTCCTTCCGATGTTGGTCTGCTCCTTTCTTGTATTGTTCTTTAGCCCTTTGAAGGTGAGAAACGGCTTCCTTAAAGGCTTGGGTGATTGTAGAATGCAGGTGGTCTACTGCTGGTGTTCCAAGATCTTGGAGTGGATCCAACTCCGAGGTTCGAGGGTGACTACCGTATAAAAGAAAAAACGGGGTCTTCCCAGTTCCCGAGTGGACAGAGTTATTGTAGGCATATTCGGCTATCCAAAGGATATCTTTCCAAGTTTTTTCAGTTTGTTGTAGCATGCAGTGCAAATACTGTTTCAGAGTTTGATTGGTCCTCTCCGTTTGTCCGTCGGTTTGAGGGTGGTGGCTGGTCGAAAGTCTCACATCAATTAGAGCCGACCGACAGCAACTTCGCCAAAAATGAGAAATAAATTGACTACCTCGATCCGAAATGAGAACTGAAGGAAAACCGTGCAGTCGGACGATGTTTTCGAGAAATTCTCGGGCCAGAGTTGCTGCTGTTGGTAAGCCTTTGAGTGGAATGAAATGCGCCATCTTGGAGAATAGGTCCACGATTACTAGGATCGTATTGTATCCGGAGCATGGAGGTAGATCGGTGATGAAGTCCATAGAAAGCGTATGCCAAGGGCGAGGTGGGATGTCAATAGGGCGTAAGAGGCCGGCTGGTTTTTCCTTTTGACTCTTGTTTTGGGCGCATACTCCACAGGACATTATAAAGTCTCTGATATCTTTTTTCCAAGACGGCCACCAGAAGTAGTGCTTGATCTTTTCCGAGGTCTTGGTCATACCGGGATGTCCTTCCATTAAAGAATCGTGATAACAAGAGATTACCTTTTTCTGTAAATCTGTGCTGGGCAGGTATAACCGTTCTTGGAAATATAATAGGTTGTCCTTCACCGTAAAGTCCTTTCCCTGCAGATGCCAATTCTGTATGTCTGCTGGAGTTACAAGTTGCCTGGCTTTATCCTTAACTTCCTCTATGGATTGTGTGGCGATTCGATTACACCTAGAATTCTTTGTTCGAGAATGATAGGTACAGGTTTAGGATTGATCAAATGTTCTTCCACTCCCATCCGAGAAAGGGCATCAGCTTTACTGTTTTTTGTACCAGGTCGATAGGTAATTATGAAGTCAAACTCGGCAAAGAATAGTGCCCAACGGAGTTGCCTAGAGGATTGAGCTTTTGCGGTTTTCAAATATTGCAGGTTTCGGTGATCTGTAATCACAGTAACGGTGTGTCGGGCCCCCAGAAGATAATGCCGCCAAGCCTTAAAGGCGGACTTGATAGCTAGAAGTTCCTTATCAGTAATAGTGTAATTGATTTCAGGAGGCGAGAATTTGCGGGACCAAAATGCCACGGGATGCAACTGATTGGTTACTGGGTCCTTTTGTGATAGAACTGCCCCCATGGCAAGGCTCGAAGCATCAGTTTCAACGATGTAGGGGAGTTCTGGGCGAGGATGTTTTAAGATCGGTGCAGAGATAAATCTAGTCTTCAAATTCTGGATAGCTTGTTCCGCCTCGGTAGACCATTCAAAACGTTTGTTTTTCTTTAACAAGGCGGTGATGGGCTGGACTATTCGAGAGAATTCGGGGATAAACCTGCGGTAAAGGTTATCGAAGCCTAACATGCTTTGAACACCTTTTACGGAGGATGGCGATGGCCATTTGAGAATTGCATCAACCTTCTTTGAATCCATACGCACTCCGCTAGGTGATAATATGAATCCCAAGAATTCAACTTCAGTCACGTTGAAAACACATATTTCCAATTTAGCGAAAAGTTTGTGTTGACGCAATCTCTCGAGGACCATTTTCACATGTTTCCGATGTTCAGTTTCCGATGAAGAATAAACGAGGATGTCATCAATGTAAACAACAACACACACATCTATGAGCTCTCTGAGGACATCATTCATAAAATATTGAAAGGCGGCCGGGGCATTGCAAAGTCCGAAGGGCATGACCTGATATTCAAATAGCCCATACTTGGTGCGGAAGGCCGTCTTCCATTCATCGCCCTCTTTTACTCGTACCAAGTGGTAGGCTCCTCTAAGATCCAGCTTTGTATATATGCATGCTTTTCTGACTTGGTCCAGGAGTTCAGGGATCAAAGGTAACGGATATCTATTCTTAACGGTGATCTGGTTCAGGGCGCGATAATCTATACAAGTTCTAAGGTCCCCTTCTTTTTTTGGAACGAAGAACAAAGCTGAGGAAGCAGGGGACTTGGAAGGACGAATAAACCCATTCGCTAGGTACTGATCCAGGTATTGTCGGAGGTGAAGATTCTCAGGCTCGGTGAGGGCATAAATTCTACTACAATGTCATGATCTCTGCTTCCAAAAGGTCAGGGTTTTCCCAACTCCCTTGGAAGCAGATCCATAACCCAGGTTCCGAGTGCCAACCAGTCCCAATTGGGACCTTTTGGACCCAGTCCTGGCGCCAGTGGCACCAGGCTCATAAATCTGCCCAGTCCCAGCGCTGGAAGCGCCGGGCTCATAATGCTTGGGTGGACTTACCTGCAGCAGACCATGCTGCTTACTTGCCTGCCAGTTGAGCCTCTGATCCTCTTCTGTTTGGAACTACTTTTCCTGTTGGGTGGGGCTGGAGCCACTCACTAGATTTAGAACACTGGAACTCTTCTGGAAGGCAGGAACTCTTTTCTTACCAGGAACTCTTTTCTTACTTAGGCGTGGCTGTGGAAGGAGACACCTAAGCACTACAGGAGGCTATTTAAACCACACCCGGTGGATGAATCTTGCTTTGCGTTATTCTGCACCCTCTGCAGCAGGACGCTCATCGTGTCTTCTGCATTCAGTCCTGGGCCTAAGGAAAAAGGCTTACCATCCTGAATCCAGTCTTCAGCAACACCTATAAAGACAAGAAAGAACAGGTTAGCATTCCGGCATCTGAAAGGCAAAGGCTTACCTACTCTTCGTGCGCTACGGAGGTCGTCATACTGCATTCCGGCATCTGAAAGACAAAAGCTTACCAACTCTTCGCACGCTCCGGAGGCCTTCGGCGCTGCATCCGCATCTGAAAGACAAAACAAGGTGCGTTTAAAGACATTGGGGAACTTTAATACTCACGTGCCATTACTCCTTTCCACATCTAATCCAGTGGGTATTCCGGCACCCTGCAGCCGCTCCGAACTCGTACCTGCAAAATAAAAAGACAGTTAGAGCGCATCGTGAAGCAGGCAACAAGCGCTTACTCACGTGCTTCCAGGCGCTTCTATTCATCACACGGGCTCCATCTTCAACTCACTTCAGCCCGTCATCCGCCATCGCCGAAACCCTGCAAAACAGGAGACATCATTACTAAAGACTTTAAAAAGACATTTGAATGACTCGAAACTTACCGTTCGTGCAGTAAACGACGGACAGCAGTCCTCTGAAGTCAAGAGGCCTGCTACCCTTATCCAGTGAAGAAACTGGCTACAGCACCCTGCCCCGAGGCAGATGGAGAGCTCGGCATTCACTTACCTAAGGTGAGAGCGTTAACCTTTGGGGGTCTACAGGAGAGGAGAAGATGAAAGAGATAGGGACACCCCAATAACCCCAGTTCATTAACCCCATATTTTCTATCTGCAGACATCTTACTCTACACGTCAGGCATACAGTGCACAGAGGTCCAGCCCAAAGAGCCAACCGGGTGCTACACATCACCTTTGAAGATACGGTAGTCGCCCAGTCAAGACCGGCGCCTCTGCGAGAATCAGGTGAGCGTTACAGAACGCAAAGCCTACCGCAAAACTCTCGCCCAGGCGCTATGGAAACCTCGGATACTGACCCCCTAGCCCGGTTACTTGGGGAACTAAGGGCAGAAGTGTATGCAACTCGTCAGGAAACGAATGCTCTAAGAAGGGAACTAATTATTTCCAAGGAGAGAACAGACAATCTTGCTAGACAAGTGCTACAGTCACAAGCCGGACAGACCCCGTTACCCGCATCAGGGGCAAATCTTCCTTCAACATCCTCTATGAATCCAGTGCAGATCAACCTACCTGGGAATGTACCTCTGGCTCCGCCCGAGCGATTTTCTGGTGACCCAAAGAGGTTTGCCGTATTTATCAATCAGTGCCGGTTGCACTTCTTATGCCGGCCAGCAGCCTTTCCAACTGATCAAGCTAAAGTAGCTTTTGTACTTTCGTACCTTAGTGGCAATGCGGCAGACTGGTCGATCCCTCTAGTTCATCAAGATGATCCGGTTCTCCATGATTTTCAAGCCTTTCAGCTTAGTATGGAAAAACTGTTCGCAAGACATTCACAGGGGCAGGCCTTGGACAATGAGCTTCTTTCGTTGCGACAGGGTAATCAAGACCTTTTGGCTTATATTGCATCTTTCAATAGACTAATAGTGGAAACTCAATGGCCTGAGGACAAAAGGATTACGCTGTTTTATAGAGGTCTACGTGGAGAGCTCAAAGACGTTTTAGCCCAAGTAGTGAATCCCCCACAAGACTGTTCGGATTACATAGACTTGGTCGTTCAAATAGATCACAGGCTGCAGAACAGGAAGGCCGATCGTTCCAAGTTTGATGCTCGAGTATTTTCCAAACCGCCAACTCCTTCCAAAGGAGTAGACTCCGGGGAACCCATGCAAATAGGGGGTCTGAAAGGTCCTCTAACACAACGGGAGCGGGAAAGGAGGAAACAGTTGCAATTATGCCTATATTGCGGAAACTCAGGGCACTTTCTTCGAGACTGTCCGGTGAAACCTGCCAAGAAGGCAGTAGGAGCTGCAGTTACCAAAGTTACAAACTCTGAGCAGGGAAACAACCTCGCCCGACAAGAATAGAGGTCCTCTTGCCGAGCGTAAAAACCAGTTCCGTGACCTCGCATTTCGTGATACCTATGGTCCTCATTAGCCCTGATAATCCGGATCGATTACATGCAATTGAAGCTTACGTCGACAGCGGTGCCATCGGCAATTATGTGGATCATGAAATGGTTTTGAGGATGAATCTAACTCTTTGTCCCAAGGCTGTAAAGGACGTCATTACTACGGTGGATGGTACGGAGATAGCCTCCGGGCCAGTAACGCATACCACTCAAGAAGTGACGCTAGTAAGTCAAGATGGACACCATGAGAAGATCGTGTTCGATGTGATCAAGGCCCCTCAGTTTCAGATTATTCTAGGAATACCTTGGTTAGAGAAACACAATCCTCTGATCGATTGGCGAGCAAGAACGGTCCAGTTTCCAGAATGTGTCTTTACTTGTCACCCTCCACCTGGTGTTGCACTGGCCGCAATTTCTTCAGAGACTCCCCAGTTACCTCCCGAATACCTAGAATACCAAGATGTTTTCCGGAAGGATCAGGCTAACTCTCTACCTCCTCATAGGTCTTATGACTGCCAGATAGACCTGATACCTGGATCTACTCCTCCTTGTAGTAGAATTTATGCCCTCACCGAGCCTGAGAACCTTCACCTTCGACAATACCTGGATCAATACTTGGCAAATGGGTTTATTCGTCCTTCCAAGTCCCCTGCTTCTTCAGCTTTGTTCTTCGTTCCAAAAAAGGAAGGAGACCTTAGAACTTGTATCGATTATCGCTCCCTGAACCAGATCACCGTTAAGAATAGATATCCGTTACCTTTGATCCCTGAACTCCTGGACCAAGTCAGAAAAGCATGCATATATACAAAGCTGGATCTTAGAGGAGCTTACCACTTGGTACGAGTAAAAGAGGGCGATGAATGGAAGACGGCCTTCCGCACCAAGTATGGGCTATTTGAATATCAGGTCATGCCCTTCGGACTTTGCAATGCCCCGGCCGCCTTTCAATATTTTATGAACGATGTCCTCAGAGAGCTCATAGATGTATGTGTTGTTGTTTACATTGACGACATCCTCGTTTATTCTTCATCGGAATCTGAACATCGGAAACACGTGAAAATGGTCCTCGAAAGATTGCGTCAACACAAACTTTTCGCTAAGTTGGAAAAATGTGTTTTCAACGTGACTGAAGTTGAATTCTTGGGATTCATATTATCACCTGGCGGAGTGCGTATGGATTCAAAGAAGGTCGATGCAGTTCTCAAATGGCCATCACCATCCTCCGTAAAAGGTGTGCAAAGCATGTTAGGCTTCGCTAACTTTTACCGCAGGTTTATCCCCGAGTTCTCTCGAATAGTCCAGCCCATCACTGCCTTGTTAAAGAAAAACAAACGTTTTGAATGGTCTACCGAGGCGGAACAAGCTTTCCAGGATTTGAAGACTAAATTTATCTCTGCACCAATCTTAAAACACCCTTGCCCCGAACTCCCCTACATCGTGGAAACTGATGCTTCAAGCCTTGCCATGGGGGCAGTTCTATCACAAAAGGACCCGGTAACCAATCAGTTGCATCCCGTGGCATTTTGGTCCTGCAAATTCTCGCCTCCTGAAGTCAATTACACGATTACTGACAAGGAACTTCTGGCTATCAAGTCTGCCTTTAAGGCTTGGCGGCATTATCTGCTGGGGGCCCGACACACCGTTACTGTGATTACGGATCACCGAAACCTGCAATATTTGAAAACCGCAAAAGCCCAATCCTCTAGACAACTCCGTTGGGCATTATTCTTTGCCGAGTTTGACTTCATAATTACCTATCGACCTGGTACAAAGAACGGTAAAGCCGATGCCCTTTCTCGGATGGGAGTGGAAGAACACTTGATCAACCCTAAACCTGTACCAATCATTCCCGAACAAAGAATTCTGGGTGTAATCGCCACAGAATCCATAGAGGAAGTGAAGGATAAAGCCAGGCAACTTGTAACTCCAGCAGATATACAGAATTGGTATCTGCAGGGAAAGGACTTTGCAGTAAAGGACAACTTATTGTATTTCCAAGAACGATTATACCTACCCAGCACAGATTTACAGAAAAAAGTAATCTCTTGTTATCACGACTCTTTAATGGAAGGTCATCCCGGTATAGCCAAGACCTCAGAAAAGATCAAGCGCTACTTCTGGTGGCCGTCTTGGAAAAAAGATATCAGAGACTTTATAATGTCCTGTGGAGTATGCGCCCAAAACAAGAGTCAAAAGGAAAGACCAACAGGCCTCTTACGCCCTATTGACATCCCACCTCGCCCTTGGCATACGCTTTCTATGGACTTCATCACCGATCTACCTCCATGCTCCGGATACAATACGATTCTAGTAATCGTGGACTTATTCTCCAAGATGGCGCATTTCATTCCGCTCAAAGGCTTGCCAACAGCAGCAACTCTGGCCCGAGAATTTCTCGAAAACATCGTCCGACTGCACGGTTTTCCTTCGGTTCTAATTTCGGATCGAGGTAGTCAATTTATTTCTCATTTTTGGCGAAGTTGCTGTCGGTCGGCTCAAATTGATGTGAGACTATCGACCAGTCACCACCCTCAGACCGACGGACAAACCGAGAGGACCAATCAAACTCTGGAACAGTATTTACGCTGCATGCTGCAACAAACTGAAAAAACTTGGAAAGATATCCTTTGGATAGCCGAGTATGCCTACAATAACTCTGTCCATTCGGGAACTGGGAAAACCCCGTTTTTTCTTTTGTACGGCAGTCACCCTCGAACCTCGGAGTTGGATCCCCTCCAAGATCTTGAAACACCAGCAGTAGACTACCTGCATTCTACAATCACCCAAGCCTTTAAGGAAGCTGTTTCTCACCTTGAAAGGGCTAAAGAACAATACAAGAAAGGAGCAGATCAACATCGGAAGGAAGCCCCTCACTATCAAGTAGGGGATCAAGTCTGGTTATCCACCAAATATCTATCTCTAAAAGGGCCACGCACATTCAACCCAAGATACCTTGGTCCCTATTCCATCACTACCATAGTAAACCCAGTAGTGGTCAAGTTGGACTTGCCCCCGCACATGAAGATACATCCGGTCTTCCACGTCTCTCTATTAAAACCCGTGCAACCTCAAACCCGACTAACCAAATCTCCAAAACCTATCCTAGTGGATGGAGAACTCGAGTTTGAAGTCAAAAGCATTCTGGACTCCAAGATCTCCAAATCTAAACTATTCTACCTAATTGACTGGAAAGGCTACGGCCCCCAAGAGAGATCCTGGGAACCTGCTGAATATGTCCACGCTCCTCGCCTAATCAAAAGATTTCACCGAACATTTCCTGACAAGCCAAAACCCCCGGGGAAGCCCGGTTTGGGAGGGGCCTTGAGGGGGGTACTGTCATGATCTCTGCTTCCAAAAGGTCAGGGTTTTCCCAACTCCCTTGGAAGCAGATCCATAACCCAGGTTCCGAGTGCCAACCAGTCCCAATTGGGACCTTTTGGACCCAGTCCTGGCGCCAGTGGCACCAGGCTCATAAATCTGCCCAGTCCCAGCGCTGGAAGCGCCGGGCTCATAATGCTTGGGTGGACTTACCTGCAGCAGACCATGCTGCTTACTTGCCTGCCAGTTGAGCCTCTGATCCTCTTCTGTTTGGAACTACTTTTCCTGTTGGGTGGGGCTGGAGCCACTCCCTAGATTTAGAACACTGGAACTCTTCTGGAAGGCAGGAACTCTTTTCTTACCAGGAACTCTTTTCTTACTTAGGCGTGGCTGTGGAAGGAGACACCTAAGCACTACAGGAGGCTATTTAAACCACACCCGGTGGATGAATCTTGCTTTGCGTTATTCTGCACCCTCTGCAGCAGGACGCTCATCGTGTCTTCTGCATCCTGTCCTGGGCCTAAGGAAAAAGGCTTACCATCCTGAATCCAGTCTTCAGCAACACCTATAAAGACAAGAAAGAACAGGTTAGCATTCCGGCATCTGAAAGGCAAAGGCTTACCTACTCTTCGTGCGCTACGGAGGTCGTCATACTGCATTCCGGCATCTGAAAGACAAAAGCTTACCAACTCTTCGCACGCTCCGGAGGCCTTCGGCGCTGCATCCGCATCTGAAAGACAAAACAAGGTGCGTTTAAAGACATTGGGGAACTTTAATACTCACGTGCCATTACTCCTTTCCACATCTAATCCAGTGGGTATTCCGGCACCCTGCAGCCGCTCCGAACTCGTACCTGCAAAATAAAAAGACAGTTAGAGCGCATCGTGAAGCAGGCAACAAGCGCTTACTCACGTGCTTCCAGGCGCTTCTATTCATCACACGGGCTCCATCTTCAACTCACTTCAGCCCGCCATCCGCCATCGCCGGAACCCTGCAAAACAGGAGACATCATTACTAAAGACTTTAAAAAGACATTTGAATGACTCGAAACTTACCGTTCGTGCAGTAAACGACGGACAGCAGTCCTCTGAAGTCAAGAGGCCTGCTCCCCTTATCCAGTGAAGAAACTGGCTACAGCACCCTGCCCCGAGGCAGATGGAGAGCTCGGCATTCACTTACCTAAGGTGAGAGCGTTAACCTTTGGGGGTCTACAGGAGAGGAGAAGATGAAAGAGATAGGGACACCCCAATAACCCCAGTTCATTAACCCCATATTTTCTATCTGCAGACATCTTACTCTACACGTCAGGCATACAGTGCACAGAGGTCCAGCCCAAAGAGCCAACCGGGTGCTACACATCACCTTTGAAGATACGGTAGTCGCCCAGTCAAGACCGGCGCCTCTGCGAGAATCAGGTGAGCGTTACATACAAGGAGGAGTAGATCCAGGTATCAGGTCTATCTGGCAGTCATAAGACCTGTGAGGAGGTAGAGAGTTAGCCTGATCCTTCCGGAAAACATCTTGGAATTCTAGGTATTCAGGAGGTAACTGGGGAGCCTCTGAGGAAATTGCTGCCAGTGCAACACCAGGTCGAGGGTGACAAGTAGAGACACATTCTGGAAACTGAACCGTTCTTGCTCGCCAATCGATCTGAGGATTGTGCTTCTCTAACCAAGGAATTCCTAGAATAATCTGGAACTGAGGGGCCTTGATCACATCGAACACGATCTTCTCATGGTGTCCATCTTGACTTACTAGCGTCACTTCTTGGGTGGTATGCGTTACTGGTCCGGAGGCTATCTCCGTACCATCCACCGTAGTAATGACGTCCTTTACAGCCTTTGGACAAAGAGTCAGATTCATCCTCAAAATCATTTCATGATCCACATAATTGCCGATGGCACCGCTGTCGACGTAAGCTTCAATCGCATGTAATCGATCCGGATTTTCAGGGCTAATGAGGACCATAGGTATCATGAAATGCGAGGTCACGGAACTGGTTTTAACGCTCGGCAAGAGGACCTCTATTCTTGTCGGGCGAGGTCGTTTCCCTGCTCAGAGTTTGTGACCCTGGTAACTGCAGCTCCTACTGCCTTCTTGGCTGGTTTCACCGGACAGTCTCGAAGAAAGTGCCCCGAGTTTCCGCAATAGAGGCATAATTGCAGCTGTTTTCTCCTTTCCCGCTCCTTTTGTGTTAGTGGTCCTTTCAGGCCCCCTATTTGCATGGGTTCCCCGGAGTCTACTCCTTTGGTCGGAGTTGGTGGTTTGGAAAATACTCGAGCATCAAACTTGGAACGATCGGCCTTCCTGTTCTGCAGTCTGTGGTCAATTTGAACGACTAAGTCAATATAGTCCGAACAGTCTTGCGGGGGATTCACTACTTGGGCTAACACATCTTTGAGCTCTCCACGCAGACCTCTATAAAACAGCGTAATCCTTTTGTCCTCAGGCCATCGAGTTTCCACTATCAGTCTGTTGAAAGACGCAATATAAGCCAAAAGGTCTTGGTTACCCTGTCGCAATGAAAGGAGCTCATTGTCCAAGGCCTGCCCCTGTGAATGTCTTGCAAACAGTTTTTCCATACTGAGCTGAAAAGCTTGAAAATCATGGAGAACCGGATCATCTTGATTAACTAGAGGGATCGACCAGTCTGCCGCATTGCCACTAAGGTACGAAAGCACGAAAGCTACCTTAGCTTGATCAGTTGGAAAGGCTGCTGGCCGGCATAAGAAGTGCAACCGGCACTGATTAATAAATACTGCAAACCTCTTTGGGTCACCAGAAAATCGTTCGGGCGGAGCCAGAGGTACATTCCCAGGTAGGTTGATCTGCACTGGGTTCGTAGAGGATGTTGAAGGAAGATTTGCCCCTGATGCGGGTAACGGAGTTTGTCCGGCTTGTGACTGTAGCAATTGTCTAGCGAGATCGTCTGTTCGCTCCTTGGAAATAATCAGTTCCCTTCTTAGAGCATTTGTTTCCTGACGGGCTGCATGCACTTCTGCCCTTAGTTCCCCAAGTAACTGGGCTAGCTGGTCGGTATCCGAGGTTTCCATAGCGCCTGGATGGGAGTTTTGCGGTAAGCTTTGCGTTCTGTAACGCTCACCTGATTCCCGCAGAGGCGCCGGTCTTGACTGGGTGAATGCCGTATCTTCAAAGGTGATATGTAACACACGGTTGGCTCTTTGGGCTGGACCTCTGTGCACTGTATGTCTCACTCGAAGAGTAAGATGTCTGCAGATAGAAAATATGGGATTAATGAACTGGGGTTATTGGGTGCCTCTCTCCTCTTCCCTTTCTCTTCTCCTGTAGAACCCCAAAGGTTAACGCCCTCACCTTAGGTAAGTGAACGCCGAGCTCTCCATCTGCCTCGGGGCAGGGTGCCGTAACCAGTTTCTTCACTGGATAAGGGTGTAGGCCTCTTGACCTCAGAGGACTGCTGTCCGTCGTTAACTGCACGAACGGTAAGTTCTGGGCACTTCAAATGTCTTAAAAGTCTTTTGTAATGATATCTCTTGTTTTGCAGGGTTCCGGCGATGGCGGATGGCGGGCTGATGAGAGTTGAGGATCGAACCCGCGTGAGGAATAGAAGCGCCTGGAAGCACGTAAGTAAGCGCTTGTTGCCTGCTTCACGATGCGCACTAACTGTCCCTTTTATCTTGCAGGTACAAGTTCGGAGCTTTAGAGAAGCTGAAGGGTGCTGGAATACCCACTGGATTCGGCGTGGGAAGGAGTAATGGCACGTGAGTAATAAAGTTGCCCAATGTCTTTAAACGCACCTTCTTTTGTCTTTCAGATGCGGGATGCAGCGCCGAAGGCCTCCGGAGCGTGCGAAGAGCTGGTAAGCTTTTGTCTTTCAGATGCCGGAATGCAGTGCGAAGACCTCCGGAGCATGCGAAGAATAGGTAAGCCTTTGTCTTTCAGATGCCGGAATGCAGCGCGAGGCGTTGGTGACAGCCGATGGACCAGGTAAGGGATGCGCTGCCACTGAAGACCGTAGTGCTAACTTGTTCTTTCTTTGTCTTTACAGGTGCTGCTGAAGACTGGATTCCAGGATGGTAAGCCTTTGTTCCCTTAGGCCCAGGATCAGAAGCAGAAGACACGATGAGCGTTCTGCTGCAGAGAATGAAGAATAACGCAAAGCAAGATTCATCCATCGGGTGTGGTTTAAATAGCCTCCTGTAGTGCTTAGGTGTCTCCTTCCACAGCCTCGCCTAGGTGAGAAAAGAGTTCCTGCTTTCCAGAAGAGTTCCAGTGTTCTGAACCTAGGGAGTGGCTCCTGCCCCACCCAACAGGAAAAGTAGTCCCAAACAGAAGAGGATCAGGGGCTCAACTGGCAGGTAAGTAAGCAGCATGGTCTGCTGCAGGTAAGTCCACCCAAGCATTATGAGCCCGGCGCTTCCAGTGCTGGGACTGAGCATCTTTATGAGCCTGGTGCCACTGGCGCCAGGACAGGGTCCAAAAGGTCCCAATTGGGACTGGCTGGCACTCGGAACCGGGGTTATGGGTCTGCTTCCAAGGGAGTCGGGCAAGTCCTGATCTTTTGGAAGCAGAGATCATGACAGGAGAAGATCCTTTTCCCAGGATCTTCTGAGGATCCCTCTCCCTCAAATTGGAAGACCTGTACCTCCTCCACAAAGTGGGTCTGTTTGGGTCCTTTGTTTCTCCTACCCCCCTTCTGCTCCTTGGGGGGCAGGCTTTCAGGGGCAGGAGATTTTGTTTCCGGTTCCTGGTTTTCCAGGGGCTGTTTACAAGTTGGGAAGGAAGCTTCCTCCAAGGTTTACACCCCTCTCCCCCTTGTGCCTCCTCCCTGGGAACCGGTGAGTTATCGGGGTGCTGCCCCGTCATTGTTCTGGAGCACCAGGTCCAGAGTTTGGGGCATTCTGCGGTGGCATGCTCATCTGAGGGTTCTGTTGAGCCCTCAGTATGTGACCCAGATCCTGTGCCATATTTTGGACCTGGCGCTCAAGTTGGGAAACCCGCTCAGTTTGATACAGGGTTCTGTTTTCACCCCTGGGCTGATCCCAGGAAGGGTAGCTATCCCTTCTCTGGTAATACCCCGGGTTGGGAAGATTTGGGTACCCCTCCACCCTTGGCCTTCCCTCTCCCGGATTAGGTTGTCTGGGCTCAGGGAATTGGGGAAAGAAGGATGGATGGTTTTGGGGCTGGAAACCTTGTGGATACCTGGGAAAAAAGTTCTGCCCAGTGTTTGAGGAATTTCTGCCCTCCTGTGGGAAGTTAGGAGGGAAGTTCCCTGGGTCAGGTGCTTGGCTGGATCCCCCACCTTGGGCTGGAGGAGTACACACATAACAAAGGATTGGTTGGTTTCCCTTGTAGCGGGGACTTACAAAGTCAGGGGAGCGGGGGACCCCATTTGTGGGACTACCTCCTCGACTCCCTGTCTGTGACTGGCACGAGGGCCTTCTGGGCTGTGAATTATTTGGTGCAAGCAGGTTTTTAGGCCCTCCCATCTCCAAATCTAAAACAGGGGCAACCTGTACCTCTGCCACCTTGGCAGCAGCAGGGGTGCTGTTGGTTTTGGAGTTTTTCTGCGCATTACTTTTATTTTCTATGGGCTTCTGCACCTCATAGATCCCGGTGGCTTGCTCAATGACCCAATCTAAAGATCTTTTCTCGTAAAAATCTCTCACAAGCTGGGTCATTATGTACTTGGGAAGAGCATGGAAAAATGTGTTGATGAATTCTCTGCTGTCCGTGCGCACCCTTCTGGGGTCTGCGCAAAGGCACGCTTCAATTCTTGCACAAATTCTTGTGGGACCTGATCCTCCCCACATTGCAAATGTAGGCTGCCTTGCAAGCCTCTTGGGGATTTCTATGTACAGAAAAATGCTTCAAGATGGCCGCCCTATATGTGGACCATCTTGAATGGTTTTGGTCCTCCAGCCCCGCAAATAAACTGGAGTATTCAGGGGAGAATGTCCATTTGACGTACTGGATGCAGCTACTGCTGTCCTTCAAATGGAAAGTCTCCATCATTTGCTCATAGAGCTCCAAGTGTTCCCAAACAGAATACTTGGCGTTCTTATGATAAGGCGTGATGACACTCCTGATTGCCTTAATCTGTTTTAAGGGGTCCTTAAGCAAGGCCCTTTTCACCTTATTGGCCTTTTTGGTTCGGGTAACCATGGTCCATTCATCCTCTGATTCAGAAGCACTTCTCCCAGAGGTGCCCGTCTGATCTTCCAGGTTTTCCAGGATTCTGCGAGCCTGGGACTAGCTGGCAGAATGTGGGGACCTGGTCTCCTGTGTCCTGTGACGCTCAGAGGAGTCTTCAGATCCCTCCTTGCTACCAGGATTTGATGGGTACCCCCCACTGACTTAACTGGGCAGAGGTTTTTAGGATGCACTTAGTGGGCCTACTCTCCTTGGGTTTCCCGCTAAATTGCAGTGTACCTAGGTGCCCATACCCGGATGCCCGCCCATCCGTTCCTGGGTGGTACTGGCCTATGAGCCCCATCCTTTTGGCTGGATAGTAATCTGCCATCCCTGTGGCCCTGTGCTCATGTGCGCCACGGGGCATGGGGGTGGCAGAGTCCAGGGACTGGGAGAGATGAAGGCCTCTGGTACTAGGGCTCCTGAGGTTATGCTCAGGCGTTTCCCTTTCCCAGCGAACCTCATCTCTATCAGCCCCTGCTCCCTGTTGCAATGCAAGAGCCTGCGCTTTCAGTTGCTCAGTTAAGGCCTTACTAGACTCTAACAGTCTCTCCTGCATGGCTACCTGTTGCTGGAGCCTATCATTGTGCTGGCAGAGAGCCTCATTCTCTCTCTGTGCCTCCTGATTGGTCCTGGAGTACTGGGCCAGTCTTTGCTGCAGGAGGGTTACCTCCTGAGTCCCATCCCTACTGGCCTGCTCCTTTCTCGCCAGAGCCTCTTCCACCCTCCTGGTGTGCTCTAACAGGTTCTGATGCTCTTTTTGGAGGTCACCCAGCCCCTGGAGGGCCAAGTGATTTTCTTCAGTTTTTCTTTTTAAATGGCAGACTTCCTGGCCTAAAGTGTCCCTTTCCTGACTAAGAGTCTGCATCTGTGCCGCCAGGTCGTCACTTTGCCTTTGAAGGGCACCAGCTTTCTGGCGCTCCTGATCAAACTCTGCCTAGGTATCCAGGTCTTTCAGGATCAGTTTATTGCTCTCTGCCTTTTCCCTATCTAGGTGGCTTTGCAGGGTGACTACCTGCTCAGCACATGCCCTATTGAAATCTAATTGTTGCTCCAGCTTTTTCTGGCTCTGCAGTAGGGAGTCCAAACCTTCTTGGTACTCCTTCTGCAAGGCCAGAAATCTGGTATCCTGGTCAGACTTTTCCTGTTGCAGGATACACGTCCTCTTTGATTTTAATGAGATACTGTCTGCTCTCATTTTCTGACTCCTGGCTTCTGTGCATCCTCTGCTCAGAAGAGACCAGGTCCGATTAGGCCTTCTCTAACGCAATCTTGGCCTTCAGCACATTTGTCCTGCATGGCTCCCATATATAGATACAAATATGCCGCTATCCTAACCATCTTGTCGTGTTCATCTTTAGCTTTAGGAGCCATGTATAGTTCACTCAGGGCCACATGTAAGGGACCCTGATCTCTCCAGATATCTAACCCAGATTGCCTGCAACCACGCATCCTGGCCCTGCTCAGTCCATTCTCCTCTCACAAATAGCTTATGTAAGAAGTGCTCTCTGGCTATTTTGATGTCTACCAGCGTCGTCATTCTGGAATTTGAGTTCCTTCCTGAGTTACAGAAGTTTGTATTTTAATTTGCAAAACAGACCGTTTCCTTAGAGCGTTCCTTTCAGGGGTGCTTTCACAGTGTAAAACAGCGTGGTGATCTAACCGGATATGTGTATCCGGTCAGTCGACACACTGTATTAAGCTGCACAAGTGGTAATTCTAATCCAGAATATCCTGGACGAGCCCCCACTTTGTAAGCGACTTCAATTCAACACTACAGCTAAGTCAATGCCTAGTCTGGGATGCTGATGGAAGCCCTTATTGATGTATTTTTATGTCCAGTTCATTTACTCTGGATGACAACCCTTATATAACACCCCTCTCTAAGAATCCCTACGACCCCGCTGAGCCAAGAAGTAGGTTGGTTTTGCAAATTTGAAAGGTTTATTTGAAAATTAAACAATATATATCTATCACACTTTTATAGTAAAATAACATTTGATAGCACACTTGTGAGGATGATAGTGATCAACAATGGATAATGTTACAGTGGTACACTCTTTTTGATGGCTTAGAAGTGATATAGAGAGGATAAAGTAGCTGAGAATGCTTTTATGGCTTCAAGGGCAAGGCAATGATGAATGAAAATGCAGTACAGAAAATAACTTGATATGACTTCAACAAAAGACAATGTAATCACTTTTCTTTGACAATTCCCCCCCCCTCCATGCAAGGTAAAGAGATGTGAGGAAAGCACACAGTTCTCAGGAATGCAATCAAATATAATTCAGTTCCCCCCTAGCAAGCTTAGATGAAAACAGGTAGAAGTTTTAAACACAGGCAAGATACTTTGATGTGGTTGCAATTAAGTGAAAAATATGCTAAAAGGCTTTTAATTCCCTATAGGAGGTTCAGGGTGAGTGAGAGATACTTACATTAATTCAGGATCACTTTAGCAATGCTCTATGAATGATTGTCAGATTGCACATGAATTTCAGCAAGGAAAGCAAGGACAAATATTTTTACACGTGGCTGAAATTAAGCAAAATGTCAAATCACTGCAAATTTAATCGCGTCTAGCGCAATTACGGAGGCACTATAAGGAGGAGGTTCTAGGCTCGCTGGAAAGCTTACAATCTTAGCTTTAAGATGACAGTTAAAACTCGCTCCTAGCACAAACGGTTCCAGAGATACGGCCGATTTAGTAAAGGTAGTTTTTCGGATTTGAAATTTTAAAGCTCAGAATGACAGATGACAGTTTTCAGTTTTAAAGATGACAGAATGACACGATTCTAGGAGGCAGTTCTAATAGGCTAAAATAGTTTGGATTAGATTATTTTAAACTAATAGATTGGTTTTGGCACAGTGCTAGCTGGGTACTATAATTTAGACAGGAATGCGGCTTCGTCACCGATCGGGTCAGGATTGGCTGGACTTCTGCTAGCAGTTCTTCACAGCGATCTGGCCTTTAGTTCTCTCTGGTTCTGGATACAGCACTGATTTCTGGATAATGCTACAGGTTCTTGCAAAAGTTCTTGGCAAAAAATTCAAACAGCTGGCCCAGCTCTTGAATAGTTTGGTTGGTTTTGAGGCCTGCTGAGGAGGATTCAGCTTGTGGATTCAGGCCTCTCTGCTACAAATTCTGGAGTTAATTTCTGGTCTCTGGAGATTGATGGATTTGAAGTCTGGATCTCTGGATGCGAAGTCTGAAGTCTCCCGGCAAAGCGTCCCGCAAGAAAGTGGAAAGTGAATGTCTCTACCTGGGTTTCAATGTTCCTTTTATGTGTTTTGAAAATGGGTGTGTGTCTGGGCCTAGCTATGCCTGCCCCTCTCACTTATCATTGGCCAAGCTTTCCTCTCTCCCATGATTGGGGGAAAGAAATGGAGTGTCAGAGTGATGCTGTAGGTTTTATGGTCAGAGGAACCTCCCCTTGTCAAATTGCACATAAATCTATTTCTGACCCAAATACATATTTATCTATGTACCATTTTTCTAATGTTATAGGTCCAGTTAACATATTTTCTGTAGCACCAAACCATCCGATCCCTGTCTTTGTACGATGTCGTGTCCCTTTTCATCCAGATAACAACCTCTAAACCTTTCCAGATTTTACACAAATGTGCACCAGGGATATCGGTTTCAGATGATAAAGTGTCAGATTTTTAACATGCATACATTTGGAGTAACAACCTTTTTTCCGCTACTATCCCCAAGAACATCCCACAGGGTCCTAACACCTCTTAAAATGTGCACAGAAAAATCGCAAGAATGATGATGTTATTTATATAATTTTGACAAGTCCGCACTATGAATTATCCAACTTTTTAAAATCATGCTCTGGCCCCAAAGGGGTGTGGTTTTCCAAAGCACATGGTGGAATTTCTGGTTTATCCACTTCCCCCAAGCTCAGCTGGCTCTCACAGTCACTGCCCCTCCCAGTTTCTCCCAAGAGGAAGCCATTTTACGAACCCCCAATATAACATTTGCCTGAGTCCAGGACAGGGCTTTGTTCAACTTCCTGCAGTCTGCAGGTATCACTCCCCTAATTCAATCAGAGAGGTGTCACCTCCTTTTGGTGGGGGCAGCAGGATGCAGCCAGGCCTGGGAAGAGTTGTTGAGCCAGTTCAACTCCTGTCGGGGGTAGTTGTCAGGCAGAATTCAGCTAAATGTCACTTTAGTTCCCAGTTTTCTACATTCAAATCCAACTTACAATTTTTGCACATGCAGCTAGAATGCTGATTCTAAGTTCAAAACTATGACATTTAAACAATTGCAACCTATGTGACACTCACAAGTAGGCCACTCATTTATTCTAAACATTTCAATTTTAGTGGCTTTAAACCCAAATTCACTTAAGCTGCTGACATCCCCAGCTATTTTTTTATATATACATTAAATAATTACTTCCTTCAAGTCATTTCAGAATATAGTTTTACATTGTATCCACCTCTTAGCAAGTCTTTCCTTGGCCTGGTTTGGGTTCATTTGTTCAGTTTTACACAAAAGTCTGGTGGTTTCAAAACACCGGCTTTCTGATAGTGGTGAGCACCAGTATTGCATCCATTTTTGACATTAAGAAAATGAATTCCCCACAGTTCTGGGTTGCTTTTGGCAATCAACATTGCCATTCCCAATTGTTTCAGGCTACTGTGTGTGTAGCCCAATGGAGGTTTTAGGCAGTGCCCTCCTGTGCTCACAACATAGGCAAAAATGGGTGGCAGCCTATTCTTCATGTTTTCCCTATGCGCTCTCTGGGGAGTTCTGGCCATCATGATGTTTTCAATGCCAGTAATGCACAGTTTTATGGTAGGGCTTGGATGCATGGGTAAAAACATCCCACATTTGACAGCGCAGCAAGCAAGTTTAACTCCGGTCAGGTGTATGGCTAAAAAAGGGTCGATGGTGAATGGGGACATCCGAATGTTCTGTAGTGTCTCATTGTCAGCTCATAGAGCAAAGGGGTCAATGATCTTAAATCAGTCACAAATGACTGGTGGCGTTGGTAGTGTAGACTTTACAAGGACAAGCCCTACTCCAGGCACCGCCCACCCCATACCGGTCACAGTGTTGGGTCAATTGTCTACTCTTACATGCCACAATTCCCATCTGCATGATTTATCCATCTCTGACACGGCACTGTTAGGAACATTAACCTCAGATGCGATACCCCCCATTACTGCAACGAGTTTGGCAAAAGTGGTGGGGGATGCTGCGGTCATTGATCTAGATATGAATGAATCAGCATTTTCAGAAAAATATGTCAGAGAATTTGTCTAGTACACCCATAATGTTCATAGATTCCTCCAAAAGCTTGGATGAAGTTTCAACGGCCTCGATTGAATGAGCAAGTGCTGGTCCATGTGTGGCCACCTTGGGCACAAATACTTCTCCTCGCTCTGTGATGCGCTCGCATAGTACTAACACTTATTCGGACCTAAATGTGCAGCCCAGCCTTTAGTCTAGCGCTATGTTACAATGGCTAAATGTGGCTGTTCTCTCATTAAGAGATTTTGCATGCATTTAGACCGGAAAGTCAAGACTCAGGAAAATGCGATTAAGAATTTCGTGAATAATTGGAATGGGGGGGGTGATTACACAGGCGCTCCGTGGCCTCACAAACAATTCCAGAAGTTGCCCTGCCAA
Source organism: Ambystoma mexicanum (assembly GCF_040938575.1). Taxonomy (NCBI): domain Eukaryota; kingdom Metazoa; phylum Chordata; class Amphibia; order Caudata; family Ambystomatidae; genus Ambystoma; species Ambystoma mexicanum. Next base: position 1,401,716,305 of record NC_090932.1, on the reverse strand, counting down.
TAGTGTCACGCTCACCTGTAAGCAGCCTTTGAAATCAGGACTATACGAGCATTCTACCTTACATTGACTCGGTCATATGTGAGGTGGTGGCTGCATCTGAGCCTAGACAATTGAATGCACAGAGGACATGTGAATTTTTACCCGAGTGTGGTCAACCATTGTATCCAACATCCACTCAAAACGTGTATTCTATTTTTAATTGTGTTAATAATAAAGTGACTAAATTGAGAAAGGTGGCTGACGTACTGAAAAAGCAGGCACACAGTAACACAGATGAAAGGAAGGCAAAGATGAAACTATCAAAAAATCAACCAACACCTAAAAGTATAGGTAGAGGTACTGCCAAACGCTTTGTGAAAACAATTTTGGCTCCATCTGTGATAAATAAAACTCTAAGCGTGAATGCTTCTAATGGAATAAAAAAAAATATATGCTGTTAAATCAGGCTAAGTGGTAGAATGAGAGAAGTGCATCCTCCTTTAGATGCCCTGTTAAATGAGATTGCACAACTAAGTCACAGGTTGAGCCAACTAAGCCACTACTTACTACTGGAAGCAGGCAGATTGGTGTAAGTAAGGTAAGCACTTCATCCAGCACAGAGGAGGCAATGCGACATAGAGCGCAAATAAGGCAGGCAGTAGACGATTATATGCAGGGTCACCAATTTCCGCCTTTGATATTGGGAGCTTCTGGCACCTCACAGTGTTTGTTTAATAAAGAGTCTAATAAACCTACAAGCACAATGAAGCAATCCACAATCACTAATAATGCATGTAGTGATAAAGTGTTTGATTTGAATGCGCCCACTCTGAGTACAACCTTGGTTAGTAGTGAAAACATGCACCCATTGTTAGGTAATCCCATGAGCAGTATAAAGCCAATTGTGCCTTCTCATGTGAATAGTCCAAGTGATTTATCAAACACAGTGATATCACTTATTAAGAATGCACTAGGTGACTTGGGCATAAACATGAAAGGCAAGAATTTGACTCCCCCGGATTCATCAAAGGGCGAACAAGAAATTAAGAAGGCCCCAAAAAGTAGAACTCGACCAGCTTTATGTTCCTTGGTCCTCAAATGCAGGTCGGCTCTGTGTACCCAGTACGACTTAAAACGAAGAGCCATTTTAGCAATCTTTTCTGATGTCCAACCATTAGAAGATATTACATCAGCTGATTTAACTCTGGTGGAATTTGTGTCCAAACAGAATTTAAATGCTGTTCGCATTTGGATACAATCTAGAGTGATTCAAAATTTGATTTGGCAAGCAAATAGCCTTCTGTTTGATTTGGGTTTTGTTCTTAGTGTAGAAACAGACAGTATGGCGCACACACTAGCAACAAGTGATAAAGGCAACGTAACGAAATCTAAAATTTCACCCCCGTTGAATACAAACCTTAAAACACTGTCGCGAAGTGGGGTACCTGGTACTTGCAACTGTAATTTAAATCAGCATTAACTAAGCAATGCTACAAGTCAGCATTCCTTGTCATTAGTCAGCCGGAACACTCGAGGGCATAAGCACCTCCTGAATAATGATGAGAGCGGGTTAAGCAAGTTCGATATAACCCTTCTTCAAGAAACTTGGTTAACGTCACCCCTAATTTGGGCAGAACATCAGGTCCATTACATTCCTGCTTTAAAGTCCGTAGTAGGCAGGCCGTCTGCAGGCCTAGTAGTAGCGTTGAAAGAGGGCCCAGTTGAATCTTCTAAATTTTGGGCAGCGCCAAACCCTTATATGCTACTTGTCAGGGCGGTTATTAGTGGTGGTGTTTATGCAATTTTCAATATTTATTGGAATCCTGCAGCCATTTCCACAGATCTGTTTTTTAGGGACTTGAATGTGTTGTTTGATATGGTGGATGAAGATAAAAGTATTACCCATCTCATTTTGGCTGGAGACTTGAATTTGAATTGTTTTGCAAAAGATGATAAGCGACAATGTGAGAGGTTAGTGCGATGGAATGCTTTAGTCTCACTTAGAAATGTATACATGCTGAATGGGGCCATTCGTCCAGATGTACCCTCGGTACCAACCTGGTATAGAAGTAGCTCCTCATCTACCATTGATTATGTATATGTGAATTTTGAACTATGGTCTATGATGCAAGAGTTTCAGGTGTCTCTGTCCACGGTGAGTGACCATGGTTTGCTGTGCACCAGCTGGCAACTCAAGCGAAGGTCTGAGGTCGATAAACCGAAGTCTTTGATAAATGGTTGTTTGGTGGTAAATTGTAGTGGGAACCGCCTATGATGGACGGAGAATGCCTTGATTCACTTCAATCAAATTCTTCTTGATTCCAATAAAAATAATACCTCGCAAACAACTAATATGGGCCTCCTTTATAGTAATGTAATGCAGGCCTTTAGTCAATCCAAATCCTGCAATTTGAAAAGGAAGGTCCACTTATACATGTTTGACAGGTCCCTTCAAATTAGGAAGACTGCACCTTGTGCGGAACTAAGAAGACTATCAAAGCTTCCTCCGTCTGTTCGAGTGATTCTCACCAAAAGAGCTCGCTCAACATACAACAATTGGCGCAAGGAGCACCGAGCAACTCTATACCAAAGTGATGGTACGCACATGTTAACTGTGTTAGCACAGAAAAATATATCTAAAATGTGGGCATTATTAAATCAGGTTACAAATTACCACCAAATTGACATGCAAACTTCAGTAGTAGATGTACATCAGTGGGTGAACCACTTTGAGCAGTTATATGCCTTACCCTCCAACTCTCAGCCTTTAACCACTCCCCTGGGAAACTCAATGTTTTGTCTACAACTAGATTTGGTTGAAATAAAACAATTAATTACGACATCTAGTAACTCTCGAGCCGTGGACCCCGATGGAATTTCTAATTATATAATGAAAAACCATTTAGAAATTTGGGGATCAATTCTCTTCGAAATATATTCAGCTATTAATCAATACCAAAAGCTGCCGAAATCTTGGACTGAGGCAATTACAATCCCGAAATGATAAAAAAGGTGATTGTCAATCTCTGGTGAGCTATCGTCCAATTTCACTGTTAGATGCCCCTAAGAAAAATATTTTGCAGAATCATTCTGAAGGAGCTTAACAAATGGGTGTCACTTAAAAGATCCATTTCAAGCTGGATTTGTTAAAGGAATGGGTACAATCCCCAACATCATGGCACTTTCAATAATACAATCAAAGCAAGCTGACAGTGGTGGTCCATTATATTTGGGTTTTACTGATTTCAAATCAGCATTTGATTCAATAGATAGATCAATACTTGTAGAGAAACTTAAGCAACAATCTGGTAATACGATTACATTCGAACACCTCAATGAGAGTGAAATCAAACCTGGAAGGCAAGTTGCCGCCTTCGATCTTAACTTACAGAGGAGTAAAGCAGGGCTGTGCTCTTGCGTCATTTCTTTTTAGCTTTTTCATCTTGGACTTAGGCCCTACATTGATGAACTGCATTACTGACGCGCCCCGCAATGGCCATCATAAAATAGCACACTTATTATATGCAGATGATTTGGTCTTACTTTCCCAAACACCTGTGGGATTGCAAAATCTGCTGAAACAATTAGAGATTTATGTAACAGCAAATAATCTAATTGTCAATACTACCAAATTGCTAATTTTCATTTGCAACAAGAAATCCAAATAAACAGAGATTAAGGTGGTTTCTTCAACAACGCGCACTTTCAGTAGTTTCAAGATATAAATTTCTAGGAGTCAACATCGAACACCAAAAAACCCTACAAACTCAGTCATGTGAAATCAAATCTAACTTAGGACCCTTAATATCACAGTCAAAAATATTGGGAAATTTTCATTAAAGCATGTAATATCTTTCTATAAGTCAAAGGTAGTCTCGATTTTATTGTTTTGGGTTGAGGCCTCGGCTCTGTAAGATTGTCGGTTTTGGGACAGTTGGGAAGGAAAATATTGGAAAGCAGTTCTAGCATTATCGCCCAGAACTCCCTTGGCATTACTGCGATTTGAATTGGGTTTAACATTGTTGTATTCTCAAGCTTTATGGAAACAATGTGCCCTTATGTGAAAATTATTGGAAGGGTTGGAGAAGCCGTCTTTTTTTAATGTGTTAGCTCAAAATGTGTTCTCTTCCAATGGTGGTTTATCAAAAAAGTGGCGGCGATACACATTAAATGCATTAGCCGATGCTACAGTCACAATTGAGCTCCTGTTAACTAACCCAGATCGTGCGAAAAGAAAAATGTAGGAATATGATTGGGTTAGTAGCATAGCTCTGTGCTGTAAACTTAAGGACTTTAACTCATGTGCATTTGGCCTTAAAAGGTATGGTGTGACTGTTGCCTACTTATTAAAATTCGCATCTCATGCACACCGGCGAAAATTACTAAAATTCAGACTGAATCAATATGAAACAAAAGATATTTTGTGCAGAAGGCGGTTGATATCAAGAGAACACATTTTTTGTCGCTTCTGCCTGAATAGGGAACAGAGAGAAACTTTACAGCATCTTTTAATTGAGTGCACTGCATTGGACAATACTAGAGTGAAATGTTTTGGGAAGAAGTTTATTGTACAGAATCATGTAAAAAATGATCAAACATGGAACATGCTGTTCTCAAATTTGAGATTAACTGTCCAGATTGCAATTGTGCAATTTTTAGATATAGTACTACCTGAAATTTGAAAGGACAAGGTAGAAGTAATGTTCTCTGAGTTAGCACGAAAAACGATACTCGAAGGTGTCTGTTTCATTTTCATTCAATATTATTAGGGATACTATGATGGATATCGGCTTATAATTTGGTGATGATTTGTATTGATTGTGTGATTGTATGCAATGTATCATATTTTTGTATGGTGCTTAGAAGTTTTTTACATCTGAAAAGTTGGTTCACCAACTGTAACAAATTAATAATAAAAAGAAAATTATCTCAAAATGTGCAATAATATCAGAGACCTCCATCTCTTTCCATGGCACCTCACCCAAGCTGAAGCCAACGTTCAATGCACGTGCAGATGATTTGGAATTTGTAGCCAGAGGGTGAAACCTGACTTCAAAATCAGTGTTCATTTCTGGTGATAAAAACAGGGTCAACTCCATCTTTATCCTCTTTCTCTGCACCTCTCAACACATGCCTAGCTCTTGCAAGCTCGGGAGGATAGCTCAGCGGCAACGTGCTTGCCTTCAAAGCAAGACAACATGGAGCAACACAGGTTTGATCCCCGGGTTCGTGCTTAGAAACCTCTGGATATTAAGTGAGTTATAAATAACCTATCATATCATACAACACACACGAATTTGAAATTGTTCATTACATTTTACATTTATAGGCATGAGTATGTGTGAGGCCCAAGAACAATGGGTTTAGCTCGAAGAACATGAAAGCTGATACACCTGTCATAATGTGGATGTTATTACATGAGCTGTTAGCCTCTGTTGGCTGATAAAATACTTCTAAGAATATACATCAGCAACTGAGGCTTGAATGCCTGCTACGCACACCCATAACACGCTTTTGATCTTTTTACTATCTGGCCTCTACAATAATGTTAAGACACATTTTCAAACCTTAATTGCCCAGAGCCGGTGTAACCAGTAACAAGTTTTTCACACAGGGCTAACATATAGGACTGTACCACTCAGAAATAGAATGCAGACAAATAGAACATATGAAACCAAGTGTAGAAGGACATGCACTGCTTAGCAACCATTATTTGCAGGAAGATTAAAATATTGTGCCATTTCTAAATCTATCAACAATGTACCAGCCATGATCAAGCAAAGAGGGCATCGCCATTCATGTCTATATCCCAGGTATAACTGAGTCAAGGAAGATCCAATAGCTTGCCGGCCATAAGCCAATTTCTGTCTGGGAAACATTTTAAAGGCATTTATCATTTATCCCCAGGACAACTGAAACAACTGCTCTACTCAGTCATTGCCCGCAATCTTCATGCTTAATACTAGAGCTTAAGTCCACCAAACCCGCCAACCAAACATGGCCCTTTTTGAGAAATGTTGAAATACCACACACAAATCCAGCTTGGGAAGAGGATGTGTTTCAACATTGTTACCAACTCTGATACTGTATTTTCCTTTGGTTTTTCTCTGAGGCCCCACTGGATGAGACTGGGCTACAGCTGAACACCGGTTCCAAGCAAGGCTGCAGCGCTGTGGCATGCGTGTTACGCCTCAGGTAGCATGGGCTGCTTCATGGCCCCCTCCTGAAAGGTACACAGCTGATGACACTGCTGGAACTTGATTCGATCCCCACGGCCAGAGGTTGCCTCACAGATATGACAGAGAAAGCATTTCACAACTGCGGCTATACTCCTTCCCCCTTTTTCTCTCCCATGGACCTGTTTGGTATTATACATGCTGTTTTATGGGTAAAGAATGGTTTTAGCTACTCCATTTGTATACAAGGATGATCCACGCCCGGGAGGGTGTAGAGCAGTAAGCAGCCCCCCCATTCGCTGGTCTGTTTCCATTGCATGGCATTTCTCTCTACTTCTGGTCTCTTGTGTATTATTTGTGTCCGAGTGCCCAATTGAGTCGTGGAGGAGCAGGACAATCCTGCAACAGATTGGTGCTGATATCCAGGAACTCCCCTTGCTGACGTGCATGACTGGGGTATACGATAGGTATGTGAAAAAATGTGTTTTTGCGGTACCTGTTGCATGCTTGACTAGGAGACTCTGGAGTCTCCAGGGACTCTAGGCTTCATACAGAGACAGTGCCACAGAGTGCTACAGTGGTACAGTACAAGGCTGGAAGGGTCATTATAGGACTGCAATTGGGTCAGCACATTCTTAGGCACCTGTGATGGAGTCAGAGCGCCGGTCGTGGAGAGTTGATGTAGGGTCGATGCTGTAGAGGGCACAGGGTAGGAGTGTGAGGTTGGTAGCCTGAGTTAACTTGCGGTAAGGCCAAAATATGGTGGCTGTTGTGGGACGACATAATGAGTGTGTTGGAAGGGAGGGTGGATGTGGAGGAAAAGTTAAGGTCTTCCCAGGGGTGGGCATACATTCTGAATGCAGCTGATGTGTGGCTGACAGTGAGAAAATCAGGGTCAGTGAGGGAGCGCAAGGAGTCGGTAGAGGGAGAACACACAGAGGGACAGGTTTGTGAGGTGCTAGCACCAGCGCTTGTGGGAATCGGGGTGGGTGATGCAGAACACGATAGGAGTGGGTCTACAAATGTCCACAAAAGGGGAGGACGAGGAAGAGGGAGGAGACATGGCTGGCTGGGTACCGGGTGAGGCAACCGTGTGCAACAGAGGGGCGGGAGGACATTCTGGGAATTGAAATTATTGAAAAAAATGTGTGCAATGACAGATTTGGCAAATAGGTGCCTGCAGGGAGAGAGAGGGGGGTTGAAGGTAGTCCCAATGACTGTGGTGATGGCCGCTACTAAGAGTACCATCCGCATTCTGACACACACAAACGGGGTCCTGACAGCATGGAGGAGACATACCCAGACAGGAGGGTAAGAAATAAACTGGATTTTAGAAGGACGGGTGACTGTGCAGTGTGAAAAAGTAACAGTGTACCGCAGTACGTGAAACCATACGGGCCGTGAACAATACGCCAGTGGAAGGGTTAGTGTCAGATGAACCACATGAATGCAAGTTAGAGACTGTCTAAACCCAACATGACATTTTCAGGGAATGAGAAGGAGTCGTGGGGGAGCAGGACGAGCCTGTAACAAACACAAAAGATCAAAACTCTTGTAGATGACATCACATTGTAGATGACCTCTACACTGCAGCTCACTTCTCAACGGAGGCCATCACGTGGATCACATCCTTCCTTAACGGTAGGACCATGAGGGTCTTCTCCCCCATGGCTGCAGCAGACCCCATACCTATCACCTGCGGTGTTCCTCAGGGCTCCTGTGTCTCCCCCACACTATACAACATATTTACCAAGCCCCTTTTCGATGATTTGGATCATCTCGGTATCACCAACACTAATTATGCAGATGATACTCAGATCCTCCTTCCGCTTTCTGGAGATTATGGAAAGGATTTGGCCTTGTTAGATAGGGTGTACATCATCATCCAGGCTTGGATGGCCACTCATGGACTATGCCTGAATGATGATAAAACAGAACTTATCATCTTAGGCACCACACTCAGCATAAAGAAACTCGGCCCGGCCTACAATTCCTTCATGATTGACGGAAACAACATCAAAGTTGGACAAGAGGTCAAAACATTGGGATTCTATCTAGACTCCAATTTTTCCTTCAAAAGACAAGTGAGCTCCCTTGCATCCTCCACGGCTTATACATGCAAATTAATCCGCTCAGCTAAACCCTTCTTGTCGGACTCCAGTTGCCTGACACTCGTTAGAGCTCTTATTCTGTCTCGCCTTGACTACTGCAATGCCCTATACCTGGGATCTACTAAGGTTACCACCAGTAAACTGCAAACCCTTCAGAACAATGCTCTCAGAGCAGCTCTGGGCATTGCCAGAAGGGAACACATTACAAATTTTAGCCAACAGAACAACTGGCTATCCACTAAAGATAAAATTCTATTAAAAACGGCATCACTCACTCATAAGTCTCTGAACAATGCCGCCCCATCTTACCTGATCAACAGATTCCACCGACAGTCCTCATCAAGACCCACCAGAACCGCATACAAAAACTGTCTATCTGTGCCCATTAGAAGCGGGCCACCATAGGGGGCAACAGCTTCCCAGTAAAAGCTGCTCTGTTGTGAAATTCCTTGCCTCCAAACCTTAGAATTGACATGCCCTACCAGAATTTCCACTCACTGGTAGTCTCATGGTTAAAGCTCTAGACCCACTAAGACTATGACGTGCCCGGCGCCACCCGCACATACTGTAACCACGTATGCCTTCCTGCTCACCTGTTTGTGTGCCTTCCTGCTTACCTGTATATAATGACCTGTAGGCCTACTACGGATTTGTATATAACATTGATGTATCTTTCTTGTATCATGTATATTCTTTGTACTGTAACCAAGTTTCGAAAATTCTTGTAAAGGCTGTGCCCTGATACCCACAGGTACGCTTGCGCATTATAAATAATAAAAACAAACAAAAACAAACAAACAAACATTTTATGCTTTCAGCATCCAGCCTCCATACAAACTCTCCATGCTGTCTTTTTTTCTTAACCTTCCTTTGCACAGTTTCCATCCTGACTAGAACCACATTCCCCAGTGAGAGAAAGGGAAAGCAAGCAAGAAGGAAAGGGAGAGTGAGAAAGGATGATATATACATTTGGAAAAAAGAAAACATTATGAATCAATATAGATGGAGGTTGAAGGCGCACTGACTGAGAGACTGTACCTGAGATACTAACCAGGACTAAGACAAATGAGAAGGGTTAGGATGACTTAAATGGACTTGGATAAAGGAGTAAGAAGTAAGACTAAGGCTAAGGACTGGAACTAGGGCAATTGACTAGCACAGGAACTATTTACTTGGACTAGAGTGAAGAATAAGGAGAACGAGTAGCACTAAGAAGAAGAACTAGGATGACAGAGAACTGAAATGAAGGATTAGGACTAGGATGAATGACTAAGACAAACATGTAGGACAAGAACAAAGGAGAAGAAGAAAGACTGGGGAGAAGTAGAAGGGCTGGGACGAAGGAGAAGGAGTGGGATGAAAGTGAAGGGGAAAGACGTAGATGAAAAAGAAGGACTGGGATGAAGGAGGTGGATTCAGATGAAATAGAAAATGGACTGCAGCAAAGGAAAAAGACTGGGAATAAGGATGAGGATTGAGACAAAGGAGAAGGACTGCGTTGAAGGAGAAGGTCTGAACTGAAGCAAAAGGAATGGGACTCAGGAGAAGGACTAGGTGAAGGAGAAGATGTGGATGAAGGAGAAGCATAGGGACTGAGATAAAGTAGAAGTGTGCCTCTGTTGAATGAGAGGGAGAAAGACTGGGGAGAAGGGGAAGGACATTGAGGAACGAGAAGGACTGGTACAAAGGAGAAGAAGAAGGGCTAGGATGAAGGAGAAGGAAAAGGCCTAGGGAGAAAAATAAGGACTGGGATGAATGAGACGGAGTCAGATGAAGGAGAAGGCCTGGGATGAAGAAGAAGGAGAAAGACTTGGAAGAAAGAGAAGGACTGTTCCAGACTGTGAATGCCGGGGTGCTATTAACCAGATTAGCAAAATATTCTGCTATGCAGCGACCGTAACTCTGCCTTTGGGATCAGCCATTCTAATCTTGTTCTTTGACAGAACACAAGCTGTGTGTCCCAGAGCCCAGCTTGCCACCATCATATGCTCTGTGGTTTTCAACTTTTAGGACTCTATTAAGAGTTCGATGGTGTGCTAAGTAGTGGCAGCAATGGAATTACTGCCAATTAACCACACTGCCAAATGTAGAGTTTTAGTCCTGAAACACATAACTACTGCCTATGTCTTTATGGTGGACACACACAACCATTACTGAATGCAGTAATTACAGATCTGAATGGAGAACAGGCCCCCAAAATGACGAATAACTGAAGGGTGCGTATGTGGATCCTTCCAATTACCACATGCTTTCTGCATGTGGTAATAGTAATTCTGGTTGGTGATGTTAAAGTAGGTAATACTGTCGAACTCTTCATGAGGCCTTAGGGTTGCATTGCTCATGGCATGAGGTAATGTTAATAAAGACCTGTTGAGACAGAATATGCTGCAGTATATCATGTATCAATGTTTATTATTGCATGGAATGTGCAGTAAATGCACATGGAAATGTCTTGCATGCCCCCCGTCCCACAATTTCATCCACAGGTGCTGGTTGGGAGCTGCTGCTCCTTTGAGGAGTACATTGACAATTGGAGCAGTTTCAATGTCTGTAGAGGAAGGGTAGGGTGGGCGGAAGTGGTAGCAATGGTAAAATGTCCCGAAGCAGATGGCCTAATTACAACCTTTGTGGCCAGTAAATAATAATAATAAATTGCATTTATATAGCGCTACGAATCCTCAACATATGAGCGCTGCTTATTATTACCCATGGTGTGTGGTGCTCATTTTTCACCCTCTGAGTTTGGCGCTGCCGGTATTTGAATCTATGTTGGAAGGCTCTGCACGAATACCAAAGCGAGTGCTCTATTGGCTGTGCTATCATTACAATTACTCCAAAATTGTTTAATGTTAACTCCACAAGGTTCCATAGATTTATCACAGGATTATGAGCAGTGGTAAGGTGATGTTATTGCCTGTTTTTGCAGTCCTCAGCCCATACCTTGGGGATGTTTGAGGATTTACAGTGAACAGTAATTCTGTCAAGGTAAATGCACCAATTTCTGAGGGTGAAGTTGAGTAAGGACATCAAGAAACAGATAGGACAGTGAATGCAAGTGCGGTGTTGGGGATGGCGAAAGTGTTGCCTGGCACACAATCACCCACTCACTAGGTTACAGTTAAGTGGGCATTTCCGAGGGCGATGGCAGTAGAGCTGCTTAAAGTCAGCTGTGAATAAGCATTCTGAGGTGGAGAGGTGAAACTATTCAAGTGTGCGACTGGGGGTGCAGGATGGAAGGAGACATGAGTCAAAAAAGTGTGTGCCAACTCCTCAGCCAGGTTGTCATTGAACGTAATGTCCATGAACGGTGCTGAATGTGTTGCATGCAGGTGGGGGACACAGGTAGTGTATACTGTACTGTATCATAATCTGGAGCACTGGAAAGTTATTGGCACTTTGTAGCTGAGTGCATTGTTAGTTTGTAGCTGAGTACATTGTCAGAGTGCTAGTTGTGATACAGTGGGAGCGTTCGCATCCGGTGGCCAGAAATTGGATAGAGTCCCAACTCCACCAAGAACTTTTGGAATGGGTCTTTTTTAAATTCATTTTGGTGTTTTTGTTTTCATGTCATCAAGCAATTATAATACAAAAAACAATAAGAAAATAATCATCATGATATTAGTGCTGCAAAGTATAAATGGCTAAGGGCCAGGGGGGCAGTGAGCGAGACGGAAGCAGCTGGACCCGAATACCCCTTTTGAGAAATGGAGTGGAGTGGAGTGAGGGCTCGTTGAGTAGTCTACTACACAGTTAATCGTTTCTGTTTGAAAATAAAAAACAAAAAGCAGAAATACACACTGTAATAAATACTGTAGGTTTATAATGTACAAATAAATTAATGATTTTTAGTTTCGGATATTAGCTGGCGCTTAAGCGCCACCTTTAAGCTGAAATTATTGCATTGGAGTATAGGTAGGAGGGTGTTAGGCAGAATCATATGCAGTACCATTTGGGAGCACCACACACAATTAAGACTACAAGTGTAAGTACAATTTCACTTTTGGTACAAGCCTGTACTACACAGTGATGTGGTAGCAGTGGCTGAGCAGCCAGACTTATCTCAAGAGTAAAGTGAGCAGTACAATAGATTACACAAAGGACCAACAATCACAGTGATTCAAAAAACACTTTCTCAAGGTTTCTTGGCAATAGAATATATATTTATTTACACAGTCATTTTAAAAACATTCCACTAGCACGAGCAGCTCAATATCCTATACTAATATACTACAAATACACAACCAATAAGTTATTGAACAAGTTCAGCTCCCCTGAAGTGGGAGCAAAATAGCACTTCAATTACTTTTAAAAGGAGTAAAAAGACAAAGTTAAGAGAAATCAAGGCACAAATACTTTCCTAGGCAGGGCAAAGGCAGTCAGTTCACTACAACCCGCAATTCAATTCAATAGGCCTAGGCCAAAGTCAATGGTTCAGAGTCGTGTATAGGATAGCACAGTTCTGGTAGTAAACGGTTCTTAGAAGAATTTGGTCAGACGAAAAGTTAGATGTTGGTTTAGGGAAGGACAAGCCTTCAAAGTTGGGAAGATTTCACAAATTTTCACTGCGGCCTAACAGAGTTCTGAACCGCACTTGCACAGTACCTTGTAAGTGAAGAAAAGCTGTAGCTGAGGCAGTTGTTCCTGGCAGTTCCTGCAGATCTCGCTGTTCCTGAGCTTCAGTCATGGGGACAAGAAGGAGGACGTCGGGAGGTTCCTGCACTACTCAGGGAAGAGGCCACAAGCTTGGCAAATCATTGGTTTAAGGTGTGAGTGCCTTAAAGACCACGAACTGGTATCCTTCCCACTGGCTATCCGGTTTTCAACAGCACTCTGGAGAAAATTTTACCAGTATGGGGACGGTGTCCATGCGGCTTACGAGTTGGTTGTTCCCACCAAACTCAAGGGAAGAAGTTAACCTCGAAGGGCTTCTCTGTTGATGGAGTTTTAGGCAATTCGGACCTGCAGCAGGGCTTCACCGGTGGACCAGGAGTTGCAGCAGTCGTCTTCCTTCAGCTCGTCTTCGGTTCTTTCGTTCCAGTGGTCGACTATGCTTTCCAAGTCCCAGAGACCTGCTTTTAAACAGTTTTCCCCCATTCATTCCTGCCTGACTGTTACTCACACAGCAAGGTGGCTGTCCTTGCCGGACAGCCACCCGGCCAATCATGCCAGAGTGCATTCAGGTCTCCTAGGAGACTAAGCACAGGGAGTTTCGGGCACCTACCTCACATCCTGTCCACCCCAGACACTCAGACGCCAAAGGCCAACAAACAAAGGGACCAAACCTGGTTTGGCTCGCAGAGACAAACACAAGAAGGACCTTTCCAAAAAGAAATGGTGAAGAAAGTTGACAGCAGTCTGTTTTTACAGATAGGTCTTGGCCGCCATATTGGAAAACATGGCTGACCCGATTTTTAGCTACAGGTGTTTGCGGTTGGGAAAAATCATGGTAGTTTTTTTAAAACCACTGGCACCAGCCATTGCAAGTGGGAAATGGTAACATTTGACTGTTACATGAGTGTTCAGACTCAGGGGAAGCTAAGCAACCCCTCCAGCACTCTATACGAAGATAGTGTGTGTTGGGTCTGTTAATTTAAAAAGACTAGTAAAGTCAATTTAACTTTACATGCTCTGGGAGACAGTAGTCAGTCCCAGAGAAGGTATTTAAACCTTGGGGAGTCTGAAAGACACCCCTGTGCCACTGCACTGAGGGTGCTGTGTGACACACAGAAAAAGATGATGACTATGGAGTTGTTTTGAAACTCCATATCCAAAGAATACAAAAGTAAAACACACATCAAAATGAAAAGTTCAAAGTCCCAAAATATAGCAAAAGAGCTGCAGGGCTCTAAGGTAGAGGGAATTTAGCACTTGGGTGAGAATTCTCCCTAACAGAGGACGATGACATGTGAGGAGGGCCGCCCATCTTGTGGGTGTTGTTCTGTTATTTACCCGCCCTTTGACTGTCCATGGCCATGCTAATCCCTATGGCCATTCCCAACCACAGCCTGCCCGCTACTATGCCATAAACACATCCTCCTGGTATCTCTTTGTGCTCGCTCTATCAAGCAGTAATATCAAACCTTAGCGTGACAGAGATTTTTGTAAGCAGTCTTCTGAAAGTTAATGGGCCTCATTACAACCTTGGCGGTATGGTGACAACCGGTTGTTACCGTACTGCTATACTACGAGTTGTGCTCGCGGGTCTCGGTCTGCCCGCCATGTCCGACCTGAACGGTGCCGGTGCATCCGAGGTCCCCATTCCCATTCGGCCCGGGATGGGGAGTCCCTTATTATCGGCACCCGCGAATGGGCAATTACCGGGTCCGCTGAACTCGGCATGACCCGGTAATAGCCCATTCGCAGGTGCCGGTAAAATCACGGGTTTGACTGTTACAGGCACGGCTACCGCCAAACTCGTAATGAGGCCCGATGTCTTAATTGCAGCTGTAAATGGCAAATGATGTAATAAAATGTCTTAAACAAGTGTGCTTTCAGCCACTTGATTTATACCTCTTGCAATGCTTGTGATCTTTTAGCAAGGTAGTATTTAACATCAGTGCCCTGCCTCTCCCAGGCCCACACAAAAGCTCAAACTGTTGGCTTTGCCAGTGCTTTTTTAATATTTATTTTGGTTCTTTTTCTTTGATGTCATCAACCTATTAGAATACAGAAACAATAGGAAAATAACAATCTCTACAGTAAAACACACGAAAAAAGCATGAGGCAAATGGAAACTAGAGAGCCTTAATCCAATACATACTGAATAAATGCCCCATGCGTACAGCATATGAATATATTAATGCATTACAAGTAGCAATGGTGGATCGACTCCTGCCACCCAGTGCATTAAGGGGGCACTTACTTGATGCAGCATTCACCCGATTGAAGAGGCTCACACCATGTATGAATCCGGGTTACCCTGGGCCTATTACGGGTAGACCACGTAAGCGTTCAACCCCACGGCCTCTGCTGCTGCATAGACCGATGGGTGCCTGAATGCCCATGTGCTTGAAAGGACTCTTACGTCACATTCTCCTTCCCTCACAGCAAAGTTTCTCTCACTGCCGTCGAATGGCAAAGAGCCACATAGAAGTGAAATGATGAACAGCGCTTCCTTCAAAAGACTGTGTGCAATCAATATGGACCATAGATGGGGCCCAAACCAGTGATGAGATCTGTGGTTGATGCAGCCAATTCAGCGAATTAAAAAAGTGATACCTTTTAACTGCATCCTTTCCAACATATCATGGATTAAAACAAGGATGTATATTGGCAACTATTCTTTTAAAAAATGTTATACTTGCTATGAGAGATGTATTTTTATCTGTTTTATCTGACGCCCCAAAATTAGATTTTTATAAAGATTCCCTATTTATTGTACGCAGACGACCTTGTCCTACTATCAAAGACCCAAAGTGGACTCCAAAGACTATTAGATGGCTTGAATCTTCTTACAAAGGAAAATAACATGACAATAAATTTAGATAAAACACAAGTCATGGAATGTAAAAATAGATCGACCATTAAGAAAAGACCCTTTAAATGGACATTACAAGGAAGTCACTTACTGGTAATACAACAGTATAAATATTTAGGAGTTATTATAAATAACTCACTGAATGAGAAACCATATTTGATGAATCAGTTAGTAATCTGTCCAGTTTTACTCAAACGTCAAGAGAAATATTTTAGACAGCCGCGTATAGAATATATAAATATGTCAACCGAAGATTTATGGAGGATGTTGTTTAATACCAAAATTATGTCTGTCAGAATTGCTACAGTGAAATTCCTGGAATCTTTGCAACTAATAGAATCAGAAATTTGATCAAATTAAATGATACTGCATGGAATAGATTGAAACAACTGGTTTTACATTTTTTAGTAAAGTTGATAGACTTTATATACCATTTGAATGTAAACTATTAACTTTGTGTAAGGTATGTCTAGTTGTCATGTGCTTTATGGCGATATATTATATAACTGTTACAAATGGCACAAGCTATGTAGTCACTGTAAAAGTATATTTTGCATGAATACCGTCTGATATTAAACATTGGCCTAAGCACATTCACATTGCAATGTAAATCGCATTTGAATGAACCTGTAATAGGCTGACTAAGCCGCCATTTTAAGCTATCCGCCATTTTGATTTACTCCTGCATTCTGTCCCATGTTAGAATTTGTGTTTTCAGCTCCAGCAGAGCAAAATGAACTTTGTACTGTGTCAACGTAGATAAACATGCTGAAGCTGCTAAGGTGGATTATTTATCCCGCACTAACGAAACCTTGGAGTTAAACAAGAGCCGTGCTAATCAGTAATTTAGATGCCATCTGCACCAACTGCGCCAAATAGCGAAACAGAATGATGAATAGCTGAACATGTGCTTTTGCAGAAATTTTTGTTTTCGCTCCTTAAAACTAAGCTGACCTTAAACTTAAGACCAAATGGTAGACAAATATAAGTAAATGAAATAAGGATTGGTACCTTTGTGTCCAATGTTTGAAAAACATATGAAATGTTTAACAGAAAACAGTCAGCTATTCAAGAATGTTTTAACATGTATTAGTTATGTGGAAAGGCTATGTAACCTAGGTAAATGTATTACACAAAGAGGGGCTGAACGATGTGTCCGGGATTGTGAGAAAAATGTGTAAATACTCATGTTTTTGAAATGTCCAGCACTCTCTCATCTCACAGTGTCTGCTTGCACACATTGCGGGTTGTTGAGAGCCAGACAGCTGTTCTGCTAAAATAAAGTGCACTTGTACCTTAGTACTCGTGACTGGTGTATTTCTATTATGTGGTATTAAGCCTCAATATTCTTTTAATCTTTCAGATGGCACCCGAATAGGGACCCTCAGGATTGATGTCACATCGCTAGACGAAGACGAGGCTGCCGGACCGGGATCAGTGAGTGACGGGGGCCCCTGCAAAGTGAGACGTGATTCCTCCGCAGTACTGCACGCCCGATCCCTGGACGGTGAGCAGCGTTTAGTAGGACATCACAACGAGGGTCCCCGTATCAAGGCCGGTTTTGCGAAAACGCCAGCCACGACGATTTGTAATCTGATCGGACCCCTTTGAAATTTGAAATCAGGTGAGTCGTGCCCCAATTCTTAAAAGTCCTGATATTGGTTGCAGTTTTGTTTTGGCAAAAACAAGCGACGCCAGGTAAAGACAGTGGGCCTCATTACGAGTCCGGCGGTAACTGTGCCTGAAATTCTGGCAGGTTACCGCCGGACTCGTATTACCATTCCGCCTCTGTGATTCCTGGAATTACCGGGGCATTACAACCCTGGTGACCCGGGAATTCCGGAGGTGGAATTCGGTAAATCCCCATTCCCATTGAGTCCCATAGGACTCAATGGGAATGGGGAAGTGGAAACACTGGCACCATCTCGTGATGGTGCCGGTGTTTCCACGTCTGCCTGCAGGTGGGTGGTTTTAAACGCGCCAGGTCAGTCCTGGCGGGAATGACACCTCCGCCTGCAGGACTCGAGATCACCCGGTATGGAAACAACGGTGGCGGCGGGTTTACCGCCACCGTTATTTCATACCGGGTGACTCGTAATGAGGCCCAATGATTTGATATGCCTCGGAAATTGTCATCCTGTTTCAGGGTATTATTCCGCAGAGAGAGACAATCTTTGAAAAAAGGCCAACTGGCGCCACCCGATGGGTGGCCGGCTTATTTTATGTATTGTAAGTATGGCCTAGGAACTATAGCATTTAATTAAATTTGGCACAGACAGACCAGACATGTTTCCGAACTTCAGTGACCAGTCTATGGTAGTTTTGAAATTGCCCGCCTAGAGCATTTAGAATCTGTATTGTTGAGAAAAAAGGCTAGGCCTGCAGCATTTGATGCAGTTAGAGATAGGAGGAAGGAAGCTATGCAGCAACTCATAAGTAGAGAAAAGCATGCACGTAGACACATGACCAATGCTGAGAAAGCATTGTTGCATGATCAGCAGGTACAGTCAGAATCCATTAGAAGTATGGATTGGACTTTTCAACTAGCTGTGCAAAAGATATATCCCTCTCAGGATTTTCATACATCAGATGAGTTACTTAATAAATTATTGAATGAACGTAGAACTGTTTCAACCGAACCACCCCCTTATGTGCCTCCTCCCATTGTTGTTCCTCCTCTTTCCATTGTTGGTCCTCTTCCTCTCGTTGTTGTTCCCCCTCCTGCACCTCCACCCTTGCCGACAGTTGCCATCCGCATAGCTCCGTCTGCACCGCCAGCGGTATTGCCTCCGCTATCTATTGACTCTTTGCCAGGTGGTTCAGTTCCACCTGTAGTGGTTGAAGGGGCGGGAGCTGATACGAGAGTAGTGACTTGTGGCACAGTATCTAAAGGCAGAAAGAGAGAATTGTATACGTGGGCTAAAAAAGTACATAGAAGAGGGTGATGAATCGGCTGTTTTAGTTGCGATTTCTGACCAAGGGGATATTCCTGAACAGAATATTTTGATAGAATGGATGGGAACGTATTTAGTTGCTATATGGAGTGATTTAATGGACATGAATGTCCCACAGGGGTTGAGGGATTTGAATGTCCTTGCCCACTCAAGGGACACTGCAGAGAAAGTATATGAGCATGTAGAGAAGGTATTTGAGTTTAAAAGGGAGCTAGATCGATTACAGGAAGATGAAATGGATGATAATGAACGGTAAACTTCATACGTGCAGAAGCAATTTCTTCCTCCATCGAAACCAATGAGTAAAGAAATGCGCATTTGCACAAGTGACGCTCTTGGATGGATTTTGGATGTTTCTATTTCTCCCAATGAAGTGCATGGCACGTTTAGTCAGTATGCTCTGGCAAAGAAAAGGAAAGTGCTACAGGTGATGGTAGAGTATCTATGAGATTAATTTATGAAGAGAAAGGAATGTTGTCCTGCAGATTTGATGGTTATTTATAAAAGAGCATTTTCGCCCGATACTGCTTTGATTACTTTGTCTCTTGATTTAGCCTTGTTGCTTAATAGACGTTCAGATTTTCCTACTTTACAATTGCAGGTGAGGGAGGTTCCTCCAACATTTGTTCCAAAAGTAGAGATTCCAGCTAATGTTGCAGCAGGAACACCTGCCACTACTATTGAAGCACATTATGTCTCACAGTTTGTCCATGTTCCATTTTCTAGACAGGAAGTGAATACCATTAGGCAATCAATTCCAGATATTAGGAAGAATCCAACAGGATTTTATAAAGAAATTGAATCTGTTTTGCATTTGTCAGTTTTCTGTTTCCAGTGATCCTTCCTGCTGATTTGTGGAAGCAGATTAGAACTGTAGACTATCAGGCAGGGATGGGTGATACATGGGATGCCTTAGTACGAGTAGATGAGGAAAGGAATGCCGGTGAGAAACTGCCACGGGTGATACTGATGTTGCCAGATGGAATAATGACTACATTGAAAACTCTGGTTCCTGAGAAAAGAATCATATGGGAGGATTTTGTCCCGGGAGGATAGCTCAGTGGCAACGTTCTCGCCTTGGAAGCAAGACGACACGAAGCAACACAGGTTCGATCCCCAGGGCCGTGCTTAGAAACCTCTGGGTATTTAAGCACATTATAAATACGCAACTAAGATAAACAAAATAAAACAATTACGCAACTAAAACAATTCCTCTAACGGCGTCTCAGTGCTTGCGGGCTGTGTGAGCGCTTTAAAAATTCAAAATAAAATAAATGAATAAGCTTACGGTTTGCATGCAATTGAAGTCAGAGGCTTCAACTGAGTATTTTAACAGATTTGAGCAAGTATTTTCAGATTTTAGTGGTCAAGACTTAAGTACAGACCCAGGAAAGAGCATGTTTGTTGATAAGTTTGTGTGTGGATTATTGCCCGAAATCCAATCACAGTTCATGACTTCTGAGAGTGCATGGCAAGAGAAATGACAATCTGAAGTGTTACACATGGATCAGTACTATGAAAATAAGGTTGATACAGAGAAGGAGAAGGTGGAAAAGAAGAGGGGAGACCTGAAAACTAGAGTGTTATTGCAGCAAATAGCTAGAGGAGCCAGAGGTGGGAATACACAGTTCAGAGGTCCATTTACACCACAGGGTGGCGCACAACTGGGTCCTGTAAATGTGAACCAGTGTGCATATTGTAGACAGGAGGGTCATTGAGGAGCACAATTTCCGATCCTTCAGCAGAGATCAAACAGCACATATGGTGCCATGGGTAGACAATCTGGAGGCCGTCCTCTGATAGGGGGTCTAGGTAGTCATCATTCTGCAGAGAATCAACAGACACCATCACAAGATAATCAGCAACAGAGTGTTACTAGTGGGAATATTTTTGATAATCCTTCGAATGTCTATTTTTTGAAGGATTTTGGATCTGACGATATACTGTTCAATTAGGACAGCCCGAAGCAGGGTCTGGAACCGATACCTATTTCCATTGAGCAGAAAGGGCCCTACGTTGAAATGAAGGTGTGGTATAGAGAGCATCTCTTTTTGATAGATACAGGAGCACAGAATTGTTTTATTGATCATTCACGGGTTCCAGATATTCCACTGTCAGGACAGAACAATATTTCTGTAGGGTTCTCTGGTATGCCAGTGGTAGGTCCTGTCTCTCTGCCGGTACCAATTTCATTGGGACCATTCACTGATTCTTGTCCATTTCTATTGATGACAAATTGTGGCGAACATTTGTTGGGATTGAATTTATTAAAGGAATTGAATGCTGTGATATACTGCTCTCCAGATGAAGTCTGCTTAACGATTTCGCCCCAACAAACCTCTGTTCCACAATTTTTGTCTATGCCTTTACCAATTGAATTGAATAAGGTTCCGACATGTTTATGGGCAGTTAATGATAATGATGTTGGAATTTTACAAATTGAACCCGTTAAAATTGTGTTGAAACCAGAAGTTAAATTGCAGTGTATTCTGCAGTATAAGATTTTGATTGAAGGTGAACAGGCTTTGAAGAGCATTATTTCTGATTTCGTACACCGAGGTGTAATTGAGGAAATTGCAGGGAGTTTGTGTAATAGTCAGATTTTACCAGTTTACAAGAAAGGGGATAATGCGATTCCTTTTAGTTTTATTTTTGATTTGCGTGCAATTAATAAGGTTGTTGCTCCACAGTTTTCGATTGTGCCTGGTGTTACCACAATTCTGACTATGATTCCAGCCACGGCTACACATTTTAGTGTTGTGGATTTCAAAAATGGTTTCTTTTGTATCCCTGTGCATGTTGATAGCAGATACTTGTTCGCGTTCACCCTAGGGGGACGCTCTTCAACATTCACTCATGGGCTGCAAGGGTACAATGAGAGTCCAAGCATCTATATTAGAGTGTTGAAAGAACAGCTTGATACGCTTGAGTTACCTTCCACTTGCACATTGTTGCAATATGTTGATGATCTACTTCTAGCTGCTGATTCTGAAGTTGCTTGCAAAGAGGGCACCGTGTTGCTGCTTATTCATTTAGCAGAGCATGGGCATATGGCTTAGTTGAAGAAGTTTCAGTGTTGTCGACAGGAGGTCGCCTATTTGGGCTATCTCCTGTCGAAGGAGGGAAGAAGACTGACACCTGAACAGATACAAAGCATCTCTAATATGTCTGTCCAAATACACAGAAAGAGGTCAGAGCTTTAATAGGCATGGCCTCATATTGTAGACAGAGGATCACACATTTTTCTTTGTTGATAAAACCTATGTTGGCACTGCCAAAGAAGGACATTTCTTTGCCTTTACTGTGGAACATGGATTGCCAGAACGCTTTTGATCTGCTTAAGGCTGCGCTGTGTTCAGCACCAGTTTTAGGCACACCAAATTATGAGAAAAGGCTTTGTTTTGTATGTGAATGAACGTGATGGATTTGCTTTGGCTGTTTTGACACAGGAACATGGGGGCAAGAATAGGCTGTGTGGCTATTTTTTCTCCACATTAGATTCTGTTGCATGCGCTTTGCCGAGATGTTTGAGAGCTGTAGCTGCTGCTGCTGCATCCGTGAAACAAAGTGACGGTATGGTTTTAGGTCATTCTTTAACCGTGATGGTACCCCACTCCGCAGACATTCTATTAAATAGAACGCAGACGCAACATCTCACATCAGCCGAATTAACAAGATACGATCTGATTCTAATTGCACTGCATATCCAAATTAAGAGATGTTGTTCATCCTGCTGAACTATTGCCTTCTCCACAAGAGAAGGATTGCAGTGACGAAATGTCACATGGTTGCCTCTTTATTACAGAACAAGAAACTAAGGGCAGAATTGATTTAATTGATACACCCTTAAAGAATACACAAGGGGAGCTATTCTGTGATGGCTCCTGTTTTAAACTTCTGGATGGCACATCCACTGCTGCTTATGCAATCACCACGTTAAGCACTATTGTGGAGACTAAACGAATTCCGCATAATTCTGCACAGGCCGCAGAGATTATTGCGCTAACCAGAGCTTGTGAAATTTCTGAAGGTCTTAGTGTAAATATATATACAAATAGTCAGTTCGCATTTGGGGTGGTTCATAATTTTGGTCGACTGTGGGTTGAGAGAGAATTCCTGACATTACATGGAACAAAGATTCCACATGGCACTGATAGTCTGGTTGCTGTCAGCACTTGCGCTTCCTATGCAACTCGCAATAATTAAGTGTGCCACACACCAGAAAGTGACGGACGATGTAGGAAAAGGGAACGCTTTTGCTGACAGAATGCCAAACAGGCTGCTATTTATTTATTTATTTTACATTTTTAAAGTGCTCACACAGCCCGCGGGCATCGAGGCGCTGTTACAGAAATTGTTTTTTTTAGTTGTGTAATTGTTTTTTTCGTGTCCTAGTTGCATATTTATAACACACTTAAACACCCAGAGGTTTCTAAGTGCAGACCCGGGGATCAAACCTGTGTTGGTTCATGTCGTCTTGCTTCCAAGGCACGCACGTTGCCGCTGAGCTATTTGCACTCAAATATGTACGTGCTCGATCCAACAAGATGGGTTACTGACATTTGTATGATGGACGAAGGGATTAGCTGTATAAAAGAAATTCAGGCTGAAGCTACCCCAGAGGAAATTAAACAGTGGGCTGAGGGTCCAGCAGGTCTAGATGATGAGGGTTGTTGGTTGGATAATGAGAAGCAAAGATGGGTGCTACCCAATGCCTATGTCACTGCTATGGTCACCATGGCTCATGGCCCAACACACATATGTGCCAAAAAGATTTGCCAACAGTTATATCCCGTCTGGTATAACACTAATATCCAGAAAACTGCTGAACGTTTGGTCCAGAGTTGCATGACATGCTTACAACATAACATTGGGAAGGGAACATCGACACCGAAGGGCAGTTTTGGTCCACCCCTCCATGCCTTTTGAGGTGATCCATTTTGACTTTATTGAGATGGAACGTTGTCAAAACTATAAATATGTCCTAGTTGTGATATGTGCCTTTAGCAAATGGGTTGAGGCTTTCCCACTGAAAGATGCCACAGCAATGTCAATGGCAAAGACCATGCTTAAGGAATATGTTCCTAGGTTTGGCTTGCAGAGAGTAATTTGGTCCGATAATGGTCCATATTTTATCGCTGCTGTCATCCTGCAAGTATGTGCGGGATTACAGATTGATAAACGGTTCCACTCAGCCAGACATGCTCAGAGTGCCGGCCTTGTGGAACGCCATAACGGTATTCTAAAGAATAAAATCGCCAAGGTGTGTGCGCACAGCAATGTGAAATGGCCTGATGCTTTGCCAATAGCCTTACTATCAATGTGGATGACCGCACAATCAAAGACAGGGCTCTCCCCCTATGAGACCAGCCAATGTATGGAAGGGCCAAGCAGTTGAAAGAAATTGAGTACCTGTTTTTGTCTGACTATTGTGATCAGTTGACTGAAAACTTGCGTTTGATTCACCAACAGGTACGAGCAGCCCTCCCTGTAAAATACGAGGTACAGGTCATCAACTCCGACCTGATCAGTGGATCCTGGTGAAGAATTTCGAGAGGGGCATCTGCCTTGCACCTCGTTGGTAAGACCCACACAGATCCTTTCGGCTACGCAAACCGCAGTACAAGTGACCGGAAAGAAACACTGGATCCATGCGACACATGTGAAGAGGATTACTTTTCCTCTGCCCTATGACGAAGGGGAGGAGAAGGGAATTGATGATCCCAACACTCACAACAAGCCTGCTTTGATCGATACCAAGGGTGTCACAAAAGTCCTTCCTGAGCCCGTGGGGCCTGGGGAGATTTTTGCTTCTTCTTCGAAGGTCCTTCCGGAGCCCATGGGGCCTGGGGAGATTGCTGCTTCTTCATTTTCTTCTTCACCGTCGATCAATCTTGTTTCGGCTTCATCTTCTTCAGGAAACGACAACGCTTTGTTCACTGATCATTCAGTACCTGAAGTTGTAAGGTACAATCTGCGATCACGGAACAGGATTTAGATTTAGGGCCTGCTGACAGTACATTAATGTAATAGAATAGGAAAGTAGAGCTAGGATTCTGTGCCCACAAGAAACCCTCAAGAAACCACTTTTGCGCCAGTCCCTTGTCATTCCTCTGCTGCATTCAGTAAGGCATAGGTACCTTCAATCAAGATAGGCCACATGGTCAAGTGCCACCCACGGATGAACAAAAAAAGCCTAACAGTGAGGCTTCTTAACGGACGCTAAGAAACTATGCTTATTTTAGGGGCCACTCGTACTGAAAAGGATCTTGATCGTTTTCCTGATAATGAGTCCGCCCATCGAGGGTCATGGTCCCCGAGGACCAAATGGATACTGATCACAATAATAGTTTGTATTATTATTGCATTGACATTCAGGTTTTGGTAGCTGGAAAGTACACATCCGCTTGATGTTTTATTGCCAACTGCAAGTGTCTCCACTGTGTCTCCACCTCATGTGCATTTGCACACTCTTTGTCCTCAAGACCTCCGCCATAGAGGGGGTTATCATAACAACACCCTCTTGATAATCATGAACGCAGCCCATGCCTGAATAAGACCAATTGTTGGATATGTTCACATCTGCCACAACATGGGGAAAAGGGATTGGGTTGGTATATACATCCTCTCCCTCTAACTACTGCATGTTATGCTTCGCTTAAGGCATTATTCTTTAGCCGATGGAACAATAGTGTCACTGGGAATTTTGATGGGACTAATCTCAATAAGTTTAAAAAACGAGTTTTAGCACCTTTAGGATGTTCTCTGTTTGCGAATAGGAGCATGCTAAATGTTGCTTCTATTAGGCTTCTGATAGACTTTCCAGACCTTTCCAATCAATGATTATCTTTAACATGGCTCCCATAGGTAATAGGGATGCCATGCCTCCTTCCTATACTGTTAACCATAGTCCAAACTCAGTTCCATTTTGCATACGAAGAGGGGGTTCCCAACCAATGGGTACATTTGAGGGATGTACAAACGTTGCTGTGCTAACTAGTGAAGATAGTCATCTATATGTAGGAGATCCCATTTACTTGTTTGCGGTAATGAGGCATATCCTTGGTTGCCAAGAGATTGGGAGGGTACTTGTTATTTAGGAATCCCATTACCAGGCGTACATGTTGCCACCATGTTACGCTCACCTGGTATCCACGGGGACGCCCTTATGCCCTGGTTGCCGGATTCACCCTGGACCTTCCCGATTCTGGACGATGCCTTCTATGGCGGTCGGGCCTGAAAATACAGGAGGACTGGACTTAGGAACCAATTTCGTTTCCTCCCACCAGCCCCCTGGACTCGACCTGTTGGCCCACTGCTCACCTTCTTATGATGTCTGGCGTGCTGTCCGTCCTGCCTTCTGTGCAGGGGCGCGTAGTTTTCTGCGGGTTGAAGCGACCTAGTTAACTTCACTGGTGCTAACCCATTCAAGTGTCTTGTAGGAGGTAAGTCTGGTTATAGCAGTCTTAAAATGTCCTTGCTTTCCTTTCTTGCTATTAATGTCTTTTCATTGATTGTTTCCCCTTAGATGCACAGAGGTTCAGTGGGTGTGCTACATGGATTAGGCTCCTCCCAGGATGATGGATGCAGGAGCGTATGATGGATGGTAGGTTAAGCGCGGAGTGCACGCGGTAATGTCTTTTATTGCTAACCTGTATTCTTTATTCCTGTACAGATCGCGATGGTCTTTCTGGTCATGTGAAGATTTCCGGAGCAGAACCGGTCAAGAAATGCCCAGCTAGGTGAGGATTTTGTGATTACTGCCATGAATGCCGTGAGTAACCTGTTTTAACGTTGTCCTTCTTTCTCTTTCCCTCCAGGTGCTTCGTTCCAGTGCGTGCGTGGTGTCCTGATGATGCTGCCGACTGGATGGAAGGCCACGAGAAGCAGGAATCGACGAATGGAAAGTTGCAGGTAAGCAGAGACTGCTAATGATGTTCTTTTGTCTCCTCTGCAGGTCTGCTATTCAAGGATCGCCGGGTGCTGGTCTCTGAACACGATGAGCGTCACGCTGCTGGCTGCAGAAAAACGCGAATCACGTTGTGTAGCTTGGGTGTGGTTTATATAGCCCTCTGTAAAGTAGTCCAGGTAAAGTAGTCTGGGCTACCACACCCTAAAACACTGCACCGCACAGTCTGGTTCTTAGGACCTAGACTGTGTGGGTGCCTCCATGTTGCCTGCAGGCCTTCACAGAAAATGTAGTCGCTTCAAGACAATGTCCCAATCTGAACATGAGCCTGGCGCCAAAGGCGCCAGGACTGACTCCAGGAGAGTCTATGATGATAATGCAAGGCCCTAGGGGCCCCAAGTGAACCCTGAGTCCTATCCCTACCTGGCATGTGACCATGCCAGTGGAGCTTTGGGTCATGGGTCGTGACAGCACTCCCCCCCCAAGGCCCCTCCTAAGGTGATTCTCCTGCCTGGTCCAGGCTTGTCTGGAAAGTTTCGATGAAACGTTCTAATTAAACGCGGTGCATGAATGTTCTCACTAGGTTCCCAAGATCTGTCTTGAGGGCTGTAACCCTTCCAATCAACTAGATAGCATAGTTTGGATCTGGTATATTTGGAATCCAGGATTTCTTTCACTTCGAATTTGAGTTCTCCATCGATCATTAAGGGTTCAGGTGGTGGTTTAACTTGTGTACCGGGTTGTACTGGTTTTAGCAGTGAGACATGGAATACTGGGTGAATTTGCATGGTAATGCTAGTGTAACTGTTGCTGGGTTGATGATGGCTTGAACAGGATAAGGTCCCAAATAGTGAGGGCAAAAAGTCTGGGTTCCTTTTAGCGGTATGAATTTTGCGGCTAGCCAAACTCTGTCTCCTACCTGATAATCAGGGGCCTTTTTCCGATGTTGGTCAGCAAACCTTTTTTGCTTGTTCTTGGCTTGGATTAACTGTTCTGTTGCCTTTTTAAAGGCCTGAGTGATGTTTGCATGAAGAGTCTTTACAGCCGGCATTTCTAGACTGGGAGGGCTGTCTAGTTCGGAAGTACGTGGATGTCTGCCGTAGAGGGTGTAGAAAGGTGTTTGACCAGTACTGGAACGCAATGAGTTGTTGTAAGCATATTCGGCTATCCATAATAGATCTCTCCAGGTTCCTTCAACTTGGCGTAGCATGCACCGTAGGTATTGTTCGAGAGTCTGGTTGGTCTTCTCTGTTTGACCATCCGTTTGGGAATGATGGCTGGTGGATAGCCGGATGTCGATGTGAGCCATAGCGCAGCACTTTTTCCAGAGGTTAGAGACAAATTGGCTACCTCAATCAGAGACCAGGACTGAAGGGAATCCATGCAGTTTGATAATGTTTTCCAAAAACACCCTTGCTAGATGGGATGCATCCAGAAGGCCTTTGAAAGAGATAAAGTGTGCCATTTTAGAAAATAAGTCTACTACTACTAAAATGGTATTGAACCCTTGGCTGGGAGGTAAATCGGTAATGAAGTCGAGAAAGAGTGTGTGCCATGGTGCCGGAGGTATTTCTAATGGTTGCAAGAGGCCAGCTGGTTTTTGCTTCATTGACTTGTTTTGAGCACACACTCCACATGACTGAACGTATTGCATGACGTCTCGACGCAAAGTGGGCCACCAATAATTACATTTCACTTTGGCTAGAGTTTTGGCAATTCCGGGATTACCCTCCATCAAAGAATCGTGATAGTCCGAAATGATTTGTTGTTGTAGCTCGGTTTTAGGCACGTACAGGCGTTCATCAAAATATGGCAGTTGATTTTTAAGGGTGTATTGTTTTCCTTTGGTATGCCATTCCAGTAACTTGCTCGGGGTTATTTCACGTTGGATCATGTTTCTAAGCTCAGTTTGTGTTAAAGCTGTGGTGAGGCCTAAAAGCTTGTCCTCAGGTATAATGGCCACTGGATCTGGGGTTGCATATTCTTTTTCATCGATGCCCATGAGAGATAGTGTGTCAGCTTTCCCGTTTCTTACGCCTGGTCGATAAGTGATTATGTAGTCATACTCGGCGAAGAAAAGGGCCCATCGTAATTGGCGCGAGGATTGTGCTTTTGCTGTTTTTAAATATTGTAAATTCCGATGATCTGTGATTACAGTGACTGTATGCCTGGCCCCCAAGAGGTAATGTCGATGCCTTGAAGGCGGATTTTATAGCAAGCAGTTCCTTATCGGTGTTGATATAATTGAGTTCAGGGGGTGTGAATGTTTGTGACCAGAAGGCCACGGGGTGCAATTGGCCAGTTTCAGGGTCTTTCTGAGAAAGAACCGCCCCCATAGCCATACTGGAAGCATCCGTTTCCACGATGAAAGGAAGATCCGGACAATGGTGTTGTAAAATCGGGGCTGAGGTGAACCTTTCCTTAAGTTCTTGGAAGGCCTTTTCGGTGTCTTCTGTCCACATTCATTTTTTATTGTTTTTTCGTAGAAGTAACGTGATCGGATACACAATCTGAGAGAAGTCTGGGATGAACCGACGGTAGAAGTTTGCAAAGCACAGCATGCTCTGGACCTCTTTTAACGAGGTCAGAGAGGGCCATTTAAGAATGGCATCCACCTTGTGTGCATCCATTCGAATGCCTTTCAGAGTAAGAACTAAACCAAGAAATTCTACTTCGGTTACGTGGAAAAAGCATTTTTCAAGTTTTCCGTATAGTCGATGTTGGCGCAGTTTGGAAAGGACAGTGCGGACATGCTTGACATGGTCTTGTTTTGAGGTTGAATACACTAGGATGTCGTCTATGTAGACCACGGCGCAAACATCTTATCAATTCTCTTAGGACGTCGTTCATAAAGTATTGGAACGCCGCCGGGGCATTGCAAAGCCTGAAAGGCATTACCTGGTACTCAAACAACCCATATTTGGTACGGAAGGCTGTTTTCCACTCATCTCCTTGTTTAACTCGGACTGGGTGGTACGCTCCTCTGAGGTCTAACTTAGTATAAATCTGGGCATCTTTACTTGATCCAGCATCTCGGGAACAAGGGGGAGAGGGTAACGGTTTTTCACAGTGATCTGGTTTATGGCGCGATAGTCAATACAGGTTCTCAAGTCCCTTTCCTTCTTCGTTACGAAGAATAGGGGACTGGCTGCCGGTGATTCTGATGGGCGAATGAACCCATTTGCCAAGCACTAGTCTAGATAGGACTTTAGATGCTGGTTTTCTGGTTCTGTGAGCGCATAGATTCTGCCACAAGGAATCTGTGCACCAGGTATGAGGTCAATCTGACAGTCATAGGACCTATGCGGTGGTAGTATATTAGCTTGTTCCTTCTGGAACACATCCTCAAAATCTTGATATTCTTCAGGGAGAGTACTAGTTGCGCCAAGTGTAGATGTGCCGATTCTAGGACTCGTAGGAACCTTGAAACTGGATTTGTTTTCTTGGAAATAACAAGTGGGAGCACAATCGTGAGGAAAAGTGCATTTTCTTGCACGCCAATCTATCCGAGGGTTATGAGCAACTAACCATGGCATCCCTAATATTAGCTGAAACTGGGCGCCTTGATGAGATCAAAGGAAATTGATTCCCGGTGTCCATCCTGGCACAGCAGGGTTGTTCCTGCTGTACATTGGGTTACTGGTCCGGAAGCAATTTCAGTCCCATCCACCGTGGTTACCTTTTCTGTGTTCGGCTTAAAACTTAAGGGAAGCCCCATCTGTTCCGC
This sequence comes from Ambystoma mexicanum, assembly GCF_040938575.1. Classification (NCBI taxonomy): domain Eukaryota; kingdom Metazoa; phylum Chordata; class Amphibia; order Caudata; family Ambystomatidae; genus Ambystoma; species Ambystoma mexicanum. The sequence goes on along the minus strand of NC_090932.1, from coordinate 1,401,685,972 downwards.
CAGATCTCGATCAATATCATTCCCAACTGCTCCGCTGTCTATGTAAGCTTCAACTGAATGCATCCTTGAAGGTTGTTGGTGATTGATTAGGATCACTGGTATTGCAAAATGTGAGGTCAGTGGCTGATTCTTCTCACTCGACAAACTGACCTCTATTTTTGTCGAGCTAGGCAGTTTTACGACTCCTTACTCTCATCCTTTTCTGTAGCTCCCACAATTCGCTTGGGGGGTTTTATCGGACAGTCTTTTAGGAAGTGCCCCGATTTTCCGCAGTACAAACATAACTGCTGTTGCCTTCTCTTGTCTCTTTCAGCTTTTGTTAACGGTGGTCGTATTCCTCCGATTTGCATTGGCTCTGTGGTATTCTCTGACATGCGCGGAGTAGCATCCTTGGTTCGTAGATACACGGCCCGTGTATCTGATCTGAACCGATCTGCTTTCCGATCTTGTAGTCGATGATCTAGTTGAACCACCAGGTTGATAAATTCACTACAGTCTCTAGGTAGATCAACTACTTGAGCCAAGACGTCCTTTAATTCCCCTCGAAGGCCTCAGTGAAACAATGTGGTTCTCTTGTCTTCAGGCCACCTGGTTTCGACCACTTACCTTTTGAAGGTGGCTATGTATGTTAGTAAGTCCTGATTCCCCTGCCGGAGTGATAGAGAGTTTGTTGTCTACAGCTTGTTCATGGGTTTGTCGAGCAAAGAGCTTTTCCATTTCTCTTTGGAAGCCCCGAAAGTCACGTAGTAACGGATCATCATAGCTCACAAGCAGCACTGACCAGTCTGCTGCACTACCGCTCAGATATGACAAAATAAATGCTACTCGTGCCTGATTGTTAGGAAATGCGCCTGGTCTGCAGAGTAAGTGAAGACAACATTGATTCATAAATGCAGCATACTTCCTTGGGTCGCCTGAAAGCTTTTCTGGCGGCGCTAGCGGTATTGTTCCAGGTAAGGTGATTTGTACTGGAGCGGCAGATGACGTGGTTGCCTGTGCCGGTGGATTTGTCCCGGGTAATGGAGCTTGTCCGGCCTGTGTTTGCAGTAATTGCCTGCTGATTTCTTCAGTGCGATCCTTGGTGACAACAGGATCCCTTTGCAGGGTATTAGTCTCTTGCCTAGCCAAATGCACTTCGGCGCATAATTGTCCTAATAACTGAGCCAGTTGGTCCATTTCTGAAGTCTCCATGGTGCCCAGGTGGATAATGCTATGAGGCTTCGCGTTCTGTTACGCTCACCTGGTATCCACAGGGACGCCCTTATGCCCTGGTTGCCGGATTCATCCTGGACCTTCCCGATTCTGGACGATGCCTTCTATGGCGGTCGGGCCTGAAAATACAGGAGGACTGGACTAAGGAACCGATTTCATTTCCTCCCACCAGCCCCCTGGACTCGACCTGTTGGCCCACTGCTCACCTTCTTATGATGTCTGGCGTGCTGTCCGTCCTGCCTTCTGTGCAGGGGCGCATAGTTTTCTGCGGGTTGAAGCGACCGAGTTAACTTCACTGGTGCTAACCCATTCAAGTGTCTTGTAGGAGGTAAGTCTGGTTATAGCAGTCTTAAAATGTCCTTGCTTTCCTTTCTTGCTATTAATGTATTTTCTTTGTTTGTTTCCCCTTAGGTGCACAGAGGTTCGGTGGGTGCGCTACTTGGATCAGGCTCCTGCCAGGATGATGGACGCAGGAGTGTATGATGGATGGTAGGTTAAGCGCGGAGTGCACGCGGTAATGTCTTTTATTGCTAACCTGTATTCTTTATTCCTGTACAGATCGCGTTGGTCTTTCTGGTCGTGTGAAGATTTCCCCCCCAACCCCCTTTTTTTTCCTAAAACCCCCTTTTTTTTTCCTTAACGAAAACCTAAAAAAATATATATAACTGAAAAGAAAATTCGATCATTTGTCCTGTCGACCAAATTGTGTCGACCATTTGTCTGTCGACCATTTGTCTGTCGACCATTTGACTAGACACAGGTGCCTCCATGTTGGCTGCAGGCCTTCACAGAAAAAGTAGTCCCTTCATGACAATGTCCCAATCTGAACATGAGCCTGGTGCCAAAGGCGCCAGGACTGACTCCAGGAGAGTCTATGATGATAATGCAAGGCCCTAGGGGCCCCAAGTGAACCCTGAGTCCTAACCCTACCTGGCATGTGATCATGCCAGTGGGGCTTTTGGTCACAGGGCGTGACACACCACTGCTGAAGTTCCTAACTGTGACACTCCCTCACAGATTATGGGTGACATTGCTAAATCCGTTGTGCTATTTTGGGGACCGGTAATAAACTCCCAAGATATTACAAAATTGGCGAGGGTTTTAGAGAAAACCATCAATGAAACCACTGACATCCTATACAACATGACACTAGAGCAAAAGGCTATTAGATTAATGGCTCTTCAAAATAGGTTGGTGCTAGACATCATTCTAGCTGGGCGTGGTGGGGTGTGCAAAATGGTGCGATCTGCGTGTTGTGTTTTTATAACCGATTCTCCCCTACCATATTTAAGGCAATTAAGAAATTGCACACCTTAAGTACAGAAGTACACGTTCCAGGGGGAAACTGGGATGTTGGCACATGGTTCTGGGACTTGTTACGATCTTGGGGCTGGAAAACCTTTGTAGTTCTAATGGTGATCCTTGGCATTGTACTGTTTTGCTGCTGTTGCATACAGTGTCTTCCTGTCATTTGTTCTATGATAGGGGGAAGTTGTGCACAAGCAGTTGGTAAACTAGAACCTAAGACACATATGCCCGGAAAGATTACTAATGCCTTGGTAATGCAGCACATGGCTATAAAGGAGTTAATGGCGATCAATGTTTTTGAGGATAACGATTCAGGATGTTCTGACGATGATACATGGTTTTCTGATAATGCTAATTTTTGAGTAATGCTCTTGTCTTAGGCCAAAAGGAGGGTTTGTAAAAGTATATTTTGATTGAATACCATCTGAAAGAAAACATTGGCCTAAGCACATTCGCATCGCACTGTAAATCGCATTTGAATGAACCTGAAATAAACTGACTACGCCGCCATTTTAAGTTATCTGCCATTTTGATTAACTCCTGCTTTCTGTCTCATGTTAGAATTTGTGTTTTCGCCTCCAGCAGAGAAAAATGAACTCTGTACTCTGTCAATGTAGATAAACATGCTGAAGCTGCTAAAGTGGATTGTTTGTCCTGCATTAAGGAAATCTTGGAGTTAAACAAGAGCCGTGCTAATCAGTAATTTAGATGCCATTTGTACTAACAGTGTCTTCCCCATTCAAATAGCGAAACAGAATGATGGATAGCTGAACATGTGCTTTTGCAGAAATCTTTGTTTTCGCTCCTTGAAACTAAGCTGACTTTAAGTTTAAGAACAAATGGTAGACAAATATAAGTAAGTGAAATAAGGTCTGCTACCTTTGTGTCCAATGTTTGAAAAACATATGAAGTGTTTAACAGAAAACATCCAGCTATTCAAGAATGTTTTAACATGTATTAGTTATGTGGAAAGGCTATGTACCCAGGGTAAATGTGTTACACAAAGAGGGGCTGGACGATTTGTCTGGGATTGTGAGAAAAATGTATAAATACTCATGTTTTTGAAATGTCCAGCACTCTCTCATCTACCGGTGTCTGCTTAATGAAAAATTAATAAATTGCGGGGTGTTGAGAGCCAGACAGCTGTTCTGTTAAAATAAAGTGTACTTGTACCTTAGTACCCGTGACTGGCGTATTTCTATTATGTGGTATTAAGCCTCAATATTCTTTTAATCTTTCATCACGTTATATCATATTAATATTGCTAATTGTTTTTTGACTAATTCCAATTTTAATAATTATGTATAATATCTATGTATAAAAATGGAAAGGTTGATAACTTCAGACAAATCAATAAAAAACAAATTATACCTACAGAATGTGCAGACTGGTACTGGGACGAAGAAAAATGAAATCAGTGGAATGAAAGAGAAGAAGTACTGGGGAAAAAGGTGTAGGAGAACGACTGGAATGAAGAACTGGGGATAAGCAGAAGGATTCACATGGAGGACTCAGATGAAGGAGAAGGACTAGGATGAAGGACAAGGATGAAGTGCTAGGAGCAGGACTGTAGGAGAAAGAAGATGACTGAGATGAAGGAGACAGAGAAGGACTGGAATGAAGGGGATGGGCTTGTAATTAAGAAGAAGGAATGGGATGAAGGAGAAGGAGTGAGAGAAAGGAGAATAGAAAAGGCTAAGGTAAAGGAGGAGGAATGGCACAAGCAGGAAGAACAGGGATGAAAGAGAAGAACTGGTAAGAAAGAGGACTGTGTTGAAGGAGAAGGAGGTGGACTCGGACGAACGAGAAGTACAGGGACAGAGAAGAAGGGGGACTGTTCCAAGGAGAAGAAGGACTGGGACAAAAGAGAAGGCTGCTACGAAGGGTAAGTGGAGCAACTGGAATGGAGAAGGAGGAGTGGCAAGAAGGAGAAGGTTTGGCATGCAGGAGTAGGAGAAGGACTGGGTTGAAGCAGAAGATGGACTGGAATAAAGCTGAATAACTCAGAATAAGAAATAGGGTATAGGAGATGGACTTTTATGAAGGACTATGATTAAGATTTGGAAGTAGGACTGTGGCAAAAGAGAATGAGAGGGACTGAGGTGAAGCAGGGGGAGAAATACTGGGACCAGGGAGAAGAAATGGAATGAGGGAGAAGAACTGGGATGAAGGAGTAATACTGTAACAAAGGAGAAGGAGCAGGACTGGGAAGAAGGAGAAGGTCTATGGAAAATGAGAAGGAGAGGAACTGGAAAGAAGGAGAAAGAAAAGGAAAGGGACACATGAGAAACAGGATGACTTGATGCAGAAGAAGGACTTGGATGAAAGAGAAAGACTGTGATGATGGAGAAGGACTAATGAGAAAGAGTATGACTGGAATAAAGCAGGCAAATTACTGGGATACAGAAGAAGGAAAAGGGCTGAAACAAAGAGATGGACTGGGATGAAGAAGGTGAAGGACTGAGGAGAAGGAGATGGGCTGGGACAAAGGAGAAGTACTGGGACAAAGTAGAAGGGCTGGAATGAAAGAGGAGGGCTAGAACAAAAGAGAAGAACTGTGATGAAGCAAAAAGAGAAGCACTGGAATGAAGCGAAGAACTGGAAAAGGGGGACTGGATAAAGGAGAAGAAGCAATGGGGCAAAGGGGAAGGACTTGAATGAAGGAGAAGGATAAGGAGTGGAACGAATGAAAGGGTGAAGGGCTAGTATGGAGTAATTATATTTGTAATTGTAATTGTTTATTTGTAGAGCACTTATACACAAGTGAAGTGCTTCAAAGTGCTTCAAGCGGGAAGGGAACATGGGAGTACAGTCATCATTCTTAGGCCTTGAATATTTCAAATGAGTCCCAACAATAACTAGCATGCTAGGCCAGAGGCATATAAACTAGTGAAGTGCTTGACACAGAAGGAGGCGGGAGCAAGGGGGCAGGGGAGGGAGAGGAGCATACAGGTCAATAGAACATTGGCCTGGCCAACATTTTTGGATTGCTTGGTAGTTGGTCATCAGTACGCATATGCATGGGTATTTAAAGCACGGCCCAGATAGGGGGGGGAGACAGAGGGAAGACTGGAGAGACAATCTTGCAAGGCCTAGAACATTCAATGTCAAGGAATGTGCAAGTGCGCAAAACAGGAAGTGCAAAGGAGGGGAAGGAGGACAAGTGCACCACGTCTAGCAGGGGCCCGGGTTAAGTGCAGAGTGGGTGCCCCTCTCATGGAGCATATTGCAGTAGTGCCTGGCTAAGTGCGGGGGCCCAGAGGCAAGTGCAGGACAGGCATGGGAGCCTGGGACCTTTGAGGCTCTGGAGTTGCACCAGGCGACCAGTCAGCTAACTGTGCAGGTTTGAGAAGAAAAGGAGGGCGGGAAGTAAATGAGGAGAAAGGAATTTAGCAGCAGAGAGGGAGAGAGAAGAAGGAGGAGAAGAGGTAGGTCTTGAGGAGTTTCCAGAACTTGAGAAGGTCAGGCTCAAGACAGAGAGAGGTAGGTAGGCTGTTCCAGAGGGAGGCACCAGCAAAGGATAAGGATCTACCCGCAAATCTCTGTTTGGAGAAACGCCTCACCCGCAGAGAGTTGGAGGAGGCTGAGCGGAGAGCTCTAGAAGGAGAGTATTTTGGAAGAGAGAGTTGTAGATAGTGAGGGTCCCGTCCCCAGAAAGCCTTGTGGACTATGCAGAGGGACTTGAACTTGATCCTTGCAGCCACAGGGAGCTAGTGGAGTAATTTCAGCACCAGAGAGATGCGGTCCCTGGGCTTGAGGCCAAGGATAAGTCTTGCAGTTCTGTTCTGGATAAGTTGCAAAGGTCAGAGAGTAGAAGTAGGAAGATTGAGAAAGAGACTATGGCAGTAGTCCAGTCTGGAGAGAACCAGGGCTCTGGAGACAGTGAGCCTCTGGGGGGACATGAGAAAAGGAAGAATACCTCTTAGGAGGTGCAGCTGGTAGTGAACCTTTTTGGACATGTCCGAAGATGACCCCCAGGTTTTTTGACTCACTGGTAGGTGGGGGTGCAAGACCAAGGGAGGCCAGCCAGAGTGAGAGCGGGAAAGTGGGAACAGGGGTGTCTATGAGGATGATCTCTGTCTTGCAGACAGTCAAGAATGAGCGAGAAAGAGGAAGAGGCCGAGGGTAGCCTGAAAGAGAGCTGTGTGTCATCTGCCTAACACTGAAAGTTGGAAGTGAAGGCAAAGATTATGTTGGCCAAAGGATCCATGTAGACATTTAAAAACCAGGGGGATAGATTAGATCCCTGAGGGACACCACAAGTAGAGACAATGATGGTGGAGGGAAAGGACTTAAGTTCCACCTGGGAAGGACGGTCACAGGGAAAAGACACAAGCCACGCCAGGGCCTGATCTTTGATGCCCAGAGTATCCTGGAGATGGGTGATCAGGATGTTGTGGTTTACAGTATCAAAAGTAGAGGAGAGGTCAAGGAGAATGAGGACAGAGGGAGAGTTACCGTCAAGGTTTGAGAGCAGGTCTTCACGGGTGCTCAGAAGAGCAATTTCCATGCCTCTGGATGTTCTAAATCCAGACTGATAGTCATGGAGACAACCAACAGATTCAGTTTGGATGGTAAACTGAGAGAAAGCCAGCTTCTCAAGGAGTTTGCCCAGGAAAGGAGTGGTGGAGATCGGGCGATAGTTAGCTGGAATAGAGGGGTCAGTAGAGGGTTTTGTGGGCAGAGGGTGCACAAGAGAATGTTTGAAGGAAGTGGGGAAAACTCCAGTGGCAAAGGAGAGGTTGCAAAGGTCTGCCAAGGCTGGACCTAGAGAGTCAATGTTGTCCTTGATGGTTTTGGAGGGGCTAGGTCCACCTGTTTGGAGGAGGCTTTCATAGGCTGGACTTTTCTAGAAACCTCCTCAGGTGTGACAGGGGAGAGGGAGGAGAGAAGGGGGAAGTGGTGAGGGTGGCCAATGGGGGCCCAGGAGATGATGGTGCATGAATGGGTGAGGAGGAGAGAGAGGAGAGGATGTCTTGCGTTTTGGCTGTGAAGTGTGCAGCCAGGGCATCACAAATGGCCTGGGTGGGTACAATAGAGGATGAGGTAGTAGTTGGGTTGGCCAGCTCCTTACAGACTTTGAAAAGTTTGGCCGTGTTGTTGGCTTCCGTGGAGATGCAGGCTTGAATATGGGCTCTTTTCTTGAGCCAGATGCTGCGCCTATATTGCCTTTGCAGAAGGCGGCAGGCCAGCTTGTCAGAGGGTGCACCTGAAGATCCCCACATCCGTTCTGCTGCTCTACAGTTGCGTTTAAGGTCAGCCATATTAGCATCAAACCAAGAGTTGCATTTTTTGAGAGGCTTCAGTCAGATGCTCATGTCAGGGGCAAGGATGTCGAGAGTATTGGAGATGGAAAGGTGTAAATTAGAGAGGGCGTGTCAGGATGGGAGTCAGCCATAACAGCGGGAGGACGGGAGTATGCGGAGGCAAAGGCAGCCACTGACACTTTTTTCATGGGTCCGAAGACCTTGTGGGAGGCGGTGCCAGTGCTAAAGGAGAAGAGAGCTTCAAGTGAGAGGAGAGAAGAGAGTGGTCTGTCCATGAGAGTGAAGTAGTGAGAGGGGTACGGTTAGGGAGAATTCTCATTTATGGCTAATTTCCCTTACCTAGTGAGTCCCTCAGCAGTTTTGCTGGATTTCTGGAGTTTATTTTTTCCACCTGGTAAGAGTGTGAGCCTTTTTCCCACTCTTACATGTGTTTTGCCATGTGTATTTCTACTGTTTATTTGATCTTGGGCTCTGGCGCTGCACCACTCCATGAGTCCCACATTTTGTGTGTGTTACACAGCACCTTCAGTGCAGTGACACAGGGTTGTCTTTGAGACATCCCACTGACTCCATTTGTCTGGGGCTGACTACTGTCCCCCAGAAACATGTAAAGTTGCCATTAACTTTATATTGTCACTTTAAACTACAGACCCAGTACACCCCATCCTACATGGAGTATTGGAAAGGGTTACTTCCTACCCCTTTTGTCTGTGCCTCTCTGAGCTTTATTTTGCTCTCTTGACTGACAGCCAGGCTGTGTGAATGGGGGATTTTGGCATAAAAGGCAGGACTCTTGGGCTGGAAGTCACAGTCACCACTGGAACTGCAAAGAACCGAAAAGAAGCGAAGAAGAAGACGGCTGCTGCAACTCCCGAGTCCCGGTGAAGCCCTGCTGCAGTCCTGAGCTATCTACCCTTCAACGACAAGAGAAGATCCAGTCCGGAGTCTTCTTCCCTTGAGCCTGGTGGGATCAACCAGCTCACCTTCCACAGCCAGAGGATCCCCTTCTTGGTCCAAATCGCTGCACAGAGCTGTAGTGATCCGGATAGCCATCTGAAGAGCCTCTCCTGTTTTAAAGGAGCGCACCTTTTATCCACCGTTGCTTCGCTGCTGCTGGCCTCATCCCTGGGTAGTGCAGATCGCTCCAGACGTCCTACTTCTCGTTCCCACGACTGAAGCTCCATGAACCGTGAGTATGCAGGAAATACCAGGAACAACTGCCGTAGCACCAGCTTTTCTTCAAACGAATAAGGTACTGTGTCCAACTTCAAGGAATTGGGGTGAACCCTTTCTCCTCACCCAAGGCTTGCCCTTGTCTTCCTTCCCTCTTATAACTTTTGCTTCCCTTGTGACAAAATCCAAGTACTCCTGGCATTTTCGAATCGTGAACTGTTCTAACCTTGTGCTCCTCGACAACAGGACCCTGTCCCATTTGACACTGACGCAGGCCTATTGACTTTTATCTACGTTTTAGAAAGAGTCCTCGGATTCTAGCTGTCTTGTGTTAATTCATGTGCTAAGTGTGTTTGACTACGGTAACATATATTCTCGCGGGTACGTCTTTCTTTGGTAAGACCGAACTGTCATTACTGTCAAAAAGTGATCATGTATTAACCCACGGTAACGTCTTTGTTTCACAACACCGGTCTGTCAAATCCAAATGTACTTACCTTGAATTGATCTGCACAAGGGGAATTGGTTGTGTGTAGTATATTTGAAGTGTGGTTTTAATTTAATAGAAGTGAAGTGTTTTGTGAACAGATGGTCTAAAAATAAATGTACTTTTACTTTTTAACCCGAAACCTTGAGTCACAGTAATTGTAGTCCTTTGTGTAATCTCTACTACTGCTCATTTGCTCTTGAGATAAGTCTGGCTGCTCAGCCATTGCTACCACTTTTTCTGTGTAGTACAGGCTTGTACCAAAGGTGAAATTGTACTACCACTTGTAGTCTTAATTGTGTGTAGTGGTCCCATAGGGCACTGCACAGGGTTCTGCCTAACAGGTAGAGAGAGGGATGTCTGTGGAGATGAGAGCATCCAAGGTGGGGCCGGCAGTATATGTCGGACCAGAGGGTAGGATGGAGAGAGAATGAGTCGCATAGGTTGCGGAACACTCTTGAGGAGTCAGGAGAGTCAAGATGGATGTTAAGATCCCCCAGCAGGAGGAGTTGGGAGGCAGAGGAAAAGAGAGAAGATGCCAAGTCAGCCCATTCTGAGAGGAAGAGGGTGGACTGGCCTGGCGGCCGATGGAAGGTGGCCAGCATAAGAGAGGAGACAGGAGAGAGAGAGAGAGCCTGCCGCCCAGGCATTCGAAAGAGGAATAGTCCTGAGTTGGAATAGTAGAAGCTGGGGTCCACCCTGGAAAGATCAGGGCAACAGCCCCTCCTGGTCTGTTGGGCCTGGGCTCAGAGAGGATCTTGTAGCCTTCAGGGATAAGTGTGTCATACTCGTGACAGAGCTCTCCTTAAACCTGGTCTCAGTGAGAGCAAGAACATCAAGGTCTATGTGTTCAAGGAGGTGGCAGATGTCAGGAGTGGTTGACTGTGGAACAACAGTTAAGTGTGGCAACGTGGAGAAGATTACCATTTTTGAGGGACTTACGGGGGTAAGAAGGGGCAGGGGTCCACCCCATAAGTGGTGAGTGTGCCAAAGAGATAGGGGCAAGAGAAGGCAGAGGGGCAGAAGGGAGTTCAGGCAAGGGAGCCTGGGCAGTAGCAGATGGCCAGGGGGCCAGTGAAGTAGGGGCCACAGAGGTCAGGGGAGCCCCAGATGCATCGGCAGTGGGTGTCAAGGGCACATGAGCGGTAGAGGCTGATATTGATGTTAGTGATGTGTGTGAGGGCAAGTGAGCCAGGAAAGAAGAAGATGCCCAGGGCTCCATAGTGAGACAGGCGGTGCGGCCAGGTGCAGGCAAGGGAGCCGGGGAGCCTGTAGGAGTAGTTGGCAAGGGAGCCAGTCGTGAGAAAGGTGGAAAGTTGATAAGGCGAGGAAGGAGCCTATCAAAAAGAAGGAGGTTGGGTTGAGACCCTTGTACCAAGACGTTACCATTTTGATAGACATTAATGATGAATATGGAGGTGAAGGAGGTGGCAAGAAGGACCTCGCAGCGGGTGCCACCATTGATGTGTGAGGAAGAGTAGGGAGAGAGCAGAGCAACCATATGAAGAGTCCGTAGGTCGGGAGACGGAACGACAAAGAGGATGTTGGTGAGAGTCTCTCTGGCGGAAGCATTGACGTAGGTGTCAGCGATAGGAAGGCCTGGGTTGGAGCCAAGTGTGTCCTTCTTGAGTTTCTTCCTGCCAGACTTGGTGAGGAGTGAAAGGTAGGAGATAGAGAAACCATTTGTGAAGATATGAGGGATGGAGATCCCCATGAGCGGCAGAGAGCGTGCTACACTTAACCCGGATGAGCAACTGAGACATGTGGGAGGGAGTTGCCAGAAGGGTGCAAGCGAACAAGGAAACACAATAGGATGGGCATAAACAGTGGGAGCTAAAGGTGAGGGGGGTACAAGGTAGCAAAGGACCACAAACAAAGAGCGTGGTCAGTAAGTAGGATGTTAGCTAGCAAAACAAACAAATGCAGGATGTGAGCACACCTAAATTCGGTTTTCTTAACAGTGACAATTAATTAAAGCAAGTGGAAAGCACACCTAAATTCGATTTTTCAAACAGTGACAATTAAACCAAGTGGAAAGCACCCCCAAATTTGTTATTTTTCAAACAGTGACAATTAAAGAAAGTGGAGAGCACACATACATTCGATTTTTTCAAACAGTGACCATTAAAGCAATTTAAGCAAGTGGAAGGCACACCCAAAGGATTATAGTGGTACAGGTATTACCGTACAGCAGTGCAGAGGTGTGGGCAATGTGGCGGGAGCTCGGGAAGGGAAGGAGTGGGATTAAGAGGTAAAAGTCCACAGAGGGAACAAAGTAAACAGATATAGGGCAGTGGGAATGCCTGGAAGGCAGTGGGTAGAAGTCGGGGAGAGATGAGGCAAGCCATCTGGCAATAGTCAGTACTCACTAAAAAGGCAGGAGGCATGCCTCAGTCCAGGGGTGCTAGCTTGCAATGCTAGTAGGAGAAGGACTGGGATGAAGCAGAAGAAGGACTAGGAAGAAGGAGAAGGACCTGTATGGATGACTATTATGAAGGACTGGCAGAAGGACTTGGACAAGGGAAATAGAGAAGAACTAAGATGAATGAGAGGGAGAAGGACATGAACAATAGAGAAGGATTGGGAAGACTGAAAAGAACTGTGATTGAAGAAGACAGATTGGGACGAAGGAGAAGGTCTGGCAAAGGAGAAAGAGAAGGACTGGGACAAAAGAGAAAGAGAAGGGCTGGGACAAAGAGTAAAGAGAAGCACTAGGTTACAGAAGAATAACTGGGATTAGAAAGAAGAAGGACTGGGATGAAGGAGAAGGACTGAGATACAATGCAAAATAGCTGTGACAAAGGAGAAGGACTGTGATGAAGGGGAAGGACACAGAAGGATGACTGGAATGAAGAAGGATAGTTACTGGTATGCAGAAAAGGGAGAAAGACTGTGACCAAAGAGAAGGACTGGAACAGATAAGGAGAAGGACTGGAGTGAAGAAGAGGAAAGACTGGGATGAAGAAGGAGAAGGACTGGAATGAAGAAGGAAATCGACTGGGTGAAGGACTGGGACAAATCAGAAGGACCTGTACGAAGAAGAAGGACTGGGATGAAGAAGGACTTCGACACAATGGGACAAAGGAGAAGGAGAAGAACTGGGATGCAGGAAAGGGAGAAGGATTGGGACAATGATAGGGAAGAATAACTGGGGCAAAGGAGAAGGAAGACCGTAATGAAGAAGAAGGCGAAGCTCTAGGATGAAGAAGACTGAGAAAGATTTCAGTGAAGGGGAAGGACTGGGACAACGTAGTCAGAGAAGCACTGGGATCAAGGACAAGGCCTGGTTTGAGGTGAAGGAGTAGGCCTATCATAGGACATTACATGTAAGGTGAAAGAGCATGTCCCCCCTAATATGCCCAAAAACTCCTTAAATGCCAAGCATGGGCCATTGACACATATACACCCCTTCCCTTAAGTCCTCCCCCCCTGCCCTGGGATTGTACAGGGTAGCAGCTAAAATGATCTACCCTGGCATGTAACTATATGTAAAAATGGTGTACATTTAGAACATAGGACCCCTTGAAAAAAGGTCTATTGCTAAACCTACTATTCCCTACTGTCTAGTAGCCATCCCCCACAGCGAACTACAGCAAAGGAGTGAGGTTTGAGGGTCTACAACCAACATATAACTTATGCATTGGTCTCTTTGCTTTGGGCTAGCCAAACTAGGGGAGCATGGTCTGTGGCTAGCACTTATTTTCTTCCAGGCAAGTAGGATCTTAGTGCTTCCATACCCACATGATGGCATGTGATTCTAGTTCTATATTTGCATAATTGAATTTTCTGGGAACTAGTTTGTGACATATGAAGAGGATAGGTTGTTCTACCCTGTTGCAGACCTGGAAGATGTTCATCCCCTTCATCATAGTCATTCACCTTTGTCATAGACCTTCTGCTTTGCAATAGACACCCTCTTAATCCTAATCTGATGGTGTCAGTCACAGTCTCTTAGTTACAGTCAGAGACTCTGTGTCTTTGCCTCTCACTCCCTATCGCTTCATCTGTCTTTTCTTTTCCCTCGCCATGTGTCCCTCTTTATCACTCTGCCTAACTTTGTATAACTTGGTCTCTTGCTTGCTATCTCTCTCTCATCATCATTATCATTGTGCAGCAAATACCAATACAATGTAAAGTGTGTCATGGTCCACTAGATCGAATACGGCAGACAAGTCTAGTAGCAAAAGGATGCATCATTTGCCTGCATCTCTTATGGCGTCCATCTGGATTTTCAGGTTGAGAAGTGCCGTTTCGGTACTGTGATTGGGCCGAAATCCAGATTGTCTAGCTCCTAAGAGCTGGTGTTGTTCGAGATGGGATTGAATCTGGGTGTAGGTTATTTTGTAAATTATCTTCAGCAAGAAAGGGGCCGTAGTTATTGGTCGGGAGTTAGTAGGGACTGTTGAGTCCAGGGATGCTTTTTTCAAAAGAGGGGTCACCCATGCTTCTTTTACACTAGCTGGGACCGTGTTTGTATTGAACGAGGCATTAACAAAGTTAGTGATGATGGGGGTGAGTGTAGGGGCACATAGTTTGACTAAGGGGGCTTGGAGGTTATCCCCTTTACAGTTAGGTGCTTTTAGTTTGGAGATTTTGTCTAGCACTAGATCTTGAGTAACAGGAGTGAAATTGAATAGCACATTGACATTGTTATTAATTATGTCAAAAGTAGTAGAAGGTTTGGGTTTGTTAGCCAGGAGCTTTCTTTTTGTCGTAATTTTATTTTGGAATTTTGGAAGTAAGCGTATTCTGAATGGTGGTCACTGAAAATTGTAAAAAGCTCTTTGGAGTTCGAGGCAGCATCACTAATGCGAGTATTAAATGCGTTGGCATTTTGATTTATAATTGTTTGTTTGTTTGTTTGTTTGTTTGTTTGTTTGTTTGTTTTTTTATTATTTATAATGCACGGACGTACCCAAGGGTATCAGGGCGCAGCCTTTACAAGAATTTGCGAAGCTTAGTTACAAAATATAAAATGTACACATTGACAATGGGTATTATATACATAGCATCAATGAGGCAAACAGGCATTATATACATGAATACAAGTAGGCACACGCAGTTACAATGTGTGCGGATAGCACGAAGGGGATGGCCTTGGCACTTAGCTATCTTGGTGGGCCTTCGACTTCAGCCATGAAACTACCTTGGATCGGAAATTCTGGTAGGGCATGCCTACTCTGAGGATGGGAGGCAAGGAGTTCCACAGTTTGGCTGCTTTCACCGGGAAACTGTTGCCCCCTATGGTGGCAAGTTTGAAGTTTGGGACAGAGAGGCAGTCTTTGTATGCAGTTCTGAGGGGTCTCAAGGAGGCTTGTCTTTGGAATCTGTTAATCAAGTAGGTTGGGGCGGCATTGTTAAGAGATTTGTGGGTAAGTGATGCCGTTTTTAAGAGAATTTTGTCTCTAGTGAAAAGCCAGTTGCTCTGTTGGCTAAATTCTGAAATGTGCTCTCTTCTGGGGATGCCTAGAGCTGCTTTTTCTTTCTTTTATTCTGGAGGGTTCATAGCTTGCTAGTGGTAGCCTTGGATGATCCCAGGTAAAGGGTGTTACAATAATCAAGGTGGGATAATATAAGGGCTCTAGCGAGTGTGAGGCAGCTAGTATCTGACAGAAATGTTTTGGCTGTGCGGATTAATTTACACGTGTATGCAGAGGAAGATGCCAGGGAACTCACTTGTCATTTGAAGGAGAAGTTAGAATACAAGTAGAATCCCAATGTTGTGACCTCCTGTCCAACTTTGATGTTGTTTCCATCTATCATGAAGGAGTTATAGGCCGGGCCAAGTTTCTTTAAGCTAGACGTGGTACCAGGACGATAAGCTCCGTTTTATCATCATTCAGGCATAGTCCATGAGTGGCCATCCATGCCTGAATGATGATATACACCCTATTTAGCAAGGCCAAATCCTTTCCATAATCTCCAGAAAGCGGAAGGAGGATCTGGGTATCATCTGCGTAATTAGTGTAGGTGATACCGAGATGATCCAAATAATCAAAAAGGGGCTTGGTAAATATGTTGTACAGTGTGGGGGAGACGCAGGAGCCCTGTGGGACACCATAGGTGATGGGTATAGGGTCTGCTGCAGCAGTAGGAGAAAAGACCCTCATGGGTCTTCCGTTAAGGAATGAGGTGATCCAGGTAATGGACTCGGGAGAGGAGTGTGCTGAAGTGTGGAGGTGTGAGCATAGGACAGAATGGTCAACCAAATCGACAGCTGCAGATTGGTCGAGGAGGAGGAGTAAGGCAACTTGCCCCTTGTTTCTGAGTGTATCAATCTGAGCTTTCAGGTCAAATTGCTGCTTTGTATATTTTATTGGCTGCTAGGAATTCATTGGCTGAGTCTGTTGTGAGCATTTTTTTATGGATGTGTGCTAAGGATCGTTTTGTGCGCCTGAGTGATATTAGGTCATCATTGAACCAGAAGCTCGTACGTTTGTCTTACTTGTGGTAAATGTCTGCCAGGCAACTGGGGTTGTCACTTGTTGATGTGTTAGTTAATAGAGCTTCTTTTAGGATAGGGGAAAGGTTGTCTGCTGTTAGCTTCCGGATGTTTCTTGTTTCATAAGTGTCCTCTATCTTGGGAGTGGGAAGGCATTTCTCATTACTGCTTAGTGTAAAATTGTTAATGTGATGATCTGTCTAGTCAAGAGGTACAATAGAGTCGATTTATATCTGAGAATTTAAGGTGAGTATCCAATCGAGTACTCTTCCCTTGTTGTGGGCAGGAGCATTCACTAGTTGTGTGAAGTTCATATCTTTGAGGGCAGCATGGAGGGCATCTGCTTTATGATCTTGCTTATCATTAAATCCTAAATTGATGTCACCAAGGATGATGAATCTGGTATTGGGTTTAATCTAAGGAGTTAGGAGACGAGGGATATCTAGATCTGGGTAGGTATTGCTATTGGGTGATCTGTAAATAACCAGAATGTTGGTTGTTATTTTTGGGTTAGATGTAATTTTAGCCATAAGAAGTTTGTAACCTTCTATTGCTTCGAGGGGGCAGGACCTGATTTGCACATTGGTATTGGCTATTAAGGCCACACCGCCTCCATGTGCATTAGGTCTATCGGTCCTAAGGATGTTGAATCCTGCTGGGATAGCTAGAGCTAGTAGGGGGCCTGATGGTTGGTGCAGCCAGGTTTCTATAACAACTAAAAGCTCCAGTTGTTGATCGATGATGATATCGTGGATCTCAATGGTATGGGCTCAGAGTGAACGTGCCTTAATGAGGGCGCCCTTAATGCTAATCGGGAGTTCTGGTGGAGTAAGGGTCAGTGACTGTATTGCTTTATTATCAAGGTGTTGTTTGGCCGCAGCCTTAGGTGTTGTCTTAAGTTGTTGTGACTCAAGGGGAGAGTTTGAACTATAAGGCTTTAGGATGGTCAGAGGCGGCTTAATGCGTAGATGGGTATATGCAGTGCAAGACCTTAATCTGTTCAACCTAAAGTTGCCCTGGATGGGGTATGTGTGTGGTTAGGGTTGTGCGAGATGGCGTTAGAGCTGGGTGATATGGCAAGTGTGTCCATGTTGTTAAGTGTATGTTCTGGTGTCATTTTAGGGATGGTGGTGGTTGGCATTAATTCATTAATGGTGATGGTACTTCGAGTACTTTTTTGTCCTGGGTCAGTAAGAAGGGTGGTGCGGTGGGTAGAAATGGGTTGGGGCATCGGATGGGATGGTGACAGTAACAACCGATTCTGGTGAGGCCGTTTCCCTGGGTAATGAAGGCCCCTCCTGTGCAAGGTAGGGTGTCCTTTATTATACAAAATGGGTACATGGTGGCGATTAAAAAGCCTAGCATGATTATGTAGTAGCTGGTAGTGGTACTATGTCAAGGTTATGTGACCCAAAGATCAGAAGAGGCACCTAGTTGTAGGGTACTTTGCAGTTAAGGGATAAAACAGACGAACCCTTAAACAATTATTACCTTTAGATTGAAGTCATATTGCAGTTTTAGTGATGTAAGCTAGACAAGGTTTATACATTAAGCAAGCAAGCAACAGAGGCACATATGATGTTAGCAAGGTGGTGCAGCTGTTGCAGTCACTGACTGGTTAGGAGGAGAGCGGGTAATTACACTAGGCAATGTAGAGAGCACTAGAGCATACGTAAACACTGAAAGCAATGTATAAATTGGATCAGTGGGCAATGTCGACGGTGAGACACAAAGAACCGTGTTGCAGTGTGTAGATCGGTGGGCATAGTGTTGGCTAGGCTAGGAATAGAGATAACAATAGGTGAGGTCGGCACATGTATGAAAGTTATATGAGAATGGTTGATCGAAGGCTCGACAGCAGGTAATATTACATTGGGCACGGCAGGAATATAAGCAGACAGTGTTCTTATTTGTTCATAATCTGATCATTTTCGGGTGTGGAAGAAGAGACGTACACCCCTGTGGTCCGATGTCATTGCGGGTATATGGGGTTGGGCTATTAGGAGCCTGGACACGATGCTTACTGCTGCGGATCATTTGATGCTGCTGCCACTCCATAACGAGAGCTACAGACTGGTGACACTTCGAAAGAGACCTTCTGCCTCAAAGTGGGAGGGCTTCAGCCCTCCCCAGCCAGGGGCTGGCTACGCCCATGCAGCCAGGTCAAGTCAACAAAACCCAAAATTTTGGGAGGGGGCTAGAGTCCAATCCGCTCAATGGTGTTGCACCCTACCTGTCTTTCACTGAAGTCCTGTTAAAAACAAACATTGGTAAAGCCAACAGTTTTGGCTTGTGCATAAGTATTATGCATTTGCCAGGCACTGCTATTAGATGCTCAGGTACTCAAACCAGTTTGCACCTGCTACCATCAACGGCCAGTTAATACCAATACAGCAGTTCCTTTACCATGCCTACATGAAAGCCCAAACTGTTAGGATTGCCAATGCTTGTTTTGCTTTACTCATGTTGCACAGGACTGTGCATCAAGGTTAAAGCAAACATACTACTTGGCTAAATTGGCCCACATTGAATTTAGGCCAATCGAGCCAGTAAGAAAACTTATGGTGCACAGTCAGCCTGAACATAATTTCTGTGGAATGGCATGTTTACTGGCTGGGAGGGCGTACATGGTAATAATGGCATATATTGGTGCAGCCTGCATGGACCACATGGGAACAACCAGCATGAATATATCTTTATACTAGCATATGTTGTGTGGGAACAACCAGCATGAATATATCTTTATACTAGCATATGTTGTGTGCAACGATGGCATGAAATGTATTGGAAAATGTTCCTGTGCACGGTTGGTGACTTGCAACTATTGGGTTTTTCCTTGTGCTTCCATACAAAACCAATTGCAAACTGTATGGATTTCTACCCAATTTTACAAAGAAAGGGCTGTAAAATGCATAATTGTAAGCCAATGTTTCAAACATTTTCTTGGGAGTGAGACATCCCCTCAAATAACCCGTTTGGTTTGGGCACCCTCACTGTGCTCTGCCGATCCTGTATAACTGGCACAAACATTTAAGCCTCTTCAGTTCAGAAATTCACCAGCCTCCACTGTACATCATCCATCTGTCACTGTGTATGATGTGTGTTTTAATTAGCACACAGTGGCAGGTTGCTCCTTAATTCTGGCGTCATGCACCACATGCTGTCATGCCATCCTAAATATGTTTATGCCTATGATACAAAGGTTAGTCTGGCATAACACCTTTCTTCAGTAGAGAAATCTAACTTTGCTGTAGTTGATTTGCAGTTGTAATAATAAACCATATTTGGGTTCCTCCACACAAACTCAAGGGGAGATTTCTTGAGTCCCCTGTTTGAGAAGGTGCTGCCGCTGGTCCAGTGCGTGACATCAAAAGGGGGCCTCACAAAATGTTTTGCCCCGGGCCTCACCACAGCTTGTGACAGCCCTGTATGAAGGTTTGGGGCAGGGCTTGTTTCAGCACAAGATACCAAATGCCTTGTATGCTATATCACATTTTAAGCTTTCAGCATACAGCCCCTTACGAATATTCACTTCAGCCCAGAATTATTTCATAGCCAACCTTTGCTCTATTTCCATTGCAACCAGCACCGCACCCCCCCCCCCCCCAGTGAGATGAAATGAAAAAAAAGAGATGTGTAGATCTGAACGTTGCTTTCAAATCCACGAATAGGGAGTCGTTTTTGAAGTCGCTAAGAGAAAGCCTGAGGGAAGGTTACATGAAGATACTAAAGGTGCTTCACATTGATAGATACGGCCACTATAGGACATCATTTGTAATGATTGCATTTCCAAGAATCTGGCTATTTAGGAGAGCACAACAAAGGCAATGATGATGGACCCAGCTAAATGCCACAGGTGCACTTTTTGCGCATTGCATAGCTGTTCAGAGGCAGTATCTAACTATGACTACCTGGATGGCCACCAAACAGGGTGGCTGCCTCAGTTAAAAAGTAGTGTGAATACATTTGATCTATCTGCCAGCAAAGCTCTGAGTTTCAATTTCTCCTTTGCGCCTACATGAGAGGGCAAGAGCCCTCTCCGAACGAGACCGGTGCGCTGCTGCACAAGATGCCGCCCCTGATCCACTCCACGATGTCAACATATCCGGCATGGGATCCTCATAACTAGAGGTAACCCTCTCCCCGCTACTAGCCGTAGCAGAAGCGCGCAGCAACGTTATTAACATCAGGTTCGAAGCTGCACTACGTTTATTTTGAAATTTGGCACCATTCCCAAGATGTCTGCTCAATTCCCCTAACCGCAATAGGTTAGTGAAGCATTCGAGCCCCTCGCCAGCTTCTTTCTGATTGGCTGCCCGACTGTGCATTTAATCCAATCACCGTGACTGGAAGGCGGAGGCCGGCCGACCCACCACAAGCAGCCGGCCAGCCACGCTGCCCCATTCAACCACACTGCTAACTTGAGTACCATTCTGCCACAATTGTACATTATTTCTAAACTTTCTGGTTCACATGAGTCGCACACGCCGATAGTGCTAGTGTCCAGGCTCCTAATAGCCCAACCCCATATACCCGCAATGACATTGGACCACAGGGGTGTACGTCTCTTCTTCCACACCCGAAAATGATCAGATTATGAACAAATAAGAACACTGTCTGCTTATATTCCTGCCGTGCCCAATGTAATATTACCTGCTGTCGAGCCTTCGATCAACCATTCTCATATCACTTTCATACATGTGCCGACCTCACCTATTGTTATCTCTATTCCTAGCCTAGCCAACACTATGACCACCGATCTTCACACTGCAACACGGTTCTTTGTGTCTCACCGTCGACATTGCCCACTGATCCAATTTATACATTGCTTTCAGTGTTTACGTATGCTCTAGTGCTCTCTACATTGCATAGTGTAATTACCTGCTCTCCTCCTAACCAGTCAGTGACTGCAACAGCTGCACCACCTTGCTAACATCATATGTGCCTCTGTTGCTTGCTTGCTTAATGTATAAACCTTGTCTAGCTTACATCACTAAAACTGCAATATGACTTCAATCTAAAGGTAATAATTGTTTAAGGGTTAGTCTGTTTTATCCCTTAAGTGCAAAGTACCCTACATCTAGGTGCCTCTTCTGATCTGTGGGTGACATAACCTTGACATAGTACCACTACCAGCTACTACATAATCATGCTAGGCTTTTTAATCGCCACCATGTACCCATTTTGTATAATAAAGGACACCCTACCTTGCACAGGAGGTGCCTTCATGACCCAGGGAAACGGCCTCACCAGAATCGGTTGTTACCGTCACCATCCCATCCCATGCCCCAACCCGTTTCTACCCACCACACCACCCTTCTTACTGACCCAGGACAAAATAGTACTCAAAGTACCAATGCCTATCCATGCGATATCAACAGACTAACTTTGATAAAGCCAAAGTCTTAATTTCTGGTCTCAGCTTTTATATGGCCCACCTTTCCAGAGATTAGCATAGCATTATGAAAGTAAAGCGCCTCTGAATTGGGGTGAAAGGTACGACTAGTGGCCAAAGGGAAGGTGAAATTGCTATTCAGCTTCCTAGCTGGCTCAGGGTGTTGGGAGGGAAGTGGGAGCAGGGCTGGTTGACGATGTGCCAGGGCTGGTGGGGGCCCATTTCTTTGCGATGTGTGTGGGCCACCCCAGGCCTTACAGATTGGAAAAATAAACCAAGGCACCTGTGGAGTGATTAAATCAATAATTAAGTCAAAGTAATACAGTGAGGTGGTTAAAAGATGCAGATTATCAGTAGGTGTCTGTGTCATAACTCTGGCAACATGGGGGCAGCTGCCTGGGGGCCCATTTCAACGGCAAAAGCTGAAAGACCCAGACGCCATCCCTCAGTGGGGAGACCGACAGCGCCATGGGTTTATTGGCCTCACATTGGCCCCACTCACTATTCACTTTAAAAACTGTCATCCAGCCCCTGCCGGCTGACCAACAGAGCTGTGGCCAGATAGAACAAGACACAGACATTAAACAGAGCCTGGGCTTCGCTGTTAAAAGGCCCTGAAATTACTAGCATAAAACATTTCACTGTTAGCACCTGCATTCACAAACATTCATTTTTAGGTAACTGAAATTGTGATGTGGGGTTAGCCCTTGCATGCCAGGGTAGTGATTGGAAGGGAATTTGTTACATGAGATATCTCTTTCTCACAGGTTCGGAAATGAGGGAGAGAGTTAGCTGCTTATAACATTGAAGCTTCATCAGAATAGTCTAATTCGAATGTGAAAAGATATTAGATGTGCCCACACAAGTAAGTTTGCCCACTCCGTCACCCCCCCCCCAAAAAATGTAGTCTAGGTGCACCTCTGATGCCATGACCCCACCCCTTAATTAAGTGGCCCGCAGGTCGTCTAAATTTAGGAGTGGGGTTGGCGCACACACTCACATACAACACTTTCACCCATGCATTCATCCACTAGTCACGCAACTCCTTGCATGCACTCATACATAACACCAAACACAGCATGGACACAAACATAAACACCAACACACAAGCGCACATTCATGCACATATACATACTCATTTAATTTAAATACACATATATACTACACATATATACACATTTAAATTAAAATAAAAAACACTTACCTTACCTCCAAGCACCCCTGAAAAGCCCTAGCACAACCACGGGGGACCGGATGGCCCTCACTGCGACACGTAGACATGCTGCCTGACAGGAAAGAACTCCTCTCCTATCAGTCATCATGTTCACGCAACGTCAGCAACGAGAGTCCTTTCTTGTCATTCAGCATGTCCACATTGTCAGCTGAATAACGATAGGCAGCAGAGCTCGCTTCTGAGCCCTGCTGCCTCCCATTATTTTGCTGTTTGTTGCAGAGCCAAACGGCTTCTCAACAAACAGCAAAATCATTTCAGGGCAGAGAGGAGACAGCACAGTCCCCCGTGTAGATAATGGACACGGGAGACTGTGCTGCCTTCTATTTAGGAGAGGAGGACGCGAGGCCCCCTGCAAGCGCAAGGCCCAGGGCAGTTTGCCCCTCCTGCCCCCCCTCGTGACGGCCCTGCCTTCATATGGAAATGTGTTGGGGGTGTCTACTGGAGAATTCCTTTGGTTAGAAGGGATTAAGTATGCATGACACTTAAACTCTGTTGTAACGTGTTAAAGGTACAGGCATCGACTATATGTAGCAGTGGATTCTGTTGAGGTAAGACACGAATGCTGCACAAATCGTTCTCAGCCAGAAATGGGCCTATATACTTCATAGTATGGGATCAACCCTGCATAAGTGATAGCGTTCACTTTTACATGAATGTGGACGGCCTCTTTGCATGGGCATGACTGGTAGATTGGTTGGGTCTTGGTACAATACAATTTGCCGTAAGGGCCCTCATTACAAGTTTGCTGGTCCAGCACAAATGCTGGTAAAGGTTCTAGTAACTCTGAGACCAGCACTTTTCCCGGACTGGAAAACTACAGGTTTGCCGGTGGCAGTTCACTGATTTAACTCCAGCCAAAAGCTGGAGGTAAATCAGGCCCCCACTGGCAAAAGATAGCTAGTATTTCCGGCACTGGTATTACTGGTGCCGGAAATATCGGCCATCTCCTCCATGGAGTCCAATTGGACTGAATGGAATGGGGATTTACTGCCCTTTCCACTACCTGTAATATCCCAGTAATTCCAGGATATCAGGCAACGGAAACGGTGGGTCAGTCTGCCGGTATTCCAGTGGAATTACTGGCGGGATACCGGCAAACTTGTAATGAGGGCCATGGTCTCATATACTATGTATTCTATTTCAGCATGGTAAAATACTAATTGGTTTTGTCCCTGAAGCAAATGGATTGACAAGGATTACACCAATCAGTTGTAAATTATTTACATCTCTGGTAATTGGTACCTAAAGGTGTCTTGTAACATTGATGATGTCATGCTAGTTGGTGCAGATATCAAAGCATTTTAAGGACGTTCCTAGCAGGCTGTGTAAACTGCAGTGTGCCTCAGATGCTGATTTAAAATGTTCAAAGTGTTTAGATAATCACAAGCTAACAGCTCACTTATTATTAGTTCTGTGATGACCAGCACTTCAGCCTGAATGGTCTTTGAGCTGTGTGCATTCTTTCGGGGGGGGGGAGGGAGAGGGGGGCATCAGAAATTAATCTCTATAAATGTAAAATATAATGATCAATTGCAAATGTCAAAACTATTGGCTTTGCCAATGTTTGTGTTTTCAATTGCATGTATTGTGCATGTGAATTGTTATTTATCGTGCATGTAATTGCATGTGAATTGTTACAGAGCCCTCAACTGTAGCCAGCTCCCCTTGAGAATGATAGTCTCACTTATTATCGCCTCCTGTGTTACCTTTAGTGCTGCACCCCAGAGAGTAATGCTGAGCCCCATGAAAAACCTGGTGCCGCTGTCATATATTAACTGACACAGCAATCCACACTGCGGGCCTCATAAATCCACTGAAATATTGCCAAACTCAATTACCGTTAGGGCCACTTGGTCCCGAAGATTTACACCTGGATTACATGTGGTGGTGCATGTGGTGGTAGGGCAGTGTAAGTCCCCATTTTTGGAGTCGGTAATTCTGTCAGTGGAAATTCAACAGATTTTCCTGTTTTTTGTGGTAACGTGGAGGATTTCTCTCTAGCTTTTTGCTAAAGGGTTATTCTCCTCCTCACCGTCACACTCGTAGTATGGCAATACGATAATGCAGCAGTAACGCAGCAGTAACAGAATTACCAACACGTTACCAATGTTTTTACCTGCACTGCCGTACACCTAATGAGGCAAAGTGTCTGAACACTATGCATACCACAACTAATATAATGACTCTACAGTATTCATCTCTGCTAAGAATAGGTCATTCACCTGTAATCATTTTTTTTAAATTGTATTGTTCAAAGCGCAGTCCTAGCTCGAGAGCAGTGGAGCGCTGTACAGAGTTTGGGCTGGCATCTTAATAGTAGCGCAGCACTGAGTACTGTGAGTTGCAGTCTGTGCGTCCATTGGGATAAGTCCTTGGTCAGCTGTTAAAAAAGCCACGTTTTGAGAGAGTTATCTAAATAAATTGTATAGTCACATGCAATGTAATTGCTCTGTTTTTTTCATGTATGTTCAGACTACTGTCTCAAAGCCATCACAATGACAGTAAGGCGCGAAAAAATATATCAAGCAGCATAACTTAACACAATGGATAACTATAAACAGATCTATGTTACCTCCGGGCCACCCCTTGCGCTGGGGTTCTGTATCTGTACCCATACAGCCCCCCCATACAGCCCCCCCCACTTTTCTTCTGCACTTATCAGGTATACCCCATCTGACTAATCTATCACCTCCCACTTGCTGGTTGCACTACCACAGTTTATTGCCGTTATTTATTTATTTTATTTAGTATTTATTCTGTTCTCTCCTCTGTTCTGCATTTTTCACTTCTCCCCCTTTCATGAAGTTTCCTCCTTTTCCCTTTTGCATGCACTTGCACTTTCTTAATGTCACTGGGCCTAGTAACATCGCAGTTTTTTTGTTCTCTCTTGTTCCCCTCCCTTTTCCTGGCCGCGCTCTGAAACACTTGTATACGAGCGCGATATCAATAAAATATCATTTCATTTCAGTCCTTCTTCATCATTAGATAGCTTGAGAAGCCTTTAATAAATATATGCATACGAGCGGCAAAGATTCTAGGAAATAACATGTTTCATCGTTATTGGTAAAAATATGGAAGCTGTCTTGCTAATAAAAATACCAGCAGTGATTGAGGTGAGTGGGAACGGTCAGGGCGGTGTTCCACTACTTTTATTTTTTCTGTTCACCATTCCTCTAATTTTTACGACCATATTCACCATTCTATGTAGAGGATTTGTCCATTCATGTCCCTGTGCAAGTGTGAAGTTGTGATAGGAGCCTTAGTTACTAATCACTTAGACTATTGCAATGCTCTGGCCGCAACACTCTGTCACATGTTGCACTATGCTTCCACCTACCCTCTCCCTTGCTGAGACCACAATTCCACATTTTTCTGGTACACATCTACCACTGAATACCAGTAAAATCTGTTTTACAAAAATACATACCACACAAGTTACAAATAGGGTAAAAAAAGGATCCAGGGCCTCATTGTGACCCTGCCGGTCTGGAAACAACGGTGGTGGTAAATCCGCTGACACTGTTGTTTCCGGACTGGCTGATTCTGAGTTCTGCAGATGGCCGGTGTCACTCCCACCAGGTCTGACCTGGCTGGAGTAACGCCACCCACCTGCAGGCGGAAATGGAAACACCGGCTCCGTCATAAACGGAACCGGTGTTTCCATTGTCCCCATCCTCATGGAGTCATGACTCCATGGGAATGGGGATTCACAGAATTCCGCCTCCGGAATTCCCTGGTCACCGGGGTTGTAATGCCCCCATGATTACGGCAATCACGGAGGCGGAATGGTATTTTGGGTCCGGCGACAGCCTGCCTGTTTTTCCCGCACGGCTACCGGCGGACTCGTAATGAGGCCCAATGTCTCATAGTACATCACATGAATAACTGTGTACCTTTTAAATTCACTTTCCATCTTCAGTCATTTCTTGCAAAATCAGAAATGCTTTGGAATTTAGATATCGGGTAGAGGACTTAATGGCAAATGTTTTATAGACTGCGACTGGCCTTCCTAGACGATCCCGGCGGGAATCTCTTCAATGTGACTGTTTTGTTGCATTCCTCATTGCTCTTGACTAGCTGCCTCCTTCCTTACATTGACCCACATAAAGCACTTCATTTAACCTAAAGGTTTTATGGAATGCACTGCATGGGGTACATGTCTGCTACTAAATGTGGAGTACTTCCTGCATACCCCATGTGCTCCCAACTCATAATCCAGTAGTAGTTTAAAATTACTAGATCTTAAAATACCAAGTTTATACTGTTACTACCATGCACATAGTGAGGCCCTTTAGTGCGTAGTCGCACTGTGCCAAAATGTATTTCAACTTTATTTTAGAGAGACGTGTAACTCTGCTGAATTTGATTTTTATCTTAATTTCATTTTTTTCTGGTCCCTTCTTCGTCTGAACCTGCAGCATGACATGTCTTGGTGCCTGGGTCTGCGTCAATGTACTCCCTCATCCATCGCAACTTTGTCTTTCTAGATTACATTATGTCACCCTGGAGGAGGACAGGTTCCACTGCCTGTTTAATGTATTATGTTACTGTTGGAGGAAGCGGTTTCTGTTACAGGTTTCCGCATAAATAGCAGAGGTCTGACAAAGATCAGGTCAGGTTGGAATAAAATCTTTCGAATGCATGACAGACTACTTTAATGCCTTCCTCTGCGACAATTACTAGAAAGAATAAAGGCGGGAAAGTTATTCACGCCACGCCACATAGTCAATCATTTGTATGGTGGAGAGGGCTGGTGGAAGGCAACTTGCATTTCTGCCACCTTACTTCTTCTGTCCCATACAAATGCTCCAGCACTTGAGCAGGCATGGATATATATTCCGGAGAAAATGCTGGCGATCCCTCTGGAGTCCGCCTACTTTATGCAACAGCATAAAGCAGGCAGACCCCCATAGGGACCCATTGTACACGCTGTCTGCCACATTGGGTACCATTACAATTAAACCGTGCCGACCTGCTTGCACGTCGGGCAGGGTTTAATTGTAATTGTGATTTGCAAGGAGTGTTCACAATGAAAATTAAACAATGCCTAACATGCAAGCATGTTGGGCACGGCTGAATTGTAATTGTGAGCGCCACTTGCACTGCATGCAAGGCAAGCAGTGCTCACAATTAAATTAAACACTGCCTGGCATGCAAGCATACCACGCAGAAATTAATCACTTTGCACTCCATCGTGCAAATGATGACAATTTGATGGCAGGGAGCCACCTACATATATGTCAACATGTAACGTCTCCCCATCGTCAAATTACGCATTTGTTCAAAATGAGCTCCATGGTGTTAATAGCTGGTTGAGCACACTTGACCTCACAAAAAAATGAGGAGGCAGGGAAGAAGGTGACTAACCTAAAAAGCAGGATCGTTCTTGCTGTCTAATCTTGAGGACTGGCTTCCAAGGTCAGAATGTATGCAGTCACCAGTGAGGATAATAAAACCCTCTGTAGGCAATGCCGCAGCCTTGAACTGGACTCTTTATGATCCGGTGCTGCCAAATAGCTGTCTACGGTGCCATCTGCAGAGGTGCAACCGGATGTGCCATCTTGGACCTCAAAATATCAAAGCGTGCTACATTTCAAAAGGCGTGGGAAGCCAAAATGGCCATCTGCACGCAACTCCCTAAATCTGGCAGTGGCCATGACTGTCTTTGCCATTGTGACACAATTCAGTGATTCATGATTATACATATATTATGATTTATTAAAAAAACTTTGTTAAAGGGACGTTATGGTTAAGTTGCGCTACTAAAAACCTATGACATTTAGTGAAAAAACTTGGTTAAAGGAACGTTATGGTTTCAAGTAAAACCGAAAAACCCCTGAAATTTGCCAGTTATGGTAAGCTAAGCTACCATAACTCGCGCCACCACCGTGCACTGCTAAAATTAACACCCAGGACATCAAAGATGACATCACAAATGTCATTGATGACATCCCTGATGACATCACATATCTGGCTCCCTCTTTTTTCCTTTACTGACATATCTAGGCCAGTAACAGTCAGGAACAAAACATTCAAAAAGTACTATATTTGTAGACTTATACTTCAAATATGTTCTTACAGTAATTCACTTGGGGTTCACTCACAGCATATGAAACATATGCATAGGGGAAAACACAGACTTGGAAGACAGCAATGCTTTGTATGTATAAAGATGATCAGTAAGGTTATCAACATTTTTTTTTTTATAGTTCTGCCGTTTTATATAACTGTACTTTGCCAGCATATTCTCATATTTGTATACATTGTATTCACACTACTTTCCTTAGGGTCCAGTCACATTATGTGATACTTGTACATAGGAAGTAGTAGCTTTGAAGCAGAGCAACCATGTCTGTGCATGAAGATAATCAGTTAGGTAATGAAGATTGTCTGGTAATACTGCTCTTTTTTTAACTTCGTTTTCCCTGTATATGCTCATATTTCAATGTTTTGTTGTCTGATTCTGTTTTGTTTGCAATAATGCAATTATATAGAAACTGGGTTTTATTAGCTACTTATTAAATATTTTAGAGAACACAAAACTCTAATAAGAAAGCATTTATCATTTCACTATTCAACATGGCAAGATTATTAATATTGCACCTCCATCATGTATGCTCCACACAATTCCTATGTTTCTACATGAGTATCTTAGTATACTAAAAAACGTATAGAATGCTATTTGTATCACTGCATTGCTCAATGCACTACGTACCTCATGATATTTATTCCAATGACCCTTGACACTTTATCAACATTACAATGAGAACCCCTTGTACAGACTTTTCATGAAAAGTAAATGCACATGTGATGTCATCAGTGATGTCATCTTTGACATTTGTGATGTCATCTTTGATGTCCTGGGTGTTAGTTTTAGCAGTGCACGGTGGTGGCACGAGTTATGGTAGCTTAGCTTACCATAACTGGTGAATTTCAGGGGTTTTTCGGTTTTACTTGAAATCATAACGTCCCTTTAACAAAGTTTTTTCACTGAATTTCATAGGTTTTTAGTCGCGCAACGTAACCATAACGTCCCTTACACTAAAAGTAATATATTTTTTTTTACACAGAAATGCCCAGTACTTTGGAATGGCTTGAAGAAAATTTCCCACATGATGAAATCAGTGAAGACAGTGATACTAATGGTAGACACTTCTCTATATAAGCCAATTAATAACCATTACGTTATGTGTACTTAAACAGTGAAAATAATATACCAAAAGAGACATTAGAAAATGCTCTGCAGCAAATGGAACAAAAAATGGATATGCTAATGAAAAATGTCAATCTTTTAAAACATTTTGTGGAGGACCACATAAAAGAAAACATGAAATATCATTGTCCCACATGTACCTGTTCCCCCTCTCCATGTCCCAGTCAACTATCCCCAAACCCTCACCACCAAGAAAAACGTTATGATGAGACTTCCATCCCTTCATCCCCTCCCATCCATCATCTCCAAACCCCTAATTCCCCTGTATTTGTGTCAGTTTCTGCTTCCCCCTCTCTTCCATAAATGTTATATTTGTATATAATAATAAAATATTATGTGTGTTGTTACTTTATTCCTCTGTGTCTTATTTTTTTTAAAAGGCAGTTAAGGTGTCCCTGGACAGCGCAAGTGTCCGGAATGTCTGTAATCAACCAAAATGGAGGTGTCCTAAGAACACTATACCTCTCTGTACTCTCCGCAATCAAAATGGAACTGTTCTTAGAACACTCTCGATGTCCGTGGATTGTCTGCAATTAACCAAAATGGAGGTGTCCTAAGAACACTATACCTCTCCGTACTGTCCGCTATCAAAATGGAGCTGTTCTTAGAACACACTCGATGTCTAGGATGTCTGCAATTAACCAAAATGGAGGTGTCCTAAGAACACTATACCTGTCCGTACTGTCCCCAATCAAAATGGAACTGTTCTTAGAACACACTTGATGTCCAGGATGTCCGCACTTAACCAAAATGGAGGTGTCCTAAGAACACTATACCTGTCCGTACTGTCCGCAATCAAAATGGAACTGTTCTTAGAACACACTTGATGTCCGGGATGTCCGCACTTAACCAAAATGGAGGTATCTTAAGAACTCCATACCTGTCCATGCTGTCCGCAATCAAAATGGAACTGTTCTTAGAACACACTCGATGTCCGGGATGTCTGCAATTAACCAAAATGGAGGTGTCCTAAGAACACTATACCTGTCCGTACTGTCTGCAATCAAGATGAAACTGTTCTTCGAACACATTCGATGTCCGTACTGTCCGCAATCAAAATGGAACTGTTCTTAGAACACTCTCGATGTCCGGGATGTTTGCAATTAACCAAAATGGAAGTTTCCTAAGAGCACTGTACCTGTCCGTACTGTCCGCAATCAAGATGGAACTGTTCTTAGAACACACCCGGTGTCTGGGATATCCGTAATTAACCAACATGGAGGTGTCCTAAGGACACAATACCTGTTCATACTGTTCGTAATTAAAATGGTGGTGTCCACACGGTCCGTAGAACATCTATGCACATGCGCACCACACCCATAGGTCCTATGAACATCGCGCCTGTCCGTAACTGTCTGTCGCACATGTGTCGCACTTTAAATTAGTTTGGGGACTAAAACACTGCCCGTAGAACACCCGCACGCATGCGCACAAATGAACATGCACATTTGGTGTCCTACGGACAGCCTTCCAATTCGCGAACCTGTCCGGGACGTCATCATGTGACCGCACCGTCATTATGTGACCACACCCACGCTGAGCGTGTGTCCTTATTTGCGGGCACTGTCCGAGTCCCCGAACATTTTAAAAGTACTTTTTTGGACAATCCAAGATATTTTACAGTAAAAGTTCACCATTGCACATGTCCCAGGCAATGTCCCTGGTGATCTACATACTTTTTGGAACTTTTTGAGCCTCTTTTTAGTGTTCGATCTGTCCGCGGACAGCGCGGCTGTCCGTGAAGCGCGCACCAGCGCCTCTATAAAAGGCCACACCCTAGAATTGCTCCTCATTGTGCTTCTGGCTACCTGACAGAGCATTGCTTCTGACTTGCATTCACTGCATTGCTGCTTCAGCTTCATCACCACCACCTACACCACCACCACCTCCCCAAGGGCCTGCAGAGGGGAACAGGCATAAGGATGCAGAGGAGATGGATGAAGAGGGTGAGGTGGGCGAGGTAGTGGAAGTCCCTACTACCAGCACTCACACCGTGAGTCTTGGGTGTGGCGGTTATTTACCACTCTTGATGGAGTGTCACAAGCTCATGCAAATAAGGTCATCTGCAATCAGTGCCACATGGTGCTGAGTCGTGGAAGGCCTGGTTCGTATAGCTTTGGTACAACATCAATGAAGCGACACATAAGGTCGTTCCATGGTGGGGCTATTCGCAAGGATGTACCTTGCGATAAATGTAGTAGGTTGAGTTCCTCTACAGCATTCTCCGTTTACACTCCTGTCACCACAAGAGACACTCCTGTGGGATAGCGCATCCCTCCAGCTGCCTCACGGGCCATTCATGATACTGTTGACCCTTACCTTTCGAGGGTCACAATATTGTGTATGTACTGCGACGCTGTACTCTGCAGGGGGAAAACCTTTCGGAGTGCTTTCGAGACTGCGGTCAAGGAGCATGATAAGGTCTGCTACCTACCTAAATAAGGCCCACCCTACATCTTCCTCTCTCCACCTGCCCTTATCCCTGTGGTTGGTGTCCCTTCCTTACCCTCCTTTCCCCTCCTTTCCTTCTGTGTCGCGTTTAAAAAACCAAAAAATAATAAAACAACAAAGACCAAAAAAAAAGCTTCTTTTCAGAGCCGCCTTTCACAGTTTAAAAATAGAGGTGAGAAATAAATAGTGCAGGGCCCTGTGCATTTTTTAGAAGTCCATGGACAGTCCGCTGACATTTATTTTTGGGGGTGCTGCCCTATAAGAACCATTGCACTTTTCTATGGGAAGAAGTGGTGGCTCTGAAAAGAGCCTTTTTGTGGTGCTTTTTTGTGTTTCAAAAACTTCAAATGATTAACACCTACCGCAAAATTTATTAATGTAATTACAAAAAAGGTTGCAATGTCTTTTTGTATATTTCGCAGAAAAATCTGATTGCCAGCATAAGTAAGATGTACTCCATCTCTGCGAAAAATGTATGTGCTATGAAACATAATATTTTCATTGTGATAAGAGGACATGCCAACATCTCTTAAAAAGGCACAAACAGCCTTATTGACATTGCGCCTCGCTTTCTCCATTTGTGGACCGAATGAAGAAGAACGCAGCCACATTTGTCTCTGCGCAATGCGATAAAAAATTACTTGGGAATTTGGAAACATGTCCATGACCTTCCCAAGTCCTTCTTTCATTGCAAATTGCAAAGAAGTTCCAGACACATGTCCTAAACTGTTCCCTCCACAATGAAAAATAATTATGTCTGGATGACGCTGTGTCACCGAAGTAGCACATAGAGGTACCAAAACCAGCCACTTCATTCCACCTACTCCATGCCAGTGCACTTCCACATGAGGGAATCCAAGATGTGCAGCCACTCCACAGTGTTCTGCATGCACCTCCAACCAACTTATCCATGAGTCTCCCAAAATCCAGATAATCTGTTTTCTGAAACACACAGCCATAGCTATCTGTTCTTCTCTCAGGAAAAAGAATTTCTGCCAAACTCTCTCCTTATACAACACACCCAGTAAACCCTATTGACCAATCCCTTGCTCTGCTCAGTCTCATCTGCATGCCTCTCAACCCCAAAATCCCTGTATGTAATACGTATTGTCCACGGACAACCGCGGTGTCTGCGGACAAATCGAAAAATCTGAGCGTGATGAATGTAAATTTAAATAGTGTGCCCCATTTCCCCTTTGAGGTTGGCTCTGAAAAGAGCCCTTTTTTTGTTTTTCTTGCAGATTCTTGAGTGACACCTTTTATTTTGTATTTTTCTGTTTTTCTTTCTTATTTTACTCCTCAAATCTTCACATAAACTTCTCCAAAGCAACCTTTATGTTCCAAAACAACATGGCAATTCCCATAAAAGATAAAGAAATGCCATCTTCTTTAAAATAAACAGCATTACCAGAATCAATGTTCTCATTATTACAAAAGAACATATGAGCTCTAAGCATGGAAGCAAACATGCCTCAGTCGATTGCACACCTAGCAATGTTTTGCTAAGGCAAAAAACAGAACTATTGTCTCATATTGCACTCGGTACTAAACCAGAAAAAATAACTTTGGCATTTGGAAGGACTTTCATTACTGCTTGAACCAAGTGTTCCAAATCTGCCAACAAAGTAGGGGCAGTGACATAGACCAAATGCAAAGCACCACAGTGCAAAACTACCACGTGGGGACTGTTCATCCTGGCCATATCTTCAGAAACTTGTACAATTCCCTGCACATTGAAATCAAGTTCAGTGCTCCACACCACCTCCACTCCTTTAACATCAAAATTGTTTGCCACATTCCTGCATTTAGCATACTGCTCCAAACCATACACAAACATATCTCCAACCACCAACACCATGACTTACTCCACGTCTGCCATCTTCACTACGCGCAGCCTCTTTCAACACAAATCCACAACCTCAACACCTGATTGGCTGATCCCTTCAGTCCTATTTCCATGCCAGATATGTTGAGAAGTCCCGAATGTGGCATGTCCTGTATGCGGACAGCCGTGGTGTCCGCGGAGTGCATAACTCTTGGGAGCCCTTCTACCTTTTCCACTTCACTCTCTGTACCATTCCCTCATTGGCTACTGCTAAGCAGTCACACAACCATCCACCAATCACATCCAAGAACTCTACATCTAACCCCATCATCATAGTTCAGCACTTCAGATGTACTGTTGATCACTCTGAGTACAAGTCTCATGTCATTGGAAAGCACCTACTACAAAAACTACTGTACAAGTCTCCAAGATTTCTACTTGCAGCTTCATCCATATCCACATGCATGGATACAAACTACAGGTATTCATATTTTCTACACAGTACATGTACAGCTCATGTATGAATGCATATAAACAGGGTAACTGCCACTTAACCTGTATAACCTACAAAATAAACTAACTGTCATTTTTCCCATCTGCTATAATCAACTGTCACTTGCAAACCTGTCTACTCTCCAAATTTATTTTTACACAAACAGCTATCTGAAAAAGTGTAATTTCATATTAAAAGATGGGAGAAATAACAGTATTATTGTAGAAAAACACTTTCTACTGTATTTTAAAATTACACACAGCCAAGATAAGTTCATGCATCTTTATACACTCACACAGATAGACACTATCATTAAAAAGCCTCCCAGCTGAAACAACACCACTGCCTCTACATCACATCCTTCTGGTTTATCACGCACACCTTCACAAATGCATACATTCCATGCTTTTCTATACAGTTTCTGCCATTTACCCTATAAAAGTAGCAAAATAAGTATATGATTATTTATTCTATCTCCTAACATCCAATAACTCAGCCTTAAGAAGCCAAGTGAGTTTCATACGCTTAGTATTATACTCATTTGCAAAGCATGTTCCACTAACAAATTCTAAGTAAAATATACAGGCTGCACATAGGCAAAGGAAACTGCATGGACACACTATGTTCAGTTATCAAAAAACACTACTACTACAAAAACATAAAAATCAATGTCTAAATTAACAACAGTGCTATAAACACACAACTTTACTTATTTCTTTTATAATTGTAGTAAAGACCACTCTCCTGAAAAGCAGCAGCATCTGAAGTACGAACAACAACTCAGAAGAAACCTACTCTTTCCATACAAAAAAGTAAGTACAATCCTACCATAATGTTCTAACTGTTACTCAAACAAACTAGAATGTAACTATTACAGAACAAAGAACTGTTTTAATTCTATACCATTAGTTTTAGTATTAGTGCTTCCCTCACCACTAGCTTACTTTGCATTGTCATCTGAACCCCAGTATAGTAACACACAAATACAAGAATAGCCTTCCTAACTTGTTGTACCTGGCCATTGCACAATCACACACCTCCATATGCATCCTTACCATCATACTCAGACACTCATGCACACAGCACACATATATTGCACAACATCCCAACCCATACTTTCTTTTTTTTCCAACAGACCCAAAAGAATGCCTACCAAAAAGCAACTCGGTAATAAGCAAAGCAGAAGTAGAGCAAATCAAAATAAAAGTGTCCAAAATAAGCATCCATCTCTAGCAGAATTTGTACAAAAAGTCCAAACAAAACAGCTAATACAGTCATTTAGCGAAACGAAACAAGCTTCCAGTACAGAAACTTTGCCTCCTCTTTTAAAATGTACAACGAAACAGAAAGTGATTAACACGAATGTCACTACTGCTAACACTGATCATATAAATATTGATGTAGTGGCAAGTAACCATACCAAAAAAAGTATTTTACAAAAAATGTTCTGCCACAGAGTCCTTCAGAATCTTATAAAAACAGGAGAGAAATCATGCAGAACCCTTAAAACCTTAAAACCTTGAAACCTTAGAACCATAAAACCTAACGTAGAAAAATTAATCTTAGAAGCTCTCATAGACAGTGTAATCCTTCTGAAAAGGAAGTTATTTATTTTATTTTTAAACAGAATGAAACCACTAACAAAACTAACTACTAAACTACAAAAAAGACTTCTCAATAAAAGGAATGTCAACAAAAATAACTTCTTATGTATCTGTGGAGGTGAATGGAGTCACACCACGAGCACAGAACCATTTTAATGAAGAAGCATACAAACAAAAGCAAACAAACACAATTGCCATACATAGCAGTGGACGAGGATATGAAAAACTTAATAACACCATTATGGAACAAGAAACTATGCTCACAAAAATATCCCCTGAAAACTCAGTATCATCTCTCCATTCTACTGAACCAAAATGTCCAGTGTTCAAATGGCCGTGCACATTAATGTGTAACATTGCCAAAAAATCTTTCAAATCTTTACACCAGTTCCTCAATCAGTATGTAAAAAGCAAAGACAAATTCAAAATGAAACTACTACAAAATATGGATCCCTGTCCAGTGCGCAGATACAAAGGACTACAAGGACATTCATTAGCCTGCATTTCAGGACCTATTTGCAAAAGCACCTTCCATCATATCAAAATGATATAAACACCTCATTCAACTATAAGAAATCGGATCCATAAACTCTACTATGCTAAAAGTCCTGCTTTAGCACTAGCCAATTTAAATAACAATCTTCTACATGGTACAGCCAAAGAACTACTCGAAGAAATAGAGCCTATCCAGAGAAAATATTTTGGAAGTGAAAGCCACTTTCAAAATGCAATAGCTTTACAACAGACTAGAAACAATGGTACAGATGGCAACCTTCTACTACACACATACAAAAAAGAAATACTAACATTTAAAAGTACATCCGCTGAAGTACCAAACCATGTGTATGTGTGTTGTCGCAGAACTTTTGATAAAAGTAGCACAAAAACTGTACACATAACATACAAAATACAAGACAATGAAGATTCCGTAGAATTCCGTAGACATGCTGCCTGACAGGAAAGAACTCCTCTCCTATCAGTCAGCATGCTCACTCAACGTCAGCAACGAGATTCCTCTCTTGTCATTCAGCATGTCCACGTTGTCAGCTGAATAACGATAGGCAGCAGAGCTCGCTTCTGAGCCTTGCTGCCTCCCATTATTTTGCTGTTTGTTGCAGAGCCAAACGGCTTCGCAACAAACAGCAAAATCATTTCAGGGCAGAGAGGAGACAGCACAGTCCCCTGTGTAGATAATGGACACGGGAGACTGTGCTGCCTTCTATTTAGGAGAGGGGGACGCGAGTCCCCCTGCAAGCGCAAGGCCCAGGGCAGTTTGCCCCTCCTGCCCCCCCTCGTGATGGCCCTGCCTTCATATGGAAATGTGTTGGGGGTGTCTACTGGAGAATTCCTTTGGTTAGAAGGGATTAAGTATGCATGACACTTAAACTCTGTTGTAACGTGTTAAAGGTACAGGCATCGACTATATGTAGCAGTGGATTCTGTTGAGGTAAGACACGAATGCTGCACAAATCGTTCTCAGCCAGAAATGGGCCTATATACTTCATAGTATGGGATCAACCCTGCATAAGTGATAACGTTCACTTTTACATGAATGTGGACGGCCTCTTTGCATGGGCATGACTGGTAGATTGGTTGGGTCTTGGTACAATACAATTTGCCGTAAGGGCCCTCATTACAAGTTTGCTGGTCCAGCACAAATGCTGGTAAAGGTTCTAGTAACTCTGAGACCAGCACTTTTCCCAGACTGGAAAACTACAGGTTTGCCGGTGGCAGTTCACTGATTTAACTCCAGCCAAAAGCTGGAGGTAAATCAGGCCCCCACTGGCAAAAGATAGCTAGTATTTCTGGCACTGGTATTACTGGTGCCGGAAATATCGGCCATCTCCTCCATGGAGTCCAATTGGACTGAATGGAATGGGGATTTACTGCCCTTTCCACTACCTGTAATATCCCAGTAATTCCAGGATATCAGGCAACGGAAACGGTGGGTCAGTCTGCCGGTATTCCAGTGGAATTACTGGCGGGATACCGGCAAACTTGTAATGAGGGCCATGGTCTCATGTACTATGTATTCTATTTCAGCATGGTAAAATACTAATTGGTTTTGTCCCTGAAGCAAATGGATTGACAAGGATTACACCAATCAGTTGTAAATTGTTTACATCTCTGGTAATTGGTACCTAAAGGTGTCTTGTAACATTGATGATGTCATGCTAGTTGGTACAGATATCAAAGCATTTTAAGGACCTTCCTAGCAGGCTGTGTAAACTGCAGTGTGCCTCAGATGCTGATTTAAAATGTTCAAAGTGTTTAGAGAATCACAAGCTAACAGCTCACTTATTATTAGTTCTGTGATGACCAGCACTTCAGCCTGAATGGTCTTTGAGCTGTGTGCATTCTTTCAGGGGGGGGGGGGGAGAGGGGTGCAACGGAAATTAATCTCTATAAATGTAAAATATAATGATCAATTGCAAATGTCAAAACTATTGGCTTTGCCAATGTTTGTGTTTTCAATTGCATGTATTGTGCATGTGAATTGTTATTTATCGTGCATGTAATTGCATGTGAATTGTTACAGAGCCCTCAACTGTAGCCAGCTCCCCTTGAGAATGATAGTCTCACTTATTATCGCCTCCTGTGTTACCTTTAGTGCTGCACCCCAGAGATTAATGCTGAGCCCCATTAAAAACCTGGTGCCGCTGTCATATATTAACTGACACAGCAATCCACACTGCGGGCCTCATAAATCCACTGAAATATTGCCAAACTCAATTACCGTTAGGGCCACTTGGTCCCGAAGATTTACACCTGGATTACATGTGGTGGTGCATGTGGTGGTAGGGCAGTGTAAGTCCCCATTTTTGGAGTCGGTAATTCTGTCAGTGGAAATTCAACAGATTTTCCTGTTTTTTGTGGTAATGTGGAGGATTTATCTCTAGCTTTTTGCTAAAGGGTTATTCTCCTCCTCACCGTCACACTCGTAGTATGGCAATAATAATGCAGCAGTAACGCAGCAGTAACAGAATTACCAACACGTTACCAATGTTTTTACCTGCACTGCCGTACACCTAATGAGGCAAAGTGTCTGAACACTATGCATACCACAACTAATATAATGACTCTACAGTATTCATCTCTGCTAAGAATAGGTCATTCACCTGCAATCATTTTTTTTAAATTGTATTGTTCAAAGCCCAGTCCTAGCTCGAGAGCAGTGGAGCGCTGTACAGAGTTTGGGCTGGCATCTTAATAGTAGCGCAGCACTGAGTACTGTGAGTTGCAGTCTGTGCGTCCATTGGGATAAGTCCTTGGTCAGCTGTTAAAAAAGCCACGTTTTGAGAGAGTTATCTAAATAAATTGTATAGTCACATGCAATGTAATTGCTCTGTTTTTTTCATGTATGTTCAGACTACGGTCTGCAGAAGGCCACATTCCCCAAAGCACCTCAAAGCCATCACAATGACAGTAAGGCGCGAAAAAATATACCAAGCAGCATAACTTAACACAATGGATAACTATAAACAGATCTATGTTACCTCCGGGCCACCCCTTGCGCTGGGGTTCTGTATCTGTACCCATACAGCTCCCCCCCACTTTTCTTCTGCACTTATCAGGTATATCCCATCTGCCTAATCTATCACCTCCCACTTGCTGGTTGCACTACCACAGTTTATTGCCGTTATTTATTTATTTTATTTAGTATTTATTCTGTTCTCACCTCTGTTCTGCATTTTTCACTTCTCCCCCTTTCATGAAGTTTCCCTCTTTTCCCTTTTGCATGGACTTGCACTTTCTTAATGTCACTGGGCCTAGTAACATCGCAGTTTTTTTGTTCTCTCTTGTTCCCCTCCCTTTTCCTGGCCGCGCTCTGAAACACTTGTATACGAGCACGATATCAATAAAATATCATTTCATTTCAGTCCTTCTTCATCATTAGATAGCTTGAGAAGCCTTTAATAAATATATGCATACGAGCAGCAAAGATTCCAGGAAATAACATGTTTCATCGTTATTGGTAAAAATATGGAAGCTGTCTTGCTAATAAAAATACCAGCAGTGATTGAGGTGAGTGGGAACAGTCAGGGCGGTGTTCCACTACTTTTATTTTTTCTGTTTACCATTCCTCTAATTTTTACGACCCTATTCACCATTCTATGTAGAGGATATGTCCATTCATGTCCCTGTGCAAGTGTGAAGTTGTGATAGGAGCCTTAGTTACTAATCACTTAGACTATTGCAATGCTCTGGCCGCAACACTCTGTCACATGTTGCACTATGCTTCCACCTACCCTCTCCCTTGCTGAGACCACAATTCCACATTTTTCTGGTACACATCTACCACTGAATACCAGTAAAATCTGTTTTACAAAAATACATGCCACACAAGTTAAAAATAGGGTAAAAAAATGATCCAGGGCCTCATTGTAACCCTGCCGGTCTGGAAACAACGGTGGTGGTAAATCCGCTGACACTGTTGTTTCCGGACTGGCCGATTCTGAGTTCTGCAGGCGGCAGGTGTCACTCCCACCAGGTCTGATGGGCGGGAGTAACGCCACCCACCTGCAGGCGGAAATGGAAACACCGGCTCCTTCATAGACGGAACCGGTGTTTCCATTGTCCCCATCCTCAAGGAGTCAGGACTCCATGGGAATGGGGATTCACAGAATTCCGCCTCCGGAATTCCCTGGTCACCGGGGTTGTAATGCCCCATGATTACGGCAATCACGGAGGCGGAATGGTATTTCGGGTCCGGCGACAGCCTGCCTGTTTTTCCCGCACGGCTACCGGCGGACTCGTAATGAGGCCCAATGTCTCATAGTACATCACATGAATAACTGAGTACCTTTTAAATTCACTTTCCATCTTCAGTCATTTCTTGCAAAATCAGAAATGCTTTGGAGTTTAGATATCGGGTAGCGGACTTAATGGCAAATGTTTTATAGACTGCGACTGGCCTTCCTAGACTATCCCGGCGGGAATCTCTTCAATGTGACTTTTTTGTTGCTTTCCTCATTGCTCTTTACTAGCTGCCTCCTTCCTTACATTGACCCACATAAAGCACTTCATTTAACCTAAAGGTTTTATGGAATGCACTGCATGGGGTACAAGTCTGCTACTAAATGTGGAGTACTTCCTGCATACCCCATGTGTTCCCAACTCATAATCCAGTAG
Source organism: Ambystoma mexicanum (assembly GCF_040938575.1). NCBI lineage: Eukaryota > Metazoa > Chordata > Amphibia > Caudata > Ambystomatidae > Ambystoma > Ambystoma mexicanum. The sequence goes on along the minus strand of NC_090932.1, from coordinate 1,401,644,735 downwards.
TAGTTTAAAATTACTAGATCTTAAAATACCAAGTTTATACTGTTACTACCATGCACACAGTGAGGCCCTTTAGTGCGTAGTCGCACTGTGCCAAAATGTATTTCAACTTTATTTTAGAGAGACGTGTAACTCTGCTGAATTTGATTTTTATCTTAATTTCATTTTTTTCTGGTCCCTTCTTCGTCTGAACCTGCAGCATGACATGTCTTGGTGGCTGGGTCTGCGTCAATGTACTCCCTCATCCATCGCAACTTTGTCTTTCTAGATTACATTATGTCACCCTGGAGGAGGACAGGTTCCACTGCCTGTTTAATGTATTATGTTACTGTTGGAGGAAGCGGTTTCTGTTACAGGTTTCCGCATAAATAGCAGAGGTCTGACAAAGATCAGGTCAGGTTGGAATAAAATCTTTCGAATGCATGACAGACTGCTTTAATGCCTTCTCTGTGACAAGTACTAGAAAGAATAAAGGCGGGAAAGTTATTCACGCCACACCACATAGTCAATCATTTGTATAGTGAAGAGGGCTGGTGGAAGGCAACTTGCATTTCTGCCGCCTTACTTCTTCTGTCCCATACAAATGCTCCAGCACTTGAGCAGGCATGGATATATATTCCGGAGAAAATGCTGGCGATCCCTCTGGAGTCCGCCTACTTTATGCAACAGCATAAAGCAGGCAGACCCCCATAGGGACCCATTGTACACGCTGTCTGCCACAGTGGGTACCATTACAATTAAACCGTGCTGACCTGCTCGCACGTCGGGCAGGGTTTAATTGTAATTGTGATTTGCAAGCATTGCTCACAATGAAAATTAAACACTGCCTAACATGCAAGCAGGTTGGGCACGGCTGAATTGTAATTGTGAGCGCCACTTGCACTGCATGCAAGGCAAGCAGTGCTCACAATTAAAGTAAACACTGCCTGGCATGCAAGCATACCACGCAGAAATTAATCACTTTGCACTCCATCGTGCAAATGATGACAATTTGGTGGCAGGGAGCCACCTACATATATGTCAACATGTAACGTCTCCCCATCGTCAAATTACGCATTTGTTCAGAATGAGCTCCATGGTGTTAATAGCTGGTTGAGCACACTTGACCTCACAAAAAAATGAGGAGGCAGGGAAGAAGGTGACTAACCTAAAAAGCAGGATCGTTCTTGCTGTCTAATCTTGAGGACTGGCTTCCAAGGTGAGAATGTATGCAGTCACCAGTGAGGATAATAAAACCCTCTGTAGGCAATGCCGCAGCCTTGAACTGGACTCTTTATGATCCGGTGCTGCCAAATAGCTGTCAACGGTGCCATCTGCAGAGGTGCAACCTGATGTGCCATCTTGGACCTCAAAATATCAAAACGTGCTACATTACAAAAGGCGTGGGAAGCCAAAATGGCCATCTGCACGCAACTGCCTAAATCTGGCAGTGGCCATGACTGTCTGTGCCATTGTGACACCATTCAGTGATTCATGATTATACATATATTATGATTTATTAAAAAAACTTTGTTAAAGGGACGTTATGGTTAAGTTGCGCTACTAAAAACCTATGAAATTTAGTGAAAAAACTTGGTTAAAGGAACGTTATGGTTTCAAGTAAAACCGAAAACCCCCTGAAATTTGCCAGTTATGGTAAGCTAAGCTACCATAACTCGCGCCACCACTGTGCACTGCTAAAACTAACACACAGGACATCGAAGATGACATCACAAATGAATGTCATTGATGACATCACTGATGACATCACATATCTGGATCCCTCTTTTTTCCTTTACTGACATATCTAGGCCAGTAACAGTCAGGAACAAAACATTCAAAAAGTACTATATTTGTAGACTTATACTTCAAATATGTTCTTACAGTAATTCACTTGGGGTTCACTCACAACATATGAAACATATGCATAGGGGAAAACACAGACTTGGAAGACAGCAATGCTTTGTATGTATAAAGATGATCAGTAAGGTTATCAACACTTTTTTTTTATAGTTCTGCTGTTTTTTTATAACTATACTTTCCCAGCATATTCTCATATTTGTATACATTGTATTCACACTACTTTCCTTAGGGTCCAGTCACATTATGTGATACTTGTACATAGGAAGTAGTAGCTTTGAAGCAGAGCAACCATGTCTGTGCATGAAGATAATCAGTTAGGTAATGAAGATTGTCTGGTAATACTGCTCTTTTTTTAACTTCGTTTTCCCTGTATATGCTCATATTTCAATGTGTTGTTGTCTGATTCTGTTTTGTTTGCAATAATGCAATTATATAGAAACTGGGTTTTATTAGCTACTTATTAAATATTTTAGAGAACACAAAACTCTAATAAGAAAGCATTTATCATTTCACTATTCAACATGGCAAGATTATTAATATTGCACCTCCATCATGTATGCTCCACACAATTCCTATGTTTCTACATGAGTATCTTAGTATACTAAAAAACGTATAGAATGCTATTTGTATCACTGCATTGCTTAATGCACTACGTACCTCATGATATTTATTCCAATGACCCTTGACACTTTATCAACATTACAATGAGAACCCCTTGTACAGACTTTTCATGAAAAGTAAATGCACATGTGATGTCATCAGTGATGTCATCTTTGACATTTGTGATGTCATCTTTGATGTCCTGGGTGTTAGTTTTAGCAGTGCACGGTGGTGGCACGAGTTATGGTAGCTTAGCTTACCATAACTGGTGAATTTCAGGGGTTTTTCGGTTTTACTTGAAACCATAACATCCCTTTAACAAAGTTTTTTCACTGAATTTCATAGGTTTTTAGTAGCACAACTTAACCATAACGTCCCTTACACTAAAAGTAATATATTTTTTTTTACACTTTTTTACACAGAAATGTCCAGTACTTTGGAATGGCTTGAAAAAAATTTCCCACATGATGAAATCAGTGAAGACAGTGATACTAATGGTAGACACTTCTCTATATAAGCCAATTAATAACCATTACGTTATGTGTACTTAAACAGTGAAAATAATATACCAAAAGAGACATTAGAAAATGCTCTGCAGCAAATGGAACAAAAAATGGATATGCTAATGAAAAATGTCAATCTTTTAAAACATTTTGTGGAGGACCACATAAAAGAAAACATGAAATATCATTGTCCCACATGTACCTGTTCCCCCTCTCCATGTCACAGTCAACTATCCCCAAACCCTCACCACCAAGAAAAACGTTATGATGAGACTTCCATCCCTTCATCCCCTCCCATCCATCATCTCCAAAACCCTAATTCCCCTGTATTTGTGTCAGTTTCTGCTTCTCCCTCTCTTCCATAAATTTTATATTTGTATATAATAATAAAATATTATGTGTGTTGTTACTTTATTCCTCTGTGTCTTATTTTTTTTAAAAGGCAGTTAAGGTGTCCCTGGACAATGCAAGTGTCCGGAATGTCTGTAATCGACCAAAATGGAGGTGTCCTAAGAACACTATACCTCTCTGTACTGTCCGCAATCAAAATGGAACTGTTCTTAGAACACTCTCGATGTCCGTGGATTGTCTGCAATTAACCAAAATTGAGGTGTCCTAAGAACACTATACCTCTCCGTACTGTCCGCTATCAAAATGGAGCTGTTCTTAGAACACACTCGATGTCCGGGATGTCTGCAATTAACCAAAATGGAGGTGTCCTAAGCACACTATACCTGTCCGTACTGTCCGTAATCAAAATGGAACTGTTCTTAGAACACACTTGATGTCCAGGATGTCCGCACTTAACCAAAATGGAGGTATCTGTCCGTACTGTCCCCAATCAAAATGGAACTGTTCTTAGAACACACTTGATGTCCGGGATGTCCACAATTAACCAAAATGGAGGTGTCCTAAGAATACTATACCTGTCCGTACTGTCCGCAATCAAAATGGAACTGTTCTTAGAACACACTTGATGTCCGGGATGTCCGCACTTAACCAAAATGGAGGTATCTTAAGAACTCCATACCTGTCCGTGCTGTCTGCAATCAAGATGAAACTGTTCTTCGAACACATTCGATGTCCGTACTGTCCGCAATCAAAATGGAACTCTTCTTAGAACACACTCGATGTCCGGGATGTTTGCAATTAACCAAAATGGAAGTTTCCTAAGAACACTGTACCTGTCCGTACTGTCCGCAATCAAGATGGAAATGTTCTTAGAACACACCCGGTGTCTGGGATATCCAACATGGAGGTGTCCTAAGGACACAATACCTGTTCGTACTGTTCGTAATTAAAATGGTGGTGTCCACACGGTCCGTAGAACATCTATGCACATGCGCACCACACCCATAGGTCCTATGAACATCGTGCCTGTCCGTAACTGTCTGTCGCACATGTGTCGCACTTTAAATTAGTTTGGGGACTAAAACACTGCCCGTAGAACACCCGCACGCATGCGCACAAATGAACATGCACATTTGGTGTCCTACGGACAGCCTTCCAATTCGCGAACCTGTCGGCGACGTCATCATGTGACCGCACCGTCATCATGTGACCGCACCCACGCTAAGCGTGTGTCCTTATTTGCGGGCACTGTCCGGGTCCCCGAACATTTTAAAAGTACTTTTTTGGACAATCCAAGATATTTTACAGTAAAAGTTCACCATTGCACATGTCCCAGACAATGTCCCTGGTGATTTACATACTTTTTGGAACTTTTTGAGCCTCTTTTTAGTGTTCGATCTGTCCGCGGACAGCGCGGCTGTCCGTGAAGCGTGCACCAGCACCTCTATAAAAGGCCACACCCTAGAATTGCTCCTCATTGTGCTTCTGGCTACCTGACAGAGCATTGCTTCTGACTTGCATTCACTGCATTGCTGCTGACTTCTGCCTGCTGTCCTCCAGATGGTGACCATGGCTGCTTCAGCTTCATCACCACCCCCTACACCACCACCACCTCCCCAAGGGCCTGCAGAGGGGAACAGGCATAAGGATGCAGAGGAGATGGATGAAGAGGATGAAGAGGGTGAGGTGGGTGAGGTAGTGGAAGTCCCTACTACCAGCACTCACACCGTGAGTCTTTGGTGTGGCGGTTATTTACCACTCTTAATGGAGTGTCACAAGCTCATGCAAATAAGGTCATCTGCAATCAGTGCCACATGGTGCTGAGTCGTGGAAGGCCTGGTTCGTATAGCTTTGGTACAACATCAATGAAGCGACACATAAGGTCGTTCCATGGTGGGGCTATTCGCAAGGATGTACCTTGCGATAAATGTAGTAGGTTGAGTTCCTCTACAGCATTCTCCGTTTACACTCCTGTCACCACAAGAGACACTCCTGTGGGATAGCGCATCCCTCCAGCTGCCTCACGGGCCATTCATGATACTGTTGACCCTTACCTTTCGAGGGTCACAATATTGTTCATGTACTGCGACGCAGTACTCTGCAGGGGGAAAACCTTTCGGAGTGCTTTCGAGACTGCGGTCAAGGAGCATGATAAGGTCTGCTACCTACCTAAATAAGGCCCACCCTACATCTTCCTCTCTCCACCTGCCCTTATCCCTGTGGTTGGTGTCCCTTCCTTACCCTCCTTTCCCCTCCTTTCCTTCTGTGTCGCGTTTAAAAAACCAAAGAATAATAAAACAACAAAGACCAAAAAAAAAGCCTCTTTTCAGAGCCGCCTTTCACAGTTTAAAAATAGAGGTGAGAAATAAATAGTGCAGGGCCCTGTGCATTTTTTACAAGTGCATGGACAGTCCGCTGACATTTATTTTTCGGGGTGCTGCCCTATCAGAACCATTGCACTTTTCTATGGGAAGAAGTGATGGCTCTGAAAAGAGCCTTTTGGTGGTGCTTTTTTGTGTTTCAAAAACTTCAAATGATTAACACCTACCGCAAAATTTATTAATGTAATTACAAAAAAGGTTGCAATGTCTTTTTGTATATTTCGCAGAAAAATCTGATTGCCAGCATAAGTAAGATGTACTCCATCTCTGCGAAAAATGTATGTGCTACGAAACATAATATTTTCATTGTGATAAGAGGACATGCCAACATCTCTTAAAAAGGCACAAACAGCCTTATTGACATTGCGCCTCGCTTTCTCCATTTGTGGACCAAATGAAGAAGAACGCAGCCACATTTGTCTCTGCGCAATACGATAAAAAATTACTTGGGAATTTGGAAACATGTCCATGACCTTCCCAAGTCCTTCTTTCATTGCAAATTGCAAAGAAGTTCCAGACACATGTCCTAAACTGTTCCCTCCACAATGAAAAATAATTATGTCTGGATGACGCTGTGTCACCAAAGTAGCACATAGAGGTACCAAAACCAGCCACTTCATTCCACGTACTCCATGCCAGTGCACTTCCACATGAGGGAATCCAAGACGTGCAGCCACTCCACAGTGTTCTGCATGCACCTCCAACCAATTTATCCATGAGTCTCCCAAAATCCAGATAATCTGTTTTCTGAAACACACAGCCATAGCTATCTGTTCTTCTCTCAGGAAAAAGAATTTCTGCCAAACTCTCTCCCTATACAACACACCCAGTAAACCCTATTGACCAATCCCTTGCTCTGCTCAGTCTCATCTGCATGCCTCTCAACCCCAAAATCCCTGTATGTAATACGTATTGTCCACGAACAACCGCGGTGTCTGCGGACAAATCGAAAAATCTGAGCGTGATGAATGTAAATTTAAATAGTGTGCCCCATTTCCCCTTTGAGGTTGGCTCTGAAAAGAGCCCTTTTTTTGTTTTTCTTGCAGATTCTTGAGAGACACCTTTTATTTTGTATTTTTCTGTTTTTCTTTCTTATTTTACTCCTCAAATCTTCACATAAACTTCTCCAAAGCAAGCCTTTATGTTCCAAAACAACATGGCAATTCCCATAAAAGATAAAGAAATGCCATCTTCTTTAAAATAAACAGCATTACCAGAATCAATGTTCTCATTATTACAAAAGAACATATGAGCTCTAAGCATGGAAGCAAACATGCCTCAGTTGATTGCACACGTAGCAATGTTTTGCTGAGGACAAAAAACAGAACTATTGTCTCATATTGCACTCGGTACTAAAGCAGAAAAAATAACTTTGGCATTTGGAAGGACTTTCATTACTGCTTGAACCAAGTGTTCCAAATCTGCCAACAAAGTAGGGGCAGTGACATAGCCCAAATGCAAAGCACCACAGTGCAAAACTACCACGTGGGGACTGTTCATCCTGGCCATATCTTCAGAAACTTGTACAATTCCCTGCACATTGAAATCAAGTACAGTGCTCCACACCACCTCCACTCCTTTAACATCAAAATTGTTTGCCACATTCCTGCATTTAGCATACTGCTCCAAACCATGCACAAACATATCTCCAACCACCAACACCATGACTTACTCCACCTCTGCCATCTTCACTACGCGCAGCCTCTTTCAACACAAATCCACAACCTCAACACCTGATTGGCTGATCCCTTCAGTCCTATTTCCATGCCAGATATGTTGAGAAGTCCCGAATGTGGCATGTCCTGTATGCGGACAGCCGTGGTGTCCGCGGGGTGCATAACTCTTGGGCAGCCCTTCTACCCTTTCCACTTCACTCTCTGTACCATTCCCTCATTGGCTACTGCTAAGCAGTCACACAACCATCCACCAATCACATCCAAGAACTCTACATCTAACCCCATCATCATAGTTCAGCACTTCAGATGTACTGTTGATCACTCTGAGTACAAGTCTCATGTCATTGGAAAGCACCTACTACAAAAACTACTGTACAAGTCTCCAAGATCTCTACTTGCAGCTTCATCCATATCCACATGCATGGATACAAACCACAGGTATTCATATTTTCTACACAGTACATGTACAGCTCATGTATGAATGCATATAAACAGGGTAACTGCCACTTAACCTGTATAACCTACAAAATAAACTTACTGTCATTTTTCCCATCTGCTATAATCAACTGTCACTTGCAAACCTGTCTACTCTCCAAATTTATTTTTACACAAACAGCTATCTGAAAAAGTGTAATTTCATATTAAAAGATGGGAGAAATAACAGTATAATTGTAGAAAAACACTTTCTACTGTATTTTAAAATTACACACAGCCAAGATAAGTTCATGCATCTTTATACACTCACACAGATAGACACTATCATTAAAAAGCCTCCCAGCTGAAACAACACCACTGCCTCTACATCACATCCTTCTGGTTTATTACGCACACCTTCACAAATGCATACATTCCATGCTTTTCTATACAGTTTCTGCCATTTACCCTATAAAAGTAGCAAAATAAGTATATGATTATTTATTCTATCTCCTAACATCCAATAAGTCAGCCTTAAGAAGCCAAGTGAGTTTCATACGCTTAGTGTTATACTCATTTGCAAAGCATGTTCCACTAACACATTCTAAGTAAAATATACAGGCTGCATATAGGCAAAGGAAACTGCATGTACACACTATGTTCACTTATCAAAAAACACTACTACTACAAAAACATAAAAATCAACGTCTAAATTAACAACAGTGCTATAAACACACAACTTTACTTCTTTCTTTTATAATTGTAGTAAAGACCACTCTCCTGAAAAGCAGCAGCATCTGAAGTACGAACAACAACTCAGAAGAAACCGACTCTTTCCATACAAAAAAGTAAATACAATCCTACCATAATGTTCTAACTGTTACTCAAACACACTAGAATGTAAGTATTACAGAACAAAGATCTGTTTTAATTCTATGCCATTAGTTTTAGTATTAGTGCTTCCCTCACCACTAGCTTACTTTGCATTGTCATCTGAACCCCAATATAGTAACACACAAATACAAGAATAGCCTTCCCAACTTGTTGTAGCTGGCCATTGCACAATCACACACCTCCATATGCATCCTTACCATCATACTCAGACACTCATGCACACAGCACACATATATTGCACAACATCCCAACCCATACTTTCTTTTTTTTCCAACAGACCCAAAAGAATGCCTACCAAAAAGCAACTCGGTAATAAGCAACGCAGAAGTAGAGCAAATCAAAATAAAAGTGTCCAAAATAAGCATCCATCTCTAGCAGAATTTGTACAAAAAGTCCAAACAAAACAGCTAATACAGTCATTTAGCGAAACGAAACAAGCTTCCAGTACAGAAACTTTGCCTCCTCTTTTAAAATGTACAACGAAACAGAAAGTGATTAACAAGAATGTCACTACTGCTAACACTGCTCATATAAATATTGATGTAGTGGCAAGTAACCATACCAAAAAAAGTATTTTACAAAAAATGTTCTGCCACAGAGTCCTTCAGAATCTTATAAAAACAGGAGAGAAATCATGCAGAACCCTTAAAACCTTAAAACCTTGAAACCTTAGAACCTTAAAACCTAACGTAGAAAAATTAATCTTAGAAGCTCTCATAGACAGTGTAATCCTTCTGAAAAGGAAGTTATTTATTTTATTTTTAAACAGAATGAAACCACTAACAAAACTAACTACTAAACTACAAAAAAGACTTCTCAATAAAAGGAATGTCAACAAAAATAACTTCTTATGTATCTGTGGAGGTGAATGGAGTCACACCACGAGCACAGAACCATTTTAATGAAGAAGCATACAAACAAAAGCAAACAAACACAATTGCCATACATAGCAGTGGACGAGGATATGAAAAACTTAATAACACCATTATGGAACAAGAAACTATGCTCACAAAAATATCCCCTGAAAACTCAGTATCACCTCTCCATTCTACTGAACCAAAATGTCCAGTGTTCAAATGGCCGTGCACATTAATGTGTAACATTGCCAAAAAATCTTTCAAATCTTTACACCAGTTCCTCAATCAGTATGTAAAAAGCAAAGACAAATTCAAAATGAAACTACTACAAAATATGGATCCCTGTCCAGTGCGCAGATACAAAGGACTACAAGGACATTCATTAGCCTGCATTTCAGGACCTATTTGCAAAAGCACCTTCCATCATATCAAAATGATATAAACACCTCATTCAACTATAAGAAATCTGGTCCATAAACTCTACTATGCTAAAAGTCCTGCTTTAGCACTAGCCAATTTAAATAACAATCTTCTACATGGTACAGCCAAAGAACTACTCGAAGAAATAGAGCCTATCCAGAGAAAATATTTTGGAAGTGAAAGCCACTTTCAAAATGCAATAGCTTTACAACAGACTAGAAACAATGGTACAGATGGCAACCTTCTACTACACACATACAAAAAAGAAATAGTAACATTTAAAAGTACATCCGCTGAAGTACCAAACCATGTGTATGTGTGTTGTCGCAGAACTTTTGATAAAAGTAGCACAAAAACTGTACACATAACATACAAAATACAAGACAATGAAGATTCCAAATGGTTTGAATTAGCTTGCGACCTTATAGCAGAAAACAAATACGAAATTACTGACCCCTTTGTCGGTCTAGAAAAATGGACACCTCTCACGATTGACGGCAAACGTATTTTGGTGGACGAAGGCCAACCGTCTCATGTACATAACGATAGAAATACAGGTTTCCATGTTTGACCAATGAGCGGCCATTTTGATGTAACAAAGATCGCCATTTTGTTTTCTATCGATTGCTCATTGCTTTCTGTTCAAACTGCTTCGCAGCACATTTTTGCTTACTCTGCTCGACTGTTAACATTGTTGTCTGAACGTGAAAGGACAAGGCCGCAAGGCCACGAGGCTAATAAGAGTTCGTTGAAACACAACGTAGGCAACTCCGGAGAGGAATGCCCGGCTCCCTCCCGAATGTAGCCTTGAAGTAGAGCCGTAGGGCATTTAATCATTTCACAGCTGCCAGCCAGTCTCGTTGTATGGTAGAATATGTTAGAATAAAGCAGCTAAAGGCTTGAATTATGCTCTTCTTACGGCCACCCTTTTCCGAGCCCTGTAGAGCGTGTCGGCTTCCAGGACACGAATAGCACCTCATAGATTACAAGGTCTGGAATGTGACTCTTCCCACGTATGTAGCTCGCTTACAAGAACAGAAGCACTGTGTTCTGTTCAACAAAGAAAAGATGTCTCTACACTTGCAAGGTTGCATATTGTTACTAGAATAGATATTTGAAGGTGTCATATTCGTCAAAATTGTCTATCATCAAACCGAGTTCAAAGAAACCCAATAAAGGGGGGTGTTAAACATGTCACAACTGATTGTATGATATGCATTTTTGGATATATGTAACTGATGTACGTAATTTGCTCTCTTGCGTCCCTCGAGGTCTAGACATACATGTCACGCGGCGTGAGACCGAGTTGGCCAACTGAGACTATTTGCTTTGCAATAAACCCTAGCTTTGGGAATACAACCTCGTGTCTGGCGTATCTATCGTGTGTGGTGACTTGCCTTGTTTCCATAACGTTAGGGAACCCTAGGAGCCACTTTCACCTTAATATTTTTCAGTTACTGCACTGCAAACCTTGACAACAACCAAACTCCTTCACATGCTATCACAAATAACTTGGAATTATTCCCACTACCAAAACCCCTGCAACAACTCAATTGATATGAGAGCATCATAATTCAAACAGTGCACCCATTTCAAGCAATAATACACCTTCAACCAAAAACAGCAACATTACCTCCCTCTTAATTAGTGAACGGCATTCGTGGTAAAGTAGTTTATTTACCATTAGATCTGAAAGAAAATGTAAACACTCTGGGAGTGCAACATCCAATAGATCAATCTTTAATTGTCTTCGTAAATGGTGTACCTACAAAAGACAAATAAATTTGGCAACAACTCATGGGCTTACATAAAGTTAGACAAGCCTTGCAATATCTAAAAGACAATAATGAATACTACAAAGAAATTAATATTGAAGAAAACCTGAGGGAAACCCTGAAATAATTCAAGAGTCACCAGAAACGTTGTATGATAAGAAACCTTGGCCCACCCACTTGGTTTGTTACATTAAGTTGTGCAGGATATGCATGGGAAGATTTACATGATTTCCTACGCATAGCAAACAAAACAAACATCGATATATTAACACCTGGAGAACTCTGCTCTCTAGATCCTGTTAATGTTTCAAGATATTTCCATCATCGCTTCATTGCTATGCTACACTTTATTTGTAAAACTGTTCCTCCCCTCGGAGAAGTGCAACACTTCTTTTGGAGAAGTAAATACCAAGCTAGTGGAGCACCACATATCCACATGCTTTTTTGGATTAAAGATGCTCCTAAATTTGGTCAAGAAAGTGATACCACTGTTTTACAGTTTATCAAAAAATATGTCAGTTGTGAAATTCCTTCACAAACAACAAATAGTGACCTTCATGCACAATTTTACAATTTCAAAGGCACAAATGTGGGAAATATTGTCGTCACAAATATAAAAACAAAGGGAAATACTATACCAAATGCTGCTTTGGTTTCCCTAGACCAGTTACAACAACAGGGCAAGTAAACAACTTAATGTCTTCAGTTAGACATAGTGTCAAGGTAAATCACCTAAGAACACATATTACATAAAAAGGAGAGAAGAAGCAAAATATATCAATGATTACAATGCAATCATTTCCCTCTTATGGAATGCAAACATAGATGTGCAGTACATTGCAGACAATTCCACTGCAGTTGCATGATATGTCAAAGCCTACTTAACCAAAGCAGAACAAACAGATCTTCAAGACCTCTGGGATGACCTATCATCTGACAAACACTGTCACAGAAATTGTACAGTTTAGGCATAAAAATGCTCTCTCATGGAGAATGCGGCTGCTATGAAGCTGCAGACCGTTTAACCAGTACTGCAAAAATGATCCTAACATCCAAGACATTTTGAAAAATAATTTACTAGACACATACTACCGAAACAGGAATACCACTTTGGAAACCATGTGTCTATACCACATAGCCCAAAACTTCACATACAAAAATAATATAAAACCAGATGAAAACAAAGGTAGATATAGAGTGACAAATTGTGACGGCAGCTTAGTGAAACTTACCAAATGAAGCTTAATTAATCATATCAAATTGTCATCAAAAACTCTTCAACATAAAGAACTATATTACATGTCCCTGCTACAACTTTTTAAACCATGGAGAAAAGAAGAAGAGTTACTAGATATCTATTACTCCTATGAAGATGCTTTCAAAGCAAATGAAAGTACTATAACAGATGTAAACTTTACACAGTACAAAACAATGTTGCACAATGATTGCATGGTTCTGGATCATGGTCCACATGTTTTCCCTAGTTATGGAGGCAGATAGAGGGTATTGATAACCTTTTTTCTATGCCCCGTTCATTCATGGCACGGTGGTAGTAAAGATCAATCTAGAAATTTAAGCATTCAGTCTGATTGATGTTGTGTTTGTATGTTTATATTCAGGTGAGCCCCGTTGGTGTAGTATACACGTTCTCTCTTTTTTCCATTTACATTCCACGCAACCTCACTGGACCATAGTGCCCTTGAAGAATTTCTGTTTACCGAGAATTATACAGAAAGAAACATGTCGGGTCGGGGAATGTACTGTTATTTGTAAACAGTTTTAAGTGATATCAGCTTGAGTCAGATTAGACCATATATATAAACAAGAGACTGACTCAGCTGTGTTAAACTCACGGTTCATATTTATAATGGACTAGAAATTGTATATTTGTGTTTTAGTATGTTTGTTTTTATTGATGAAATATTTGTTACAATTGAGTGATTTGATGAATTGTTTGAGTATGAATGTAGTATGGTTGAAGTGTGGTTTGTTGTGGTTTTAGATGGGAATGATGTATGTTGTCAGTCCAATTATGAATTTGATGGATTGATTAACAAATTTATTGATACGTACATTGATGCATGTTTTTTTTTAATCATGAGATCAGTTTTTGTAATGATTTGTTCCATATATGTTAATAAAAATATTGAATTGTGTTGGAGCGTCGACTGGGTTAAATTCAATTTGTTTCTTCTCAGGATCTGGTTTTTTTGAAAGACGCGTTTCTCCATACATGTTTTTTGCATCGTGAAGTTATTATGATTGTGTAGACAGGTGTATTGCACTGGGACTCACCACATAAACACAACAGTACTCTGACCTTCCATGTTAATCTCTTCTATGTTCTATCCAGGCCAGGCCACAGTACTCAGATATTCCTGGTATCCCCTGTTACTCTTGTGTTTTGGCACAATGAACAGTAACAGGAAGAAGAACTCCAGGCCCAACTAGATGAGGACACTCCTGACAGTAGTCAACCTTCTGTAACAGGAAGCCAAGAACCACTGGGACAGCCACTAATAGCAAATGAGGCAGAATTAGCTATGACAGAAGTAGAAAACACCATGTGTCACTATCAACAAGATATAGAAGACTTCATTGTACTGAAATCAAAACTGAACAATGAGCAGTGTAGCATTTTCCAAGAAGTAACAAAACAAATTGAACATGGTGTACAACATGAAAATAAAAACTGTACCTGCCAAAACTACAAACCCATACTGCTATACGTCAGTGGTCAAGCTGGTTCAGGAAAAACATTCTTAATCAAAATCATCAGCAAGTTCATTCAACAATTGACAAACAACAAACTGTCAGCTGTTGTAACTGCCCCAGTGGTTTAGCTGCCTACAGCATAGGCAGTGCCACTTTACACAGATTACTACTCCTTCTAGTAGAACACCAAAACAAATTAGATTATTACAAACTTTTTATAGAAGCTGCAATGGAACTATGCAGAGTTTTGAAACACATGAAAATGCTACTAATAGATGAAGTGAGCATGGTCTCCAACCTAATGTTGGCTTTGATTCACCTCAGATTACAAGAGGTACTCAAAACAGACTACGTAGAGCTCTTTGAAGGAAAACACATTATTGTTTTCTAAGATCTTCTTCAATTAACACCAGTGAAAGGTGAACCTATTTTTAAAACCTTAGGGCACAAACTCTGCCGTAAAACTGTTGGCAGCATAGGAAATGTCAACAATTGGCAACATTTCCAATACAGAGAATTAACAGAAAACATGCGCCAGTCTGCAGACGTCACATACGCCAACATTTTAAAAAGTATTAGAGTTGGTGTACTATCTCCACAAGCACAATCAATATTAAAAACCTGGTACATCCATGTACTCTATGGCCATAGCTCATGTGCTACTGATGTCATGGAAACATTAGCACACAAAAATGTCAATTGTTTTTCCTTGATGTCAACTCTTGCAAGCTGTTCAAAATGCAATGAAATAATGTTAAAAAAAGAAATGCAACCAATAATTGAAATTTGCTCCACAGACAAACTGGATGTACATGGTATGACACTACCCATGTGTCAACAAGCCACAACAAGACTAAGTACCTTAGAAAACTTGATCTCCAACACAGCTGGTTTGGAGAAAATATTTAAATTATTTTTAAACTGTAGAGTAATGCTTAAACGTAACCTTGACGTGGAGCAAGGACTAGTTAATGAAGCACTTGGTACAGTTGTTGGCTTTCAAACATACCCTTGTGACAACAACATCCAGTTTGTCAATATTCTCTTTGACAAACTATCAGAAGTTAAAAGGACAGGACGCTCAACAGCCCAATTCCTTCTTTTCAAAGACATGTATGTACGCAGAGAACAATTTTCTCTAACTCTAGCATACACAGTCACCATTCATAAATCACAAGGTCTTACCCTAGATAAAGCATTGATAGATATTGGGAGCACAGTCTTTAAAGAAGGCATGAGTTATGTAGCACTATCATGCTTACGTACACTTGATGGACTATTTCTAATCAACTTTGATGCAAGTAAAGTAAATGCTAATATTCCTTGCATTCTAGAATACAATAGACTACGTTCACTATAGACCCCAATCTAAAAAAGACCTATCCTGTTCCACAAAAAGCAAAACGTTGTAAAAGAAAACTACTTCAAACAGAAACGATACAGGATCTCACTGCAATTCCTCCAAAGAAAGTAAAAGAAGCTAATACTTCATCAATTACCACAAACAAAGAAGAATCTGCTGCTCAAAATAACTCAAGTACTTCTTCAAAGAAGCAACACACACTCCGAACAAATGACTTGGCCACAGAACTATCAGGTCCATTCAAATTTTCAAATATAACTGGTGTAAATTGTTACGCAAATGTAGCAATAAATATTCTATTCCAATTGCCACCAATTATTGACAACATTTACTTCCACAATACAGACCAATTGTGTTTGCAAATGTTAGTCCTTCATAGAAATGCAACCAACAATCCTGACAACACCTAAAGTGTTCACGGAATAAGACAAAAATTAATGTACTTACTACAAGTACTGTTTGTTTGTTTGTTCGGGCATTTATATAGCGCTACAAACCCTCAGGTATCTGAGCGCTGCTTATTTCCCACGGTGTGTGGTGCTCATTTATCGAGCTCGGAAGTATGAAAGGCTGTGTTTGGCCCTGCCGGGATGTAAACCTGCGTCAGAAGGCTCTGCACGGATGTCAAAGTGAGCGCTCTATTCGCTGTGCTATCTGACCGGCATAACAAAAACAAAAACTGGAAAACAAAAACATACCTATAAATGAAATCTTTCAGATTGCATACACATGGAAACATACATGCACTCTCTGCAACCATGTGGCACAGGAACAAATCCCTAATGAACGCTTTGTGTATGTATCCATACCTAACTGTGAATCCATTCCATTTCAGCAACTTGTACAAAATGCAAACCATGGTAGATTATGTTCTACCTGCAATTCAGATAATCGCTCCACGTTAGTAATACAAACACATAGTAAATACGTAATACTAATGCTTCTACGTTACAATGCAGATGGTACCAAAAACAACTGCAAGCTGACTGGATTCACACATGGTCAAATATCACTTGGTAAGAAAACTTTCACAACAATAGGTATAATCTACCACGCAAGAGCCACAACCAATGCAGGTCACTACACTGCATATATAAAAAAGAATTGTGGATGGGTCGAATGTAATGATAGTACCATTACTTTAAAGCAGAGATTACCAGCAAATCTTATAAACGCTTATTTAATATTCTTAAAACCAAAATGTAATAACTAATCTGTGCATAAACATTAACAAAACTTCAATTAGAAAACTATAAACAGTTATAATACACCAACAGGTATCTAACTGCCCCAAGATTCTGCAACAACCAAACACATAAATCAATACCACTAAAATATAACAAGAAATAAACAGTTAGAATATGCCAACAGGTATCTAACTGCCCTAAAATTCTGCAACAACCCAAAAGATAGATGAATAACTTGAAAGTATAAATAAAAAACTATAACCAGTTAGAATACGCCAACAGATATCTAACTGCCCCAAAAAATCTGCAACAAGCCAACAGATAGAAGATTAGCATAACATTATAAGTAAACAATTAGAATACACCAAGTATCAAACTGCCCCAAAAATCTGCAACAAGCCAACAGATAGAAGATTAGCCAGAAAAAACAAATAAGCACTGAAAACAAAGAAAGAAATATATTGTACCATAACAAAAAAAGGTATTTTTTTAATCCAGCATGGATTTTTTTTCCCACAGACCCAATGATTTTATAAACAAACACAGAAACCGAGCAAATTGCACAGTGCACTGGTTTGAAATATAGTACTTCGAAAGTACTAAATATGAGGGTACAAATAATGCAGAAATGTCTATTATACAATGCAATAACTCATTATGAACTACCTACACTAACAAATGATCTTTTCTTTTATCACAGAAATTGAAGAAGAATATCTGCTCCAGTTACCCAAGTCATGAAAAAATCTATCCAATCACAAAAAGTCAAACAGTAAGTATATGATAATTCAACTCATAAATACTGCTGCATAACACAACCATTCAAGGAAACATCTAACCATACACCAGAATCCAAAATGTTTACTTCCATGGATATGTTATACTGCAGTGGTTGTTACCAAACTCTACAATCTTAATTGCATGACTTAGCCAAAACCTCACATACACATACTCTACAAATCAAACAGTACACAAACTTGATTTGTGGCTATTTGATGGATGTTTGATTCTATGGGTGTGTTATGCTGCGGTGGTTTTGGCCAGGGCCACAACCAACGCAGCATAACACACCCATAGAATCAAACATTTTAATTGTGGTATATGGGCTACTTACACGGGATATTAATTATAATCAATGCTCTACTAAAAACCCAAAACCAATATCATACTAAAGTAAAATAGCCAGCAGTGCATTTTTTATGTCCCCGGAAAGCCGTGAAGACCGCAGACATAACAAACACATCAGGGGCACCTGCCACCTAAACAAATATAGCATTTTGACCCATCTCTTACTCCCCACCCTCCCCAAGCACTCTCACACACCAACACACTCCCCAAAATAGTATTTTCCCCCCGTTCGACGCCGTGCTGTCTGTGGATATCCGCGGATCCGAGATGGCGGGTGCATCAAAACAATGTGACGCACCTCATGCTTCACCCCAGCCAATCAGCGAACATGTCGCATGTCTGCGGACATGACCCCGGCCGATTAGCCAATCGGTGTCCTGTCCGCAGAGCCAACAGGGAAATGTGTCCGCAGAGCGGACATAGATATCACTAATTTTTTTAGGCGTACTTTTTGATCGTTTTAAAAGAAACTACTGGACGGATTTCCACCAAATTTACAAAAGCACACTTTCGGGACCAAGCCGCTGCTACGGGTGCAAATGTGTCCAGCGGTTTGAGCTGTAGGCATGAGCAAGGTTTTTTCCTCATTCACTCTATGGGAAAAAAATACATTTTGGGACCCCCCCTTATAACTTTGCCCTCCCTCTGCATCAATTCAGAGTGGCCCATATACTTTTTTTGCAAAGTTTGGTGAGAATTCATCCAGGCAGAGCGAAGTTACAAGCCACCCAAAAAGTGCTCTTCCTATGGGATTAGCAACTTAACCATAACTACACAGCCACTACCGTGGGCCATGTAATTATATGCATTATAACTGTATCCAGCCAAGTTCCACTTGTCCAACTTGCTGCACCCACTGTAGCAGGACACGTGAGAACATAATTATTGCCATAATCCTAATAAGCAACTATTTTTTGTTTTTACCCCAGAGCATTTTGCACAAACAGATGCACCCAACAGGAAAGGCCTGTTTTGTCTGCGTGTTCATGCAACATGCAAGTGGTCTTATTTCTGCATCACCAGAGAAGAAAGTACAGATAGCAAGCATGGACATGTGTACCAAAAGAAAAAATCTGCACGTTTATCACACACAAGCTCTTGTCACTTATCTGCTTTTCCCCTTCATGCAGGACGGCGTACATCTTGTTAACTTAATTATAATTCAAGGATTTCATTTGTAAAGTGAAGCATGTGAAGTCCATTGCCCCCTGCCCCAATACTGAGAGGGGGAATCTGCTGTGAATGGAGCCATATTGCATCCTATATAGAATAGGAACATCCTACACACCCTTGTGGTTGAGGGATGACTGTCATTTAATTCATTTGATGCTGTTCTGTAACTAGCATAATCGATAATATCCTTTGCTCAATCTAATGTTAGCGGAAGAGTATATTTGTTTAGGGAAGTGGGTCCACTAGGAGATTATTTGTCCCCTATCACACCTCAAAAAGAAAGCCAGCTTGCTGTCCTGTGTTAGTATTGTGTTTGAGTGCTGCTTGGTGAACTTTGGATTTGTTGACTTGTGCAGTGTGGGCAGTGTAGGGTTCCTCCGAACCAGTCGTCGAAGTGAGCGGGCGCAGTTAGTAGCGGTGCTCCTCTACTTTTTTAATTGTGTAACAAATTATTCTATTTGTATCTGGTTTTTTAAAAAAACTTTACAAAAAGCAAAAAACAGTTAATCAAGAACAGACATCATGAAGAAAGAATACACACATCAAAAGCATAGTTTCAAAACATAAATTCATCAAATTCATAGTCTTAATAAAACTGGCCAGCGTTAGGCCCTCTGATACAGAATTTATATTTATATATCTCATCCAATAATAATCACAATTTGATAACCTCATTACATTATTCCAATCACACAATTTTAAAATACAATTCTTTCTACACTTACTTAATGCTTTGCATTCTAATAATACATTTCTCAAACTTTCCATTGGACCCTTGTTACAGAACCTACAGCAACTGGCCAGTGGTAGGCCCTCTGATACAGAATTTATATTTATATATCTCATCCAATAATAATCACAATTTGATAACCTCATTACATTATTCCAATCACACAATTTTAAAATACAATTATTTCTACACTTACTTAATGCTTTGCATTGTAATAATACATTTCTCAAACTTTCCATTGGACCCTTATTACAGAACCTACAGCAGGTCTCCTGCTGAGTAATGATAGCTGAGTAATGATATGTCTCCTAAATTAAATCTCTTTCATTAAAAGTAAATTCCAGTATAATCTCAGTAGGATCATTCTATAATGATGATTTGGAAATTGAGATAAAATAAAGGATGGCACTCCTTACCTTTTATGTTTGTATGCCAAGTCACTAAAAGAGGGATATGGATGGAATAAATCAGTGGTACTCACCCAGTCTTGGTCATAAAGGGCTTTCCTAACTTTCTCTGGATTGGCCAACAGTGTCCCTGTCCATTGCCAAATTCATTAGAATACGGGAACATCTGACTCTCAATAATGGGAGAACGTCCTTGCTATACCGCTGATCCTCCTTGACTTGCAGTTGTACACCCAAGTCCTCATATAAGGAGTTCTGCATTGGGACAATCAGCTTCGAATATAATGCGAACAACCGCCATTGCACCCATGCCCCCAATGAAATACTCCTCAATTTGAACATGATCGCTGCCAATGGTATAGCATTAGGAACTTTCAAGATTTTACGCCATAGTTTACCAACAATATTATCCAGTACCTTAAAAATACGCGTGTCTATCAATTCCAAACCATATATCAATTTGGGGACTATCTTGCCCTCAAAAAAATTGAACACAGGTCTGATCAGAAATCGACTGCATTTCCTATCAACTTTTAAGGCTTGGCTGATTAATAACTTCCCTTTATTTGATAGAGTCTCTCTAATGTTCGTGGCTGGGAAAAACTGGGGTGTGTGGTCTTTCCACTAGTCCATTTTTAACATACTCTTTGTCCAGTATGTATTGAGTTCAATAAGTCCTGGCCAGAATAAATCAGCCTACCCAAAAACCCATAAAAAAACTCTCAGAGAAACCAGGTCAACATAAATGGAATCCAAAGGTGTTGATATTTCCTCCAAAACAGCGCACATATACTGCATTCTACATGCGTTTTGTTCTGTCTGCAGTTCAATCTGTAGCCAATGTTTATTTATTTATTTATTTATTTTTCAAATTCTTCTTCATGTATTGCAAACATTAGTTTTACAAGTAAATATACAAGAAATCACAAACAAGCTGTAAAAGTAAAAAAAAAAACATAAAGATATAAAATCCTTAAAACACAGGTATTGATTGAACACTTCAGTGCAGTCAAACATAAAATGAAAATAAACTGTACTGTTAACAACTCCTGAAACATGTGTGTACAAACGACACAGTTAGAAGAGGATTCATGTGTATCTAACTGTGATTATATTGCAGTCTCAAGAGGTGGGCCAGTGAATGGTCATGCTGTAAATTCAATAATGACAAGTCTGTGGTCATAGTAAAGGAAGACCAGACCTAGGTCGACGTCGGAAAATAGTTCCCTTTGGTGTGGTATGGACTTCTGAGGAACAATGCGCTCTTGGTCCATAGAGGTTTCGGCGAGCAATGGAGGCTGCCTTCTTCTGGCCCTGGGAATGTGTCTCTGATAGAAGGTCCCTCGTGTGGGAGTGTTGATCAAATAGAAGTTATTTCTTCATATAGGCACATTCCTTCATATTGGTAGAGGAAGTTTCTGAGTAGGACGAACCCTTTTTGTTAATCTTGGGTGTCCGCTTTAGGAGACATTAAATGGAGTTGGTATGTGAAGGAACATGCGGAAAATCTTTGCAATCAAGTTGCTGTGTTCTGTCTTTAATGTGTTCTACCCGTGACTACATGTTCCTAATATGTGAGGCTGATTTTGCTGCCTGACGAAGACGCTATCTGATGCGAGCAGACTCTGTACAAGCGGTGTCATTGACACGGCGAAAGCATAGGCTATGGCTGGACGCTTATCTGAAAACCCAAATAAATCAGGGAATCAATCGTTCCTATCAGCTAATTTTCCTGCGACCAGACTTTAGATTTGTACTTTTTCCCCTGTGAGATTGCTAGGATCCTGGTCTTGCCAGGATTAATTACAAGACCATTATCTTTAGCAAATTGGGAACATTTTGAGAGCAGGCGTTGAAGGCCGACGTGAGAATTGTCAAATAAAAGGAAATCGTCAGCTTAAACCAACCATTCCACTTTCATTGACCCAACCATGGGAGCAATCAAACCCACCCGGCCAGATACTTCACTGCATCTGAAACATATACGTTAAAGAGGAAGGGCGCCAGAGAACATCCCTGCCTCAAACCCATAAAAGCCTTAATACTTTCCGATAGAGCACCGTCCTTATTCAACCTGACACAAATACCAGAGTTCTCAAAGAGAGCCATCAAACGTTTCAACAGCCCGCCAGGCAGCCCCCAATTTGCTAATTTACACCAGAGTCTATTTCTTGAGACTTTATCAAAGGCCATTAAAAGATCGATAGAGGCCAGATATGTACACCCGTTTGGCATTACACCCGTTTGGCATTCCTGAAGCCGGGTCTTGCAGAGCCCTTACCCCTGAACCATTCAGGTTTGTAGAGTGGAAATGGCTTAGTCTCAGAGTCAACCTAGCACGCACTTCAAGATGACCCAGTAAAACGGAAGCAAACATTTTACAATCTGCATCTATTAAGGAAACGGATCGATAGTTTTTTCGGTCTGACCTGGCTCCTTCCTTAAAAATGGGCACAATCTTAGCAGTACTCCTTAAAAAAGGAAAAAGTCCTGAGTCAAATATGCTCCCAAATAAAAAAAAACAGGACCTCAGACCAACTAAGAGGGTCCGATTTCAATGTATTATTTGCAAGCCCATTAGGCACTGGCACACTGGATTTTTTTCAGTTTTTTTAATCTAATCAAAATATCAATATCTTCATAATTTAACTCCGGTATCCACAGAGAGGAAAATATATAATTTCCAACTGCCAGATCATAATCCGTCTCAACAGAACAGCCTCCATACATTTCTGTGAAGAAATCAATCCATTGAGTTTCCGTAACCGGGTTCAATTCATAAATTTGGAACAGGGGCACCAAATTATTAATCAGTGCCTGAAAGGCCGGGGGATCGCGTTTAATCATGGTTTTCAGCATACATTTTGCATCTAACTACAGTAGGGCCACCTTTTTAGATCTACAGAAATTCCTGTATTTTTGTTTTAACTTCTTCAATCCCTGCATAATATTAAGATTGCCAGATCTCTTTAGGACCCTACTTTCACAGTGCAGCTTCCTCTTAGCAACATCCATATCCTCATTATACATATGGGTAGTTTTCCCTGAGGCATGTCTAGAAAATGTAGGATTTAATTTCACTCACCCATTTAACTCTTCCCTAAATCTGTCAAAGTGCGTGGAATTAAAACTTCATTTTTCAATCAAAAGGTGAGGTCCAACTCAGTGTTCAAGATCTCAATAGTTCGATTAGACCATTGAATAGCATTCCCTGCACAATTAATTTCCACCGGCGGCATTCT
Organism: Ambystoma mexicanum; assembly: GCF_040938575.1. NCBI lineage: Eukaryota > Metazoa > Chordata > Amphibia > Caudata > Ambystomatidae > Ambystoma > Ambystoma mexicanum. Next base: position 1,401,621,080 of record NC_090932.1, on the reverse strand, counting down.
GTTACGTGGCCTTGACTCAATCAAACAATAAAATGTGGCATTCGACATCGCATGATCACTCCAGTTCTTCAATTCTACTGTAAATTCCATGCAACAGTTTAATAGATAGGAATCTACAGAAATGTAGGCTAAAGTCGAGGAACTCAGCCCCCGCTGCCAGGTTGGTTGTACCCGTGCCTCCCCCTGGACAATTCTATTAATCGGAATCAGTCCCATGGCCTCCATAGTAGACCACCATAAACAGCCATTTTGTACCTTGGGTTCCTTAGATATCATATCTCCAGTCACATCCCAATGACCCTTTCATGTTTCTGGGAGAATGCAGTTTGAATTAAAGTCTCCTGCAATAATAATTCTTCCTTCAGGCAAAGAGTTAACCCATGCATTGATACACTGCGAGATAACATCCTAGGAACCATGCAATTCTGCAACTCCACTATGCCAATAAACATTAACAATTCACAGGTTCTTATGTAAATCGGCAGTTGTCAAAGCAACTGCCATTGCCCTAAATGGGAAATTTGTGAGTAGAACCGCCCTCAAGCCCAGGGAAGCCCCCCCTGCAATGAGTAGCCTACTCCCCCCCGACGCTCTCCCCCCCTATTGGGTTTAGCGGACTGTGAAAACACCTGGTAGCCGTCGTGGAGAAAAGCATTCAATAACCATGTCTCCTGGAGTAAAATAATGTTACCCTGTTTTAATGCTTTCATTGCCCCAATATTACCAAACAGGTTTTGATTCCAGGAGACAGCATTCATAAATACTTCTTGAGAACCCCACTCCTCTAGCCTACGGTCACTATGAGATTTGTTTTTTCCACAGAGCCGATGTGACTAAGTCGCAATTGGACCTATTAACATCCTCTTGCTCCCCGACTAGGTTAATAGATCTTGAGCCAGGATGATTAGGATTAACCACTATTTGAATCCCCCCTCACCCCGACAAATTCCAGCCTTTAGTTTCCATTTCGGACATGTATTGAATATCAAATCCCAGCTCTTTCAATTTTTGTCTTTCAGAGAAAACCAGCTCTTTCACTGGTTGCGATCCAAAATAAAGAAGGCAGCTATTTGTGTCTGCTCGATTCGGCAATGCCACTCGGTCAAAATTGACTGATGACAATATGCTCAATGTTGGACTTCCCACAAAAATAGTAAAATGATTCCCCCTGTTCAAGAAGACAGTACCCAAAAGGATACTCATGCAGAGTTTAGGCCGGTTGTTACTTTTTCTACTAATGGAGGATATAAACGAAGCCTTACCGGCTCTATTATCCTTTTTATTCAAACCTGTGCCACCCCACCCAACATCACTACCCTTTGTTTGGCGAAACAAACTATAGGGTTTGGTTTTAACAATCCACCTCCACCGTTTTACCCATCCCCCACATTCTTTACCTTACACCTATATAATTTGTCCAACAATTGCTTGACCCCCCCAATTTAGGGTTGGGTATACATTTTGAGGTAGATTCTGCAAACATTGTTGTTTTTGTTGGCCCCAAAAGACACGATCTTTAATAGAATTTCCCTGGCCGACTTCAAATCATTAGTGGCATTTTCTATTATGTGGGGATTGCTAGGATCAAACATATGCTCCCACAAGCTAAAGATATTATTAAATTGTACCAACTGTGCTACGCCCTCCTGCTGGATCAGGAATCGGGCAAAGTTAGACAGACTCTCCCCAGCCTGAGTCGTGGGCATAAGCATAATTCCATCAGTGTTCCCCTGGGATGCCGTTTGTACAACTTTAGGCAACCCACTGCCTTGTAGGCATCCCATTGGGTCCTTCTTTGGCACATACACTGTTTCATGGGCCACACTCATCTTCACTTCTTGGTTGCCCTGCCCTTGGGGATACCCCCACTGGGCATCTTTATCTCATCATGTATAATGCTAATTGCCCCGACCCATGATGTTACTTCACCCATAGGTACTGTCCTAGTCTGAGTTGTAGAATCTTTAATAAGCTGAGTTGTACCCTCCTTACCACAGGGTTGAAAAGGAGACATCCTGCACTGCAATGTCTCAACATTACACTAATTGTTTCGTGTTACCATCACCTTCCCTGCCCGTTCCTCAACCACCGGTGGCACCCTTATTGATACACATTTTTTATTTATCCCCTGCTTATTCATTTGTTGTACCACAGTGGATGCTCCTGTGCTAATTTACACAGGGACAAAGGTAATTACCTGGGCTTTTTAGTGGACATATTGCCATTAAAGCAAAATAGGGGGCAGTTTACATCCCGTTGACCTTTTATTGTTTTCCCCTTTTGCTGGTCAGTGCCAAAAGAGGCAACCTCAAATGGCTTACAAAATGGTTGTTCTCCGCCTTTTTTCCAAAGAAATAGGTTTTTTTTAATACTTTATTCATTGTTGGTCATGTCGTCTGCACACAGCACAATTAAATGAATTACAAATGGAATAGGCATTATCAACAGCAATGTATGATCTTGTTGTACATAATCTTGATAATGGCATGGGCGAGATCTCGACACAGGGTATCATGTCACATAGGTACATTCTGAATGGGGCCCAAATGTCTTTAGGATGATTTGTCCTGGGCAGTGTCATTCCATATTGTTCCTCGCATTCATTAACATATGTTAGTTCTTTGAGAATGTGTTCAATCTGTGGTGCGTGAGGGCTTTTCCAATTCTGCAGTATACATTTTTCCGCTTTCCCACAAGATGCATTAAACAATCTTCTTGCAGTTTCTGTTGCTTTCCCAATGTCTCCAAACAAGTATTTCTGGGGGACGAGAAAGGCGGGAACTTGCGTTATCTCCTCAATAATCTCAGCTGTCCTCTCCAAAACTCAGTGACCAGTGGGCAAGCCCAATATGTATGAAGCAAGTCCGCTTGTGAATCACCACATTTCTGACAATTCCCAGTGCAGTGTTCGGAGAATTTAGCCATCTTGGCCGGTGTGTAGTGTAGTTTATTGTCATGATGCCTGCCCCCGGAAGACCAGACCAGGCCCAGCAGCCCCGGAAGCAGGCATCATGCCACTTGGAGCATGCCCAAAAGCCCCAGTTAGGGGCTGTTTGGGTGCAGTCCTGGCGCCTATGGCGCCAGGCTCATAAAGATAAAGTCAGTCCTGGCGCCATGGGCGCCAGGCTCATTATTGATAACTTACCTGAAGCAGACCATGCTGCATACTCACCTGAGGCAGACCATGCTGCACGAAGACTCAAGCCAAATGAGGCTTAGGAGGGACTATTTTACTGAAGGGACTATTTTGTTACTTGGGTGGGGCTGTGGAAGAATACTTACCTGGATCTTCTTCCAAGGCTATTTAAACCACGCCCGGACAGCCACACGTGCTTCGCATTATTCTGCTTGCTGCAGCGTAACGCTCACCGTGTTTTCAGCAGCTCCAGTCTTCAGCCACGCCTGCTTCAGTCCTGGGACTCCTGAAACAAGAAGAAAAGAAGGATAAAGGTTAGAACAGGAGTTTTAACTTTAATCATTACCTGAATCCTGATCCATTTCGCCACGGAGCTGAAAGACAGAAGTCTTTGAAGCATCGCTTCGCATTCCTACGGCGCCGCGCTGAACTCACCTGCTTGGCGGTACTTCAGCATTCCATCACGCTCTCTCCATCTCGCGGCCGCCCTCCGACGCCTAAGGAGACAAAGACAGCAAGGTGAGCAAGGGGACTCTCTAAGGCTATACAAGCTACCCCCAAGGACTTACCTGATTTACCACGGGGGTACTCACCTCATCTCGGGTCGGCGCAGTCAACTCTGCTTCATCGCCGTACCCCGGCCTCTAAGGGGAAAACCACAATAGACTTACCTGAATCTTACCAATTGCCATTTGGAAATCTTCGAGTGGATTAATCGGCAACCTGCAAGGAATCGGACAGAGTGAAGATCAGACATTTGAACTCTTATGAACAATTGGACTTTAGAGTCAATACTGGAACTCACCAATTCCTCTACGCCAGTGAAGTAACTGGTCATCAACGCGCCCCTGCGGTCGACGCAGGATGGAGAGCTCATCCTTCCAAACCATCAGGTGAGACTAAGGAGGGGACATCAAGAGTGATCTGTGGGAAGACAACGGGAGTGGGGAAGGTGGGTTGACACTCAATTCCACGGGTGGTTAATTCCTCTTCTCCTTTGCAGAAGAATATTCCTGCGAGCCAGACAAACTAGGCTGAGCGGGCCAGTCCAGTCAGTCATCTCGGCGCTACACGTCACGCTGGTGGAAACAACAGCGGCCCAGTTCCGGTCGACGCCCCCGTGGGAACCAGGTGAGCGTAACATTTATTTAAGATCTTGAATTGGATCAGGTTGAGGCCAGCATTTAATGATATGGATTTGGACAGCTGGCAGTATTTGAGCCATTTCTCTGCAGTTATCTTTATCCCCATGTCTTCCTCCCATGTAGCTTTGTCTGTATTTAAGGAAGGGGCATGTGTTTGTATCATTGCATACAATTTGGATAAACTGGGCCCATTCCCGGAGGTCATGGCCCTCAGACATTCGTGAGAGGGCAGTTTGTCAGGAAATAGTGGCCATCTAGCACTGAACGTTGCCCTCATGCAGTGGTATTGGAATATTCTAAGCTATCCGCCACCAATTGTATTAACAAAATCGTCAAAGTGATAGTGGTTTTAACATTGGGAGAATTCTGGCTCAGTATTTCTACCCCTTTGATTTTACTCGAGCCAGAAATAATAGCCTCAGTGGCATTAATAGAGGCATCACTAATTACTATAGGATCCATATTGATTACCCCATTTGATTGCATATGCCCAGTCTACCCCGTCCTTAACTGTTGTGAAACTGGAATTAAATGTATAGAACGATTACCCATACCCAAGTGCTCCAGTTTGTCGTTTAATACCACTAGCATTAAATTGTGTTCTTTTAGTTTGTGCCAGATGTTGTGATACAAGTTTACAAATTAACTGAGAACCATATTCAATGTGGGATGTGTTAAACATATTCACTCATCAACCTCCCTGAAGGTGTGATGCAAACCAGTCTCTCCCGACGCCTCCAGGCCCTTTACTTGTGGAGATCGGATATCCTTTTCAGCATTTACATCCTCGTTTGCCATAAAATGTGTCAATACAGTAGGAGAATTTGTAATTGAAGCATCATAGGTTTTCTGAATTACATTCATAGGCTGCCCATCCAAACCTGCACCGCCTCGGCCTCCCAACGCTGTTTCTGCAAATTCAATGATACTTAGGTCATGTATCTCCCTAAAGTCAACAGTACAATTCTTATTCAGCATAATAGAGTGCTCAATAAATGATGTGCCTGTAGTTGGTGCAACAGACTTTGGGCCTCATTCCGAGTATGGCGGTAAGGGATATCGGTCACCGTTAACGAGACCGGTGCCGGTAATCCCTTACCGCCACATTCCGAGTTCCCTTTGTGCCCTCGTCCTTAACGCCTGCTTTTAGCAGGCGTTAGGAACGAGGGCGCAAAGGGGCTTTTAAGCCAATAACGGTGACCGTAAAGTACGGTCACCGTTATTTGCAATTTCCCCATTCCCATTGAGCCCTAAGGGGGCTCTTTTGGGAATGGGGAAGAGCCCTGAGCAATGGGAAATTACCGCCCTGGTCAACTCAGAATAGGGCGGTAATTTCCCATTCCACCAGGGCGGTGCCGGTACGGGTCCGGCGCCGACCAAGGCGCTAATAGCGCCATTGGTTAGCGCCAGACTCGGAATGAGGTCCTTTATCTTGTTGGTAGTTCCAATTGATTTAGCAAAATAAGAGTCAATAATTCTTGACCATCAATCGGAGGCTTGGTAAAGGCTTGATTCATAGGCCTTGGTTTCCCAATACATGCTTGTTTTGTCGTCAGCAGGCCAATTAAATCACTGTCACATAAATGGCCCATATGAACTGAACCATCAGGTATCCGCTCCTGACCATCACCGGGGGGGATATAGTTTTCCACCAGTTTGTCCATCAAATTACAAGAAAGAGGGGGTGAGCTACCTACACCCTGCGGCTTCCTAGGTGGAATCATGTTTACCCCCAACCTCGGATTAATTTCCATATGAGAATTATTCGTTGACTCTGGAACAATTAATACATTTGATTCCAACGGGAACAAACCCATTTGGCTCCTCAGGCCTTTCCGCATCGTTAACACTATGCATAGTCACTGGGGGTCTCACCAACAGACAAGGAAGAAGAAATAAAAAAAGTCAATCAATTAGCCACAATCAATCAATCACCGACGCTGCAATTCCAGACAGCATAAAGTATAAAAAAAAAAAAAACGAAAATCCCAGGCCAAATCCATACGTAGCTTTGATTTAAAAAAATAGTCCTTCTAAAGATAAACGAATGAGCAAAAACACAAGTTAAAAGTCGGGAAAATGCAAGAAAATGCAATACAGTGTTAGCCGACAAGATAGTGGCCGGGCTATGAAAGAAAATGCCTCAGCCCCAACAATCACACTCTGGCGACGACAGCAAACAGCAGCAATCCGTCCAATCAAAGGCAGACTGTTACCACCCCAATACTTAGGAGTGGCACCGCGCGTTACCTCCATATCCACGACTTGCACTGGCCCGCACAGACTGCAACGACTGCTTTCCAGCTCTGTCCCAACTCTGCTCCTCTACATTTTAAATTAAGTTTTACTGTTCCTATACTTTTATTATTAAAAGACACTGGGCCTCATTCCGAGTATGGCGGTAAGGGATACCGGTCACCGTTAACGAGACCGGTGCCGATAATCCCTTACCGCCACATTCCGAGTTCCCTTGGCGCCCTCGTTCTTAACGCCAGCTTTTAGCAGGCGTTAGGAACGAGGGCGCAAAGGGGCTTTTAAGCCAATAACGGTGACCGTAAAGTACGGTCACCGTTATTTGCAATTTCCCCATTCCCATTGAGCCCTATGGGGGCTCATTTGGGAATGGGGAAGAGCCCTGGGGAATGGGAAATTACCGCCCTGGTCAACTCGGAATAGGGCGGTAATTTCCCATTCCACCAGGGTGGTGCCGGTACGGGTCCGGCGCCGACCAAGGCGCTAATAGCGCCATTGGTTAGCGCCAGACTCGGAATGAGGCCCACTGTTCTGGAACGGTTTCGTTTTCAAATGAAAGTGTAGGAAGAAGTTGAAAATTACACTCAATGTGTCGTTAAAAAGCAGCTGCATGTGTCTGGGGGTTTGTGTGTGTGTGGGAGGGGGCATGGTGATGGGGTTTGTGGGGAGTGGGTGCAGGACAGTAGGGAACATAGTTCCACTACTTCTTTTCGTATACTTTGTATAGTTCTTAATAGGACTATTTTCCACAATTGTCTGCTCTAATTTCAAGATTGTGGTGTTTGAGACATCCGCAGAATATTATTATTATTGTATTTATTGAGTGCCGACCTAGCTTCGAGAAGCAACAGAGCACTTTACAGAGGTATACAACAATACAGATACAGGTATTTACGAGGAGGGACTCCTTGAAATGGTGGGTCTTAAGCAGTGGTCGAAGTGAGCGGGAACGGTCGGGAGAGGAGTCCAACTACTTTTAGTTTTTAATGTTAACAGTTTCACTACTTTTTGCAACAATTTTCCCCATTACGGAACTGTTTTTTGTGAAGATTTTTGTGAAGTTAACACTCATTTCTACACTTTACCACCCAATACCAGTCAAAGCTAAACTGAAATCTGTTTCAACTAAATTGGCTGTCAAGCAGCATGACTGCAAGCCTTGAAAAGTGTGTTGCATGTTGCCCCCGCCCAGGGCACAGTTCCACTACTTTTTGTTGGTACACTTATACCACTGGTCTTAAGTTCTTTTCTGAATTGTAGGAGCGTTTGATGCTGACAGGGAGGAGGTTCCATAGTCTTAGGGTATAGGCAGAGAAGGACTGTTTTCTGGTCCTTTCCCTTTTGCAGCAGCCAATTTCAAGTCTGCACGCAGTTCTATTCTCACGTTTGTCAAACAACATGTCTGCTCATTTTCAAAACATAACTCAACTTCATTCCTACCCAGAACACCCAACGTTTGATTCCCAAATTCATCGCCATTGCCCACTCTTGATGAATACCACCTAAAACTCCCTCATCACTATCCCCAACTTGATGATGTGTCCCAATAACAACTATGGAGACCCCCTGTGGAGTGTTGTGAACAGCCATGATGACCATACGACGACCATCAGGAGAGTGACTGTGCCCAGTATATAACAGTGTTGTATGCTACTACACATTTGTGTTGTAAGCAGACTCCAGCCATGGCTGGTGCAGCTCAGTCACCCACGTCATCATACAACCCATTGTTTTGTGGTTGAGTATTGTGATTGTGATTATGGTCTTGTTGCGGAAGAGGGATTAATGCATCTATAAATGCAGTGGCCTTTAATACATTCTCGAAGAAATGTGCACAACCTCCATATTGTATCCGCAATTAGGCCGGGAACATAAGGGCAAATGGAACATGGCTGGCTCATAAAAGCTTTTTAACTCAGTCATGTGATTTCCGTAGAGCCTGTACATTAGCAGCAAAATCCAGATAAATGTGAATATTGTGGGACTCATAACAAAGCATGCCTTGTTCCCTGGAGATCTAAAGAATAAGGTCTCTATCCAGGTAGTTAAGTAAATTTGCAATGATGGTGCAGGGGTGAGCCCCTTGGCTAGGCACAGGCACCAAAGTGCAATGTGCCCGCTCGACCAAAAAATGTGGAGAGAATTTTGCAGTACCAAACAGTGTTTTCAATAATTCCTCAACAAATGTCTCCACAGGACCCTTACATGTTGCCTTGGGGACACCAAAAATGCAAACATTATTTTGCCGCAAGCGTGACTCAAGATCATCGCACTTACTGTGGATTTTGTTCACTTCCATGTTTCAATTTGTTATGTTATTATCATGTCGATTGAACTTGTCTTCTGTCACCCCGATCCTGGTCTCTGCCTCAGAAATGCGGCCACTTTCTTTTTCCGATCTGGATTTCAATGAACCTATGGTAGCCACAATATCATCCAATTTCACAGTAACTGACATAAAGCCATTTTGCATCGCCACTAGCAAGTGATCATCATGAGCATCTCCTGAGGTCGTACCAATATCTCAATTGGAAGCAGGGGTTTCAGACCCAGATGTTTTTGTCAGAGTATTGGTGAATGAATTCATGGGTTAGTGTGTTTTGCCAGCTCCTTTCGTCATGACACCACACCTGTTGCAGTCGTCGGTAGTAACCAATGCTCTAGAGAGCCAAGCAATCCGAGTATCAGGGCTTCTAGACCACTCGGGTTTGATGGGTGCAGATGAAATAAGTTAGTGGCTAGAGTAGCCTCTCAATTCACTAGGCGGTGTACTCCAAGTCCAAAGTATGGACACAGATATGAATGTTGGAGATTCAGCCTAAAGTCGGCTGCAGTCGAAGAGACCAGTCACAGTAGGGTGCAGTGTCCGTGTCTTCAACAGGGGAGGCGAACCACCACGCCACCATCTGTGCACGGATATGTCAATCCCAGATACCGAGCATTGGTCTGGTATTGAATGTTGAAAGCTGCGGGAGAATGTGTAGACTATGGAGGTCATTACGACCCAGGCGGTAAGGGTTAACGCCGTCGTTAACCCTTAACGCCTGATTCCAATTTTAACGGCTGCTTTTAGCAGGCGTTAAAATCCATGGCGCTAAACCGCCTTGGTGCTAATTACGGCACCGTAATTTACGGTGCCGTAATTAGCGCCTTCCCCACTCCCATTATGCCCTATGGGGCAAAAATGGGAATGGGGAAGGGTAAATGGGAAATGGGGATTTACCGCTCCACTTACCTTGGAATGGGGCGGTAAATCCGCCATCCACCATGGTGTAAACATAGTTTACACCATGGTGGTAAAGTTGGTGTACTTACCGCCTGGGTCGTAATGACCTCCTATGTGTTTACCCCCAGGTGGTATTCAGAATGACATGTTCATGATGTCTACGAGGACAATATCATCCAGTTTCAATCAGTGTGCGTAGTAGTTTCTTGTCCACACAACGCATATGCAACATACCGAGAGGATGGGCCCACAGAGTGTGTTTTTAGTGTCGAAGGCACACCTGCATGGGTCAGCAAACATCCAAGTATCAATCAGTCTTCCACCACAAATGGCCAGCAGGACCCTGGAGCACTGGCACAGCGACATATCATCAGCACATGTATCATGGGCATGCCATGCACATGTAAAAGGTCCAATGTGTCTTAAATGTTAATGTTAATGTTAAAGGATATTTGTACCGTGCACTATCATCACCGGAGTGGTACCCTGGCGCACTGGCGGCTCTGAAAAAGGGAGGGAGGGTGAGTTAGTGGGAGAAAGTAGGAAAAGTGCAAGAGAGCAGTGATGTGCTGTTGGCGGCCTCAGCCCGGTGGGTCCGTTGGCTGGGCCTGGGGTGTTTGCGGCCGGTAGTCGTTGTGTACTGTTGTGGAAGTCTATGTGTGTTTTTTGTTGTGTTGTTTTAATGTAGTGAAGTTTGTGTGGTTTGTTGTGCTGTAGATTTGTGGTTGTGTTTGGTTTGGAGTTTGAGAGGTGTGTGCAGAGGGGGAAATTGTAAGTGGAATTGCTTAGTTGGCATCTCATATCCTGAATTGAGGTGCTGGGCTTGTGTAGTCTCTCCTGATGCGCCACTGATCTGATCTGGCCTCATCTTGCATTCAATGTCCCTTTCACATCTGTCCCCCACCTCAACCAACCTCCCTCCCAACCCCACTGGTCCTCCCTTCCTACTCCTGTGGCCAGAGCGCCTGCCAATGTCCACCACTCAGCTAGTGTGGTGATTGTCAGTATCTTGACAATTCAATTGACATTTGGTACCTGGTGGCAACTGAGGGGGAGGAGGGGAGTGAGGTTGTTGGTGGGATTGTCTGGGGTGGTTGACTCCGTCTCCATGGCTGTCACCTGCCTATCTGGTGTCATCCGTCCCGGTACTGCGGCAGCTTCCCTGTCGGTTCTGGGGCTGTTTGTGTCCTTATCAGTTTAGTCATCCTTTTTCTCTGTTTCGGATTTCAGTTTGGGTCTGTGGTCTTGAAGAGTCAGGTTTTTAGTAATTTCCTGAATTTGTGGTGATCTTCCGTGTTTCTTATCTCTTTTGGGATGTTGTTCCAGGTTTTTGCGGCTAAGTGGTAGAAAGAGGTGCCTCCAAGTTTTTTCTTAAGGTATGCTTTTAGTTCTAGGCGGATTTCGTTGCTGGATCAGAGGGGTCTCTTTGGTTTGTAGACTGTTATTTTCTTTTGAAAGAATTCTGCTCCTAGTCCTCTGATTGCCCTTAGTGTTAAATGGCCATTGGGAGCAATCAAACCACGACAGGCAAGAAGTGACAAAGTAGTGCCACGAGGACCCAATCAATGATCATGAAGTGCAGTGTTGTACCCGAAAATACGCCCCAGTACAGCGATGGTACGAGAGCACACTCCTTGCAATCCCGGTAGTCCCAAGAGAGTGTGGCAGTGGAAGATCAATAACAACTGAGTCAGCAAAATGGGAACTCGAAGCAAACAGCCATGGGCATTCATATGAATATTCCTTAGGAGCGAAGCACTGCACGGATACAATGAAGCGTGGCAGGCAGTATCATGCCGGGCACACCGTCCCGATTCACCATATGTGGCACTGATCGCCACACAGCAGGGCTTCCTCCTCACGTAGGCTGCGCTCAGATATGTGGCACAGAGGAGGATTGGCGTTTAAACAGGATCATGTTGGGCCAGTTCTCCGACTCAGGCCACTATCTTTCTTGCTGCTCAGCAGCACCCCCCGTTATGCTTTTCTGATAGTAGGAGGCTTTGGCTTTGTTGATTAGTTGTCGGCGGGTTGCTTGGAGTTCCTTGAGGAGCGCCAGGTCGGATGCGGTCTTGGAGCGGTGCCAGGTTTTCTCTTGTTTCCTGATGACTATTTTGCTGAAGTTGAGTTCTTGTGTGTACCAGGGTTCTGATGGTTTCGGTTTGCAGGTGCGTTGTTTCAGAGGTACGTGACGGTCGATGGAGGCTGAGAGGGTGGCAGTGAATGCTTCCAGTAATGAGTCGCAGTTCAGTTGGGAGTGTTCGGTCCATTTGAGGTGGAGGTTGGCCAGGTCTTCTGTGAGAGCTTTGACCCGAGAACTTCTTGAAGGACCTGGAGGTTTGTCTGCTGGGTTTCTGCTGCAAATGCTTGACTGGGATGGTGTGCAGGATGAACTAACTTTTCTAGGGTTTGATTAGAACAATTACTGTTGTGGGTGAAATGTCTTGGCCTGCACTTGGTGATATTCTCTGTGTAGTGTCTAATTGTATCATTTAGAGTAAACATTTGGGGGTTGAGTCACAAAAAATGGCAACTTGTCTGTACTCTGAGCACACACAAGTGGCAATCACCTGCATTGCATCGGTGGGCATGAGTGGACAGAGTTACAAAAGTGAATCTGTCCTCTTGCAGAAAGCATTGAGGGCATGCTGCATTAGTAGCTACCACGACCCAAAGTACACTGTCATTCGAAATGGGACAAGCTTTGATCTGCAGATCTGAAACTCATTACCTGTGCCTGTTCTTGTCTGTCACAGGCCAATATGATGGAAAGCACGAAGCTGCCAGGGATCTTTTCAGACCCTGGCAGCATTGATCCGCACAAGCTAGAAACTCATTCAGAGGTTGAAATTATTACAATTACAATTTTAGTAATGGGGCTTTTAAGGTCTGTCACTGCAAATGCAATTACTGAACCCTACACTGGTGTCAGGATCACACCAGGCACTTATATATCCACAGACAATTCAAGGAGGAGGAAATTACACCAGAGGGTGAGAGTTGACAGGATGTGATAACAATAGAGGGAGACATGGAAAGGAAGAAGTGGTGAGAATTGAGAGAATAGAAGAGGAGGTCACATCAGTGGACGGATGGTGGCAAAAGGAGGAGAGAGCAATATTAGACCTGGTGCAGAAGAGAATGCCAGGATGCAAGGAGAAGAACAAGTTGGTAACACCACTGAGTGGTACTGACATGGAGGATGTAAAATCAGGGAAAAAACAGACAGTGAGGAGAGAACATCACAAGGAAGGGGCGGCAGTTGGAATAAAGGTGGCAGGAATAACATCAAGAAATTGAGGAAAGGGGAAGACAGGAACATCATGCAAAGAGGACAGGGACCAGGAGAGCTAGTAAGAGCAGGCAGGTCCCGCCATGCCCAGTTGGCTGTAGGGAGAACCGGATTGTGGGAGGAGGTTTGAACTGGGGGCAGGGAGTTTATTTTTAACTTCTAGAGGTGGGGAAAGAAAGACCATAGGGAAGCCCAGCAGACCCGTAGGACCCATGGTCAACTCTCCCTGCCGGCTGGTACCACTATCCCACCTGCTCAGCATAGTATTTAACAGAGTGATCAATGGGATACAGGACCGTGGAAAGCCTGCAACTAGATCAGGTGGAGAAGAAAAAGAGTTCACGCCACTTTAAAAACCTGCAATGTCAAGAAGGGGTGAGGAAACCCCTCTTTAACTGATTGTACTAGGAAAATTGTGAGGAAACCCCTCTTTAACTGATTGTACTAGGAAAATTGTTTCTGAAGCCTTGAGGGCCTAGATTGGACAAGAAAGTTTCCTCTGGAGGAACGGACCAAGACCTATTTAAGGAGAAAGCCATCCTGACATGTATTTTGTTCGGGAAAATCACAGTTTATATTTTCAGTTTCTCAACACTGTGAAACACACTCGGTAAACGACAGTGATAACTGATATTTGATCTTGGTGCCCTTCCTGATCCCAGGTGGATCAGGTGGCACGTTCCATACAGAAATGCAATCAGAACTTGGCCTGGGTTCTTTGGCTACATTATGTTCCAAGATGAAAAAGTAAGCTGTTGGTGTTTAGGTTGTAAAGCCTATGGATGTCCCAATTCTGACACTAAAGTGTCTCCATTGTGAATGTGAGAGTAAACTGAGCAGGGTGGAAGGATGTGTGAGGAAGGGTGTGTGAGTAAGAAGGGGGATGTCCATTTCAGGGTACCCACTATTCAGAGATTTAATGTTGGCTAAGTAGAACGAAGCAGTGGAGAATCTCTCACATCTGCATAAGAAGGAGGCAACACATTGACATCTCAGACACCAACAGGCAGGCATGCACCCAGGGTAGTTGGAGATGCAAACACCAGCAGAGGGACTGGGAATGTAGTGAAATATTTGTAATCAGTCATGCTTCGGAACACCATGGATTGGCTGCAGTGGGTGGTGATAGGTACAGGATGACAATCATGAGCCAAGTACACAGGTTCCTCACTGCTATTTCCCTTGGGCATGACTCATTTGAGTGGCAGGCCGAATTGGCACTAGAAATGCCACACCAGCAGTTGGAGGAAACCTATGTGCTGCGTGATAGGTTGTTATTGTTTTAAAGGGGATTTCGTACAACCAATGGCCAGTAGGCTGTTAGTGTGTCACCACATGAGGCTTCTAATGTTGTGAGGTCATGTGGGCACTGCATGTACCACTGAGCAGTGACAAGCGCAGAACTGCATCATATTAAGGGAGATGCAGATGCTATCCATAAATCATTTTGCCCCATCCCTCCTGGCCATGTCCTCAAAATCCTGCTCTGTGATGGCCTACTTCCACTGCCTGCTCTTGTTGCAGAACATATGAATGGAACATTAATGCATGCTAATAGTTCAAAATAATATGTGGGCAATTCGCCCTTGTGCAAGATCAAGTTGAAGACATAGGTCAAAATGACTTGTTAGTAGCCCCAAGTGGATCTGTAAGGGGCTGCTGGAATGGGAAATGGCACATCTCCTCCTCGTATATCATAATCAGGAAGCCTGAAACACACCCTATAAGACCATACAGTCCTGTTCAAAATCATAGGAGCCAGTGTGCCATACCTGTGTTTTCAAAAGTGAATGGGGATGGGTGTCAACAGCTAATGCCCCTGGTGTTCAGCACTTACATAGTAGTATTTCTGAGGTTGCTGCCTGACAGCCACTGCATCACGAAGTACAGTAGTAATTCCTTCTGAGGGTGCGCCGACTCATCAAGGACTGGGATTTCTTTCTAGTGCATCTGTCAGATGGACGCCTTTTATGTGCAAATGCCGACATGAGCATCACTATGCACCGGAAAACATTTGCATTGCATCAGATGCCCCAAACATGAGTGCATCTGCCCTATAAAATACAAGTATTTAGACAATGGGCCTCATTACACGGTAGGCGGTAGGGGTTTACCGGTACCGGTAAGGGCACCGGTACTGGTAAACCCCTACCGCCTTACTACGAGTTCCCTTTGCGGGACCCGACTTTAACGGCTGGTTTTACCAGCCGTTAAAGTAGGGTGCCGCAAAGGGACCTCGGAGCTAATTACGGTACCGCAATTTGCGGTACCGTAATTAGCACCTTCCCCATTCCCATTATGCCCTATGGGGGCAAAAATGGGAATGGGGAAGAGCCTTGGTGAATGGGGAATTACCGCCCCCACTCACCTTGGAGTAGGGCGGTAATTCCGCCATCCACCAAGGCGGACACGGTAAAATACCGGCGGCAACCATGGCGCTATTAGCGCCATGGTTACCGCCTGCCATGTAATGAGGCCCAATGTATTTAATGGTCATTCTCGTTTTGTCTTATGTGCATAATATGTCTGAGAATAAGACAATAATGCATATTTTTGACTTCAGCTGTGTAGTGAGTTAACTTTGTGAAGTGGATCTCTTTGTAAAGTGGATCACTTCCCAAGGGGGTAAGTGTATAACATTTAAATGTCTCAGATGGTAGTTTTGCCATGTCATCAGGAATGTGGTAGAGAAATATCTATGATTGCGTTGATGAGCAGAAGTATGTATTTAATTCAAATACTTGTGTAAAAACTATACGTGTGATTACTAGGCACCCACATGAAAGGTTACCTGCGTACTACTGCCGTCTCATTGTTGAACGTAAATATTTCAAGATGTCCTTCTGAAAGGATGCCGGGATGTCAGTTGGCCAGTGGCCTGATCAAGCGACTACGATCTGTATGTGTGGGATCCAGCCTCAAACTGTTATGCTATAGCAAAGCACTGATAGATGTAACTGTCAAAGGGGGCTCCATAATGGTGCGTTGCATATGATCTGTACACTCAAGTACTGCCAGTGTCTCCTGTTCCTGTACAGGTGCTCTATGGCTGAGGGGGTATGAGGGCCACATAAGGGCAATCAATGGCATTGTAAGGGCACGGAACCCAGCATTGTCATAAAATTACCTCACTATTCTTGCCCTGGTACAAATATAATGAGGCATACCTATATATATCATAGCAGATGCAAGGATCACTTTGAGTACCTTGCATAGGGCCTGTGTCTGCGAGAATTATGAGCTCACCACTGCAATGGTACTAGTTCCCTAGAAGGAGCCTCCGGCAGGGAAGACAAATGCAAGGCTGGCAGTAGCTGGACAGTTGGTGGTATGGTCTGGGTGTGGTAAGGGCCCCCTCCCATAGACTCACCATCTTCAGTATTATATGGAGTGGAACGTGGTACCTACATCTTTATCAGTCTTCCATCAGCCAGTTGAAATAACGTGATCCTCCTCATATATATATCATTTCCCTCCTCAATAGTCTGTGCAGCAGCATGATCCCTACTGGATTGGCCATTTTTGGAATATGTGCCTGTCTCTCTGTGCTGGGCTTTTATACTATTGTTGGTTGTGATCGAGGAGCACTGTGTACTTATTTGGTTGGATAAAACAGATGCGCTCTTTTTGTGTAAGTTCCTGCAATTGTGAAAGGAGAAAATGTAAAAGGAGAAAATGTGGAAGGGCATTTTTAGAGCAAATCCAGTGGTCAGGTTTTATGAATCAGGAATGATTTTGATGCATTTTGCTCTCTTTCTGTGCACATCTTTTGCGCACATTTTATGCTCTTTTTATAAACGTGCACATCTTTGAGGTGCGCACATCTGAGGCGCATTTATTTCTGCCACATCATGGCATATCTCTGATTTGCGCACTTTTATGTTTTTTAAGAATCTATCCCATAGTGCTTGTCTGTATGATAGACTTGAGAATCATGGTGTCCTTTTGTACATTTCCATGGGGAAAACTCTTGAATAGTAATTTGGGACTTCCAAGAGGGGAGGAAGGATGTGGTTTCATCCAGAATATACTGTGTGAAAGGTAAATGCAGTTGGTAAACAAAACAGACAGAGGGGCTGTTAAGAAATGACTACTTCTCTGCAGGAGTAGAGGAATGAGTAGTGGCTAAATCGCTTCCTCAGTCAGACCTGCACACTACTACTAAACCAGAATTGATCCCAATCATAAGGGTAAAACCAGCACAGCCAGATTGCTCCTTCACACCTTTTGGTAACGTGGACCTAGAACATTCGGTATCTTCAGGCTGCATGTGAACTGATAACAGTAGCAACCCAAAAGAATTATGCACAATGGATCAAAAATAAAAGATCGGCCAATCAAGATTCTATAAAACTAGATGCTTTTAATTAAGCAATAAAAGTGCAATCAACTAACTAGAAAACATTAGAAAACCCCACCCTTGTAAAAGGAAACATGGAGTATGCAGACTTTTGAGAAAGGGTAGATGAGCAGGGCTGTTCAGGCAATCAGATTGGGCAACAATATTAATGTGCAATGTTCCTGGAAGAAAAAGCGTAGAGAAGGAGGTTAAAAGTCACTATGGTCCCAAATGTGAACTGGGCAGCTGGACATCTTCAGGGTACCCTTATTCCTGCATTTGGGGTTTTGTTAGCATCTAATTAGACCTCTTGGTGCTTTAATTGCAGTAGAGCCGAGGTTGAAATGTTTCAAGTTAATGCGGTACACTGGTAGTCAGTGTCGAGTTGTTCCAAGGATTCAGGGTCCCGAAGGTTTGAATCGACGTTCGGCGGGCAGTTGAACCAGCAGAGCTGTGATGTCTTCTGATGGGTGGAATCAGCATTCAGGACATCAAGTTCAATAACTTCCAGCAGGTCAAGTAGGCACTTGAATCAGTTTCTCACATGAAGGTCGAACCTGAAAAGCAGCACTGTGGATCCTGTGGCAGCTCAAAGTTGTTGAGCAAGGCCGATCTGGCATGAAGGCATTTCCAGTCAGTCAAACAGGATTCTAGCTACTTCTGGGCCTCTGGTTTGCAGGCAGTCCCTATCTAGGGGCTTCAGGACAAGGTGAGTCTTTCTGTCCTGCACTCCAACTCCACGGAGCTTTGCTGGCACCTACAGGTGATCCTTCACCTCCAGTGAACATGAGCCTGGTTCCAGTGTAGGTAGCAATTACCCTCACTGTTCCCTTTGGATGGTTAGGGGACATAGCTTTCCTCTGTCTTGGATGCCTTCAGTTTTCACCTCTATTGCAGAGGGCTCTAGTATGGACTGGACCTCAAACAGAGGTCCAAAGGTCTATCCTTCTTCTCCAGATGGTCCAAAGATGGACCAATTGATGAGGGGGTTCCCTTCTCCTTTCTCCTTTTAAAGGCATGATGGCACTTGAGATTGGTCCAAAGAAAGCCTGCTGTAAGGGGTCCCCTCCAGTTTGTTGTAACAAGTGCACTTGCGCTTATGACATCACACTCATAGATGCTTGTCTGCACGAAATGGAGGGGTCAGGCAAAGAAACGGTTCCCTTCACGAAACCAAGATTGCAGGACCCTTCGCTCAGCTGATCCCTCCTCTCTGGCTACTCTATGTCCCCTTTCCATACATGCTGGCTTTGAAGCGCTGGTTCACATGAGAGCTCCTGAGGGATGTTTCTATGCCCTGGGGCAAGGTATTACCCTTCCTGCAGGACAATCAAAGAGACAGCATCCTGGCTATTGTTCCACATAGCAATGATGGAGTCAGGCCAAACACCAATATACCCCAGTCCTGTCATAGCTGGGTCTTGCTCACAGAGCTGACACTAGTGTGATATCAAATTGCTGTGGCTGTACAACTGTGTGTTCTTATCAGCCACAACCAGATCTATGTGGCACCAGGCTGACTGAGGCAGATAATTATTAGAAGTTAGGTAATGAGCGTAGACGATTAGAAATCCATCTTGGCTTGCAGGGGCTTTGTATTCTAGCAGCCATCACCAATGCACAGGTGACCTTTGAACCTGCTCTCTGACACTGCAGAGCCTGTGCTGTAGATGTCATGAAACTGGCTGCAGCAAAAGCACATGTGTAATTTTGGCATGGAGCATTTATGAAAGGGTTTCTGATTAGCAGGCCTCAGAAATAGAATTGGCTTAATCATTTTATGCTAATATAAATTAAAAAAAGCTCAGGATATTCCACCCCCACCGGATGGCATCATGTCATAAGGGCAAACCACTATGTGTTCAAACTCGACTGGATGCACCGCCTGTTTTGTGGATGAGCCCAACCCGATGCAAATACCACCAGCCTTGATGATGTTGGGGATAAGAAGGTTAATCGCCTCCCAAACTTCACCTTCTGGCTGGCCATTGTCTTGCAATGGAACAATGTCATTAACCATGTTTTGTGGGCTTCTACCAAAAGTATCAGTCGCTTGTCATGATGCGTTTGGCTCTTTTAACTGAATTTGGTGGTTGCCACAGCAGGCCAGGGCAAGCTGTATGTAGCATTGCCCCACACTTGGATGAGCTCTCTAGCCTGCTTATCTAATTCACTGTTGGACATTCATGGGTTTAGAGATGTGGAGTGTACTGTTAAGCAGGCTCTGCAGGTCCGATTCGTTGAAAGGTAGACAGTGGGTGTATGTGTTCAGTATTCATAGTACTCCCTCTCGGTACCTCTATCTTCTCAACATTTGCAACAAGTTTATTTATTTATCGAAATCCCAGGAAAGCAATGCATTTTTGGCACAGAAATGCATACAAAATTCAACATTGAGGACAGATCGGAGGACATTGGTCATTACCAATGGAGTGAGATAATGTGACTTGAAGACCAGAGGTTGCAGGGGAAGGTGGAAATATGAACCAGGGAAAAGGACAGGACAGAAAACATAGGAAAGGGATGGTGGGAAAGTGCCAAATGAAGGAAGGATGGAAAGGTGACAGAAAAGAGCTGTAGGGTTGCACGTGAGAGTAGGGAGAGAGCGAATTAGAGAGGGAATTAGGGTGATGGAGTAAAGTAGAGTGCCAGGAAATAGGTTCTTCAGAAAGATGGAGGGCTTTGATGTTGGATTTAACTAGTGGTAGTGTTGGAGTGGTATGGAGTGGGAGAGTAAGAGCAAAGAGATAGAGTGGAGAGGTTGAGAGCGGAAACAAAAGGGAGCACCAGGGGCTTGAGAAGTGGCAAGGAGGTGAGCTGAGGATGATCTTAAGGAGCGAGGGGGAGATTAGGGAGTGAGATGAGCAGATAGAGAAGGTGGGAAAGTCCATGGATAGTTTTGAAGATGATGAGAACATTTTTATACTTAACTCTTTGTTTCATAGATAACCAGCCAATCTGGTGACAGTCAGGGGAAATAGAGGTAAAGCGAGAAAGGTTGAAAAGTGTGTAGACCGCAAAGTTGAGGACTTTGTCCTGAGGTGAAAAGGTATAGTTGGGCAGGCCATAGAGGAGACTGCTTAGTAGTCAGATTTAGAAAGGACTAAGAAGGATATGAGCTGTCTGAAAGGACAGATATTTCTGATATTGAGGAGGTTGAGTCTGGCTGCAGTGGTTGATGAAGAGCATGAAGTTGTGGGATCGATTGAAGATGATACCAAGGTTATACGCGGGAGCAAAGAAAGGAAGATAGTCAGGAGAGAAGAAGAGGGAGTGAGGAAGAGATAGTCTGTTTGGGTTGAGGACTTCAGTCTTAGTGCAGTTGAACATGAGCGAGTGAGACGGCATCCAATATTTGATAGCAGAGTGACAGTTTCAAAATGTTGACAATAGCTCATCGGATAAGGAGGGAAAGGAGAAGAAGATCTGAGTGTTGTCAGAAAAGAGTTGAAATGAGAAGTTGTAAGAGATCTGGATACTAAGAGCTGAAGTACAGAGAGTGAAGAGAAGTGGACCAAGGACAGACCCTTGGGGAACTGCAACAGTAAGGGGGTGAGTGGGGAGGTAAGGTTGTACCAGGATACCTGAAAGTATATAGGAACAAGGTATGAAGCAAACCAAGCAAGAGCTGATACCAAGGAAAGATAATGTAGAGGAAAGGTCAGAATGGTCGACAGTTTTGAAGGCAGAAGGGAGGTCGAGAAGAATAAGAATAGATGAACGGTTTGCATGACTTGCGGAAGAGATGACATTTCTGACATTGAGGAGAGCTGTCTTGGTAGAATGCAGAGGTCAGAAGCCAGATTGAAGATGGTTCCTGAGGGTGTGCGTATCAAGGAGTCGACTGAATACTACTCGCTCTAGGATTTTGGAATAGTGTGGAAGAAGAGAGACAGTATAAAAGTTGGCAGGACAGTTAAGATGGAGACCAAGTTTCGTAAGGAGGGATTACAGTAGCTAACTTATAGGATGAGGGAAAAGTATCATTATCAAGAGAGGACATGAAGAGGGAAGTAAGAAGTGGAGCAACACTGGGAGCATTGTGCTTCACAATGTGCAGGGACAGTGAAGCAGAGGGGACCCAGGAAGGGTTAGCCATGAGGAGTAAGGCACAAATCTCATCAGTGTTGGTGGGGGCAAAGGAAGACACAGTAGCAGAAGAGGATGGTAGGAGTGATGGAGAAAAGTGAGCAGGAAGAGGGGATAGAAGGTAAGTAGTAAGAGAGAGATTGAAGTAAAGTTTGGTAGAGTCAAGAGCAGAGGAGTAGTTTTGAAGAGCAGTGAGGTGGAGTTGGGAGTTCTGAGGAGTGTCTTGACCTTTGCCAAGGGTAAAGCTTTTCCCCCAATGTTGTTTTCAGGGTGTGGGTGAGAGGTGTAATCCAGGGCCATGGAGGGAAGAATTTAGGAGTAAATGTGTAAAGAGGGTCGCAAGAGGAGAAGGGAGCATACAGAGCAGTCTTAAAGTTGGCAAAGGCTTCTTCAGTGGATGGAAAGGTGAGTTCAGCATAGGAGGTGAGATAGTGATGTAGGTCAGAGAGGTAGTCAGGGAGTTTGGAGGAGGGAACCTTGCGCTTAGTAACAGTAGTATTGGATGAAGTGAGTGAGGACGAAGCAAGAGTGGCGACTGAGGCAAAGACAATAGAGTGATCAGAGGGTGATGGAGCGTTGAAGGTATTAGAGGCAGAGAGTTGAGAGCAGATGAGAATAAGATCAAGGGAGTTTCCATTGGAATGGGTGGACAGAAAGTGGACAAAAGAGAGTGAGTGGTAAGAAGAAGACAGTTAAAGTCAGTGGCTACAACAGCAGAGAGAGGGGAGATTAAAGTTCCCAAAGACAATGAAGTGGTGATCAGGAGAGAGAGAGTCAATTAGTTGAGCGAGGTGGTCGAAGAATTGACCTACTTGACCATGTAGCCAATAGAAAGAGATATTATGTGTGCTATAGGGGGCAGTAAAGGTGGAGATAGTGTATTTGAAAGATGGAGAATTAGCAGGAGATAGGAGAGTATGAGAGATGGGAAGTTTGAAGATAAACACAATCTTACACCACCACCCTTGCCAGTAAAGCCGGAGCGGGGGAGTGAAGGTGTAGGTAAGGCCATGAAGGGCAGCAAGGGTTGCAGAATCAGAGGCAGCCATCCATCTTTCCGTAAGGCTAATGAGTTAAAGGGAAGGAGAATGAAAAAGGAAGAAGTCTGAGGTAAAGGAGGTTTATTACAGACAGGCTGTGCATTCCAAAGAGCAATAGACAGAGAGTGAGATGTCGAAGCATAGAGAGGCTAAGTCTGAAAAATAGAAAGGCGCTGAGAAGAGGAAGTGTAATGAAAGCTGGGTTTGGAGTAGGTTTTGTGAATGGAGAGTATTGGAGGGAAAAGAGGGGTGGTGTCTTGGAAGACAGGTGATAGGGATGGGAAGAGAGTTCAAATGGTTTTGAGCAGAGGAGAGTGCAGAGAGAAGTAGAAGGGAAAGGAAGAGATACTAAAAGAATTGCATGGTGAGGGAGAGGCTGAGAAGAAGCAATAATGAGTTCTTACAGACAAGTAGCAGGACACAGCCAAGCAAAGGCTCATAAGCAAGAGGCTGAGGGACAAAGGCTGGGAGACTACCCTTTACTTCAATTACCTGCCAGTAAGACTGAGATTCTACTCATCGGCACACCCACCCCCTCCTTCCCTGCAGCTCTCTGGCCGGCCTCTCTTGGCCCTCTTCCTGCTCCTACCTGCAAGGCAAAAAACCTCGGGGTTATCTTCGACTCCACACTCTCCTTCTCTCCTCATATATCTGACGTCTCTAAGAAGTCACACTACCAGCTGCACCTCCTCAGAGGTATTCTTCCCTTCCTCTCCTTCCCCCAGAAGCTCACTGTCTCCCGAGCCCTGGTTCTCTCTAAGCTGGACTACTGTAACAGCCTCTATCTTAAACTGCCTGCCTCCACTCTCCGCCCTCTGCAACTCATCCAGAACAGAACTGCAAGACTTGTCCTTGGCCTCAAGCCCAAGGACCGTATCTCTCCAGGACTGAAATCTCTACACTGGCTCCCAGTGGCTGCGAGGATAAAGTTCACAACCCTCTGCATTGTCCACAAGGCCTTCTGGGGCCTGGGGCCTAACTACCTTCAACTCTCTCTTCCTAAATATCTTCCTTCCCGAGCCCTTCGCTCATCCGTCTCCAACTCCCTCAGGGTCAGCCGCTTCTCGAAGCAACGAGCTGGGGGTAGATCTCTCTCCGCGGCAGGGGCCTCACTCTGGAACAGCCTTCCTGCCTCCCTGAAACTTGAGGAGAACCATCTCCGGTTCCGGAAGCACCTCAAAACCTTCCTCTTTGCTTCTGCTTTCTCTCTCCCTCTCCCCTGCTAATTCTTCGCTGAAACTGCACTGAATCTACAACTGGGCCACTCTCACCGACCCCGGTCCTGGGCCCAGCCACTCTCCACTTGCACTGCCTCCCTGGCAACCCCTGCACTGCGGGACTGACTCTGTATCCCTACAGCCCCCCCTTCCCAGCACTTGTCTGCACTTACCTTGCACTTGCCACCAGCTGGCCCCCTTACTTATTTATTTTATTTTATTCTACTTACCTTGTACTGCACTTCCCCCCTCCCCTTCCCCTTGCACTTTCTCCCTTCCCCCTACCCCTGCACTTGCGCGGTCTGAATGACACCTGGCCTAGTAGGATCGTTGTCTGTCTTCCCCTTGTTTCCCCCTTCCTGCCTCGTCGGGCCTTGAAACACTTGTGTATAGGCGCGTTACAAATGCCATATCATATCATATCATATCATACCTTAACTCTAGATGCCCATGGGCTGGATGCCCATATGTAGCGGCTAAACTATGTGGCAGGGCAAAGTCACCTTAGGATGACTGCTGCTTTTGGCTCCAGGACCCCGGTCACGTAATCTGAGACCAGTGCCCCAATTGGTGGTTAGAATGGAGGCAAGTCGGTTGGAAATTAGGAGCAGGACTAGCTGGGAGCAGAGGTTGTTGCTGGAGGTGGAAAGACCTATCAAAGATAGCGGTTTTGAGGTCAGAGGTCATCTGAGCAGCCACTAGACTGACCTGGATGCTTCAGTAAGATCCCCTGACCTCTGCAGGCAGCTTCAGGCAGATGGAATGAATACCTCTGGTGGTGTGTTAATGGGCTCTGTGTTGCTCTTAGCCCAGTTGAAGCCCGTTCTATTAACAATCACTTCACTGTACCATCTCCCAAAAATGCTGCAGCCACCCCTTTCTCAGTCTCTGGAGTGCCAGGAAGGACATACATCCGTAGATGAAAGCAGGCAGAGACTGTGCCATCGGCCTTGGAGGCAGCTCTACCA
Organism: Ambystoma mexicanum; assembly: GCF_040938575.1. NCBI lineage: Eukaryota > Metazoa > Chordata > Amphibia > Caudata > Ambystomatidae > Ambystoma > Ambystoma mexicanum. The sequence goes on along the minus strand of NC_090932.1, from coordinate 1,401,596,375 downwards.
AACTCGGCACTCCCACAGGTTAATATCCACCGTGTTAGGGGATTCAAGCAAAGTGCAGCCAGGCAGTGGTTTCTCTGCTCTTTTTGCCTCTCCTCTGCTAGGAAAGATGTCTATTGAGGTTCAAGAATGACACAGTTCTGTTTGTATGGGACTCAGTGATGCACTGCAGTGGCGCAAGAGGAACAAAGCCTTGGACCGCCCTTGGTGGTCAGAAATTAAGGATCAGGCAGCCATCTTCAGCCGCTCTGGGTCACACCCCATTGTACTATTTATTTGTTATAAATACATTTTTCATGTACAGCTACTATGTTTTCTTTCCAGGCGTTTAACCAATGAGAAGAGAGACTGAGTAAAAGAAATTGGGCCTCATTACGAGCATGGCGGTAGCCGTGCCTGTATGGCAGGCACGGCTACCGCCATGCTCGCTACCAGCACCGCCTCGCGCGATTGGACAATAACTGGCCCATTTCGAGATGAATGGGCCGGTAATTGCCCATTCGCGGGTGGCAGTATTGGGCAGAATGGGGGTGGGGAGCATGGATGTGACGGCACTGTTGATAATGGTGCCAGCGGCATTACAAGTTATGCTCGCAGGTGACAGCCCGCCAGGTTAGACCTGGCGGAATGTCAGGAACCCGCGAGCAGAACTTGTGATGCGGCGGGACGTTATGAACAGTGCTGGTGCCTTACTGGCACCGTTCATACCGTCACCGCCAGGGTCCTAATGAGGCCCATTGACTCAGATTTAATGGACAAGAGCACTGATATTGCAATGTATTTCCTCATAGAGGCTAGTAGCGTCACCAAATTATATCTAGTAAATGCTGGTCTGACTTTGTGACCTGAGTGATTACAATGTATCATCCTTTCGTTTCACCTACAGCGGAAAAAAGCATATTAAAATGGTTATGTTAATGTTTTGAGTATTGGAAATTGCTATATTTCAGTGGATCATTACCTCATGGTGGGAAACATCCATCCTATAACATGTAGCTGTGGTTCAAGTCAAACTTGTGACCAAATCACACATTTATTCCCAAGTGTGGTTCACAATAGAAATCTGAAGGATTACAAATATAGTTATTGAAAAGAGGATCATTCTATGGCAGGATGGTGCATAAAGGGGAAGGCAATTTGTAAATCTGTTCATGATCTGGGAAAAGCATTGTCAAGAATAATTGTTAAAAAAAATAGACCATTTCTGAACAGCTTTGTAACAGAAAGAAACAACCCTTATGTCATTAATGGCCAATCCTTTCATGCCATTTTCTGGGGGTTGAATCATGAAGTGAGGATCACCGTGCCTCCTGGAACACATCTGTGAGTCCTGGAAGTCACCCTTTGCATTTATTATGGATTAATGAATTGACAAAAACAGGAAACACATTACCAATGCTTAGGGCACCTGACATAGAAGTTCAGCTTAGTGTCTCTAAGAATCTATAAAACAAGGTTGTAAATAGTGGTAAGGTTATGGTCTCTTTTTCTGACCATTTTACTGATCATTTTGGAGGGGGTGTCTGGCATATGCTTAGTGGAAGTGTGTCACTGATTTAGAAAAAGGTGAGAAGGATTACCTTGGACTTGAAACAATCAACTACATCAATCGCTGCTCTTTCAGCCTAGGGATGTTTGCAAGCAGAGGTGAAGATCTTGGTCTTTGGCAAGCCTCACCCCAATGTGCCAAGGGAGTGGGTCAGGAGCAGAGCTTGCATCTGCCTTGGAGCACTCCTTCTTCACTCTTCACCTCAATGGCTGTGGGCTTTGGAAATATTAACTCAAAATGCAAATGCGGTCCAAATGAATGTGTCTTGATGTCCAAGAATGAATCAGAGAAGGAGTGGGAGACACCCTCTTTTACGGGGGAAAGGTGACAGGGGATTGGAGAAAAGTAAGCTTGCTCTAAGGGGTCCAAGCCCTGTCCTTGGGACAAGTGGCCCTCACCCCTGATATCATATCCAGAGTGCCTTGTTCCTCAGGAAGTGGAGGAGACAAGAAGGACGAAATGCCCACAGTAATGTAAGATGGAGGAACCCTTCCTAAACCCCACTTGTGCTCATTGACTATCCTAACTCTGCTCCTTTCCCAGCCTGCAACTTCAAAGGATCCCTAGTGTGCACTCCCCTAGTCTGAGGCTGGCCTTTGCTATGGATTTTTATCTCTTTGAAGTCAGGCTATTAGGGTATCTTCAGCTGGCAGATCCCAGGCCAGGCAAGGGAGAATTGACTGTTCCTACCAGCGAGTCAACAGAGGCATGCATCCTGCCTTTTTCCCCGTTCACTGGGATGCAGACTGGCAGGATCCTGCAATCCACTTAGCCTCATATAGCTGAGCATGAATCTACAGGAATGACACTACAAATCAGATGTGGCTTTAATAATTATGTGAACTACAAGACACCATACCAAAACCTAGGTATGGCTTAGATTTCTATATTATCCTGCCAAAAGGATGCCAATGTATCACAATTATGACTGTTTTGGAAAATGCAAACTCTGCACTGCGGGTCTTGGCTGTCACAGCAGCTGTCAAACAGAGCCCCTGTGACCCATGAGCCTTCTCGGTGTAACTGAAGAGCAGGCACTGGCAATCAGGAGAGTAATGTAGCAGGGCACATGTATGTACTATGCTTTTTGCATGGAGCTTGGTAAAATGAGGGTCTAATTAGTAGACCACCCCTTCGGAGATGAATTGCCTGCATAATTTTATTATGTAATAATACTCAGGAAAAATGCCAGGTCTTCTACATCCTAACCAGATGGCAATTTCCCCTCCCCACACACAAACACACGTTTAGTGTTGTCAGATTGTCTTTTTTTCCTTAGATGTGAGCGGGTAGTATCTATGTACATAACAAGTGAATTCACCAGCTTCCTATACTGTTGGCTAATGAACAATGATGTTAAGGAAGTTATACCATGGTAAGTAAAAAGGTCTCCCCCATAGATGCATTTTATTTTTATATCTTAAAGGGGAACATCATACTCAAACCAGTTTTTCCAATGCATGAAGTCGCCTCTTCTGCACCCGAAGCCAGGCCATGCACTGCATTTCCATCAGCCTTAAAGTGGTTTAAATATTTATAAATGCTGCAGTGCTGATCCTGCAACTGCACTTCCTGTAACAAATGCAATGTATTTCCTGGTCCGGTGATGATAGCATGCCCATGTTGATGTCTGGCCTTTTCCTAGAAGTACCATGGTAGATGTAAATCCCAACTGTGCCTGAAGGGAAATGGTGGAGTAGGCCACATGCAGAAAGAAAATCTTATTGCTCAGCCGTGCTCACATCATCTCAAGGGGAAATAAAGCAGAGACAGACAACCAGCTTGTTTAGAAACTAGACATTTTTTATATAAAAAATAGGGGACATGCTTCACCAGACATGGGATGGCAGCTCTCTACCACAGTAGTAAAACATCATATATTTATAACAAAGATGTAGACAGTTTGGTAGCATGGGGTGGGGAGAAAATTCAACCAACTACATTTCAAGACATAATAGAGGGTATTGCATGATGACCAACACCAGCATGGCTCTGGAGATTTGCTTGTCTAAACTCTTATTCATATTTGTGTGGGTATGTTTTCTTTCTCAACCTTGAAGAGGTGCTGCCTCCAGACAAATTGTATTCCTAACGTATTGTTATGCTGACAGGTGTGCACCATTGGATGTGTGTGTTTCGAGCCCCCGTGCTCACCAAAATTAGGTGAGGGGTGACTCTGGTTTTCCACAACGAATGTCTTCTACAACAATAGGACTTCTTATTGTATGGTCTACGAATGTACATGCAAATATAGCTTTTATCGGTACAGTACCACTTGTAGAGTGCATCTTAAACTAAGATGGCAGTCAGAGAGTCACAGGGAAGAACCGAGCTACAGCATCACAGACCTTCTTTGTTTACAATGAAAAGCCTTGAGAAAGCATTTGAGAAATGTGAACGTTTTTACTTGAGAAAAAAGGCGTTCAAAACTGTTGGGATTCATGTGCACCCTCACACGTGCCTAAAAATGTATTGCCACAGCTCCAAAGTGTTTATTGTTTGCCATGTGTTTGTGATTGTGCCCAAATTCAGCTCTTTTTACTACATTATACCTTAATAGATTAACAATACATTGGGCCTCATTACAAGTATGGCGGTAAAACAACAACGGTATCGCTACCGGCACCGTTGCTACCGTACCGCCATACTACGAGTTCTGCTTGTGGGTGTCCTTGCAGCCACCAGGTCTGACCTGGTGGCCGTACCGGCACCCGTGAGCAGGGCATGATGGTAGTACCGGTACCGTTATTAACGGTACCGGTGCTACCACCCTCCTCATTCCCATTGAGCCCTACCGGGCTCAATGGGAATGACTACCGGGCTCAATGGGAATGGGAATATTTTTTTCCGTGCCCAAAAAAGGGCAATTACCGGGTCCGGCAAGGTTGTAATGACCGGTAATTGCCCTTTTCTGGGCGCTGGAAAAAAATGAATACCGGCGGCAGCCGTGCCTGTACTACAGTCACGGCTACCGCCAGCCTCGTAATGAGGCCCATAAAGTTTTGATTGTCTGTGGACAATACCCAGAGTGTGCCTGGGACGCGAGTGTTCCACAGACTGTGGACACCGTTTCCTTGTTTTGTCTAACCACGACCTAGGTGTCAGGGTCGTTCATCACTCCCATGCACCTCACTACACATAACACATTAATTCCTCTTTTCTTGAATATCAAGGAGTGCTACTGTGCAAATCCCCTTGTTCTCTCTGGAATGCTGTCATGCTTCCACACCACTAGCATCCTTCTTCCTGCTTTTATACAGCCATAGGGGGTTGAAATGTAATGTATTAAAAATGGCAGTCTCTGGTTGGGCCGTTCCCACTCTGGCCCATGGTATTGGCCAGAGCTCCATCGGCTCATCTCCCTTGCATGTGTGTGCTTTTTCCATCGCATTATTTGTTGTGTGTTCCTGTGTTGTGCTTAATAAATAAATTGGGCTTGTCTGCATATTCCTGAGAGCTCAAAAGGACCAGCCCCTATATTGGCATTTGGCCTACTAACATGTTGGTCGGATGGCTCCAGAGATTGCCCCATAATTATCTCACGTCAAATTATATACCATTGGGGTGATTTAAAACTTATTGGGAGCACAGATAGATAATAAAGAGGTAGTTGAGGCTGTGGTCTCACCGGAATTTCCCACTGAAGATACTGAAAACCGTTTACTGGGAATTCAGTACACAAAGCTGTCAAGGAAATAATGAACTCTGAGCCCTTCGCCAAGTGACAGAATGATCTAAGAAATAATTTCTGGAAAGGGGGAGCTTGATTTATAGACTTTTGAGGAGCATTGACATTTGTGATCACTTTTCTGACTTTCAGACTGTTTGCATGCTGCATTATTAAATATGCTCTGTGATGTGCCCCTACATTAAAAGCGACCTTGAGTCTGCTGACCCTTTGCCGTAAAACAGCCACGGCACGTTAACATCAGGTAGAACTTCGGTTACAAAATTGCAGGACACAGAGCAGGGAGGGGCAGGGTGCAGCAGTGTCAGATAGGATTTCAGATAAGTGAGGCAGTTCGCACACAGACTGGACAGGGTCCCTGCAGCAGAACAGATCGCAGTGTTTCAGACAAATTAGCTATGGAAGCCGTCCCTAGACAAGAAGCTGCAGCCTGAGAAGAATGCGTCATGATTTCAAGGTGCGCTGCTGTTATAATTGGCACATATGAGATGTAAGCTGTGCTAAGTGATTATTTAAAAACATACTCCGGTTATTAGATTTGAAAACAGTCACTAATGCAATGTAAATAATTTAAATGTATCCATGTTAGATTATGCAACTATTTTGCATCCTATTCAGTAATAAAACAGAAATATAACAAACCATGAAAAACAAAATAAACGTACATTTTACAAAAGATTTTCCGCACATTCTTCAATGTATCATTTATTTGGAAGATGTTTCCCATTCAAAGATGGCCACTAGTTTTGGCTTGTTTCCAGAGAGCTTCCTTAGAGAGAGTCATCCAAGATGGCTGTCACCATGGAAAAGCTCAAAGAGTTCCCGAGATGGGCAGGAATGGGTAGGATTAGCCATAGGGATTAGCATGTAGCATGGCTAGGGGCAGGGAATGGGAGGGATCAATAACTAAACAACACCTAAGGCACTGTGTGTCCCTCCTCAAATGTCATTCATGTGTGCCCCTTGTCAGAAGCCACTATCCCTAGGAACACATTAATCAGTATTTGAATGCAATCGTTTGGGCTAATGTACCGAACTAATCAATCCTTGAGGTTGGCAGAATGGAGTAATTTGCGCTGCTTGTTCCTAACCAAGGCCATTATACAAAATGTACAAATAAGCAGCAAGTTGCCAAAGGTAAAATGGTTGAAGTATATCAAATCAGGTCTAATTGAGAATGGTTTTATAGGTTTATAGGAAACCCCAGCAACAAATTACATAAACCAGCCATTCGTAAACATAGGCTTCTAAAATTGTCACCATTACTGGAGGAATATTTAACATGGCATTGTCATATCTATGAGAGAAGGCTTGATGTAGTGAATTTCGCTCTGTTACCTTTCAGGAACATGCTCTGCTAAGCAAATTAGTGAATTAAATGCTTCTGTGATGCAGCCAGCATTGAAACATTAATGCATTTGAGTTTTTTTGCCATTTATATACTGCCGTTCATTGAAGGAGTTAAGTACTTGTACTGAAAAATAGAAGTTTTAAACAATGCACACATGTCCTGTTGAATATCCTGTTGAATATCCAATTGATACGAAATAAGCTTTGGCATATGCTGCTTAAACATTTTTTCATGCAAGCTTTAAAAATCAGATGAAAATTTATAATTGATGATATGTAATGGAAACATTTAAAAACATGGGTGTTAGAGATGTCTTGATTAATTTAAACATTTTAAATTATTATTTATTTTTGAGTATTGTGTTATATTTTTTATGTTGATTTTATAGAAGTGAACAAAAATCTATGATTACATATCAATGTACCCTTGATGCTGGTTAGGCATCACAAAGAGGTTCAATGTTGTTATACTGAAAGAATCAGTTTCTGCTACAAAGACAACCAATTTCAAGACAAATGGTCACCTTTGAATGGAGACTTACTTAACCAAAGAGTCTGCAGCCTCATTTGATGGTTCAGCTTAGGGGAACTAGAAGCAAGTGGGTAAAGGCCTTACTTCCAAAGTTTTCTTTGAAGTTTGCTCTCTCCACTCACTGGCCAAGCAACTGATTATGTGCCCAGGATAGTTTAAATGCAGTCATACAGAAAGAGCAAACTTGTAACCACTGTGGCAGCTCCCTCCTAAAATTACAGCTGTCATAGTTAATAAGCTACTCCCTCCAGAAGCCACCTTCACACATGTGACAATTCTCTACATGTGTCCTCAATTTCATCTTAATCGCATCTGTGGCCTTCAGACCCTGGAAACGTACAACTGTAAATGCACAGTCTCCAATGACAAGAATTAGTACTAGGATCAGATCTGAACTTCTTAGGATAGTTCACCAAGAGCTTTGTGGCTCATCTACACTCTACACTAAACAATGTTTTTGGTGGCATACGTCCTTGCAACATCAACGGTCAATCCTTCATTCTTCAGTGGCTGTCCCCAAATTTTATAAGATCATAGCCTTTGGTAGATCTAGCATAGTTCAGGTAGCTATGTTCTGGCAAATCTCTTCCAGTTGAAATTAGAGACATTGCGAATCTTCTTCAATTTAGGAAGAGAATTTCACCTTTCCTGTATAGATAAGTCATACTCTGTTCGTATATTTCCCTAGTCTGCCTCCTTTCTCTGATTTATGTGTAAATCCTGAATGCTAAGCTACCTTTGGGTTGCTGAACCACATTTGGTCATTAAACTAAACTTATCTAACCTCTAATTACCCAACTTTATGATTCTCAGTGTATCAACCTCGGAAGGATGAAGGGTTTGAATGTGGACCCTCTTCTTAGAGAAGATGGAGAGTCTGTATTGTCTTTGGAGCTTTCGACATGCCGAGGGTGCACCTGAAGCTCCCTAATTCTGCTCAGCTACTCTGCACTTGCGTTTCAGAGCAGCCGAATCGGAGTCATACCAAGAGTTGCACATTGTGGCAGGCTTCAGGCATAACCAGGGCAAGGATATCCAGAGTGTTAGAGATGGAGAAGTGAAGGTTGGAAAGGGCTAGGTCAGGATGGGGGTCAGCCGCAGGAGTAGGTGGAAGGGAGAAGGTGGACGTTAAGGCAGCCACTGACACTCTCTTCATAGGTCGAATTACCCCAAAGGACGGTGGTAGTGCTGGGAGGTCCTTTGGCAAAGGGACAGGATGTTTCAAGTGAGAAGAGAGAAGAAAGTGGTTAGTCCAGGAGAGAGCAGTAGTGAGAGGATTAGATAGGAGTATGCCTGAAGAGATGAGAGCATCAAAGGCGTGGCTGGCAGTGTGAGTCAGACCAGAAGGTAGAATGGAGAAGGAAAGAGAGTCACATAGGTTGCAAAAAGAACCCAGAAGAGTCTGGGGAGTCCAGGTGGATGTTGAGATCCCCAAGGAGTAAACACTGGGAGGTGGAGGATAGGAGGGTGACCAGGACAGGTGGCATGTAGATGGTGGCCAAGGTAAGAGAGAGGCCAGGAGAGATAGAGAGGTATTCAAAGGAGGAGTAGGTCTGAGAGGGGTTGATGGAAGCAGGGGTCCACTCAGGAAAGATCAGGGCAACTCTGCCTCCTGGCTTGTTGGACCTGGGCTCTGAGAGGATCTTGTAGCCCTCAGGGAGGAGTGTGTCAAAAGTCGTGAGAGTGTAGGCCTTGAACCATGTCTCGGTAAGAGCGAGAACATCCAGGTCCAGAAGTTTAAGGAGGTGGCAGATGTCAGAGGAGTGCTTGACAGCAGAGCGAGAATTGAGAGTAGCCACGTCGAGCAGGTTGCTACTTTTGAAACACTTCCGGCGGTGGGGGTTTCAGGGGGAGAGGAGTCCCCAACGGAAGTGCCAGAGGAGCCAGAGAAGTGGAAGGAAGAGGCAGCAAAGGAGCCAGAGAGGTAGTGGAAGGCAGGGGAGTCGGAGAGGTGGAGGGCAGGGGTTGCAGAGGAGCCAGAGAGGTGGAAAGAGGAGGTGGCAAAGTAGCCAGAGAGGTAGTGGATGGGAAGGGGCCTGGGAGGAGGAGGACAGAGGTGGCTGAGGAACCAGAGATGAAGTGGATGTCAAGGGAGCAGAGCGGTAGAAGGAGGAAGAGGCAGGGTAGCCCGAGAAGTGGTATAAGGAATAGCAGGAAGAAAGAAGGAAGTTGATGAGGTAGGGGAGGCACCTGTCAAATAGAAGGAGATTGGGCTGAGGGGCCTGGACCATGATGGTGCCATTTAGATATACATTAATGATGACTGTAGAAGAATGGAAGGGGGTCATGATTAATGGGAGAGAAGGAGGAAGGAGAGAGAAGTGTGACCATATGAAAGGTCCATAGGTCGGGTGAAGGAACAACAAAGAGTATTCCGGTGAGAGTTTGTCTGCAAGAGGCACTGACATAGGTGTCAGTGATGGGAAGGCCTAGGTTGGAGACGAAGGTGTCCTTCTTGAGCTTCTTCTTTCCAGACCTAGTGAGAAGAGAAGGATAGGAGATAGAAAAGCAGTTAGAGAAGATGGGGGAAATTGAGAGCACCACAGTGGGTGTGATAGAGGGGACAAAGGAGAAGTGAGAGAAGGAGAAGGAAAACACTGCACAGAACTATGCCCCACAGGATACACAAGGAGGGGAGTCTGGAACAAGGGGGGAGTGGTAACAGAGGGAGCAACAGGCTACAGCAGAGCTCAGGTGGAGACAAGCAGCATAAGCAGCAACAGGCACAGAGCTAAGCCCCACGGGGTGCACAAGGACGGGAGTCGGAGAGCAAGAGGAAGGGGAACAGAGGGAGAAACAGGCAACAGCAGAGCGCAGACAGAGACAAGCAGCACGGGCAGAAGCAGGCAGTGCATGGTGATTGCGATGAGAGCCAACCAGGCTCAGTTCAACCAAGAGAGGAAAAAGCATGCAGGGCAACATTAGCGATCACAACATGAAAGATGCAAGGCAGAGTGATAGAGGCCAATATAATCACCCTGAGGGAAAAAAGCATGACAGCAGAGGAATGCTGAGAAACAGTGATTGAGGCCTAAACAACACCTAGAGAGGGAGAAAAAGCGGCAGATGCAACAGGAAAACAGAGGAACAGCTTGCAAGAACAGCAGAAAAACAAAAATACGAATACACGGGAGCAGGATAGCCTAATTAATGCATGGAAACAATGCAGGGTGAGATACGGATTGAAATGGAAGTAAGCATGAGGTAGGGCAGTTTAGTAGGACGCATTAATGGCTGTGTCCCCCACATGCACCTGTCTTCCCTTGCGTTCGATGGATGCACTTCCTGCTCGCAATTTGCGTTCCGACCCCTTTGTCGCCAAACACCTGCATCGCACAACACTGTGGCCTTGTTCAGCAAGGTCTTGCGTCACACAACACCGCGGCCTTGTCCTGTGAGGGCTTGTGTCTCACAACTCCACAGCCTTGTTCTGTGAGGACTTTGCCGGACCTCCTCAAGTTCTGGAAACTGCTAAAAACTCTGCTGTTCTCTACCTCCTTCCTTCTTTCCCTTCCATGCTAATGACCCCATTGCAGCTGTGAATGGTGGCCTAACCCTCATGAATCTCACGGGATTCTAGGCCTTCTTCCCAGTCGATACCAGCACCCCCCGCCCCACTAAACTGCCCTTACGGGCCACTGCTTGCCGGCTCTGCATCCCACTCTTGGGAGTCACCTGCATAAGAACTTAGCCTGAGGTTCTCCCCATTGGCTCTCCTTAGCACTACCCTCCTGGGCCCTCCACCAGCACTTGCCACTCCTCTGCTCCCCTCCTCGCTATCTCTTGCACTTCTCCTCACTGCACTTGCATGCCCGAATGCCACAAGGCCTAGTAGGACCATGACTGTATTTTACTGTTTTTGCTATCGTTATTTTTCCCCTGTGCCCTTCCCATTTAGCCTTATGGTGCTTTAAAACACTCTTCAGTTGCATAAGCGCCTAACAAATGCTCAATAAAATAAAAAAGAAATAAAAAAATATGAAAATAACCCGCTTGCACTGCATTACATCTAGGGCACCGACCTTTACAATCATGGTAAAACGTCTTTAGTTTTGCTGGAGTGTAATGTACTTTGTGCAATTTTTTAAACTGCATCAGCTTAAATTTAGCATTAAATAATGTTTGCTTGTCCAGCTCGCACATCTTTGTCCACTCTTCTTCAGTGAACCCACTACCCATATCCTCCTTCCGCTTAGTCTGAATCTTACTGTTGTCCATAGGGATCTGTTCCTGCATCATTCTATACAGTGCCGACACCAACCCCTGCCATCCTTCTGCGTTGGCTATATATGTAGCACATGCATTCTCTGCGATTCCCATGGGAATGTGTGCCATTTAGCCTCAAAGGCCTCACGCAGCTTGTAATATTACAGTAATTCATTAGTTGTTACTCTCAGTGATACTTTAGGGTCATGAAGTGTAAGAAATACCCCTTCTGGAAAAGCATTGTCTATGACAGCCACACGTGATAAGTACCATTGTTTTTGTATGTCTTTATCTATGGTGGGTGATGTATCCAGGAAAACCCCAAAGCAAAGCTTTCTTATAATATGGAACCTCAACCCCAGTCTTTGCAAATAACTGCTTCCATGCTGCCCGGGTTGCCCCCAGTGGGTCATAAGGGCAGTTGTCCTGGTAACTTTTTGTGCTGTTAAGGAGAGCTCTGGGATCCGCATCTTCTGCAGCAAGGAATTCCAGCCCTATATGCAGAGGTTTCTGCTCCGTTTAGAGCCAATAAGACACAAACTGTGCCTAGGCGCCCACCAGTGTAGCTCAAAATGAGGTACCGCCAGACCCCCTTTGTTAAATGTACTAGCCATAACCTCCCAATTTTCCATACTGCTCCAGAATGTCACAGAAATCTAGAGCATTTCCCATGCAAGTCCTGAAAGAAACCCTTGACTGGCCATATAGGGATATTGGTAAAAAGTACAGTAATTTAGGATTATGACCATTTTGATTAGTGCCAACCTCCCTGTTAGAGACAACGGTCGATAAGACCACCTACGCACCCTGACGGTGAATTGTTGTACACGTGCATTGTGATTATGTGTGTGAAGGGCCTCTCGGGACTTGGCAATATTGATACCCAAGCATCTAAACCCGTCTCTAGACCATGTCCAGTTATAGCTGTTACGTGGTTTAGACATTACCTTGATTAAAGGAAACATCACCATCTTAGTATCTGTGAACAAAGAGATGTTTCAAACCTAGTTACATCATTCATGGTAGGATCTACATTTCTTTCTGGATCTTTTATGTATAGAAGGATGTCATAAGGAGATGACCTCGGGTCTGCACACAAGTCTTAAACCTCTCGCCTCGTGCCGTGTACTTATTAGGTCAGCCAGAGGTTCAATACATATTGCGAACAGCAATGGGGACAGTGGACACCCTTGTCTGGTGCCCCTCCCCAATTGTATAGGTTCTCAAAAAAGCCTGTTAACTCTCACCTTAGCCGAGGTCTCTATAAACCAGTCTGACGTATTTCACACTTTGAGGGCCAAATCGACATTTTCCCAGCACTGCAAACATAATGTTCCACCATGTCTAACGCCTTCTGAGCGTCAATTGACAGTGCTATGACTTCTCGGGATTTATTTGCACCAGGATATTAAACAGTCTGCACAATATTGCACCAGGATATTAAACAGTCTGCACTGTGGTCCTACCCAGGATGAACCCTGATTAATCTGTATGACAATGTGACTGATATATGGCATCAATCTATTCACCAGAGCTTTAACAAATATTTTCGTGTCTGTATTGATGAGTGACAACGGCCTATAAGAGTCGCATTCATTGGTAGATTTATCGGGCTTCAATAAAAGGATAATGATTACTTCCCGCATGGTGTCAGGAAGGAGTCCTGTATTCAGCGCCTCCTCCCAGACCGCCAGCAGCCATGGGGTGAGGGTCGCCCCATACGCCTTATAGAATTCACGGTCTAGGCCATCCTAGTCGGGCGCTCTATCCACAGACAAATCCTCTATGGCCAGGGCGATCTCATCGGTGCTCAACGGTTGATCCGGCAAAACTGTAGTTGCATTTTATAACATAGTCAGGGTAACAGAGTCCAGGAACACGTCAATGACACCTGAATCCCTGGATTCAGGTTTCGTATATAATTTAACATATAACTCTTGAAATATTTGTAAAATATCAATATACGCAAAACATACCTCCCCGTTATCATTGTGAAATGCAGAAACGGCTCCTGCACTACCTTCCAGTCTAATCAATCGGGCTAAGCTCTGCCCAGGTGTAGCTCCCTGTCCATAGTTCCTGGCTGCCTGTGGATAAAAAAATATGTAGCTTCCCTTTCGGGCGCAGATCGAAAGCGGTCCAGAGTGTCCTTGATAAGTAGGAGGTCTACAGCTGTGGGCTCCCCATCATGCGCAGTTTCTAGTTTGCGTAGTTCGGCCTCCTGCATCACAATATCCCTGTGTATGCTTTTAAAAAACTCCCAATTCTGACGCCACGGCCACCCCTCTTATGTACCCCTTGAATGCCGGCCATAGCATCTCCATCCTCAGTACAGACCTCGTACTTAAGTCAAAGTACTGTTGGATATGGTCCCTAATAGTTGACTCAAACGCCACATCCTCCAGTGCCAGAGGCATAAATCTCCAACCATTACGTGACCTGCCCATGCCACTAACCATCATGTGAAGAGTAACCGGTGAGTGGTCAGAATACGTTCTGGGAAGTATCTCTACTCCCTGTATGTGATACACCAGTCCTTAGAGACCAAGATCAGATCTATTCTAGACGACATATCATGAACTGAAAAGTTGAATATATACTACCGAACCCCAGGGTGTAAAGTTCTCCATGCATCACACTGGCCCAGAGTAGACATGCACTGCAGAATGGCATTCACAGCTCGAGAAGAGGATCTGGATCCACGGCCTGTCCTCCGTGAGATCTAGGTTAGTGTTCATGTCACCTCCCCAAATGGCCAAAACCCTCGTAAAAATAGTCTGGATGTTCATGTGTGGGTCTGTATGTGTTAATCAAGAGCAGATCCATTCCATGAACCCTTCAATGCAGCACAACATATCTCCCCTCCTGATCAATGTGTCGCTTAGTTAATTTTATACTTTTATGTATGAGAATGGCCACCCCCAAGATTGCATCGAGTAGGCAGTAAAGAACCTGGTGGCACCACAGGATTTGGCAAAGCCCAGAATAATCCCACATGTGGCCTGCGTTTCTTGCAGGAACAGCACATTTATCTGATGCTGCTCGATATAAGCCATGCTGTTTACGCGCTTTCACACGGTTACCCATACCTCTTATATACCAACACATTAGTAGGAGACTAGCCATTGCAGGGTCATTCTACCATAAATTGGCACCTGACCCAGCAGGGACCAGCACTGCACACAGGCACGAGTCAATATAACATTACAGATCTTGCAGAGACTGTCATGCTGATTTTAGTTTTACCCCTCGCCCTCCCCCCCCTCAACACCACCTTCCCAAACGGGGCAATGTAACCCCCCACTCCCATAACTAAAACCCATACATGGTAAATTGACACTCAGAATCGGGGGAGCTGCTGGCGGGCAAGCTAAATGCCTCCGCAACTCTGACATAGCCAAGGCTTAAAGAATATAACAATATAATAACTTTAAGGGTAACCTGATTCACAGTATCTAAAACAATACCCATATTTTAACTGTTTGGCCTAGTTCTCAGTCTGGGTCATCACCACTTAGAGCACCAGTGGGTGATGACAGGTTCTGAGCTCATCCCTCCATTGGCAGTGGTATATTGGCTTCTATGTTCTATATCCTCTGATTGGCTGACTGGTCTGCCTCCCTCTGGCTTGCTCGACGGCTGCTCCCCCCGCTCGCTTCTTTGTTCATCCGAGCGTGGGAGAGCAGTCGCCGGCAGCCTGAGGGATCTGTAGGCTAAGGAAAGCCTGCCTTGCCCTTGCGGGCCTCTGTGAGTCCATTTTTTTTTAAATTGTGTTTTTCTTGCATTCGCGCTCTGAGCGCGTTGTGTGGCTGCTTACCCCCTCCCACTTCCTAGTCCTCCTCTCCCTTCCCCGCCTCCCTGTAGGAGCCTCCCTGCCTTAGGCAAAGGGCGGCTCCTACAGTTGCAGCTCCCTGTGTGTCTGCAGGTGTCCGCAGGGGACGCCGGGCGCCTGTACTTCTATCTCCACCTTCTCCCAGCCCACCCCATCTTCCTGGTCACTTTGTTCGCATGGTGTCTTCACCTCACTGTGTCCCTCAGTTGTGGTAAACCAGGGTTTTTCCCCCCTCGCAGGATTCTCAAACTTAGGTGGCCTCTGTACCTAATACGCACTCACTGTTTCTGAAATGTGGTAAACTAGGGTTTTTCCCCCCCTCGCAGGATTCTCAAACTTAGGTGACCTCTGTACCTAAAACGCACTCACTGTTTCTGAAATGTGGTAAACTAGGGTTTTTTCCACTCCTCGCAGGATTCTCAAACTTTTGTGGCCTCTGTACCTAATATGCACTCATTGTTCTGAAATGTGGTAAACTTGGGCTTGCCGCTCACTTCCTGCCTGCGTGCTCTCATTTTGTCTGGTAGGAAGAAGTTTAAAAAGGACATCCTGGTCTCCAACACAGGCCTCCCTATCGCTGACACCTACACTAGTGCCTGCTCCAAGGAAACTCTTACTGACATCCTCTTTTTCGTGCCTTCGCCTGACCTATGGACCCTCCATATGGTCTCTGTGCTCTCTCCTTTCTCCTCTTCTCCCATCTCCCTCGGGGTTATCTTCGACTCCACACTCTCCTTCTCTCCTCATATATCTGACGTCTCGAAGAAGTCACACTACCAGCTGCACCTCCTCAGAGGTATTCTTCCCTTCCTCTCCTTCCCCCAGAAGCTCACTGTCTCCCGAGCCCTGGTTCTCTCTAAGCTGGATTACTGTAACAGCCTCTATCTTAATCTGCCTGCCTCCACTCTCCGCCCTCTGCAACTCATCCAGAACAGAACTGCGAGACTTGTCCTTGGCCTCAAGCCCAGGGACCGTATCTCTCCAGGACTGAAATCTCTACACTGGCTCCCAGTGGCTGCGAGGATAAAGTTCAAAACCCTCTCCATTGTCCACAAGGCCTTCTGGGGCCTGGGGCCTAACTACCTTCAACTCTCTCTTCCTAAATATCTTCCTTCCCGAGCCCTTCGCTCATCCGTCTCCAACTCCCTCAGGGTCAGCCGCTTCTCGAAGCAACGAGCTGGGGGTAGATCTCTCTCCGCCGCAGGGGCCTCCCTCTGGAACAGCCTTCCTGCCTCCCTGAAACTTGAGGAGAACCATCTCCGGTTCCGGAAGCACCTCAAAACCTTCCTCTTTGCTTCTGCTTTCTCTCTCCCTCTCCCCTGCTAATTCTTCGCTGAAGCTGCACTGAATCTGCAACTGGGCCCCTCTCACCGACCCCGGTCCTGGGCCCAGCCACTCTCCACTTGCACTGCCTCCCTGGCAACCCCTGCACTGCGGGACTGTCTCTGTATCCCTACAGCCCCCCTTCCCAGCACTTGTCTGCACTTACCTTGCACTTGCCACCAGCTGGCCCTCTTACTTATTTATTTTATTCTACTTACCTTGTACTGCACTCCCCCCCTCCCCTTCCCCTTGCAGTTTCTCCCTTCCCCCTACCCCTGCACTTGCACGATCTGAATGACACCTGGCCTAGTAGGATCGTTGTCTGTCTTCCCCTTGTTCCCCCCTCCCTGCCTCGTCGCGCCTTGAAACACTTGTGTATAGGCGCGTTACAAATGCCATATCATATCATATCATCATATGTAGTTCACCGCCTCTTCAGGGATAGTGAAGAAGTAGAATTTGCCATTGTGATGTAAGCGGAGCTTGGTCAGAAAGTGTATTGCATATTGCATGGGTCTCTCCCTTAGCATCTTCTCGACCCCGAATAATTGTTTGCACTCTGATTAAACACACATGGAGATGTCTGGATATATGTACACCAACTTTAAACACTGTTCCACTGTCTGCACCAACGCATCTTCGTCATAACACGCCTTATCCAGTGATGGTTCTATCACAGACCAATCCAAATGGAATGTGATCTACTGCCGAGTCTTTACAACCTTCCTCTGACAGCATGAAACACGCGAACCTGATACAGTAACTAAACAAGCGTTGTAAATTATATAAATGTAATTTGAAAGAAAGCTTGTACCCATTGAATTCCATTACTCTGCTGGGTATGCAAGCTTTCTATTGCATTTTACTGCACTATGTCACAGAGATGCATGTTGCTCTTTATTTGTGAATGATGGAGTTTTGAAAGCTGTGTCAAAGAAATGGAGACTATTGTCAGAGAAAATATGCAGACGTTCTGTCACACTGTCATGCACAAACCCGTCATTATGAATGATCCAAGATGAGTTTTTGCAACTTGCTAGAAATTGGTTGGGTTTTATGTTAATGCCATAATCTGTCTTAATCTTTCTCCATCTTCTTGTTATTTGTGCCTTTGGAAGCGAAAGTAGTGAGTAACTGCAAATATGAGTGCATTAATAAATCTCACGAACAATTATAAAGAGTCGAGAAAGGAACTGAAAACCTTAGCATTTTACCCTGCTTGAAGGTTGGGTGCCCTTGTTAACTGTTCTAGCCCATCACTGTTATTATGTAGGATCATAGTATGGCCAGTGACAATGGGGCACACCAGGGACATCTGTGATAGAAACCCCCAACTGTCAGATTCTTACTTCACTTCGCTGTAGGAGGAAGGCGTACTGTTGGGTGTCTTTACTTATTTTAATTTTTAATTACGAGGTGATTTTGGGAGCAACCTTGCTCTTATTGAGTGAACAGCGGAAGTTCCTCTGGCCTGTTTTTCACTTTTGCATGTTTCTCTGTGCTTAAAGAAATTCTCTTGGCGATGCTGCACTTTCACAGATGCACACTGTGCCCTCAGGGCGATCCACATGAAGCATTCCTGTACTGTTTCTTCCCTTGTTTTGTGGACAGTTGTCAACAAACTCAGAGTGGTATCTTCATGATCTTGGCAGAGTGAAAGAGGAATCTAATTGTCAAGTACCCTGAGCTAGATGAGACTTCTGTTAAAAAAAGTAGACAGATGGCACAGAGACTTCTGGAGCTCACCAATATAAGGTGTTCCCAACCACCTTAAAGCTGGATTTGATTCACGCAGAAATGCCACCATCTAATCATAAGCTTCTGTTGATAAGGAGACGTTGAAGGGTAGAACATCAATGTTGCTGGGCCCAGCTTCTGGGATGGTAATGTTGGAGTTTACCCAGCTCCCAAGATTGGAGAAGGGGAAACCTAAGACTTCAAAGGCAAAAAGCGAAATTTTGAAAGTCACTACTCTGAACGCTGCAACATTGATCGTTCTGTTACAAAGGACTCATTACAGGCTTAATTTGACTTCAAACTTGATATTGAAAGACACATATAACAACAAGGATGATCTTCTGGATGCCACTGGCGTTGGTTATACCAATTGCGCCGATGACACCCAGATATTTCTTGCACTTACAAGGTAATATGAGGCAAATGTGGTTAGGATTAATTAGCCATATTCATTGATTCAAACATGGATGGCCTCCAACTCATTCGGTCTTAATGGTGGTAAAACAGAGCTCATTTCGGTGGGTTCCAGCTAACGTATAAAGAAACTGGACCCTGAGTGCATACAGTTCAAGATTGATGATTGTAAATCCAGGTCAGTCCTTGTGTAAAAACTCTTGGAGTATACTTAGATTCAGATCTTTCCATGAAGCAACACGCTCTTCATGTCAAGTCCTCATGTGCGTATACGGTCAAATTGATCCGGCAGATTAAGACATACCTCTCCATGGCCAATATATCTATGTTGGCTACGGCTCTGATAAACTCCAGAATTGACTACTGTAACAGCCTCCTGGTGGGCACAGCTAAAGGCAATATTAAAACTTTTCACATTGCCCAAAACTGAGCTATCAGAGCTGTGTGTGGGTTGACAAGAACAGACCAGGAGGTCTCTGTATTGGTTACCGGTCTGCCACCGGATATCTCATAAGGTCTTGTTACTCACACCAAACACTTGCCTATCTGACACAGCGTCTTCAGAAGGCACCTGTTTTGCGTTCCTTATGGTCTAATGGTAATAGTAAATTTACTGTGCCACGTTTTAAGTTGACTACGTTTAGTGGTACCTGCTTTGATGTTCATGCACCAACATTGTGGAATTCTCTTCCCTGTGACATTAGAGAAATCACAGACTTGGCAGACTTCAAGAAAGCTATATAAAAAAAACATTCTATTCAACTCTTTGGGCTAGCGTGTGAGCTTATGGCTTCTGTTCCTGGCTCTTTGACTTTTCTGCTGACTTGATATCCTTTGTATGTTACTTGTACTGTTTGTCCGTGAGTGCACTAAGGCCCATGGGCGTGTTGCCCTGTATACAAATTAAATAATAATGATAATAATAATAATAATCCTTCAGGACATAAGGGCTAACGGTCATCATTTCTATGGTCCAGAAAGGAGGTTTCCTGTGTGCATCCATTCTCTATGACGCATACCCACATATGTCAATACACCCAAACTACAAACTTTGTTTTCATGGATGCATGACCAATTCAAGATACTATCTATTTCCCTAACAACTCCAAAATTGATTACAAAGTACCTTGCACCAACTGCCATGTGAGGAGACAAGATATCTGTGTTTACCCTTACCAGGACCATTAGCTGATATGGGGCGGATTCATGAGAAAAGGATGTCCAGGACCTGAAAGTTTGCCTCCAGACATCTGAAGATTTGGTCTTTGTAATAAATTAAGATAAATCTCAGCTACTACCTCAAATATATGTTCATTGTGTGGAAAGTCTAATAAACACAGTATCAACTGGCTACTTCAATGGATCAAAGGGTCCAGAACCTCATTCTATCCTCCAAAAGGTTGCAGCAGAAAACCTTCAACCACGGCGAGAGAAAACACCAAACTGTTGGGGACAATGTCTTCCCATGAGTACCTAATTTCTCATTGCAGATTCATGATGAGATCTGTTCAAGAATCGTTGGTAGACCAGTGATATCAGTTTAAGGGCAACTTATAGGACCTCGTCGTTTCAACAAGCCACTTCAAGTGTGTTTTATTTATTATTTATTATGTATTAGTATTTGTTTCAGTTCAAAAAGAACTTTAACAAAAGTGAAAAGGACAAATTATTCATATTATCATTGTCAATACCAACAACAATGACAATAATAACTGTGTTTTACCATGGTGATCAACAACAGCAAACCTCACCAAGTACAAGTTGTTTGCAGACCTGGACCATAGGTTTCAGTCATTGAAAATGTGTCTTTGACCGGATGGGGTGCTAACTGTGGAGATCTGGAGTTGAAGGGGCAATGTTCAACAACAGAAACACCTTACCACATTAACATCCTAGAATTAAGAGTGGTCCACCTGCCATCAATGCCCTTTCTGCTGGCTCTCTTAGGAAAAGAGTTTCTCAACGGAGAATCACTACAACAGTGTTCTATATTTGAAAGACGGGTGGGAAGTGATCCAGAGCTCTATCAAAAGAGGCACAATAGATCTGGAAATGGCCAATAAATCACAGCATCGTCCATTATCAGAACATGCCCTGGACCTACCGTAATATATTGGCTGGATGCCTTAAGCAGAGGTTTCATGGGTCAGCATGAATGGGAGCTGGACCAACATATCCTGGTTTACATCTTCAATCTTTGTGGGTTCCTGAGATACAGAAATAGACCTGTATCCATTAACAGAGAACAACAAGGGCTAGTCCTATGCAACCAGATGTACTGACCCTGAAAAGCAAGTTAATATACAATTGTCCTCCATTGCCCTGATTCAGAGATTACTGTGAAAGCTGAAGCACAGCTTGACCATAATAACAAAGTCAAAGCTCAGTGTTTTGCAATCACCTCAGGCAATTGCTCTGTCAGCCATTTTAAAACTTGCTGTATATCTCCGACTTCCACCTTCTTTCCTTTGGGTATACTACGACAGTCCGGTTCCTTCACTGGTGTTGCTATCTCCTCGTGTAAGCAACTGGGATCCACTTCATCTAGGTCAACATCAATCTCAACGTCCACTGCCATCATATCTTCTTTGTATTTTCTAATTAGATGTGTAGTAGATAGAAATGTACAATTTAGGGCTGAGACATTTGGGTTTAGTCCTTTCAGTGGCTCCACGAATTGGAAGTCGACTGACTTCAATACACGTAATTCTGGGACTGTATGCAGTCCAATTCAAAAATTCTGATCGTGACGAGCATCTGTGTTCTCCACTTTGATATAAATTCTTAATTGGGCATACACGATTGCCCGATACTTCTTTCCGGTCCTCTACCAGCACTGTTGCTCTTGTGGCTGGCTTGTCAAGTCCAGGCCGTACAAGTGGGGTCACCATAATTATTGTCATAGCCCCCAAGCGGGGCAGAACATCTTTATTCTCAGAATCACTTTACATGTCCATTTAGTCACACATCCTCAGCCTACTTCCTGGGTTGTTGACCAAGGTTCAAGTCAGCACTTTCCTCCATGACTTGCCATAATTCCAGCTCAAATCATGGCTCTTGAACAGCTAAAGGTGCAGTCCTGAACCGGTTCCCAGTCCCCTAACCTTACATGAGAAATGTATGGAGATTCTGGCTCCTGCAGAAGTTCCATTTACCAAATTAACTTCCATGAAGAAATGGAAGAGATTTGTTATTTGATGAAGGCATGCCTATACTTATTACAATGAGCTAAATCCAGCCTCTAACTCGCTTCATTGAGGCAGCCTGTGGCAGCAATATCAGGATACTAACTGAAACAAGATCAGAAATCTCTGTACTCTGTCAAGATCAACACAGCTTTTTTTACATCTTTATTATTTTTTGCATACCAATTAATGAACTCACATAACAATTGCAAATGTAAAGCCAGTTTTAATACAACAGTTCAGACACTGACACTGCAGAATCTCATGAGGTACACAATGTATATACATCACATACTTCCAAGGATGAATATTATTCTTTTAGCAACTAAGGAGGGGTTGTGGACCACTTTAACAGCAAGAGGGGGGAGATCCACTCTAGGACATATTATCTTATTTAGAGCATAGTTGCATTTATGCCACATTATCCTCTGTAAAGCACTCGCTAGCAATACACACCCTCACATTTTCTGATATATCTTTTGGTATGCTATTCGTTGGGAGCAGGCACCATATGTTTTGGATTGCTCATCACAATACCTCAAAAATTTCATCCAGGCCTCTATTTTTGGCACAGTCTTCTGACCTCAATGCCTGGCAACCCATCACCTTTCCGCAATTGATGTAATATATTCAGAAGCCCTGTCGATCAGATGAATTTCTCCCTGAATAGTCCAAGTAACCAAAGCGTTGGATACGGCGGACCTTCTATCCCATTATCTCCAAAAACCTGTCTCTATCCTAGTACCACTATGTCTGTATTTGAGCACACTCCATGCAACGTGTGCAAAATCTACCTTTTCTCGCAAACTTCTAGCTCAATTATCTACTTCCTCCGGGACATTGTATCCTGTGTGGTATATGATACAGCAGGTGGAGGAACTGGAACTGTATCAAACTTTAACCTTAGTTCATTGCGATTTTAGGAATGTGTGTGCAGGCCCATTTCCACTCTGCGTCGGTCAGTGACAGAGCTAACATTGATTCCCATCTCATCTTTGCTGACTTTGCAGCGTGCATCTGTGAGCTATACATCTTACTATATGTGTGTTGCATCATGCTGTGATCTGCCATTGTTAGAAATAAGTGGCTAACCTCTGAGGTCTTCGGGTTCATCAGGGAAACCAGGAATATGTTCTCCAAATACCAATATTACTCTTTACTGTAAAAAGGTAGTAAAGCTATTAACAGTGCCTCTCCCATACAACTCCTCAAGCATAACAAACCCTCCATCTGCAAACAGCTCCCCCGGTGTATTTATCCCCAGGTTCTCAAAGTGAGTTTGAAATTGCTTCTCAAACGTACTGGCCAATCAGTGCGTATTAAAACGCGGCAGGGATGGTGAATAGGGAAAGTCAACTTTAGTAACTTTGGCAATGCGGCATAGCGCACTTAAAGTTGTACGGCAGGTTTGTATCTTCTTAGGGGCCTTAACAAATCCGCAGCTCAGGGTTCTTAGAGTGTCCGGGTGGATAAATGTTCTTTCAATATGTAGAAGTGGGACATAATGTGCTCTTCAAACCACCAGGCTGAAAGCTGGGCCTCTGCTGCAAAATGGTACATCTCTTAATCCGGTACCGTTAAGCCCCCTATCTCATTTGTTAATCACAGCACCTCAATGAAGAACCATGGGACCTTATCTGCCCCTAATAGTTAAAGTAACAAATGCCTGACCCTGCTGCTAAATTGAGACATTCTGGTATATGTAAAGTAGTTTAAGGAGAATTACTATTTTAATGAGTGAGATTCTGCCCATAAAGGATATAGGTAACTGCATCCACCTCTCCACCGTTCCTTTCAACTCCTCAATGACTTTCTGAGATTTTTTTCATATAGTACACCTGTGTCCGTAGACACCATGACACACAAATATCTAATCTTATGGTTTTTGCCAATTCTCTTCACATCGGGGTAAGGGCTAGCCGAACAGATTTCCCCAAGTGGTCTTTAGCCCTGACATGTTACCAAATGTGTCTATATCTTTCATTATCAGGGCCACATTATTTCTGGGTGTTCAACAAACAGTGGCATATTGTCTGCTTACAGGGACACTACAGTTGCACTATTATAAAATTGAAAAACGTCCCAAGCATGTGCCTCTCTAAGGAAGCACGCAGTTGGCTAAATAGCTCCAGCTAAGAGAAGAGGGGTCTGGGGACATCCTTGACACGAATTTAATATCATGGTTATTGACGCCGTCCTGGTAGATTCCAGCAGAACTCCCACTGACAGAGAGGCTTCATAAACCTCCCACATTTATGGTGCTAGGACTTCGATGTAGGCCTTATAGAACTCTGCCTTATGTCCATCAATATCTGGGGCCTTCCCATTGGGGAGAGATTGAATAGCCATTCTAATTTCATCCATAGTGATTTGAGTATTTAAGCTCTCTGCCTATTCATATTTGATTGGTCGCAGTGTTACCCCCTTCAATAAATGCTCGATCATCTGTTTTGAGCATGATAAGTTTGATGGGTATACATTTCTGTAGAACTACAAGAATACATTATTGAAATCCCACTCCTCCAGGAATATATTATCACCCTGGATTATTACTGTTTTAATAGTGTTATGTCCTTTCTCTTTCCATAGCAGTCATGCCAGAAGATAACCTGTCCTATCTTTCACACCCTATCTCCTGGCCTGCATGCTACCATCTAGGTAACACACTTTTCTGTCGGCTAGGTTGTAAAAGTTATCTATATGTTTTTTCATCTCCCTCAGTGTTCCCCTATTCCAGTGCTCAATATAGTCATATTCAAACTTTTTAGGTTTTGCCTCAAACCTCCACAAACCCTCCCTAATCTTCTTCCGAATACCATGAGAGATACACATTCCCCTGACATAACATTTAGATTCCTCCTAAAAGGTAGAATCAGTGTTCCAGTCAAAGTATATTACAATACCATCAAGTACTCCTTGTCTAATCATACAATGTGTTTGCCTTAAATTTCCAATGTCTCGGATGCATCAATCTCAAGGGTATGGAATATGATATAACAACTGGTGAGTGATCTGATAGTTTCTTGGGAAAGTAGTGCAAGAGTTCAGGAATCCACCCCTCTGTAGAGATCATGATATCGTCAATGTACATGATAGCATTGAGTACCAAAGAATAATATGTCTCTTGCTTTAGAGAGTTACAATGAGGTCAGGTGTACGTGAAAGAATAGAATAGAGCTGAGCGATAAGCAGTCATGTACGTGCAGCCTGGAACAGGGACATCACCTTAGTAGTTGATCTATCCAACTCGCTGTCCAGTCATTTGCTCAAAAAAAAAGGTCGACAGGACAAATGGTCGACACCATTTGGTCGAAAGCCAAATGGTCGAATTTTTATTTTAATTTTTATATATATATATTTTAGGTTTTCGTTTAGGGAAGAAAAGGGTTTTTTATAAAAAAAGGGGGTTGGGAGGGACCCCCCCAAAAAAAAAAAAAAAGTGAAAATACAAAAAATAAAAAATTCGACCATTTGGCTTTCGACCAAATGGTGTCGACCATTTGTCCTGTCGACCTTTTTTTTCGACCAAATGACTGGTAACCATCCAACTCTACTTCCATAATCATATTAAAGTCCCTAGCCCATACTATGACACATGTATTGTATTTATGAAGTTGATGGGCTGTATTGTTATAGAAAGTTGAATAGTCTATGTTATGTGAGTTGATGTTACATTGATGTCACTATCAACATTTACACCTCCTGCACTTACCCTATTAACAGAAGAGTACAGCTCTGAGTAAGATTCTCCTGCATGTAATTTGAAGTCAACTGATGTAGGTATAAAGGTAGCCACAACTCTGGAGTAGTCAGAATTATATAATGAGTATTCTCGATGTTCATGCCAGGAGATGCTAACCTGTTCTTACTGTTTGTGTATTGGTGAGTTTCCTGTAGCAGCAATAGATCAAGACTGTGTCTCTTATCAGATTGCACAAACTGTTGAACTTTCCTACTGTCTTTCGCCGCCTCCATATACCATGCCATCATTGACAGTGTCTTACTCATCATAATCAACACTGTGATAAACCTGGATACATCTTAACTGGACGTTCTGTAAATTTACCAGAAGGATAAAAAGGGGCCTTTCTCATATTGGCATCTAATACCCCTTGTCTTCACTGTGCACACACAAACACATAGCAAACATGAATCCCGGTCACCTTCACCTCCCAATCCCATTCCCAGGATAAACCAGCACGTACCAGAACTAATTAAGAACAAAGTTAAACCATCTGCATTACACAGTGTAGGAGACGCTAGCCTGGCTCACTAACCACAACTCCCTGTGAAAATAGCATTCTGGCATAAAACAGTTATGAAATTATGCAGCAGGCAGAGCAGCAAAATACCACATTTCCTTGACTCATTGCTGGAGTTACAATTTCATTCAATATCTCCTGCTGAAATTTCAGATGGGAGAGCCTCTCAAGTGCACTCTTAAGTACTCTTAGCAAAGTCCTCAGTTGACGCTGGATCTGTGAAAAAGTGCGTACTATTGTCAGTGGTAAACTTGTGTTTGGCCAGATAGATCACAGCATACGATAGACCTGCTTTCCATAGTTCTTAGTTAGCCTTCTGGAATTACGTCACTCGAGAATGGTACGTGTGATTGTTGAGAAGCGTAATAATATCTCCTGCACCTCCCACAGACCAGGCGAGAGCACCCATATAACTCCAAAGAGACCCCAGGGGTCGTGAGATGAGACAGCGACTGAGCCACACCACTGTGGTAGGTACATGCGTCCCTGTGTTCGCCACTCTCCGGGAGCACCTCTCTGGGACTGGCCAGTGGAGGAGAGAGTCAGTTTCCCGCCATGGTGCCTGCTGAGCACAGGGAGCACAGAGGGCCAACTGGTCACCACCGCTGCCTCCTCCCGGGGTCCCATCGCCTCCCGGCAGGCAGAGTTTGCTGAAGGATCTTAATTCGCCTGCCCAGCTGGGACAACGGCGTCTCTCCAATCATCAGTGTTCCACACAGCCTTCCTCTGCACTCTGAATAGTGGCCCTAAGTGACTGGCCCTGTATGTCGAAGCAGGCAAACTCTAATTGAAGTAAGGGAGTTCTAAAGCATCGTCCCTAACCAAATTTTCTGCTGCTACGGTCCCTGGTCAGCCAGTCAATCCTTGCAAATCATTAAATGATTCTGAGCCTGAAGCTGATCTCCTCCAGTTTGTGGCCACCTTAGACACTGTGCACAAATGCCCCCATCACCTGGTTTTTTTTGCAAGAAATACTGTGCAAGTATCCCCCTGCTTGTATAACAGCCCCATCTTCAGAGCTAAATGTGCTTTGGCAAGGCCTATGATGGAATCATTCCTGCTACTGCACAGTTGTGACCTGAAGTTTTGGTGAACGCCAGGTGCTTGTGGTAAATGAACCTTGCACAAAGTTTTCAAGAACATAGTTATTATAAGTGGCTGTTGGTGAGTTTTTAAATTGGCTGGGTGCAAAGGTTTGTGAATATGTGGGAGCGACAGAGCATCGCGAACCAACCAAGGGCAGTATGGAGTTGGGGGCTTCCCCCAAGCAAAATTTTAAAATAATAGTTTATAATGGTGCGTTTTACAGCACACTTGCTGTGAACATGTTGGTAAAACACCACATAGTTTGCAATTGGTTGTGTATAGTAGCACATGAAAAGATCCAATAGATGCACATCACCAACGGTGCACAGGAGCATTTCCATGATGCCTTTCCCACAATTATGCCAGTAAAAAAACATTTTCATGCTGGCGGCGCCCAAACATGCCCATGCTGGCTGCACCATATGTCTTTTATTACCATATAGGAACTTACTCCTGTTAGCTTTGTTAGTAAAAAATCCGATCCCACAGTAGAAAATATACCCAGGCTGCCTGCACCAATGTGGGCCAGTCTAGCCACATAGTAACACTTCACATATTTTCTTTAGCCTTGATGCCCAGTAAAATTGCTCTGCCGCAGTTAGGCTATATGGCCAGAATGGTGCCACCAATTTAGGCTGGGCTAGCCATATAATAGCACTTATCATGTTTGTTTTACCCTTGATGTCCAATACAAAATGTAATGCAACAGTAAGAATATATGGCAAGATGGGGCCACCAATGTAGACACGACTAGTCACATAATACTGCTTACCATGCTTGCTTTATCCTTGATGCCCTGTACAAAATGTCATGTCTCAGTAAGAAAGCATAACTAGACTGGCTGCACCAACGAATGTAGGTAAGTATAGCCAAGGCCTAAACATACTTGCATGCTCAGACAGCACACTTGCATGCACGCTTCCATACAAACACATTTCAAATTTACATTAAAACCGGACTTACTTGCTCGCACATTCAGTACGCTGCCACCTCCACCTCACACAAGACACAACCAGATGCCTTCCCCTCACTGCAGAGCACGCTGTCTGACAGGAGAGGACTTCTCACCTGTCAGTCAACAAATATACAATTGGCACAATAATCAGAGGTGGTGGGGCCAGATTTAATATGCACCGCTTCCATCTAATTTTTGGGCTACAAGTGGTTTTGCATTGAAAATAGAAATGCGTAGCAGGGGAAGCATCACTGCTCAGAGGCAAGCAGCACGTTCCCACTCACTGCAAAATAAAACCTGGAAACACTCTGCTGCCTAAATGCAAAAAGTAATGTCAATCGGAGCACACCTATTTCACAGAAAATAGATACAAACATTTGGAAAATAATTTTAAACAGTTGTGGGTGCTGGGGAGGAATACACGCCCTGACACTGGAGCCTGTGTTAAAAATAAATCCAAAAAGTGTCTAAACTTAAAGACACTCCCGTCCCCTGCACACCTTACATGCTGAAATAAATCAGTCAGTTTTCAAAACATTTACACTTTTATATGCAGAAATGTCAAGTTAGAACGTAAATAACAACATATATTCACTTGAATCAAGAAATACAGATATCATATGGCTTCACATATGGCTAGCATGGAAAACAAATCAAAACAGACAAAGTATTGTACTCCGAACTTTGAAATACAGCTTCAAGCTCTACGCGTTTCGGGGAATAACCCTTTCTTCAGGAGCAGAAGATCTACAAATACAGATATATATAGAATTAGCACTCATAACATCGGTCACTCAAGATTTCAACTGCCTAAACAGATTCTACTGAAGCTATGCATTAAATGTCATGTCTACACACAAATCCAAAGAAGTTATACATGATCATGTAAAGTGGTAGTATAATCACAAAAATGAAACTTGTGTGACTCCAAAGGAAGGCCTCAAAGTGAATTATACCTAAGTAA
Organism: Ambystoma mexicanum; assembly: GCF_040938575.1. NCBI lineage: Eukaryota > Metazoa > Chordata > Amphibia > Caudata > Ambystomatidae > Ambystoma > Ambystoma mexicanum. The sequence continues at coordinate 1,401,567,295 of NC_090932.1, read as the reverse complement.
TAAAACATTTTTATGTACCTTATAAAGAAAGTATCGCCAAAAAATGTTAAGTGTACGTCTGTGCACAGCGTGCACAGAGACCAGTATCCCTGCGGAAACTCCTACAGTCGTCTTCAAAACAGTGCGGTTAAAGAACCCTAAAATGCCAAAACATATAAACACCAAATGAACAAACTAAACTAAAAAAAACCTAAAGACTGAATTGAAACCATAATCAAGTGCACCTAAATCAAACCAACGACCCATCCATGCAAAATAAAAATCACCAAAATCAAAATACACCTATTGCCACCACCTTTATTGAAACCTCTAAATTAAAATCACTCCACCTTAAGGAAAACCAAGCCTGTGAATCTAACCAAACCTCCACAGTGATATATTTACCTATGGCATATTCCTGCCAACCTATCACAGTGTATTAACTTCAGATGATTGCAGGGCGTGGAAAATACCGCATCAAACGTGAGGCATCCTGCGTTTTGTAGAATCGTACTGTGAAACTAATACAATTAAACACTTAATATCCCTTTAAACACAATACACCTCTCACATAAAAAAAACACCCAAAGGACCAAACCTTACCTTATGAGACTCCCCGTTCCACATTAAAGTAGACCAGCTCTCCTCGTATTCACCCTCACCGCTTCCAAACGCGTATGCAGTTTTTAACGTTATTTAGGCAGGTTCGGGAAGGTGGTCAACTGACAAAGTCACATGACCCTTCGGATAATCAGCAATACTATCGAGTGATGCTGACTCCGTATGCTTCTAAATGCGCGCAGGAAAAGAAAACCTGCCCGCAAAGAGAAGCTCAAGTCTTCTACTGCATGTAATCGGAAAATAAAGATCACTTTAAGAATAAACGCCAAAAGCAAATGAAAAAATAAAGACTGCATGTTACCTAGCCCTACATGCACGCACATTTAAATAAAACAATGGAATGAAAAAACCTACCAAAAAATTAACAACAAAGTACCAATAACAATCGAAATGATAACTGCTCACCTAAGTAGTGCCGAAACACAAAAAAAAGGGGAGGGGGAAAAAAAGGAGAAGAACTAGTCTCCAATGAGGAACCAACATAGAAGACACTGTTCTTCAGATGGGGAGAGATGTACATTCAAAATGTACATCTCTCGCCACCCAAAGCATGGGGTTTGCACTCTCCACCGTAATATAGGAGCCATCACTTGTTCCTAGAACCATTCCCTCTTAAAAACAGTTCATTGTTTCACTGGTGTTCTTTGGCAACACAATTGTCTTCAACAGAGACATATAATGTGGACATTAGGAGTTCACTCAAGTTTTACATTAATAAGAGGGAAGAGTTCTAGCGTACAGAGCAAATGATGATGGCTTTATTCAGAAGGTTCTGGTCCTTTCAAAACAGGGCATTGCATTATGACTGATAAACTTCATCAAACACTGTTATCTCCAGAGCAAAAGAAACTGCCTAGACGAGTTACTCGACATCGGACTAGAGGAATGGCAACAATGGTAGAACAGATGGAGATGGTGAATGTTCCATTGCAAAGAGTTAAGTAGAGTTTGAGGATTGTTTCACACCTTAACCAGACGCTACTGCCTGGATGTCAGTGCCAGAGCAGACATGCAAGTGGGCCAGGTGATGCTGAAGCATCTTTTAAGTTGAAGGAAATCCTCTTGCCTCCATCCAGGTAGATGACTACTGCTTACTATTCTAAATGCTAAGCATATGAGTCTGTGAAATAGTTTCCTTATTGGAGACATAATCATTACTTACCTGCGAGGATGGTTCTCCAACATGAAAATATTTCACAGATTTACATGCATCCCACTTGTCCTCACCAGACATGGGAAAGTATGTTCTTGACTAATATGCTATTCGATTCTCCCAGACGTCCCTGCTGCACCTCCCTGTCATTGGTGGGAATAGGATCCTACATAATTACAATGATTGGCAAGAAAAAGGTTTGTAATCTGGGTGACTTTTCACATCTATGTTACCGATGACTGCTGAACTTGATACAGGCAAACATGCTAAGCATGCAAACCTACACAATATTTCCATGTTTTAGAAATACCATTACAGGCATGGGAAGCAATTTTGTTCTTATTTGTTCTACGGAGCAGAGCCATGGATAGAGGCATGAGTTGACTCTGGAGCGGGGTAAGTGGAGGTCTGTGACATGTGGACAGGGGCAGAGAGAGAATCGATGGTTTGAGGCAACTCTGAAAAAGTGAAGGACTAACAACTTCATTTCACCTCCTGCCTGTCCTATCTTGAATGTCCGCGCACAGCTACAGAATCTGCCTCGCTCGTCGTCTTCTTGAAGCTTGCTGAGGTTTTCTATGTGCTGGGGCATCACCAGCAAGCTTGTGCTACTGAGCAACCAACCTTGCAGAACTCCGCAGGCCATCACTTACCCCTTTATACATTCGAAAATAATGTCTTCTTTTGGGCACTCAATTAAAAGCTGGCCCCACCATAGCATAGCCGTGTGCCTCCTCATCTAATGAGTTATGCAAATGGGCAATGACCCCGTGTCGTAAGGTCATTGAGACTCTGCAACACGACTCTATCTCCAACCTGATGAGGCTCTTCAAACCCATGGGATTCTTTAATAAGGATAATTACCTAAAGATATCAGATCATCTTTTGTCTGGGAAGCAATATTATTGGATTTGTGTTAGCATACTCTACTGACCCTCTGTATGGTTAATTCCTCAAATACAGCTACAAGTCTGGTCTAGGGAGTTTGTAGTCGGCACATTCACACCTCAAGACTAAGTCAACATCCTTGCTTACCATTACTTTTCCAGATCAAGTTCTGGGCACAGATACGGCACCTCTGTTTTGTAAATGTTCTGAAAATACTGAGACACCCATGCTAGGGATTTCTCTTGAGTGAACACATATAACCTTTTAACTGCATGCCTGTTCTGGCCATTAATCAAGGAGATTGTTTAATTTGCTCCCTTATTCTCTGAAATGTTTTCTCCTTTGATATCAGATCCCTGAAAGCTGTACAATGACCATGCAAGAGAATGTAGTTGATACGTTTAGCTTTATTGCCTCTCCTGTCTGCTTATTAATCAGAGGCAGAAAAGAGAACACATGTTGGGATAATTCTGGCTGCTAAAATATGAAATCTTTAAGGCAGAGAACTACCCACCAAAATGCTCCGGGAGTGGGAAAATCCATAACATAAATGTATATTAATGTAATCAATATTATGGTACACTGTGGTCAAGATGATTTGTATTTTTTGTATTTTTATTTGTATTTTGTTTATTTTTATGGTGCACAAGGCCCGAGGGCAACCGGGAGCATTATTTAGTTACAGTCAGTTTACATAGAAGTATTTACATTTAGAATATACAAAATATACATGTGACATAATCAAAGGTATATAATTTACAATATACAAGTGACATAATCGAAGGTATACAATTTACAGGATAGGGCAGAATGCAATGGCAGAGACATAAAAATAGCCTGTGGTGTCATAGAATATTGTTACAGTCAATAGTCATCCTTAATCGAGGGTGGATAGCCAAGCTTTGACATTACGCTTGAAGGCAATGAAGGAAGGTTCAGCTCTGAGTGGGTTGGGTAGTGTGTTCCACAGCTTGGCTGCTAGGACAGTTAAACTGCAACCTCCAGATTTTTGGAGGTTGAACCGTAGGATGACAAGGCAATTAGTGTGTGCGCTTTTGAGAGGTCTCGCAGCTGAGTGCAAGGTGAACCTGTTGGAAAGGTAGCTGGGGGCTAGGGTAGCAATATTTTATGTGTGAGTGCCAAGGCTTTAAGAGAGACTCTTTGGATATCTGAGAGCTAGCGAAGGCTCCATCTGTATTCGGAGATATGTGCAGTTCTAGGAATGTTCAGGGCCGCTCTAATAGCGTTGTTTTGGGTGATTTGAAGTTTTCTGATATTGCATTGGTTAGTGCCCAGATAGAGGACATTGCAGTAATCGATTTTGGAGAGGACAAGAGTCCTGGCTAGAGTTGTGCAATTGGCAGGAGACAGAAAAGGGCGGCAAGCTGTGATAAGCTTGCATGTGTAAGATGCGGCTAAGAGACTGCATTAGTTTGTCTGGATAGGGAGAGGGTGGAATCAAGATAAATACCTAATGTCTTGGTGTCCATGGCCACTTTGTTGTAGTTACCATCGATGCTGAAGGACTTGAATGAGGAGTCAAGTTTAATGAGTTTTTGGGGTGAACCTAAGATGAGGAGCTCAGTCTTCTCGTCATTTAAACACAGTTCATGCTGCGCCATCCAAGCCTGGATGACTTGATAAATGACGTTGATAGCTAGGGAGTCAATTTTGTGGTCACCCGTGATGGGAATAAGTATTTGGGTATCATCAGCGTAGTTGGTGTACGTGACGCCCATACGGTCCAGTATGTCAAATAGAGGTTTTGTGAAAACGTTGTAGAGTGTCAAGGACATACATGACCCTTGGGGGACACCACATGTGACAGGGGAAGGTTCAGCAGTGGCAGTACTTTTGCATTGTTTGGGACCACTCATTCTCTGTCCCAGTACATACTTCTAACAAATACATTCACTAGGGAGGAATTATATCTGCTATATTGAAAAACTACGTAGAGCATTATAAATAGTGCAGTTGCCATTATATGAAGTTGGTGAGGCATTGCCAATCTTCCCACGTTATTATTACTCATCTTTGGGTGTTTGATGAGCTATTCTGCTAGTGCAAAAAACTATGCATATACCTCTACGTATATTAAGAATGGCCAATGATGAATCTGGCTACAAATATTGAAATACTTTACCCAGAGATCTTTAAAAAAACTTATGATTATGATGAAGACCCCGTATAACCATGTGTGGCAGAGCATAAGGCAGCACATCGAAATCCTTAAACTTTATGGATTTACTCGATTATGAAATATTCTGAATATCCGAGAGATTCTGTGTGAGTCTGAATCCCTGCCATGCCAACAATGGTCTCTCCAGATATTAATTCAATTATATGCACACACCAGGGTCTCCAAGTCCAGCCATTGAGTCAAACAAACGTCACATGATATTTACACACAGAAAATTTCAAATCACTAAATCTAAATGGAAATTACTTATATAGTCAGCGGTTATCCCGAAAACCTGATATGTTTCAGACTTTCGATGTCTGGACCTGGAGATGCCTGCCCCATCAATGAAGCCATTTGATCCGCATGAGGAATTCTGTATTACCTTGCGCCTGCTATTCAAGTTTCTTCAGATCTGGGACTGTGTAATAATTTGCTCAGGGTGTGAAAAGTCAATTGCCATGGAGAAGTATGTTATGTAGACTTCTCATATCACTCCCTCATCTAATTCTGATTTGAACAACATTTCGGGATCTGACTGAATTATAGGTATCACACTTATGCCTGAATAATGAGCAGAATAATGATCACCTGTCTTGACAGGTATGCGTCTCAATTACTCAAGCAGGATTAGAGTATTCGTTTTAACGCTATGACCAATGGAAGAATAGGTAATGAGCATGTGACCTAAATGATAGCACTGCAAGACCCTACATACTATATATTACACACTCTTAAAATTGTATAAATGCAGCCTTTCAGAATGCTCTCAATGCACCAGATGTAGACAAGGGGATGCAGGACAAATATGTGTTAAAGTTATTTTCCATTCCCTTCACGCCATATTCATTGGATATTGGCTAGGGGCACAGGATAGAAGTAGCACACTTTTGCACAGAAAAAGATACAGAAAAAGAATCCAAGGCACCTATGTGCCAATGCCCACACATGCCTTTTCCCTGTCAACATCCTCCAGGATCATCCTGCCAGTACTTTTTCCACCAACGACTGGACCTGCACCACTATGCAGCACCAGGTGCCTCTCTTCATCAGGTTTTCTTCCCCAAGGATCTGCTCCAATCCTTGCATTTTACACATATTTGGATTACGGCAATGCCACTCCAGCTGCACTCTTTGTTCACCTCTCAGCCACATTGTCAGTGCCTTGAGGCCTTAGGGTCTGACTACACATGGTTGCTCTGCATATTTCATGAAACATTGTCTTTCCATGGATTCTCTGTCTTTGAAATGGGGCCACCTCCTGCAACATGTTCATGTTGGCCTCTCATGAACAGGAGTTTGAAACACACAGACTTTGAGAAGGCTCATTCACACCCAGCACAATTGACAGCCTCAATTGGATGTGGACATTTTGTTTGGACATCTTAGTCTCGCCAATCCATCAAAGAGTTCACAAGATTAGGAAATAATTCCACTCGGTCCCAATATAACAATACATAATTAGGTGTTCTTTTTATTGAAAAATTATTTTAATCTGTAATCCCATTTCAATCAATAAATTTTTGTTTATTTCGGATAGAAAATATCATACCATAAAACAGCACACAGAATTCCATAATACAGTACAAGTTAAAAAAGGAAGGTGATAAATTACATCAGTAAATATCAAAATAAAAGGAGCATCCGTAAAGTGATGTTTCCAGGTGTCAATGGATATTCCAGACAGTATATCTCCAAATATTAATATAGGAGATCAGTGAAGATTGGGTATAGATAATAAATACAATGTTTAAAATACAATAAAATTAATAAATTGTAATTACACGATTGACCAATAAATGGGATAGAAAGGGCCAAACTAAGACACACCAAGACATTTCTTCCTAAAGAGCGCATGTCTTATAAATTATAATGTAGACCAGCCATCTAGTGCAGTATTTTCCCATGGTAGGTAAAATAGAGCTGGGAGTTATTGCATAAGGTTAGCCATTCCAAGAACAGGTTTCAGTATTCTATCCCGTATATCGGAGTAGACAGGACAAAATTAGATACAATGAAGTAGGTTTTCATGAATCAGACAGATGGGGCAATGCTTCTCAGTCAGGCTGGAAGACAACAGTGCTGTGATTGTCCTCAGAGGAAGGCAATTAAAGTGAGCCCTAGTTATTGGGTTTCTTTCAGCTGGCTTGCGCCCCAGTACAAGTAATTTTCAATTGAACCAGAGGAAATTATTATGTGGGTTCAATAGAAAGTTTTATTAATTTCATATGGTTCTCAATGGTCTTGGACATAGCACCAGAATTCAGTTTTTAGTTTAGTTATTACAGGTGATACCAATCTAGCAGGTGTTGAATACGCATAAGCAGTGTTTATTTTCCCCCAAGTAGAACTATACATGTTTTAGCCAGGGGATCGCATTCATAATTACAGCAGATATAATTGCTTGTGATAATTGTGCTTTAAGATTGTACCACAAGCGAAGCCATTGATAAACTGACTGTACAATCAAATGATCTGATATGAAATCCAAGCCCAGTTCAAGATGTGCTCCAAAATTGAGAGACGATCAAGAAAGTGAAGGAGTGTGGCATTCCTCATCCCCCAAAGAGAAAAGCCATAGTTGGCAACTGAAAGAGCTTTACACTTGTAAACTTGTAGAATAGAATTAAGGAGTTCGTTTTTAAAAGATCTTTTGAATCTGTCGACTCCTCAAAGAGATTGATTGAATCGTGTTTCCTGCTAGGAGGTGTACCATTTAGTTTAGTGACAAATCGTATGCCAAGGTAATATGCATTAACATGGGGGAATCACCTTAGTTTTGCTAGGCATGGGTGGAGACTGCGTTTTCTAGGTCCAAGTTAACAGACCCTCACAGCAGATTACGCTGCGTTGACCATGAGGTCGCATTCAGCCATGAAGTCGGTGTAAGCTGTGATCAGGATCTGGAGTGCTCGGGGAGTGTGGGCTAATAGAACGGTATTGTCCGCATAGGCTAGGACAGGTAGGTTATTAGCACTGAGTTTAGGAAAGTCAGCCCCTGTTTGAAGAAAACTTGCAGATCATTTATGCAAAGAGAAATTAGCAGGGGAGCTAATACGCATCCCTCACAGACACTAGAGTTGACTTTGAAATAGTCAGTACACTTGCCATGTACCCCACTCCAACACACATGTCATAGGATTATGGTGAAGGGTAAACAGTAGTTCCAATAGTTCTGAAGGACAGTTTAGTGACCTGAGCTCTGACCATAGCTTGGTATGGCGGTGCTCGGGTCCATAAAGGCCATGTAAATAGGTTCTTTTTTTATGTATAAGGAATGTGCATAATCAAGTGCAAGTTTAGTGTCTGTTCAAAGGTTCCAACCCCGGGTCTGAACCCCAATTGGATTTTTGAAAGAATATGGCTACTATCCACCTAATTTTCAAGTCATACAAGAAGGGCACGGCCAAAGAAGGGAATCCATAATGGGTAATACCATTCCATGTAAAACATGTTATCCTTTGTCTCTGGCCTAGAGAGATGAAGTACAAAGACTGATTATTGCTGGATATCTATGGTGGTTATTGGTGAATACTGTATGCGCGATTGAGAATGTTTTCACAGAACCCAGCGGCAAAGACACTCTTCAATGCATTGTTCCATCTCTTTTCTCCTGTTAGGGCTTCACATTTCACTTGGGATTTGAACATTGTGCTAGCAGTGTTACCCAACAAGCCATTTGAGTCCATGTCTTTAGTTAGTTTGAGACGGGTCTCTTAGAAGACAGTATTTCTATTGGTGGCCAAACTTGTTCGCAAACTCCAGGCCTTAGATTTGGAGGAGCCCTTCACAGTGTTCACCCTGAAGAATGTGTTGGAGAGGTGTTTTATAGTGTCTTATGGGAAGAGTATTCTTCAGAGTTCAAGCATTTTCAAGTACCTCAAGTTTTAATTGGATCATGTCAAAGATATCCGGATGTCATATAGATTATTTGTGCCTTGGGGCAAGCTCCATTGCTTGCAGGACCCTATCTTGTTTCCTTCTCTGATTTGCTTGGGGACGACTGTCAAGGCCCTGTGGCGCCATTTCGTTAGAAAGTCAGGGCACTGTACTAGCGAGGGAAAGGCCCAGGAGCCTTCACAGTAGGCAACATTTGGATTGTCACATCCAGCACCAGATCCACCCATTCTGACACATTGGCCAAAAGAGGGGCATTTTTTGACAGTTCCAAAACGTGTATGCCATCGTTCCTGTGTCTTTCTTCCAGAACCCACACATAGGGAAGTGCAGGAGGCCTTTCTGATGCATCCTGTCAGGAGACCAGCAAACACGAGATATGATGCGCTGTCTCACAGATCTAAGAGCTAAATCCTTCTTCATGAACACTACATAGGAGCACACCCTCTTCATGGAAACATCAAAGGTGTGGGCGGGCATGAGGGTTGACGCAAGGGATCACAAGCAGGTTGATAAGCAGCTCTGCCAGGAGGTTTTACCTCGGCCTTTCCTACCATCTAGTAAACAACACATGCTCAAATAAAGCTATTGCTCCTCCATTCCAAACCTCTCGCCATCCTAGCCAAGAGAGAGTTGTGTTGTCTTCCTTCCAGAACAAAACATCTCCATTTTACAAGTAATTCGTGATTATCAAACACACTGGAGGTGTTCACTGCAGTCAGAGAAACCTTCACAACCTGCAGTCCATTTTCAGAGTAGAGAAGCGACACAAGACTGGCTATGGAGCCCACAAATTGTCCAGGTGTGCATCCAGTTGTGCGCCAGTTCACTGTAAGGGAAAACCAGCATAAAGCTAAACAAAAGTGTGAGCAGGCTTTGTTAGCAACGTTACGAGATGCACCCTTACTCCTAGTGATAAGCCAATGTTCCTTTAATTCAACGATAACGGCGGGTGCCGAAACTAGTGACTTGTATTTGCATCTTTGGTCCTTGGGTGAATGAGTGCTCCTCAGTAAAAAGTGCCTAGAAGGACAGTGGGTACACACCTCATCTTTGCCTTTCTTCTTTGGGTTATGACTGCTGGACACTGTGTTTTGCACTTGTTTCTGTCCTTTATTTCACACAACAGTATTGTTTTCCTTTTCGGACTGTGATGAAATCATTTGATATCATCTCACCTCCAGAAAATAGAATACTGTTGCGGACAGGGTCAGGAAAAGCACAGTTCAGGTCCTCATTCAGTGGACTACATGAATAAGCCAAATCTGCAGAGCCAAAGGATAACATTAAATGAGATAACAATGCTTCTAATCACAAACACTACCATGTCTGAATATTCCCAAGGGTTATAATGTCAACATGCACAGAATAACACATTTTACATTTTGTGTGCAGCTATTTTATCTTTTCAAATTTCCCTATGTATCACAGTTACTACATTACTCTACATCAAAACGATTTGTATTATTTTTACATATATATTCGTGTCTTGTATTCAGTTTTCAATTTACATATAATTAATACATTTAGGCATTTACCCATTTATCTCAGATATTGTATTTCTCACAAAGAAACATTTTACCACCTACAACTACATTCAAATGATAACAACACACAAAAATACAAAGTCTCATCACGTGAACGAATATTTTTTCCTTGTTCTTTAAAACGCCTCCATGATGCCATTTAATTCCTCTTATTGTAAATTCAATTCCACTAATGCATATACGTCTAAAAACCATCCCTCAGTGTGGCCTAACCTGGGTAAATGCCAGGCCTTGGCCTTGACCTGTAGCTCGAGGCTTGGATGGTGCCTGAGTGAAATGAGGTGCTTTGTCAGAAATGTCACTCAGCCCAAACTGTGCCCGTCTCTGATGTGGCACTGTAGAAATTAAATGGAGAAAAAGCTCTTAAAACACACTCGCTGTCCCTTCATTCCGGGTTGAGAGCGGAATTTGCGTGATAAGCCTGTTCTTTGAAAGGTGCCATACAACTCCTAGACTTTGATCTTCTGCAGACCCTCCCAGCAAGCCATGTACGATGGGTGTGGGCCAACCCAGTATGCAGCTGGAGTGGGGGCTTGTGGGGGTGGGGCTCACTGCTTCCGGAGGGACGTGCCTGGGGCAGGCATCACGTGTCCTATAAGTCATCTGTGTCTCAACCTTTTTCTTTTTCTTAGAAAATGTTAATTTTGTTTTGTATTTCTCGACAGTTCCCGATTATATTTGTATTTATTTAAAGGACAGGGGTGTCAATTTTGGTCAAAAATGACTTAAAGTAACACATTTACAGATATCCGAGGAATTCCCATGAAGGGCGCCTGTAGAATAGCACAAGGATGAGAGCAAGTGGTGAGTCAGTTTATGAGGGTGTACAAAATGGCACATGTACCAGGGACAAAACAAAACAAGGAGAAAACATACACATATAAGAAAACAGGTGACTTACAGAGGTAACATTAACCCAAGGGGGCAAGTGCTTCAAACAAAACAGTACCATGTTAATATAAAAGAATTACACATATTAAATGACACGGGAGGGGTAGTTGGGAGTCAGGTAGGGAGGAGGCTGGAGAGGGCAGGGAGGCTTTTAGCAAGTAAGTTAAGTTTAAGCTGAGCTTTGAAGAGATCCACAGTTTGGATGTTTTTGATTGTGATGGGCAGTGGTTTCCAGTACAGCGGGTGAGTAGGGAAAAAGAGTGGAAGCAAGAGGAGGCACAGGGCATGGGACAGTGAGGTTGAGTGCTGAGGGAGGGTGGGTGAACAAGATGGTGAGTAAAGAGAGAAACGATCAGACAGGTACTGAGTAGCAAGACTATATATAGCTTTGTAGACAAGGAGAAGGAACTTTAAAAGGGAGCAGTAGTGCATGGAGAGCCAACCTGCATGTTTACGGTAGGTAGAATTGGCGAGGATCTGGGTAAGTTGCAGAGTGTGCAGGTAGCAAAGTTGAGGACTTTGTCTAGAGTGGGGAAGGTGCAGAGAGGAAGGCCAAAGAGTAGGCTTGTGTAGTTGTCAAGTTTTCTGAGCACAGGTGTGGAGATCCGAGTTTTTGTAGTGTTTAGTAAAAAATAAAAGGATGAATTCTTCACGTTCTGAGGAAACTTATACAAGCAGCAGAGACAGTGGTAGGGATGAATTGTTACAGTTGGAGGTCGCTCTTAAAGAGGACGCAAAGGTTGTGAGCATTGGGCGAGTGAGCAAGAAGTTCAGGTGGGAAGGAGCTAGGCGAGGGGAGGATTAAGACAGCATTTGATGCCAGTTGTACGTTGACTTACATTTTTGAAGAGTTCAGCATGAGGCAGCAGAGATCACTCTAGTGATGAATTGCAGTGAAACAGTTGTTAATCTGTTCAAAGATGAGAGATTTGAGTGTAATCAGGAAAGAGGTGACAGTGAAAGCCAAAGGACGAGATAAGTCTTCCTAGAGCAATTGTATAGAGGATGAAGAACAGAGGTCGAATGACAGATCCTTCGGGGAAGCAGACAAGAAGAGATTTGGGATCCAAGGTTTTTCTGTGTACCATGAGATTTTAAAGGACCAACCTTCCAGGTAGGAGGTGATCCAGATGAGAGCACATTTGCTAAACCCAAAGTCCTGGAGAGAGTGGAGAGGAGAGGTGAGTTGTTGATACTGTTGAAAGTGGCAGAGAGTTCCAAAAGGATGAGTATAGAAGAGAGTTTGGAGTGGTGGGCTTCAGAGTGAAAGTTGGAGACCTTCATGAGTGCAGCCTCAGTGAGTGTTTACTTCAGAAGCCAGATTGAAGTGGATATCTAAGGCCATTACCTCAAGGTACTGAATGATCCTGTTGAAGACCACCACTCAAGGACCTGTGAATAATGGAGAAGGAGGGAAATTGAATTATAGTTAGCTGGGACTATTGGGTCAGCAGAGGGTCTCGTCAAAGATGGTAGGACAGTTTCAGATTTGAATGAAGCAGGGCAGAGTCCATCAGAGAGATAGAGAGATTGAAGAGCTTTGAGAGATAAGCCCAGGTGATTGAGACTAAGTCTGACCATTTGGGGAGCAACTAGGTTGATAGGAGCACGAGATGGGTTAGCAGTGCTAAGTAAATAAGAGAGGTAGGAGAGAAGTAGTCAAGAGTAGAAGAGGTAGGGGAGAGGTGGTCGACAGTAGAATGGCTTGGAAGTGAGTGTCACACAATTTAAAGATTTTAGGGGAAAAGTAGTGAGCAAACACACTAGCAGAAAGGGAGCAATTGATGGCTATTGGCTTGGGAGATGTGAGCAAAGCTAGAAAGGTAGATGAAAGTTCACTGGGGTGATTGCAAAGAGAGATTAGGCATGTGAAGTAGGAGGATTGGACAGAGACCAGTGCAGAAGTGAGGGTAGCAATGGGTATTTGTATAGGCTAGGAGTAGAGCAGGTGTATGTAATTTTCCCCAGCATCATATGTCATGACTCATGTTTGTTTTGAAGGTCTGGATCTCAAAGGTGATCCAAGGATCAGGACCTAAATAGGAAGATATGAATGAGTGAACAGGTTAGTGTTGGTCAAAGGGAGTCATATGTGCATAGTGAAAGACAGAAAAACCACAGTCAATGGAAGAAGCATGAATAAGGGGGAGATACAGGGGAGAGGTCCTCACATCATCAAGATAAGGTGCAGGAGAGTTCAGCCTGAATTTCCTCTTAGTTGTTGAAAAGAGAGAGGAGGAGTGGAGGGTGGAGGGACCAAGATGTTTAAGTGAGCAATGGAGGGATCAGAGGAGCAGAGTAAATTAGAGGGAAAGGCAAAGTAAAGAGAGTATTACCAAAGTGGGTAAGCTAGCTGCCAGATACCAGGGACTTAATACCAGGGTGAGAGGCTACAGAGGGCTTGGGAAGGCTAATGTCCCCCAGCATCACAGTGGATTTGTTGGTTGGAAGGTTCAGACCAGGGAAGACAGATGAGAGGACCAGGAATCATTATATAGCCAGAATAGTGAGAGTAGCAGGAGGGAGAAGTTGAATAAATATTATATATTCAAAGGAGGAAGATGTGATGTCGGACAGGGGGAAATGAGCAGTGTTGAGGGCCTTGTTGATAAGGATACCCACATTGCCACCCTTCCGAACAGGTTGGGGAGAGTGGGAAAAGGTAGGAGAGTCAGTGTGGGGAGCTCCTATTTTAGTAGAGTCATGAGGGGAAATCTAGGTTTCTGTGATAGCAACAAGTGAAAGTTAGGGGTGATAAGAGTTGAAGATGTTAGTGGCATAGGAAGACTTGTTGCAGAGAGATTGTACATTCCAGAGGCCAAGTTAAAGAGTGATAGGATGTGGGGGAGCAGAGCAGATGATGTGAGGTAGGTGAGAGAAATAGATGAGGTTGGCGATCCTGGGAGAATGGTAGCGCCATGTTTGAGGGGTGCCGGTGGAGGGGGAAAGAAGGTAGATGGGGAGGTTAGAGAGTGAGGCGGACGTTTGATCACAATGAGGCTAAATCCAAACTGTCTCTGTTTTCATTCTGTACAATGCCACGGAGCATGTTGTCCTGCAACTCTTCATCTTTGTCTGCCTTTCACACCAGGAGATCGTGTGTGTCATTCAGTGTGGTTTTTGGCCCCACTGGTTGAGGTAGGTGCAATTGTCCTGCACCCATGCACCTTCAAAAGAATTGTGGTCAGCTTTTTTGGGCCATTTTTTAATCTGGCAACATTTGAATTTCCTGGTGTTTTCTGCCTATAATTTTAGCGCTGCATCATCGCCCTATGGGGCAGTGTTTTGCTTCTATGTTTCCTGTTGCCTGGCACGTTAAAAGCCGTGTTTGGGTTCCCCTGCCGGCATATCCTTGACCATGATGTTCTTTCAACATGGCCACCTGGGCCTTTTCTCCTCGGAAGGCATTTATTTTCTTCTGAATCCATCTGCCTCCATCTTTGTCTTTGATTGGTGGGGGAGTGTGCTTTTGAACACCTACGTCGGACCAGCAGCCTTAGCCGGCCCCTTCCAACTGACTCTGTTTTCATTCTGTACAACGCGACGGAGCGCGTGGTCCTGCAACTCTTCATCTTTGTCTGCCTTTCACCCCAGGAGATTGTGTGTGTAATTCAGTGCGGTTTTTGGCCCCACTGGTTGAGGTAGGTGCAATTGTCCTGCACCCCTGCACCATTAAAAGAATTGTAGTCACCTTTTTTGGGAGATTTTTCAATTTGGCAACCTTTGACTTTCCTGGTGTTTTCTGCCTATAATTTTAGCACTGCATCATCGCGCTCTGGGGCAGTGTTTTGCTTCTATGTTTCCTGTTGCCTGGCCCGTTAAAAGTCATGTTTGGCTTCCCCTGCTTGCATATCCTTGACCATGAGGTTCCTTCAACATGGCCGACCGGGCCTTTTCTCCTCAGGAGGCATTTTTTTTTTAATCCATCTGCCTCCATCTTGGTCTTTGATTGATGGGGGAGTGTGCCTTTGAACACCTACGTCAGACTGGGAGGCTTTAGCCGGCCCGTGTTCCAAGGTCCACTTTTAAGGCACCTGTCAGCTTCCCTGTCCGATGACAGGCCGCCACATGAGACTTTCGACCACAGCCCAAACCCACTGTGCGGTTGCTGTCCCTGGATTACTGTACTACTATGACTCTCTTACTTCACTCTGTATGGGTTAGTTACCTTCTCCTGACTGCCCTGTACTCCCATCTTTGCCTGCTATGTACTATTTTAAGTCTTTACTGTACTCACCTTTACCATCTTACTCCCACTTTTGTTTCCGCAAAAACAGGACCTTGCATTTGAAAGTCAAACTTGGGTGTATTTTGCATTTAACTTGAAAGTCAAACTTGTGTGTATTTTGCATTTCAATTTGCCCATTGATTGTAACCTGCTAGCCCAGTGACTGTTCCATACCGTTGTACTTGCATAATCCCCCCTCTGCCTCCTCTCTCTTCCTACTCATGGCGCTTTCTGTTTCTCCCATCTATTCCAACTGCTTCTCTATCAACTATCCTCCCCTTCTCACTAAGTCTGGAAAGAAGAAATGTAAAAAGGATATCTTAGCCTCCAACCCAAGTCTCCCTATTGCTGACACCTATTCCAGCGCCTCTTCCAGACAGACCCTCACTGACGTCCTCTTTGTCATTCCTTCACCCGATCTATGGACCGCGCATATGATCTCTGTGCTCTATCCTGTCAACTCCTATCCCATTAATGGTGGCACTCGCTGGGAAGTCCTCATGGCCTCCTCCAACTCCTCCAGAGTCATCCTTAATGTCTACTACCTTAATGGCACTGTCATGGTCCAAGGTCCTAAGGCCAATCTCCTCCTCTTCGATAGGCGGTTCCCTCACCTCTTCAACTTCCTTTCATCTCCAGCTGTCCCTTCCTCTCATTCCTTGGCTACCTTGCCAACTCCTCCCTCCTCCTCTGCCCCAATTCAGGCAACCTCCACTCCTCTGCAAGGCATACCTCTGATTTGTACCCCTCTCCGGAAGGTCTTTAAGGCTGGCAACTTTCTTCATCTTGCCACTCTCAACTATCGTTCTACTATCAAACACTCCTCTGACATCTGCCACCTCCTCGAAAAACTAGACCCTTATGTCCTCGGTCTTACTGACACATGGTTCACGGCCAGCTCTGTCACAAGCTTTGACACTCTCCTCCCTGATGGCTAATAGATCATCTCTGCACCAAGAGCCTACCGGCCCAGAGCCTGAACAGATTCCTGCCACTATCATTCCCACTCACATTTACCCCTCTTTTGAATGCCTTGTCTGCAGGCTCTTAATCTCTCCTAGCCACTCTCTTACTGTTGCTACTCTCTACCGGCCCCCTGGGCAAATCACCTCTTTTCTCTCCGAGTGGGCTGACCTCTCCTCCTCGCTCCTAACATTAACCACTTAACTTCTCTTCCTTGGTGACCTCAACATCCACCTCGACTCTCCCTGTCCCTCATTTTAGCTCTTTCGCGACCTCCGCGATTCAATCACCCTCTCTATCCTCCCCTCTGGCCCGACACACTCTGCAGGTCACACACTTGATGTCTTGATCTCCTCTACCCTCTCCTTCTCTATCCCTCAGACCACTCCTCTCTCCTGGAGTGACCACTGTCTCCTCTCCTCTCATCTCTCACTCTCTTCCCCCCAAGCCAAGCCTACCCCAGCACTGCCACCTACCTTCTAGGACATCCAGCCCATGAAGCGTGTGTTACGCTCACCTGGTCTCCTCGGGGGTGTCAAACGATGCTGGGTGTGGCTGCACTGCTTCTGAAGTCACTCTGGTCAATGGTCAATGCTGGGGAGATTGCTTCTATGGTGGGCGAGGGAAGCAGTTAGAAATTCTTCTTGGTGTGACCCCACCGCCCTCTGCTCACAATCCCCTTCCTGAGGGTTACCTCTCACCTTGAATTTATGAGCGATTAACCCTCCGTCCTGCTTTTCTAGAAGGGGTGCCGTTGTGGATGCAGGCGACAAATGGACATAGTTGCTGCACTGGTCCACAGGCCTGTGCATCGAGTCCAGACCAGCTGTGACTCTGACTCTTGCTTTGCAGTCTTAAGGTGAGCATTGTCCTTTCTCGGTTCATTGTGTTACACTTCTCCTCTACTGTCTCTGTCCTCCCTTTCCGTGTTTGTACTTCTTTTTGATGTCCTTTTGCCAGTGTTCACTTTATGCCTCTTAAGGTGGGAATTGTCCTTTCTCTCCGTGTTTGTTCTTCTTTTTGATGTTCTTTTCCAGTGTTCACTTATGCCCAACGAATATACTGTGTCACTTTTATCCCTGCAGTTGCAGTTCATGGAGCGGAGCTGCGGGCCGGTTTCGCTCGTAAGAGAATGGATGCTGAGCCCAGAGTATGGAGACTGGCGAAGATGACAGGTATGTTCTAGTGTGCGAGCGCTAGCATCGGGCTGGGGTGAACGTGAGTGATGCTAACCTGCTGTCCCTGTGTTTTCTCTTGTTCCGACTTTGCAGGCTGCGGTGGGCTCCCGGAGTGAAGATCGAGCTGATGGCTTGGATGGTGTTCAAGATCCTAAGGCTTGCTTGCAGGTAAGCGCTGTGATTCTTTCCTTGATCTGCTTCTTTTCCTTATGGATCAGCAGTAGGATTCGGGACTGGAAATCAGGTAAGCAGAGCTGGACACAGTGAGCGTTACGCTGCAGAGATGACGAATAACGCGAAGTGTGATTTTCGGCTGAGGCGTGGTTTATATAGCCAGCTGCACCTGAGGACCCGACCACACCCAAAACACTAGTCTGCTTGGTCCTGTTGGGGAACAAAGCTGTAGTGTAGGCCTCCATGTTGGATTCAGGTAGTATTCATGACACTTTGGCCTTATTCACTGTGATGAGCCTGACGCAATGGGCGCCAGGACTGAGACCAGGTGTTCTTCCTCCAGTTCCTAGGGGCCTGTAGGGCCATGTTTGGATGATGCATTCCCGCTCTAACCTGGGGGCAGTAAAGTGAAGGGCCATCAAGGGTACCAACCATGACAGTGCGTGTCAGTTGAGGCTTTCGCTGCCACCTTCTCTCCCCCCTCCTCTGGCTGACTCTCATCCTGACAAAGCCTTGTCCCTTCTCTACTCTTCTATCTCTGATGCTCTTGATGCTCTTGCCCCTGTCATGAGGATCCGTTTGAAGTCCAAAGCCAAGTGCAATGCCTGGTATGACTCTGATCGAGCTAAACTTAAATGTAAGTGTAGGGCGCTGAGAGGAAATGGAGGGCTTCTTGTTCATCCTATGACCAACTGGCCTGTCGCCTGCTCCAAACGCATTCCCGATTCTCTGTCCTCACCAAGGAGAGAGTCCACATTCAAGCCTGTTTCTCAGCAGCATCTAATAACTCTGCCAAACTCTTTAAAATCTGCAAGGAGCTGGCTAATCCTACTGCAGTCGCTACCCCTCCTCTTGCCTTCCAGGCTCTTTACAATGCCCTTGCCTCTAACTTTATCTCAAAAACCCAGGACATCCTGGCCACCCTCCCCTTCCCCTCCTCTCCCCTCTCTGTCTGTGCTTGCTGACCCTCCTTCATCCACCCTCCCACCCCCCTTCTCGTCCTTCCCTCTTTTCACCCCCCATGAGGTTGCTAGACAAGTTCGATCTATGAAAGCCTCATCAAAACAGGTTCATCCCTGTTCCTCTAAAACCATCAAGGACCACATTGACACCTTCGCTCCAGCCCTTGCTGATTTTTGCAACCACTCCTTTGCCTCAGGGTCTTTCCCCTCCCCTCTGAAACACTCCCTTGTGCATCCTCTTCACAAGAAACCCACAGCTGGTCCTTCCTGTCCGACTAACTATAGCCCAATTTCCATTGCTCCCTTTCTGGGCAAAGTCCTTGAAAAGCTGGCCATATCTCAACTTAACCTTCATTCTGATTCTGTTGGCTGTCTCCATGACCACCAATCTGGCTTCAGAGCTGCCAGAAGCATGGAAACTGCTCTCCTGAACATCAGTGAAGATGTGCTCTCCAACCTTGACTCTAACATCCCCTCTATCCCCATCCTACTCAATCTCTCTTCTGCCTTTGACACGGTCAATCATAACATCCTGCTCAACTGTCTCTGTGAGACCCTGGGTATCACTGATCAGGCTCTGGGCTGGCTGACCTCTTTCCTCTCTGATCGCCCCTCCCAGGTCAAACTTGGGTCCTTCCTATCATCCATCTTCCTCTCTACCTGTGGTGTTCCCCAGGGGTCTAACCTCTCGCCATGGCTTTTCAATCAATACCTGGCAACTCTCGCCCACTGCATTGCCATTTTCTGCTCAAATTTCCAGTGCTATGCTGACGACACTCAACTCATTTTCAGCTGCCCTCGGCCATTTCCTCTCCCTCTCTCATCTCTGATTGCCTAACTGCCATTCAAAATTGGTGTGCTGCCATTGATCTTTGTCTGAATGCCAGCAAGACTGAGATCCTCCTCATCGGCACACCTTCACCATCCTTTCTCTCACTCTCTGGCCGGCCTCACTTGGCCCTCCTCCTACCCCTACCTGCATGGCTAAGAACCTTGGGGTCATCTTTGACTCCACACTTTCCTTCTCCGATGTCTCTAAAAAATCAAACTTCCTACTGCACCTACTCAGAGGTACCCTGCCTTTCCTCTCCTTCCACCAGAAGCACACTGTCTCCCAAGCTCTGGTTCTTTCTAGGTTGGACTATTGTAATAGCCTCTTTCTAAATCTACCTGCATCTACTATCCACCCTTTGCAACTAATCCAGAGAAGGACTGCCAGACTTGTCCTTGGCCTCAAGCCCTGAGATTGTATCTCTCCAGCTCTGAAATCTCTCAATTGGCTCCCTCCCAGTGGTTGCAAGGATTAAATTGAAAACCCTCTGCATTGTTCACAAGGCTTTCTGGGGCCTGGGCCCAAAATACCTTCAGCTATCCCTCCGCAAATACCTCCCCTCTCGAACCCTTTGCTCCTCTACCTCTAACTCCCTCAGGGTCAGTTGTTTTTATAAGAAACAAACTGGGGGTAGATCTCTGTCTTTGGCTGGGGCCTCCCTCTGGAACAGCCTCCCTGCCACTCTAAAACTTGAGGAGAACCATCTCCGGTTCTGGAAACACCTCAAGACCTTCCTCTTTGCTTCTGCCTTCTCCCCGTCTCCCCTGCTGATCTGCTCTCTCTTGGCACCGTGCACCTGGCCACCCTCTGTCCTCGGGCCCAGGTACCTGCTCACCCTGTCACCCTCCCGCACTGCCTCTGGGCCACCCCTTGCACTGGTGTCTGTATCTGTTCCCATTTGGACCCCCCTTTTTTTTTCTTCCTGCACTTATCAGACCTACCCTGTCTGTTGCCTTAAACCCAGCACTTGCCACTTGCTGGCTACACTACCATTGTTTGTTGCTTTTGTTATGTATTATTTATTATTTTATATTATTTATTACTATTTATCTCTTTCTCCTTTGCTCCGCACTTTCCACTTCTCCCTCCTTCCATGCACTTTTCCCATCCCCCTCGCCCATGCACTTTCCCGTTCTCAATGTCACTGGGCCTAATAAGATTGTTTTTTTGTCCTCCCCTGTTCCCCTCCCTTGCATTATCGTGCTCTAAACCACTTGTGTACGAGCGCAATAGAAATAAAATATCATATCATATCATATCTATGAGAGAAGGGAAAGAGAAGTGTGTGCACAAGGTGGAATGGAGTGAAGTAAAGGTGCCTGATAAAGGGTAGATGAAATAGGCACGTTAAGACAATGGCGAAAGGATCCAATATAAGAGAGAGACAGAGAGAAAGAGAGAAAGAGAGAGAGGGGGGTGGTTGGGTGACCGGAAAGAGAGAGGAGGGATGGTTAGCTGAGAAGAAGCAGGTGTAAGTTCTGAATTGTGCTAGAATGGGGATATATGTAACCAAAAGACAGTTAATAGCCCCAAAACAGTCATTTACCTTAATTCTGTGAGTAACAGAAGCTCGGCGGTGAATTAATATTCTTGAGCAGAACCAACTTGCGCAGAACCACCTCCGGTTCTGGAAGCAACTCAAGACCATCCTCTTCACTTGCGCTTTCTCTGTTCCTCTCCCCTACTGATGACCCACCTGCTCCACGCACTGGTCACCTGGCCACCCTCTGAACTTGGGGCCAGGTCCCTGAATGTCCAATTGAACCTTGCACTGCCTCCTGGCTCCCCCAGCACTTGTGGTCTGTAACCCTACAGTCCCTTCTTTCTGCACTTATGAGCCACCTGCTGGCTGCACCTTCTGATTACCTGCACTGAGCCACTCGCTGGCTGCGCTTTTTGACTACCTGCACTTCTCCCTCCCCCGCCCTCCCCTTGGCACTTCTCCCCTTCCCTGCACTTGTGCGGTCTCAATGACACAAGGCCTAGTAAGATCGCTGTTTTGTCCTCTCTCTGCCCCCCCTTGTCTTGTCACGCCTAGAAACACTTGTGTACAGGCACGTTATAAATGCCATATCATATTATATCAATGGGTGGAAGGATCCTTATATTTGGAAGCAGGAATCAGGTAATGGGCGAGCTCGGCAAAGTCCTTACTTGAGCCGGTGTTCTGGCCCTAGGCCTAGGCCCTTTACGGCCCCGAGAGGCCCAAATAGAGAGTTACCCTTTACTGCTTTTGGCCATTGGCTGCAGTCTCTTGGGCTCGATGCCCATGGGAAATCCAATAAGCGAGTCCATGCATCACATGACCTTCTGGTAGCCATTCCTGTGCTGCAGATGGCTTCCAGACTTCCAACCAGGAGGCCAGCAGTGTTCTGCGTATTGTAAGCCCAGGGGGCTTCGTTTTGAAGGTAGGCTACTCAGATGGTGCACAGGGCCTCCTGGGAAAGCTGGAAGTAGCCAAGAAAAAGAAATTAAAATAAAACAGCCAGTCAGTGACATGGCACTCTGGAAGCCAATCACAGGGCTCCAGATGGCTTCCAGGTTTCCAACCAGGAAGCAGGCAGAGTTCTGGGTGCTGTAGGCTCGTGGAGCTTTCTTTTGCAGGCGACCCTCAGGTGGTGCAAGGGTCCTCTGGGAAAGCATGTCGGGCAGCTGAATCAACACATTCCAAATGCAAAACTGATTGTTCAAAGGCACTCCAATGTTTCTTAGTGTTCCTTTTGTGTAGGCAATGCATCTGGAATAAATAATGTTTGCTAACCACAAAATAAGCCACGTTTGGCTTTTACCAGCAACCTTTCACCATGTGATCTGGGACATGTACCAGTCATCAGACATCTTTGTGCTGAGTAAATAATAATGCCACGGTTGCCTTTTTATGGCTACGCTTATGCTCGTTGCCATATTATCTCTAAATATGTCTCTGCTATATCTCACACCGTAATTGTAAACATTGCAGAGCCGGAGGGGGGCGGGGGGGGTTCTCTGCGTTCTGTATTCTATCAATTTGGCGAGCTAGACCCAAACCTCCCTGCATTGGGGATCTGTTCATATTTGATGTTGGCACAAGCAAGTTGGCATCACTATACTGGTGGCAAACGAGATAGACATGTACACGAATGTTTAATTTCCCAAATCTCCTAATGTGGGGCATTTATCGGTGGCCTCCATCTAATACCACTTGCTTCCCTAATAAATTCGAGGCTCAAATTCTGTCAATTTCCAAGTCAGATTATGTTTATGGTCAGTACTTCAGTTTGACCAAATGGCATGACTTTAAATAGCTTAGAGGTTTAATTGTGCATGTACAGGTTTCGTTTAGTTTATGTCTTATATAGCGCAACACGCCCCTAGGTGTCTGTGCTGTGCGCTGGCAAACAGAGAACAGTAATACAAACATAACATGAAAAGCTGCTTAGTGCACATCCAATGATAATACTGTCTAATGAGCACCAGTTATCAATCTGTACCCTCCGAAGGACTCTCAAATCTTGTTTTCTAACACAATTACGGCCCGCTCTTTGATGAAGGCGGACTAAGATTTAGTTTTTAAGCCCCTCCCTGGACTCGTATTCCCTGGGTTTTTTAACATTGGTAAGAATGATATTTCTAGATTCCATGGCAAAACTCCTTAAAGTAGGGTCAGCTATTCTTGCCATATAGGACTTGTTTGAGCGAATATCCTTTGAAGGTTCCATTGAAAGTGCAGTGTGTTTCCAAATGTCCTTGTCTGATCTGTTGCCAATTGCTTTGATGTAAAGGTTAGTTCAGTTTATCATTGCAGTTGCCTTATTGAGGTTGCCCTTATTATATAGACATGAATCGTCTGTGGATGGAGTTGCATTCTAGTGCCCCCCTTGCCAATCATTCCTCCCCAGTGGCCACTCTATGCCCTGCTTTTCCCAACGAGTGGTCTCTCTTACTCTCTCACCCCAGCATCCCCATTTTTTCTTCCCAGTCCTTTCATGCTCTTTCGCCCATTGTATTACTCACTAGCCAGATTCTTCGTGTAGCTTCCCTTTCTCCCTAGTACTCTCCCTCTCTCTCACACTTTCTTTGCAGGGTGCTTCCTGTCTCCTGTGCTTTAGAGTTCTCGCTTCTTTTTGTCTCATGGCATGCTCTTAAACCTTCCTGCCTTCACAGTACACACTCTTGGATTTCTTTCTCCCTTAATTTCACCCTGTTTGTCTACCTCCGTCATAGTGCTTTCTTTGTGACATGTCTCACCAGCCGACTCATTTTGGAACTGTACCCAGGATGGCATAGAGGAATTTACCATTCAGGCATCTTCAGTATCTGTGCCAGGTCTGGATTTGGCACCAAAAAAAGACGAGTTTGTGAGCTTCTTTTCGGCGGGCATGGTGGGGAGATCTGAATTCTGACCAGTAGGCAATGACCCCTCTCTCAGAGGTTTGCATGCATTTGGTGTGTCAATTGACTGATTGGGAAGGGCACGATATTAGTACATCTACCAAAAGGAAGTCTCCCTTCTATCCAAGGAGGGTCTGTACTATTACTAATGCCGCCCTAGGGGAAATTCCAGCTTGTTGGTACCTGACCTAGAAACTGGACCCCTCTTGCTGCTCGTTTAGTCCTTCTACAGCCAGTTTGGGGCCTCATGGCACCAACGGCAGTTTTCCTACTGTTGGCTCGCTCTAGCCCTGTGTCCGTGTGCCAGCTACAGTGTGGTCAGTTTGACCCAATGCTCGCCCACGCTTCCCTATCATCATGTCCCAACCTTGCTCGGGCAGAAGTAATGATGCTTAGTCTTGCTACACAAGCAGACATTGGAGGTGGTGTTTGGTGATGCAGGGAACTGTCCACTGGATCTAGTCTGACACCACCAGCACATCCCCCACATACTAGAGTCAGGTGGTGATAGTATTCTATCAATATTGCTCAGCAACAGATTTGAACGGTGGTGGATCGGGGTTGGACCGAAGTCAGTGATAGACGGCTTGCTAGCCATATGTTTTAAAAAAAAAAGCTGCAAGACGATCAAGAACTGGACAGGGGCATGTGGTGAGTGTATGGTTCAGTGGAAGACTGGTGTGAAGTGGTATTAGGCAAACCAGTTGCTCACGGGTTAGTCGAGAGCGGCGTAATTGTGGAACTCAATGAAAAATTAATCCGAAGCCTTGTTAGCAGCATTCTTTCCCCTGCCTTGATTATCTGAGGTTTTAAAACTTTGATGCATTACTCTACCCGAGGCCTGTGAAAGAGATAAGGTGTCCTGCCAAGTATACATTATTAAACTTCAAACTGCCTGCGTGACCTAATTCCAGCGGGTTACAGACTTCCACGCCTCTGTAGGACACCGCGTCATTCACCCTCCATCGGATCTTGCTGAATCATCGCATTTTGCGGCGACTCGGCTTCGGAGAGAATTTTCAATTGCACGCTTCAGCCCTCTCTCTTATACCCAAAGTTTGCAATTAGCCGGTAATGTAGCAGTCTAATCAAAGATCAGCAGCGGCTGTAACTCAACCTGGAGCAGGATCCAGTTTCCCAGTTCTCATCTTGGAGAAGCAGCCAATGTGTGTATACAAGTATCCGCAGGACAAAGTCACTGACTCACACAGTGAATAATTGATGGGGCGGTACTCAGGCGAAGAAGGGGTTTCACAGCCCTCGCTGCACACTGCTCTGCCACACTGGACCACAATAGCACACAGCATCTTTGGAGTGGCTCTGCAGGAGTAGCTGTTCATAATTACAGCAGCCTTTGTCCGCGTGCGGAGATGGATATCCAGGTAACTTTAATTATTGGACTCTTGAGTGTTGTGGAGAGTGGAGGGAAGATGTCCCACGTGATAGAGAACGTGACCACAGGACTGTTTCGAGATTGCAGGGCAATAGTACAATTGGGAGTATTGTTTTTAGAAGGTGTTTGAGAGAGAATGTGATCTTTTCAATGTACTGCTTACACGTGATTTGCTTTTTCCCCTGCAACTGCTTGTGCGTTTATTTGACAGTTCATACTATTCACTCTCCAAGCTGCTTTAAACTGTATGCACCTAAAACCTTTCTGTAGGAGAAATCCGTTTGCATGCCGTATATTTTTTGTAAACATTTTAATGACTGGCTGCTGTATGCTTTGGGTTATAGACTTTCACAAAATTGCATTTCATGTGATGTTTTCATGATTTGGGTTGTAAATGAAATGACACGGCAAAATATATATTTTGTAGAGCAACCGGTTTTAATGGTGTATTCTGTTGGTTGCTGGTGCAACATCGTTAAGACTGCCGGTAGGAGACACTAAGCATCAAGCCTGCTAGTCAGGGACAGTCGGCATGAGATGAGGAAATGCCAATTTCGAGCATCGGGCCTGTCTGTGTGTTTGCCAAGGGTTTTCTTGAAGAAATACTGCAAGAGGTGCCGGCGCACTGCTTTTTGTTGTCATTTGAAACACCTGTGCATGACTATTTGCAA
This sequence comes from Ambystoma mexicanum, assembly GCF_040938575.1. NCBI lineage: Eukaryota > Metazoa > Chordata > Amphibia > Caudata > Ambystomatidae > Ambystoma > Ambystoma mexicanum. The sequence goes on along the minus strand of NC_090932.1, from coordinate 1,401,541,368 downwards.
TGACTTGAAGATGGTTAAGATATGTTAAAGCATGCATATACTCTATGTGCAATTGACAGAAATAGATTTCTATTGCAAGGGAAGGTAGCCGTCTACTAAAAGTGTTGCACACATGATTAGCATGACTGTTTCTTTTTTAAGCCAATTAGCAGGCGTGTGATATAGTGTGACATTCTGCACAAGTCGAACACGTTTATTGGCAGTCTTTGCTGCTAGTAGCAACAGCATGCACAGTGTTGTGCAGGTAGCGACACAAGTGGATCTGCACACGTGTCACTATTGTGAAGGGCGGATGGTTCTAGATTAAAGGTATTCTCTCAAGGGAAGACCCACTCTTGACCTTTTTTATTTTTGTTTGGATAAAGAAAAGCACCTTTGCCTGAAGAATGCATGATTGGAACTGCAAGCAAGATTACTGCAGTTAAAAGATTGTCAGTGCTTAATTTGTATTAAAAAAATAAGTTCTGGGGTTCAAATATTTTCTAACACACCCATGACACGTCAGGAAGGGCTGCTCCCCGCCCACTGTTGGCCACCACTCAGTGGTGCTCCTCATGTCCTCAATATATAAGGGGGGTAAAGCTGGAACTCCCACCGGCGTATTGTGGCTGACGGGTGTACTCACTACGGCAGATGTGTGATTTACAAATGTCAATCCGCATACGCATTACATAACATACTGGTCGTGTCTTGACATGAGACACGTTTCGGTGTGTCTTTAAACACAATCATTTACATTGTGCTCTGATTCTATAGGTGTTTATTATGTGACTGCCAGTTCAAATAATAAAGTTGCCAAAACACCACATCATAATCGAACTGTGTCTGAGACAATGAGTGCCGGGGCAAACACCCCCACAAATTAAGTACTGAAACCTTTTGCAATCACAGCACGGACCTGCACACGAGGTCGACGGGTTCAAGCGACTATTGGGCACACATCTGCTGCAAATGCACTCACGTGCACTTGCGGACAATTCCTGCTCTGAATTCCGCTTGTTTGCTGCAGTTGAGGCGGCTGCAGCCCGCGCTTTAGTACGCAGAACTGAGTGCTGATGCTCAGACAGTTTTGGGCATGAATTTGAATGACATTTCGTCCTCAGCCAATTGCTTCTCCGTACAGCTTGTCTGTGCATTGATATTGATTTGTTTCAATAGTTTGGGAAGCGCTGATATGTTGCTCTCTAGCCACTTGACCGCCTTTGATGTCTGATGGGTGTGGAGCAGGTATGGCAGATGCTGATGCTGCAGGGTCTTGACTCAGAAATGTGCCATGTTAGGCCTCTTGTCATTTACAGTCATATGAGTAGCTCTTCTTGTTTGCGCCTGGTAACTTCCAAAAGCCAGGTAGACCGTGGAATAACTGGTGAATGCCAAAGGCCTCCTTGAAGAGATTCGTCTTCGGGGCTCTCCGGAAGCACATATGGGGGTCAAGGCTTTACAGATTTAGGGTCTTGGTTTTGCTGATGTGGTTCTCGCATCTGCCGTGGGTGATAACTTCGGTGGTGTTACGTGTTGATAGAGTTCCATTCACTTGAATAAACAAAACACAAGAATGGCCATTGAATTAGGCAACTTTATTGGTGCAGAATTTCATTCTCAACGTCTGTCAGAAACTCGGAATGCTCCAAGCAGGCCAGCAACTTTCCAAAGAGAGTAAAATACCTGTTCAGAAAGAGTAAAAAGTCCACCTGCTATCTGGAGCATAAAATACCTAGACTCCCCTGCTATCCCCTACCAACCCCGGCAAACTCTGCTACCCCCTATGTACAGTGCTCTGTCTCTTCCCTGCTTGGTTTGTGCTTCATAAATACATATTATGAGGGTCATTACGAGTGTGCCGGTCTCGTATAAATGATGGTAATACCGGCTCTGGCATTTTTACTGGACCGGCACACTCTGAGTTTGCCGGGTGGGGCAGTGAACTACCAGCATGCCTGACCTGCCGGGAGTTCAGGTCCCTAATGGCAAATAATTGACTCAATCAATGGCACTGGTATTATCAGTGCCAGTGATGGTGGCAAACCCATTCCATTGAGTCCTATGTGACTCGATGGAATGGGAACTTATTGCTGTTGCCAGCACCCGTAATAGTCTGGTAACACTGGGGATATCTGGCACCGGTAACAGTAAGGCAGGTTTGCCGGTAAACCTCCGATATTACAGGCAGATTACTGGCAAACCCGTAATGACCCCTTATGTGTCTTTTATTTTCCCAAAATGGCTGCTCGTAGGTCTTCATATGTCTCCCGTCTCCTCCAGCACATGCGCTGCCCCTTACTGCTGCCTCTGGCAACTATCTCCCAAGGCTACCAGAACATATGCTCCTTCCCTCACTTCCTCTCCGCCCCAATACATATTGCTACGGTTGCTCCTAGGTGCTTGGACCTTTGGTTACTGCATATGTTTCTGTACTCTCTCCACTTTGCCCTACCCGGGTGGTCATGTATGCTACTGCTCATCATTTTATTTTATTTTAGTATTTGTAGAGCGCACTACAGCCCAGAGGCAACGAGGCGCTATAAGGAGATTTAAAGAAGGCTTGCTTGAGGGTTACAGTAAGCGGCCCCAGAAGGTATACTTAGGTAGATTCAGTTACAGGGTTACATACGATATACAGTCCAATGACATAGTGCAGCGGGTATACCGTGAAAGTTACAGTTAGTTCTTCGTTAGTTCTTCATACAGCCTTCGCGCCAGCTCTTATTCACTCACCCCCACCCCCTCCCACTACCTGTCCTAGTGCCACTGCGAATGTTTTTGGTTTTTGTCTGATTAGGAATGAGCCTCCAAGCATTATGATCAGATATGAGTAACACCCATCCACAGGTGCCTAGTCCTGTTCCCACTTCGGACCCTTTTTCCTTCTTCGCCAATAGAAGCGGTTGCACTCCAATTTGGCGTGTAATAAAACGTCACACAAAATAATATGCACTGGACTATTTTAATGAGGTCTATCAAACAGCATGTGGTCCTTTTACCTATTGTTTCACCCGCTTGTGGTTTACGGGCTCTACAAATGCTGCAAAAACAGAAGGAGATATTTTATTATGATCTCCTAAAGCAAGCTAAGCCAATTAATATTTAAAACATCTTGTTACAACACTAGAGTGAATTACAACATATAAAGAAATGTCAATGCTCTGGTGAAAAGAACAAACCACTCGACCTTTGCTCTTATGGCTAAGGATGTCATCGGAACACTCAACTGGCAACATCCTCTTAATTTGCAGCATCTCATACATAATTCCCTCCCTTTAATAACCCTCTATTTTTTCAATAAGCATTTGTTTATTTATTTATTGTGTTTTTAGCATGTCTCATTGCAGCCACGTTAGAGCGCCAGTACTGTTGGCCGTGAACAGCTGTGCGAGTCTTTTTTCTGGCAGTAGTTATGATTATGGAGGAATGTTGTAGATTTATGTAGAGTGCGTGATTGAGCCCGTATAATATTCGATGTAGGACGGGATTTGGGACCCGAGCAATGCCCTAGCTGGGTCTTGCAGTGTGCTGTGCTGCCATTGAATATACTCACGGTTTGGCGTGCGTGCATGCATGTGTATGAGAAACACACGAGGGATAGATATACATAGTTAGAACCTAGCAGGGGAGAGGACCGGGAGAGGACAGGGAACAAGGGAGGGGGATAATTGCTAGCAGGGGAGTTACTGGGCGATAAGGTGTTCCCTGAAGGGCAAGGTCTCCAGTTTTCTTCATATGGGAGAGAGCGATAATCAGGGATCCATAATATTGAGAACATTAACATTGTTTATAACCATTGCAATGTTATCTAATTTTTACACATTGGACCCAAATTAAAAAAATGTTAGAACCTTTCAAATATGTTCTGATGTTTCTATATTGGACACAAATGTCTCCGCAAGTAAGACACAGCTATGGACACACGTACATTCTCACGCACCTATGGTTTTACATTTGTATTTCTCTTCAGCAAGTAAGACACAGCTATGGACACACGTACATTCTCACGCACCTATGGTTTTACATTTGTATTTCTCTTCAGCAAGTAAGACACAGCTATGGACACACGTACATTCTCACGCACCTATGGTTTTACATTTGTATTTCTCTTCAGCAAGTAAGACACAGCTATGGACACACGTACATTCTCACGCACCTATGGTTTTACATTTGTATTTCTCTTCAGCAAGTAAGACACAGCTATGGACACACGTACATTCTCACGCACCTATGGTTTTACATTTGTATTTCTCGGATAGGCTTTTCATGCCCCTTTTTCTCTAATCACACCAGTTTACTAGCTTGGCCTGACTCCTGGCTTCTCCTCTTCCTCTTCTGTATTGAACCCCTATTGCTCCTTCCTGTGTCCTTAAATCTAGTCTAACTATCTTCCCGGCTATCCATTTCCCATGGTCTGTCTGTCCCCTTGGCCTTCATGCTCATATCGCTCTAATCACACTGACTTGGTAGCTTGGCCTGACTCCTCGCTTCCCCTCTTGCTCATCTGTATTGAACCCCGATCACTCCTTCCTTTGTCCTTTAGTCTATTCTAGCTCTCTTCCCTGCACTCCATTTCCCATGTCGCGTCCCCTCTGCCTTCATGCTCATAGCGCTCTAATCACACTGACTTGGTAGCTTGGCCTGACTCCTCGCTCCTCCTCTTGCTCTTCTATATTGAACCCCAATCACTCCTTCCTGTGTACTTTACTCTATTCTAGCTGTCATCCCTGCTCTCCATTTCTCATGGCATGTCCCCTTTGCCTTCATGCTCATAGCGCTCTAATCACACTGACTTGGTAGCTTGGCCTGACTCCTCGCTCCTCCTCTTGCTCTTATTGAACCCCAATCACTCCTTCCTGTGTCCTTTAGTCTATTCTAGCTCTCTTCCCTGCACTCCATTTCACATGGTGTGTCTGTTCCCTTTGCCTTCATGCTCATAGCGCTCTAATCACACTGACTTGGTAGCTTGGCCTGACTCCTCGCTTCCCCTCTTGCTCATCCGTATTGAACCCCAATCACTCCTTCCTGTGTCCTTTAGTCTATTCTAGCTCTCTTCCCTGCACTCCATTTCACATGGTGTGTCTGTTCCCTTTGCCTTCATGCTCATAGCGCTCTAATCACACTGACTTGGTAGCTTGGCCTGACTCCTCGCTTCCCCTCTTGCTCATCCGTATTGAACCCCAATCACTCCTTCCTGTGTCCTTTAGTCTATTCTAGCTCTCTTCCCTGCACTCCATTTCACATGGTGTGTCTGTTCCCTTTGCCTTCATGCTCATAGCGCTCTAATCACACTGACTTGGTAGCTTGGCCTGACTCCTCGCTTCCCCTCTTGCTCATCCGTATTGAACCCCAATCACTCCTTCCTGTGTCCTTTAGTCTATTCTAGCTCTCTTCCCTGCACTCCATTTCACATGGTGTGTCTGTTCCCTTTGCCTTCATGCTCATAGCGCTCTAATCACACTGACTTGGTAGCTTGGCCTGACTCCTCGCTTCCCCTCTTGCTCATCCGTATTGAACCCCAATCACTCCTTCCTGTGTCCTTTAGTCTGTTCTAGCTCTCTTCCCTGCACTCCATTTCACATGGTGTGTCTGTCCCCTTTGCCTTCATGCTCATAGCGCTCTAATCACCCTGACTTGGTAGCCTGGCCTGACTCCTCGCTCCTCCTCTTGCTCTTCTGTATTGAACCCCGATCACTCCTTCCTGTGTCCTTTACTCTATTGAAGCTATCGTCCCTGCTCTCCATTTTCCATGTCGCGCCCCCTTTTGGAAGTTTGTCCCTGGGAAGGGGGCGGGACCAGAGCATTATGCACAGCAGCAGCAGTCTAGATAATAACAAAGAGACGCAAAGGTGCATGTGTGACCACACCTCTCAGGGTTTCTCCTCTCAGCCACAACCATCAGTCATTTTCTACATGCAATGGTGCATGAGCATTGAGCACGCAGGTGTGCTATGTTTTTCCTTTGTGTGCCTACATTGTACTTTGCAAATGTTTTTTTTTCCTACCTCACATATATGCCTGGAGGAAAGGGATTCAGATGATGGGCTTTCTGTGACAAGGCATTTCCTGGATCCTAATGCTTAATTTCTGCAGAGTTTGGGGGCCAGAACACCTTTAGCCCAACTGTGTGCTCTGTGATGCATTTTCAATTAGAGTTGTTCTACCATTTTGCGATGCAGGGAAGAGGAGACTCCCTCCTAAAGACTTCAGTTCCTTTGCTTACAGTAAGAGGTAACTAAATGTCACCTTTTATTTTCTCAGGCACTCCTTGACTCACCTTGCCTGAGGAGGGGTTCCTGGAAGGTCTCACACGGCCTAACACCGGGAGCAGTTCCGGGGGCCTGCTTCAGTTGACTTCCATTGGCCCTTACCGAGCTAAGTTGTGTCACGGATCTCCACATCAGTCTCTGCCTACACCGCTGTCTCTCCAGTGGATTGAAACAACCTGTGTATAAGCTACCTGTGGCTGTAGACATTGCAAAGCAAACTCCTCACCATCGTGCATCTCTTTTCTGGTGTAGCAAGGGCCCCCGTGGTGGTCAATCGCACACGCACACACCTTGTATCAGGGGAAGACTCTGCTGCTGCCCTGACACCACTTCCCCTCCCCTTCCCCTTACATGAAGGCTGCAATTCTGGATTGACAGCACTCTGAAACAAGTGCAGAGGGTAAAAGAGTGTCAAGGCTCCTTACAGCAACTTCATGTGTGTATCAGAGGAGAATAGCAGAGCTCACTGATAAACCATCTGAGCCTAGATTTTCTCTCCATGTCCTAATCGGTACTCTACAGGGTCCCGAAGCGCATATCCTGCTATGCCAGGTGCTCTTCAGCCTGTACAGTGTTTCCTCTAGGGCTAATATTGTGGCCTCGTTGACATCCCCTCATCAAGAGGAAACGCTGGTCCGGAAATTCAGACGTTTCAAGACTTCTCCGGGCAGAATTAGTTTCTTCATGGAGACCATTTTGGAAGTGATGCCAGTAGCTTTACCTCCGCGCTTCCACAAGCACTGCGTGTACTCACCTCGCAGGCGCTACCTCTGAATCAACCAACTAAGGCCTCATAACCTCAGGCTCCATCTCAGCCACAGGCCACAAGAGCCAAACCCTGTGCCTATTCAAATGCTTGTTGCACCTTTTTAGGAACCCCCAGGTACTCACAGCTGATGTGCTGGCGTGAACGGTGAAGTCCCCTTTTTTACATAACAAAGATGTAAGTTTAGAATCATTTATAAACTTACAATGGTATCCAATGTACGTTTTTGATGAGAGTCTAAACTTACAGCGTCCCCTGCTACAGACGTTCTGCCTCCTCTGATTAAAAAGGAGCCTGTGGCTTCACACTGAAAGTGCAGTGTGCACTGTTGAGAGGCTGGCAGGACGTACGAAAGTAGGGCCACGCCACCTTTCATCTGTGCACAATCACAAGAGGCGGGACATTCGGGGCAGCGTGGTGTCATGTAGCAGAGGCGCAGGGAGCAGATAAGAATCCATGCATTTGTAAGTATGTGTGCATGGTGAGGATGTGTATGCATGGCAACATATGGGGGGGGGGTGTCTCTGTTAGTGCGTGTATGAATCAGAGTGCAGTGTGACTGGTGTGTATGGGTGTGGGAGCACACGTGAATGAGAATACAGTGTGAATGTTCTGGGTCTGCATTTGAATGATCGAAAGAAAAGCTGTACAGGTGCATGACTAAATTAGTATGAATGCGTGTGTGTGTGTGTGTGTGCGCGCGTGTGTGTGTGCACGCACGCAAGGCTGCGGGCATTGTTGCAGAAAGTGCTGATGTTTTCTAACAGTGGCATGGAATGTCTAACTGGCATATTGGGGCAAAGCCAACCTGATGAGTTTTATTTCGTGGGCTATTTGTTGGGGTGAAGGATACTGCACTGGGGCAGGCAGCCTGGTCATTTTCATAAAGTGGCATGGCATTTTCTTACCTGCATTACAGGTAAAGGCAACATGATGAGGGTTCTTATGTGGGGGTGGGGGGCATTTTTCAACCAGCAAGGAAATGTTATTATACATGTTCTTACATTGGGAGTACTGTTGTGCAGCCAGCAAAGACCTGTTTGATTACAGCTGCCTGTATTTTGTTGTTGTTGCTGCCATTAAGGACTAAGCCAACAGGAGTAGGTTCTTATGTGTAAATACTGTACATGTTCATGCAGTCAGCACACTGGCAGAATACTGGCATATAGAGAGCAAAGGCAACATGAAAATGTTTTGGAAAATGTTCCTGTGCATCTAATGTATTTTGTTCATGTCTTGCCCTACAACACCGTTTGAAAACCGTGTTGTTTTCAGCACATTTCTTACAGAAAGTGTGCTGTTAAATGCACTATTTTCACCTATTATTTATACAGCTTTCTCCGGGGGGTCCCCCACCAAACCCCTTTTGATTGGTTTGGGGTGCCACACTACGCTCGTTTGCTCTCACATATTCATGGGAAATGTTTACACACTGCCAATTAAAATAAATCACCCGCTGACCCAGCCTCCAGGTCTGCAGAATGACTTGGCAGATATGAACACTGACTTGTGGCTACGCAGACATGGACTCAATGAGGCCATAATATACGGTAGATCTCTATTTGGTAGTCCAACTACTCCTGAGGAAAACTGTGTTCGAACTCATGACTCAATTAGGGGTTGAGAGGACAGCCTTTTCAGCCACACTGTCCATGTAGAAAGAAAAAGCCCATGGGGTAGTTACAAAGGCTGTATACTTGAACTGTGCCCTTCTCCTTGAATCAGGCATCTGGCTGCTTGTATTTCGAGGTTATGGAAGATTGCAGTCCAATTTCTAATGATCTGCTCTGCGAAAAGAGAGACCAGTTTCTGGTGTGCATTTGGTTATGTCCACAAAGCAATTGGGGGTATGTGCCTCTGTCTGGATGTACACAGATGAGCTTGGGTGAAAACCACAACACTAGTTCCTCATGGTCTGGAGAAAGTCAGAGCACTTCCCTTTGATGTTCGTCCACTTTTTCACTCATCTACAGATGAGGAACTATCTAAAGAAGAGGTTATCTCACTGACTGCAAAATCTGTGCCAGTGATCACTACCAAACAACCTCTTAAACCTCTTAAACCTGCTTCATCCATGGGTCAGAACAGAGATAGAAGTAGAAACTCCTAAGGTTTCAAGGGTTTCCAGGCAAATTCTCAGGATCATAGAAAGATTACTCTGAGCCTACAATCTAACCAGGAAATAAGCAAAAAACGACCGAGGGCATCTTCCACATCAATGGGGCTTCTTCAGACCAGCAAAGGAATTGACATCATTCCTCCCAGACCCGGGTGGAAGCCCACATCTCTTATGTCCACCAGGCCTGGATTACTGTCTCACAGGAGCCCTGGATTACTTTTGATGCTATGTAGCAGCTTCCAGATTCCCCTTCCACCCAACCTACTGCCAACAACTTTCATTGAGTCTCGGATTAGAGAGCAACAAGTTGCTCCAAATTAAAGCAGTGGAGGTGGCTGTCCCCTTGAAATACCAAGGGGGCTTCTGCTCCCTGTTGTTAATAGTGCCAAAGTAGGACAAGACAGGTCTTTGTATGAGCGTCAACATTTTGGATTTCATTACCTACCTTTTAAGGGAAAAATGTAAGATAGTTATAGCTGCTCAGACACTGGCCACCTTTCAGCAGGCTGATTGGCTGAGCATACTGGATCTGCAAGATACTGGCATGAGCATTCCAATATGACCCTGCATTGTTGTAAGGTTTACAATCACATTTCATTCTTGTCAGTTTGGCTGCAGCTCATGGCATTTCTGTCAGTTCAGGGTTTTTCCATTCAGCCTGACCTTGCCCCTCATGCCTTTACCAAAATCATGGCCACTGTGACAGCCTCACTTCATTAGAAAGGTATACACATCTATCCATTGGACGACTGGTTGATCTGAGCGAGTGAACCACAGATGGTGGAAAGTATCAGGGAACGTTAAGACATTTACAATGACCTAACACAGACTTTACACAGACATTGCAGTACATTGATGGATACACAACATGCCAGGTTTTTGACTGCAGAAGAAAGGATTCAAGCCATGCAGACCAGATGCGTACGTGCATCACAGGAAACATCAATTCCAGAGATAGGATTTGAGAGGATTCTGGGACTCATGCAGTCATGTGCACTGATGGTAACAAATACCAGATTATGATTAGGAATGCACGACTCCATCTAGCTGTCACTTGGACTCAGAAATTCCATCCCCATGCATGGGAAAAGTCTGTCACATAAGGCATTGACTGGTGGACTTTGGCAAACAACCTCATTAAGGGAGGTTATTTGTATCGTAAGGGCCCCACAATATATATTGCAATGGACACTTTGCATTATGGTTGGAGAGCCAGAATGGGAACCTGCAGATTCATGACATATGGGGACCACTGGCACAAGCTAAGCACATACATGTGTTGGAACTAAAGTCTTGCTTTCTAGTTCTCAAAGCCTTTCTATGCAAATACAAAGGAAGGAAGTCGTAGTCTTGATTGACAGCAGAAGAACAATGTTCTCCCATAACAAACATGGAGGGACAAGATCCCCACAGCTATTCAATCTCACACGGGTTCTCTGGGGATGTGCCTCAAAGGCAATATGTATCTTGTGGCTTATAGGGAAGCCACAAAGGGGGACTAGAGAACACTGGGTGGAGATTGGAGAACTCTGGTGGTCAGGGACGTCCACTTGCTACATGGTGTAACCCCTGTAGATGGTATATGGGGAAATTCCCCAGAGCCAACCCAGTCTCCCATTTCTGAACATGCAGCAGACCTTGAAGTCACTCTTTCAGGAAAGCCCTACCAGTATAGCCCACTGTGAGATGTTTTATATATATATAGGAAGGTTCCCCCAATCAGGGATGGAATAATAGTGAGGCAAAAACATATAAAACACCATTGTGATGAAAGATTTGTGAGCAATACAGTACATGCCCGAAATCTACTGCTCTCCTCACACTCGGAGCGTGAGTCTGCTCTCAGAGTAGGATTATTTGCCATGCACCCCAAAGGCAGCAAAGCCCCGGGGTGGAGCGCAGATCGGAGTGCAAGGAAAAGTGGGCACTCATGGACATGAGAAGATAAACAGGTCATATGCACGTAGCCCAGAAAAGATTTATGTGAGAGAATGCAATCACCTGCAGTGTAGGAAGCAAGTCACCCATCATATTTTGGTCTTATTCCCAGGTGGTACTTATGAACAATTGGAGAAAGCTGAACAGCTAATTCCACTAAGAGAGAGAAGAGAAAAACGTGTGGAGGTGGCAAAACCTAGACCTAGACCAACACCTAGACCTTGACCAAAACTGGGGCTAATGGGGAAATTGAACCACCAGTTAGACATGTTCATTTAGAGCAAGGCCAACAATTTTGTTTTAAAAACACCACACTTGGTGGGAGTTGCAACAGTGCTCCCGAGAGTTGGTGTGTTAGCAGAGAGAGTATTGGGAGGATCAAATACCAGGTGGCTATGCCAATTAGCCCAGACCTTGAGAAAGAAAGAGACTTAAAGGAGAGGGTGGTGCAAGGAGTCTGCTGAAAATTCTAATCCAGAAGATAGCAGGAGACCAATAGGAAGGAGCAGAGAGATTGATCTGCCGAGGGCTATAGCCGAAGATCCTGGTGGTAAGCGTGAGACCCCCAGAGTTATGAGAGAAAGAAAGCTTTGTTACGCTGCTGGGGCCAGAGCCTGGAAGGTGCTGGAAACCCTGAGAATCTGAGTAAGAGCCTATGGCAGGCTGACAATCCTTGACTTGAATGGGTGGTGGCAACAATTGCTGCAGTATTAAAAGCACCCTGTCAGGGGAGGCATTTTTGTCCAATGTGTAACTAGGACAAGTGGGGGGTGGGCAAAACCACAGCTTCAGATCACAGGAGGTGTCGGCTCATGTCCTGGAACAATGATCAATGCCACAAAAGGAGCATGCGGGAGCGCTTTAAATACCCTGATACAATGCAATGGAGAATACTTCCAGAATGTGACTACCCTGAGGTTTTGTTGGCTAGAATAGGGAATTATAAATTGGTCTATGGGAATTAGGTCATCTTAGATGAGACCCTTATGCCAGGTTCAGTTACTCCTCTATCCTGACAATGCTAGCATGTAGTCTCCCCTTTCCATGTGGAAAATAAATAAGCTGAACTGTTCCTTGTTATTTTAGTTGTCTTTTGCATCCTCTCTGTGACACTGTGTCACCACTCATTGAGAGGGGCAAATTAATATTCCAGTAGCCTAACTGAGCACACTTACCCAGACCTCAACAAGTGGGAAATATCTTCGACAATGGAGGACCAGAATTTCCATCGATTGGGGTCCCTGGGACACTCCTTTACAAGTTGAAACACAACCAGAATTGCCACATGAACTAATATCCCCGCTGTTTCCCAACATGTAACCGCATTCAGACTTTTTTTGATTGTCACAGGACCCATGAATGCTTCTTCTAGCTCAAAGGGACATTCTTGCCCAGCATGTCGAGAATGGGGTCATTTTGCACTCATGCCCTCAGGCGTCGGCTTCAGTGACTTTAGTAGCCTGGACACTAAGGCCTGGTCTACAGCCAACTGGGACTCTCTAGTGGCAACTTAGAAGTCATGAAAACAGCCAAGAGGAATTCCACAAGAAACCAGCACACCAGGAAGTGGACACGCATTTGCACTGGTATCTGGAGAACGTTTTCAGCCCACTAGACAATTCCTTGGATGCAGTCCTCTTTTTCATTACCAGGCAAGCCAAGCCTGACATTATGCTGGTCTCATGCAGGACTTATATTTTGGCACTTAATGTGCCTACTGCTCAGATGGGCCAGGGAATGTTTTTTTATGAATCCCATTGATGAAGGGACACTTCAATTGACTCCTCTGGTATGTTCAGTTTCCTCAGGTACACAATCCACACACTTTCTGTGTTCCGAATGTAGTGCCATTTACTCTAGTCCACAGACCATTTAAACCCATGGCTTCAGAAGGTGTGAGTTATGTCCAAGACGGCTTTCCTGATGGCAATCACATATGTCTGTACAAGCATTCTGAAAGCTCTTTTTTATTTTTCACAAATGGGAAGTGTTACTTTACACTGACCCTAATATTTTAAAAAGGGTGCCCAAATTTCATTTTGATCAAGAAATCAACGTTCCTATCTTTTTAGACAAACCAATTCTCGAAGCCTGAAAGGCTTCTCCACAATCTTGATGTCAAAAGAGGTCTCAGGTTCTACCTGGAGAGAACCAAGGACTTCATGATGTCAGACAACATATTTGTGAATCCTGGGGTGATTCCTCCTTTGCAGTAAGGCTGCAAAATCCACAACTGCTCATTGGATAATGAGCTGTATCCTTCAAAGCCTCTTCTTAAGGGAAATACCCACTCGGAAGGGTTTAAATACCCATCTCCCAAGGGCAAAGGCAGTCTATGTTGCTTATCAGAGTCTTGTTCTTTTGGAATATATATGCACATTGGCGACATTGTCTATGCTGCATGTCTTTTGAATTCAAGTTCTAGAGTAGGTGTACAATTCGAGGAGGCTGTCCTGTTCAACAATTGTGGTTATTATATTGCTGTAACTGTTCCTTTAAGAAGAGTAAATCGGGTGACAAATATCTTAGCTACAGAGATTTGAACTATGATCAACTGAGGTATTTGTGTTCAACACTCAGTCTAAGCCTCTAGAGGGTTTAATACTTAAAGTAATTTTCATACAGTAATGTTCATTGTTCAGTTGCAACCTCTCTTCCAAATTGAGGCTTCCCTCAACCTCACGCCTAAGTCTTTGCTCACTGCTGTCATTTTCATTGCCAAGTGGATGAGTTTGAATTGCTTCCAAGTAACTTGCAGTCCACCAGTTCCACACATATGTTTATGCCTTCCACCCATTCGAATAGGCTACACACTGGTTGTCTGATGTATAGCCGCTTGTCATTGGTGTACAATAAGACTATTTTCTTGATGGAGAATATGCGCAGTCCTCACTGCTTATTCTAGGAGGAAGCAGGTGATGGGGTTCAGTTGTGAGAGCAGAGAGAAGCTGGTAGACAGGGTAGCCTTGCCTGGTAACTCTGGGAATTCAGATGTATTCCGATGATATAGTATTATTAATAAGCACCTTCGGTTTAGGTTGGGAAGAGAATAGCCTCCCCCATGTTATATACTCCAGACCAAGGCCAGAACATTGCAGTACCTTGAAGAGGAACAGTCACTCCACCAAGTCAAAAGTGTTCTTGGCCTTGAGTGTAGTGAGTACTGCTGTGAGATCTTGCTCTGTAGCATGCTTCAGAGAAAAGGGATGTATGGGGTTATTTTGAGGGAATCTACCTGGGACAAAACCTGCTTGATCATGTGCCTCAACATACAGCATTAAAGGCAACAGGCCCAACAGGCGAAACGTGATGATGTTTGTGAGAATGTTCTCTATATTTATAAGGGATATGGGGAAATTTGAGAATCAATATGTGGCAGTTTAGTGCCCATTGGTTTTAACTACACTGTTGCAAGTACTGCTTCAGTGCACCTGTGAACCTTTGGCTAGATAGCTCACATCACCGTCTGTCAACTGATGTGCTAGTGTATCTCCTGGGGGATGTCAGCACACACTTCTGATAATATAAGTATTTCCAGATGATAATTTACATATTAAAACCTAGTCAATATGTGTTACCAATATCAATTTAAAGAAAGTGTAAGATAATTAAATCATTATATCAAAGCATTTAGTATTACATTTCAGTATTTATTTATTTATTTATTTATTTATTCTGAATATTTTATGTAGAAACATACACCACATTGAGGCTTCTTGTGAGAAGTGAAAGCATAATGTGCTGTTCACAGTGTGAAAGGTGCAGGTTCCAGGACAAACAATTTCGAACAATAGCCACACAGCTTTAGGGGATAGACTGAAATATCATCCATTCAGTCGAATATTTAATTACACAACAGCTCCCACCTTCTTTGTACCTTTGAAACACAGCAGTCGTCCACTAATGCAGACTTTATTTGTATGCAGACAGGGGTGAAGGAAGTGTAAAGGAGGACTCTTTGCAGACATAACCTGATAAAAAATGCTTCATGGAAAAGAAGACACTGTGCAGGAAACACAGACCTTTATTTAACCGCCCTCAGCTGGGAGAAGCATTTAAAAAAAATCCAGCGAGCTTGAACTAGTCGAAAAGGTCCTCAACTCCGCCCATAACAGACTTTCATTTTTATACAATGATACACTTATTAGCATAATCCTCCTTAGTTACATTTTGGGGCAGGTCAAACTAGCTGGTTGGTGAAGATTCAGCAGGCCCTTATAGATAAAATACATTGTCCTCCTCTTACTGGGTAAATACATTTCCTGAAATCAAAAATCACGCCACCCACTTCTGACATCACAGTCTTAAAATCTCCCTCCCCTCAATTACATCATCATGTGCTGACCAGCAGAACAGCTGCAAAATAGAAGTTTTAACTATATTCTGTTTTGCTTGAAAATAACACGAGGCACGGCCCGGCACTCAAGGCCGATTACACTAGACCATTGTCTCACTGCACTCTGATTGGTTCTCTTGTCCCTCCCTATCTTGTCCATTACTTCATGCCAAGTCTAGGTATAAAAACCTCTGCAAGGCACTGTCGAGATTTGTACTTTCTGCTATTTAATTCTTATTTTGTACTATATTTTACTGCCAGAGTCTTTGCACCTGACTAACAATGGTCAGTTGTGCTTATTCCAGGCTTTAATTAATTTTGGAGTATACTTCTTGCATCCTGGAAATCCTTTTCTGGTGCCTACCCCATGGGTAGTATACCTCAGTGGCAACGCGCTCATCTTGGAAGCAAGACGAGGCATAGCCACACAAGTTTGAGTACCGGGTCTGACCTTAGAAACCTCTTCGGTATTAGGTGCATTATAAAAAAACAATTATAATTATAATTCCCTGAAGCAGGCAGATCCCCCCTAAATTCTTGATGATCTTGGCTTAAGCTTGGAGTTACTGTCTGCGGTCTGCTATTTCTGGTGATTTCAGCATTCTGTGCTCTCTAAAAGTCTTGAGGCATTTATATAGGTAAAAGGCTTGCTGTGAGTTCCATTTGGCAAAAGATTACTGCCCATTACTATTGCATTTCTATGTTAGTGAGCTATACTTGCGTGCCATTAGTGTTGCATTTGGCATACATATTGCTTGTGTTATGTATAAATGGATGTAGTTAATATTCTTTGTGTATAAGGGCATATGCACATGTGCTTCGTGTCTAGTGGATGTGCATGTTGTGGTTGTGTAAAGACTGGAGAGGGGTAGCTGTACTTCTACCCTCTATAAGGTTGAGGGGTAGAGGCACAGAGCATCCCAGCCAAGGTTCTCTATATGGTAGCTGTGGATGAGCAACCAAGGCTTAAGCTCTCAGGAGGTGATGCAAGCTGTTTCTTAAATACAGTGAATCCCCAAGCCCCACAAAAGAATGTCCACACATTATGTTAGGTGATAACACAGCTTCTATAGAAAATAAAGTTCAGTAAAATATATACATATAAAAAATAAAACTTTGTACTCTGGCAATTCTATTCTAATAATGGCAAAAATATATATACTCTATGTGGTACCACACAATACTTATATTCATTAATAATACACCAACTGCTGACAGTTCTTTAAAAAGGCATAGCAATCATAAGCAAGGTGTAACTTCATAGATCAAGGAAGAAAGGCAGGCTAGTTTCTGATCATAGGCAGTGTACTTTCTTTAGACTTAAATAGTGATACTGTGTGAGTATTCCCCTAACATGGGCAACGTGTAAGGGAAAAGTTAGGGTGTACCTTATCTTCTCTATTACAGCAGAGTCCATAAATGCTAAAGAATGTTCTTCTTTACTTCTGCAGGTTCCACCACCCCAAAGTACATGAGATGCCACAGGAGAACAGGATCCAAGATGTATCTGGAACCCCTGGATGATTCCTGAGGCTGGAAGATGCTCTTCTTCGTCACATTACCTTTGGTGCCTTGGCAGGCAAAGAGGTAGAGGCTCTTGGCTTCACTCAATGGGATCCCTTGAAGATGGCCCCGTGTGCAATAAGCTGTCGCTGGGATGCCGAGGCCAAGCAAAAAAGAACCAAACAGTGTCGGAAAGGCAGCACTTTTGGTCTTTGCAATGGTCTCCGTCAGCAGGTTGTTACTCTGGTGGTGGATGTCCCATGAAGGTGAAACTTGCTGTGTGATGATGGGGGCAGTGGCAAAAGTAGGTGCCTGGTTTCAGAATTTTGCGGTTTACTGATGTTTGGTTCTTCGTTGCTGCAGCCGCAGCACGGACCTCTGAATAGCTTTTGAATAGCTTCTGGTGACCTGGATTTGACCGCTGAACTGGATTACGAACCCTCAACAAGGCTGGACCCTCTGAACATTTGCTTTAGTTTTTTGTTTTTGATGGCTGGAAACACACAGGCGTACCTTCCTCTGCACACAGCAAACTGGGATCTTCTTTGAAGGGAAAAGGTAGTCACATGTCGTGTCAGGGATGTCCCTTGAAAGATTCTTTGATCAGGTGGAACTTTCGCAGATCTGGGTGTCAAGCAGCATGATGCTAGGGTACCCCTTCTTCTGCACGATACATAGCATTCTGGCTTGCAGCGGTCATGAACACTCCTCCGGACCCTGGGAGACCCAACTGGACTTCTTTGGATCAAGATGTCCAAGCACTCCTCTTCTGTATTCATGAAGACCCCTTATCCGGATGGCAGGCAGACAGGACTGGCTTCCTGGGTACTTCTGATGAAGAGTAGCAGGTGCAGGTTGGTCCTGCATAGCTCAGGAAGAGGTTGCCTACCCTGGTCCTCGCTTGATTCTGTTCTTGAGTCAGCTCAGCAGTCTTCAGATTATTTGATGCAGCTGCAGACTCCTTCCTCCGTCTGAACCCAGGATTCAAGCTTCAGGTTTCAGCTTCAGCTTCATAACAAATTGGTGAGAGGTCCCTAGTTATACACATTTGTTCCCCATTCACTCAGCCTGAGCCAGGCTCAGTCAGCCAATCGTACATGAGTGCATTCATGCAGGCAGGCAGCCAATCAGGCTCACGGGCATTCAGACCATTCATCCAACCCAGAAACCCATAACACAGAATGTATATTGGCGTTAGCACCCAGCCTTTCAGAACACTACACTGCATTCACTCCAGTTATAGTCAGGGCTGGCCCATGCATTGTGTCACACAACCAGATACACACAACACAGAATGTGGTTTGACTTCACACTCCATTCATGCAGGTCCCACCCCAAGGGTGTACCCACAACACACAGTCCATGGGAAGGCTCTAGTTGACAGGAGGCAGCCCAGAGCCATATATAGTCTTTCCACCCAACAGCCAGCCAGGGAGAAAGGGACAGAATCAGGCTTCCCAGGACTTTGGGAAACAAGGTGCAAAGGCAATAGAAACCAAGACGCTACAGTGGCCATCTTGCCTTTGTCCGGGAATCGTATGGCAGGGCCTCGGTGTCCCAAAAGTGGAGGACACTCAGAGCCACTGTAAAGTTAGCATGTAGCTCACCAGCCCATCCCCTGTTCTGGGTGCAAATCACAGGTCGCCAAAAACACAAATAAGGGTGTACCCCCATCCATGGGTGCCATAAGGGTATCCCATGGGTGTTATTCACCAAAAGGAAAAATGAAGAGCTGCACTGACAGAGGCCAGGCTGGATCTCATAGGCAGAAAACATACAAAACACAGATAGAGAAGTGGTAGGACAAAGACTAGGAAGCCCTGTCCCTCCGAAAGGCATTTCCAGCATCACAGGTTGCAACATTCACATTAGTGAATCTGCCCGGCTTTTAGCTTTTATTGTCTCATACCCCTGTTGCAACAGTGGGGGATAATGACACAATCACTGTCTTCAGTGGGTAATAGTGAGGTATTCATCTGGGTTATTGACTATGCTGTGGTTTTGACAAATATCCCTTATTTATGTTTATTGTGGGCCTATCAAGACATGGCTGCCGGCTTGTTCACACATGTATCCCAATGCTACTTCATTACATTTTCCCCCTCGGATCACATGAGTGATCACTACTTCCATCCAGCCCCTAGTTGCCCCTTTATTCACAACCCATATCTATAATACCCCATGCATGCTGCCCCCCTCGACTCAGTGCTAGTTTCATTTTCTTTTTGAAAATGTCATCATTTACTTACATCTTGTTCCCTCAGACTTACATAATTAAAACCTAGTTAACATGTGCAATGAATGACCATTGCTACCATGAGAATCGGGACCTTCCTTTCAATGACTTTATGAGGGGACCCAAGCATAACCAATCCAAATGTAAATCCTGATAACCACATTCCACCTTTCTGGTTCACATCAATCTTGAAGATTGGTTAACCTGGAATGCAAAGCCCTCTACTCAACTCCAACACTCGTTTTCCTACTTCTCGCCCCATTCGCCGGCTGCCTGGATGCTAGATGTACAAAGTGAGACAACCCTAGCGGTCAACATGCTGAAACTCTGTTGGAATATATTCTATCTGGTAGATTAAGTTCAGGGACCTTTCGTCAATCCACTGTTCCTTCTTCACTCTGCTGCTTTGTGGCAAGCTCAACGTGTGTAGTCACCACTATGAGTCAAGGGACCAATTTCAGAATAAGGAGCATGAGTGCGGGGAGTACAAAAAGGGGGCATTTTCTTCTTTGCCCCAGTTCAGTGACAGTTGGGCAACTGAGTCTCACAGACCCTATTATTTTCATTAGGGCCACCATCCCTGATTGCAGTTTTGGGTGCCTTGTCACTCAATGCGCATCCTCTCTTGTTGACTTTGTTAACAGTCCCTTTCCATCTGAAACATAAAGAAAATTAGGTGAGTTTCCTGAGGTATAAATGTTTCGCATCATCATCACTACAGGCTAAAGCCTTGACATCAATACTTTAATATTATTTTGCTCTTTGCTCATGAGCACTGCTACCTCTTTAGCAAATCCTACTAGCACTTTGCTTTTTCTCTACTTACCCTTTTTCACCGATTCTCTATTATAACCACTGAGCCTTCAATCCACCTTTGCAGCCTCTTTGTTCATTGTGGCAATACATCCCCTTCCTACTTAACGCATAACCCCATGTACTGTTTGGCCAATAGCTGCTCCTCCCCTATTGTAATGTTACTTTTTCATCTGCAATGTGCTTGTGTGTTTCTTGATCTGGGAAGATAGTGAATATGAGTTAAAATAATTTTTTACTTGGGTCAATACTTGCAATAATGACATTCAGTTTACAATGGAGTACAACAACCAGACCATTCATTGTCTGGATCTGCTGATCAAACAGCATGGCGGTAAACTGCAATGCAGCCTATACCAGAAGCCCACAGATAGGAATACTCTTCTCCATTTTTCTAGCAATCACCCCACACACATGAAGGAGGACCTACCATATGGACAATTCCGGAGGCTGTGCAGGAATTGCACATCCCTAGATGATTTCAATGAGCATGCTTCGTCTCTAGACATGAGGCTCAGAAACTACTTGCCAACTCCATTAAAAGAGCTAGATTCACAGAGGGTGAAGCACTACTTAACCCACAAGATCCAACACCTGAGGAAAAACATGGACGCTTGGCATGCGTCATAACACATGGCCCCCCGACATATGCAAATACTGGCCCCTGGCACGTCTCAATTTACCAGAGGAACCACTCCAACGGTTTGCGTTCAAACGCTCCTACAATATACGTGAACATCTTGTTCACTCACAATACATTAAAGAAGCCCCGAGAACCGGCCTCTGGAATTTGCGTACCATCAAGGGCCACTACCCATGCAGTGACTGTGTGGCCTGCAAACTCACCACCAAAACACAATCTTTTCAGATTGGACCAACATTTGGACTCTAAAAAACATGACCAACTGAAAGTCAAATCAGGTGGTGTACTGCATACAATGCTCCTGTGGTTTGTGGTATGTTGGTCAAACTATGAGAAGCGTGAATACCCGCATCTCTGAGCACAGATCCAGAATCCGGTGCAAAAATATTACTGCTCCCTTGGTGGAGCACTACATAGAGGCAAGACATACACCTGATGATTTGCTGTGGGGGGTCCTAGTGTACCTGGACGTCTCCGTGACTTAGAATGCAGATGAATTCATAGATTAGACTCTGTCAGCCATGGACTCAATGATCAATTTTTACATCTGACCACATAGATTAGATACTGTCAGCCATGGTCTCTATGATCAATCTTTACCCCTGGCCTCATTATCAAACTTGCAACTGGTTGGGGTCCCCTTATTCATCTGAACATGACACCCCCATAACCTGGTGTGACATGTACAGTGGCGGCTGTACATGTCACATCAGGTTATGCCGTTCCGAGACTCGCTGCACCCGCAGGCGATTCCCTGTGGTTTAACAATCAATACCAGCACCTATTTAGGTAGTTGGGACATTGCACATCTATACGTGCGGCTAGTAGGAGACTGCTACCCCCTTTAACAACAGAGGGCTCCCTTCAACACGCAAGGTACCCTGCAGGGTATTTTCCCCTTTTTTATACACATCAGCCACCAGTGCTGCCACATTCGCACATTTAATGTGCCACCATCTGGGGCACATACAGTATTAAGGAGGGACAGATCTGTGCCTCCTGCCCACAGTGATTTGTGTACCTTAGGAGGCCAAAAACACCAATACAAGACCGCTAGGCAGAGATCTCCACACAACCCAGCTGCCAGTGCCAGCGCTCTGCCTTTGCTCACTATGCATGCGTGGAGTTTCTCAGTAGCTCAGCTGCTCGACGGGCAAAAGAGTGAGTTCTTCAACCTCCACTCACCTTTCACAGCAAAGTACGGTAGGTTAGTAAGGATCTGCCTTGCTTTTTCATTATCTACCCGTTCGTTAGATCATTGGCGTACACTATTTTCGACCAACATACAGAGACCCGCCCATGGCCCGACACGTCCCGCTTCTCCTGTTGCTCAGCAATGCGCAGCACTGCGTATGGGTTACCTTAGCAATGGAGTTGCGTCTCATATAACGAGCAGCCGTACAGAGCAGTCACAGATGGTTCCCTGACACACAACAGCAGGCCCATTGTGCGGCCCACTGCGATCCAAGGACGCCACGGCCAGACCTGCAGTGCTTCAGTATAGTTAGCACTGAGCACAAAACATTGATATGCAGACCCACGCACGCCGATTTCGGGTCTGCATTCCAGTAAGCCTCCTACTTTATGCATCTACTAAGAGGCACATCCTCTTCTCTTTGATGCCCTTCACAGCAGTCCAACTCTTGATGCCCACATAAGAGTTTTAGCAGCAGGGACATTTATCCCACTGTTCTTCTTTCCCTTGCAGAGCCTGACTCTCGGGATCCTCTGCAATTCCATAGACAGAAGGCCTTTCACGTTTCCGCTCATATGATGACCCACTGACCAACTCCCGCATTTTCTGGCCCTATTTGTAAGCCTCCAGTCCTTCGGAAACATACAATTGCAGGTCCCTGCCCCCTGATTTTTAGACCGGCAGCTCACATATATAAGCCTGACCTAGTCTGCCAAACATAAGGGTATCTATTACAGTATCCCTCTCTCTTGTTTTTTTCATTTTAAGAGCCTTTCTACCGGGACACTCTGCACTTTGAAGACAGACAGTTCCCTACGTCTCCCTTATTTTTGAATCCATACGCAGCCCCCGCCCACCAAGCCTGGGGCCTGGCTCGCCTATAGTGGCAGTCCCCACCACGAGTCATTGACAAAGTGCCCAAGCTACTATATGAGACTTGGAGCCCCATTTGCCAGGGTAAATTCTATCCCTGGGGAATTTCCTCTCCAGCCGAAATCCCATCCCTTCTAGATTCATTCACAGTTCCATACCTACATATGTTTAGCTCTAATTAGATTTTTACATGTATCCACGGGGTCTTTTTAGCAAGGGATAGACAGGTCCTGGAGGAGCTGCCAGGAAAAAGTACTAGAAATATCCAGCCCACTAGCTAAGATAATGGATCTGGCAGAGAGGGCCAGGGATACCTGAGAAGAAGTCGATCCAGAAGCCCTGGCTATTTGGGCTCAGAGAGCAGTCTGCCTAATAGGCAACACGAACTGTTGCCTATTAGGCAACAGTTCGTGCCTAATAGGCACGAACTGTTCCCATTTCCTCGGAAAGGAGGAGAGGCTTACTACTTAAAATAGAGCCTAAGTTAAGTGATCTAGCTTCCTACGTAGCCGGGGAAGCAGTGCAGGGTTTCCTCTTCGGGGAGACTTTCGGCAAAGATATGGGCAGGTTTGTCTGCACCTATACATCTCTGGAGAAAGCATAAGTGTCAATATGCAAAATGTTCCCGGGCAGAGTTTTTGCTGGGACCGGCCACTACCGGGGTCGTGCAGCTGGTCGCTTTCAGGGAGGAAGAAGACCCCAGAATTCCAGAGCACAGTACTTGGAAAATATGCAACAGGACTCATTCCTTCCGGTCAGTGGACGATTCCCAAGAGATCGCAGAGGAAGAGGAGCCGACTGAGGCCAAAGTTTTACCCCAGGTGAGAGTCACGAAAATACCCGCCGGTGGGGGGGGAGAACAGTGTTTTTTGGACCAATTGGCATCTGGATCTGGAATTTCCGAGGGAACTCTTACAGACATACTGGCCCCACCAGCCGTGTCTACCGCAAGTGGAGCAGGTAGAGTTAAGATCGCGAAGTGATTCAGCTAAAGGGGAAAGAGACCATAGAAAAGTGCAGGTCAACCCCCAGATTCGTAAGCAATATGTTCCTGGTCCACTGAAAGGAGAAAGTGCGACCAGTGATAAACCTAAGAGAGCTGAACGGCTGGATCGCATACCGCCACTTCAAGTAATACACCAGCTCAGAGACGCCCTAAGAGAGGGAGACTGGTCAACAAGATTAGATTGACGCATACCTGACAGTGCCAGTACAAAAGGAATTCAGGACCTTCCTGGCTTTCCGCTGGAACAGGCAACTATGGCAATTCAGAACAATGGCATTTGGGCTAGTCTCAGCGCCTTGGGCTTTCACCAAGCTGATGAGACCAGTAGCAGCAGCGATCCAAGAGAAGGGTATCAGGATGATTATATACCTAGATGACCTACTGCTCCTAGCAGAGGATCGAGAGACGCTGATATATCAAACCGTGTGGGTGTGAGACCTCCTGACGTCTCTAGGATTCCCAGTGAACATGGAGAAATCGGACTCCACACTGGTGCAGAAACTGGACTTTCTAGCTTTCGTCCTAGATACCAGGAAAGCGACGTTAGAGTTACCAGCCTGAAAAATAAGAGATATCAAGAAAGAGATCAGAGACTGCTTAAGCAAATCGACGATATCGATCAGAGTACTAGCGAGGATATTAGGGATGCTAGCAGCATCGATTCAATCTATCTTCCCAGGTCCCTTGCACTACTGAGCGCTTCAGAGGCTGAAGATCACACACTTGCAACAAGAGCTGAAATACCACCAACGAATACTCTTAGATCAAGAACTCATTACAGAACTAGAATGGTGGTTGAAGAACATGGGCACTGGAATGGTCGTGCCATTTACAGAGATCGACCAGATCTAATGATAGAATTGGATGCCAGTCAAGTGGGCTGGGGGGGCAAGATGCGGATCTCTAAAGACCGGTGGTAAATGGAGCGAGGAGGAACTCCGCCTGCACCTAAACTGATTGGAACTTCTAGCGGGTTCCTTCGCTATTTTTTTTTTATTTTTTTTTTAGATGTATAAAGCACACTAGCAGCCCAGAGGCCTCGAGGTGCTGTTGCATGGAGGTGACTTAGTTACATGGACATTACATGGCTATCAAGGCATTCACAAAAGGGAGAGTGAGTTCATGTGTCCTGCTCAAGATGGACAATATATCAGCAGTCAGGTACATGAACCACCTAGAAGGCACAAGATCCAAATTGCTTGCAGAGCTAGCGAAAGACTTTTGGCGTTTTTGCCTTCAGTCAGGGACTTCAGTGACAGAGGAATATCTCCCAGGAGCACTGAACATAGTGGTCGACTGGAACTCGCGGTACCTGACAGACTCCAGCGACTGGAGGCTGAGCACTGAAGTTTTTCAGCGTCTGAATCAGCTGTGGGGTTCAGTCCACACCGATCTGTTTGCGTCTCGCCTCAATGCGCAGACACCAAGATACTTCAGCTGGAGGCTGGATCCAGGCGCCCAAGGCACGGATGTATTTCTCCAAAGGTGGGCAGGAGATCTGCATTATGTGTTTCCTCCCTTCGTAATGTTGAACAGAGCACTAGCGAAGTTTCAGAGACAGAAAGCAGAGTTGATTCTGATAGTGCCGCTGTGGAAGTCACAAGTTTTGTTTCCAATACTGATGGAACTGGCGATGGACATCCCTCGAGTCCTCCCAGATGGAGAACTACTTCTCACAGACCCAGCTGGGTCGCCTCATCCTCTGAGAGTGAGGGACTCTCACGCTAATAGCGTACAGAATATCAGGAGACGATGGGCGCTGCCGGGCATTGTGTCTCAAGCTGCAGAGCTCATCGCTGAGTCTTGGGCACCATCCACTAGGAGGAGCTACGACGCAGCTTGGGCCCAGTGGTCGAGCTGATGTAGAGGGAGAAATGTTCATCCCGTTTCAGCCCCTGTAGTAGCTATGTTGAATTTCCTAGCACATCTGTTGCAAGGTGGGAAGGCTTTTCGTACCATCGGAGTGTACAGGTCAGTTATCTCAGCAGGCCACTTACCGATTGAGGGGGTCCCAGCAGGGGAACATCCAGCAGTAGCCAGACTCACAAAAGGGGCGCGATATAAAGAACCACCGGAGCCGAGATATAATCAATTGTGGGACGTTACAGTGGTGCTGCGGTTGCTAGCGAGTTGGCCAGCAGACAGATATCTGTCGCTAAAGCAACTGTCCGGCAACTTAGCGATGCTGTTATGTTTAGTATCTTGCAAACGAGTAGCGGACATCAAGGCTCTTGAGATTAACAGGTAGTCTTTAGGACCGGAAGGAGTAACCTTTTCAATAGTTAGAAGGACTAAGAGGGATCTACTACAGTACACTGTCCCTATTTCCCGAGCAACCCCAATTTGTGCGTATTGAGATGTATTAAGGAATACAAGAGCAAGACAGCGGAGTGCAGGGCAGACGGTACTACACAGCTGTTGATTGCGTGCAGGAAACCTTTTCAGGCAGTAGCAACAGCCACCATAGCGAGGTGGGTGAGAGAGGTGATGCAGCAAGCAGGAATTGACTTGGAAATGTATGGGGCACATTCAGTGAGGGGTGCGTTGGCATCCAGAGCGTTCACAGCAAGGGTCTCTCTGCAGGATATTATGCAAGCAGCAGATTGGGCTAGCGATAATACTTTTATAGAGTTTTAGTTCAAGCCAATTGAAGGATTGGCCACATCTGTATTGGGAAAGCTTTGAACAAGCATAATGCTCGCCTCCAGTTTTGACATAGAATGAAGATTCCCCCTGCTAGTTGCGCAGGGAGTCTTGATTCTATTAAAGACTAGGAGGCGAGCATTACATTCCCACCTGTTCATGTACTGTCTACACTGTATGAAATTAACTATGGCTGAGCGACAGTACAAGGACTCCACCCTGACATTGTTGTTTGTATGATCCTTAGGGGAAGACCAGAAGAATAATTGAGAGTTGAGGATTCGTAGGCAGTGAGGCCTGGGAGAAGCCAAATAGCACGGACGTGAAGCAGCTATGTTGAGTCTGCAAAGAGTTGGATTTGTTCGCCCAGTTGGTTGGACATTGTTGTAAGAAGTTCGAGAGGTGCAGTTCAGAGCATGTAAAGAAGAGGAGGAGTCCAGGAACATGAAGGGTGTCATAGCTGGAATGAGCATGATAGGATTACAGAGACAGTGGGATTTGTAGTTTAGTTTATAAGAAAAAGAAAAGGGATAAAGAGGATCTTTTTCAGTTGTTTTCTTATGTTTTGGTTGAAACTGCTGAAGAGTAAATAAAATAGAAGTTGAAGCATAATGCTTGCCTCCTAGGGCCTCATTACACGGACAGAGGTAAGGGTTAACGGTCACCGTTAATGGTACCGGTGACCGTTAACCCTTACCGCCTTACTACGAAGTCCCTTTGCGGGTTGGAGAATTTAACGCCTGCTTTTTGCAGGCGTTAAAAACCAACCGGCAAAGGGACCAGGAAGCTAATTACGGTACCGCAATACCGTGCGGTGCCGTAATTAGCACCTTCCCCATTATGCCCTATGGGGCAAAAATGGGAATGGGGAAGGGCAATGGGGGAAGGGGGAATTACCGCCCCACCAACCTTGGAATAGGGCGGTAATTCCCCTTTCCACCAAGGTGTTGCCGGTATTTTACCGGCATGGACCAAGGTGCTAATAGCACCTTGGTCCACCGCCGTCCGTGTAATGAGGCCCCTAGTCTTTAATAGAATCAAGACTGCCTGTGCAACTAGCAGGGGTAATCTTCATTGATTAATGTAACTCCCTTTTTGCAGGCTCCAACTCCTACATAATCAAAAAATTGCAGGTCATGCAGAATAATGCCTTTAGAGCCACGCTAAACATCCCTAAAAAAGACTGCATCTCCACAGCTAGACGAAATATCCAGTGGCACCCTGTCCAAGAACGTGTCATGTTCAAAACGGTGTCTCTGAGACACAAATGACTATCAAACACTGCCCGAACTTACTTGTGCAGAAACTTTTCCAAGGCTCAATTCACAAACCTATGCGGACTGCCTACTCACATTTACATACCATTCCCAGATACAGGCTTCGGAAGGCCGGAGGAAGCAGCTTCCCTGTGATTGCAGCCAAGCACTGGAATGCCTTGCCTCTAGCTCTTAGATTAGATGCCGCCTTTTGGTCCTTCCACAAGGACCTCAAAACCTGGCTCTTCTCCCAAGACCGTCTAACGTAAGTGAACTTGCACAACCCTGTAAGCATGCAGCAATTGTCATCTCCTCATAGACTAGAAACTCAGACCTTTGCACCATGTATGCACCACCTATGTTTTTATTTATTTATCTTATGTAGAGACATTTGTTTGGAGTAACACAATTAGCAATCAGTGTTCCCTACAGTTTCTGTTCTTTAACAAACTGGATGTAGGTCAGGGCATCGCCTCGAGGTCCAGTCTGAGATTTCTGTTCTAAGAATAAGCCCATGTTGTCCTGACGTGGACAGGAGATACTTCGACTGAAGAGAGGCTCCTCGATGCCTAGCAGCTCACGCACCAGTCTGGAAATCTCCATGTGCCCGAAGTCGTTGATCCCCATCTGCTGGAGATTTTAGCAGTTCCCAAAGATGAGTTTGTGCTCGTTGATGTAGTTTTCAGTGAAGCATTCCTGATGCTGGGGGAAGCCGCAGCTCGCAAACCCAGTCAGCCATGTCTTCAGAGCTCCAGCGCAGACACTCGGGGGCCCTGCAGTCGACCTCCATGTCTCAGCATGTTTGTAACCACTTGTGACCTTGTCTTTCATGTAAACCAGCGCCCAGACGCCCCAGGGTTCGGTGCGCTTTATAAATATCAAAATAAATAAATAAATGCATTGATCCCAAACTGATAGAGGATCATAGGTTGGTGATACAAGTTCAACGTTATTCTAGTTTTTGGGAACAACAGTCAGTTCTGTTAGACCTCTGGGTCACATATTCTTCTCGGGTGCCGATTGCCCAGATTTCCAGTCCACCGAGGTAGATGCAATGAGAAGCAAATATTCTGGTGACCTACTGGAAAGCAAATCAATGTCCTGGAAGGGCAGAATGCTCTCTCTAATCACAAAGGTATTGTTAGTACTTTACAGCAACAAATCAAACACAGAAAAGTGAGAAAGAATCTCCAACATGCCGCCATTTCATGTAAATGCAATTAAGAGATAGTTAGAAATGTAGGGCCAGATTCTGAAAATGTATTTGGGTGTAGGTGATGAGATGTGCTTGCGTTTCTCATCACTGTTGTCCAAAAAATGATGTACTCTATGCACAAAGAGCATCTGAATGTGTGCATTTCATTCAGATGCCTTTCCACCCTTTTTCCACATTTCCAGGAAGATAGTGGTTTTTCATCCTGAATTAAACAAGCATTGGCAAGGCCAACAGTTTTAGCTTTTGTGTACACATGGGAAACTACTGCTGTAGTGGTAAGAACTGACCATTGATGGTAGCAGCTGCAAAATGGTGCGAGCACCTGGGCACATAATATCAATGCCTGGCGAATGACTAATACTTATACACAAGCTACAGCCGTTGGCTTTGCCAATGCCTTTTTTTAATAGGACTGAAGTGAAGGACACTCATAATGATTATGCATCGAGTGGCTGAAGACCTGGTTAAGACATTTTTATTACATCAGTAGCGCCTTTACAACTCCAATTTAGTCATTAAATTTCAGAAGACTTTTAGATAGAAATAGAGATAGCTAGATATATATATATAGATAGATACAGAGAGAGAGAGAGAGAGAGAGAGAGAGAGAGAGATAGAGAGAGAGAGAGAGAGAGAGATTGATAGATTGATAGAGATGAATAAGATGGAGGGAGAGCGAGAGGGGAGATAGCTAGAGAGCTGTCGAGAGATAGATCGATAGACAGATAGTGATAGGTAGAGAGATAGAGAGAGACACAGACAGATACAGAGAGGGAGGGAGAGAGATAGGGATAGATAGTTAGATAGCAAGATAGACAGATGGATAGATAGCAATAGAGAGAGAGAGAGAGAGAGAGAGAGAGGGGGGGAGATAAAGATAGCGATAGAAAGATAGAGATATAGAAAGAGATATAAAGAGAGAGAGTTAGAGAGATGGATAGAGATAGACAGAGATAGCGAGAGAGAGAGAGAGAGTTGAATAAGATGGAGAGAGAGCGAGAGGGGAGATAGCTAGAGAGCTAGAGAGAGAGAGATCGATAGAGAGACAGATAGTGATAGGTAGAGAGATGGAGAGAGACACAGAGAGATAGGGAGATATATAGGCAGATAGATATAGAAAGACAGAGTGAGAGATGGATAGATGGACATATAGAGAGGGAGAGAGACAGATACAGAGAGGGAGAGAGAAGATAGGGATAGATAGTGAGATAGCAAGATAGACAGATGGACAGATGGATAGATAGCAATGGATAGGGAGATGGACATATAGAGAGGGAGAGGGACAGATACACAGAGGGAGAGAGAGAGAGAGAGAGAGAGAGGGAGAGAGGGAGAGAGAGGGAGATAAAGATAGCGAAATAAAGATAGAGATACAGAAAGAGATATAAAGAAAGAGAGATAGAGAGATGGATAGAGATAGACAGAGATAGCGAGAGAGAGAGAGAGAACGAAAGAGAGAGAGCGAGAAAGAGAGAGAGGTGCTTGAGCGATCAGGTGACCATCACATGAACACATTTCAGGAACTGCTCCCCAGGACCCGGCTTTCAGAGAGACATTGGTGATTCACCAGCAGCGCATCCGGTCCTGCTTACCTGTCTCTGTTACCATCTGCTGCCTGTGTTCGGCCTGGTACTCGAGGTGCACTACTCGCTGGCCCTGTCATTGCCGATGCCACAGACTCTGTGATCTGGCCCTCCCCCCCTCGACATGCTTGAGCAGTCACGTGACCATCACATGACTGCATGTCAGGAACTGCTCCCCCTGACCTGGTGGTCACAAAGACTTTGGTGATTCCACCCAGCAGCGGGTCCGGCCCTGCTTACCTGCCTCTGCTACCATCTCCTGCCTGTGGCCGTCCAGGGACTCAAGGTGCACTCCTCGCTGGTCCTCTCGTCCCTGGGCATCCCCCTTAAAGGGCAACCCTAGAAGGGCATTATTAGTCCCTGTTTGCCATAGTTTGTGCCCGAACTTGCACCTTCCTGCAAATTACTGCCTCCTATACTGCACTCCTCACTTATTCTTTACACTACCTGCCATGCCTACCCCTATTCCAGCCACAGTATCCCATCATTCCTTTCCCCAGTCGTCGTCTATCCATACTCGCAATTTTTCCAACCTTTCTGTCCCCTGGAATTCTTCTGACTCCCTGTGCTTTATTAATCCTGGTCTGTGGAAAATTTTCCATCTTGCCATTGCTTCGTTATTTTAGGCTAAAAGTTACCCCTTAAATGGTTTATGGTGTAAAAATCTTTCCCGATGCCATAATGATAGAAATCGCAAAAATAGAATTTAAGGTATTAAAGGGATGCATGTGTTGGCTACCGAAATCTATTCCTGTGGAATTTCTACATTATCAGCTGGGACATCTTACCTGGAATTTTTGGATAAAGTGGCATAGGCAATATCTTTATAGAAGATTAGTGTATGATTCAGTCGATAATCTATACAGAATTCTCGGCCAAGGACTTAATGCTAGTACATCTGGACTTGACCGATTTATTAAATTAAAAATCTCAAGTAAGGAAACCCTTTCGAAGTTGGGGTTGGATACTGATAACCTGGTTAAAAATCCTATGTGAAAAAATTGTTTCAATGCGTAGACTGGTCTAACACCATCTCCAAGGTGGCCAACTCAAAACTATATTCTCATCTAATAACCCATCCGAAAGCTTTGGAGGCGGTGGAGCCGTACCTCCAAAAATATCCAGGTCGAGCTCTCCGTAACGAGATTATGTGTTTTCGTTTTAACGTTTGTAATGCGGGCGACGTTATGGAGATTCGGACTAGAAACATACATAGAGAGACAGCTAACATTGAATTTCTGTGCAGGTTCTGTCATGAGCCGGGAGAGAAAGAAACTCTGTATCATCTCCTTTTAGAATGTAAGCCGTTAATGGCATCACAAATCAAATACTTTGCTAAATTTGTAAATTCAATAGATCGAGTGCTAACTGAAACTCTATGGTGGGAAATGATGCATGGCTCTGGTATACCTTTAAAGATAGCGGTTGTTCGATTTTTGAAAGATGTCTGCAAAAGTTTTTGAATACAATCTGAATATGCAATTGAAATTGTGATGTCACTATTACTACCTAGATGACAGTGTTTGTATTATAATACTGTAATTTTCATGTGCTTTTAGATGTCAATTTTTTTTTAAATCATTTTCTAGATTTTATTAGAATTTTAACAATTGTTTTAAATTTTGTAAAGGCTTAATTAAACCATATACAAATAAAAAAAATATTTTTAAAAAAAATCCTGTTCTTCTTAATACCTGGGCCCTTTGTAATAAGTCTCATTCTATTCCTCTATTCTTGATCTTTTTTTCCAATTCAATCTCCATTTTCTTTGTCTTACTCAGACCTGGATCACTCCCGACAATACCTATACTCCTGCTTTCTTCCACACTTCTGCCACTCATTGCTCCCTTTGAGAAATTCAACCATATGCATGGAGAGTGTGCGTTCCCCTAGGCTTTTTTTGAAGTTTTGTAATGAAAATGAATGATGGGAGATCAACCTGGGAAAATGTGTGGGGCTAACCCGCACACATTTTCCTCTGCTCACCACACAACAAACACATAGACATGTGTACTCTGGGGGGATACGGCCTACAGGTGCAGTCCTCCCTGTCCCTTTTAGCTGGAATATGACAGCCATGGGTACATCAAAGCATCTCAGGAAGGGGGAAGACAACACCTTCCTCGGGCCATGTCCAGCCTAATTAAAATATCAAAAGCTCCACTGATCCGCACTCTCTATTGTCTAACGTCTGCTAGTGGCAGCGCATACTGATGAAAGTTAATTGAAACAGGCCTGCGATAGGCCTGATCGTAGAACTGACAAAAGGGGACAGGAAACCCCAACACCTCTTTGATATGCAATGTGTCAACTTGAAGTTAGCTCCCACCCCTCTGAATGAAGGGCAGTGAATGGCATGTATGGAAGAACTGTTTACAGTAGGCAACCCCTGCAAGGAGACCCCATTTCACAGGGAGGAAGTATGTGAATTGATGAAGATTGAAAGTATGTTGTCTCTACAAACTTCAAGGGAGACCTGCGCTTTGATCAGGAGCCACAGAGAGCTCAATTAACCAGAGAGTCACTTTGATCCACAACATACAGGAAGATGAACATGTTGTCATCCCCTACCTTTCCTGTTGCATAACACTCTGGTTATGACCTCACACATAGCTGAAGATTGTTGGTGGGGACCCAGGATTGGTTCATTAAGGTAGGCTTAGCCTGCATCTATCACTGGGGCCCACATGGCTTTAAAAGCAGATCATCCAACGACTTTGAAAGGAGTAAGAAGATGGACTCATTTGGACCATAGCTGAAGGTACAGTCTGACTTACAGCTTCCACCAGTGAAGGAAGGCCAGCATTTCCAAGAGGGAATTAAGATCCCTCCCCTAAACATCTCCCAGAGAACAGGGGGAGATAACGGACTCAGAGGACCCATCAGCAGCTCCAGAACCGGTACCCAGCCAGCACAGAACATGCCCTGCTAGGTTCTGCCAGTAAACTTCCTAGGTGGGAAGTGCTAGAGAGTCTTTGAACAAAGGACAAGGCTGTTGCCTGCAAACACTCTTATGTTACAAAAAAGAAGGGACACATACATCATCACTAAAACAACATGTTACCCTCAAACATTCAGAACCTTACTGACAGCACTTAACCAATGTGGGCTGTGTGTAAAAATAATTAATACCAATTACAAACTATTCACTAAAAAAAATATTTTAATTCATTAACTTATTCATAGCACAAGTATCAAAAATGTTAAAAAACACATATACACCACATAAAAGTATACAATATTAAAAAGTAGTTTTTCCACCACACAGAATCAAGTACACATATGTTTGATACAATACGCAATAGCAACTTAATTTCTCTTGTTTTCTACTGCGTACAAAATAGCCCAATTTATATAAGTTTCTGTCCTTGGTGTTGTTAGTAACTGGACATTCTTCAGGGGCAGAAGTATGACTTGTGCTTTCTGTAGGCTTTTCTATTCTTTCCTCTACAATCCTGGTTCCTATAAATGAGGGTACATACAAACAACAACACATTACTACACAGGCATTATTGGTTTTTTTATTCAACCTAGCCATCCCTAATCACCTATAGGGTGCAACACATATACCTTTCTTAACATGCATGTGCAGAAAGAAACTTGTAACACTAAATGTATTCAAGTTCATTAACAGTCATAATTTTTGTTAGTCACCTTTCAAGTGGTATAGAGAGTTCCCCTATATCTGAATTCCGTCCTTAAATCGTTTATTTAAAAAGATTTTTTGTCATGTGCAGGGATACCTAGTAAAAAGACATGTCCCTCTTCACACCCAAAGAGACCAAGAAGAAATAGCTATAAGGCTGTTATCCTCACCTCAATCAACAGGATGGATTTTCTCACTTTCAGGGGAGCTTGTTAAGTTCTTTTCAGAAATTTAGTTAAGACGCCGACACTGTACCACAACCAATACGAGTTGATTGCTAGATCTTTCCTCACCTAAGGTTTTAATAAGTACATAAAGCTAGTCAGTTTCCTGCAAATCTGAACTACCTAAATGTTAGCAGATATACCTAGGTACCCTTACCTTAATATAGGCCAACTGCATAAATTAGGCAGGACCTAGGACCCACACTCTTCCAGTCACGTGTACTGTAAACGGGTCATCAACCACTTAATAGGTCAATAGGATTCCAATGTCAGGTCTGTAAGAGAAAACAAATGTCAGGCCTGTACAAAAAACAGACCCATCATTGTTTATCTAAGGAGTCACTTGTACTCACTATTGGAGTACATAAAATGTCAACTATACTCCAATAAACTCCAAGCCTTTGCTTACCTCTATTAGCAGGACAGCGTTCCCATATTATTTCTCCAGTCCGTGGATCTGTGCTCCTGCCAAACCCAGGAATGAAGTCCTTAAATAATGGGGGAGGCTCGTCTCATCGCAATTTGATGACGTTGCCTTACGTCCCAAGTATCTAATCAGTCATTGCCCCGTCTCCTATGTATAAGGCCATGTAAACAGACCCAACAAACACCCCTTGGACCATTCTATTTATCATAGGATCGGGACAGCAATTCAATTAATGTTGCCCATGCAGTGCATCGTAACGCCCCATAATGAGTGAGGTCATTGCGTACAACGTAACGCGGTGACGTTGCGTCGTGTCTACACTCCGTAGTCCAAAACCAACAGCTACTACGCTGCTACAATTTGACAGAAAAACCTGGAAATGGGAACCCATAACGCTGATTCCAACACTTTTGTTTAGATCGCCATGGAAACATCCGCAGATCTATAATACCTAAATCACATAATTCCTCATGCTGGTTGACAGCAATTGTGCAGTCCCTTTCTCTCAATTTCCATGATTCGTTTTATACAAATGGATATACGTCAGAACATTGTTTTTCTTCTTAACCCTTTGTGTCATCAATATAATGTACATTCATTATATACAATTCAACACATCCAATTTGGAACATCGTGACACTACAATGTATTCTTAAATGAACATTCTACTGGTTTTACACCACCACTCGGGCCCCAAGGGATATATCAGTGTTTCAGAGATACATCCTAAAATACCATAAACAGTTACAACATGACTTCAGACTCTATTATGGAGTTCCACAGTGTTCAATCAACTCGTATTGGTTGTGGTACAGTGTCGGCCTCTTAACTAAATTTTTGAAAAGAACTTAACGAGCTCCCCTGAAAATGAGAAAATCCATCTTGTTGATTGAGGTGAGGATAACAGCCTTATACCTATTTCTTCTTGGTCTCTTTGGTTGTGAAGAGGGAATGTTTTTTACTAGGTGTCTCTGGACATGACAAAAAATATTTTTAAATAAACGATTTAAGGACGGAATTCAGATATAGGGGAACTCCCTATACCAGTTGAAAGGTGACTAACAAGAATTATAACTGTTAATGAACATGAATACATTTAGTGTTACAAGTTTCTTTCTGCACATTCATATTAAGAAAGGTATATGTGTTGCACCCTATAGGTGATTAGGGATGGCTAGGTTGAATAAAAGAACCAATAATGCCCGTGTAGTAATGTGTTGTTGTTTGTATGTACCCTCATTTATAGGAACCAGGATTGTAGAGGAAATAATAGAGAAGCCTACAGAAAGCACAAGTCATACTTCTGCCCCTGAAGAATGTCCAGTTGCTAACAACACCAAGGACAGAAACTTATATAAATTGGGCTATTTTGTACGCAGTAGAAAACAAGAGAAATTAAGTTGCTGTTGCGTATTGTATCAAACATATGTGTACTTGATTCTGTGTGGTGGAAAAACTACTTTTTAACATTGTATACTTTTATGTGGTGTATATGTGTTTTTTAACATTTTTGATACTTGTGCTATGAATAAGATAATGAATTAAAATATGTTTTTTAGTGAATAGTTTGTAATTGGTATTAATTATTTTTGCACACAGCCCACATTGGTTAAGTGGCTGTCAGTAAGGTTCTGAATGTTTGAGGGTAACATGTTGTTTTAGTGATGATGTATGTGTCCCTTCTTTTGGGTGACATAATATATTAATCCTCACTTGGTAGGAGGGACTATCACCATAGTGTGGGGCAAACCCCTGAATGAAATAACGCGCCTGCAAACACTCTCCTCGGCTTTGGGCTGTCCGCCTTAAAGGACGACACAAACCCTGCAAAGAAGCTAGGAGGAGTGTCACAACAAGCATCAACCAGCATCCATTTTTTAAGGTCATTCCACGACCGACTGCACCACTGCCTGTTGTCATGCTGCAGTCACAAAAGCCGTCCAAGACGCCTTGGCCAGTGTTCCAGATCCACCAACCAGCACAGAGACAATGATTCTTGACCCTGACTCAATGCTGTCGAGCGTCAAGATCATCTCAACCACCAGGTACATTGTGGTTCTGTCCCCCTGGTCTTTCTCCGAACGCCCCTAGTGACATTTACGACCCCTTGCTCCCTTGGTGCTGAAACCCAATTACCTTGAACAGTTAAGACTGATTGCTTTACCGACTACCCTCCTGTCAGTATCCAGAGTGCATCCCTTTCCTTCGTGAAACTGTCTGTCCTCTGTGTTCCTTTACAAGGTGGGTTGTATTTTGTAGCGTGCTAGAACTGTCTGTTGTAATAATAATAAAGTAGATATTTTTATGCAACCTTGACTGGACAGTCCCTTTTATCATTGGGTAATAATTGTATTTTTGCTGTGTTGCAACTAACCAATGATCCACGACCTTGCGGAGATAAGCCTGCCGTTATGTCCACCTTACTAAAGTTGGACAAGGAGATTTATAATTTACTTGTGTTTCAGATCTGTTCGGATCCCTTTTGGTGTATTTGAGGTGTGGGGCTGATTGATGGTTTAGAAACTGATATTCTTCCCTGGACCACCGGTGCCCCGAAAGTTTATTCGTCACATTCCCATACCCCCACCCCTTGGGGCGCAGTGGAACTGGGATTCTTTTCAACTCTTCTTGGATGCTGATACTTCCTCCTTCTGGTCTTCCGACTTTATTTCTTTCGAGTAACAATTTTCCTCTTCTTCATATCCTTTCCCTTTCTCATTTCTCTCTATCTACTGACCTCTCAGCCGTCCATCGACTTCACTGATCATCTTGACTCCCTTCTGTCTTCTTTTCTTTCCTCTCCCTCACTCCTCACTTCTTTTTTTTATCCTTGGCAACTTTAATCTCCCTCTTCAACCCATGTATTACTTTTACTTTTCATTGACCCCGAGCACTTAAACCTTCACCCCTCAGCCCTCCTGGCTCCTTACTCAACCTCGTTTTTTCTTCTCCTGTTCTTGATTCCATCACTGCACACCCCCCTCTATTCTTTGGACTATCATCTACTTTCCCTCTCTCTTTCTTTCTTTTCCCCTGTCTTCATCACTTCCCTCTACTCCTACCTTCACTCATCATAATCTCTGCTCTTTAAATTCTACTTCTTTTCTTTC
The DNA here is from genome assembly GCF_040938575.1 of Ambystoma mexicanum. Lineage (NCBI taxonomy): Eukaryota > Metazoa > Chordata > Amphibia > Caudata > Ambystomatidae > Ambystoma > Ambystoma mexicanum. Next base: position 1,401,503,584 of record NC_090932.1, on the reverse strand, counting down.
TCTACTTCACGCCTCTCTTCCTTCTATTATCTCCTTCTTTTCCTCCTCTCCTGATGATGATGCTAGTATTCTCCACTTTACTCTATTGTCTACTCTTGACTCTACCTGTCCTTGTCTCCCTTTTCACGTACCTGTACAACTCAAAAGGAGTGTGAGAGCCCCTTTCAGTTTTGCTAAACTTGGGTTTTCACACTAAGTAACCAAGGGTAATCCGACGTGGACCCCTTGCTCACTGTGCCTTGGAGAAGCTCAGCTTCACCCCACTGAGGAGGCCCAACAAGGCTGAAACACAGGTCTGGGGTTGCTGATGGTACTCTTGTTTAGAGGAGCATTGCCTAGCATTTCGGTGCTGGACTGCCCCTGTGGGTGGGACAAAGACTGATATGCAAATGGATATTTCTCCTCTGTGAAGGGTGCAGTGAGTTAAAAGGTGTTTGTAGACCCTCCTGAGTGGAAGAAATCCATAAAACAGGGTATTTGACCCATGTTCGTTCTCAGTAGAGGGTCTCCCACATTCCTTTTCAATCACACCTGTAAAACTCCCCAACCTTGGATCAGCCCTGCCCTTACCTCCTTCCTTTGTAACCTTTGCAAAGCTGAACAACGTCAGAAAAAGTCTCAATCCTCTCATGATCTTGCTTTGCTTTCTTCTTTACATTCTTCGTTCAATCTTACTCTACTCAATGAAAAAATGGTATTTCTTCTGAACTATCTGACTTTCACATCATCCTTGTCTTTTCAGCTCCTTCACACAATTCTTTCTCCTAAACCACTTGGCCTGTCCATCTTTTCTTCTCTTTCATCTTCTGACTTTGCACACTACTTCACATCTAAAGTGGCTACTCTTCGCTCCTCTTTTTTTACCTCTACCCCTCTCTGCTTACCTTCTGCAGCCCTACCTCATTATCCACTATCCTCTTTCTCTCCTCTTTCCATTCTTCACACTTCTGCTCTTCTGACTCACTCATGCCCAACCTACTGCCTCATCTTCTGACCCTTTTCAATCTACTCTTATTCCCCAAATCTACCCTCATCTACTCCCTTACCTCACTTCTCTAATTAACTTTGCGTAATAATTCCTGTTTTCTTCTCACACGCTCATTCTCCCTATCTTAAAGAAACCCTCTCTCGATCCCTCAGTTCCTGCTAGATTCTGTCCTATTTCTCTTCTTCCCTTTATATCGATACTTCTGGAGCATGCTGTTTATTCTCAAGTTTCTACCCATCTTAATGTACACTCTCCTTTGCCTCTGCTTCAATCGAGATTTTGACCATCTCACTCAACGGAGACTGCTCTCTTGCATGTCTTCAATGCCCTTCTCACTGCTCGAAACTCTAAAAGCTCTTCTATTCTCATTCTTCTTGACCCCTCAGTGGCACTTGATACTGTTGATCGCTCACTTCTCATGCCTTCTCTTTCCGCAATTGGATGTCCTCACATTTTCTTCATCTCAGTCCCTCAAAACGGAGGTTCTATTCTTTCCTTCTACTATGAATCATCCTAGTATTCCCCCTTCCCTCTGTATTCTCACCTCTTCCCTCCCCTTTTCTCCTACTCCTCAAAACCTGGGTGTAATTTTTGATAATTCTCTTTCTTTTTCCTTACATATTTCGCCTCCTGCTTGTTGCTGCCACTATGCTCTCTTTCATATCCGTTGCGCTTCAACCTTCCTTTCTTTCCATGCTACTAAGCTTCATCTTTCCTGTTTAGTTTTATTCTCATATTGACTATTGCTCTGCTCTCTCATTTTTGGTCTCCCTGCCTCTTATCTGCTCCCCCTTCTTTCTGTCTATAATTCCTCTGTTAATCTTGTCTTTTCTCTTTCCTCTCAGTCTTCTATTACTCCTTCCCTACTTTATATATCTCTTCTCCCTTTTGAATCACATCTCCTCTTTCATTTGCTTTCCATTGTCTTCAAGTGTGTACATGGTCTCGCTCCCCCTTACCTCTCTTCAAATCTCTCACTGTATTCCCCTCCCTGTCTCCTTCGCGCCTAGAACCAGTTTCTTCTCTCTGTCCCTAAACCCCCTTGTGCTTCTTCTCATTTTCTTTCTTTTGCTCTTCTTGCTACCAAATATTGGAACTCTCTCCCTATGTTTATTCAGTCGCCCTTTACTCTCTGCATTTTTAAGAACAACCTTAAAACTCATCTCTTATCTGTTCTTTCTAATAATTTTTTTCCCCCCCCATCTTCTGTTGTGATGTACCTGGATTATTTTCAATTTTGAGTGTAGAGTTGTACTTCATTTCGTACCAGCGCGTTTGGCGAAATTCAATAAAAATACAAATGGACAGAGTGAGAGAGTGAGAGAAAGAGAGAGAGAGAGAGAGAGATGGGGATATATATTTCTAGCCCCCAAACAGGGATGGAATTTTCTTTTTTGGTTTTTACACATTTCATAATTATGGACTCTGTAAATGCCCATCAATGGACTGTGAGATGAGCTCCCAGCACCCACGTGGGCCTTGGGTGCCTGTAATACACTGGTATTGGGAATGTGCACCGAACAATAAGGTAAGACAGGCGGCTGGCCAGCACATCTTTTTTAAGGTTACCTGTGCATTTCTGAAACTAGGACAAGTGTATCCTCTGCACTTAATTGCATTCTGTGTTGAGAATGTGCAGATTAGTGCGTTGGCTTGGAAGATTAGAAGGATTCAGATTCCGAATCGGCTTCTCACACATTTGACTACCCGCGTCTCCCTTAAAGGGACCACACACAATAATATGGTGCGTCTCTGATGCAATACCAACTGCAGTTGCATAATGTTGCCCACATTACAAGGAGAATCCTTTCTGGCTTCAAGATACATGAAGACACATTGTAACATGGACAGGCCATTGAAACCCCCTGGGAAACCCTGCTGTGTGTGTGAGTTAGTGTGTGACTAAAGTAGACAACCCTTAGGTAGACCATAGCTCATGGCAAATATCATGGACGAACAATGGTTATAATAATAATAATGTATTTCTTATATAGCGCTACACACGCATAGGTCTCAGAGCGCTCAAATAACAGAAGACATTATTATCCCACAGAGTGGTACTCAATTTATCGACCTCGGAAGGATGAAAGGCTGAATTGATCCTGCCGGGATTCGAACCTGCCATAGCAGGCTGCACACAGATGTCAGGGGGCGCGCTTAGCTCGCTGTGCTAACGGACCGGCTATAAATGGTTTATAAATGGCAGAACAGGTCGGAGATTTGGTGCTGGGCTTTCAGGGAGGAGTGATGTTCTAGTGACCAATTGGCTGACGTTTGAACCTGAAATCTTGAAATATTATCTCAGCTTAAACACTTGACAATAAACCCCTGGGCTTCTGGTAAAATAACCTTATCGCTCGGTGCCTTAAATTACATATGCGCACAATATTCGAACAAAGAAGTAGGGTGTGAAATATCTGTGGGTGCAGAAATACAAGGGCACTTTGTGTTATGGGTATCAACTGTGATAGGTATTATTCCCGTTTAAGACACGTATCAATCACCTCCTCGAATATCACATAGGTATAAAGAGAGAAATCCTACCTGTTCTTCTGTAATGCCTTCAGTAGATAAGAGCCGTTCACCCAGCACTCTCTCACAGTGTGGAAAGGTATCGACACTGCGTGAAACTGCCGGGGAAACCCTCAAGGGAAAGAAAACCCAGATACGGTGGTGGAGAAGAATCTGATGCGGACTGTCTCCTGTGGACTTCTCACGGAGGGTGTTGTTCTCCGTCACGTTGACCGTAGTAGGCTAGGAGTCTTGTAGCTATAATAAGAAGCAACAGTTAGCAAGGGAAACAGAAACAGAATAAAGTATGGGAGGAAATAAAGTGGAAGGCTCTACCCTGGAAGGCTAATCGAAGTCAGAGCAAGGTTTGCTCATGACAAAGGAACAAAACTGCTCGGCAAATGGATCCGGATTCAGGAAGAAGGGTTGGTTGGGTATTGTAGTTCGGTAATGTCTCGATCTAGGGAGTGCTGGGAAAAAGGGTGAGGTAGTTTAAACGAGTACAGGGATAAACAGAATGCTGGAAGGTGGCAGATAAGGTAAGGTGTTTACCTATGCGAATGGGATCTGGAGGTTGGACAGGACCACGTAGTTCGTGGGAGAGTAAGGAGAGATTCAGTGTCTTGCGGGATGAAACCATGGGAATGAGAAAAGGAAGGTAAAGGTGTGTGTCTGTGAGGACTGCAAGTTCGTAAGGATTAAAGGTCCCTAGGAACGATCCTCACGGAGCGTAGTCTCTGTTGACAGAAGCAACGCGAAGCCGTCCTTTGTTGAGAGACGGAAATACAGAGTCGGTTCTCTGGTTTCCTGAACCACTGGACCATCCCCCTGTGAAATAGCAGACATCTTGGGAGGAGGAAATTGAAGATTAGCAACGTGAGGCCAATGGCGCCATAGGGAAAAGCGCCGGAGAATCCTGTGCTGATGAGGAAATGTAACACGTTGTCCTTGTGCCTGGTCCTGCATGGATTGCACCTGGCAGTTTGTTGATGCACAAAGTGGGCTTACAAGTTGCGGCAGGGGTTGGCTGCCCGGTGTGGGGTCCACAGCCATGCGTATTCCTTCAAGTACCCCATCCCCACGAGGGAACGTGAGCACATTTACTATGTCAGGCCCCGAAGGGTCTATCGCTGCAAATGAAGGTTATATATTTCCATCTCTGTTTCGGCAGTGGGTATACAAATAATATAAACAGAAACTCACATCTATTGCGCTGGGTAATGCTGCCATTGGCCTGAAAAGACCCCCTGGCTGTATTGCACATTCCCCTGGGACAGGGGGAGCCAGATTAATCAGAATGGATACAGGGATATTTGTACATGCAAGCACAACCGATAGTGTATCAGGAATGGCTGCTCATTGGCATGTCCACTATCCTCAGTTTGCAGGCACAGTGCTTCACAGCGTCATTCTGCGTGTGCCCAGCAACGTGCATACAGAGATTCACTTGTGTAAATCAGTGTGACTGCAAATGGCAGGAGTTTTGTCCACAATTACCTAAACGAAGGAAAATGTGGGTGGCTCTGTTGTCATATGTGTGCAGTGTGCACCTATCACCTGGAGAACATTTGTTGTGGATCTGTCGCCGAGTGTACGGTGTGCACCTAGCACCTGGAGAACATTTGTTGTGGACATTTGTTGTGGATCTGTCGCCGAGTATAAGGTGTGCACATAGCACCTGGAGAACATTTGTTGTGGACATTTGTTGTGGTTCTGTCGACGAGTGTGCAGTGTGCCCCTAGCACCTGGAGAAAATCTGTTGTGGATCTGATGCCGAGTGTGCGGTGTGAACCTAGCACCTGGAGAATATCTGTTGTGGATCTGACGCCGAGTGTGCGGTGTGCACCTAGCACCTGGAGAACATCTGTTGTGGATCTGACGCCGAGTGTGCGGTGTGAACCTAGCACCTGGAGAACATCTGTTGTGGATCTGACGCCGAGTGTGCGGTGTGCAGCTAGCACCTGGAGAAAATCTGTTGTGGATCTGATGCCGAGTGTGCAGTGTGCACCTATCACCTGGAGAACATCTGCTGTGGATCTGTCCCCGAGTGTGCAGTGTGCACCTAGCACCTGGAGAACATCTGTTGTGGATCTGTCCCCGAGTGTGCAGTGTGCACCTAGCACCTGGAGAACATCTATTGTGGATCTGTCCCTGCGTGTGTAGTGTGCACCTAGCACCTGGAGAACATCTATTGTGGATCTGTCCCCGAGTGTGTAGTGTGCACCTAGCACCTGGAGAACATCTGTTGTGGATCTGACGCCAAGTGCACTGTGTGCACCTATCACCTGGAGAACATCTATTGTGGATCTCTCGCCGAGTGTGTGGTGTGCACGTAGCACCTGGAGAACATCTGTTGTGGATCTGACTCTGTGTGCGGTGTGCACCTAGGAACCTGGAGAACATCTGTTGTGGATCTGACGCTGAGTGTGCGGTGTGCACCTAGCACCTGGAGAACATCTGTTGTGGATCTGACGCCGAGTGTGCGGTGTGCACCTGGCACCCGGAGAACATCGGTTGTGGATCTCTCGCCGAGTGTGCGGTGTGCACCTAGCACTGCCCCAGTCACCTGTCCCCACGCCCTTTGCCATCACATCCTGGTTTCTGCAATCAGGTCGCAGCTGGGGCCCACAAAACATACGCTTTCGTGCGTATCACCAAGTTCTAGATGCTCCTGTGGCAATGCATGTTCTCTGTAAAAGTTCCCTGCTCCGCCTTGCAGTAATGGCTAGACTAAAAAAGACATTATAAAAACACGTATAACCAACATGTTTCAATTATCATAAGAGCATGGAAACGAACGGACTCCTCGAGCATCGTATACATTTATGGCAAAGCGTAATTCTTTTAAATGCACTTTTAAAAAAACATGCCTTTAATCATTTAAAGAGCTCATGGTAAAAAGCGCTCATGGTAAAGAGCTCATGGTAAAAAGCATCATATTGCTTACAGAAAAAAAGCAATCCATATGAGAGAAGTGTTTTGCTGTCTGGTAGGCAGAGTGTTCTTAACTTTAGAACGTATTCACGTAAAAGCAAGAAAGGGAGTTTTGTCAGAGCGCTTTCAGTTCCCACAGTTTGTTCCTAGGACTCAACACTATTCTAAGGCACCAAAAAAGGAAAGGGTCTGTTTATGAGTTTTCTCACAGATAAACCCCAAATGTTGCCCGCTTCTTCCCACAGCTGGCTTCTCACCTGAACCCCAAAGGCCCTCTTTATAGGCGCTTGAGAACCCTGCCATGGCCCGGGATTACTGGGCCGGGCTCAAGTAAGCCTTCGAGGCTTCTCATACTCACCCGAGAGGCGATTGTTTTATTAAAAGTGACACTTTGAATGGTGTTCTCTGCAATATATTCTTTACCTGTCTTGTTGCGTTAAAGTGGGGAAAAGCAAAGCAGCAGAGGAGAGGGCAGCGCGCGAGCGGTGGGAGACGGAGGCCCGAGTGGGCCTTCCTCGCCGCAGCCGTGTCCATCCCTCTGACAAGAAAGAGTTGCCAAGAACAAATCTCAATTGTTCCCTGTCATCTTTAAATGAGTGTCAAAGGAGGCAGGGGGGCTTTGACCGTTAACTGCACAATTTAGCCTGCCCCGTTGTCAAGTAGGCCCCACCTCCCCTCCGTTTCCCAGCTTAGCCGGGGCCTTGGTCTCCCATAAATGGGGCAGCCCCGCTCCTTTGTTCGCGGACTGCTCGGTGTGAAATGTGCAGTGACGTTAAATGTTTTCTAATGAATAATTACTGGGGGGCTATTTGGGACTATGTGTGTTGCGGATTGTACTGCATTGTGACCCTCCACTTTGCGCACCCAAATGTTGTCCCTCACAAGCACCGGAATTGTTTCAGAAACCCTTTGTGCAAATCAGATTCGCGGATTATCCGGAGCTTTCTCCATTCCGAGGCGATATCAAAGAGGTTCTCTGGCGAACCTAGGGCTTTTCCCGCCCACCAAAATGGCAACCGCCCCCCACCCCCTAAGTACTGAAAGTTTGAGCTGTAAAGGAATGTTTGAAGTCTGAAGAGTTCCCAACTTTTTTTCTCTTCTTTTTTGATTTTTGAAAGTGAGGTGGTTCGACTTGACCCCTTGATTTTCACAAGAATACGTTGCCAGGCCCTAACAAGTTCATGAAAGCATGGGACAACGGGCGCTGGGAGCTGCCACATTTTCCCTCGGCTGATGACTAACCTTAGGGCCACGATTAACGTTCCCATCGGTTTCTATTTCCTTTGAAAGATGGGGCGGTAGGATGCCCACGATCTAATTGCTTTGCTATGGGTGTCTCTCTGGTCTATCGGTCGCTGATTTCCAGCTTTGCGCAAAAAACACGAAATCGAATGTGTACAGCGAACCCACGTGAAAGCTGCTTGCAGATGTGCACAGAACGTTCCTTGTCTATTTCGTGGTACGTCTTGGCAACCCTACCATATGTTTTATTGTTTACTAATCTGGTCCTTGCATTGCTTTAAACATGCTTGCCTGAAATTGGACACATGTATGTGTCATAGCTATTTAATAAAAGTGCATGGACAGCATGAAAAAGGATACAGGCCCAAACTGGTATGGAAAGTGTTTTTAGGAATACGACCTAGGGACAGGTGGATACATTAGGTTTATAATATAGGATAAGTGGTAAGTCTCGCATAAATATAAGATCTGCACCATGGGTATTATTTTTAGTTTTGGCTGTAAGGCGACTCTTCAGTGCCACATTCAAACCGAAACTATTGAGTTGGGTTATAACTAGGAGGGAGATGGCAAGTGAGGAGGGGCACACAGCTTGTAGCAGTGGAGTAACTTTGCTGAAAATGTCTGGGGGGACATGACATCTAAATGAAAGGGGCCCCTGCCAAATCAGTGGGACGAAAGGGTGTGTCACAAAAGTTGGGGGGTACAAACACTCTTGTGCTCCATTAAAATGACGCCCAGGGCGTGTAGGTGTTTAGATATTTACCCACCCATTGACTGGCATAATAAAAAAGGTTTTACCCAAGTAAAGTGCAAGCCATGGGCGTAATTTTAATGGGGTACAAGAGTGTTTGCTTGTGTAACTAAGCTGTAAATTATCTTTTGCAATGCACCCTGATACCCACAGGTCTGGTGCGCAATACAACGAATAAAACAAACAAAGAAAGTGTGGCTGTGTGCTTATTTTATCCATTCTTATCTTTATGTTTACAGTTTCAATTGCTCCTAGACTCCTTGGACCCTCCTAGACCCTCACCCCTGGACGAATCTCTGACAGTGGCGAGGTACTGAAACAAGCACAGGGGCCTACTGGTGCAGTACTTTACTGAGTATGATGTGTTCATGTTTTAAGGTGCCAAACATCACCCAGTATTTATTTGATGACACTGCGAACGGTTTTCTGCTGTAGACGCACACTGTCCTTTTTAGTGTTAAAGTTTACTTTTAAGAATTGGGGTTTCACAGGATCCTCCTTTACTAGTTTCCCATTGAATAGTCCAGACCCCAAACGCTCGAGCACCGAACACAAATTCATCCAGTACCCAAATCCATGATAGTTACCTCCCTCTTTCAAGCACTGTAATAATTAGAGTTACTACTACTCCAATTTAAAATAAAAAACCTCTGTTTATTGCTTTCATTCATAAGTCAAACAACAACAACTGTAACATTTGTATCAGGGAAAACACAGCTGATAGGAAAGAACATTGGCATATTCATAAAAAGACGCAACAGAATCGCACAGCATAGTGTTCGACAGATTGGGGTGCAGGCATAACCAATCAATGTTCAGACTCTGGTGGGTAGATAAGTATTCAAGCGATCATGCTTGTGGACAAAGCTCTCGGCAAGTATCTTCAAACATGTTGGTGTTCACCAAGTCAGCAAGCCAGGCTTGAGGCGTTGGAGCAGCGGGTAGAGAGTGAGCCAGGACCACAAGGCGCTGTAGGGAATTAGGCAGCGTGCAGGGATAGCTCAATAAGCATAGGAGAGTATCTAGGGAAATATATGTGTCCACAACGGTGGATAGATCTTGCGTGACCCGGGCCCAGAAAGGCGCGACAAGGTGGATTGACCAGGCAAAATGTATAAAATCAGAATCATTAATTTAGCATTGTGGGCATGGCCCTGGGGATGTGGGGTCAAACATTTACATTTTACGCTGGGTGTAATAAGTCTGCTGTAAATCGTTAAATTTCAAAAGGCTATGATGGCTGTTAAACGAGACGCACCTTGCCTACTCACTTACCTTACCCACATGTCATCCTCAATTGTGACACCCAGTATACAAGCTTAAGATGACTTCAAAGTTGACTGACCTTCTCACCAGCACACGCCAATTTTATATAGAGATGATATTGCTTTGCATTCACTGGCTGCTTGAGACAGATGTACCAGTAGCGAGCTCGCTGGTAGTGTCTTGGGAAATGCACGGAATGTGCCAGTAGTGTAGTAATGTATGATTCACTGTGGTGTCCCGGCATCTCTGAATAGTGTTTTGGACATAAATGAATCGGACACACATAGATCAGCCAGCCTTACTATGTTCAGCTTGTACAGTTACCTGAGTATTTTGCGCAGGAGAATGTGGTATTATGGAGGCAGATTTTGGGTGTGTGTATGATGAGACAGGGCGGCGATATAGTGTATGAAGCTGATTGAACGCACAGATACTTACTTTCAGTGGGTCTAAGATATGTTGTGTGATATGGGCTGAAATGTGGACAGATGTCATGGCAACATTGCCACTCGAAGATGTTTTCAGTTACTTGGAATTTTGACAGCTTTGGATATCAGGCAGCACTGTGTGAGGGTATCTCATCTTCTGGACAATACACAGCAATTTGGCATTCAGCGGTCATGGACGCTCCTCCGGACCCTGTGCAATACAGATGGACTTCTTGGCTTAAAGATGTCCAGGCACTCCTCTTCTGGACGCACGAAGATCCCCTTTGCGGACAGCAGGCACACAGCATTGACTTCTAGGACACTTCGGGTGAAGAGCAGCAGTTGCACAATGTCCCCTTGTAGCTACGGGAAGAGGTTGCCTCTCCAGGTCATCACTGGTTGGCTCAATGTGATAATGCTGCCTGGAAAAAGTCGCCGGGTTGGGGACCTATTTTCCTGACCCCTAAAATACTCTCCCCAAAAATTCTAGATGGCGTATAATTTTATATTGTGAAGTCCAATCCTAGAATATTTGGGAAAATGTTTGATTTTACTGAGGGTGCATTTTTTGGGGAATATCGCTGCCTGGTAGCCATTTTCCAGGCTACTTTATCACTGTACAAAACACTCCCCATCCACTCAGGCTGAGCCACGCTCAGCCAGCCAATCACACAGAAGTGCATTCATGCAGAAAGCACCCAATCAGGCCTTCAAGCCATTCACCCAAAGTCAGACACCCACAACATAGGATGTGGATTGGGGGCAATTCCCCAGCCTTTCAGAGCACACACTGCATTTATTCCATTTTCAGTCGTCGCTTGCTTGGGCATTGTATCACACAGCTAAAACCAGACACCAACAACACAGAATGTGATTTGACTCCATACATGCAGGTCCCACCCCAAGGGTGTACCCACAACAAGCAGTCCCTAGGAAGGCTCCCGTCAGTCTGGCAGGAGACAGCCCCAGAACCATATATGGTCCTTCCACTCAACAGCCCTTCAGGGACAGGGAACAGCGCCAGGGCTTCTCAGGACTTTGAGAAACAAGAGGTAAAGGCAAAAGAAACCAAGAGGCTACAGTGGCCATCTTGCCTTTTGTGTAGGAATCCATTGATTCCTATGGCAGGGCCTGGGTATCCCAAAAATAGAGGATACCCAGAGTCACTGTTAAGTCAGCATGTAGCTGCCACCAGCCATATTCTGCGCTGTGTGCAACACATGTGTACCCAAAAACATACACTGGGGGAACAAGGGTGTAACCCTACCCATGGGTGCTCTAAGGGTATCCCATGGGTATTGTTCACCAAAAGGTAAAGATTAAGAGCTTTCCAGCCAGTGGTCCAAACTGGACTCCTGTGCAAAAAATACACAGAAAACACCACCAGAGAAGTGGCGGGACAAGGACGCTCTGTCCCTCCAAAAGCATTTGCAGCATAACAAATTGCCCCCACCCCAGACTGAGGCTAGGGTGAACTAATCTGCCAAGAGACTGTCACCCTCATCCAGACGGTCAGCACATCTTCTGGAAAGGCCATCTTCATTATCATGACTCTTTCCTGGTCTATGCTCAATGGTGAAGTCTAGTCCATGCAGGCTGATGGACTGCCTGAGCAGTTTGGGTTTTTTACCCTTCATCTGCATAAACCACCTTAAGGGCTTATGGTCAGTCTGGACCTTGAAGGTAGACTCAGTAAGGTAAGGTAACACCTAAGGCTCCAAACTGTACTAAAGCATTCCTTTTCGACAGTTGCTTAGTATACTGGATAGAACTTCATAATAGAATGCTATTTATATCAATGCATTGCTTAATGCACTAATTAGCTCATGATATTTATTCAAATGATCCTTGACACTTTTTGGTCAACATTATAAGAATCCCTCCTACAGAGTTTTCATGAAAAGTAAATGCACATGTGATGTCATCAGTGATGTCATCAATGACATTTGTGATGTCATCTTTGATGTCCTGGGTGTTAGTGTTAGCAGTGCACGGTGGCGCGAGTTATGGTTGCTTATCTTACCATAACTGCAGAATTTCAGGGACTTTTCGGTTTTACTTTGAACTATAACGTCCCTTTAACAAAGTTTTTTTTACTGAATTTGTTAGGTTTTTAGTAGCGCAACTTAACCATAACGTCCCTTTTAACAAAGTTTTTTCATTGAATTTCATAGGTTTTTATTAGCGCAACGTAACCATAACGTCCCTTTAACAAAGTTTTTTTACTGAATTTCATATGTTTTTAGTAGCACAACTTAACCATAATATCCCTGACTTTATATACATGTAACGTAGAACATACTGAACCCCTAGCTAGTGATTTCGATGTCCGCGGACTACCGCCATGTCCGCGGACATATCAAAAATCTGAGCGTGGTGAATGTAAATTTAAATAGTGTGCCCCATTTCCCCTTTGAGGTTTGCTCTGAAAAGAGCGTTTTTTGGGGGAAGGGTTTTGCAGATGCTTGACAGACACCTGTTATTTTGTATTTTTCTTTCTTACTTTACCCCTAAAATCTTCACATAACCTTCTCCAAAGCAACCCTTACATTCCAAAACAGAATGGCATTTCCCATAAAAGATAAGGAAATGCCATCTTATTTAAAATAAACAGCATTACTGGAATCAATATTCTCATTATTACAGAAGACCATACCAGCTCTAAGCATGAAGGCACACATGCCTCAGTTGATTACACACTTAGCATTGTTTTGCTGAGGACAAAAAACTGAACTATTGTCCCATATTGCCCTAGGTACTAATCCAGAAAAAAATACTTTGGCATTTGGAAGGATGTTCATTACTGCTTGAACCAAGTGTTCCAAATCTGCCAACAAAGTAGGGACACTGACATAGCCCAAATGGAAAGCACCATAGTGCAAAACTACTACATTGGGACTGTTCATCCTGCCCATATCTTCACAAACTTGTACAATTCCCTGTACATTGCAATCAGGCACAGTGCTCCACACCACCTCCACTCCTTTAACATCAAAATTCTTTGCAACATGCCTGCATTGAGCATACTGTTGTAAACCATGCACAAACATATCTCCAAGCACCAACACCCTGACTTTCTCCACTTCTGTCATCTTCACTACACACAGTCTCTTTGAACACAAATCCACAACCTCAACATCTGATTGGCTGATCCCTACAGTCTTCTTTCCATGCTGGATTTGCTGGAAAACCCCCGATGTAGCATGCCCTGTCCGCGGACCTCATAACTCTTAGACAGCCCTTCTACCATTTCCACTTCACTCTCTGTGCCATTCCCTCATTGGATACAGCTAAGCAGATACACAATATGAGAACCTCCTCAGAACACCCCCATTTTGTTTATTTTAGAACATTTCAGGACACTGTGAGTGTTCTTAGAACACATTCAACTTGCCAGCGAACAATACGGACAACGTCCTCAGAACACCCCCATTTTCTTTATGTACGAACATTTCAGGACACCGCTAGTGTTCTTAGAACACTTTCAGCTTGACAACGAACAATACAGACAACGTATTCAGGACACCCCCTGCGAATATTCCAGGACCCCACGAGTCTTCTTAGAACACTTTCAACTTGACACCAAATCCATTCTGTTTATTTATGAACATTTCAGAACAGCCGAGTTGTCCACAGAAAAATCGAACACAACAAAAGCGTCTAGCACATAAAAAAACAGAACATTGAACCTATCTCATACTCCCCCACCCTCCCCAAACACTCTTACACACCAACACACTCCACTAAATACAATTTTTAATCCAAGTTTCACCGCGCTGTCCGCGGTTGTCGGCGAATGCAAGATGGCGGGCGCCACAAAAAATCTGATGCGCTCCACGCCCCACGCCCCACGCCGTCCAATCAGCAAACACGTCGCATGTTCGCGGACATCACGCAAGCTGACCGGCCAATCAGGGCACTGTCCGCGGAGCGAACCGGGAAGTCCGTCCGCGAAGCGAACAGAGATATCACTAATTTTTTTGCCTTACATTTTAGTCATTTTAAAAAAAAAACTACTGGACGGATTTACACCAAATTTGCAAAAGCACGCTTTCGAGAGCAAGCCCCCGCTCCTGCCGCAAATTTGGTGTAAATCTGTCCAGCGGTAGGCATGCGCAACGTTTTTTCCCATTATGTCTATGGGAAAAAAACAAAGTTTTGGGAACCCCCCTATAACTTTGCCCCCCCTGGACCAAACCTCTCCAAACTTTGCAAATAAATTCAGTGGGCCATATACTTTTTTTTGCAAAGTTTGGTGAGGATTCGTCCAGAGGGAGCGAAGTTATAAGCCACCCAAAAAATGCTCTTCCTATGGAAACACCAATTTAACCATAACTATATATATATATATATATATATATATATATATATATATATATATATATATATATATATATATATATATATATATAAAACAAACATTTACTCTGTGGTTGTAGCACTACAAAAACCACAGCAGATAATGTATCAAAAAGTACCAGCACACATGACCAGGCTACCACGTTGTTAAAAATCTTGTATTCTTTATTTCAAACATATTGTGCAAACACAGTAAAAAAAGAGCAAAGTACATTAGCTCTTACTCACATGGCCGACCAGATGAAAAATAAATCTAACCCCCTCCTGAGTTCGCATGAGCACTTGCCCATCAGTACTGCCCCTTCTATTTATGTACTTCTCTTACTGCACAATACATATGTGCATTTATAGGAGCACTGTAAATAATGTTTTTTTTAAAACATATTTTTATTGTTTTCTTAAAAACATAACATCATCCCCGAACTCCCCCCACCCCCTCCCCACCCCCCGGAAGAGTAGGATCACACGTCGTTGTAATTTCAAAAAGTTATGTACCAAAAATGTCTGAGATTTTGATATTGTGCGGGCACCATTGCTCCATATAGTCCGACCTTAAATACTCCAACACTGCCCCCCATTCCTTCGTAAAGGAATTCTTCTGGGCCTGGTGATGGTGTGTAATCTTTTCCATTGTCATTTGTGACCACACTTTTTGTAGCCAGGTAAAGACTAAAGGCTGGGCCTGTTTTTTCCAGTTTTGGGCGATTGTGGCCCATGCTGCAATAAGTAAGCCCATGAAGCTTCTCCATTGTGCTATATGGAGTCTTTTGGCCTGAGGGTCCTTTAGTCCGCACAACCAGACCCTTTCCCCCATTTGTGCTGCATCTGGAAATATTTTTATCATCTCCGTTTGGACTTCGCTCCAGAAACCCTTCACACCCTGACAGTCCCACCAGATATGCCTCCATGTGCCCCTTTCCGTGCATCCTCTCCAGCAGTTATCCGACATTTCCGGATACATTGATTTGATCCGTTCTGGAGTGTAGTGCCACTGTGTAATGATTTTGGGCCACATTTCCCTTGTTTGGACGGCCCGGGTAAGTTTCGGGATACCGACCCACAAAGCCTCCCATTGTTGTCTTGGAATATCTTCCCCCAGCGTGCCCTCCCATCTTTTCATGTATGACCATTTAATTTCTTCTTCTGGCGCGTTAATGAATTGGTATAATGTTGACACCAGTTTTCTGTCGCCTGGGTTGGATATTATATATCTTTCAAATGGTGTTAAATCTCTCGTGGCTGCCTGAAAAATCTCTGGAGTGGTGAGCCAGTGCTTTATTTGTTCATATTTATATCTGTCCGCATCCGTCAGTTTCCACATTTGTTTGCACTCCGCAAATGTCCTTAGTTCTTTGTCCTGGATCATTTCTCCAATTTTTCTGCACCCAGCCTCCTCCCATTTTTCAAATCTCCCTGGTTCGCATCCCGGAGGGAACAGTGGGTTTCGGCAGATTGGCGTAAAGG
Organism: Ambystoma mexicanum; assembly: GCF_040938575.1. Classification (NCBI taxonomy): domain Eukaryota; kingdom Metazoa; phylum Chordata; class Amphibia; order Caudata; family Ambystomatidae; genus Ambystoma; species Ambystoma mexicanum. The sequence continues at coordinate 1,401,487,638 of NC_090932.1, read as the reverse complement.
GGCCCAGTGGGGTGGTCATGATTCCCTTCCTGGTTTGGGCGTCCCATGCCTCGATGGTCGTTTTCAAGACCTCACTAATTCGAAGATTTGAATGTCTGTGCTGTTTGTGTTTCCACAACAGGTCCTGCAAAGGGGTCCTAGCCACTCCCCTGTCTTGTGTTGCCCAGGTAGTGCTTTGGTCCTCTGCCAGCCAGTCCCTCATGATCCAGAGTTGTGCCGCTTGGTGATATTTTTGAAAGTGTGGGAGTGCTAGGCCTCCTGCCTTGATTGGTGCCGTGAGGATGGCCCTTGCAACCCTGGGGGGTTTTGTGCTCCATACGAATAGCGATATGTCCTTGGACAATGCTTTGAAGAATGAGTTCGGGACTGTCACGGGAAGGGCGTGAAAATAATAGAGCACTCTGGGGAGAATGTTCATTTTAACCGGCTAGACTCTGCCCCACCAAGAGACCCTAAGTGGGGACCATCTGTCTAGGTCCTTCTTTACCCCTTCCAGCAGTTTAGGAAAATTGTTTAAATAGAACAGGTCTACCCGGCTCATGAGTGTCACCCCTAGGTACTTAATGCCTCCTTCTGTTATTTTTAGATCAAGCTTTCCCACCACCTTGCCCAAGGACCCCCTATTTCCCACCAAGAGCAAAATTTCTGATTTTTTTCTGTTTATTTTTAGACCTGACAGCCCCACGAATGCATCCAGTTCTTTTAAGGTCTGGGCTAAGGAGTTCTCGGGATCTTCCAAAGCCAGCAGCATATCGTCTGCATAAGCAGTGACTTTGTGTTGTCTGCCCGCCATCTCTATCCCCCTTATTCCTACTGTTTCCCTTATTTTGATTAGGAGGGGTTCTAAGAATATAGCATAGAGGAGGAGGGAGAGGGGACAACCCTGTTTCGTGCCTCTTGATATCTCGACCTTATCCGTTACTTCCCCGTTTATTGCGATTCTTATCGACGGGGAGTTGTAGTTGGCCTTTACCATATTGATAAATTGGTCCCCGAATCCCATGTGTTTCAGTGTTCGAAAGAGGAATGACCATTCCACCTGGTCGAAGGCCTTTTCGGCGTCTAGGGAAAGCAATACTGACAGAGTGTGGGTAAAGCCTATTTTTTCTACTAAGTGGATAATCCTTCTTAAGTTATCATGTGTTTGTCTGCCAGGAATAAAGCCTGATTGATCGGGGTTGATTAGGGATGGGAGGAGGGGTGACAGCCTGGCAGCGAGTATTTTGGTGTACATTTTTACATCCAAATTAATCAGGGCAATGGGGCGATACGAGCCAGGGAGGATTGGGTCTTTACCTGTTTTGTGGAAAACTAGGACTTTCGCCTCGTTCATGGATGGGGTTATATTACCGCTGTCCTTGAAAGTATTGAACAGCCTAGTTAGTCTCGGGACTAGAATGTCAGCATACTTTTTGTAGAAGGGGGCCGTGAAGCCATCTGGCCCTGGTGCCTTATTGTTCGGGAGGCCCTTTATTGCCCTGTGGACTTCTTCTTCTGTAATCCTGGCATCCAGGTGCATTTTTTCTTCTTCCGTTATTGCTTGAATAGGGAGAGAACGCAGAAACCTATCCTGTTCATGTACATTCGGGTGCTCTGTCGTGTAAAGGTCTTGGTAGAAGGCTTTGAAGGTCTCTCCTATGCCCTTGTTGCATGTTTGAGTCTCTCCTTTGGCATCCATCACTTTCAGAATCGCCAATGCATTTTGTTTCCCTTTGAGTTGTCTTGCAAGGTATCTGTCCGCCTTATTGGCCTTGATGTATTAGCGTTGCCTTAAGTACAGAAGGGATTTCTCTGCTTTTTGGTTTCGGAGCATATCTAATTGGCCCTGCACAAGCCTCAGCGCCTACTTGAGGCTTCTATTGGGGTGATCTAACATTTCCTCATGAATGTCCGCTATTTTTCTTTCCAATGTCCTTTCCCACTCATAGGTCTGCTTATCTTTAGTGGCTTTTAGGGCTATTATATGCCCTCGTGTTACCGCCTTAAATGCTTCCCAAACAGACGCCAGAGGTACCTCTCCATTGTCGTTCAGATCAAAGTATTCACTGATTTTTTCCCCCCACGGTCCCGCCCAGGGCTCTGTCCCCCAGGATGTCTGGAGGCATTCTCCATCTCCATAGACCCCTTCCTCTGCCTGGGATCTGGAAATCCAGGCACAGTGGAGCGTGGTCAGAAATTGCAATAGCGCCCAAATCAATACCTCAGATCTTCCCCAGGAGGCCCACCGAAACCCAGAAGTAATCAATCATTGACATTGTGTTATGAACGTATGAATAAAACGTGAACCCACTGGCCTGGCCCTTTTTCTCTCTCCAGACATCATGTAGTGCCAGGTCTTCCATCTTTTTTTTCAATTGTTTGGATGGGGCTCCCTGAGCATGACTTCCCCCCGTGCTCCTATCCAGCTTTGGTTGCCAGGCTAGGTTTAGGTCTCCTCCCAGTATTATCTCCCCCTTCGCGAATCCCTCTAGTTTCCCCAGGGTGTCTCTCAGAAAACCATCCTGTCCCGTGTTTGGCGCGTATATGGACGCCAGAGTAAGCCTAAGACCATCTAACGTGAGGTTAGCAAATGCATACCACCCATCCTTGTCCACCTGTGTGTCTATGAGGATTGCCCCAAAGCCCCCCCTCACTGCAATCATCGCCCCTGCTCTTTTTTCCCCCACATTCGCCTGCACCCATATCTTGTACCCTTTCAAAAATATCTTCTTTTTATCTTGTGCCTTAACATGTGTCTCCTGGAGGAGCAGAATATCCGCCTTCTCCCTTCTAACCAGTCCCTCCACTTTTTTCCTCTTCACCGGCGAATTCAGCCCCCTTACATTTAGTGAGAAGATTCTAAACTTCGTCATCTCATCTACTCTGTTGCTGCAATCTGCCAACCTGCTATTTGTGATCCCACCCCTCCCACCGAGGCACACCCTACCCCCAACCTGTTCAACTTACCCTCAACTAGTAACTGAAACTCAACTTTGATCCCGAAGAGGGCCCAGGCACCTATGGTTGCTAGGGCGTTTTGCCTATCACTCCTTGCCCTCTCATGACTCAGGACTAACTGTGCGGGGAGTCCTAAACCCCACATCACTCACAGACCCAGGTAGTGTATCCTCCAGAACCTTTGCCCGGCCGCCCCATATATGATAATCTGTGATACATTAGAGTCCGTCAACACCCGCCTTCTCCATTCTGAACATCTTCCCCTCTTTGTTCCTTTTGACGATATCTACTTCTCACCCGTGGGGTGTCTAGCTTTTCCCCCTCCAGTTTGTTTTTTCATGTGCCTTACCACCTCCCATCCCAGAGGCCTCTTGTGTGGTTCTCCCCGGGGCCTGTCCCCACCTACCGCGCCCTCCTCCGCTTGCAGGCCCATTGTTTGGAGACCTTCCTCACAAGTTGTTGCTCTTCTCTGTTTACCCTCCCATTCAAACAGAAGGCCAAAAAGGAACGTCCACTTGTATCTGATTTCTTTCCCCACAAGTTCTTTCACTAGGGGGGCCATCTCCCTTCTTTTTAAGAGTGTCGCCGAGGCCAGGTCTTGATATAGTTGGATTTCCACCCCATTAAAGGAGAGTTCCGGGACTTTTTTTTTATTGTCCCTACGGTTCGGCCATGTGTTTTTAAGCATAACTCGGTAGATCGTAGAAAACTTTCCTATGGACCTTACCCGACTTTTCGTCCATTATCGCACTCGAAATCAGCCGCCATTTTCTGATAATCCTATCATTTCCCCCCATCGACCTGGCTCACCTGCTTTTGCGGCACTAAATCAAATCCCCCGCCCCTGAGCCTGACATCAGCAGACGCGTACCGCCCATTTCCCAACGCCAAAGCACGTTTCGTGTCAACAATCGCTGCGCCTCAGCTAATGAACTGTCGCCATGGAAATGGCAGGACGCCTCTTTCCTCAATAAGTATAAACACACCGTTTCACAACACACAGCAGCAGATTTTCGATTCCATTACTCTCTGTGTGTTACTTTGAGTATTCTGTGACTCGTTTCTGTGCTCTGGTCAGCTACCTTCGTTGATTGTAGCCCGTGTGAACAGATACCAGTACCACCGCTATAAATTATTTTACTTTCTTTACCACACAATGGCTACAATAATGCCGTATATGTACGAGCCCGAGTACACCGAGGAAGAACTACTGGAAAGGCAAGCACGCGAAAACGATGGGGATTCGGACGGCAGTTGGGAGGACCAGTCAACGGATGAAGAGCCTGGACCATGTCGCATGGACGGCGTCTCCACCTGGTGCACGTGCAATCGGTGCGAGCTAATGCCAACTGAGGAGGAGAACTGCTGCTGCCGTGAAAATTCCGGGTGCTTGGCCTACATTTCGGAAGGCGAGCCAAGTCCGCAATGCATCACCGAGCTGCCAGAGTTCAGGGAAGCCTGCCTCTCACGGACCGTGTTGAGGATGATGATGGCGCTTATGCACGAACTTTGCGGCACTGTTCGTCCGCGTAATCCGAGTAACGAGTAAGTATACTCTGGTTGTGATGTCAGTGATGCCACTACTATTTCATGGTCGTCTCATCATTCGAATGCATGTAAATTGGTTCCATGTTGTGCATTTTCTAGATAGAATTTTTTTCAAAGCAAAATGACATTTTTTACCTGAATCGACAGTGATAAGAAAGTTGTCATTTTAATACAGTTTGCATCTTTCATTTTCACAGGTGGTACAGGCTGGTGGCCTATCGTTGCTTCACTTGGTGGCTTCACGGGAGGCTCGGACACCGCGTTCGGAGAGTAATACCTGCCTGTGCGGTACTTGCCATTAGACAACATTTCCCCAGCGACAGTGGACAATACCGCGGATTTTCCCTGGATGTGCTGCAACCGCAACTTTACAATGTGTAATGTTTATTATTTATGTTCAATTGAAATTAAGATCTAAAATAAAACCCAACATATATTTTAACAATGGTTGTTTTGATTTTTTAAATGAATCTAGTGTGTCTCCATTGAATAGTCTTCCTGTGCCTTGTCTTGTCACACCACATGTCTCCGGCCAGCATCCCCCCTCACGCTGGACGGCCCCCTGCAATCCACATAAGTGTGTCTCCATTCACGAGTCTTCCTGTGTCTTGTCTGCAGGACCACCGCCCCAATCCTCCCCCCGCCCTATCAAAGGCAGTTCGCACCGGGGTACTTGTGCTGGCAAGTGGAGCTGTCAGGGAGCGATAAAGGCCAAGAGGTGCCAAAGACCATGTACACTTCAAAGTGGTCTATAGAGCATGGGTTGTTGTTCCCATGTCTACCGCCAGACCCCGTGTCTCCTGCCAAGCATCCCCCCTCACGCTGGACGGCCCCCTGCAATCCACATAAGTGTGTCTCCATTCACGAGTCTTCCTGTGTCTTGTCTGCAGGACCACCGCCCCAATCCACCCCCCGCCCTATCAAAGGCAGTTCGCACCGGGGTACTTGTGCTGGCAAGTGGAGCTGTCAGGGAGCGATAAAGGCCAAGAGGTGCCAAAGACCATGTACACTTCAAAGTGGTCTATAGAGCATGGGTTGTTGTTCCCATGTCTACCGCCAGACCCCGTGTCTCCTGCCAAGCATCCCCCCTCACGCTGGACGGCCCCCTGCAAACCGCATAATGCCACGACATATACACGTCATTCATTCACAAACACACCCCTGTTTCGAATTCTTTATAACCCACTTCATATTTCTAATGAGAACTTCTTTGCACTTTGCTAGTCAACCCGTGAAGGTGCTGGTTATCTGCTCTTCGTCTCGGTGAACTTCCGTGACCACTTCGAGGAAACTCGTCAGTTTGCAACCTGTGAACGACAAGAAACTACTCTGATCCCTGCATCTAACTGTTTGCTCGTCAAGGTAAGGCCATGTACCATACTCATTTTGCGTCCAATTTCTTTTCGTTCAAGACAGTACATGCAAGGAACTAGTCACATGTTCTGAGTTTAGTCAAATTATTTTTCTATTTTTTTAAAGTTATTCAAATACTTATCCGCATGTGAATAACGTGTATAGTTCCAAGAACCAAAACATACCTTGCATTGAACCTTTTATGTATCATTTAATTTTTTAACACATTGGTATTCATAGAGAATTGTTGATCTTTACTTTTCAGAACTTTCCACAATGCCTGCCTGTTCCATTGGCGGTTGCCCTTCGAAGACCCATAATAAATCTGAAGGTACTATAATGCATGTTTTCCCTAAGACAATAGATCAGATAAGAGAATGGGTCCGATATTGCGGATATCCACCCTCTGAGCTTGAAAGTAGAGTCCTAGAAGTCTTTGCGGACAAGAGGGGTGATCGATACCGCATCTGCAGCAGGCACTTTAGCTCAGACATGTACTCCACATCATTGCTAATAAAGAAGAACACACCGCGAGCGAGGCGAAAATTGCTCTCAAACGCTATTCCCACTCTATTCGTCCACATCCCTCCACTGGTGAGTCAAGTTTACGTATTTATCTCTCGGCCTTGCGGTAGTGTGTAGCATTAGCTAACAATAATTTCCCCATTTATGTATCCACTCAATATGAAGGCGGAAGATTCTCCATCCGTGTCGTTATTGCAGTCATCAGCCACTTCAAGCGCCTATCGGGTAATCTTACTTGGCTATTCTGCCACTGACTTGTTTTAGGCATGTAAATCAATAGTTTTAATTTATCGTGTAATTATTTTACCTAATGGTACACCCTTGTACTCGTCCTCTAGTCTTTGTTTTCAGTTATAATTATTGTTATCCAAAATAATTCAAGTACTGTCTTTCAGGGAGATGCTGAGGAGTCCAACGTATTGACGACTACCGTTGATGTCACTCAGATGCTCGAGGTACGTTTCAGGACAGTTCCATCGATGGAGATCATCAGATCTTGCATTCTTGTAGCGTGATTGTTACAAACAATGTTTCTTTCGTTTTTAGCCATTGATATGTCCTTCTGTCGTCGCCCTCCTATGTGTCTTCTTTTTTCAATATTGTGTTCATTACTAATGAAAGTCCTATGTTTCAGGGAGTCGATGGAGCATTAGTCCAAGAAGAAGGGGGAGCGTGCAGTTACGGGTCGGCGCAACAGCTTGCAGAAGTGTGCACCGCAGTTACATCGTCCCTTGATGTTCTTATGCATTTCGAGGTATGGATACTGACAGTTCGATGAAGCGAAATCATATGACGTGATTACATCCGCTATACTTCCTTCTTTATTAACGCAAGTACTATGTTTCAGGGAGATGACGGAGCTTCTTCTACAAGAACATCACCCCTAGTAGTTGATGCAGATTTCTGGGTGGTGACACTTCCAACGATCGAGCAAATCGAATCATATTTAGATATCCATTATTTATTTTAGACAACTGATCATTTGTGCAGGTCTATTTAGATGAGCCGTTCACGCCTGCACAAACTTTCTGTTCTTTTTATCAAAATAGAAAACCATACTAATGCAATTACTGTGTTTCAGGGAGTCACTGAAGCATCATCTTCAATAATATCATCAATGGAAGTCTATGAGGAGCCCGAGGTATGGATCTTGACAGTTCCATCTAACTAGATCAACAATGCGTGAATAATTGTCGTTTGAATGTTCTACACAAAGCGTTCATTCGTGTTTTGCTATTGAGATGTACGTGGGTATTGGTCCCCAAGTACATTTTGTGTTTTCGATATTATTATACATACTAATGAAAGTTCTATGTTTCAGGGAGTCGATGGAGCGTCAGTGCGTGATGGATGTGCTTATCAGGAAAACATAGTCGTTGCAGCGCAAGAGGAAGTGGAGACATGCACACACGAGTCGGAGCAACAGCGTCCTGATGTTGAAGTTCGAGGCAAGAAAGTTTCAAAGAAAAGAAAGCAAAAGAAGGTTAGTGTCCTGGTCACTATATTATGTTGTTTTTCACTGTTAATAGTTCAATACTGTAAGTTGTGTTTAAACTGAACACCCCTTTTCCAATCTGTCCTCTAGTTGCGAGTGGGTGTACGAACTAGATCTACACAGACAGTGAAGCGAACGAGAGATGTTGCTTGTCAAACCTTTTGGCAGGGACTTGAGACTGGAGAAGCATCGTGCCAATGGGAATAATATGAAGTGATTGACAATGGAGCTATACCACCACCAGCCATTGATAGTGAATGTCCTCCTGGTAGTTCGGATGCAGTCGGAGATCAATTCACAGAATCCACACCCGCAAAAACTAAGACCGCGAGAAAGTTGAAGAAATTGTTTTATTCACCCATCGCCGGAGAAGGAACAGATGTTGCAATGGAAGAGAATGAAGTAGACGACAATGAAACACCATCAATATCACTGAACATAGCGGAAGACGATATCAGAGATTCTACCTTTCATGTGAGTGACATGTCCTCAACGTTACAGGCCGAACCAGCTGGGATGCAGAGTGACAGTATAAGGAAAGAGGCCAAATTCATTGTATTCGATAGTTGTTTGATTGATATTATTATTCGGATTAAATGTGGGCATTTGGTAGGTGGGGAAGTATGTGGGGAGCCATTCATTAATGTGACTCGTGCAATTCGAGGCACTAACCTTAAAATACATGCCACCTGTACAAAATATCATCCTTTCTCATGGTCTGCACAACCTATGCTGGGACAACTGCCAGCAGGCAATCTACTTTGTGCAGCGGCTGCACTTTTTAGTGGTTCAAGTTTTAAAAAATTAGAGTCTTTCTTTCAGTTTGTGGGAATCCATTTCATTGCGAAAACTCAGTTCTACAAATACCAAACCGATTATCTATTTCCAGCCATTAGCGAAGCTTGGAGAATGGAAAAAATGTCTATTGATAGTACATTCGCGGGCAAACGGTTCAGGCTAGCCGGTGATGGACAGTGCGACAGCCCAGGATTTTCAGCCAAGTACTGCACCTACCACTTTCAGGACATGGAAAGTAAGAAAATTGTGAGTTCGGTGGTCGTGCAGGTGTCACAAAGTACATCCTCAGTGGCCATGGAGAAAGTTGGCTTTGTAGCATCATTGCAAGAACTACAATCGCGGGGAATGGTGATCGACCTGATAGCCACGGACAGACACGTTTCAATTGCCAAGACAATGAGAGAACAGTACAAAAATATAAATCACCAATTTGACGTTTGGCATCTTGCAAAATCAATCAATAAAAAATTGTCGGCTGCAGGTAAAAAAAAAGATTTGCAAGGTATTTCACAGTGGTCCAAGTCAATCAGCAACCATCTTTGGTGGAGCTCAAAAACATGTGGAGGGTCGTTGGAAATTCTACTGGAAAAATGGCGGTCAGTAATGCCACACTGTACAAACGTTCACCGATGGAACACGAACCAACATTTCCACAATTGTGAACATGGCCATTTGTCCACAGAGGAGGCACGGAAGAAGTGGTTGATTCCTTCATCACCCACTCACAAAGCCATTGAAAAGATTGTATTTGATAAAACTATAACAAAAGCTTTGAGGGGACTCACGGAATTCTGCCACACAGGAGATTTGGAGGTGTTCCACAATATGTGCCTCAAGTACAGGCCAAAACGATTGCATTTTGGCATGGAGGGCATGATAAATCGGACTCTTTTAGCGGTCTTGGCACATAACCATAATGTTGGCCGTCAACAAAGTAGGACGACCGGAACTTTAGGGACGCTTCGCTACAATAAGGCCTTCACTAAAAGAAGTAAACAATGGGTGATCAAACCAGTGTTTGAGGATATGCAATATGAGTTTATTGAGAAACTTATTGTTGACGTCCTAGATAGGCACATAAATGGAGTTGTGAACGAACCTGTGCAGGGGACAACTGCATTGCCACCCAACATTGCCTCTGTTCCATGTCCACCTAAAGCAGAGCTCATTGAGAAATACACATCACGGTTTAAATGATTGTAATTTGATTGTCTGTTCTCTCGAGTCTCCTCATGTCGCAGGCCCATTGAATATGTGTATCTATCCAACCTTGTTCATTTGCGCATTAAATTAAACCAAACAGTAATATAAATCATTTTTCAAAAAATATAGAATGTCTCCGTATTTATGGTTCTGTGGGGCTGCAAAGCACGCAGACAAAATGCAAAGATGGAGTGTAAATTTCAAGTCCTGTGAGAATGCCTTACACTGAATGTAGCTAACTAGGAATGTGTGCTCGTTCAAAGTGAAGGTCAGCTGCTTTGATTTTTTCTCGGGTGCCAGAATGGCCCACGACTCAGTATAAGGTTCTATTGTATTTTGACCTTGACAGGCCGGGACCACGTAAGAAACGATAATGAATATAATTTCAGAAACGAAAGCCATTTCATGTTCGTTCATTAGAAGAAATAACGTCGGCATAGAAGGAGTGGTATTTCGGGGCTGCCCTACGCACAGACACAATGGAAAATGCAAATATAATGTAAGTAACTCTTTAGATGAGTTTATACCGCAATTTAATTACTATACAGTAGCTTTAAAGACGGGTTAAGTTGTACTTGTTCGTTCTATGTGGCATATTGTTTTGTACCGCGCACTATCTTGGGGAGAACCGTCTACTTTTACGGAAGCACCTCAAAACCTTTGTTTCTGCTTTCTCTCTCCCTCTCCCCTGCTACAACTGGTCCACTGTCTGCGATCTCGGTCCTGGGCCCTTCCACTCTCCACCTGCACTCCCTGTCAACCCCTGCACTGAGGGACTGTCTCAGTATCCTACAGCCCCCCCTTGACGTTTAAAACCCAGTTGCACTGTCCTAGCTATGAAATAATTTCCCGACCGAATATATAAAATGAATAATTTTAATAAAGATCTGATGGTGAGACTAATTTCATTGTTTATGTTTTTCAAACAGGTACATCATGCATTACTGCATGTGTCACGAGTACCAGACACCGGCGGACGGCTTTTTTAATCGCCAGTTGCTTCTCCGCGTGAACAACGTTACCACCCTGACCATTTTATGGGACGATCACCAAGTACAAGTATGCCCTTACGCGGTACTAACGGCTAGATGCAACATACAGACCGTTGTGGTGGCCTAGTGCCTCGTTGTTGGAACAGCCATGCGATTATCAGTGCGACCGAAGAGCTTATTTTATCGTAAACCAACACCCTGTTTACTGCACACGAACATCGCTTGCCTCAAGACGAACTATTTTGGATCGAGAGCAAATAAAAATGAAAATCGCTGAATATTCTCTAAACATTTGATGTCCAATAAATGTACTTTGCCAAATGTACAATCTTGCAGTTTGCTTTTAAACCACAGTTTCATATTCCGAATTGTGGCCCTGTATTGTGAGATGATCTAAGACCCTGTGTACAGCAAAGGAACATCGCGTGCCTCAAAACGAACTTTTTGGAACGTGAGCAAATAAAAAAGAAAATCGCTGAATATTCTCTAAACATTTGATGTCAAATAAATGTACTTTACCAAATTTACAATCTTGCGGTTTGATTTAAAAGTACAGTTTCATATTGCGAATTGTGGCGCGCTGTGTTGTGTGAGCTGATCTGTGTTGATTTCCGGGTTCTGTGTGGAGTCGCGTAGAAGACGCCTGGGCGCACAGTCACGTCACGGATAGAGGCGGGGAATATGAATGTTTTGATAAAGTCTGTTTCAGGGGCGGGGGATTTGATTTAGTGCCGCAAAAGCAGGTGAGCCAGGGCGATGCGGCAAGTGATAGGATTATCAGAAAATGGCGGCTGATTTCGAGTGCGATAATGGACGAAAAGTCGGGTAAGGTCCATAGGAAAGTTTTCTACGATCTACCGAGTTATGCTTAAAAACACATGGCCGAACCGTAGGGACAATAAAAAAAAAGTCCCGGAACTCTCCTTTAATCCTTATGTGGTCTAATTGCCTTGCCTTCCTTAGTATCCGTTCTTTTTGCGGATACGATGATAGGGCAGCCAGCACGTCCCTTGGCCTATCTCCTGGGGCCCCCGATCTTTTCGGGCCCACCCTGTGGATTCTGTCAATACCAATAATCTCTGCGTCTTGTTCCTCTAATATGTCCCGAAAGACTTCTTGCACCGCACTTGTCAGGTCTTTATCCAGCACCGACTTCGGCATGTGTTTTATGCAATATTACGTGCGGGAGCGGTTTTTTAGATCCTCACATTGAATTTCCAGGTTGTGAGTCAGCCTGACCAGGTGTTCCTGTGTTTCACTGCACTGTTTCGCTTCCTCCTCCACATTTTGTACAATTCTTTCTAGGATGCCCGTCCGTTCCTCCAGCTGGGCCACCTCCACCCTTAGCTCTTGGACCGCCTGCTTCATGTCACTCCTCAATGAGGTGAACAGTTCCTGGACCGTGGACATGAACTTGTCCTGGAGCTCCACAAACCAGGCCCGCATTTCGTCCTTTGTCGGCTGCAGAGAGCTTCGGTTAGGGGAGGTGATATCTGGTATGGGTTCTTCTCCCGGCCTGTCCTTTGAGGTCGTAGTTGCGTCTGTGGACCACATTTGTAGCAGGTTTGGATCCTGCCTGAGGGGTTGCGATGCGGTCTGTGGCGCACCCCCCTTCGCTTTACCCCTTGACATCTTCGCCGGTTCGAGGGCTGGGGTCCGACCAGACTTCCCTGTGCTGGATGTGGGAGCTGTGTGTTGCCTTTTGTTGGGGGGCCGCCTAGGTGCGGGGTTTCAGTGCAACCCTCTCTGTGCTGGCCCCACGATAGCTTATTTCTTCACCCCTAAAGAAGTTGCCCCCCCTTGCTAAGCGCTTCTCCGATGACTTTAAAGGCGGCGCCACCGGTACTGGATCGGTGCTTGGGGCCCTGCCCGGGGCCTCGCTCAATGGAGAGAGGTAGAGTGCTATAACTACGCACTCAACTCAGACTCCCGTAATCGCCAACTCTGGTGCCTCTACTCCACTCCGGTCCTCCTCCGTCTGGCTTCTCCCCCACGCGACCGTCCCCACCACCATAGATTCCGGGGGTGGGGGGAAGGCACCACCAGCCTCCGGAAGCGTCTCCCTGTTGTGTCCCCCCCGTGGAGGAGCGGGGGCGGCAATCTTCTTGCTATCCCTGCTCCTCGCCGGCGGCCTGCGGCCTGGCCGCGGCTGTCACTGCCTGTGGGAGAGAGCCGACACGCTCATCCGCTCTACCCGTGCCACCGGACGCAGCCGCCAGCCGGCAATCACAGGTCCGCCGCCTCAGGGTCAGTTATGATTATTGAGTGCACCCGCGGCGCGTGCTATGTGCCTTTGTCTGCTCCAGGCCCCCGGGTGCCGTTCTCCTCCTTTCCCAGCGCATTACGCCGTTCCCACTTCCTGGCTGGATTGTCGTCGGTGGGGGAGGGGCCGCTGCTTCTCACTGGTGTTTCTTTCTGTGAAAAGACGAGTTCCCTTGCTGAAACGCCGACGGCCCGTCTCACTACACCTCACGGGGCGTTCCGGCGTCTAGCTAAGTTTAAACAGCATGGAAATCTTCATATTAAAGTGCTTTTTTGTTGGCGGCCAGGCGAGAGCGCGACTCAAACGCGACTACTTCTGCCGGCGGCCATCTTGGATCCCCACTGTAAATAATTTTTGTATAAGTGAGGGAAATGCAGATGCAAATGATTTTTAGAAGATTGTTAAGTGGGAGTTGGTTTGTCGAACCTCAATATCTCGTCTCCGGAGGATAGCTCAGCAGCAACGTGCTCGCCTTGGAAGCAAGACGACATGGAGCAACACAGGTTCAACCCCTGGGTCTGTGCTTAGAAACCTCTGAGTATTAAGCGTGCTATAAATAACCTATCATATTATATCAATATGTTCATAGGTTTTTATGTACCATTTTTTGAAGTGATTGGTGAATGGATGTGTGACTGTTTGAAAGCAGGAATTGAGGGAGTGTTAAAAATATAAAGGGTAGAAGGGCTGCCCTGCGCGATGGTGTGCACTTGCCATCCGGGTCTTTTAATGATCCATGGCCTGGAAAGGAGAGTGTGATGACCGCGGATAGTTATAAAGGTCCATCGATTATGGTCCTTATTGTGCTAGAGAAAAGTATTTGGGACAGAACATTGTATCTGTATTTTATATTTTTCGCTAGTATACAATTGTCGATTATTTCCATTAGCATAATAGAAAATGGTAAAGGAAATGTTGGAGAATCTTATTGAGTCTAACAACTTTACTGAGAAATGTGAAGTAGATGGAGTCTATAAGATTATTTTTTTTAGCTCTATTTTTTAACTGTGAAAGGTGGTTCCTAAAGCAACCTTTTTTGGGGGTTTTATTTTTTTTGCAGGATCAGTCAGAAAGTAAGGTGGGAAGGGAAATGCGGGAAGGGGCACTAACCACAAATAAGGAGGGGCAAGTGGACAAGGGAAGACGTTGCACGTGTGTTACAGCTAAGGTAGGGGGCAGTGTTTCTCATGATCCTTGATTACAGCTTGAAAAGCACTTTGAAATTGCCCCCCCTCCACAGTGATGTGTTGCAGTATATACAGAGTACTGTTGTCTTCAAAAGATATGGATCAACAGCCTCTTATAACGCTTGCAAGGTAGATGGTGGGATTTTGTGTCCCACAAAAGTAGGCTGAGTGGTTACAGTTTTGGTTGAGGAAGATAAGATGGAGGAAGACGGCCTACTACTTCCTAAGAAAAGGAACAGCCTTTCTGAGAGCATTGCAGTGGTTTGTTCTGGTGTGGCAGCGCATGGAGGTGGTCCCATAGGAGTACTGCCAAGATAGTCTGCGACTGAGAGTGCATTTCACTTTGGTAGCTTTAGCTTGGTTACATTCCCAACAGTGGTAAATAACTGCCAGAGCGATGATTCTCTCTGGGTGTGAGAGGTAGGCACTTCATCTACTTCATCTTCTTGGTCTTCTTCATTGTCTTTTGAAATACTGTGCTTCTTTTGTTGTGTAGGTCTTCCAGCTGGTGGTGGTGGCTCTTGGGGAGGAGGGATGGCAGTAGCTGATTCCATTTGTAAGATAAATAGCAGTTTTGCTAATATTCTTCCAAGTAAGTGCTGTTTGCTAGGTTGTTAATGGATAACGAGTAAGAATAGGTTTAGGGGCTGTGCAGGGGTACATTTTGAGCTTCAAAGTTCCTAGATGAGCTGAAAAATGCAGTTCCAAGCTGTTTGCCAAGTACGGATCCGTTTGCGAAGTGGGGACACATTCGCGGACACGTCAACATGCTGCATGCGAGCGCGTGGTCACGTGACACTGTCCGAAAAGTCTGTGATGACATCAGATGTTTGTGAACTTCGACTAACATACAAACAGTGGGAAAAGTTGCAAAATGTGTATAGAAGTGTTAAAAATGATGCTAGAAGGTGGGGAAGGAGAGAGTTTTAAGGTGAAACTTTGTAAATTGAACACAAATGTTGCTATATTGGGGTAAGTATGATATTAGTAAGTTGTAGGAAATTAAGGGTGCAAGGGTAAAAACCTATGAAATTCAGTGCTAAAACTTTGTTAAACTAATGTTATGGTTAAGTTGCACTAATAAAAACCTATGAAATTCCTGAAGTCATCTTTAATTCATAAATTCAAAGAGGTCATTAAAGGTTTCTCACTTTAGCTGGGGGGACTCAGTCCATCCTCTGAATAAAGTGGGTGGACTCCGTCCCCCTGCGTGTACCCTCGACTTGAGCCCTGAGAACAGGACTGAGAACAGGACTGCAAGACTTGTCCTTGGCCTCAAGCCCTGGGATCCTATCTCTCCAGCCCTGAAATCTCTCCACAGGCTCCTCAAAACCCTTTGCATTATCCACAAGGCTTTCTGGGGCCTGCGTCCAAAATACCTATAGCTGTCTCTCCGTAAATACCTCCCCTCTCTAGCTCTTCATTCCTCTACCTCTAACTCCCTGAGGGCCAGTCATTTTTCAAAGAAATGAGTTGGGGGTAGATCTCTGTCTTCGGCTGGGGCCTCCCTCTGAGACAGCCTCCCTGTCACTCTGAAACTTGAGGAGAACCATCTCAGGTTCAGGAAGCGCCTCAAGACCTTCCTCTTTGCTTCTGCTTTTACCCCTCCTCTCCCCTGCTGATCTGCTCTCTCTCAGCACTGTGCGCCTTGTCTACCCTCTGACTTCCGGGCCCAGCTACCTGCTCACCCTGCCACCCACTCGCACTGCCTCCTGGCAATCCCTCGCACTGGGGTCCGTATCTGTAACCATACAGCCCCCCACCCTCTTCTGTCTGCACTTGCCAGACACACCCTGTCTTGCCTTAAACCCAGCACTTGCCACTTACTGGCTGCACTACCACTGTTTGTTGCTTTTTATTATTCATTTATTATTTATCTGTTTTACTTTGCTCAGCACTTTCCACTTCTCCCCCCCCCTCCCATGCACTTGCGCATGCTCAATGTCACTGGGCCTAGTAAAATCGTTGTTTTTTGTTCTCCCTTGTTCCCCTCCCTGGCCTTGTCCGCTCTGAAATACTGGTGTACGAACACCATACAGATAAAATATCAATATCATTGTCAGAACATTAAGTGGGAGTTCTGAAAGGCATCATACACAACTGGAGCTTCACTCTCTCATTGTCTGTCAGAACCCTCGGTTATGCCTGAAGTTGTGTAATATTGTTGCACTTGGACCCCTCCTAGGAGAAAGTAGTATACACATTTGGATCTCCTGGACCAAAGGGCGCCTTGGGAAACTGTCTCACCCACTCGGAAACGCCCAGCACACCTTCCTCTTAGAGAGCATGTCACTCTTGAAACGTCACGCCTTTAAGACAAGTGCATATGTAAACACTGCCCCGCCTATCTCTGTAACGAAATCAGATACCATAAACCCGGCCGAGCAGCCTCACCGGACTATGTTTCCCCGAACCAACGTCACCAATAACCTACTTAAGAATCTCAATTATCCGAAGTTTTGCCTCGATCAGTTCAGATTCAATATACCTTCCTTTAAACAATCTCAAATGTATCGTTTTGCCATTCTGTATACATTTAATGTGGCATCACATTCCCCCAGTGTCTCTACATGTACTGAGTTAGATAACTCATTTACTGAACAATTCCACCCTGAGTCAATCACGGGCACACTAACTGACATACCGGCTCACTTTGCTTGTTTGTTTGTTTGTTTACTCGCCCATTCGCTCAGTCATTGTCTAAAAAGCCTGCAGTACGTATGTGGCTTTGCATCCTAGGGCATTCTCGGCCTTCTTGTTCTAGTGACGCCTTTGGCCTATTGATCTTCCCATTGGCGGATTGCTACCTTTGCTCTGACGTCACATCCTGGGTATCTCGCGCTCTTGCTCGGTTTCAGCGCGAAAGGCTCAGAACACAGACGAGTGTCTGCCTGATCGCGTCTGTGTAAGAAATAAACGATGACGTGATTTGTTCTTCAACTCTGGTTCACTTTCATATTATGAGAAATACACGTTTATATTATGTTCCTGCTTCGATCAACCCGTTGAAAAGAATTGCTGTACTGCCCTCTTGTGGGTGAGCAATGTGTAGCACTACACCAGACATGCCCCCATATTTCAATCCTATTGCTTGTTAAAAAACAACGTACATTCGCTAATGAAATTCTGATAAATCACTATTAAGCACTTGTGAGAAACTATTGGGATTTTGGGAACAATATTAAGAACTGCAAGAAATTCTATGAGACTAATACTTTTTGAATTTTTAAAAAAGTTGTATTAATTTTTAGTAGGATTTCGCCAAGATTTCATCAGATTCTGATAAAAAATGTATGAGAACATAAATAAGAAATCGTTGTCTGGGAATTTGCATATTTAGCTGAAGCTCGTTTTGTGGGTAAGCATAAGCGCGTGGACATGGCACGCTGGTGAGATAGTTTAGCAAATCAAGTGCTTGCCTCTGCTTTGTTGCACCTGCACACCTGGGGTTTAATTCTACCCCAGATACTTCCTGGCTGGAAAACCTGCGCACCATTACGTTGTGCACACACTTAGTAGGGTTCTGTGCAGCTCCCGCAGGAGCAACGGAAGCACAGACGCAAAAGCATGCATGTGGACCTATGATTACAAATAATTGATTACAAATAAAGAGCCTGTCCCCGGACTCGAGCAGGAGAAATAAATTGGCAGCAACCACACACACACCCTGCTGTATGTGTCTATCTGTGCTGTATAGGCTCATCTCGTTCCCAGATATGTAAGACACACTGCAGCTTGTGGGGATATCTCTCGATCGCGGGAGCGTGTTCTCGCGAGATCGCACCTAACGAGATCTCGTGAGCCCATGCTCCGTGGGAAAACATTTCCCGCTCGAGAGCTGGCAGCCCGCCAGATGAAGCGGTCGCACCAGAGCGCTGCTCCTGATGAGGAGCCAAGAAGGCAAGAACTTCCAGCAGCCGTACAGCCCAGCTTCTAGGGTGTAACACCACAGCCACAGGAGGTTACCTGGGGGCCCTAGAAGCTTACAGCGTGCCACCCTAGTGCACCCACTTCCCTCAGTGACTCAACTGGGGAAGCCCTGAACTTAACTGAACTGTAAGTACGTGCTTGATAAGAACTTGGACATATACAAGTCCCCACCAGTTGTTATTTAATAAAGTAGAGTAGATCCACTACAGCGTCCTGTCCTCCTTCTAGGCCACAACACAGCTGCTCCTCTTACTGGCGCTTTGGGGCTCTGGAAAGAGAGAATCAACACATTGTGCTGGGTGTGGCCTAAAGGAGGGCCAGATGGCTTATGCAAGTGCTACCTTCCCCATACAAAACAACATGAGGTCCTGCAAACATGTATGTTGGGTCAGCATTGTCTCAGATGGTCTTGTCTGCATACTGTAAATTAAGCTCCCTCTGGTTCAGTTCCTAGGATATTTGCTTTTCTGTTCATACATCTCTTTCTCACTTGTATGTTAGCAAGTCAAACCGTTTATAAAATACCTTAAATCTGTAAATAAGAAAACCAAACTTAGGCTTAATAACTTTTCCTAAGTGCTCAGGCAGGAGGCGGGAGCCGGCCACACTGTCAAAGGCCCACTACGTGGCCCGCCTCCATCTACACTCCACTCCATTCCATCTGCCGACCCCTCTGGAACTCCCTCCCTCTGCCCCCCAGCACCCTCGATCAGCTCTGGACTACTGTTCTGCTGCGCATGCTGTGGGGTAAGGAAAAAGACACTTTGGGACATAAATGCACGATGCGGCGAGCGGCCTCTGAATTGACTTCATGTGCACATTTAAATTGCTCGTGTACACCAGGCCTTGTTTAGTTAACATGCTGCGCTCCGTGCACTTCCCATTGGGAATTCATGTTTTACTACCTTATTCATTGCCTGATGTCTGTTGGCCTTCCAAGATGTCCGATTCCTTGTGAAATTGAATTTATGTTTTTCTTCTTGCTGGGCCAGCTCCTGCCCCCTCTCCCATTGGTTGCCTTGGCCCCTTAAGCCAATGGCTGCAACTGGGTGGCGGGAGCCGGCCACACCGTCGAAGGCCCACTACGAGGCACTGTCTACCCCTGTCCACCACGGTACGCCAGATCACCGCCCCCCGTGCGTGTCTGTGTGCCCCCATGCCCCCGTGAGTGTCTGTGTGCCCCCGTGAGTGTCTGTGTACCCCCATGCCCCCCGTGAGTGTCTCTGTGCCCCCATGCCCCCCGTGAGTGTCTGTGTGCCCCTGCCCCCGTGAGTGTCTCTGTGCCCCCATGCCCTCCGTGAGTGTCTCTGTGCCCCCATACCCCCCCGTGAGTGTCTGTGCACCTCCATGCCCCCGTGAGTGTCTGTGCACCCCCATGCCTGCCCGTGAGTGTCTCTGTGCCCCCATGCCCCCCGTGAGTGAGTGTCTGTGTGCCCCCTGCCCCCCCGTGAGTGTCTGTGTGCCCCCACCCTGCCGCGCTCCCCCCTTTTGGGTTCTGTGCACCCCCCTGCCCCTCTTATCTGCCTTCTACCCGTTTCCCACCTCCTTAATTTCGCTCCTCTTCTACTATCTTCCTACCCCCCTTCCTACGTATTTCTCCCTCCTCTCAGCCTTCCCCCTCCTAGCACTTACTCCTATCATCTGTTCCCTTGACTTTTGATAGTAGCTTGTCTGTCTCCCCTCCTCCCCCCTATGTTCTTCTCCCTCCTCCCCCACCCCTGCTTTTTAAATTTGTCACTGACAAATTTGCTTAGTAGCGTGCCTTGTTCATCTCCTTCTCCCCCCTCATATCCCCCGTCCCCCCTCCCACCCCTCCTCTTGTATACCTCTGCACTACATCAATTGTCGTCAGACAAAGTAATGTCAGTGCTTGCTTTGTTCTCTTTCCTACCCATTACCTCTTGCCTTACTTGTTCTATGCACTTGCACTATCAGAAATGTCGACATGCCTATTACGATAGTTATTTTTCACATTCTGTATTGTTTCAAGGACTTTTACTGAATGTAACTGTATTTTCCTATGTTCCCTCCCTCCTTGAAGCGCTTTGAAACACATTGTGTACAGGCGCTATATAAATAAACAATCAATCAATCAATCGATTTAGTGTTTCAGCTCCATTGCTGTATTCCTGTGCCGTGATATCCTGTAGCTATTAACCCTCCGCCTTCATTGTATTAGCTAGGACAGTTGGCCACAGAATGAAACCCACAGGGCTGATAGTATGAATATGTTCCCTAAGGGAGCACAGGTCTTCTCAAACTAAATCTCTGTCACTTCGAATGTGCTTTTGCTGACAAAAGACAAACCTCCTTTAAAAGGTGTTAACTTATAGCAGCATGGTTTACCCTGCTTCCAGCTCTTTAGTGTGTGGTGGGGAGTATGCTAGGGAAACATTTAAGGTGGGGCTCGCTCTGTGATAAACCCAGCCCAATCACCTATTGGACTTTGCATTAGGACGTTTCTCCATTATAGTCTATGCACCATACAGCTGCCTGGGGGGTAGGGGGCGGGGGTAGAATGGAGGGCGGAAGGGAATAGGGGTGGCTTCAATGAGACCCCATGCATCTTCAGCTAGCCCTGAAATAATCCATAACAGCACCCATGAGACAGCACCAATGTAAGCTACTTGCTGCTTTGTATAAAACCAAAGAACCTTTTGGGAACATAAGAATGAATGCCCATTTTTAAATATGATATATCCATGACAATGATTCAAGCCTGCAATCCTTCTGAGCGCATAATACACACTGGCCTCCCTGCTTATTTTATTTATCATAGCACCCTAACAATAAAATAACTGCAAACCACGAGTCATATATAAACATCTGAACACATTCAGCCTTTGGGAGTGAGGTTCTGGCTGACCTGCTTTAGCAAGCACCCTTTTCCTCCCAATATTTCATTTACAGAACGTCCTCCCTACCACGACTCACCAGGTACTCACTTGTGGGGGGACTGAGAGGGTCACGGTGCTCCGGCTCACTGGCAGTTTTTGGAGACTGCCAGGGCTCTGTGCTGGCTAGTCCCAGTCCATTTAAAGCCATAGCTCCTGCACACAACAAGCAGTCCTGAGGATTGACCCTCCTTCTGTGAGCCTTCTCAATATTCAGGTGTACTGATTTAAATAAGCCAATCACAATGATGCATATCGGGTCATGCAGTCCTGCCACTGCTGTTGGAATTCCATGGGGACAGTGCACATTGTGTTGAGGACCTGCGGCCTCCTCATGTGTTTGCTGCCCTCGACCCTCACTGGTATCACCTCTCCGCTAGCAGCTGTTGTGTTGGTGAACACCCAGCTATGTCAGATGAATACAGCACTACTTAAGGTAATTCCAATTAATAACACCACCCTCATCACCATACTCACTTATTGAGGCTTCCCTACCTAATGGCATAACTGTTTCTACTAGTCTTGAGTGTAGTTGTTCCTCTAGCCCTTCATCCCAGGACACCCACTCAGAGTGCTGCTCACTCTGTGACCAAACTGAGGTTAGCAAGAATGTCAAACTGTCGTTGTTACCAAGGATGGGTGGGTGGAAAGTGAATGAGGTGACCAGGGAGGGGATATGGGCAATGGGAATTACGTTACATAATGATGTGATATGCTCGTTTATTTATATAGCGCCTGTACACAATGGGGGTCACTACGACCCTGGCGGTAGGGGGTTAACGGGGCCGGTAGAGGCCCCGTTAACCCCCTACCGCCGCATTAGGAGGTTAGCTCGCGGGACCTGCTAAGGACGGCTGGTGAAACCAGGAGTCCTTAGCAGGTCCCGCGAGCAGACCAAACAACGGGCCTGTCATTAACGGGCCCGTTGTTGGCATCCTCCCCATTCCCAT
The DNA here is from genome assembly GCF_040938575.1 of Ambystoma mexicanum. NCBI lineage: Eukaryota > Metazoa > Chordata > Amphibia > Caudata > Ambystomatidae > Ambystoma > Ambystoma mexicanum. The sequence goes on along the minus strand of NC_090932.1, from coordinate 1,401,465,563 downwards.
TGAGCCCTATGGGGGCTCGAATGGGAATGGGGATGTACAGGGTCTGTGTTCCTGGAATGGGGAAATACCAGGCCCTCCAAGGTCGGAATGGCCCGGCATTTCCCCATTCCAGGAACCCAGACCCAGTACCCGGAATGGGGGTAGCCATGCCACAAATAGCGGCATGGCTAACTCCAGGGTCGTAATGACCCCAATGCATTTCAAAGCACTTCAATGCCTGCATTACCCAGCAACCCAATCTTCATCAACTTCCTCACTTATTGAGTATATACCAAAGAATGCAATGGCTGGTGATAAATAACCCTACATCGGTACAAATGCAAAACCACATTTATTTCTGTACACCTCAAGAACTCAAGTTCACTGTACTTAATACTTATTCTGCCACCAAGGCAGCACCATGTACTACAACATTATAGTGCCCCCGCTGAAAACAAACCTCTTTCGATCCCTCTATGTTAGCCAATTTCAGCCCTATTTCTCTTCTTCCTTTTTTGGCTAGACTCTTTCAATCCCTGGTGGTGTCTAGCCTTAGTTCATTTCTGGAAAGCTCTTCCTTCATTGATGCTTCTCAGTCCGCTTTCGTCCTGGGCACGGGACTGAGGGAGTGCTTGTCGTTGCAGTGGATGATCTTATGCACCTCCAGGACCAGGGCAGCATGGGCACTCTCATTTTACTTTGATACTGTCAACCACTCAGTCCTGTTCGAGTGCCGTGCGCAAGCAGGCATCGCTGGCACCGTCTTGACCTGGTTCGGTTCATTCCTGTCGGACTGAACTCAGTCACTCTCTCTCCCCCCTTTTCTGTCTGTCCCTGCTCCTCTCACTTGTGGTGTACCCCAAGGGTCTGCCATCTCACCCATTTCGTTCAACATCTACATTCAGCCTCTGGCTAAATGCATCTCCTCCCATGACTTCCTTTGTTACTTCTACACCGATGACACCCACATCATTGTGCATCTGGATCTTTCTTCAGAGGAGACTGCCTCTCATTTTAGGAGCTGTCTTGCAGCCGTGGGGGACTGGATGAGTACTAATTGGCTCATGCTGAATGGCAGCAAAACTGAGGTGTTGGTGGTAGGCCCCCGTCTGCTACTGCTCTCTGTTCTATCCCCCTTCTCTTGGACCTTTCCCTGCTCCGGTTGCAATGGTAAAAGAGATTGCTGACAAGATCTCTACCACGTTCTCTGCCGATAAGCAGATTGGTGCGGTTTGCCAACAGGGTCATTTTCAGCTGAAAATTCTGAGAAAGGTTCTCCCTTATATACCCATGCAGTTTAGGGCTCAGGTACTGGCTTCCTTGGTGTTGTCCACCCTGGACAACTCCTTATATCTGGGACAACCTGCTTACCTTGTTCGGTGTCTTAGGGTCCCCCAGAACTCTGTAGCCAAGGCGGCCACCTTTGCACCTTGTTTTTCTCATGTCACTCCCATCCTCGCTGTTTGCACTGGCTCCTGGTTGACAAGCGTATTTCTTTAAAGTCCACCGTCTTGTCCATCGGGCCTACTATGGCAAGGGAGCAGGGTATCTGCAACAGAAATGTGTTCATTATGCCCCTACCCGAGCGCTGCAATCGACTTACCTGTGCTTAGTTGTTGTACCTCGGGCACAGTATATCTGGATTGACGGCCAGGCATTCTCTATCGTGGCCGCCAGAATGTGAAACTTTTTTCCCCCCTTTCTTCTTGTTATTGAGGACCATCTCTGCTTTAGGAGAGCCTTGAAAACGCATCTGTTTTGATCCCTTGCTGTTCTATTTACCTCTCGGTGCTTCTCCAGCACCTAGAGCCCCCCGGGCGAACATCGCACTTTATAAGTCACAAATCAACCAACCAATCAATGTACCTCGTTGGGGTTGCCAAAGTCGCAACTTGACAGATGTCCTGTAATGGGACATCCATGGCCTCTGTCCAAGAGGCTGCAAAACCTTGTGTTGACCTGGCTCGTAAAATGGGAGGAAGGGAAAGCCCTGCTCTAACAATCACCAGCTGAATCCATCTGCTAAGTGAAGATATAGCCGGCGTGACTATGTTTTATTTTTCCTGGATGTTACAAAAAGATGTTTACATGCCCTGACTAGGTGCTTTCTAGATACATTAGAACCACTTTCTTTACATCCAGAAAAGCCAATCTTTATTCCATCTCCAGAAGGATAACTTCCTGGACCAAGTTGAATGTGGCACAGATTTTAGGTAGGCAACTGGGGCATGGCTTCAAGCCAAAGAATCTGATAGCTTCCTGAAGTAAGGATCCCTATAACATAAAGGCCCTAGGTCCCCTAGTCTCCTGATGGAAGCCTTTGCTGCCAAAAAAGAGTTTTGCATGTCAAGGTCTCCAAATAGGCTGATTCTAAGGGCTTGTAAGTGGCCTGTAGCAAGGCATTCAATACAAGGGGTAAATACCAGGGAAGGGGCAATTCCCACCTTAGTGAATTATAAGAATAAGCACCTTTAACAATGTAGGAACTACCTGGTGCAGTACTCCTAAACCACCCCAAGATTGCCCAAAGGCCTTGAAGGCTGCCCCTTGCGCCCTTAGTGTAGCCACCACACACCCTTTATAAAAACCTTCCAACTGAACATCCAGGATATTAGGCAGATCACAATACAATGGATGGGTAGACCAGACCCCACAACACTCACGGAAAAAAGCCCAATGATGTGAATAATCCCTATTAGTGTTTGGCTGCCACACACCCTGGAATGACATAGATGTCTGTGATAATCGGCCTATCCCTTGAAGGCCTTTCTGCTCAATCTCCAGGAGAAAGCCTCAGGGAGGATAAGCTCTGCTCTGGCAGCTGTACTGGGGAGGGAACTTAGGAAGCAGAATCTCCTGATGACTGCAAGCAACCAAAGGAGAGATAACCAACTCCTCCTGTGCCAAAATGGGACCACTAGGATGACCTCTGCTTGGTCTTGTGCAACAATTCAGAGAAAACTCGGTATCAGACAAAACGGTGGCAATGCATGAAGGAGACCATTTAGGTAGTGAATTAGAAGGGAGTCCCATCCCCAAGCCGGAGGTTCTTGGAAACTGTGAAAAATACAATGGAACCACTTCCTTGCCCCTTGTTGCAAACAAATCTAACTGTGGCACTCCAAATCTAACATGGATTAACAAGAAAGACTCTGGATTGTACTAACTCCATGGAAGAGAAAAACATCATACTCAGACCATCTGCAAACATGATCAGGACTACCCTGTTAGAGACAGAAGGTTCTGTTCTGCCCTTTTAATATGTTTTCTGTCAGGAGATCCTCTTGTTCTCACCTGGTTGTTCAGGTATGCTTTTGCCACTGTGTTGTTAGTGCGCATCCTGACTGATTGGTACAGCAGAAGTGGGGAGACTCTAAGGTGGGCCTGATACACTTTGGCTAGCTCTCTCCAATTCAAGGATCTGGTTCCCTCTGAGCTTGCAAAACAAAAGAGGTGATGCTGGAAGGTTTAGAATACATCTTAACCTCTGGGATGCTCTGGACAACCCTCTAGACCATTGTTCTTCGCCTGCCAAGCCATTACAAAAGGGGAAAAAACCATATGCAAATCAGCCTTGGTCCCACCCCTCTAAGGGGCAGTTCAGCCCAAACTGCTTGGTCACAACCCTTCTGCATGAGACCACAAACATCCCCAGACATGTTTTGGCCTCATTGGACGTCACCCTGACCATCTTCCCGGAGCCTATTGTTTCACCCCAGTAGAGCTGGCTGGCATCTGTTGGCTGAAGGACTGGGTCCATTAGGTCCAGAGGAATAGCTTTGCTGAAAGTTTCATGCTTTAGCCTCCACTTAAGGTGATCTGCGACTGTGTCTGTGTACATCAGGGGGATCATTACTTTTGACCAGGGACCAAAAGCTCCAGAAGTGAGTCACCACAGTCATCAAGTGATAGCAGGCTCAAGGTACCAGAAAAATGCTTGCTGGTCGGAGCCCATGACCTTTCGGCCATTCCTTGGCTATAGAATGTGGCTTGCCCAACAGCTTGTAGCAATGCCCCACGAGTTTGTCCATTTTGGCACTGAGAAGAAACATCATCTGTGCGTCTAGCCGGACTGAGGCTCTAATGAAGTTCAACCTTTGACTTGGGTTTAGTGAGACTTCTTGTGATTCACAAGAAACCTCAGCTGAGCCAACACCTCATGCAGAACCGTTGGTTATGTGCTTTCAGCCCTTCCATCATTCTGTTGACAATTAACCAATCGTCCAGATAGGTATGGATCTGAATCACTTCCTAATGGGCCATCAAGGAAGCTACCAATTTGGTTAATATTCTGGGGGAGGACTTCATACCTTATGGAAGAACTTTGTACTGGTAGCGCTGTCCCAGAATGCTGAACAGGAGAAAACGTTGGTGCTCTTTCTTGACTGGGACATTGTGATAGACATCATGTAAGGTCCAGTGCTGTCAGACAAAGCCTTAATGACGCATCAGTAGAATCTTCTGGAGTGTCTGCAGGGCAAAGTGGAAATAGGCAGTACACACATTCAGGGCCTTTGAATTCAATTTGATACAAAATCCTCCAATGTCTTGGGCACTTGGAATCCGTGAGAGAGTAGAAGTTCTGAAACTCTTTGGTCTTTGGGACCAGTGCTTTCACATCTTTTCTCAGTAGGTCCTTTTCCTCCGCGTTTGAGTTATCACAGCCTGGGTCTGAAATGGGGTCACTGAAAGTTCCAGTGTTTAACCCTCTGAAACAAAAGACGCTATCCATGGATCATTTATGAACATCTCCCAGGCTTTCCAAAGACTTTGTTCTGCGATGCCTTCCTCTGCAGTGGCTGAGAATACATGCAGTCTTGCTCCAAGTTGACCACTTAGTTCAGCCAGTGAGTCTCTGACACCATGGAATATCATTCTACTTGTGGCAGAAGGTTCACGAAGAACTAGCATGCTTTTGAAGACATGGGGTAGTTGAAATTGTGTCCGTCCTGACCCTGTAGGTGTTACCGATTGTCAATCATGCAAAGCAAAATAACCAGGGCAAATGAACAGCTGTGTTGTCATGAGGCTTCCAAATAAGACCATGACAACCCAAACAATCGATGACTATAGATGACCTAATCACAAAATTCTTGGCGTGTGACAGTTTTAATATGTACAAAAGGGGCATCTTTCAGCAGTTTACATGTTCCAAAACACAAATCGGGGAGCACTTGCTGCCCTTTGCATAATGCCAGTGATGATATCATAGGGTGCTCAATAACAGAGAAGGAGCACCTCCATAGGTTCTGGGTGTTGCTTTAGTGCAATAAAAACTCTAGCCTCACAGTCCACAAAAAAGTGTTAACTGTTGAAGACAATTCTTGAATTCTTCAGATACATTTTCGACGAAGAGTGTATCAAGCCTGACCTCAAAATGTCAGACTGATGAAGACAGCACCATTGCCCAATTTGGGTCCAGAACTATGCAATTTCCTTGTGTTAAAGAAACTAAGATCGTGCATCAATTTAGGGTAGTGACACATCAGAGACAACTTTATTTGTATTGCAAGACAAAAAAACAGATGCATCATCACCTAATGGGAACAGACTTCCACAACCTCACTCGCCCTCCAGACATCCTACCTTTATAGAGCACTAGTCAGGTGATTCATTAGAAAATAAGGCCGACAATATTTCAGAAACAATACTCTAGGGCGCCACCCACGCTACACGCATACATTACAAACCCTCATGAGATGAGTCCATCATTGATACAAATACCCAAATGTTTTGTCATGTGATGAGTTCCCTCTGTGTGCTTCCCACAGAGGGACTTTGACCACTCCTCCCATTGAGAAAAATCCACATACTCCTTTAATACGCAGGACAAAACCAGTTGCATCAGTCACATGGCACCACATAACCTTGGCATGAAAAATTGCCAGGCAGCAGTTTTGCAAATATGACTGGGCGCATGTCCAAGAGTGAGTTTGGGACAGCAACAAGCATTGGCAAGAGTTAGAGTCATTAATATGTAATACGAATGAAGTCTGCTGTAAAAAGAAAGCTTTCCAGGCCATGTAGAGAAAAGACATCACAAACATATCAACAAGCATCTGTCAATAAAAATATCATTGCCTCAACACTTGGCATGGCAAGCTCATTCCATGCACACACACGCATCATGGGAATTGAGGGAGTAGCAATAGTCTGCATACAAACACCAAAGATGCACCACTCAGTGACATGAACAAAATGATAGAGTACCTTGTTGATGACAGCCCTGGTGGCCCAAAACAGAAATGGGAACCAACACATGGTAGCATACTTGAGCAGAGCCCTAACACCTACTGAACAGTGCTAGTAACAGATAGAAAGACCTCACACAACCAAATGAAAAGTAGGATATGAAGTGCTCAAGGGCCAGGCCATCCAGTCAACGCAAACACAGTACATTTTAAATGACTAGGAGGTAGACCATGTTAGGCAAGAAGAACGGAGGAACCTTTGAATGGAGACAGCCTGAGATTTGATGATGCAAAATGGAAGGTTGAATGACTCCTACAGCTTTGCTCCCACCAGCAACAGCACCACCAGCCGGAAAATGGTCCTGCCGTGGAATTAATACCAATGGAAAGATATAGTGCTGAACAAGCTATCACTAATAATGAACGAATGTACGACCAACACAGACACTGGGCTTCATTACACGGTATGCGGTAACCATGGCGCTACTAGCGCCATGGTTGCCGCTGGTATTTTACCGTGTCCGCCTTGGTGGATGGCGGAATTACCGCCCTACTCCAAGGTGAGCGGGAGCGGTGATTCACCATTCACCAAGGCACTTCCCCATTCCCATTTTTGCCCCCACAGGGCTCAATGGGAATGGGGAAGGAGCTAATTACGGTACCGCAAATTGCGATACTGTAATTAGCACCAAGGTCCCTTTGCGGGCCCGTTCCTTAACGGCTGGTAAAACCAGCCGTTGAGGTTGGGTCCCGCAAAGGGACCTCGTAGTAAGGTGGTAAGAGTTTACCAGTACCGGTGCCCTTACCGGTACCGGTAAACCCTTACCGCATTCCGTGTAATGAGGCCCACTGTCACATGCTGGCACAACGGATGGAATATTTAATGTTATGTTCTGTTAAAGGTTCTTCTACAGCACACTGTCACCACTTGTGTGGTCCTTTGGCGCACTGGCAGATCTGCAAGGCAAGAGGGTAAGGTGGGGTGTAAGTTAGTGGGACTGAGCGGGAGAAAGAACAAGGGAACTGTGATGTGCTATTGGCAGCTTCAGTTCGGTTTACACCGTTCCCTGAGCATAGGTGTGTTTTTCGGTTGTTAGTCGTCATGTGCTGAGAGCAAGGCTTTGTGTGATTTGTTTTGCTTTTGCAGTGTGGTAAGGATTGTGCAGTTTGTTGTGCTGTAGAGATGTGGTTGTGTTTAGTTCAGAGTTTGAGAGGTGTATGCAGAAGGGTAAGACTTTTAGTAGGCTTGGTTAGTGGTGATACTCTATCTGACCTCCACTGTTTTGATTGACTGTGGCCTGTGTCCCTTCCCCAGTCATATTTTCTAGTGTGATACACTTACCACACCTATGTTGGGTCCTCAATGAGCTATTAATTAGTGGTACCTTTCCACTGCCAGCGTTCAGACCAATTGCTGCCCATATCACTTCCCTCTTAGCGCTCCCTGCTGCGCAGCAACCACCACCCCCATGGGTTCCTCAGGCGGGACACATCTCTCTCCAGTTCGGGACATGTCTCTCCCCCTTTTTTTTTATCTAGGGCCCTCTATCTGAGGTTCCATTAAGTCAAACCCATTTCTTTTTACTTTATGTTTAATGATTTATGCTGCGCAATCCATGGACCCAAAGGCTTAAGGGCGCCAATACAATAACAAAGCCAAAACACAGGTGCAAACAACACAAAATGTATCACATAGATCTAGATAACTAGGGAGAGTTTATTAGCAAGCCAAGTTTTCAGTTTCTTTTTAGTAACTTCGGTTGATTTAATACCCCTTAATTCAGGGGATAATCCGTTCAAGGCTCTGGGAACTGCATGCAGGAAAGCACCTTGCAAGCCTTGACGGTATTAAATTCAGGTGTTTTCGAGCTGATCAGTGTTATTGGACCTGAGACACCTAGAGTGTCTCTTTTCTTCAATCAGGACCTGAAGATAAGCCGGCATCTTGCCCAACCGACATCTGTGCAATATTAACATGAGGCGGTAAATCAGTCTAGATTCAAAAGGCAGCCAGTGGATCTCTGCGAGCGGTGCCTGTTACCAATCTGCCTGCGCTATTTTGGATAACCTGTAAGTGCTTGCAATCCACTTGTTAATGCCTGACAGAAGACTGCAACAGTAGTCTATTTTTGTGTCCACCATCGCCCTCATGATAGTCTCAGCATTCTGTTGGTTAATGAAGGGTCGCAAATGAGTCAAAAGTTTTATATAAAAGGCAGATGATGACACAAGGAAATTGACATGGGCCTTCATGCTGAGATGTTGATCCAGCACGACACCCAGTGTTTTAAACTTTTTTATGTGACCGTCTTAATGTCCTCTAGGCTGAAGTTCTCGTACTCTGGACCACATTTTATTTATCATGTTCTGGGTGCCCACGACCATAAGCTCGGTTTTATCCTTGTTTAAGGCAAGGTTATTCTGTACCTTCACATTTTCAATGATATTAAATACTTTATTAAGATATAGTTCATCCTTATCATGATTACCAGACAGTGGGATGAGGCACTGTGTATTGTCAGCGTTGTTGGTAAATTCTATACCATTTTGCTCAAGGTGCTTGAAAAAGGAACAGTAAAGATGCTATAAACGCAAGGCGAAAGGCATGCTCCTTGTGGTACGCTAAATTCTAATATCGTGGGAAGGGACTACGCCTTCCCACAGTAAACTCTACACTCCTGATTGCTTAAGCAAGTGGAGAGCCACTTAGCTGCCTCGTCAGAAAAATTGTCCCCATCCCCCAACCTGGGGATCAAGATAGAATGATCCACCAGATCGAAGGCTACCAATAAGTCTAATAGCATAAGAGGGGATGGCAAGCCCTTATCCATGCAATCTACTAATCTTGACTTGAGTTCTAAGAGGGCAGACTCAGTTCCAAAGCCCTGCCTGAACCCTGATTGAAATGAGTGAAGAACAGGGTGAGCATTAAGATGGACAAAAATCTGAGCATATGCCATCCGGTCCAGGATGTTCAATAAGAATTGAGTACTGGTGATTGGTCTGTAGCTCAATGTATTATCATCAGGCAAGCCAGTTTATTTGAGAATGGGTGTAATCCACGCCTTTTTAAGATCCATTGGCACCAAATTCTCAGAAGAAGACACGTTAATAAAATTGACAGATGGCGTCTAGTAGAGTGGCAGAGCAGGATTTGATCATCTGATTGAAATGAGTGAAGAACAGGGTGAGCATTAAGATGGACAGTAATCTGAGCATAGGCCATCCGGTCCAGGATGTTCAATAAGAATGGAGTACTGGTGATTGGTCTGTAGCTCAATGTATTTTCTTGAGAATGGGTGTAATCCCCGCCTTTTTAAGATACATTGGCACCAAATTCTCAGAAGAAGACACGTCAATAAAATTGACAGATGGCGTCTAGTAGAGTGGCAGAGCAGGATTTGATCATCAATGCAAGGCAAGGATCTCCTAAATGGTGGTCTTAAGCTGCTTTATAATAGTGGCCAATTTGTCTACAGTTATCACTGTGAAACTAAACACGGGAACCTGGGAATTAATGACCGGAAAAGAATGGTCAGTTACTCCAGATATTTTGATTTGAGACTCTCTTTTCCTGACAATATCCAATCTGATTTTGTCTAATTTACCCTGCATGGCTTCATGGATGGAAGTACATCAAGCAGAGTCCTTAGTAACTGAGGTAATGTCCTGCCTATAAGGGGTTGCTTGTTCTTTAAGGATTTTGAAAAGTTCCTTGACTTCTGATTGCGCATTTATAATTCTAAAAGTAAAACTGTTTTTTTGCATTGATAATTGCAAGTTTATAATCTTTAGCAGCAATTTTATAAGTGGCTAAAGAGGAAGGAGACAAATTCTTTTTCCAAGCATAAAAGCACGTGAGGATATAGGTTTTGAGTTTCCTAAGCTCATCCGAGAACCAGGTGTTTCTGGGACAAACAGCTCTTTTCAGATTCGTTTTAAGAGGGGCTATGGAATTTGTGATAGTGTCAAAGGAAGAGGTCATGGCTTTAGACAGCTCATCAGCTGACACTAAGCTATTGATCTTCCCAATGGTAGAACTCAGAAGTGGTTCCATATGATCCCAGGTTAGATTCCTCATGTTTCTGCAAATCATCACTTGTTTATGCAAGCCCTTCATTTTAATGGGATGTTCTGTCTGTAACGTGAAGTGTACAAAGAAGTGGTCCAACCACGGACATGGTGTACAGAAGGATCTTTGTTAGCATGTTTCTCTATCCTGTTTTTGGTATGACCCTCTATGGGGATGGGTACTCCTAGGCTTCCTTCCCATTCTGATGCCTCTCTACATCCGTGCACTTCACTCCTGTCCAGCCTACTCCCCAGTCCTTTTCAGTTGTGTGTTCATTTCATGGGGCCTCAGTGTTGTACTTTCATTTTCGTCCCATTATGAGTTAAAGAGACAGGTTTTTAGAAGTATTGAGAATTTTAGATGGTCTTTCAAGGTTAATATTTCTCTGGGGTGAGAGTTCCAAAGTTGTACTGCTAGGCAAGGGAAAGCTGATCAGCCAAGTTTTTTCCATGTGCATGGTTTAGGTTCTAGGCAGATGTTGTCGCTGGATCGGAGCGTTCTAGTTGGCTGGTAGATGGTGATTTTCTTTTGCATGAATTCCGCTCCTAGGCGGTGGATTGTTCTGTGTGTTATGCACATCATTTTGAAGGTGATTTGTTTTTTGACTGGTAGCCAATGTAGCATTTTTAGCGCTGGGGTGATGTGGTACCCTCATGAGAGTTTGAGGAGAAGTCTGGCTTCTGCGTTCTCTATACATTGCAGTTTCATCAGTAAATAATCCAGCATTCCAAGGTATAAGCTGTTGGCGTAGTGTATCCTGGTCATGATGAGGGAGATGATGGCCAGTGTTTTGTCTGTAAAAAAGCAGAATGGTAGAATATTTTCGATCGTATGTAGATGGAGGAAGTATTTATTGATAATCGCGTTTACCTGTGGTCTAGGGCTAGCTCATTGTCCATTAGGATTCCCAGGTTTTTTACAATTTTGGATGATGTGGGTGCTGTTCCCAGTTCAGTGGGCCATGGGATGTACTGGTTGCTTGCTTCCTTGGTTGTTCAATGTAATCATGATTTCTTCCTTGCCAAGGTTGATTTTGAGGTTGTTAGTGTTCATCCATTGTGAGAATTCTTTGAGATAGTCTATTAGCATTGTGTTCTCCCCTTGTTCATCAACGATTTTGTAGATGATTTGGGTGTCATCTCTGTAGTTGTAGCAGGTGAAGCCGTATCTTTTGATGAGGCTTATTATTGGCGTCATATAGATGTTGAAGAGGAGTGAGGATAGTGAGGATGCTTGTAGTACTCCACAAGTTGTGTTCCGCGATGCAGATTTGAATGGTTTTATCCATACTGTTTCTATTCTTTCAGATGACAAGATTTAATCCAGAACAGTGCTGTGTCAGTGATCCCTATTTCTTCCAGTCTCTTGTTGAGTATGTTATTGCTCACTATGTTGAATGCTGCAGAGAGGTTGAGTAGTAACAGTGCTGAGTTAGTGTTGGAGTCTGCGTTGGCCTTGAGGCCATCCCATATAGAGAGTAGTGCGTCTCCGTCCCTCTCATGGGTCCGAAGCCAATTTATGCCTTGTCTAGTAGTTGGTGATTTTCCACATGTTCCAGTGTTTGTTCGTAGACATAGGTTTCTAGTAGTTTTGCTGGATAGGGAATGTTTGAGATCAGTTTGTAGTTTGAGAGTTCTTCCACATCGCCCGTTGTGTCCTTGAGTAGTGGATTTATGTACGCAGATTTGAATGCTCACAGTACTTTCCCCATTGAGGGTGAGAGGTTGAAAAGCTTTAAGCAGAATTCCGATGGTCTACCCTGTTTAAGTACTGATTTATAGATGTCTGGTGGGTATGGGTCCATTGGGGAGCCTGCCTTGTTGCTTTTTATTTACCAGGTTGAGGAGTTTTTCTCTTGACATTTTGGTGAAGCTGTTCAGCCTGTTCTGTGGTCCCGGCATAGGTAGGGGATAGAGCACGGTCTGGTTGATTGGTCTACTTTGTATGATCCGGTGTATGTCAGTGATTTTTTACTTTTTACAAGGTACGGGTGTGTTGTTGCATCCAGGGAGAGTTCTCATCTTTTTTACGATGTTCAATAGTTCTTTCTGAGTGTTGGTGGCTTTTGTGATCTTGTCATCGTAGCATTTTCTTTTGGCTTTAAGAGTTTCCTTTTCCTATGCTTGGTTTTGTTTTTGATAAATTATTCTTTTGGCTTGATCGTAATTTGTCCTCTATTCTTGTTCTAGTTTCCGGTCAGTTTTTTTAATTGAATTGAGGTGGGGTGTAAACCATCTTGCCACTGATTTCTTATGTGATGGCATGAGGGTTTGTTCCAGGGAGATGCTGTCAGTTGTTTCTGCTATCCACTTCTGGATTAGGTCTGTTTTTCCGTCTATGTCAATTGTGCCCAAAGTTGTGATTGATAGTTTTAAGGATTCTAGTTGTTCTTCTAAGTTGCTTGTTTTGATGTTATTCCAGTTTCCTGTCCAGGTCGAGGGGAGCTTTGGGCCTATTTGGATGCTTTAAATGGTAGTTGGATCACAAATGGTACAATCAGGTGGTCACTCCATAGTATTTGTAGTGTTGGCACAGTTGAGATCAGTTCGTTCTTGGTGAAGATTGTGACAAGAGTGTGTCCTGCCGTGTGTGTTGCTCCTTTCACCATCTGGCATAGTCTCGTTGTCTCAAGCTGCTTAGTTGGTGATTTCTGTGAGTTTGCATTCTCTTCTTTGAAATCCTCAAGCATGATCAGGTGATCATGTTTGATGGCCAGGTTTGTGACAGATTCTATGAATGTGTCTATGTAAGTAGCGTCGCAGGTCAGTGATCTATAGATGAGTATGAATGTGAGGTTCGTTTGAGCATCTGATGTCAGGTGAAGGATGGAGGATTTACAAGTTGGGATGTTTAGCGGGGCAGCAGTTTTTATTTTCAGGTGTTCTTTGTAGGCTACTGCAGGTCCTCCTCCCATTTTTCCTTTTCTGTTTAAGTGTGTGAATTTGAAGTTGTCGGGTAGACAGCTGCGTAGTGTGACTTTGTAGTTGTCATCTAACCAGGTTTCTGTGATAAATAGGATGACAATTCCACAGTTGTTGAGAAGATTGTAGATCTTTGTAGCGTGTTTGGACATTGAACTTGCGTTGGTTAGATTGCAGTGTATTTATTTCTTTATAGTGTCCTGTTTCCTTCTTGCTTTCGTCTTTGTGTGGTCTTGTTGGCGAATGTCCTCATATTCTCAGGATGTAGGATGTGTTCTGTTGGGTCTGTTTCACCAGTGAGTAGATCGGCTAGGTTTCGCATCGGGTCCATCACTACTTCTGGCTCCTCTTCTGTGTCTCGTTGCTGTTGCTGTAGGTCTCCTTGAGTTTTGGTGATGTATGGAGTGAAGGTGTCATTTCCCATATTTCTCCTTCCGCATGTTTCTGCCCTTTTCTCTTGCGGTAATGGTTTCCTGCTGGTGTGTCTAGCATTTGCAGTGGTTATATGTTGCTCTGTTGAGTTGTCCATTGCGAGGTATGGTGTTAGGTATAAAGACTTTTGTCTTGTTTTGGAGTTTTTTCTATTTTCTGTCATGCTTACGGGTGTGTGTTCTGTTGCTGTGTTGGTATTTGGTTGTGTGTTAGCCTGGTGTGGTTCCATTTCGTTTATCCGTTCTCCTAGTTTTCTCTTGCAATATCCTGTTCTGTAGCATGGCATACTCAGTTTGCTTTAACTCAAACAAATATGAAGATACTCTTGTAATGGGGAAGCACTGTTCATGCAGGGCAAAACACTCTGTACTTTATGTTTTTGAAGAGATGCTGTGCAGCAATCTGTTAAGGCCCCGTACTGCTCCTCCAAGAGCAACAGTGGTGTTGACATGCATGCATCCACACCGACACAAGCTGTGAAGTGTGCACACCACTAATTGGAAATAAAGATCCTTCTCCCTGCGCTTAAGTGAGAGAATCCTAAAAAAAACAACCACAAATGCAGAGCAGGAGTCTTTCTCTGCAGTTTATTCCCTGAGATTTCTGCCTGGGGTGCCCCACCTCCTACAGACAACACATTCAATTGAGAAAAAAATAACACTTGTGCTTAGAAGAAGGAGGGGTCTGGTATGTAGCTGGTCAAAGATGGGCCAAATACAAGATTGCTGAATTCCGGTGTCGAAGAATGCCAGAGATCAATTAACACATAAGTAGCATGCCATACAAAACATGCCACAATGCCAGCCTTCCTTTGAAAACAAGAAGGTACACAATGAGAGGTCAGAATCATAAAAATGGCAGGGCATGAAGTACTAGAAAGCTCCCTCAAAGAGCAGATTTATAATCTGAGGAAATGAAATCCAAGCACGCTGAACTCTGTGATATGGTTAGATACATGGCAAGGAACAAGGCAAGATGCATGCTGCCAACAAGTAAATAAAAGGGGTGCCACACACCCTCCAATTAGTAAGGATGTGGAGATAGCACACTGTGCAATGCTTATTCAATGGAAAACTAATTCAGAGGATGAAGTGCCTGCTCAAATGATCTGTGCGCTACCTATAATTACAGATTTACTTCTTGTGGTAGGCTGACTCCGCCTTTCACCATAGAGAGGTCAACAATATGGGTAATAATGCCCACCTCACCCCCACTCCAGAAAGCAATGTTAGCATATCAGAAGAAAACAATCCACTGTAAATGAAAGAATGAAAGAATGCCTGGATTTTACTGGTTACCTTCATTGGTCCTAGTCCTACTCTTCCTTGTCACAATTATTAACTTTGAAGTAATAACACTTCACCTACTGAAATCCGTGCTACTTTTTCTTTAACAAAACCTTTTTACTCATAGAGTAAAATAGAACTATTCCTGTCTCATCTTTTCTCAGAGATGCCTCTTAACTGTTAAAAGAGGCTTAAGCCATGGATGCAAGAACAGGGAGGCATAGAAGAATATAGCACATTGACACACAAGAGAAGGACTAGGAGTATTGAAGAGTGTTGATAACTATGCAAGCCATTACCAACACGTCCCTCTTACTTGTACCAGTCCTTAACATTGAGGCATACCAAGGCAAGTGACTTTGGCCCAAGAAGAATCAGCGGCAAAGTGTGTGCTGTCACACATGCACATTTTATTAGCACATGTCTATCCAAATAACTTAGCGTCAAGCCACTTGTAATACCATCATACGAAATTCACTTGTAGACGGTCCATCCATATACTTTATATTGCGTTATTCAATATTTATACTGCGCCCACACCACCGTAGTGGTTTTATGACACCTGGCCGTGTCTGAGAAGTAACATATTGTGACCCCGCCAGGAATTCGCCAGACCTTGCTCTGTAAGTATGACACAAGGGAGAGGGTAGTAGAGATGATAGAAAAGGGGGATCAGCCAATAGATTAACAATTCAGTAGAGGAAAAGTACAATAGATGAGAAGTAGGGTTTGTGGTTCTGGTATCAGGGATGCGTGTTTCTGAACAGTGATTAGTTATTGGCAAACGAGAGAGAACATTTCAAGAATGTGCCGCTTGGTTTAATAGCAAGGCTTAGCTGTGGTGGCAGTATCAGACCAGACAAAACATGGTGCTAGAAATACATATACATGAAAATGTTGAATAAATGAACAACAAGAGCCCTAGTTAGCTTTTATACAAACATCCAACAATGACATCATTCCTGCTTCTGTCTAGAAGATGTTCCTACCTTGTAGGGCTTCAACCCCTTCTGGACCAAATGCTGCTGAAGTGTATGCCATATTTGAATCCGGGAAAGGGCCACTTGCCAATCAGGTGGCTGGAGCAGCAGGCAAGAATTAACATTGTCTGCCCGTTGTTCCAGCTACCCAAGGCCCTTCCCGGGTGGCGCCATTTTATTTATGTGAGAAGATAAGAGGGAGCATCTCCTTGTTGCCTCACCACCACCCAATCCCCCGAAACCAAACAAAACCTCCTCCCCCCCCAGGCCCTCCTCCCTCCACACCTACCTGCGGGCCAGAGCTTTGAGCTTTGAGCTCCGATCCACTGCATCTCCTGCTCTGGCCACCACCATAGAAATGGAAAAGGTACTTAGTCCCTCATCCCTATAATCATTCGCACCCTGGATTCACCTACCCTGGCTCAGGATAGTGGGCCGCTACCAGCCATGTCCACGCCCCTGCAGGGGCGTGAAAGCAAATAGCAAAGTGAATGTATCTACTAAGGATCACTGGGGAAGCCTATCCACATTTCTCTGCTAACCCAAAATTCATGAACAAGCTGCCAGAGGATCTCAAGCTGCATTTCCCATCCAGCTAAATCAGGATTCTAGAAAATACAAACAATTCTCCTCCTTCCATTATGGAAAAGGAACAAGCAAATGTAGAATCACATGAAACTGGTGAACAATTCAAAATACTTGTGGATTAAATACCATAAAGCAGATTTAATGCATTGACTTATTATAGCGATAAGCATCTCTGCACAGTAAAGGCCCCAACTCCCTCCAAGTCCTTGCTGACTAGATAGCAGCCAAAAGTACTTTCTTTAAAGGCAAACATTTCAGGTCGACTGTGTCAAGAGGCTCAGAAGGAGGATTCTGCAGAAATTCCAAAATCAATGGTAAATTCCAGTTTGTACCGAACATTTTCTAAGTGTTTCTGTAAACAGACAGCTCGGAAGGAACAAATCCCTTGATTCTGGCCGCTGGGTCCTTAAAGACGATGTGGGTAGTCCCATAGTAAAATCCTACAGGAAGCGCAATGCCTAGGATAAGACAAAGCGAAAAGCCCGCTCCTCCTTCATTCACACCAATTGCTGCAAACTTCTGAGCTTTTTTTGAGCGACTTAAGAATTGACAGGGCTCTCCCATTTGTGAATGGATGTCACTACCACAACTGAGATCCCCTACCTCCAGTTATCCTCCTTCACAATCCTGAAGCCTCCCAATTCCAGCTGTACACCTGAAGAATCGCCTGGTACTGTAATCCCTCTGAACTAAAAAGGATTAAGGGCATATCTATGGAGGGATACTGCTGGCTGTGCTTCTTGTAGAAACCAGCCCACCCTGCACTATGTAGGGACTATATGAATTACCTCTGAAATGGAGGAAATACTCTGAGGAAGTCTCTGTGCTTTTCTAACTACAAGGTATCCACCAATCAAACACTCAGAAGTGGGGATCATGTGCAAACTTGGAGCAGCAAAGCATTCTTTGGTGAGGCAAAAAAGTTCACGGCTGGAGTTTACCATTGGTGGCAGATTATTCAGAACAACTGACCCTGATATGTCCTGCGAGGGAGGAAACCTCTTTCTGAGCTGGTCTGCCCACAAATTCTTTACGCCTGCAATGTGAGAGGATGTCAATGCACACAGATGGGCCTCTGGCCAATGTCTCAGCTGAAACAAAAAGGTGCTGGAAGCATGAAACTTGAAAAATTACAGGGCGGGGAAGAGGGGGGATGAGAGAGGGGATGTGGGCCCCTTGTCCCTGCCTGCCTCTTCTCTATCTTATACATACACTGCTGTTACTGCCTTCCTCAGGGATACATGAATCGGAGATAATTGTCAATCATAACAGAAAGCCTTTCTTCAGATGATAAATATCAAGGTTTCTTTCATATAGGGCTTAATCCTGGGAGAGATCAAATCAGCTTGGACCAGCAAACCTCATCAATTTCACAGTCATGACCAGCTGGCGGTTCCTCTCCTTGATCACATTGTCAGAGAACAAGTACAAGACTTGTCCTCCAACTTGCTCATCACTCAGAAAGACAATCAAACCGTAACCATACTGCTCCAACCTGTGGGCGACTCAGTAATTTATATTGACCCTCCTATACCTTTACTACAGAATTTGGAGGCAGGAAACATTCCCATATTTAACCAAAAGAAGAAGAGACAAGCTAACTCTAACGCTAACCCTCAAGAAAATAAATTAAGTGGAAAGAAATGTTCATAAAACGGTAGTGAAGAAGCTTAAGAAGAAAAAAGCAAAACTAAGAACCAGTGAAGCCAACAAATACCCTCAATCTACAAGATAAGTTCCTGGATGGTGAGCTCTACGATGCTAGTAATCCAACAACATCATAGATATCCAGTCTAGTGATGAACCTTTCAACCTCTTAACATGTCACAATATTCAAATGAAAACTTGTGACTTAATATGGTTGAGTTTGCCACTTAACAAATGGATAATCGACAAGATGATGGTAACAAGTGTGATGACTTCATTGAAACATTCCTTTTAATTACGCTAGAGGAAAGACGCACAAAACTATATACGCCATCATCTCGAGGAGTCCCTGTACAGACCTCATCATTAGCTGGCTTAGATTCAGCTAAGTGAAATATGACTGTACGTCATCAATATTCCTCATTACAGTTGATCCTTGAAATAGTGATAGCAGTAGAGGACAAAATATTCCTTAATCTATCCAACATCCTCGCTCAATCAGTCCTTAGCCTAAGATCTTTAACTTCAAGCGATATAGACTTAATAGAATTTCGAAATGATTACACTTGTGATTCAGTCTGTTTGCAAATGAGATTGCGTCTTGTTCTTGACACTTTAATATCAGCTGTACCAAGCCTGTTAAGCCTGAGTTATGATCTGAAAGAATTTCTGCATTATGACTTGGAGATGAAAACTCCAGTCAATAGCAGCCTGACTAGGCCAACTGTTTTGGATAGAGGAGCTACCTTTCCATTAGAGATCAGGTGCGATTCTACTGAATCTGAGAAAAGACGGGTGTTCATTAAACACTCTAGTGTGTCAAAAAGGGCTGCTTTTTCAGAAGATTGCACCTGGCTAGCTACAGCACTGCAACCAAGCACTTCCAGACAAAAACCCATTCCTCCCCATCATCTTTACAATAAAACTATCCATGTTTTGTCTTGGAACACACATGGGCCTGTTAATTTGTTTAGACAGAATTAATCAACCCATGACAATTGTTATTTTCTTCTATTACAAGAGATTTGACTAAAGGAAAACCATCTGCCAGATGCTTTTCCTATGAGGCTAAACCCTACACTTAGGGGCAGGAAAGGATGCCCCTTTGAAGGCCTTTTAGGTGGGGTCAGGAGTGGTATTGGTCTTTCTCTTGAATGTTGGTCGGATGATTCCCCCCATATACAAGCAGCCTAAATCATATGGAACAATGTGATTTATGGTACAAACCGTACACTTCTAATGAACATTTATTGGAATCCTTTGGCTATCTCTGGATGACAGCTTATAGATCATGTATCCTCACTATTACATCGATGGCCTTTGACTCATGGATCTAATAACATCTTAATTGCAAGGGACATCACCTACTTCTGTTGTGATTATGAGGTTTCCCCTCTCAAGCTCTGTGTTGTATCCTGCTTTCCTTCCCCTGTAGTGCGTATGTGTGAGTGGTGCTGTGACATCATGGAATGTCCTGCAGGTGCTGAAGCAGGAGCTGAGAATGTTATGCTTTGTCTAGGGTTCCACCCAGGACAGTTGGAGAGACATGCAGCCTGGTGGTGGAAGCCGGTGGGCTCTCCAGGAGATACTTAAGATCTTGCCCTCTATCTCTAATACCTGATATCTCATATGTAACCTGTGAGCGTGCAACATTAATAAAGAACCTGAGGACCCACCAGGCTTCCTAATAAAGCTCTTCATATCACTGCCCACGAGGATGGGACACAGTAGGACACTGGAAGGCCACAAAGTAATTGGTGTTGTGTAAAGGCGTGTGCCAGGAGGACACTGGAAGGCCACAAGGAGTTTGGTATTGTGCACAGGCATGTGTCAGGAGAACACTGTAGGGCTGCAATTGGGAGCAGGCGTGTGCCAGGAGGCCACTGTAAGGCTGCAAGGAGTTTTGTATTCTGTGCTGGCGTATGTCATGTCAGGAGGGAACCATAAGGCAGCAAAGGAAAAAGGTGTTCAGATGGTGAACCTGTGTTGAGGAGTTAGGTGTTATGGGTTTTCAGATGTGTAGTCCATGGTCGTATTCTATGGGCATGGAGACGTTCGCTGAGGTGCTCAAGCTGTGATTTTAGTGTTAGGGTCCAGACATATAATCAACAGATTCTTCCAATGGTAAGGGAAGTATTTGCTGGTACCCTGGAGGTAACAGGGTTTGGACGTACGGTATACGGTCATGGTCATTCTAGTGATGTAGTTTACCGAGCCCTGTCAGGCGTTGATTTTCATTTTTCTGTGGTTGATCAATTTCTCAACCCTTAGCATCCCTTTGTGGTTGAGTGCATTCTAGTTGGTCAGCTTGGTGACATGTTCCACCATCCCAGCTAAATTCCTAGTAGTATATGGTGCATTTAGTATGTGGGTTCTGAATTACCTGGCAAGCAGTTCTGAACTCGGCTTGTTGACCGTGAGGAGGATTCTGTCTGGATTGTCGCCACTAAGTTGTTTTGTATGAGATGGACTAGTAGTTGCCCGTGTCCCCTGTGTTTTCATGTTTGCAGTTTTTGCTCCTCTTCATGGGATGACGGCAAGGTCATGTTGGTGAGTTTCCTTTGGGAAGGACAGGAGGAAGGTTATGCCTGTTTTGTGGTCTCTCCCTGTTCACCATGTGCCTTTATCGTTGGTCTAAGGATAGAAGGTGTGTTGTATTTTAATTCACCCTGTGTATTGAGCCTAGCCCTGTGTTCTACACTGCTTGCCTTGTGTAGGTGCTATCTGCTTTGCCATTGATCTAAGGCAGGGATCCCCAACATGTAGCTCGGGAGCAACATGTTGCTCGCTGCACCCTAAATTGTTGCTCGCCAGTAGCTTTGGGCCATGGTGTGGAGGCCTAGAAGGAGGTGCTGAAGGATTGCGATCTCAGTAGCACTGTAGCCAGGACAGAGTCCTGCACTGTGCATTAATATTGGCCAATGAGCCTGCTATGGTTCCAGCTGTTTATTTTTATTCAGGGAAGATTTGTGTTTGTTGCAACCATGCAAATTCATTTTCAGCAAATGTCCGTACTTACTATAGTAGGGTCATTGTTAAAACCCTATCATCTTCAGTTACTTTGCTCAGATGACAAATGTATTAATGAGTAAAATAATTGAACCATATTTGTGTCCTGGAGAAAATAGTCATATTCTGTTCCTTGGTACAGCTACCGGGAGCATCATGGACAAATAGGTAGCATGCATACCCAACGTTCCTTTATTAAATAATGTGCATTGACTGCTTTTTGTACAAGTGTAGTTTGTGTTTAATGCCACCATGCATAGTTATCTGCAATATTAATTTGGTGTCACCTATATCCTAGTGGAAAAACGGTCATCGTTTGATACTCTGCTCATCTGACACATGGGTAATGGGCATATAAAGTAAATGCATGGCACATTTTTCATAATTAATTTGCCCTATATTCAAATCCAATTAAGATACTGTAATATGTTTATACTAACAAGCCAATCAATTAATCCAAATACTTAGTTAACACCACCACACCCCTCTATGAAGTGGTCATCAAATGCTCAAAGTTTTGACCAATGCTTGCCACTAAGTCTTGTGTGAAATCCCCTTTGGGCTAAGAAAAGAAAGGTATTCTTTTTATTCCTAACCACTTGTTCACCAATGTAACAGCCCACTGGAGCTTTAAAACACACCATTTGCCATAACATTCCCAAATAATTCTTAGGAGGCTACCTCCAAAGCCCTAGTGAAGTGTTCTTTAAAGCCTACCATGTAATGACCTGCAGTACTCCATTAATATATTTATCCATTAAGTTAGCAATATTTACATACAATTCACACAGAACAAGCCTACTTTAACATATTCAAACATGCTATATACAAAAGCCTGATAATTACAATTAATGATATAAAACATAGCTCCCATGCATTCCACGCTTATACAAAACAGAGAAACGACGACAAATTAACAAAAAATTAACCAAATCTTCGACTCTTATTTGCAAGCACATTTTGTGCTTCCTCCTGCACACCTTAATTTATTGAGAAATGGGTAAATTTAACCAGCCTCCTGCCTTCTGGTGATCTTATTTCACTGATTTCTCCTTGCAATCTTATACGTGTACGCAAGTCTGTATACAAGGCTAAAGAGGGCAGCCTATGTATATTTTGGACAGCTGCCTCTTTTTCCATCGGACAAGCTCTTGCTATTAGAGCTATTTTGAGGTGACGTAATGTGCCAGATTTAGTTATATCCTATCCCTATCCAAATGGACAGTGCCTTACAACCGCCCATAACCTCAAGTAGCTTTCATTACAGGGAAGGGTACAATCGCACTTGCACTGAAATTCCCTTTTTGATTAGCAGAAAATCCAAGATGTGCTTTTAAAAATAGGTAAAAAATCTTAACTGGCCCAAGACTTTCAAATTGAACACTCCCAATTCAGCTCATAAGACGCAACCAGGTGTATCTGCAGGGATGCCTACTATTTGGCACAGGAATTTATTTTGCAACTCCTCCAGGCCATGACAGTTTGAACCACCCTAGATGTCGCTGCCATCAAAATCATGGAACAGACCTTTGCCTTTTATACCTCCAGGCACTTCTCCAATCAGAATGCCTCAAACCTGAAATAAATATGTAAAAAGCCCTTTAATCATCAATGATGCCTTTTCAACTGTCTTCTTAAAATGATTGACGCAAGCACTGCTCTTTGAGAAGAGTAGACTCAAATAAAAATGAGACTTCCCCCACATCTGTAAATTAATTTAATAATTAGCTACAAGGTTTCACCCTTTTCATGAACACCATCATTTTTGTTTTTATCATATTTAATTTCAAACTATAGTAACTTGTGTTAAGCAGGCCCTGTTGGAGACCTGCCAGGGGCAAGTCCAAAATAGCTGTGTCTTCTGCATAAGGAAGCATGCTATAAAATGCCCCCTTCAGAGAGGGTGGATTAACTCTCCTATGCGGAGTACTAGAATCAACATCCAAAAGGAATCAATCGGGGCCAACTGATATCCCTGCTTTTCACCTTCATCTGTGGTGGAAAAAAATGTGTAATTCCCCGTTCTTGTATATCGGACAGATTCTGAGATGTCTGCGTATCACGGTTGGATATGACTTAACAAACCATTAGTGACCTGTAAGGGTGTAGAAGTAGGGCTCGGAGCACAGTGGGCTCATGTTAATTGGCATTCCCTTTTAAAGTAAAAGGGTGGAGGGGGGTGTTGGGGAAACTCCTGCCTTTCCCTAAAGCTGAGAGGGGTTTCCCCACCTCAACCAAAACTAAGGAAACTGTCAGGATGTTTTTGTCTAAAGTAAAAAGTCCACTGTCACAAGTCCAGTGTCTATTTCCATCCCTCACACTATTGACTAAACTTTAAAAAACAAAAGGTCTTCTTAATTCAGAAGAATAGGTTCTAGATCCAATCAAAGAGTTCCAAATAACAAAGGTTCTAAACCCAAACTTCATAAATGTAAAACAAAGTTCCATAAAGTTCTTAGATATTTCTCTGTTACACAAACTTTGCAACAACCATGGGCAATGACTCCCTTGTCCTGGTTCCTTCTCTTGGCAATTCTCTATTTCTTGAAAACAACCAGGGGCAATGACTCCCTTGCCCTGGTTCCTTCTCTTATAGGTCCCACATCTCTGCTTCTCTCTCTTTCCGTTTGGGCCAATTTGGTTCACTTCCCTGCCAAGTATGGTCCTTAGTAAATTACTCTGTGGTTTCCCTTCATCTCATGGGATTGGGTCCCAGACCCCCCTTTATGGTCAGGAACTCGAAGCCCTTTTCTCCCAATTACTGCCACGAGGAAAAGGACTCACGCTGCTTTCATTTGGTGGGGCACAGACCCTTAAGATTCTCTTGTTGCGAGACAGACCTGGTTCACGTACTTTCCAGGTCTTGTGACTATAAAGATGCTGACTGCACCTTCTTAGTTTCCAACCAGCCAGCCTGAGCACTCCCCTACCTCTATGGAGCCTTGTAGTGGGCTCTGGTCTGCCCAGGACCACTGCAGTGTCAATCTTTCCATGGGCAGCGCGGTCTTCCCTTCACATGCTTCCCAGTCTTCAGGAACATCGGGAGCTTCTCTGCCAGTTCGCCTTCTGGTCCTTCCACTCTGGACTGGCCCTGGTCCTTCTAGCTCCTCTTTTGGCATCCTGGTGTGCTTTCTTGCAACTTCCTGCACTGTGCTGGCTCCTGCAGCTCCTCCATGGAGGACTAGACAACTTCTTCCAAAGTCTCTCTTCTTTTTCTACTCTACATTGACCAATGAGCAGTCAGCAACAACTAGACTGCTCATTGTGGTTCTTAGGAGTACTCGTACTGCCTCTGCGCCTCCTCTTCATCCCAGTACTTATTCCAAGTTGTCTAGTACACTCATGTTGGTTCCCCAGGGCACTCTACATTCCTCCATGCATCTTCTTCATCTCAGTGGTTGTAAATAGTATATCTTTCATTTCTTCCCCACTCTTCCTCGTCTCAGTATTTCTACCCTTCATCTCCCTTGGGTCAGTTGTGCTCTTCTTAGTCCCAGTACTTTCTAGGGAAATGGCAGGGCGACTATAACTCATAAGCCAATCATGGAAGGGGTTGCTCTTAGGGTTATAGGAAGGGGGGGCTAGGGTCTGGTGACTGGCACGGATACCGCTTTCTCAAGGGTGGGTCTTCCCAAGTCCCATGAGGGGTTTCTCCTACCATGTGATACTCTCCCTGTGCACCAACCCCAGGGGAACTATTGTACTGAGGATGCACCGTCCTGGCCCCATGGGAATGGTCTTCCCCCTGGGGGAGAAGGGTCAACATCCACAGATTTGTCACAGACCCCAATAAAATGTAAATTATGCCACACTATGTTTCTATCAATCAAATACCACCTACATCCACCCTGGAGGCCTATGGACTCCATCAGTGGGGACAAACACCGGCAAACCACCATTTGGAATCGGGCAGTGATACCACCAGACAAAGTGGCAGTAGCGGTACCGTTGAGATGCCACCAAACTCGTAATGAGCCCCAATGTTCTAATTTGTGTTGCAATCATTTGACCGCCAACTGTGCGTTGATGTGTTCCATCAAAAAAACTGATGTTGCTCACCATTTTATTTGATATACCAATTTTGCTCATTGCGCACAAAAGGTTGAGGACCCCTGATCTAAGGGATGGAGGTGGGTTGCATCCTGCTTCCCTTCCCCTGGAGTCCGTATGTGTCAGTGGTACTGTGACATCATGGAATGTCCTGCAGGTGTTGAAGCAGGAGCTGACTGCTATGCTTTGTCTAGGGTT
The DNA here is from genome assembly GCF_040938575.1 of Ambystoma mexicanum. Lineage (NCBI taxonomy): Eukaryota > Metazoa > Chordata > Amphibia > Caudata > Ambystomatidae > Ambystoma > Ambystoma mexicanum. Next base: position 1,401,440,210 of record NC_090932.1, on the reverse strand, counting down.
CCAAACCAGACAGTTGGAACAACATGTAGCCTAAGTGGTGGGAGCTGGTGGTCTCTCCAAGAGATACTTAAAATCCTGCCCTCTATCTCTAATACCTGACATTTCATAGGTAACCTGTAAGTGTGCAAGTTAATAAAGAACCAGAGGACCTACCATGCTGCCCCCCGAAGCACTTCATATCACTCTTCCTAATACAAAATATCAGATAAGTTAGCGAATAGTCTTGCTTGACTTCATGAACACCTGGGCCCTATCCAAGCTAAATGGCAATACTCAAGGAAATATTGCGCCTCATTTCACATGGTGTCTTGATACATCAAAGACAATTTTTAGACTATGGCCCTCATTACGAGTTTGGCGGTAGCCATGGAGCTATTAGCTCCATGGCTGCCACCAAACTGGGCTCCTTTACTGGGTTCCTGCAATGGGGACTTACCGGGTCATTCTGACATAGGAGGACCCGGTAAGTCCTCCTTGCAGGAACCATTCCCCATTCCCATTTGAGCCCCCATAGGGCTCAATGGGAATGGGGATGGAGGTAACAACAGGCACATTATGAGTGTCCCGGTGTTACCTCCCTCTTCCCCTCGCGGGACCCGGAAAAGACTCCTGGTTTTACCAGGCGTCTAATCCGGGTCCCGCGAACGGAACCTCGTAATCGGCCCTGACGGAATGAAGGGGGCCGGTCCCGTACCGGCCCCCTTCATTCCGTGAGCGGCTGCGTCGTAATGAGGCCCTATTTGTTTGTATCTGAGGATATTAATGCTAAATGCAATTTGTTTAAAGTGATGGAGGTTTTTTTTTAAATGACCATCTTCCCGTAGTGGCAAAGTGGAGTATGGACCTTATGGCTGTTATTTCGAAGGATAGTTGTAAGACCCCACTAGTCATGGTAAAGGTAATAGATTAAGGTAGAACTCTTGTTTCATGCGAGTGCATAACACGGATTTCAAATCTTTCATTTATCGTTGTTCTTGGGAAACATACAACGAGGCATTCTAACTGGAACAATTCTCAGGGCTTTTTTGTGGCCTTTGATACATCTCATCTTTCTGATATATGTGAAGTCCCTAAAGTTGAACATATGTTTGATATTAACATCTGGGAAAAGAAAAAGGACTGAGATGTAACCTCAGAATTCTACGTAAAGCATTTAATACCAGTACTAACTCTGTAATTATGAAGTTAAAAACAAATATGAGAATTGTCCCAGAGGTTACAGGAACCAGATGTTACTGAAGGATTCTGAGTCAATGCTTCGTTGCCTGTCTTTCAATAACATAGCAACACTTTGGAAATGATTAAATACTACTGTTCGTTCCAAGTGCATGCGATGATGAATCCGATCTGAAGATACACTTGGATAAAACCCTACAACGAGATCTATGGTCCATCGACTCAGAACTATCCCTGTGTGGGCTTGACTTCTTCAAAGTAGTTCCTGGACATTGATTATGATGGCATCCTTAGAATAATAAAAAATAGTATGCCGGAAGGCCACCAGGGGGCGCATGATGGGCACCAGTTAGCTTCGTCAGCTCCCAAGCCCGGGACCCCAAAGGGAGATTGAGCCACCCTTTTGCCCCCAACCCACCCCTCCCCGTTAGGCTGGGGTGAGACCCCCAACCAAAGGAAAAGGGTTTGGGGCATCCCCGGGCCAAACTGGAAGAACGTTTGATGCCGGACGGCTGAAATAGCTGTGCCGACACAGACGGCGGGCAGACACCGAAAAGAACAGCCAGGCGACCTGTGAGAGCAGGCCATGCAGGTGTCGTCGTGTGGGACTAGTGAGGAAAGCCCGGCGAGGAGGAGTGATACCGGGGCTCAGCCCCCCTGTGCCCCACAAGGGTCACATGCGGGGAGTGCACTCTGCCCCCTCCATCTCCTCCCTAAGAGGACGGAAGATGGCGTGACCTGTCGGCGACCTCATGGTGGGTTGAGCGTGGACTGCCCACTCCGTGTGAGGCCCCCTTGTGGAGCGTGAAAGAGCTCCCGCAACGAGATGGCAGGAGGCTCAGCACGGGTGGAGGAGCAGTCGAAACCCCTCTGGGGTTAGTATAATAACAGCAACCCATGCTGCAAACTTCCAACGGAAGAAGGACATGGGCGGGGGGGCCTCCTACATGGATAGAGGGGAAGGTGGAGGCCATAAAAGGGGGCGAGCCTGGCAGAGGAGCAGAAGGGTGGGTGCAGGGGGTGAGGTGTGGGCCCCTTTGGATTGCACATGGGGGTGTACCTGCCCCCCCCCTTCCCCAGGCTAATCAGGTCATTTTCAGTGCCCCTGTGAAAGCAGCAACAGGGGCACAGCCAGGAGAAGGTGCCGCACCCAGGGTTATTGCAGTCAGAGGCATCCAACAGGAGGGTGGTCTGTTGAGACAGACAGAAGAGGAGGTGGGGTGTGGGCCCCCCAGGCTTGGTACAGGGGCGTGTACCTGCCCCACCACAACAGACACAGACCCGGCTCAAGGAAGGCCCAGAGGAGCTTATGAGGAAGAAAGAAGATACCTCCTAGTGGGGAGGCTGAGGGGGTGGCTCCGTGGGGCCTACAGTGGCGTGCCACAACCAAGTTTATAGGACTCTGACCAGCTCACTATATGGGCCTCGCTCCTCAAAAACACACACGGCAGTAACTCCCCCAGACGATCCCTTCTGCCCTGGGGGTAACACCTGAAAGCAGAGGGATCAACCCGACAGTACAGGCAAGGAGAGTGGCTGCGGTACATGGACGCAAGGGCAAAACTGGCCACCTTCGAATACGCCCCACGGGTTTCTGAGAGAGGAACGCTCGGTCGAGCTAACAGGCACATAATGGGAGAGGAAGCCAGCGCCACCAAAATAGGATCTAGCGGCCCTCTTGGAGGAGATTAGAAGCATGAGAGCGGACATTGGAAGAAGAGTAGATAAAATCACTCACAGAATTGACAAGATGGAGGAAAGACTGGAGGAGGTGGAACATAAACAGTCCTCCCTGAATACGATGGAAACTCAAATCGATGTGCATTTAACGGAGGTAGAGAGAAGGGAGGAGGAAATCGTAATGAAGATGAATGATCTCGAGAATCGAGAGGGGGAACAACCTCTGGATATTTGAGGTCCCTGATAAGGAGGGGGAGACTGAGAAAGAGCTACGAAGTGCCGTATACGCCATCAGCAACCTCATCTTCGACAATGAGTCCATCGATGAAGCCAAAATCGAGAGGATTCACAGGGCCGTGGGAGGCCCCAGATCTGTTCTTGTCCACTTTCACACCTACGGCAATAGACTCAAGATTTTGGAAAGAACATGGAAAAAGGGTCCAGTGATGTACTGGTCGGCAAGGGTAACGGTTTTCCAGGACTTGTCCTCCCTCACCCTCTCTAAAAGAAGGCTCTGCTCACCCCTCACCAAGAGGCTAAATGAAAAGGAATCAGATATAGGTGGGGATTCCCGTTCTCCATCTCGTTTGAAGTGAATGGACAGAAATACAGACTCACCACGGAGCAAGATATTCAGAGGGTCACTAGCAAACTAATGGGAGATGCCGAGACCCCGCACACCTCAAGGGAGCGGAATCCAGACAGAGCACAGTGGATGATAAAGGGGTCAACGAGAAGATGTATTTTGGGTTCCGGGAAGTTCCGAAAGCTGAATGCTCCTCCAGCTGACAGGACTTGAGATGGTAACTGAGCACATGCCATCGTATGTTAGCGGAGAGGGGACAAATAATTGAATAAGGGACCCAGACCAGGGGGTCTGGGCTGTTTTTTGTTCCTCATCAGGGGTGGGTTGGTGCCACTCGACAGCTTTGTTGTGGGGGCATTTTGGTTTGGAGGTGGAGGGGAATGCTCTGTAGCGGCATAAGTGGATACAGGTGAAAGGTGGTGGTGGAGAGGGGCTCAAGAACAAACAATGTGTTGAGAAGGGACCCACCTCGGGGGGTCCCATAGGTGGTTCAATCACCGACCGATGAAGCTAAAAGGGAGGGGCCAGATCCCGGAATGGAGGGTGGGAGGTGGGCAGGGGGGTACTTAGTACGGGCTCTCCCAGTAGTTGATCTTTCTTTGTGCAGGGTTCAAGCTGATATGCAGAGTTCTCACAGTTGGAACAAGCTGAACCCCCGGAAAGGGATAACCTGATGACACCAGTGGAAAATAGGCCCTGGGAGGGAAACCTACGAATAGGCACCCTGGATGTGAAAGGGTTGAACTCACCCACCAAACGATCCATGGTGGCAAGGGAATTTCGGAGGGCGGCACTAGATGTCATGTTTCTCCAGGAAACCAGGTAATCCAACCAAGGGGGATGAGAAAAGGGCCCCATGTGGGCTGGTCGGTCGGGATTTCTAGGGCTTTGCCCCCCTAAGAAAGGCAGGAGTGGGTATCCTCATAAAGAAGGGACTTAGAATGGAGTTCACCAAGGTTTGGTCCGATGTGGAGGGGAGGTTCCTGTTTGTATCAGAAGACATTAGCAATGTAAGGTTCACGCTTGCCACAGTTTACGCCCCTAATCAGGGACAGTTAAGATTCCTGAAAGCCACAATGGTGAAAATATTGGTGGAAAGCTCGGGGCACCTGATCACCAGGGGTGACTTTAACATGTGGGAGGAGCCGGACTTGAACAGGCTAAGGCTCCGGGACAGGGAACAGGAACTCCCGGGCACTGCGAGTTTCAGGACTCACTAGGAGACTGTGGGTTAAGGGACATATGGCGCCACTTCCAGCCAGGAACACAGGGTTGCACGTTCTACTCCCTACCACACGGGACATACATGAGGATAGATTACCTCTATACTTCTTGAGACCTATTGGAAGAGGCACAAGGTGTGAAGATCGTTCCGATTTGTTGGTCTGATCATGACGTGGTGACAGTGGATATACAATGGTTGGGTCTCGCCCCCAAAGGGTCTAAATAGAGGTGTAATGAATCCCTCTGGAGGGACTCAGTGTTTCAATCGGAGATGAGTAAGGACATTGTGGAATATTTTAAATCAAACGACACAGGGATGTAGATAACAGAACCGTCTGGGAAGCAGGAAAGGTGACCTGGTGAGGGATTCTAATTCGGGAGGGGGCGAGAAAGAAGAGGGAAAGGGCACTAGTGGAGAGGAGGTTGAGGGAAGAGATAAGACAACTCGATTTGAAAGCACATGACCCCTCAGGGAGTTGGGAGTAATGCATACTGGAGGAAAGGGGAAAGACGGAGGAACTGAGGCTCTTGGAGGAGGGGAAAGTTATCCATAGACTGCAATTTTTGAAACAAATGTTCTACGAGAAAGGGGACAAAGCAGATTCCCTACTGGCGGCGAGGTTGAGGGGCCAGCGTGCAGATAGGTGGGTGGCGGAAATTGAAGGAACTGACGGTGCAATGGAACTCCCGGGACAAGGGATTGCAGAGGCCTTTGCTCCCTTTCCTGAGAAGTTGTGTGACTCGGAAGCGAATCCCAGGGCGCACAACATAGACACCTATCTGGAGACCATTATTCTGCCCAAATTCTCTCGGGATGAAACTAACCTACGGGAAGCCCCTATAACGGAAGAGGAAATCGGAAAGGCGGTGGCAAGGTTACCCTTGGGGAAGGTTGTGGGGAAAAACGGTTTCTCTGCGGGATTCTATAAAACATTTCTCCCCGCCCTACTCCCATTCATAACCGAGTTGTTTAATTACTTACTTAACACAGGCCCTGGAACCCTTCTCTAAGGTGTTTCTTACAGTGAAACCCAAGGTGGGTAGGGATCCTTGGGGGTGTGCAGCCTATCGCCCGATCTCCCTCCTTAATATTGATGCCAAGCTTTATACCAGGGTGATAGCCACAAAACTGGAAGGGTACATGCCCTGATTGATCCACTCGGATCAAGTGGGGTTCATTAAGGGGCAGCAGGGGGCTGACACAATGAGAAAAATATTATACTTGATAAACGCATCCCAAGAGATAGGGGGGACCCGTCTGTTCTCTCAGTTGATGCAGAGAAGGCATTTGATTGTGTGGAGTGGGGTTTTCTCAGGGCAGTCCTGGTGAAATTTGGAATGGGACAAACGCTTATCCAAGGGATAATAGCAGTGTATACATCTCCAATGGCCTCTGTCATGGTAAACGGGGTTTACTCACAGTGGTTCACACTTGGGAGGGGAACTAGACAGGGGTGTCCCTTCTCCCCGACACTGTATGCCCTGTCAATAGAACTCCTCGCCCAGAGGATCAGAGGTGACCCGGGGGTGGTTGGAATTTCATTGGGGGGTGTACTACAAGGTCGCCTTATACGCAGACATGTTGCTACATATAAGGGAACCCCTGGTCTCCATACCTGCAGCACTCCAATTGATCGAGCATTATGATACGGTGGCAGGGCTAAAAATTGACTGATCCAAGTCGGTTCTTTCCCACTGGATAGGAGGAGGTCGGGGATATTGGGAGATTTACACCACTTGGGTTGGAGGTTGACTTAAACACACTTAAAAACGTAGGCATTAATGTAATGAGGGACCTCGGGACACTGTTTGAAGCCAATTACCCCCCATTGATAACTAACATACAAGCAGACCTGGCAAAATGGTAAAAGCTAACGATTTCATGGTTGAGTTGTTTCAATGCTATGAAAATGCTGGTCCTTCCAAGGGTTCTGTACTTATTTCAAATGCTCCCCAACAGGATTTCGGATGCGTTTTTCCGTGAGATAAAGGGATCCTTCAAAGGTTCCTCTGGCAGGGGAAAAAGGCAAGAATGTCCAGGGCTACTCTGATTTTACCCAGGGAGAAGGGGGGTGTGGGCCTCCTTGAAATGAAGCTTTACTATACGGTAGCCCAATTTAGAATCCAAATTCCACACCTCAGGTCCCAATCGGACCAACAATGGCTGGCCTTCACCAACCTCTGCATACACTCTGCTATGGTCGGGGGATGGTTATTGGTGCCTAGGAACAAACTGCCATGTAGAATTTGCGAGCACCCTATTCTGGGGACCATATGGGACATCTGGAGAAAAGGGGCAAATATGAAGGGGATTGCCACATGGCCTTTGCCCCTGGGTCACCTCTGGGTACCGGGAGTAAGAGACGCAATACCCAATCCCAGAAGATGTCATAAATGGTTCGAGGCTGGACTTGAGAGGACAGGGTAGCTCTTCAGGGAGGGCACTTTCATCAATATAATGGACCTAGCGGAAGCCTTGGGCATAGGCAAACCTTCAGTATTCTTATTCCTACAACTAAAAGGAGCCCTCACAGAGACAAGCGTCAAGGAAAAGATAATGAGAGATCTCACCCCCTGTGAGACACTGCTGGACAGGGTTACTGAAATGAGAGGTCTGATATCTGCAATGTACAGGGCCTTGGTCGGGGCAGGAGGTGAGTCCACGGAGAACCTGGAAGGTCGGTGGGCAAGAGACTTCGGAGTGGAAATAGACAAAGCCCTCTGGAGTAGATTGTGAAGGGGATATCAAGATATCCAAGATATCACTCTCCTACCAGTACAGACAGCACTCCATTATGCTCCTCCATAGGTGGCAATTTGATCCGGGAGACTGTCAAAAATGTTCCCAACTGCAAATCCCACATGCTGGAGGGGCTGTGATGAGAGAGCCGATTACTGGCAGCTGTGGTGGGGCTGCCCTACATTACAGTTTTTCTGGGATGAAGTCCTTGGGTTGGTTAAAGACCTAAATGGTATAGCTGGAAATAAATCCCCCTGTTGCTCTTGTTTGGGTTAGAGAAGGATGATGGAGAGTATTTTGGCCTCCACAAAATGGCAGCAGCCTTACTGTTGGCCGGTAGGGCCTGCATTGCCACCAAATGGAAAAAGTAACACCCACCCAGCAAAAGATAAAGGACAAATGTGGCCAAAAACATTTATACCATGGAAAGAATTATGGCAGGGCTTCATGGAAAGTCCGGACCAATGTAAATGGATTGGCACCCCTTTATTGTACGTTATATGAGGCTGGACCTGCAGACAGGGCTGTTCGATGTGATGAGGTCTAAGAAAATGGGATGGAATATGGGTGACGTAAGGGGATGGGCTACACAGCTCTGAGTGTGCCTTTAAAGTAGGGGGAAGCGGTGCCCAAGGGGCCTAAATGCAGATGTGTTCACCTGTCAGGGGTTCCGGAACTTGTTTAAAGAGGGAGTAAGCAGTACCAGGGTGAAGGGTGGAGGTGAGGGAAGGGGGAAGGGGAATACCGGTGAGTTGTTTGTGGTTTTTCAATGGGGTTTGGGGCGTGGCCTGTCAACTAGCCCACAGAAGAATTTGTAATGTTGTATTCTTCTACAAAATAAAATAAAATAAAATGTGACAAAAAATAGTGAGCCGTCTCGAGCTCCTGGGCCGGATGGGCTTTCCAGCGTTACTTTGAAGAGTCATCTGTAAATGTAGGCCAGGATTCTGAAAATATTGTACAACCAGATACTTCTTTTTCTCTCCACTCCTTACTAATGGAAGTTCTCATATGTAGTTCCAATTTTTTAAGAAAGGGGATAGGTTACTATCCGGGAACTACCGCCCTATTGGATGTTGGCCGTAAAAAATTGTTCTACTATTTTATTAGCCAATTCAGAAGACTGGGCCATAACTAGAAAAGTACATGGTTAATTTCAACCAGGTTTTCGAAAGCAACTGGGAACTCCCCTGAATGGCCTAATCCTGTCCTTGTTTGAAAGTAGATTTTTTATATAAAAAGCAACCTATTAATTTGACTTTTTATATCTAACCATCTTTCAACGCTACTTTCTCTCCTAATCCTACACCTTTGGGTGACTCACACTCTGACACAGCCCTCTCCAACCTTCATCTCTCTATCTCTGACACTCTTGATGTCCTTGCCCCTGTCAGGAGGATCCGTTTGAAGTCTGCATCCAAGTGCAACTCGCGGTACAATTCCGACCTTGCCACCCTTAAGCACAAGTGTAAGGTGTCTGAGCATAAGTGGAGGGCTTCATGCGCACCCTGTGACAAACTGGCCTGCCGCCCACTCCAAAGGCATTACATACTCTCTGTCCTCTCAAAGAAGGGAGCCTACATCCAAGCCTGCATCTTGGCAGCCTCTTTTCAAAATCTGCAAGGAGCTGGCCAATCCTGTTGCAGTCTCTACCTCTCCTGTTCCCTCCCACTCCCTCTGCATGGCTCTGGCTTCTCATTTCACCACTAAAACCCAGGACTTCCTGTCCTCTCGCTCTACCTCTACCTCCTCCTCCTGTCCCTCTACCACCCCTGGCCCCTCTTCTGCCATTTATCCTCCTCCTTTCTCCTCCTTTCCCCTGTTCACCCCTGATGATATTTCTAGACAAGTCAGATCTATGAAAGTCTCATCAAACAGGTGCCCACCTGCTCTTCCAGAACCTTCAAGGACCACATCGACACATCCCTCTGCCAATCCTTTCTCTCTGGCAAACTATCACCCAATCTCCATCACTCCTTTTCTGGGCAAACTCTTGGGAAAGCTGGCCATCTCCCAGCTTAATCTACATACTGAATCTTTTGGTTGTCTCCACTCCCACCAGTCTGGCTTCAGAGAAGCCAGAAGCATGGAAACAGCTCTCCTGAATACCCGTGAAGACTTGCTCTCCAATTTTGACTCTAACCTTCCTTATGTCCTCATTCTCCTTGATCCATCCTCTGCTTTCCACGTGGTCAACCATGTCATCCTGCTCAACCACCTCCGCGACAACCTGGGTATCTCTGGTCAGGCCCTGGCCTGGTTGACCTCCTTTCTCACTGACTGACCTTCCCAGGTTCAATGTGAGTCTTTCCTCTCTTCTCTCTCTTTTTCTACTTGTGGTGTTCCAGAGGGGTCTTACCCCTCTCCCTGGCTCTTCAACCACTACCTGGTAACTCTTGCCCACTGTGTTGCCAGCTCTCCTTCAGGCTCCCCTCCTGCTTCTTCTCTCATACCAGACTGCTTGTCCGCAATTCAGGAATGTTGTGCCTCCAATGATCTCTGCCTTAATGCCAGTAAGACTGAGATCCTCCTCATCGGGACACCTGTTCCTTGGTGAGTTCTCTCACTCTGGCTGCCCAGCCTGGACCCTCAACCTTATCCTTCCTGTGAGGCAAAGAACCTTGGTCTCATCTTCGACTCCACCCTCTCCTTCTCTCCTCACATCTCTGATGTCTCTAAGAAGTCAAACTATCAGCTACACCTCCTCAGATGTATTCTTACTTTTCTCACTTCCCCCAGCAGCTCACAGTCTCCAGGGACCTGGTCCTCTCTAGGGTGGACTACTGCAACAGCTCTTTACAAATCTGCCTGTCTCTACTCTTCGCCCTTTACAACTTATCTAGAATAGGACTGTGAGACTTGTCCTTGGCCTCACGCCCAGTGATCATATATCTCCAGCCCTGGCATCTCACCACTGGCTTCCCGTGGCTGCGAGGATCAAGTTCAAGACCCTCTGCATTGTCCACAAGCCTGTCTGGGGCCAGAGACTGCACTACCTCGAACTTGCTCTTCCTACATATCTTCCTTCTCGAGCCCTCTGCTCATCTACCTTGAACTCTCTGAGGGTCAGACACTCCTCCAAGCAGAGAGTGGATGTAGCACTCTTTCCTCTGCTGGGGCCTCCCTCTGGAACAACCTCCCTGCATCTCTCACACTTGAGCAGGACCACCTCTGGTTCCGGAAGCATCTCAAGACCTTCCTTTTCGCTCCCGCGTTCTCCCTCCCTCTCCCTTGCTGATGTCCCTGACTGCTCCACACACTGGTCACCTGGACAGCCACTGAACCTTAGGTTCAGGCTCCTGCATGGTCAGTTGCCCTTGCACTGCCTTGGGACCTACCAAGCACTTAAGTGTCTGTATCTGCAACCCTACAGTCTGCTCACTTATGCACTTATGAGCCACACGTGACAGCACTTATGAGTTACCTGCACGTTCCCTTTCTCCCTTCCCCCTTGCACTTCTGCCCCTACATCCCCCTGCACTTGCGCGATCTGAATGACACAAGGCCTAGTAAGATCGTTTTTTTGTCCTCCCTTCCTTGTCTTGTCGCACCTTGAAACACTTGTGTACAGGCGTGTTATAAATGACATATCATATCATATCATAACCGTGGCATTTGATTGTGTTAATAGATCCCGTTTGTGGGCAAACCTCTGCAAGTGGGATTGCCCTAGTGCGCTGTTAAATATTCTGAGTTACCTATACAGTGACACTAAATTCCAAATTAGACCAAATTCACATGGTGACTTATCTAAACCAATCATTACTTACAAAGGCGTACGTCAAGGATGAGTGTTGGTCCCATTTCTTTTCAATATGTTTACAGCTGATATCGGACAGAACCTATTAAAAGCTAGATCTACCCCTCCAAAGTTGGGAAATAGGCCTGTCAGTTGGCCGGCTTACGCAGACGATATAGTCCTTTTAGACTTCACCCCATTAGGTTTACAACGGCAACTTAAAGCACTTGAAGAATATGCAAATAACGAGTTAAAAAATTAATTCGGCGAAGACTACGATTTTAATGTTTTCTAGGAACTCTATACTTAATTGTAAGTTTACATGGAGTTTACATAACTTCGTGCTTGAAGTTACACAGTCTTCAGTTTACCTGGGTATGTCTGTTTTCACTAACAACCAGATTATGGCACACTATATGAGGCTCTTATTTAAAAATGTAGTGCTTGCTAGCCAGACAAATAGGATTAACATGCGTTTTGGGCTATTTTCATTAGTTCCGGTATTGACATTTTATAAATCAAAGGTAATCCGTATTCTTACATATAGAGCTGAAATGATGGGACAGGTAAAAGGAGATTTTGGAAAAAATTGAGGGTATATTCTGGAGGTGTGTTTTAAGGTTGCCTTACTGTGTTCCGATTACCACAATTAGATATGAACTGGACCTGGCATATCTTTCTGCAATGGTGAATTGGAAATACATTTCCCTATATAGGAAGAAACATATTCCATGTGAACCTGGATTGTTCTGTTTTAATAAATGCTGCATTGGGCAATCCTCACAATAATGAACTAAGGAATTATACCTCCTATTGCGATTCACTGTTGGAAAACCTACATTTAACAACAGAAGGATTTATCAGCAATCCATTAGAAGTAAAAAAAAAAATGATGTGTTATGAATTAGATTTCAATGAGGAAGTGTCAAGGAAATATAAACTGTATCCATGTATACGTGGTTTAGTAAAATCGCTATACATTGTACCATTTTATCTTAAGATTTTTCTTGACATGCAATACAGAACATGGTTCATGCATTTGTGGTTTAACTTTTCCCTACAAACACATTTTTGGGGGGAAATAATAATATTACCAGAGTGTAGAGGCTTTTTCTATTTTGCAATGATGCGAAAACGGTTGAAACTTTAAGACACATTCTCATGGAATGTTCCTCTGTGGCTGTGAAAAGACAGATACATTTTACTACATTTTCTGTAGATATAACTTTTATTACCTCAAATGATTTATGGAAGAAGATTTTAGAAGGGTATCAAGTGTCTTTTATCAGCTACTGTAAGATTTTCAATGGAAACGTTCCCTGACTCTTAATCGATTCATCATTAATTATCTTTCTTTTCTTTTTACTAAAATCCTTATTTCCTTTTAATTCGATTGTTTCCATCATCTGTTATGTGCTTATTATATGACTGTTTTAAAATGTTATTAAAATGTGTGTATTTTGTAATAGGAATTTGTTGATGCTCAATAGTGAATGGTTTGATTTCAAGCCATATCACTAAAGAAATAAAAAAAATAATAAGGGCAGAAGGAGAGGGAGAAAGTGGCTAGCTGGCATACCAGTTATCCCCAACCCTACCAAGCCCCTGGTATATGTGATATCTTGCTGGTCTTTTCTTTGCACATGCTGTGCCACACACATGAGGGATTATTGCAGGGGGCTGGGGGAGATCACAGGGACATCTTTTCCATCCTATTGTCTCCATTGCCCAGTGCTCCATGAGTCTAAAAGGCATAGAGCCTGGATGACCAATGAATAGTAGTTCTCAGTAGTGTACCACAGGAGAAGGAATAATGTCAAACTCTGTTGCATATATTGCATAATACATACAGATGATCGCCAGCATCTATTAATCTGAGTACGATTCTTGTCAGACTTTCATGAACTATTGCAGATGATATTCAGACCAACCTCCCCACCACAGAATCATTCTACAGAACATTTGATAGCGTGTCCCACTGTCCTACTATAGGATAAAGCTTTGCCGTAAACATTGGGGGTGGGGAGCATTTCTTTCTTGGTCCTTTCATTCTTCCAGCATCTTACCTTTATTGCAGCAATTGCAGAAATGAAAGGGAACCCAGGCTGAGAGTTCTGATGAAATCACCATGTACTTGATTTTACTACTAGTACTATGGCTGCATGAGCTCAGAATCATATCCTCTCATGTACATGGGTACAAACCTTAACCAGAGATTCCATGTGGGTTCCTTCACATAGAAGGACTGATGATGAAGTAGGGTTAGTTCTGTGTACAGAACGAGGAGGAGGACTCTCTTCTACTCAAGTTCTTACCTTTATTCTCCCCTTATCGGCTTAATCATATGATGATGATATCTGTAAAATGCTTGTCGGATTAAGCTTGAGAATGACTCTCATCTTCATAATTTAGGGGCAGTGGAGAGGTAGATGTGGAAGAGGACGATTCACTGATAATATGCATCGCATTGCAACTCTCTTTCATGCCAACCTGTGCTGCAAATATTGAGACCTGCCCCTATTTATAGCAATCCACTAACAAACTTTAAATAACACATGAGAGCTGGGTGGACTCACATTCACCTTTTGCACACATGAGCTGTTACCTCTCACAGAAGACCTCAGCCTCTCTCAACTCCAGCTACATCTTCTGCCTTGTCTCTCTGGCCCAAACACTAGCCGAGCCTGCCTCCATAGCCGTTCTCCTTTGCTGTTCTGCTCCATGCTTAATCTAGTGCTCAGCTGTCCGAGAAGGTGTCCTTGCCAAATGGCACCACACTTCTTGACACCATGCTCATTAACTCTGAGAGCGGACCGATCCTCACCCACCAGGGATGCAGCACTTCTAGGACTTTGGTTCATAGATACAAAATACTAATCAAGCTAAGCATAATTTGAAGGTTCCCGGCTAAAATGATAGGAAGAAAACCAATGGAGGACATATGGGGAACAAGTAAAATGGGGGTCAGAGGAGGGGGGTTAAAAAAAGGTTGAAGGGACACCTATAGGTCACGTGATAACACATCAAAGTTCAGGAGTGGGATGAGGAAAAGGGACATGGGTTTGATGCTGAGATTTGCAATGTTATTCTCTTAGTCCTTTTGTTCTGTTTTATTTGACCTATTTTCTTCTTAATAATGCCTTTGAAGGTTCTTAACAGCTAAGAGTTTCATTTTCCAATCCAAAATAATCCATGTGGGTAGATGAACAGTAAAAGGCCTTGCAACATCCACTCAACCACCAGCATAGTCACGCACCACATTTTCATTTTAGGAGGCGTGAGGAATCGGAGGGCGTCCTCACTTCTTTCCACAACATATCCTCCTCCCAAGTAGCCAGGGAAAGGCCTTCACTACTGGATCCTGACCCAGGGGTGGATATCCGAGGGAGGACAACCTGGGTGAAGGAGACTTGGTGAGTGGAGGAGAGGCACTCTTTGATGAGATGAGGTATCCCCCATTAACCCTTTCATAGTGTGTCCGCTATCCAGCAGGCCTTTATAGGCTAATTGCAGTCCCTTTCCTATTTTCCCCGTCAAACATACCCCAAGAGACACCAGTTAGATACTGGGAAGAGGAAGGGACAAACCAGAGAAATACATCCTCTTTTTATTGACTCACCACCTACACACACCAGTTAAGTACTGGGACGAGGAGGAGGCAAGCAAGAGGAATGCAGAACACCCAAGCCAGCAATGAATAGTCTAGTACTTTTAGGACCAATCGACCTGGTGGGAGGTTTAAAAGCAGCAAGATCAGTGAAAATTGAGTCAGCTGTGGAACCAGATCTATGGACTGCTGGAGGAGCACAGACCGCTCCTGGAAGGCGGCGTGGCAGACAGAGTGCTTGAGGGCCTCAGTTAGATGCAGAATGTATGCAGAGGGAAGCAAGACTGAAGGAAGCTGGAGGCCTCTGGCAAATTATGGAAAGGAAACCAGCATGACCAGGCAAAGCTTCGGGGTGAGGCCTGAACTGCGAGAGACGCATCAGTGGCAGGAGCGAAGCCACAAAGAGCTGCTGGAGAGACAGAGTGAAGTGCCGCATGAGAGAGAGAGCTCATGGCAGCCTGATGGCTCGCTGGAGCGCCGGAAGCACCGACCAGTGAGTCAGGGCAGGGGGACACCAGGGCAGCAGGTGAGCATTTCTGACCTATAAGAACTTTAGTGAATACCGATCCAAATGAAAGCAAGCAATTTTGATTACCGATCCAAAGAAAAGTGAGCCCTTTTGAGTACCGATTTGAATGAAAGCAAGTACTGTTGAATACTGATCTGAATGAAAGCAGTTTTGTGGAATCTCATGTTATAAACAAACTGTATGACTTGAGGGAACAAGCATTGGAAAGAGCCATAGAAACATGAAAATGCAACAAGTGAATAGTGGCAAAGCAAGCAATGGTAAAGCATCATGAAGATGTGAAATGATAATAAACCAAGCACCACTGTAGAGCTGAAACAGTGGCAACTTGCATACAAGGAAGAAGAGGCAAGTAAGGTGTGTCATCTGCGTGACCTGTAATGGGTAGACCGTGTGGTCTGACAACCTCGCTTAGACTGAGAATACCTACCTATGGAAAAGCCACTCAAAATACCTGCCAAGAAGCTTGTGATTGAATATAATGGAAATTTGGTGTGACCTGAAATTAAGGAATTGTACTTTGTGAAATTGGTGAAATGTAACCAAACCAGAAGAGCTGGAGAGTATCACAAAGACATTTGTTTTGGAAAAGGTGAATGACTTGACAGCTTGGGGAAGGGAACCCCTTTGCATTGTGAACTATCTCATACCTTGGGGAAGGGAGGCCCTTTGCAAACCAAGAGCTGGAAGAAGCTCTGAACTTTTATTTGAGCACTTCTCATTTTGCCGCTGACATCCCTACACATTGTATAGAATTAGAGGCAAGAGCAAGAATAGGTTTTGGACACAGACATGCTTTTATTTTGGACTTCCTGATGCAGACTATCCTTAGTTTTATTTGGGTAGGGAAATCCCACTTTAGCACAGGGCAAGTTAGGCCTTTTTCCAAACCTATTTCTGTTTAATAAAAGTATGTAGCCCAAATTTCAGTTCAATTGTCTGTGTCTACTTCATGATGCCTTCACAGAGGTTTGTGTGACATTTTCAAGGTACTCGACCCTGTGGTCGAGAGTCCCTTGTGATATGTTTATATTGACTAATTGCACTGTCTACAGCTGCTCTCTAGATGGCATCAGCGCACCAGGTTGAAATCAGGCTGCAATTGAAGCCTGATGGTGGATGCTCTATGTAGGGGGGGCTTGGCAGTGGATGTGTACTGAGAACTAAGGAGTCTTACTTCCTGGGGGTTGGCCTGCTTCTGCTTTCTCCAAGAAGAGATCGCAGAGGAGCAGCCACTGCAATATGCAAATAGTTATTAGCACAAACAAAATGTATTCAAGTGGCCTAGAATTGGTCTGGAACAAAAAAGACCGTACGTTACACCAATCCGTATGCCAAAATACTCCACGTTAGACCACTCAGTATTCACACTGCAAGTTGATGGATGAGTTTTTTGGCTAAGAGATCGAGGCATGCAAGGGATTAATTACATTTTGTAAACGTGTCTTGTTATAGAATTAATAATTTGGTAGAAAAATTACTCTCTGTCAATGTATTTATGTTTGAAATGTCTAAGCTTGAACACAAGAGTGTGGCTGGCTTGGTAGACCCAGCATCAGAATTATTAAAAGCATTGCAAGTGGTTCAAATATGAACATATTGTCCATAGCAGAGGTGTTTTATGGCCTTGTGATGGCGGGGCATGGAATTTGGAGTGGTCGAAGCTCAGGATGGGCCTGGGCAGTGAGGTCGGATGTGTCCAGCAACTGTGCAGGAGGTTCCCACCAGACCCTGATCGGGGAATAGTGTGCGGCATCAGTAGCAAGCACCAGATGACCACTACATGTTCATTGTGGGCAATGAGGACCAAAAACAGAGGTTAGCTGAGCTTCCATTGGAAGTACTGCGTAATTGAGAGAATATCAGAAACCTGAGGAAGTTAAGGACAATGCCACTTCGACACAGACTGCGGACATATGGCCTTTCTTTTGTAAATTACTCAGAGGACAGATCAGCAATGAGGTATTCAGGAGACAGAACAGCGCCTCAGTCACTGGCTGTTGCAGCCACAAAACACTCAGCCACTCTCCTGGGAAGGGGGGCAAGTGAGTTACCCAATGTTGATCTTCAAAATAAATTATCGCTCTTCAAGTGGCTAATTTATATTCATGAATGGCCCTGCTCATCCTTTTTTCATTAGTGTATATTCAGCCAACAGTAGGCAGTGACCTGCATCCCCTTTTGCATGCCTCAGCCACCACTGTTGCACAATAAGACACAGATCGTTAATGAGCAGCTGCATTGTGAGGGGTAGATATTATTGATCCTTTAATTAAACGTATGCACTGTTACTCGTGTTAATATAGCTATGCAAGTGCTTGCAACCACCCATTCTCTTGCTGGTAGTGTTCTGCATTTTTTCATGCTTGCTTGGTTTAATAAGTCTAACACTGGCTCACACTCTCATCCTAGAAAAGACTGAGTCAAACCTCATTTGTTTCTGCTATCATAAGTATCGAAAGCGTATTCACAAAGAGAATATCAAAATAGATCGAGATATTATTTCTTCATAAAGAGTGTATTCGTTCTGGCATCAAAACGACCTGTAGTATAAATTGACACATGCAACTTGCAGACGTACAAAGGGCGCCTAGTGAGTGCTTGTGCAATCTCTAAGAGCGTCCTCTGAAGAGCAAATGGCTCTTAGTGCATTTGGCACATGCATACTCTTTAAGGAATTCGGCCATAATCAGTTGAGTCATGCATCGGCTTGAAGGTATTAGTGGCAGAATTTAAGACCACGAATGGGCTATCACCTATAGAAATTGTGTAATTGTACCGCTATGTAACCACAATTACAAAGGCCAATCCATTTGAAAGCCCGGGATTCCCTAGTCTACTTTCATGCTACAAGCGATTTCTAGTGCAGCAGTCTCTGTCCTGGTGAAATGGCTTTCATGACTTTTCAGAAATTGATGGCATTCTAGAAAATCCTTTAAACCTGGCGTAGCTCCCAATTTTTTATTATTTGTTAGTTTTATATATACAGGTTTTCTATTATTTCATGCTGTTCTTGTAATTTCTCATTGTAATTATTTAGGATTTATTCTGTGTTGGGATTTTCTTATGACATTGGGCCTCATTACGAGTTTGGAGGGCCCGGTATTTCCCCATTCAGGGAACCCGGACCATCCCCATTCCCATTTGAGCCCTCATAGGGCTCAATGGGAATGGGGAGCATGCTAACAACAGACCTGTTAATGACGGGCCCGTTGCTAGCATGCTGTGCCCCTCGCGGGACCCGCAAAGGACGTCTGGTCTGACCAGATGTCCTGAGCGGGTCCCGCGAGGGGACCTCATAATGCGGCGGTATGGGTTTAACAGCGCCGGCAGCTCTTCCGGCGCCGTTAACCCATACCCCAGGGTCCTAATGTGGCCCATTGTCTTGTCAATGTTTTGGATGTTTTATTGTACAGTGCTCTGATGCCCTCTGTGTTGGTTTTCACATCCCATTGAAAAAATATGAATGTAATGTTATGTTATGTCCATTTGTATAGCGCCTTATGTACCATTGGTATGATCTCAAAGTGCTGTGGGTTGAACGCCCGCAGGGAACGTAGTCCAAGTCAGTGGAGAGAGAAGGGTAATATACAGTGCTTGGGTGCACTCGGTATGTGTGCAGCCATTGTGGTGTGTAGCTGCATTCTAAGGCTAGACGTGGTGCGATGGCTGTGTGCTGTCAGTAGAATGTGTGCAGCAAGGCCCCATAGACCTTGGGTCTGCATTCTGGCGGTGATGGAGTTATGTATATTATGTGTGCAGCTAGGCCGATTCTTTTCGTGGGGTATAGCTGCGTTCTAAAGGTTGTTGAGGTGTTCATTGAAAGTGAGAGGGTATGTGTGCAGTTAGGCTGAATTGATCGAGGGGTATAGCTGCATTCTATTGTCTGTTGATGTAGAGGAGAGAGTGAGAATATTGCTATGTTTGAGTGTTTGTGTGGATTGTTCGGAGAGCCCTGTTTCTGAGTTTCCTTCCATTGTTTGATGAACTAACTGTGTCTTTTCTAGAGAAGCTTTAGTTCTCTGAGGGAATATATCTGTCAGATTCATCGCCTGCTTCAGAGTGTCATTCCCATGAGGTGGGATAGGGTCAGGCTGTTTCAGAGGCTTGGTTATAAGTGTTAGTTGGCCCATTTTCCAGGTCCCAGGTAATGGTTTGCGGCCGGTGGCTGGGTATTCCTGCCTTAGTTTCTAGTTTGAGGTGTAGAATTGTATCGTATTATTCACCCTTCCGGGGGATGGCACAGAGTCCATCTGTTTCAGGAGCTCAGTTAAAAGTGCTGGTGGGCCCATTTTCACGGTCTCAGGTAGTGGTTTGCGGCAGGTGGGTGGATATTCCGGTCATAGTTTATGGTTTCAATTGTCGAATTGAATGGCATTATTGT
This sequence comes from Ambystoma mexicanum, assembly GCF_040938575.1. NCBI lineage: Eukaryota > Metazoa > Chordata > Amphibia > Caudata > Ambystomatidae > Ambystoma > Ambystoma mexicanum. Next base: position 1,401,420,545 of record NC_090932.1, on the reverse strand, counting down.
CCCTTTAGGGAGCTGCGAGTCTTCGAGAGTAGTTCCTGGGCAGATCAGGCTATACTGGCTTGGCCATGATATGACCTGGCCTAGTCGTAATGTTTCACCATGAGTGCTGTTTGGTTCTGGAGATTTTAGTTCTGAGCGTTAATTCTCAGATGAGTGGGATTGACACAGGTTTAACAAGAGCAGGCCTGGTGGTGTTGTCTAGAACAAAGAGGCTTGGTTATAAGTGCTGGTGGGCCCATTTCCGGGGTCCCCTGTAATGGCTTGCAGTTGGTGTCTGGGTATTCCTTGCTTAATTTCTGGTTTGAATTGTGGAATTGTATCGCATTATTCACCCTTCCGGGGGGCAGGACTGAGTCCATCTTTTTCAGGAGTTCGGTTATAAGTGTGGTGCTGTTGAGAGCTGACCAGTCACTTGAGCCAACTTCTGAGTCCCAACTGTTCTTGTCTCCCCAGCTTTGAACAGTTCTAGCCAATTCAGGCCATTGGTGGTGGGATGAGTGGCCCAAATTGCTACCTTATATGATTTAGGGGAAAAGCCAGGTTTTGAATGCTTTCCGGAAGGCCATGTATTCTTGGCTGTGTCAAATGTGGGGAGGCAGAGAGTTCCACAGTGTCGGTGCCAGGGTTAAGTAGGCAGACCCTCCAATCCTGGCTGAATTGGAGGTGAGGACCACAAGGAGGAGGGCTGTGTTTGACCTTAGGGTGTGGTTTGGGAGATAAGATATCATCTTTTCCTGTAGGTATAGGGGGTCTGTTTAGTGATCTCCTCAGAGAGTAATGCACAGAATTTTGAAGGTTCAGAAGGAGGTGGTCATTTGTCATCCATAAGTCAATAGTTGTGAGTCATGTTTCTCAGGACGAGGATTGGGACTCGAGTTGGGAATTTTCAGGATGATTTGTGTGTCATCGGCATAATTATAGCATGTGAGATTGTGAGAACGGATGATCCCTGGCAGGGAGGTCAGGTAAAGGTTGAAGAGAAGAGATGATGAGAGGCAGGCACCTTGGGGTACTCCAATGTTCACTGAGCGTGCAGAGATGAAAGGGGTGAGTAGAGTGATTTGTTGTCTGTTATTGAGGAAGGAGGCGATCCAGTTGAGTGCAAAGTCTCTGATTACTAGAGACTGTAGTCTATCAAGGAGGATTGCGTGGTTGATGGTGTCAAAAGCTGGCGAGAGGTCAAGAAGAAGAAGTGCTGCGCATCCTCGAGAGTCTGAAGAGACTTTCAGATCATCCCAGATCAAGATCAGTGTGGTTTCTGTTCCGTGGCGCGGACGGAAGCCTGATTGCATGGGTTCTAGGAGGTTGTTGGATTCAACTAAACCGTTGAGCTGGGAGTATGCAAAGAGGTCTATGAGCTTTTCCAAGAATCAGATGTTGGATATGGGCCTAATGTTGATTGGTTGGAGAGGGTGGAGGTATACTTTCTTTAGGAGGGGTTTGACATGCATGGTTTTGAAGGGTTCTGGGAAGACGCAGGAGGCGAGAGAATCATTCATGATGGACCTTGCCAGTTCCGCAGCGCAAGTGGAGGTGAAGATTTTTTTCTGGATGGAGCCGGGGCAGGGCTCAAGTAGAGAGCCGGAGGGTCGGTTGCTCAATAGTAGTTTGGTGAATTCCACGGTCGAGATGGAGTTGAAAGAGTAGAAAGGCTTCGGACCACTGTGGCATGGGCCAATGAGACACCTGTTTCAGCCAATTGCAAGGGGTATGGTGGGGAGAGTAACAAAAGCCAAAAACAAACAAAGGACTGCACCACAGAGGCTGCATACCCTAGATGCAGACCAGCTCAGAAAACTGGGTACGAGTCAACAAAAACACAAAATAATCCCCACAGAAAACCACAAGCTAGGCAGAAAACGATTGCAAAAACACTCTTATCCCTCCACAAAGCCACCGAAAACAGGGCAAAAACAGATTTGAAATTACTCACTGAGCATCAGCCAGCCCCTAAGACTGCTTTTCAAGTGGGCTCACTGCAGGATGCATCTGCATTACAGTCAGGAAGACATGGGGAAATGGCTTCCAGGAAACAGGGGCAAAGAGACACCTGACTGTTTCAGCCAATTACAAGGGCTAGGAAGCTCTATCAGGAGTTGGGTGGTATCCCGGCGCTAATTGCATCAGAATACCACCCAATTTGCGCCAGATCCCGAGATGCGGAGAGGCAGTAAATCCCATTCTCCATTGGGGTTGGGGGGTGCTATTGCCGCTGGCAATAAAATGCCACAAATGGGCAGTAAGTGGACATTTTTATCTCTAACTTTTTGCTGGAGGTAAAACTCTAATTTACCATCCAATTTGAGATTGGGCCAACCCTTAAATGTAGCGGTAATAGCGTTACCGGCGCATTTAAGGGCTGAGGCCCAACTCGTGATGAGCCCCAGGGTGGGGAGAGTTAATAAATAACAGAAACAAAGGACTACACTACAGAGGCTGCATACCCTAGATGCAGACCAGCTCAGAAAACGGGGTGGGAGTCAACAAAAGCACAAAATAAACCCCACAGAAAACCACAAGCTAGGCAGAAAACGATTGCAAAAAACACTCTAACATCATTACAAACTCTCATCTAATCTCCACTACAAAAAGAAATTTTCCATTGCTGGACAACATTGTGAAATAATTTTCTTGTGTAACTGTGCTTTTCTCACTGTACAGGTTAGGCGAACGTACATTTAATATTTACCACCTCAGTTCGGTGGTGCAGTAAAAAAGTGTTGATAATTCCGTTGCGCCACTTTTTTGGCTGTAACATAATTACCATAATTTATACCAGACTGTCGAATTACGCAGGCCAATCCTGTCCTTTTCCTACAAAAATTGGCTGAATTACTGTGGCAGAATTACCACTCGCAGTAATTCCACCACAAACTACATGGAGTCCCATGTACTTCAGAAATGGGGACTAAACACGGCCCTACCATAACTTGTAATCCTGTGGTAAATCCACAGGACCAAGTGGCAGCAACTCTAACTGATTTGGTGTTAATTTTGCAATGGAATGAGGTCCATGCTCTATTAAGATGCACTAGAGTGCTCGACATTAACAAACAGTTGTGCTAATACAGCTTTTCTCTCGCTGTTCAGATAGCAGAAAAAGGAAAGAGAGGGAATCGCTGTTGCAGACCCATGGTCTCAACATTGCAGTTAGGAAGGTCAGATCCTGGGAATTCACAGGAATACAGGCTCATCCAGAGGACAGTTGTGGTTTTGCCAACAACAAATGAAGCAAGCCTGTATCCCCCTTTTGCTCCATAACCTGCATCATCTGCCTGAACCCCTCCATTTCCCGTCTCCGCCCGCCTGCTCTTTCAAGTGCACTCTTGATTGTCTGCTTCTCTGTGTCCATATCATAAGGCTCTCTCACTGTATCATCTTGTTGTACAACTCTCTGTAGCTTCAAAGCTAGGATTGTGCTGTAGATACTGCTGAACATAATGTAAACTCACTGTTTGATGTTCTATAGGCAATGCACTGTGTAAAATTGTAAAGTGATGACTTCCAAGATGCCAAACTGTAATCATATCCTTACGTTGTAATCAGCGCCTAGTTGCCCCTGGGCTATGTGCCGTTTACAAATGAATGAATGAATGAATAAATAAAAAAATATAAACAAGAAACATATACCGTGTTTGTGGAGATGGTGTCTCTGTCTTATATGTTATGTCGTGTTATGTTGATTTATACCGTGCACCACAAACACCAAAGGGCAGTCTCCAGGCGCTCAATATGCCACACTGTGTTCCTTAAAAGTAAAACCAATATCTTTCTGGACAAATTCTAATTCATGTGATGTCATTGTTTCTGTTTAATTAAAGACCTCATTTGTAGCACTCTGGGCAGTTGATATTCAGCATAATAATCTAGTTCTGCCCAGTTAATGGCCCTGTGCTAATCATGACTTGCCTTTGTAACCATTGAAAACATCTTATGTCTTATCAGGTCACTTTCAACACATTCTGCGATGCTCCCGTCTCTAAGCATTGATGAGTTACTTTCCTCTCGACGGAGTCTTCCTTACCACCCCAGCATTGACGGTCCCACAAGATCTTAAAGCTCCAGATGATTAAATTTAGGAGAAAAAATAGTTCCTCCTTTGCTGGTGAAGAGCACAATAATTGAAATCCACTCCATAGGAAGGTAATATTCATTTTGCAGAGGATATTTTGTAATTTTACAAAGTAATGTCCATAAAAAGCCATGAACATGTATACCAGAGCGTTGGATTAAGTAACAAGGCAACATGTGTTTATTGCTTAAATATAAGGTTTTCTATTGTGTGGACAAAAATGAAAAGTGCAGCAGGCCACTGTATGTCTGTAATCCCTTACAGAAGGTTTTCAGGTAGAGAGCAGGTGCTTTAATCATACTATTCCATCGTCGGTGAATCCGTAATAATGTGCCCAGAACATTTAGTTACGCCATAGTTACGTTATAGTGTAACGAAGACGCAAATGGATGTCACAGAGTGTATACAAGGATGGGGTCCCTAAACCCACAACAGATCATACGCAAGGCCTTGCCACTGATGGGAAGGAAAGAAGAAAACAATATCTTGTTGTTGTGAAAGAGAAGCATACAACACTGTGCTCCGAAATAAAATACACTGGGGATAGTTCACAAAGCTGTTTTGGCATTGTACATGCATTTGTACTTGCAAAAAAGTGCACTGCGCATGTACGCAAAATGAAACGGATTCATAAAGCAAATCTGCTTGGTTTGCGCATATTCCCAATCTGCACGTGCCCAGTTCGCACACCTGCAGATCTGCACGTTAATGGGCGGGAATGGTTTTACTTTCTGAAACACAGAACTGGTAAATGTGTGTGTCTGGAAAAGGGACAAAGGTTAGACAACGCACATGAGGGACAAACCTACAAATGCAACAATGAAAACAAGCATTGTCAATGTCAACAGTGGTGTTAACTGGCCATTGGTGGCAGCAGGTGCAAAATGATGAGAAAACCTGGGCATGTAATAGCAGTGCCTAGCAAATGCCTATACTCAAGGCAAAACATTTGGCTTTGCTAATAGTTGTTTTAACAATAGTTCAGTGAAGGACGCACTTACTGCTTTTAAATCAAGTGGCTGAAGTGCACTTGTTTAAGACTTTTTTTTATTAAACCTGTGGTGCAGTTACTGCCCCAATTAAGCCATTAACTCTCAGAAGACTCCTTTGAACAATGCTGGCACAGGCACTTCGAGCGCACATGTTTGATGTTACTGCTTGATAAAGTTATCTCAAAGAGCTACCAGGAGATGGCCAGGCAGTGGGTGGGAATGACCATAGGGATTAGCATGGCCATGGGCTGTAATGGGCCGGGTAAATAACCAAACAACACCTACAAGCTGCATGTCTCGTAGCATAAACCATCTCACTCCTAGCTGTACACCAGTGCCAAAACTAAAATGTAACAAGTAATTTTCCCTTGGAATGTCTTTCTGTTAAACGCTTTGGCAAGTCAAATTTCGGACCCAGGAGAATCTGCAGAAACAAACAGAACTTTAACATTGTTCCTAATGCATTTCACTTCCCTAACTGGTTGACACTACTAAAAGTAAAAATATGTAAACCTTTCTTCTACATTCCCATGTTCCTTTCCTGAGACCTGCACCTGGGTATTTGCTACTTTTCTTTTTATAAATCAGGATGATTTTGTGCAAGCAAAAGGTGGTAGGAGGGCTGTAATGGGCCGGGTAAATAACCAAACACCTACAAGCTGCATGTCTCGTAGCATATACCATCTCACTCCTAGCTGTACACCAGTGCCAAAACTAAAATGTAACAAGTAATTTTCCCTTGGAATGTCTTTCTGTTAAACGCTTTGGCAAGTCAAATTTCGGACCCAGGAGAATCTGCAGAAACAAACAGAACTTTAACATTGTTCCTAATGCATTTCACTTCCCTAACTGGTTGACACTACTAAAAGTAAAAATATGTAAACCTGTCTTCTACATTCCCATGTTCCTTTCCTGAGACCTGCACCTGGGTATTTGCTACTTTTCTTTTTATAAATCAGGATGATTTTGTGCAAGCAAAAGGTGGTAGGAGATTCTTTGGGAATCACCATGTGCATGTACTTTGTGAGAGGGCGCAGTCACAAAATACACTACCACACTTCATATGAAAAAATATTTCTTTGTGCATTGGCCATATAGACTTTTCTGATGTATGAAAGATCAGACATCAGTAGCATTTGCGGAGAGACAAATTAATTAGAAAAGTTGCTTCCAATCTAACGTAAAAAATGGTGGTAGCGAGAGCTGAGAAATGAGAGTTTCAAAACACAATGCTCTCTGTCGCTAATAAACAGCATGCTAAAGCTTGCAGTGATCTAAAGCCAGAATACAGCATCGAATGTAGGGCATCTCCACTACGCTCACCTCATTCTCACTACTTAGCTACGCTCTTCATTAACAGTCTTCTTTCTTAAGCCTAAAATCTCACTCCCCCTCTCCCAGATGTGGGAGTTCAGGAATAAGAATGAAAGCTGATAAATTATGAGGATGAATGAGGAATGAGGAGGTGCACATTTTCAGACATGTAATTCTCCTCCTAACACCTCTATCTCACATCCCACTCAGCCTACCTATTTCTAGAAAGTGAGGACGAGTGAGATGTTAGACATTTGGATTAAGATTGATGAGGAAACAGAATCACTGAAGATTTAGAATGAGGTGTGAGGAGAAACCCAGGGGCGTACGGAAAAATGTGAAAGTCCGAGGCCACGTATCATGCAGCGCCCGGGTGAAGAAATGGTGCTGGCGGGAGGTCCACCGGCTGTCAGGTGGGTGGGTAGGATCAAAGAGGAACCCGGCCACCCGCGCCCCAGCGGATTGCGCAGGCCACCAGGGGCCTCCTGTGCACTACCTGCTCTCCCCGGGGCCAGATGGGGAGAGCGAGGTAAAGAGACTTGCCTGGGAGCCCGGCTGCATCACGTCTGGTGTGGCAGGAGTTCAGAGTGGCTGCCGGTGACTGGTGAAGGCCTCACCTGGGAGGGCAGATCCCATCTTCAATGAACCTCCCTGCCTGAATGCTTTAGCAGCCCACAGAGGAAATATTAACTCTCTCATGGCCACGAGGGAGGAAATGGATTTTCAAAAGCCCGATAAGGAGAATTAAAGGGTTTTTCTCAAACAAAGCCCCTATGAGGAAGTGAGGACTCCCAATGCCATTTGGAGCTGAAACAAGGGTCCCGTGACAGCCACTAGCGATAGAGCGGGGAGGTGGGGTGTGGGGGGGGCTTGAGCTTACATTTGGAAAGAACTAAAGCACTGGTGCTGCAACAAGAAGGTACTGTGCTCTATATGTTATGTGTTGTGACTGACTGATACAGACTGACAAGAGGACTGGGATTTAAATGAAGGTAATGGCAGTCTGCAGCTGTCAGGTTAGGTAGAGAGGGGGAAGATGTACACAATGACTGTGATGGGTGGATGGAAGGGTTGGGATGGACTTGAGAGGCCCACAGTATGTGTAATTAGGAACTTGCTCAGAGTTCATGTGTTGAGGGGCTGTTTTACATGGTATCTTCTACCTTGTCCTTAATACAGTGAGTGGAATCGGAACATGAAAGGGAGCATCTTCACATGGGGTAAAGAAAGAGGGGAAGGGACGTGTTTCACACAAAGCCTGTGAGGGCACCACAACTCCCCTCCGTGTACTGTGCCTCATTCAAGATCTGAACTCAGTATTGTGGCCCATCTCCTGAATTAAACCTTTTATTTGTAGGTTGCTCAGCAACCGACCAGAGCAGCTGGTCTGGGATGGTGGGGTGGCGTTCTTGGCTCAGAGTATTTATAATAATGTGCTCACCCGGGCCAGGAAAAATAAAACATGGGCTACACACATCCAAAAACATAGTGCCATGGGAAAAAGTGTCACACAAACTATATTGCAGGGCACTAGGGAACGATATACTTATCAGAACAACCAACAGAAACTCCCTGGGACATTTAATGTTTAGTTATAACAAAGGCAACTGCAGGATAGATTTTGTTATCATAGATATACTGATAAAGAACATACAAATATTCGGATTCGGTCAAAATCACCAAATCCAAATGACCTACACCACCAAATTACCGAAAATAGATACTGCTAAATGTCCTACTGACTAAATGTTCGTAGTACATTTTATAGTATCTATTTGGTGGTATCGGTCATTTTTTTGTTGTTGTTTTGGGTCGGAACAGCTGCAGGGTATCCCCTGCAACACCACGCTCAAGTGAGCGGGGGCTGCGGGGGACACCCCCACATCTGACCCATAAAAGAAAGGCTGCAGGGGTGTCCCCTGCAACACCCTGCTCACTATACTATGCAGTATGTGTGGGTTGCGGGGGACACCACTGAAGCTGTTCCAAAAAAAAAAAGAAAAAAAAAAGGATCCTGCAGCGCCAGTTCCCGATCACGGAAGTGAAAGGGAACTGCCATTGCAGGGACCAGCGAGACGGAAGGATAGGTAACTACGGGGGTGGGGTGTCGGCAGGGGTGGGATGGTGGTAGGGGGTTAGGATTTCTGTGGATTTGGGGTTGTTTTACCTTGTATGACTGAATGGGAAATGTACAAACAATTTAGCATTCCGTACATTTCTCATTCCGTCATTTCCGTTGCAAACTTTTAAGTCCCGGTAAAACAACCCCACATCCAATGTTCAGCCCACAAAGCTTTCCATACCCGGATAAATCCTCAACAGGCAGAGGCCAAAATATGAAAGAGCCTGCACAATCACTCATCCACGCTTAGATGGACTCTTAGCAGAACACAATTGCACCAAAGCATCAACAGCGGGGAGACAGGGCCTCATTACGAGGTCAGCGGTAACCCGCTGGTGCTACTAGTGGGTTACTGCCAACCTTGTAACACTGTTTCCGCTGCCTGATATCCCGGTGCCACCAGGATATTACATGTGGCAACGGATCGGGATGTCAGGCGGTGGAAACGGTAAGTCCCCATTCCCGTGGAGTCCCATTGGACGCCAACGGAATGGGGACACTGAAGCACCGGCACCATTGTTAACCGACAATGCCGGTTGGGGACAGAAAACCCAGCAGGTCACACCTGCTGGGGGATCCATGGTACCTACCAGCATTGTTGGAGTATGCCGGTCCAGAAAGGGTGATGGTACGTTGCTACCAACACCCTTGTTTCTGGACTGCCATACTCGTAATGAGGCCCGGTAACATCTTGATAAGGAAATGCAGCCAGGACTTGGAGGGGATAATCTTCAAGAGGCAGCAAGCTTAGGTGACACAATCAAATAGAAAAAAGAAAAAAAAGATCACAGACTATCTTTGACTCTGTTGACTCTGATTGCAAAGCAATGTTGAATGAACTGAGGTAATTCCAAACCAATAAAACAGGCCTTAAACTAGGCCTTAAAGAATGAATACTCAATCACCCTAAAACGATTCAAAACACAGGCGAGAAAGAAAAAGAGCATCCAAGACATGAGAAACCTCCTTAGTATTGAGGACACCATCTTGCACAATACCTTCTAAAAGAAATGGAAGAAAGTACACACAAATGAGGGAACAACATGCATAGGCCCCACAGCACAAAATGCATGTAAACAACACTTTGAAGACATCTGCAAAGTAAGGGATGGGAAAAAATGCACACCAGACAAGGCAGACATTGTCAACAAATTACCTTAAACAGAATGCTTGGTAAAAGACTCCTAGAACACCATAAACAATCTAATAAAAAATACCAGAGTTACAGGGGCACTTGAAAAATTTAAAGCCAGGCAAAGCATAAAGCAAGGCACAAAAATCAATAATAATTAACAAAGGCAGATGCTCCTCACTGCAAAATCTGGGCTATACTCCTTTCGAGCCCCTCAGCTGCTTTCAGCACTGCCCACTGCTCTTCTTGGACCTTGGGTTTTGCAAATCTACTCTCATTTGATTCGCATCCTAACTGGAATGCTGATCCTTTAACATCTCATGGAACTCCCAAACCTCTGACCCCACCCCTCTCTCTGTCAACATCCCCTAAAGGTCAGGCATTGGACCTCTGCTCTTCACACGCTATACCTCTACCCTAGAAGACTTGTCTCATACTTTGGCTTTCACTGTCATCTTTTTGCTGGTGACACACAATTTATTTTCTCCTACCTCCTTCAACCGAGCCATCTTGGAATGGATTACGAACTGTCTCACTGCAGATCATCACTGGAATTCTCAATGCTGCCTCATGCTGATTTCATCAAAAACGTAAGTTATCCTTCTCATGGCTTTCAATGCCATCTCTGCCCTCCCCCTCCTATCTTCTCCCCATCTGATCTTCTTGCTCGCTCGCCCAAAGCTCCCAATCATGGGGTCCATTTTGATAGTGACCTCTGACCACGACAATTCATCACTACCACTGCCTCTGCTGCTTGTATTAACCACCTCAACATGTAGTAAATGTGTCCTTTTCTTACTAACCACTCAACGAAAACTCTAATCCGACACTTGTGCTCAGGAAACCTGACTGTTGATCAAGCCTACTCCTTGGCCTTCCTCTATACTCCTTCCTCCCTCTAGACAAAGTCCTCAACTTTGCTACTCATACTCTCTACAATCTTCCCAGATCCTCCCCCACTTCTATTTACCAACAATATCCTGGTTGGCTTTCCATGCACAACCGCTCCCCTTTCAAGTTCTTTCTTCTAGTCTACAACGTTATGCATGGTCTTGCTCCTCAGTACCCGTCTCACTGTAGCTCTGTTTACTGAGCATCTAATTTCTTTTGATCCTCCTCTGCACGCAATCTCACTGTCCCTTGCCCTCCCTATGCCCCTTCCCACTTCCACTCTTTCTCGCTATTTGTACGCTCTACTGGAACCCACTGCCCACCACAATCACAGCCAGACCAACTGTAAATCTGTATAAAGAGGGAACTCCTCTGCCCTCTCTCCAGTGATGCATAATAATGTAATTTTGCATGTTTATATAGTACTCCTCTTTCGTTTGAAGCGCTTGCCCCCTTAGTTTAATGTTACCTTTGTAAGTCAACTGTTTTGTCATATAGATTTTTATTTTGGTCCCGGGTACAAGTCCTACTTTTGTGCACTCTCATAAACTGGCTCACCACTTGTTCTCATCTGTGTGCTATTGTACAGACACCCTTCGTGCAAATGCATCTGGCATCTGTACATATGTTATTATCAGTCATTTCTGACTGAAATTGACACCCCTGTTCTTCAAATAAATACAAATACAAAATACAAACACTTTATGTCAATCCACGAATTAGATGAAATTGTTTGATGGTATATAATATTAATTCAATTAATACAATATAAATATCACTATGAAACTGTATGGATTGGCATTCAGAAGTTCTGTCCACTATTTGTGTGAGCATTTCAAGATGAAGATAGAATCTTATAATTTAGTGGGCTGGAAGATTTAACAGATTTATTGGGGTTGCAGTCGTGAAATGGTGGTTACATGATCGGCAATGCCTTTTAAGCAATGAAAGATAATAAAAAATGGGGTATTTCAGAATTTCAGAATACAATGGAGACATTATTTAATAAGATGTTATGTTGCAAGCTGTACTTGAACTTCAGCCCTAAACCCATCATCTATTAAAGTAACCAAATAGGTTAATTGGGCAAGTTAGACCATTGTAACTGCCTAGATACCCCCTGAAGCAATTGCAACTACTCCTTAACAGGGCAGTTAGACTAATTTGTGACCTTATTAAGTATTACTTAATTTCACCAGGATACAAATCCCTTAATTGGCTACTGGTATTGATCGCCAACAAATGTGTCTGGAGCAAAGGCCATAACAACCTAAATAGATGATTCAAACTCTATAAACCAACCTGAAATCGACATCCTTAGCAGATAGTAAGCTGCAAGCACAAACCCTCAAGACAGAATTACTCAAAAGCAGATCCCTCATATCACCATGTGGAACAATATCACATCAGAGCTTGGACTAGTCCCAAGCACCAGGGGCGCCAAGAAAACTCTCAGGAGAGTATACTTGTTAGAGATCAAGTGAGATATGATTCATGTATGACCCTCCCAGTATCCTGAGGATAGGCCCCTACATCCGGCACTTTCAAGCATTGTGGAAGGTTCACCAGTCACCTAAAGGATTTGTGTACCCTGTATGAATATTTCTCTTCGATTTCCCTGTTTGTATCATTGTAACAATTGAACCCACCACTGTGGGTGTATTGCATAAATCCTATTTGTAGGACATATTGTATGAGACTTCCCTTTGTATCCTATACTTGTCGTTCCTATTGAGTTTTTCTTCCATGAAAAGCCCCACGAGGAAAACCACATTTGTGTGTCGTGCTTTTCCTCTTACAAATCACAATAAATACATACATAACTCAGCACCAGAAATCTGAACCCAAATGACATCTCACAGGTTAAATTTCTTATGAGGGAGACCCAGCCCTTCATCGTTCTGAAATCAAGGTCACCTAGAAGGCTAAAAATGTCACTACTGTGCAACAAGACCTATGTGCAAACCAAGAAAATATTATGATCATAGACCTTTGCACTTACCAAACCCATGACTCCAAATACGTACATTATGGAAGATGTTTCTGCATTCCCAATTTGACCATCCCATATGGTCATTGAGACAGAATGCCATCTGCAAGCTGTAATTTGCTGAGCCTTTTTTACATGTTCTGCTACCATGATGTAGGCAGCTCTGTCTCTGAAAGTGTGGTTTTCTAACCAGACAACCCTTTCACAATGTGCCATTCTGCAACAGAATAGTGCAGACATGTGACTTTGCTGAGTTTGTCTACTGACACGTCTCAGAATCTGCCTTGTGGTTTGGAAGATTGGCAGTCATAAAGTGGCATTTCTATCAGCCAATAATTGTTGGCCTAGGATCTGGTGGTAGATGACAAATATAACTATAATCCATTTCTGTTTATGACATGGTGATCTCTGGGACTCCACAAGTGTATTGGTCAGAGCCTAATGATGCCATTTGTATTATCAGCTTGGATTACTTTTGACTTTCCTGGTTAAGGGTGTTGGTGCATTCATTATAGGAAACTGAGTTTCTCCCCAAAAAATACACTTGAGGTTGATCTCAGCAAAAGGATTTGTCTTCTCTCAGAATGAGTTGTCACCTCCCAGAAAGGCAGGAACTGCCCCCAGGAGAGGGAGGTCAAGCCCTTCAAAGGTCATGTTTTGACAGGCCAGGAAGTGACACCCTGGTTTTAATTCACCAAGACCTTTTGATGTAGGTAGACAGAGGAAGAGGCGGAGTAGAGAAGCTGAGAAGGGGACTTTCCAGTTAGAGAAGGGACACACCATTTTAGATTTATCTAAGACTCACAAACGTTCTGCCCCTTCCTATTTCCTGCAGACAAAGCACTCTCGGTATGACATCACCAGGCAAGAAGATTCTGAAATAGCTGTCAGAATTGGATCCTTTACAGGAGGCTATACGGGAACCAATCTGCGCTGGTTTGTTGTCTGTATAAGCAGTGAGATCCTCCCCTTAGTTGATTCATCTATGGACACTTGATGAAGAAGGATTCACCTGGAACCTGGTTGGGAGCAAAGTCTTCTTCAAAGTCCTCTCCTTTAGAGATGAAGGCCAAGATCTCCAAAGCAGAGTCAAGCTCTTCCCCCTAACATTGGTTGGGGTGAGTGTGGGATGGACAACACCTACTGCAGCTGAGACCACTGGTATTAAGGACCTGCTCACTGGAGGTGACAGAACCCTGCAAGTGCTCTCTATCCTCCCTGGTTGGGAAGTGCAGAAGAAAGGACTTACAATGTCTCTGGAGCACCTAGATGTTAAGAAGCAGCCGTGGACCCGGGTTTTCAGCTTCAATCCATTTAAGAGCCTGCTCTATCGCTTCAAGATGCATTTTGAGATGCAGAAAGGACCCAGAGCTGCCCTTGACAATCACTGCATTTTTAATACACTGAGAAGCTAACTCAATCCAATGCCTGACTGCACTCTAGTTGCTGCAACGTTGAAGCTGCTTGCTTTGGTGTACATGAAAGTGTTCATATACAACACACGGATGTATATGAACACTTTCATTTACACCAAAGCGAGCAGCTTCAACGTTACATTCTGCAACGTTGAAGCTACTGGCTTTGGTGTAAATGAAAGTGTTCATGTACACCGCACGGGTGTTTACAGCTTCAACATTGCAAGATGCAACGTTGAAGTTGAAGCTGCTCACTTTAAATGAAATTGTTCATATACACCACACGGGTGTATATGAACACTTTCCTGTGCACCAAAGTAAGCAGGCCAACATCCTGCAATGTTGAAGCTGCTCACTTTAAATGAAAGTGTTCATATACACCACACGGGTGTATATGAACACTTTCCTGTACACCAAAGTAAGCCGGCCAACATCCTGCAATGTTGAAGCTGCTCACTTTAAATGAAAGTGTTCATATACACCACACGGGTGTATATGAACACTTTCCTGTGCACCAAAGTAAGCAGGCCAACATCCTGCAATGTTGAAGCTGCTCACTTTAAATGAAAGTGTTCATATACACCACACGGGTGTATATGAACACTTTCCTGTACACCAAAGTAAGCCGGCCAACATCCTGCAATGTTGAAGCTGCTCACTTTAAATGAAAGTGTTCATATACACCACACGGGTGTATATGAACACTTTCCTGTACACCAAAGTAAGCCGGCCAACATCCTGCAATGTTGAAGCTGCTCACTTTAAATGAAAGTGTTCATATACACCACACGGGTGTATATGAACACTTTCCTGTACACCAAAGTAAGCCGGCCAACATCCTGCAATGTTGAAGCTGCTCACTTTAAATGAAAGTGTTCATATACACCACACGGGTGTATATGAACACTTTCCTGTACACCAAAGTAAGCAGGCCAACATCCTGCAATGTTGAAGCTGCTCACTTTAAATGAAAGTGTTCATATACACCACACGGGTGTATATGAACACTTTCCTGTACACCAAAGTAAGCAGGCCAACATCCTGCAATGTTGAAGCTGCTCACTTTAAATGAAAGTGTTCATATACACCACACGGGTGTATATGAACACTTTCCTGTACACCAAAGTAAGCCGGCCAACATCCTGCAATGTTGAAGCTGCTCACTTTAAATGAAAGTGTTCATATACACCACACGGGTGTATATGAACACTTTCCTGTACACCAAAGTAAGCCGGCCAACATCCTGCAATGTTGAAGCTGCTCACTTTAAATGAAAGTGTTCATATACACCACACGGGTGTATATGAACACTTTCCTGTACACCAAAGTAAGCAGGCCAACATCCTGCAATGTTGAAGCTGCTCACTTTAAATGAAAGTGTTCATATACACCACACGGGTGTATATGAACACTTTCCTATACACCAAAGTAAGCAGGCCAACATCCTGCAATGTTGAAGCTGCTCACTTTAAATGAAAGTGTTCATATACACCACACGGGTGTATATGAACACTTTCCTATACACCAAAGTAAGCAGGCCAACATCCTGCAATGTTGAAGCTGCTCACTTTAAATGAAAGTGTTCATATACACCACACGGGTGTATATGAACACTTTCCTATACACCAAAGTAAGCAGGCCAACATCCTGCAATGTTGAAGCTGCTCACTTTGGTGTATCAGCAGCATTTTCGTTAAATAACGATTCCCTGGTTATTTAACGGAAATGCTGCCGAGATTCTGCATTAGAGCGAAAGCACTGTCGGCGAAAGCACTGTCGTGCTTTGCGAAGACGCCCATGCCCACATGAGAATAGCAGTGGTGCCTGGGGGTCAAGAAATGGTGCAGTGAGTTGTGCTATTTAGCACGCTCACTGCGCCAAGATGAGAATCAGGCCCTCAGTGTTTATTTTCAGGGGTGCGTTATAGTGTTTTTGACTAGTATGATTGTATTTGTTAGTTAAATTAAAGTATTATAGAACCTTGATTTGTCATCATTCCCTTAACACAGTGCCACAGTATGATTGATGTTTGGTTAGCTCCTGTACCATCTCATAGCCCCTCCTCAGCCTGCCATTGGCCTGTGCTAGGAGGAGAAGGACGCAAACTTGCTGGGATGTTCCTGTTTCTCCTTTATACTTGGGAGATTAGGATCAGAGCTGGTTTAGTGTGGGGCTAAGCAGGCGTTTTATTTGGTATTAGGTCAAAAGCCCTTAAAAAAATGGAGAAAAAGATCGAATTAGAAAGACCGCTCTATGACCACACAAAGCAGTATTTCTAAATCAAACTGTCATCCCACCTCCGCACACGAGTGCACGCAGGGGCTCACAGGCTCAACAGGACCCGGAAGTGCCATTGGGGGAGAAACGGTAAGTGTGTGTGTGTGTTTGTGTGTGTGTTGCGTGTTTGTGTTTTTTTTGGCTGAGGGAAATTCTTGCGTGCAGAGGGAGGGGGCGGGATGGAAGAAGTGGGGGTTGGGGAGTGAAACCCCCCCACCCCGATTTCTAACACATCCTGCCCGAGAGGGTGGAGGTGGAGGGTAAAGCTATGACATGTTTTTGCTTTTTGCGGGCTGCCTAAAATCGTCTGGAAAAAACAGTCTTTTTGTTAGGCGACTTGCGAAAAGCAAAAATATGGCATAGAACCATTTTATTCACTACTCCTGCATGTACTACTCTTCTTCACACTCATATCATAGAAGCATCAGGTATTATGAATTCCATATCCTTTGTGCTGACATTTCTATGGCCACAGGTTTTGTAAGCGTTCAAGCTGGAGTTTGCTAATGCCATGTGTTGTATTTGGCAAAGTAGCAAATCCACAATCGTGAGAAAGTTAAGAATGAGGACTGTAGACCTGAAGAAGGGGTGTGTGTGTGTGTGTGTGTGTGTGTGTGTCCCATCATTGCCATTGGCTCTATCGCTTGCCTGTTGAGGAGTTTATTGTTTTAAAGACTCATTGCCTAGTCAATGGATGTGTGAAGCTAACTGGGCGACCGTACCTCTCACTTAACAACGATATGGCCTGGCAAAATGCAGGGTGAGTGGCATGAAGGTGATGCCAAAGCTGAGGCTAATGGACATCATGTTTATGGCATGCCATGTTAGCAAATCTGCACAAAATAGCATCTCAACTTGCTTTTTGGAATGTGTCAAAACCCCACCTTTTTTCTGAATGGCCTGTTACACTTCAGTGTTTCTCTTGTCCTCCATTCCACTTACTACAGTACGTCACACATAAAAGGAAGTCAATTTAAATCATATTTATGAACACGTATCCAACCATCATCTCTTTAGTTCGAATCTAATATAATAAAAGATGAAAATATATTCCTATTTTAAGCGTGAGCTTCAGTGATCAAGAGTATGGGACAATTGGATCCATAAGCAATCAATTATGCTATGTTCCCACATCTCAGCAATGAACAGTGATGGGAACTCATATCATTTGGATCTTTGCAAAAAGACCTGTCTCGGTGGCACACATTTTCCTGAGCCTTATAACTGAGGGCTTCACGTGCTGACAAGCAGGATGGGCTCAACATTCAATGTACTTATGGTTTAGGATTAGAACAGATTTGTGCAAAGATAAAGAGGGAATGAAAACCTATAGTCATCCAGCTCATTGTGACACGCTCTCTTGCAGGAAGAAGAGCCTACAGCAAACAGAGTGCTGATGAACATGGAGGGAGCACTGACAGCCCGAGACCGAATTGGGGTTCAGGACTTCGTCCTCCTGGATTCATTCACCAGCGATGAATCTTTCCTGGATAACCTGCGCAAACGTTTCCAGGAAAATCTTATCTATGTAAGGCTGTCTTCATTTATGATGAAATACACCATTTTTTACAGAGACCCTTTCTCTTGTGTAAGCTTGGGAGTATACTGCTAACAAGGTCTGAAGAGAATGAAAAAAGGTGCAGAGAACTTGTTGATGGCGAGGGATTCCTTCTTATTCTATATTTTGATGATTCTTAAATGGGACTAAAATTATATGATATGATATGGCATTTATAGAGCGCCTGTACACAAGTGTTTCGAACTGGACAGATTTGCTGAATGCAACGTATTTCACACCAATTTGTATGTGTTAAATAGTGTTTTCCCTGGCAATGCTATGAGCCTCACTCCTGTCTATGGAAATAAAAAGTAAAACACATCTCAAGGTTTGGGAGGGTTCTAATGTTTGTGATGTCAGATGCTGGTCTCAGTTTGGATTCCATAAGGCAGATGTCGGCTTAAAAGACCTGCTGAGTTGGAGTCTGAACTACACTTCCCCTTTCGGAAGCCTGTTTGCTGAGCAGGAGGGTGAATGCAGATAAAATGGAATCAACCATTAAGTTGGGCGGCAACAACAGCTACTAGTTAATTGCCAAATATAAGATTGATGTGCCGCTACCACTAAGAACTCAGTTTCAGAGTGTTGTTCACCAATTTTGCCATTACCGTCATTTTTAGCCACAATGGTTGAAGGGCTGGATTGAGTATGGAACTCATGACACACAGCATCGCCTTGTCCCCACAGTGAGAATACGGTGCCTTGAGATAACAACCGGACAATTCATGTTGTAATGTGTTGTGTATAAATAGGCACCTTTTACAACAAGTTACCAAACACTGCAATATGTAGATACATGCAACAATGCAAGAGGTGTAGAGTACATGTGTTATAAAAAATGCTCCATTACAGAATTCGTTGTTTTTTTTAATAGACAAAGCTGGTGTATCACTCAACCATTCACTGGAAACACACGAGGCACACAATTTGTTCTAGAAATGAACCAAATCTACATTTATTTCACCAAATGCTCTGTTTCATCAGGATTAAGCTGTTTCTTTTCCGTTGTGTCTTCTTCGATGTTTGGGCACTTCTGACTTTTCCCTTGGATCTCCATCAAATGAAGTTCACCCTGGCCCCACCATATCAGCCCTCCGCTTTTACACACATCCAAGTAACCATAGAAACCCTTTAAATGGGACCCACATTCCAGAACAGGCATCATAATGCAATGGCTTCTAACAATGCGTGCCACTGCTTTCTACAGCAATGTTGCTCATCCCTCAACCTGATCAACTGCACATGATCTTCGGGAAGAACCAACTGGTCATTCTAAACACTGGAAACAGATCCTTGAAGAGGAAGACTGCAGGTGCCCCCAACCTTTTACCCCATCACCCCCACAGCTTTTAATCTTGGTTTGTGCATATTGCCCAAGTGTTTTCATGACCTTGAAATGCATTTAATGTCAAAATAGTATTCTACCGTACATAGACATGTAGAGTCCTCTTGATGCTGCTAAATTGGCAGAATTCCTTGTTGTTCATCAAACATATCCATGCCAAAGAGTTCAAATGCTTTGATGTTGTCATGGCCTTTTCATATATACCTCTGAATCATTCCATATCATGAAAATCCGGTAGTAGGGGAATTGGATCGAAATCATTGCTTTTAAGCCAAATCCTTTTTCTGTTTAGAACAAATGGAAATAGGCTTGTGCTGAAGGGCTGTGCTAATGAACAAAACCTCTCGGATTCCATGTTCTGAAGATTCCTTTCAGTGCAGAATCATGTTCTGTGGTGTCTAAATATTCATACATCCATACTAAAATATCATGGGGGAACACAATGTACCTTTAAGCCTAAACGTATAGTGATAAACCTTAATTCTGATTCAAACTTGATTTGAGATGAGTGGTAATTAGGAGACACTCTGTAGAGGGGCATTACAGGAGCTTTATTGATGGACAAACCCCAGTGCTCCGCAGCTCTGCAGCTCTGCAGCTCTCACCCCAACCAACAACAGAAAACGTATGTGGAACCTTAGACATGTGTAAACAGTCCAAGGTTCCATTACAACACTTTCCCTCCCATAAAAGAACAACAATAACAAAAAGGAAACAGAAATAACTCTAAAACCTACTATAGTAACTACACTGCATATATAATGCAACCGCTGGCCCAGCCTAGTGCCAAGCCCACAACAGTACCACTTCACCAACAACACTCAACCACACCCACACCACCTGAGACACCCACTTCAACCAACCGCTTCACCCCTCCAGGAACCCCACAGCACATAGTCTTGAATGTAATGGGTGGCAGCCTAATTCTTGTGGGGTGAGCCTGGACAGCATCCTCCCTGACCTGGGCACCCTCTTGACCTGGCTCAAAGCCCCCATTGGAATGGGCCCCGCCTTGACTTTCCTGACCCCGCGGAATGCACTCTGGCTGCACAGGCGGCCTCCTTCCTAGCCACCCCTCCCTTGCCTGCGCCTGTCTACTGTCTCCTCCAATATCACTTCCTCTTACTCTTCCCTCACCTGTACTCGGAACACCAAAAGGAACATCACCAACCTCCTCAGGAATCACAGGGCTGGAAATTGCACTCCCCTTAAGTACCACAATCCTCCTATTTTTATTTTTTTTTTATGTTTGGTTTGCGCTTTAAACCTTTCATCTGACTTTCATTGTGTTTATTGCTCAGATTGCAAAGTGTGGACCTATGATATTTGTCCTTATTCTTGTTCTTTCTTCTTGTTTTGATCCCGCGTGCTTATATTTTACGCTGTTCCTTTATTATACATGATGTTGTTCCAGAACGATGTTAGTGCGAATACTAGTTTTTTTTCGTTTCCAGAGAGCATTCTTGCCCAACGACCTTCTGGTGTTAGAACAGTTTGTGTGTTCATGAACCATTCTCTCGATTGTTGTCGTTTTTCATTCAGTGCCGGGCATATCATAATTATATGATGAAGGCTCTCGGTCATCTGAGGGTTCTTACAAAATCGGCAGTATTGTTTGCATTCGGGTATTTGTTTTCTGGCTGCCATTATTTCTCGGGTCGGGAGGATATTTAGCCGCAATCTCATAAATGTGTCTCTTGTTTTAGACGATGGAAATATTTGTAAGTATGAAGGGAGTTGATTGAGTCTTCTGTTGTCAGATGGATTTTGTATGTTGTGCCGGTATTTGTTTTTCTCTCGGTTGGTTTTCATCCAATCGTTTTCTTTTAATTTTGTTTTCGCTTTTTCTGGTCTCTCTGTTAGCATTTCCATCGATATTTCTTGCTCTTTTCTTTTCACTTCTGTCACTGTTTTCCATTTTTCTAAGACATGATCGCAGTTGTAGCTGTTTCCTGTCCTGAATATTTCCAAAGGTGGGGTGTTGGTTTTAGTCATTATTTTCCTGTATAAGTCAAGTTGTTTCCATAAAACAATGGACTCAAGCGATTGAAGTGCAAATTCAGCTCGGATTCGTATGGTAGGTAATGAAGCTGGAAAATTTAGCACTTTTTTTCCAGAAGCTCCCTTCTAATTTATCCCAGATGTCATTGTTGATGTTTATTATGCTTTCTGCTCCATATGTTAAGATGGCGTGACTTTTTGTTTGTAAAATGTAGCTACTGGGGTCATGGAGAATTTTCCATACTTTCGATGTATTGTTTTTGCTTGTCGGGCTAGGGACAAGGTTTTTTCTTTAAGATGTGCTGCCCATTATTCTTCTGTTGTTGATTGGGATATCCATATTCCAAGATATTTTATGGTTTTTACTGTTTCCATTTTTTCCTTGCCTATATAAAAGGAGGCGAGCTGACGATTGATATTGTTTTCTTTTTTTAGAGTCATGATTTTTGTTTTTTTCGTATTTATTTGCAGTTTGTTCTTTGTCATGTATATTTCTAATATTTCAAGTACAATCTGTAAGCCTCTCGGAGTTTTAGCCAGGAGTACTATGTCGTCAGCACATATAATGCAAGGTATCGCTGTGTTATTGATTTTTGGGGGGTTCGTTTGAGGTGTATAGATGTTTCGTTCGAGATCTGCCATATACAGATGAAATAAAGTGGCAGCCAATGGGCATCCTTGTTTTAGTCCATTCCATGTTCTGATTTGATCCGTGAGTGCCCCTTCTTTCGATAATCTGACTCTAACGCTGGTGTCCGCCTATAAGAGTTTGATCGGTTCGATGATGTCTGTTGGACACTTCCAAGCGGTCAGTTTGTCCCATAGATTGTCTCTGTTGACAGAGTCAAATGCTAGCCGTAAGTCGACAAAAGCGGCATAGATTTGGATTTTGTTTCTTATGGGTTCATGCTTTAATATGTTTAGTAGAAATAAGTTGATATTGGTGCCCAGTGTTTTAATGAAGCCAGTTTGTCTTGTAGCATATTTGTTTTCTTTTTTGCCCATCTATCTAGTTTATCAAGTAATATTTTAGCAAAAATTTTGCCCAAAGTGTCTAGGAGCACCAGCGGTCGGTAGTTTCGTGGATCTTTTGTGTCACCCTGCTTATATATGGGTACGATGGTGGCTTGCTTCCATGTAATTGGAATTGTTTTAGTGTTTTGTATCATTTGGAAGATGCTTTTGCATATTTCTGTCCATACTGCTGCATTCTGCTTGATTATCATGTTGGACAGGCCGTCCGGGCCTGGGGCTCTGGAAGCATTTAGAGTATTAATCGCCCTTTTTAGATCTTCATGGTCCCATTCCCATTGCCATATATGTTGCTGTATTTTGTTTGCTTCTTTCGTTGGATTTTTGCCCCCGTAGATCTCTGTGAAATATTCGGTCCAACTTGCTTCTGGTACATCAGTTACCATGCTGTTTTGTGTGTGGGTTTTGTCGTGTAGTAACGCCCATAGTTGTTTTGTGTTTCTGTTCTTTAGTGTCAGCAGCATCTTTTCTGCATCCTCTTGTAATATCAAGGCTTTGTTGTTCTTTCGCCAATTTCTGTAATGTTGTTTTGCTGTTTTGATTTCTTTATATTTATCCAGTAAGTTTTGTTTCATTAGTAATTTTATTTTTGTTCTCAATTCTCTTTTCTTGTTCATTATATTGTTGTTGTATGCGTGGATGTGGTTCTTAGCTGTTGATTTTCCATTTTGTGTATTATTGCATCTGTAAGGTAACAGTAACCATCCATAGTTGATCTTTTCTAGATCACCTAGTGTTGAGTTGGTCATTATTTTTGGCAATTCTTCCATTCTTTTCCTCCCAATTCTTAATCTGTTGTTGCTGATATTTATTTCGATTTTTGTTGAATCAGCTTTATCTTTCACCATTTTTCTAGTATTCAGCGTTCTTTACAGTATGTAATGATCACTTTCTTCTGTTTTGATATTTCTTGATTCCCGCAAATCTTTGTGTAAATTTTCGGTCATGTATATGTAATCAATTATGGCGGTGGATTTGCCTCTTGCCCAGATTTCCTTTTGTTTTCCAGTGGTTGTGTCGATACTGTCAGATCTCCTAATATTTCTGCAATATAATTCTTTAGTCCAGCATTTGGCTCGGGGTGATAGGTTAGATTTTTCTATTTCTTCTCCTTTTGCATTGAATATATGGATGTTTAAATCGCCGCATTATATAAATTCTATCTCGTTGTATTTTCCTTTGGTGTTATCTATTGCTGATGTTACTGTGTCTATACATTTCTCGTCCATTATTCCTGCTGGGTTCCAATATAGGTTCATTAGGGCCTATAAGCATTCCTTCTTGTGATCCTTAGTTGTGGGTTCTTTCTCTTTATTGTCCGACCGTTGCTTAAGTATGGTAATTTGAGTCCATAGGTTTAAATTGTCGTGTTCTAGTATGTCAATGTTTTGTGCATTTTTGATTAAAGTTAGGAGTCCGGCAGACGGTCTACCTTTTTGTTTTTGGATTGCAGGGTTCATTAGTATGGTGTATCCATCTGCTATTGGTTGTTGCGTTATCCATGACTCTTGGATGCAGATTATGTCAGCCATTGTGAGATTTGAATTTGTTGTATTGAATAAATGGCTGTGTCCCCGCGTGTTCCATGAGCAGATCCTGGTTGGATGTAGACTTTCTTCCTTTAATTGTTATCTTCTTTGGTTGTGTATATCGTCTGTATTTGTGAGTAGGTTCTCTGATTGCCTCCATATTCCATATTTTCTATAGAGGTCATGACGACTTTGATAATCTTTGTTGTCGTTTGCTCTACTCTCATACATGTCGCCATCGTTCTTGTGTTCTGGTGCTGTATTTCTATAGGCATCGTCCAGTTCGTATTTGCTTTGGTTTTTTTCAGGCTGGTTCCAGCTTACTGTTTTTTGTTTTTTTCTCCTCTCTGTGTTATGTATTTCTTCGATCAGGGTCACTTCAAATCCTAGCTGCTTATAAATATTTTTATTGTCTATCATTTTGTTCAGTGTTTTTTCAGAATCAAAAAATATCTTCACTTGGTCCAATATTATTTCATCACAGAATTCGACTGTTCTTATATCTTTAGTTGTAATTTCTTTCATGTTAGGAGTGGCTTGTATCAATCTTAGTACATTTGTGCGGTTCATGATTAAGTTATCATTTTTTGTTGTTATTCTTGATAATTTTATTTTCTTGATTTTTATTTCCGTCTGCTGTTTTTGTGGAAGCACAAAAATTGGCAATTTTATTATTTTTTCTGTTTGTCCATCGGTTGTTTTATCATCATCGTGGCTGCTTTGGGTCTCCCTTATGGGTAAGGGATGGTTATTCGTATCCGATGCTGTTTCATCGTTGTTTTCCCATTCTATTTTGGATATTTCATCGAGTGTCATTTCATATCCTGATTGTTCGAGGTTTTGGTCTTCTTCTGGTTTCTCACCTTCGTATTCATCTACCGTAATCAATGATGCCTCTGCCATTTAGATTTGGGCTTCTTCAGATTGATCAATTTCGTCCTCTGTGTAAGTTGATAGGTTGATTAGTTCATCTAATTCTGTGTCTATTTCATTGTTGTTTGGGTTTTTCTTTTTTGCTTTGGGTTCAAGTTTGTTTTGTTTATTCTGCTGTGTTGCTTTGTTCATCTTGGGGTATAATTCTTTTGGAGGATTTGTTAGATTTCTCAAGAAGGCTCGTGAGCCCCTTTGCTTTTTTTGTTTATTGATTATTGTTCCTTTTTTTTCTTGCTCTCTGTTGGGCTGTATCTTGTTTCCTTTGGAGAAGATTTCATACGTCTCTTTCCCTTTTGAATGGGGTAGAAGTCCCTCGTCGTCAATCGGTTTGTTAATCTCTTTTCCTTTGTCTGTGTCTATATGGGTGTGTACCTTCCTTTCCTTGGATGGTTCTCCGGTAAGTTCAATAAGATTTATTTCTGCAGGAGTAAGGTTCCTATTTGCTTTGTGTTTTTCCAGTAAATATGAGGGTTCGTTGTTTTCAGCCCATTCTTGCTGTTTTTTCATATTACTATGACTTTGGTATTTTGGATGAGGCATCTGTTTTGATTTTACTTGGTTAGTTTTTGTCATCATTTTGATTAGTGCGTGAGTGAGGTCTGTCTTTTCAGCTCTGTAGCTACGGGCAATGTCAAATAGCCTGCTTTGCCATAAGTGGCTATTTTGTGCTTCGATGTCTAGCCGCTCCAATATTTTATTCATACGTTGCTCTAGATAACTTTTTTTGGAGTGTATCAAAGCCATGAGTGTTGTTTGGTTTTTTATTGAGTCTACTATTACCTCTTGTAGCTTCATGTACGTTAATAAAGATTGCGTTGTAGTTGTTATCAGCATATTTTGTAAGTCTAGCATTGAAGTTGGTATTGAAGCTAGCTCGTGGTCCGAGCGGAGGTCGCAGCTGCATTTATCTGCTGTTTCTAAGTTTGGAATTTGTGTTTTTTCTCCTTCTATATTCGTATTGTTTGGGTTTTGTGCTCTTTTATCTCTGCTATGGAAATCTTGTTCTTTTGATGTTGGTACTTTCCCTTCTTGTGACTTTTGTATCCATGGATCTGTATCTGTTTTCTTTGTCGGTAATGATGAATTTCCGAAGACTTCTTTTCTTCTTTCATGGTTCATCATTAGGTTTTCGATTTCTGTTATGTCAAGTGATAATCTTGCAGCTTTAGGATGTGTATTCTCATTTTTCTTTGGGTCAAGTTGTTGGGAGTGTCTGCGACTTTCATACAGAGCCTGCCATTTCTTTTGGGCTTTGGCAGCTTTTTCTTGTTGTGTTATAATTTTTCTTTCTTTGTCTTCTGTTCGTTCTTGTAGTGCCAGTAAATGGGGTGTCTTCTCATTACCCTTTGTCTCATCCTCCAACGTTGTTTTTGTTTTGTCTTTTGGGAGTTCTGTTTTTTTGTTCCACCTTTATGGCCTCTATTTCCCCAAGTGCTAAGTAGCCTGGTACAGGCTTCGCGTTTATTTCAAGTGCGTTTATTATCACTTTGGTCGGGGGGTTTTCTGTTGTGTCTTCTGTCATGTTTGAAGATGGAGAATTGCTTGTATTTCCCTCATTTTCATTGTGTGTGTGGGTTATTGAATTCATTTCTGTTTGTCCACATTTGT
Source organism: Ambystoma mexicanum (assembly GCF_040938575.1). NCBI lineage: Eukaryota > Metazoa > Chordata > Amphibia > Caudata > Ambystomatidae > Ambystoma > Ambystoma mexicanum. Next base: position 1,401,394,334 of record NC_090932.1, on the reverse strand, counting down.
TGGTTTCACTTTCCATGCAGGTGTTTGGGGCTTCGGTATTACATTCCCTTAGGGTGGTGGCTCTGTTAATGGCGCCTGATTTGATTATTGTGTGTTATGTTTCAGGCGTCTCCATTGCCTTTCCTCTAAGATTCATATGCAGTGGTGTTAAGTTAACAGTTTTTCCGCGCTTTGTTGTCCGAATCATTAGGTTGTTGTTTCCTTGGGTTCCGTTCACAGGACCCTTGTCTGGATGTATCTGTCAGACCGTTGTATCTTGCAGTGGATCAAAGGCTATAAGCCCACAGTCTCCACTGTCAATTCTTGCCTGGACCCTATTTGTTTCGTGAGGATTGTCTTTGCCAGGTTCTGTTTTAATTTCAGCTGCCTTGCACCATCACCACCAAACAGCCGCACAACAGTCCCTGGGCTTCACTCCTGACGGGCTTCACGCCGCAAGGGTGGTTCAGTCTGGCTTTTGAAGGTGAGATGGATCACGTGGTTGATCACGTGCTTCTGCTGGCTCTGCCTCCTCCAGGAAGCGAGCTGAATGCGGCAAGAGCCACTTGGCGGCTCGCAATGCCGAGATGTTATCCGTTAAACAGAACGCTCGTATTCTGTAAAAAAAGAAGCACTTTTCCTTAGTCCAGTAACACTCGCCTATTACTCCACCTAGAACCGTCATCCAGTACTGTATACCCTGCACCAACTTTCACCACTCCTCGGGGATCCATGTATACACTGTCCCCCTTCGGCACAAACTGGGGATTTCTCACCCGCATGTGATCACCCACAGCTAAAATGAGCGGCCTCCTTCCCGGCTGCCCCTCCCTTGCCCTCTCTTGTCATAACCACACCCTTTCCAAAACTTCCAGCATGTTCATCTCAGAATGAACACTGCCTCCCAAAGCTGCAAACCTCAGCTTAGAACCAGCTTTCCTGTCCATCAAGAGCTCAAACGGGGAAAAACCAGTAACCACCGATGGTGTATGCCTGTATGCTGACAATGCTTTCGACAACATCTCGGTCCAGCACAAACCATTTGCCACCGCTAATTGTATAGCCCCCTTGATGAAATGGTTCATCCTTTCCACTAAACCATTCGCGGACAGATTATACAGCGCTGTTTTGTAGTGCCTTATGCCCAACCTCCTCATGAATTCATGCATGCACCCCGCTACAAATTGCACCCCGTTATCGCTGACAATGCTGGCCGGCACTCCTTCCCTGTCAAAAATCCTGATGACAAACGATATGATCTTCCCGGCAGTGACCATTTACAATGCTGTGGCTTCCACCCAACGTGAGGTATAATCAACTAACACCACAATGAATCTCAACTCACGCTCCAAAACATCCATGGAACCCATAATGTCAATCAATAACTTTGTCCACACATCCTTGGAAATCTCTACCGGGTACACAGGCTGCACCCTGGGTATTTCACTCTTGTCACTCACGGCACACGCTGTACAATCCCTCACCACCAATTCCACCTCCTCATCCATCCCCAGCCACCAGTACGAATCCCTCAACTTTCTCTTAGTTAATGGCCTCTCCAAATGTCCTTCATGCACCAAATTCAACAACCTGGCACTCAAACTACATGGACCACCTACCCTCTCACCGCTCGCAACACCTTCCGACAACTCGTGCCATACAAGCTGGTATCCCCTTTCCTACCACCATCACTAAATTCGGACACACCGCCCCTCAGGCCCTCTCTGATCTTTGTCAAATCAGAATCATCAGCACATTCCCTGTCCCATTCGTCTTTGTTTACCACGGAAAGCACACTGGCCATCTGCGCACTTTCCTCCAAATCCTCCTGGAAATTCGTACCTTTGCTGGCTGGATTGGCAACCACAATAAACAATCTGCCACTGCATTTTTAGCCCCACGTAGTTAAATTCCTGTAAGTTAGCCATCCATCTAGCAATCCTGGGAGAAACTGAAGACATCCCCTTTGTCGGCAAAACACATATATGAGTGGCTTATGTCCATGCGGATCACATAGGAATGCCCCAAAGGAACATTCTGAAATGCTTCGATGCCCACACAGCAGCCAACGTTTCTCTCTCTATGACGGCATACCGCTTCTCTGCATCCCTCAACACTCTAGAGGCGAACGCTATGGGTCGGCATATCCCATTCTCCCACTGTTCTAGCACCACACCCAAACCCAAATCACTGGCATCAACAGTTAGCATGGTCTTGTTCCTGGGGTTGAATGACCCCAGAGACGTAGCGTGATCCACATCGATTTTTAACTCTACAATCTCCCTCTGGCAACACTCTGTCCACTCAAATCAGGCACTTTTTTTTAACAATGCTCTCATGTTCACTGTCTTCTCTGCGTACAAAGAAATTAACCTTACATAATATTCAGTAATTCCTAGAAATGATCTAAGTTGCTCCTTGTTCATAGGAGCAGGTGTGTCTCTCATCACCCTCACTAACTCCTCCTTGGGGCTTATTCCCCTCTCATCCAATGTGTGACCCAGGTATGTCACACTCGGAACGCCCCTATGGCACTTTGACCACTTCACTGTTAACCCATTTTTCCTCAACACTCAACATCACCTCCATCACTTGATCGTCCTGTTCCTTGCAGTCTTTCTCCCCCCCAATATATCATCCTGAAAATATTCAACGCCAGGTACACCGCTAAATAGGGTTTACATGAGCCTTTGAAACACGGCAGATGCTGAAGCCAACCAAAAGGGAATGCAGCAAAAACGATACGCCCCAAAAGGCGTGACAAATTATGTCAGGGCATGTGAGTCCTTGTGCAAATCTATCTGAAGGTACACAGAAGATAAATCAAACGTGGAGAAGCATGTTGCTCTCCCTACAGATGCCAGAAGTTCATTAATATTGGGTAGGGGATGCTGTCAACCCATATGTTTGCATTGAGTTCTCTAAGATTTACGCACATTCTTAGATTTCCATCACCCTTGCGGGCCAACACCACTGGTGACAACCATTCTGAGCATTCAATTTATTCTATTATACCTGCTTCCCTGAGTTTCGTGAGTTCACTTTTTAATCCACCCATGGCCATACCAGACACCCTCCTTACTTTATGGGCCTTGGGCACAGCACCCCTCTTTAGGACAATTTTGTGTGAAAAGCCATTGAGCCTTCCAACTTTTCTGAAAATACAGTATGAAAAAATCTCCTTGAGATACTCTGCAGATATGATCCCCTTGGTGGGTGACACTTCCCCGCCCTCTACACATAACACAGGAACTGGTTTCCCGGGCGTATCTCTATCTATAAAGCAGTTTGCTCGCCCAAGCCTAGGACAGTATCTCCATTGTGGGCAATATAAAGCTTTCAATGTGCGCCCCCTGAACTGGATCTTGGCCCACTCGTACCCCAATACCTTTATGGGCACATGACCATATGCATACGGATTTATATCAGTGGGAATTACAGAGGACACATCCTTACCATAACTCTTAGCATATAGCTCTAGGGACATCATGGTGTACAGTGACCCTGAGTCTACTAGCATTTGCAGTTGGACACCGTTAACTGTCACACTAGCCCATGGCCCTTTCTTCTGCGTACTGCCCACACTCAACAACACCCCTTCGCACAAACCGTCACGTGTCACTCTGTCATGCACTCCTCACTAACGGAGCCGACAACACCGTCGGAATTCCCTTCGGGATCCAACATCCTCAGTGTTTGTCTTTTATCAGCGAGTGTCCAGCACATGTGTGCGAAATGCCCCCTTCCCTCGCACCTCCTGCATTCCACATTACACGCTCCTCGGTTCCTGTTGCATGTCCCCTGCAGCCACACCTCCTGCAGGCCTCTCTTGTCACGAATGTCCCTTTTCTGTCTCTAGTGGATGAGTTGTCTCCTCTGCTAGGTCTCCCTTTCCCTTCTCCAGCACCCTTCTTGGCCATAACCACGTGCACAACAGTGCTTTGGTTTTCCTTTTCATTCCTTTCGGTCGCTTCCTACATGCTTTTTCATGATTCTTCGACAGCCCTCGCTATCTCGATCACCTTCTCAAGTGGCAGGTTTTTCTCAATCCACAGTCTCTCCCTCACCTTGGCCTTACTAGTTTTCATAATCACTTGGTCTCTTATGTACTCTTCCAAGATGCCCACGAATTTCCAGATGGATATGAGTGCACGCTCCGCCGTTACGTACGTGTCTATCCCCTCACCCACTACTTGAGCCCTCGAAAAGAAATTGTACCTTTCTAGCAGCACATTTGGCGTTTTCCCAAAACGCCCTTCGAATTTCTTGAGTGCTGTCTCATAAACACCCACCACACCATCTCTGTCGGCAGCACCTGGAATATGCACGTCTTCTCCCGGGAGGTTTCTGAACATGCCTAGTCCCTCTGTCCCCAGACAATTTAATAGTGCTGCCTCTTTTCCATCATCATACCTGGCGCCTCCTGCTGCTCTCAGGTACACTCTGAATGTGTCTATCCAGAGGCCCCATACTATGGAAGGTTCACCTGGGTTGGATAAAAACATGGGTGGGGGACGGTCTTTGCTCTGCTGCATTTTCCCCTTTTTTGTTGTTGCATGGAAGGGTTAAAGTCTACCACCCCTTGCACTCCGTTTGCAGCTGACTGTGCAACTGTAGGATGGGTTGGCACTGTGCAGTGTGGCTTCACTTTGCTTCACTTTGCTCTTGTAAAATGCAGGGTTGGCTTTGCAACTTTCTCACCACTAAGTTCCTTGCTGTGTTTTGGGGTCTAAGTGTTAATGAAAACTGCCATCCATATCTGCTTGTTTTATTTCAGCGAGATTATTATTTTTTTTCTTTGCTTGATTGCTTGTACAGATCCTTTTGTGGATTATACAATTTTCATCGCTCCTTCCTTGCTGGGTTTGGGGGTGTGAATGCTTTTCCCCTGCTTCTGCACACAACCGCCGTGAGCTGTACGCTGTGCACAGCTTTCTCTTTGCTGGGCACTGTATGCTCACGTTCTTTCCGCCGCAGCCGTGATCCACTTCTGTGTGTTGTGAGGCAACTATTGTTCGCTTTTCCTGTAGCCCGTGCCGAAAATGCTGGCACTCACAATCCCAAAATGCAGGCACTCAAGAAACACTCCTCTAGCTCCTTGTTGCTCCCGCTCCCTCTGGGTTGCAGTGAGGAAAGAGGTTGGACTCGCCAGCCAACGCACAGCAACAGAGCTTTCTTCAGCTGCTGCGTCCGTTCGTTGCGGTGCTCTGGAGTGGGGGAAAGGGGTCTTTTCTCCGCCGCACTCCACCCACCTTGTGTCGGTGCGGGGACGCAGAGCCTCTGTCTGCCATCTTCTCCCCTGTTCGACGGAGCACTGGTCTTCAGATGGTCTCCCTGCATAGAGATGCTTGCTGGATTCTGCAGGGCCCTGTATGCGAGATAGGTTCACTCTCTCCTATCCCCTGTTCCTTTGCTGGTGTTTGTCATTCCTCGTCACCAGTATTGTAATTATGAAACACTCCATAGAGGAGGATTGTAGGAGCTTTATTGATGAACAAACCCCAGCGCCATGCAGCTCTCACCCCAACCAACAACAGAAAACAAATGTGGAACCTTGAACATGTGTAAACCGTCCACGGTTCTATCACAACAAGATGTTTCAAAAGCCAGTGTGACAGTGAACATGATGCTTGGCTTTGTTATTGTTGTTATGGGGCTCTAAAATATTTAGCAAATGTTGGAATGCTTGTGGTGGCTGTTGGTACTCTAATTCAGAGGAGAGCAGCCTGCCATTTCCATGCTGGACCTTCCTTATAGCTTGGACAAGACTGATATGCAAACATATATATAGCATCCTGGGCCAGGTAATAAGATAAGGAGCAGGAACCAGACTCACCCAGGTGAGCTATAAATTGAATCAGATTCTGACCAACTGGGGCATCTGGATCCCTCCCTGCACTTATCATCCTCCTCCTCCTCCCCTCTCCTGTATGTTTGTGCACTTGCACAATCTGAACGTACCATGCCTTGAAGATTGTCTATCTTTCCCTGCCTGTCTCCCCTCCTGCATGGTGGCACCTCTATGCTCTTGGAAAAACTGCAGAATCGTAGTCAGACCTTTTTGTTGTTATCTACACTGTTAACTGAATCACATGCACTTAATCTGCCTGGGACGACTGGTTATCGTTCCGAAACTCAAGGGCTCTGAATGACTGTTGTTTTTCTCCCCTGTTCCCTCCCTCGTTGAGCGCCTTGAAACACTTGCCTTGTGTATAGGCGCTTTACAAATAAACATTACCATAACATACCATACCATACCATACCATACCTAACATTCAAACAGGCCTCTCACTGCAAACACTCAAGAATCGTATGCTCTAGTCGCTACAATATATTTCCACCCTGCTACGGCGCAGAGAGCTCTTGACTGAATACCATCCCATAGAACTGGTTATTTGACCTTTCTCAACAGAGGGGGTCCCACATTTTCACATTTTAAACATCAGTTGACTAGGACAGGTAACCCCATTGTCTCGAAAAGAGAAGGGTGATTTGTTCAACATTACCGCCTGCAGTGCCACTGAAAGGAAGCTTATTACGTGCCAATCATCTGTAAAATGAGCACACAATATCAGATAGAATGGGCAAGTAAGTATGTCTATACCCGGAAGCAGACTTTTTTTATCCAACACTAAGAGGGGAAAGGTGAGTGGATGCACACAGCCACCATCTTTCCTTCAGCCGCCAACGCCATAGTCACAATTAATCGAACAAGAACCTTTGAATGATGAGTGGCACCCGTATGGCAAATATAGTGTTGTCGCAAGATAACAAGATAGGTTTCTCCAGGTTAGGGAGATTTGTGATAGTTGCTGTTTAGGACTAGGAACGTTCACTAATCCATAAACTCAGTTTCTTATGTAAAAAACGATCCGTAGCATTCGCAAATTGAATATCCTGGGATTATTGACTCGGCTTTGAACATTAGCTTGTGAACAGCTCTTCTAGAGGGCGACACAATTTCAAGAAATGCCACTCATTTTCAGACTGATTTGGTTGAGATTTTGCGGTTTAAAGTCAGAATTCATTGAATCCTGGGTCTAGTTTGTCTTCTTTATTCATCAAGGATTGACACTTAGTGGGGAATTCCGGAATGCAGGCAACAGAGGCAGCAGCATAAACCTTCATCTCCTGGCCCTCTCCTTTCTTATGGATGATCAAAGATAATGAACTCAAAAAAGAAAATTGAAATTGCTGACAACCCTGTGCCTAAGAAACCCAAATCAACTACAAAGATGGCAGAAGTACCAAGCCCTCAGGGTATTTACTCTCTTCTTTTAAAGGTGGCACAGGACCTGGAGCTTTCTCTGAAAGTCACACAAATAGACAGCCATGTTTCTGTCTTGGAAAATGTTACTGCTTCTATGTCTTGAGAAATCTTAGGGCGTACAAACATTTTAAAATGATTTCCTTAAAGGGAAAATGAAGACTTTGGAGATTGATCTCAAAATCAGAAGTAAGAACTTGTGAATTGTGGGAGTGGAAGAAACAACAGATGAGGATCTGGTTCACATAGTGCTGGACATACTGAAGACCACCTACAAATGTGACCATTTCACCTCTGTAGACATTGACAACGCATACAGAGTGGGCAAGAAATTGGGCACTAGACCAAGGCAGATCCTGATTTCTTTCATGAACACCAGAGGTAAAGAGGATATATTGAAGGTGGCAAAGAGTAAAGGAATTAATTATTTCAAAGGAAACAGGATTTTCTGTTTACCCAGATTACCCTAAGGAAGTTTTGGAGATTAGGAAGTCTTTTAAGGAATCTAAAGACTTAGCCAGGTCTCTGGGGGGTGAAGGCTTTCTTAGACAGAATGAATCTACTAACATTGGTGTTTCCTGAGGGTGAGAAGACGACTTCAGATCCCAATGAAGCCAAAAATGTGTTAAATGCCTCAAGAAACTCTTCTACTGCAATGGATTAATGAGAATATGCCAGTGCCATCCCACTAACACGCTTATAAAACAATATGTATATGTTATATAAGTTATCAAACAATGGCCCTCCTTACAAGTCAGGCGTTAAGGGTTTAACGGTGCCGTCGGCGCCGTTAACCCTTAACGCCTGATTAAGAGGTCCCGGGTTTTAACGCCTGCTTTTTGCAGGCATTAAAACCCATGCCGCAAAGTGACCTTGGTGCTAAGTACGGTGCCGCAATTTGCGGCACCGTACTTAGCGCCTTTCCCCATTCCCATTATGCCCTATGGGGCAAAAATGGGAATGGGGAAGGGGCCATTGGTGAATGGGGAATTACCGCCCCACTCACCTTGTAATGGGGCGGTAATTCCGCCATCCACCATGGCGGAATCGTAACCTTAGCGGCATGGACCATGGTGCTAATATCACCATGGTCCTCCGCCAAGGTTGTAATGAGGGCCAATGTCAAGAAAATGGCACCGTGTAATTCTGCAGTTTAACGTTCTTTGACTTTAAAGACTGCTCATTGTACTTTCAAATGTGTACAATATGGCCCTGCAGTGATATTAGAGTAATGAACCCTGCATGCTGAGAAGTACGTGCATGGTGTAAGCTGACGCGGAATGTATCATCGTATCACATCGCATCACTTCAGTCTAATTCGGCAGAGGAAATGACAAGCGATTCTATGTCTGGCATGGCGGGCTGATGTGCCCCTGTTCATGTGGCTGTACTGAGGACGAGTCGGTGGAATTTTGCCTCGAAGGGGTCAGGGCAGACGGATACGGGTCTCATGCGGTTCTGATGGCTGCCTTCCATGCGCGCTCCAACATGCAGAGGTCGCTGTGAGGGATAACATCAGGCAAGTCGGATGCGTGCGGTTTGCTTCAGTCGACAATGAAATTGCGTCTGTATTGTTGAAGTTTCTTTTTCCTCTTCCCGTCCAACTTGACTGGTTATATCATTAGTGATCCGCAACAACGTATATTCTGTTTGGCAATGTGACGCTCGTGAGTGTCTAGGGCATTACGACTACCACTGGAACCAACTTAATGTCATCCACATTTTAAATTGCACATTGATTGGAGGCTAGCGCATAATCATTCGCATGGTTAGCTTTCTCTTAAGAATTGAAGCACACCTTCATACGCGCCACCCCCATCTCCTCATTTACGCCATCATGATGTGCGATTCTGCAGGGAGACTGTGAGGAAGTGTTGCCATCTTAACAGGAGTATTGCACAAACTTCCATTGTGTGAAAAATTGCCTCTGCATCACCCTTAGTGCTTTATGTAGCGGGGGCTGGAATTCATTGGGGAAAAATTCATAACAAGTGTAATTAAAAGGATGCCATGAGAAACAGCATTTCTGGAGGTACCACACTTGGAAATGAAATGTCAGAAGATCATCTCTGTTGCTGTGCTGATAGCCAGACTTTGGAAACCAACTATTGATCCAGCTGTGGGGGTCCCATCCTCTGGCGAACACACACATATCCTCAGGGGTCTGCGAGTGGGCTCTGCGGGTGTTTTGGACTATAGCTTCCATGGTTATACACATACCATTGACTATGCTGGGCGGGGAATGCAGGTGGTTGTAGTCTGGGCATCTGAGGCATCAGCGGTTGCAGAATTATGCTCCACGCTGGCAATTTAAGGTCCTGCCTTGTCTATTTCAACCATAATTAGCGTGACTATAGGCAACAATATTATAGAAATTCACCTCCACGAGCTCCGTCAGACACTATACCTACTTCCCCCACACGACTACGCTCACGTAGGAAGACATGGAAAAGACCCCAGACAACATCCGCCAATAAGCCATATGCACCGCTTTGAAGGTTTTTTAATACATTGACACCTTGCAACAGTATAGGACCATTCCTCAGGCCTATTTTAGCAACCGTGAACATGCTCTCCTATTTTAGGTCCACTGAGCACCCTTCCCAACTTGCATGTCTAGGGAGCCAAGAGGCCATGCACAAAGCAGACACGGCTCTATTTGAGACCCAGTAACACAACATAGCATGCATAATGTGACCATACATCCTCCTCTCCCGTCTGTGAGCTTGCTATTTCAGCACTCTCCTCCAATATACCTTTTGGCAAGGCACTTAGGGGATGCGATTAACAAATCTACTTCACAGTAGGTTAGAGTGTTTATGTCTGGCTCATGTGAGCGTGCCGTCTTGCAAATAAAGCAAACAACTTTCACAACCATACCCGCAACTGGCTTTGATGCAATGACCTCTGAAACCGGTGACCCTGAGCATTGTGACCTGATGACACACATACCCCTCCACTCTTACATGTAAAATGTACATAATGTATTTACTGTATATAATTTGTTACCTTTCCACCCTCACATGTAAAGAATGTACATAATGTAATGACTGTATACAATTTATGTCACCAACAACCTGTAATAGGCAACCTGTAACCAAGTTCTAAGCATTCTTGTTATTCTGTGCGCCCAGCTACCCAAGGGTTTTCGGGCGCCCTATAAATAAACAAACAAAAAAACAAACAAACATGGATTCTACTGTAAAACAGGAGACCAATGTTGTATTAAGCTTTTTTGATTGGAGGAAAGTTGACATTGCTTAGTGTGTGTGTCGTTGTGGGGGGAGGGAGTGCTTCAGCTGGGGTATTAGAGGATAGTAACTGGATATATTTTTGATTAAGAGATGTGTTCCTATATTTCCTCATTTATTCAAACGGGTTGGTTGTTTATGATATAATTCTAAATAGAAAGTGCTCCAAAAATCTCAATTAAAAGTGGTTAATCATTGTCAATGGATAATATGCAGGTGTAATTGTAAATTGACAAGGGGGGTCCTGGGAGTCTCTCTGCCAGACATTAGTCCTGGTTGCGAGAGACTTACCCAGAGTATTTAGCTCACTATCTTTCACAGAGAAGAAATATCCTAAACATATCAGTCTTTGTCCTGCCCTGGGGCAGTCCAGCACCAAAATGCTAGGCAATTCTCCTCTGAACAAGACTACCAACAGCATCCCCAGACACGTGTTTCGGTCTGGTTGGACCTCATCAGTAGGGAGGAGCTGTGCCTCTCTAAGAATAGTGAGCAAGGGGTCCACGTCTGGATTCCCCTAGTAACTTAGGGTGAGACCCAAAGTTACTTAAATATGCAAATTGACAAGGGGGGTCCTGGGAGTCTCTCTGCCAAACATTAGTCCTGGTTGCGAGAGACTTACCCAGAGTCTTTAGCTCACTATCTTTAGGGGAATCCAGACGTGGACCCCTTGCTCACTATTCTTAGAGAGGCACAGCTCCTCCCTACTGATGAGGTCCAACCAGACCGAAACACGTGTCTGGGGATGCTGTTGGTACTCTTGTTCAGAGGAGAATTGCCTAGCATTTTGGTGCTGGACTGCCCCAGGGCAGGACAAAGACTGATATGTTTAGGATATTTCTTCTCTGTGAAAGATAGTGAGCTAAAGACTCTGGGTAAGTCTCTCGCAACCAGGACTAATGTCTGGCAGAGAGACTCCCAGGACCCCCCTTGTCAATTTGCATACTTAAGTAACTTTGGGTCTCACCCTAAATTACTAGGGGAATCCAGACGTGGATCCCTTGCTCACTATTCTTAGAGCGGCACAGCTCCTCCCTACTGATGAGGTCCAACCAGACCGAAACATGTGTCTGGGGAGGCTGTTGGTACTCTTGTTCAGAGGAGAATTGCCTAGCATTTCGGTGCTGGACTGCCCCAGGGCAGGACAAATACTGATATGTTTAGGATATTTCTTCTCTGTGAAAGATAGTGAGCTAAAGACTCTGGGTAAGTCTCTCGAAACCAGGACTAATGTCTGGCAGAGGGACTCCCAGGACCCCCCCTTGTTAATTTGCATATGCAAGTAACTTTGGGTCTCACCCTAACTTACTAGGGGAATCCAGACGTGGACCCCTTGCTCACTATTCTTAGAGAGGCGCAGCTCCTCCCTACTGATGAGGTCCAACCAGACAGAAACATGTGTCTGGGGATGCTGTTGGTACTCTTGTTCAGAGGAGAATTGCCTAGCATTTCGGTGCTGGACAGCCCCAGGGCAGGACAAATACTGATATGTTTAGGATATTTCTTCTCTGTGAAAGATAGTGAGCTAAAGACTCTGGGTAAGTCTCTCGAAACCGGGACTAATGTCTGGCAGAGGGACTCCCAGGACCCCCCTTGTTAATTTGCATATGCAAGTAACTTTGGGTCTCACCCTAAGTTACTAGGGGAATCCAGACGTGGACCCCTTGCTCACTATTCTTAGAGAGGCACAGCTCCTCCCTACTGATGAGGTCCAACCAGACCCAAACATGTGTCTGAGGATGCTGTTGGTACTCGTGTTCAGAGGAGAATTGCCTAGCATTTCGGTGCTGGACTGCCCCAGGGCAGGACAAATACTGATATGTTTAGGATATTTCTTCTCTGTGAAAGATAGTGAGCTAAAGACTCTGGGTAAGTCTCTCGAAACCAGGACTAATGTCTGGCAGAGGGACTCCCAGGACTCCCCCTTGTTAATTTGCATATGCAAGTAACTTTGGGTCTCACCCTAAGTTACTAGGGGAATCCAGACGTGGACCCCTTGCTCACTATTCTTAGAGAGGCACAGCTCCTCCCTACTGATGAGGTCCAACCAGACCGAAACTTGTGTCTGGGGATGCTGTTGGTACTCTTGTTCAGAGGAGAATTGCCTAGCATTTCGGTGCTGGACTGCCCCAGGGCAGGACAAATACTGATATGTTTAGGATATTTGTTCTCTGTGAAAGATAGTGAGCTAAAGACTCTGGGTAAGTCTCTCGAAACCAGGACTAATGTCTGGCAGAGGGACCCTCAGCACCCCCCTTGTTAATTTGCATATGCAAGTAACTTTGGGTCTCACCCTAAGTTACTAGGGGAATCCAGACGTGGACCCCTTGCTCACTATTCTTAGAGAGGCACAGGTCCTCCCTACTGATGAGGTCCAATCAGACCGAAACATGTGTCTGGGGATGCTGTTGGTACTCTTGTTCAGAGGAGAATTGCCTAGCATTTCGGTGCTGGACTGCCCCAGGGCAGGACAAATACTGATATGTTTAGGATATTTCTTCTCTGTGAAAGATAGTGAGCTAAAGACTCTGGGTAAGTCTCTCGAAACCAGGACTAATGTCTGGCAGAGGGACTCCCAGGACCCCCCTTGTTAATTGGTGTAATTGTAATGCATCTAAGCTGGGAGGTGATATAAATGAATGCTTGCTTTTGTTTACTTGCTGCTCTGACTCATTGAGGGTTGTATTGGTTGGCTGCTGATTTTGTGGGGTTTTTTTCTTCTCTTTTTTGGTGCTTCAAAGCTTCTTGAAATATATGAGCTTCCAGAGCTACGCAATGAATATGAGCATTCTGATCATAAACAGTTAATATGTTGTTAGTCACATATTTTCATTTTCCATTGTGTTCCATTGTGTTTCCAGGGTCATTCTGTAATAATCCACTCCGTATCAACTCACAGGTTTCTGTTGACATTAGATAATCTGGTCAATTTGAAACCTATAGAAAGTGATGGTTGTTAACCATATATGAAATTGGGGTTTGTGAGATGGTCTACTCAATGTTCAATGATTTATATTTTTAAACTAACAATGTGATGTGGGTATCAAGAGTTTAGTATGGACTTAGGTGACAGAGTCAAGATCAAGGGGTTTGGTTATAAAAGAAGGAGGGCTACTAATGGTTAATTTTAGGAATGTGTTTCAGCAATACAAAGTTGACTGAGTTGGTGCTCATGTTAAGTAGACTAAGTCCTGGTATAATGATCCAATTATTATTGAATCACTTACAAGGTGTGTTTATATTTGAATCTTATTAGTATTGGGAGGGTTTGGTGGGATTGGCATTGGTTCTCAAGTAGGGAATTAAGAGGTATTGGGTTTAATTTTAGCTTTAATGGGTTTCAATTGTTTAGAGTTGAGTTAATTGTTTATACCTAACGCTGCACTTTGTGTTTTGCATCTGTTTTGGGGTGGGTGGGGTGCGGGTCACATCTTTTTACTTTATTAAGGAACAGGGCTCTGGTACTATCTGCCTGTTAGGATTGGATTTTGCGTTGAGAATGAACGTGAACATGATGATAATTTAAGAGTGGTGACATGGAATGTTAATGGTTTGAACAATGTGCAACAGAGGATAAAGGTCATGTCCTACTTAGATGATCTAAAAGGTGATGTGTGTCTTATTCAAGAAACACATCTCATAGAGAACGAAATGGATGATTTAAAGAAAGGTTGGGTTGGAAGAGAGGTCGGATGTACGTTTAACCTGAGATCCAGAGGAGTGACAATTTTGATTAGAAAGTATGCCCTGATCAAAATATTGAAAGAGGTTAAAGACAGAGAAGGTAGAATTGTGGCAATTCTGCCTAATATTCAAGGCACGGAAATAGTTTTTTGCAATATATATGCACCTACAGTTGATGATGGTACTTTTTTCAGGAGAGTTCACGAAATATAATTCTGGGCGATGATTTCAATACAGTTCTGGACTTGAGTATGGATAGGATTAGTTCGGGATGTACCAGGAATAGTGACATGCACTATAGAGCGCTGAAGGATCTACTACAAGAGCATAATCTAAAAGATGGTTGGAGGATGGAGAATCCAACATCCAGGGAATTCACATTCTATTCTGGTGCACATGTGACCCATTCTAGGTTAGATATACTTCTGACGTCTGGGAGGGTATCTGAGAACTATTTGACAACCAAAATCGGAAACATTGTATTGACTGATCATGCCCATGTTGCAATGGATATAAAACTAGACTTTAATTTAAACAAACAATCTACTTGGAGATTAAACACCTGGGTGTTGGATAATAAGAACGAGATGGATAAACTTTCCACGGAAATGGATTACTTTGTGAAAGAAAACTGCACAGGAGAAGTTAGACCAGATGTGGTATGGGAAGCTTTCAAGTGTTCAGTGAGGGGTGTGCTTATCAGTTTGGCAAGCGGTTTGAAGAAAAAATCTGATAAGAGACATTTGGAGTTGGAATTGAAAAGTAAAGATATATCTAGGAATTGAATGATTAATCCAGCTAAAACGGTTTTAATCCAAGAACTAAAGAAATTGAAAATGAAATTGAGAAATCTAATTTCAAATCGAGTGAATAAGAAGTACTTTCATCAGAAATGCACATATTTTGAAAAAGGAGAAAAATGTGATCGGTGGCTGGCTTTTAGGCCACGGAAAAGAGAGTCTGAACGCACGATTACTTCTATGAAGGGGATGGATGGACAAATTACTTTCAAGCCTACGGAAATTAATAAAGTTTTCAAGTCCTTTTACACAGATCTATATAGAAATGAATCTCACATAAATGCATCTGATTGTGGTTTTCTGGAAGGATTACAGGTTTCAAAGATTTCTCAGGAAGAATCAAATAATCTGGAGAAGGATAAAACATTGGATGAGGTGAAGAAAGCAATTGGTAAACTTAATACTGGTAAGTTACCTGGACCAGATGGGCTGCCGGTAGAATTCTACAAATGGTTACCAAATTCAGCATTGACTCTTTTGTTGAATATGTTTATATCTTCCAATTCTAGGGGTTTGCTCCCACCGACCACTAGGCATGCTATGATCTCAGTGTTCTAAAAAAAAGGCAAGGATGAAACTATGGCTTCAAGCTACAGACCAATTAGCCTAATAAATGTGGACAACAAAATTTTTGCTAAAATACTAGCGGTGAGAATGGAAGATCTGTTGCCGAAATTGATTCATCAGGATCAGTCTGGTTTTGTTAAAGAAAGGGGAACTTACAGTAATATCAGGAAGCTGCTACATACCATATCTATGGCGATTGATTCAACTGAGGATTCTGCGATTCTTTCATTAGACGCAGAAAAGGCCTTTGCCAGAGTAAATTGGCAATTTATGTTTATGGTTCTTGAGAAAATGGGGTTTGGCACTCAATACCTATCTTGGGTTAAAATGCTCTATTCCAAACCGACGGCTGATGTAAACACCAATGGGTTAAGATCAGAATCTTTTGAACTTGAAAGGGGAACAAGGCAGGGGTGCCCCTTGTCCTCCTTGTTGTTTGTAATTGGAATAGAACCATTAGCTATTGCATTGAGGGCTGAGGCAGGTCTTCAGGGTGTCACCTGTTGGGGCATGCAACAGAAAATATGGTTGTACGCTGATGATTTGTTATTTGTTCTTAAGAATCTGAGACAGTCACTACCCTTTCTGATGAATATCTTGACAACCTTTAATTCATACTCTGGTTGTAAGATAAATTGGGCTAAATCCGAGGTCTTACCCTTGGTACCAATAGGTGATAAGACTTATGTAACGCAATGGGGCTTCAAGTGGTGTGCAGAAAAATTGTTATACCTAGGATTATGGATTTTGCCGAATATCACTGACTTTATTACAGTGAATATGAATATGGTCTGCAGCACATACAAAATGTACATAGAGAGGTGGAAGATGCTAAACTTGTCCCTGTGGGGAAAGGTTAATGCGTTGAAAATGGTGTCTACACCAAGGATAAATTATGTGCTAGGTATGATCCCACTAGACATTAAAAGAAAATATTGATTGGAACTGGATAGAATAACTCAAATAATGTTTTGGGATCAGAAACCACCACGTTTAAAATTAAATAAACTACAGTTGCCCTTGGAGAAGGGTGGTTTGGTGGTGCCTAATTATAAAGCGTATCATTTGGCCCTTATGACACAAACCTTGATTGAGTTTACAAAACCAAATCAAATGAATGGGTTTGTGCTGATTCTAGTCATGCTGGTCCCCTACTGCCTAGAGCTGTGTTGACGACTTTAACAAGAAAGTATGGGATGACTGATTCCTTGACAAGAAGTCTATATTATTCCTGGAAAGGTTTGAATAACTGTTTGGGAATTGATGCATTAAGAGATCCTAATGCCTCTATATGGTTGAATCCAAGTATTAAGTTAGAGGGAAATACTTTGTTTTGGCCTGAGTGGTTCCTAGCAGGTGTGCATTGGTTAGAGGACCTTTTTGAAAATGGAAAATGCATGAGTGCCAGAGATTTTCAATCAAGATTTAATATTCCAAATTTCAGCTTGGCTGATTATCGTAAAATCAAGAAAGCAGTTGGTGAGATCGACTTAGAAATTAAACTTAATGTGGAATGGCTATGGCGAAAATCAAAAGTAGGTGAGTGTGGATTGGTAAATCGAGTATATGGCTTTATTGTGGGGGAGTATAAAAGTAATGATTTGTTGAGAAAGGAATGGAGTCGGAGGATTGGGAGCGACATCAATGAGGATCATTGGTCATGTATGCGTGCGAACATTAGACTATGTTCTTTGAGCTTGATTGAGAGGTCAAGGCAAATTAAGATCATGAACAGGGTCTATTGGACACCGGAAAAGTAAGAAAAAAGAGGTATGGCAGACAATTCAGATTGCTGGGCTTGCGTACATGATATTGGCACATTAGAACATATGCTATGGAACTGCGCCAGAGGGAGGGGTTTTTGGTTTGAATACGGCAGAGTTTGCGAACATGTCCTTAAGGAACTAGTTCCTTTTTATTTTAACACCTTAATATTGGGAAGTGATAGGTTGTTGGAGGATATATCTACATGTAAGAAAAAATTGATTTTTAGGGGAGCAATGGTTGGAAAAAAGATAATACTTAGAGGTTGGAAGACAGTGAATCCTGTGTCCATAGATGTATGGATTGAGGAAATGCATAATTTTGCAGAAATGGAAAGAGTTATATTTCGGAGAGATAAAAAATGTCTGTATTTGAAATAATCTGGGGGAATTTCCTTGAATTGTACTGATTAAATACATGTGATGTGAATCCTTATTGGTGGAATTTTTATTTAATGTGTACATGTATGTTTTCTGCTACGTTATGTATAACATGTGATTGGTGGTTTCTGCTTTCATTGTATATGTTGTAAATTAAAATAAACTTTCAACAAAAAAAAAGGATTAACACTTAGTGAGAAGTGTGTGACATCATGACGGGTATCCGACAATCTGTGCTATGATACTTTGAATGTTTCTCTAGCCTGCGGTCATCAGCGTGTACTGTACTATTAAAGCCCTGAGCAGTCAGATCTCAGCAGAAGAGAGAACGTGAGCGGCGCATCCCTTGTGGCAACCATGTTTGATTTAGGACATCATTTACGCCAGCACAGCACTTCGTCAAGTGGACAGGGGAGCACAATTTCGATATTACAGCATTGAGAGCCCTGATTTGGCTACAGACAGTAATTTTATTCCACTGTTTTACAGAGAATGAAGCATGAAATCTTAATGAAACTTGCAAAATGTGCACAACTCCACAAAACATGACCACACCAAGAAGGAATACTGAGAATAAAATGTGCTGTAAATTCTAAGTTCAACAACCATCATCACAAGTTTGGAACTTAGCTATCAGAGTGAGAGAATACATCCCTGCTTTTAAGTCTCTTTGTAGAAGCTGAGCGAGAGCTATCAAAGGGCATTACACTTTTGTCAGCAGGAGCTCCTTTCTCTCAGAAACATTTACCCCCTCAACCCACATGAACGGGAGCAGCTGCTAAGACCACTGGAACACATATCTTCTTCAGGCACCCTCAACCTCCACCTCCTGCTTGGAGGATAACATTGTCCTGCAGGTAAACCTCTACCCCAGGTTAGCTTCGCCCCTTAAAGCAAGCTCACCCCTAGAGTCAACACCTTACATTGACTTTAATGGCACAAACATCATCCTTGTTCTATGGCTGTAACCCCCAATTCCTGTCCACCTGTTAGTCACATGTTTTCCTGCTTGTGGTATTTTTGCTTTCTTTTTCTGGGAATAATATCTAGCATTACAGTCTTTCATTTTGCAGTGTGCACATTATATATTTTTCCCGATACAAAATGTCGGGCGCGATGCGGCCCGAAAGTGAGGCTGGGCGTTGCTCGTTGCCTAGCAACGCTGTGTAGGCAGCCCTTAAGGCCACACATCCGCCGGCAGGCGGAAGCCGGCGGCCACCCAAGGCCAACATAAGGCCGTCTGCCCTGTTTGCCCCTGTTCGCTCCGGGGAGCTACTGTCACCGTTGGACCTCTAAGATCACACACATTCTCCTCATTAAGGTTACATTCGTTCCTGGATTAACGTGGATGATCAATTTCATACTAGGACATAATCAACGTGAGTACTGTCACTAGCTTTTCAATTGCTAATCTATACTAGTTACTATAGTGCTCTCCTGTTACCCATATCACTTGTTATGCCCTATGGCCAAGCTCAGCCACCCACTGTCCGATGCTGTGCTTTTTGATCGTCATACGGGTCTGGCTCATGCTGTGCATGGTGTTGTGCCCCATGGTCGCCTACAGACCACCTTTGAAGTTGTGTTGTGCCCTATGGTCGCCTACAGACCACCTTTGAAGTTGTGTTGTGCCCTATGGTCGCCTACAGACCACCTTTGAAGTTGTGTTGTGCCCTATGGTCGCCTACAGACCACCTTTGAAGTTGTGTTGTGCCCTATGGTCGCCTACAGACCACCTTTGAAGTTGTGTTGTGCCCTATGGTCGCCTACAGACCACCTTTGAAGTTGTGTTGTGCCCTATGGTCGCCTACAGACCACCTTTGAAGTTGTGTTGAGTCCCCCCGCTCACAGCACCACCAAGTACACAATCATGCCCATAGCGTCCTGCAAGCTCACCGCTGCCGCCACCACGCTGCTCACCCTCCTCTCCACACTCACTACTCTCAAACTTTATCCTCCCATCCATCCCCTCATCCACACACCACCCAGCCCACTCTTCTACCACAAGCATTTCGCTATTAAGGATATCAGGACTGCCATGACAGATGGTACACCCTGTGTAGTAACTCTGCACAGACTAGAAAGACTTAGAGCGCGCACACAGACCCCAGAACTTAGCACACTAGCCATTCCCACGGAATTCAGAAACTATAGGCTGAGTTCCCGCACCACCTCCACACGCTGCCCCCGCACGGAATACCCACACACCCACAGTCCACCACCCACTAACCTAGCCACACCCTGCAATACCACTTCACAGAACATACCAGACACGACCATCACTCACACCTCCACAAGCAAACATCACACACCTCACATCAAATGTGCACTCCTCAATGTCCGATCACTCCCAGCTCATGCCTCTGATATCCATGACATTATAACCAGTAATAACATTGACCTGTTAGCCATCACCGAAACATGGTTACATGAAGCATCAGGCCCTGCCGTTACACTTGCACTACCACCGGGCTTCTCCATACTCAGACAAGATAGGCCAGATCGAATAGAAGGCGGAGTAGCCCTCATCTACAAAGAGAACCTACAGCTCCGACCTATCAGTCACCCTTCAACCAACAACTCTGACCTCTTATCGGCCAAACTCACATTGTCACCCAACAGCACCATCAACATTCACCTACTATACCGCCCCCCAGGCAATTCCCCAGACGCCCAGGACAACATCTTACACATCCTTAGCAACAACATCAAAAGCTCCACCAAAACCATTCTACTAGGGGACCTCAACCTCGGATTTAATGATCCCAAGGACAAATCTGCAGCCACTCTCACCAAGGAACTCAATGACCTGGGCTTCATCCAAAAAGTAGAAAGTCCTACTCACATCAAAGGCCGCATACTTGACTGGATCGCAGACCATAACTGCCTCTCCTCTATCACCTCCAACTCCTCACTGCCTTGGACTGACCACAACTGTATAGAGTTCTCTATTCCTATCACCAAAAACCTTAAGACTCTGACCCCTGCCAGCGCTGCCCAAGTCAGAAGCTCAAAGAAACTCACAGAGGAGAACCTACGCCCACACCTCAATACCCCAGTGTTAGCCCCCCATTCGCTAGCGACCCCAACATCCTAGCAGACATATATAAAGATGTCCTCACCAAAGCCATCAATGTAATAGCGCCACTTGAATGGAAAAAAGAAAGAAATCCTTACACTCCAACTCCTGGTTTACTGAAGAACTGCACTCAATGCGATCCCACAAAAGAGCAGCACTAAAAAACTGGCAATCTGACCCCTGCACCAATACCAAAAACATATTCAATTTAATCTCCCACCAATACAAGAGAGCTATCACCAATGCCAAAGCCAACGCCTTCAACACTCGTATCACTAATGCCAAGTCACACTCCAAAGAGATTTTCGCAATCTTTAACGAGCTCATCTCCCCCCCTAACACTCCAGATGAAATAATCAAAGATGAAGCTTGGTGTACCAGCATTCAAGCTGCCATGCTTCACAAAATTGACCTTCTCCAAAAGAAAATCAAAGACCACTGCAAAGCACTTCCTCACCAGACAGGAACCAAACCGACTAACACCCCACCCCCTTCCTCCAAGCCCACCATACCTGACTTCTCCTTCAGAGATGTCACTGAAACAGAAGTTATTAACCTTCTAACAAACCTCAAACCCTCCCCATGCAAAGGCGACATTTGTCCACCTAAACTAGTCAAAGACTGCGCAGACTGCCTTGCGCCGCTCCTCACGGCATTTATCAATGCGTCCTTTAAAACAGGCATCATCCCAGCCAACCTCAAAGAGGCTTGGGTCCGGCCTCTCCTAAAAAAACCAACTCTTGACCCCTCACAACCCAACAACTATAGACCAATAACCACTGTGCCATTCTTGCTGAAATTACTGGACAAAGCCGCACACTGCCAAATCCAACACTTTCTGGAAACCCACTCCATCCTCGGGACGAGGCAATCGGGCTTCCGGAAAGGACATGGCACAGAAACAGCCCTGGTAGATCTGAAGAGCCAGATCACCCAAATCATGGACAAAGGCAAACCGGCTCTTCTGCTTCTTCTAGATCTCTCAGCCGCGTTTGATCTAGTCGATCACAAGACTCTCACCTCCCACCTCACGCACTCAGCCAACTTCGCCAAAGAAGCAGCCGCCTGGATCACCTCCTTCCTCGAAGGTAGGGCCATGAAAGTCTTCTCGGACATCGCTAACGCCACACCGACGACAATCCACTGCGGGGTCCCTCAAGGTTCCTGCACTGCACCCACACTCTATAACTTGTTCACCAAGCCCCTCTTTGACAAACTTGACTCATACGGCATCACCTACACGAACTACGCGGACGACACACAAGTACTACTACCCCTCTCAGGCTCATACAACGAAGACGCAAAGGCACTCCACACTATCTACTCCATCATCAAGGCATGGATGGCAATTAATGGCCTCTGCCTTAATGGTGACAAGACCGAAATCCTGATACTAGGTCAACAGAACACCTTAGACAAACTGGACAAACTGTACACCAACTTCTCAATTGACAACTCCATCATCCCCGTGTCCACAGCCGTCAAGACACTGGGAGTATACCTTGACTCTTCGCTATCTATGACTAGACAAGTCAGCGCTATCACTTCCGCATCCGCACACACCACCAAACTTATAAACGCCATCAAGCCCTACCTCTCTAAACCTAACTGCCTCTCCATAGTAAGGGCAACCATTGGAGCCAAATTGGACTACTGCAATGCTCTCCTAGCAGGCACATCAGCCAAAAACATAAATAGACTACAAATCACACAGAACAACGCTCTCCGGGCCGCTCTCAGTATCCCAAGAAGAGAGCATATCACCCAGGCCAGGCTCTCAGCCCAATGGCTCCCAGTCAAAGAACGGATCACCCTCAAAATCCTCACCCTCACTCACAAATGCCTCTCCTTCTCCGCCCCGCCCTATCTTTCAGATGCCATCCTCAAACCTTCCTCCACACGTCCCACTAGGACGCAATACGCTAACCTACTCTGCACCCCACGCATCAAAAAAGCCAAAGCTGGAGGTCTAGGTTTTCCCTACATTGCAGCACAGACATGGAACGCTCTCCCCTCAGACATCCGAACGGAAAACTCACTTCCCATCTTTCGCAGGAAACTGAAAACCTCGTTCCTGCTAAATAACTAGCAAACTCTCAGGAAGCCATGTAATTATACTGCCTTGCTATTGTATATATTTCCCCTGTAATTTATGTACTGCTTGTAACTACGGTTTCCTCTGCAACTAAGATGTCTGTAACAAGCGCCACGATGCCCCTGGGCTGATGTGCGCTCAACAAATTTGAATAAATAAATAAATATTCCGTATCCCCTTAGTAACTGTGTCAGGATGTGTCTTGCATTCCCCTTACACCATGGAGGTAAGACTTGAGCATGATTTTCATCCCTAACTGCGGCTTTGGGGTAGTTCAGGGGAACTTGGTTCACCTCTGCTCATTAATATCTGTGTTCATGTTTGGTGGGAGCATGGCTAGGGCTTTAAACTAAAACTCTTTCCCCACTACTAGGCCATTCAATTCCTTATGGAGCCATATTATATTTTGGATACAGACATTGGGCCTCATTACAAGTGTGGCAGTCCGGAAATAAGGGTGCCGTTCGCACCGTACCAGCACCCTTTCCGGACTGCCACACTCCAACTCTGCCTTCCTCGGCCGTTGCGCCCGGCAGGTCTGACCTTCCGAGCACAACGGCCTGGTAGGCAGAGTTATCACAGAAGCACCGGTACTCATGGGAATATGGACTTGCACTTTCCGCTGCCTGATATCCCGGGCCGTAATGTCCCGGTGGCACTGGGATCTCAGGCGGCGGAAACAGTGTTACGAGTCCGGTAGTACCAGCGGGTTACCGCCAGACTCGTAATGAGGCCCATTGGCTCTTTCAAATGCTGCACACTGCGCAATGAAAGATGTTGATTTATGGTGGGCACTATAGGTGTGTTTATTGCCCGCCACCTGACCATTACACTCTTGAATGTAGGCATTGCAGAAAGATGAATCCCAGGTTTTGCATGGAAAGTGACTTAGAAGACTTTGCTAGATTTGAGAAGAGTATGGACTGAAGGTGTCTTCTGCCTTTAGACCTTTGTGATGAATCCTACAGATCCCTCACTAAACCCCTGCCTAAAGTTTCGTCCAAGGTGGCCAGGGAAAGGCAGATGCTTCCTGATTGAAATTGTGGGTGGGGTTCTGCGGGAGGATCACCCGGGAGGAGAAAAGGTCCAGGGAAGTCAGAGGAATCCGTGGGGTGAGACACAGTATTTGTCTTCCTCAAAGGAAGACATATCCCAAATGCCAAAGTATATAATGGCTTTTTGTCATAATAATTTGTATATTCCACAAGTTGAACATCTTACTGTGGGTAAAAACCGTCCACAACACGTTGGCAT
Source organism: Ambystoma mexicanum (assembly GCF_040938575.1). Classification (NCBI taxonomy): domain Eukaryota; kingdom Metazoa; phylum Chordata; class Amphibia; order Caudata; family Ambystomatidae; genus Ambystoma; species Ambystoma mexicanum. The sequence goes on along the minus strand of NC_090932.1, from coordinate 1,401,370,214 downwards.
AAAGAGAAATAAAACCCCTTCTTAACCAGAGGAACTCATACAACTAAAGTCTCCACTAACTCCCAAAAGTATAGTGAAAGGAAGTGTGTGAATAATAACGGTCTGAATCTTATTAAACAAGCCTCATGACTAACCCTTATGACACTTCTTTAGAAAATGTTGTGAATAACAGAAAAACGGTGTTACTAGGGACATCAAGTCCCATAATTCCCTAAGTACTGGGATGAGGAAGCAGGCTGAAGAGGAACAATGCAGGAGTGGTCAGCTAATTCATGTAAATTACCCACACCTGAGGGAGACTGAGAGGATTAAAAGGCCCCCTCAGGTGCAGGCAATGGAGAGAAGAGAAGCAGAGGCAGAAGTGGTATTTTAAGAAACCAAGAAGTGACTATAAAATTAAGCATGTCAGTTTATGGGTGGTCCAACGCCCTGGTGAGGCAACATTGTTAAGGGCTAATGCCTACAACTATCACCCAAGTCAAGAAAACCTAAAACCTAAGCAATATAAGTACAACAAATATTGCCAAAAGCAAAAGGGGAGTAATGGCAGACACAAGGGTTGTGAAGTTTGTTATTCACGTTTGATGAACAACAGCTAATAAAAACACACATTGCCAGAGCCAAGAAAGAAGTAGAACAAGCCTGTACACTTGTCAATATGTGGTTACTGTTACAGTGGGGAAACAAAAGTGGCAAAGAGGCTGTCCTTCTGAAAAAGGTTATTTAGTGGGAGAGTAGCATCATTTGCAGAGGAGTCTTAAAGAGCACACAAATGTTGTTTCCTTGAAAAGTTGATAACAGTTCAATGCCGGAGAAGCTAAGGACATTGTGAGGTTGTTGTTACCACTGAAGCATGTTCTGTTTATGAAGAGCTGCTCACGCAGGGGACTATAGTCAGGTGGCAAACCCTTGAAGTAGTAGGCCTGGCATGGAAGTAGACCAGGTAACAGTTGACAAAGTTCTGAACTGTGGTGGTGACAATCATTATTATATCATTTATGGTACTGAAGAAAGAACTGTATAATCCTGCTGAGGAGGAGGTACATTTCTTGAAAAGCATTCAGTTGTGGCAAAAACATCCTGACAAAGACAATTTGTGTCACCTTGAGGAGAAGATTGTTTTGAGATTCATTCTTACGTGAAGAAGAGAAATCTATTTTGAAGTATTGGAACTTTCTATTGTCCAGTGGAGGTTACAAAGAACTGTTTTACAGCTTTTTTAAGATCCATAACTTTCTTATTTTCCTTTTGAACTGTGAAGCAAGAACACTGGTTGAATCTGGGAAGTGGAATTCACTGAGATCATAAGCCACGACTGTGGTCATATTGCAGGTTCAGTTGGGATATTATTATGTTATGTTGAACTGCCATGCTTTACCTTATTGATTTGTTGAATGTGTAAGTGTGAGGGAGAGATATCCTTTGTTAGAGTATTTCCGTTAGTTACTTTAGGCAGGAAAATCCTCGTTAGGGTAAGGACAGTGAGGCGTTTATCCAACCCTTATGATTTAATAAAATGGCGAATTTTGAAAACTCTTTACAAAATCGTCCACCTTACATTTCTTTTTTTTTCAGTGTAAAAGGTTTTATTTATGTCAGCTCATACAAGGCATCTATGGATCATACCATGTCTCATAAACATTATAACATAGAGGAAAACACCATACAACTCAGCTGTTACAATATAACGAAGCCTAGTATGGATAGAAACACATTAATCATGTAAATCTCAGTTTTGGGTATAAAGGGGGCAAAGTATGCAAAAATGTAAGAACATAGAACAAGACAAAGACAAACCATAAACGTGAGGGAGGATGAGTTTAAGGAGGGGGACAATGAGAGGGAATGCGCTATTTATACTAGATAGATAACAGTTAACCTAAAGAAGTATGTGCTAGAAATTCAACAAAAGGTTTCCATTTCAGTTCGTGTTTTAGTAGCAGAGACGGAGTAGAAGCATTACACCTCTCTAGTCTATGAGTGTTGCATATTGAATTCCACCACGTCTTGTGATGAAGTTTATCTAGATGATTTTTCCATTTGGATGAAATAGTCTTAATAGCAAGCAGACTAAACAAGTCAAATAATAAACTCTCATTTTTATCAATTATGTGTTTTAAAATGGAAATGCTTTAGGACATTTAAAATAGATCCATGAAGCAGACATAGGTTCCATGGTGTTTGTTCATGAAAATGTGCTTGAGGCCCATTTGTTCACATTTTATTAAAACACTTCCTCGCAAATATAATGCAGCTGGGGACCCCCCAGCGCAACAACCCCCAACATTCCCCAACCATAATGATATCCCTAAACCCAAGCCCCCATATATATTTGCAAGGAATTATGAACAAAAATTGCTAACAATTGGGCCTCATGCAAATGGGCCTGCAAACAAATTGGTTAATACCGCAGGGATATAGTAGATGTTTCCCAGACTGCTTAAGAAGGCCTTTTTGATGAGAGCTCGGTCTATTAGTATTAGGGAGAATAATTTGGGGTTTTCTTATTGCAAATTTACCTCTTTATTTTGTTATGATATTGATACAGGAAGGGTGCCGCAGCTTACTGTTCCAGAGGCGATTTCTTGTAGACAACTTGGACTAGGGGCCATATCAACTGGTCAGCTGTGATAGATTTAGAGAAGTAGATGGTTTCTATGAGAGTCTGGATGTTGGACAGCAAGTTTAATGTCAGATTGGATGTAGAGAAATTGGGCCTGGCATCTATTGCACTGATATGCCAGAGATAACATCTTGGCTGATGCTGGGAAGCTTGAAGGTGGTAAGAGATGGAACTGTGAGACAGGCAGTCATTTCAGAACAGAAGCAATGCAGGTTTTATTTGTATTCGTTTGGATGAAAACGTGGGCCAGAATGTCCTGTATCATTTCTCAGTATGTGCCCAAGTATGATATAGCAGTAGTAACATGTTCTGTATTTCAGTGTGCAGTGACCAGGATGGCGAAGCTGGCAACGCTGGTATTTGCATAGGAATGCCAGTGCGCCTCTTGCACGCTTTCTATAGTAGTGGCAAGATTGTGGCAAGATTGTACGAAGTTGTAGGGCAACGTTTTCATGATGATAATGGTCATGATGATGATGATCTGGATTCCCTTGGTCACAGTTAATTGTTACCCAGATTTTGAGGCTGCACAGCTTGTAGATGTGTGCCCCTGCAAGCTGGTACTTGAGGTGGTAGGGACATAAGAAGTGTCTACAGCTTGTGTTTGGAAGCAGTCCATTGCAGTTCCCTTCTGGATTTGTTAAGGCTCATGTACGTTTCCACCATTCGTGGTTTGGAGTGAAGGAAAGCGATTTATGTGGCATCTCTGATGGATTTCAAGAGTGCCCGTTGAAAGGTTAAGTGTCAATGGCACCGGTCTCTGCAACTCCTATATACACAGAGATTAAACACGAAAGTGGTAACTGGATGAGTCCACTTCATTGGATTGGAAAGTAACAACATTTCTGGTGCTACTAGGTTCGTAAATTAAATATTTGGTTCTATGGAGGTTTGCTGATTTTTCCTTGTCAAATGTCAACTTCACTAAATTTATTTTGCTGTTTTTACCACTTTCTTTACCACAGAAAGCTGGTGGAGACCCACCTACAACCCCCTTTTGCCCCCAAAACCTCTATCTACCTTACCCAAACTTACCATCTGCTGTACAAAAAAAAGTTGTTAAACATTCAGCGAGAATATAGTCTATAAAGGTGCCATTCAGCAAAAAAGGTGTATAGCAAATATTTATTGCTTACGAAATCTATCTCTGGTGTTACCATCCATTGATATAATGAAGCTACTTTGACAGCACTCATGCCTATAATTAAGGGTTGTCATCTGTTATAACATGTTTTCAGAATGTGAAATCAAGTATTCATTAATTAAGGCAGCAACTTCCTTAAACTTGCTCACACATGATTTACAGCGTCACTTGTCTCTCTCTACAGACTTACATTGGAACCCTTTTAGTATCCGTGAACCCATACAAGGATTTTGGCTTGTATACAGAAAACCAAATGGAGCTTTACCATGGTGTGAACTTCTTTGAGCTGCCACCACATATGTAAGTAGTTAAATGGGTCAATGCAGAAATGTGTTCATTTACTTAAAAAGTGCCATTACCAGTGAAAATTCAGTAGGCATTTTCATACCTGTAGAGGGCAGATCAGTGATACCCTAAGGCAATATTAGGTGACTGAATCAGGCGCGACCATCAGATAAACCATCAGGCACCATATAGGATCTACAAACATCAATTCTTGCCTCGTTCTAAGGAAGGGGTGCTAAAATGGGACTTTCCAAGAAGCAACATTCCTTTTAGAATCAGCACTACAAATTTGAATTCAGAACACTGAGCAGTACTTTTCCATAATAAGTATGGCAACTAACAGGCGACTTATTAACTGAATGGTACATTCCCCAAGAAATGTTCAACTCTATGAGAGCCAGGATGTAACATTTACCCTATTGACTGTGGAAATGGTGTTCTATCAGAAAGGCTATTTAAAATGTGCCAGATGTGTTCATACAGCTGATGAATAGGTTGCATATATATGTTAAATTAGGGAAACTTTCCAAAATCAAGATCCTAAGAATGTTGTGAAAGCCTTCTAGGCAGTGGTCGAAGTGAGCGGGAGCGGTCAGGAACGGTGCTCCTCTACTTTTTTAAATGACCTTTTACAGCTCCTATACTTTTATTTTAAAAAGAAACCGTTCTGGAATGGTTTCTTTTTAAAATAAACGTGTAGGAAGAAGTTGAAACCTTCACTTCCAGTGTACTGCACTGAACGTTCCCTTAAACGGCAGGTGCAAGTGTTTGGGGGGTGTATTGTGTGTGGGAGGAGTCGTGGCAATGGGGTTTGTGGGGAGTGGGTGCAGGCCAGCAGGGAACATAGTTCCACTACTTCTTTTCGTACACTTCTACCACTTCTTCTAGGCACTGAAGCAAAAGATCCCAGCACATTCCTCTCTATAGGGAAATTAACCTATTTAAAGACAGGAAGTATAAGGGTACCCCTAAAGCCCACTCTCTTAATTAACAGTAGACACTAGAATCATTGTAAGAACTGTAACAAATAGACTGCACACATTTCTCCACAAACTCTTTCTCCTAGACCACTAAGAGTTTGTCCATAACTGGCAATCATTTGGTACCATCAAAAAGTCATTAATGTCATTACAATAGGTACAAAACAGAAAAGACTAAAGACTCTTTCAACACACAATGATGAAAATGCTTTCAGTCAGATTAGTTGTTTTACGGGTGGAACAACAACAATATGCATTAGGGGAATCTCTCTGTAGGAAAAGTAATGTCACCAAAGGAGGCTCCTAATATCAGAACTAGTATGGAAAGGGGAAACCTGGACACAATCACACTAGGCATGAGCAGGATCCTGATAATATTTCATTCTATCAAAACGAATTAGAGGAGAAGAAGCCTTTAAGTGAATAACTAGAGAAGATATACGACATTCACATCTGTGTGGAAAACTCTACTCAAGAAAGTGCCTTGTTTTGAAATTGATTTTTACGGCCAAATCAATTCACTTAAATACACCTCTGTCAGATCTAGTCCAGCCAAGTCCGTAGGCGCCGCTGATCCTACAGACCTTCTCCGGACGTTCCCAACTGAACCCAAGGAACCACAGCTGAGTTGACAACCCCAGGGAAGGGAAAGGGGTAGTGGATAAAATAATAAACAACAGACTCTCCTCACTTCTGGTCACTGGGAATCTGTAGTAGGGAAAGAACAACAGTACAGAATTATTTTCTGTGACAAACGTGCTACAAACACAATTGTATTCACTTTAATTGCACTTGTTTCCTCTTTTACCTGTTTGACCTCTGCATATAGCCTTCCTTAAGGAACGGACACTTGCAAACTTGACTCTGTGGAGACTGAATTGACTTCACTTATTCCTAAATCTCACTAACCCTAACTAAACTTGCCTTACTAAACTGTTCTCTCAGTGTCTGTATAACTGAAGAGTTCTCTGTACTCTTTTCAATTCTTTTGTGCTCTTGTTTCTTGAGTTACTTTTCTTAAATAACTTGTCAGAAAAATGTTTGTTGAAATGCTTTTATAACCTTTAACTCTCGCTTGTAAAAATAACTAACTCTTCAATGAGCAAGATGACTACTGCGAGTATTCAGCTTTCCCGGTGTCCCTCTTCCCTTTTTGTATTCGTGGAATCCTGTGTTTCACAATTTTCCTTGCCGTGCATGCATGCCGATGCACAATGACCCTAATCGCACTATTACCATGAAGCTCAAGGGTTAATTGAGTTTCTTTCTGCGTCTCACTGAAGACGCGCGATCTCTCGCATGTGCGTGCGTGTTGACACATGCGCTCCTTCTTCTTCACGAACAAAACTCCGGTCTGACGGCGTACGGCTGAAAGGTGCTCTCTCAATTCACCACCAGGGGGTGCTGATTGCATCAATAAATGATTGAGTTCTGTAATGTTCCCAGCAACGTGCGCTCTCTCATTATCTTCAGCGTTTTCTAGTTCGCAATTTATAGTCACTGCACTTCAGCACCGTACTGGATACAGACTAAAAACACACCTCTGCTGTTGCTCAGTGCTTCCCTTAAAGGTTAACACAAATATATACAGTCTGTTCTGAACACTCAACTGCAGGTTAATTAGTGTTTCTTTCCTGCGTTCAAATTAACAGTCTGGCTTCAAATTGCTGCGCTCCCACCTTAGGACTTCTGTATTCCCAACATCTAATTGCTGCAGGAGTCTTCTTTCTGATATTGAACTTCTTCTAGTCTCTGGTTAGGCCTTCTGTTAAGGAGCTAAAAGTAAATGGACCTGCCACTGATTTACTTGTGATGAAAGGCAGTTACAAATTCAAAACACGTTCCAAAGCATTGTGTTCTCATTCAAATTGCACGAAGGAGTGATGCCTAGAATAACATGTGAATTGATCTACAAATCTATTAAAAAAGAAAATGCTGTACTTAGGATAGTCACATTTTGGCTAACACGACATTTCTCATTAAAAGTGTGGAAGCGATCCTGGCAATTTTATGGTATGTCCACTACATCAGGCATATCCTCCCCAACTTTGAATCTGATTCGCCTCACCCCAGGCCATTTCGAAAGTGCTGCAAATGCTGCCTCCCACAAAACTGTTTGAATGATTTTGAAGACCTTGCTCTGGCCATACCCTGCAGACCCCTGGAGGCCTATTGATTATCCAACCAACACAAGAACAGGAGATGGAGATGTCCAGCCTCTCCACCAACATTGGGGAAGGAAGAAGACCTTAGTTCCTCACTCCCAAAGCAACACCAGGAAGAGGTAAACAGCCGTTAACACTTTCAGGGCATCACTTTCAGGGTGGAAAAGAATATCTCTTATAAGTCCCCCCTGCAGCCCCATCGCCCACCCCCTGTCAGCATGAATCGAACAACGAAACAGGATTGAAAAATCCCCAACCCTCAACAACAGATGGTTTAAGAGGAATACTCTTAGACGTTCCTCTGTACTCTTCTTCATCAACTACATTGTTTTATCTCTCAAACACATACCTCCGAAATGTGAAACTAAACAACTTTATTTGCCTTAGTTCATGTATCATTTAAAAATGTTGTATAACACGGCACACCCAAATGCTGCTGGAGCCCTTTGCAACAAACCATATCTGGTCATCTCAGAAAAGCCCACCTGTCACATTTCATCTTTAATTTCCTGTCCTTGGTTTGTTGTTGTCATCCTAAATGTGCTAATTGCCACGATACACTCTTAAAAAGGAGCAGTGAATATACAAATAAAAGAGGATGATTACGTCAAAGCAAAGGTCCCTATGTCTCCTCCCTTGCCACTAATTCAGAGCTCAACCTTAAATGTGTATATATATATCAGTAATGTGGTACGAAATGAAACATTTGACAAGAAATGAACATTCATATTTTTTCAAACCAGAAGAAAGAAAAAAAGACCGAAAATTATCCATTTGGGTGATAGATATTTCCTTATGTCCTATGTAAGCAGTCTGTTAGCAAAACCTTCTATGGATTTGATACAACTGCAAGTAGAATATAAGTAGCACAGATTCCATATAACTGATTTCTTTGTATGCCGTTTGCGGATAAATGCCTCATAATACAGGTCTTTCAAAAACATTTCAAAATGGTAATTCGAAGCTGACATATGGAACCAAATTGGCTTCTTGACTAGAATGATTCTTATTTTCTATGAACGTTCTGCAATGGATCACAAAGGTAAAAAGAAAGATGCTTGTGTTTTCTATGCCTTCAGCATTCATTGGGGACCTAGGTGGGAGACATAGTTGATGTCCTGGATGTAAAAAAGCCTTGAATTGTCTATTTCATAACAGCTTGGCTTTGTCCCTTTTTCTCTCTGTTCAGTGCTTGGCAGGTTTATTTGTGACGTTTGTCTCTTTAGCCCCCCCACAATCTGAATATTTAAGACTGCATCCTGAGACCCATGGTCATTAATATTGTTGTTTTCTGTTTGTGCGCGTTGTATCGTCCTTTAGCTATGCCATAGCAGACAATGCCTACCGAGTGATGTGCACTGAACGCAATAACCATTTCATCCTGATCTCTGGAGAGAGTGGCGCGGGGAAAACAGAAACCTCAAAGAAGATTCTCCAGTACCTGGCAATGGTGTGCCCTACTACGCAGACGCTGCAAGTAGTCAGAGATCGACTTCTTCTTTCCAATCCAGTCTTGGAGGTAATCATGTTGCATCAGAACAATATTTTTGTCATGTGAAATGGATACAGATTATATATATATTTCATCCAGTTTAAAATTGTACATTTTTCCATAATCTACTACATCAATGTAATAATTCTCACTCAATATACACATCTATATATGTTAGGCAGAATCATATGCAGTAGCCTTTGTGAACACTACACACAATTAAGACTACAAGTGTAAGTACAATTTCACCTTTGGTACAAGCCTGTAATACACAGTAAAGTGGTAGCGATGGCTGAGCAGCCAGACTTATCTGAAGAGTAAAGTGAGCAGTAGAACAAGTTACACAAAGGACCACCAAATACAGTGATTCAAACAAACACTTACTCAAGGTTTCTTGGTAAAAGAATATAGATTTATTTACACAGTCATTTGTAAAACATTACACTAGCAAGAGCAGCTCAATATCAAATGCTAATATACTACAAATACACAACCAATAAGTTACTGAACAAGTTCAGCTCCCCTGAAGTGGGATCAAAATGGCACTTCAGTTACTTTAAGACGGGGTAAAAAGACAAGGTTATAAGAAATGAAGCACGAACACTTTCATATGCAGGGCAAAGGGTTTCAGTTAACTACAACCAGAAATTCAGTTCGTAGGCTTGGGCCAAAGTCAATGGTTCAGAGTCTTTGTATGGAATAGCACAGTTCTGGTAGTAAAGGGTTAAGTCTTTGCCACAGATCTTAGAAGAATTTGGTCAGACGAAAAGTTAGATGTTGGTTTAGGGAAGGACAAGCCTTCGAAGTCGGAAAAGTTTCACAAACTTTCACTGTGGCCGTAAAGATTTCCAGACTGCGTTTGCCCAGGGCCTTTAAAGTGAAGAAGAGCTGTAGCTGAGGCAGTTGTTCCTGGCAGTTCGAGCAGATCTCGCTGTTCCTAAGCTTCAGTCGTGGGGACAAGAAGGAGGACATTGGGAGGTTCCTGCACTGCCCAAGGAAGAGGGCCACAAGCTTGGCAAAACGGTTTAAGGTGTGAGTGCCTTAAAGACCACAAACTGGTATCCTTCCCATCGGCTATCCAGTTTTACACAGCACTCTACAGAAAATTTCACCAGGAGGGGACGGTGTCCAGGCGGCTTGCGAGTTGTTTGTTACCACCAAACTCAAGGGAAGAAGTTAACCTCGAAAGGCTTCTCTGTCGATAGAGTTTCAGGCAATTCGGACCTGCAGCAGGGCTTCACCAGTCGTCCAGGCGTTGCAGCAGTCGTCTTCCTTCAGCTCGTCTTCGGTTCTTTCGTTCAGTGGTCGACTCTGCTTTCTAAGTCCCAGAGGCCTGCTTTTAAACAGTTTTCCCCCATTCTTTCCAACCTGTCTGTCACTCACATGGCAGGGTGGCTGTTCTTGCTGGACAGCCAGCCGGCCAATCACGCCACAATGCATTCAGGTCTCCTAGGAGACAAAGCACAGGGAGTTTCGGGCACCTCCCTCACATCCTTTCCTCCCCAGACACACAGGCGCCAGAGGAGGGCTTCAGCACTGAAGCCCACAAAAGGCCAATGAACAAAGGGACCAAACCTGGTTTGGCGCACAGAGACAAACACAATAAGGACCTTTCCAAAAAGAAATGGCAAAAAAAGATGACTGGAGTCTGTTTTTACAGATAGGTCTGATGCGCCATATTGAAAAACATGGCTGACCGATTTTTAGCTACTAGTGTTCGCGGTGGGGAAAAATCATGGTAGTTTGTTTAAAACCAGTGCCAACAGCCATTTCAAGTGGGAAGGGCTAACATTTGACTGTTACATGAGTGTTTAGACTCAGGGGAAGCTAGGCAACCCCTCCAGCATTATAGTAAGATAGTGTGTGCTGGGTCTGTAAATTTAAAAAGACTAGTAAAGAAAAGGCTAGTAAAGTCAATTTAACTTTACATGCTCTGGGAGACAATGGCCAGTGCCAGAGAAGGTATTTAAACCTTGGGGAGTCTGAAGGACACCCCTGTGCCACTGCACTGTGGGTGCTGTGTTATACACAGAAAACGATGATGCCTATGGAGTTGTTTTAAAACTCCATAACCAAAGAGCACAAAAGTAAAACACACACAAAATACATGGAAGAGTGGGGAAAAAGGCTCACACTCTTCCCAGGTAGAAAAATCAAATCCTAGAAATCCAGCAAAGTTGCTGGGGGTCCCAAAAGGTAAGGGAAATTGGCACATTCTTGAGAATTCTCCCAAACAATATAAAAGGAGGCTCCGCTAGATATGCAGCAAGAACCATAGTGAAGCAGCGCATTTCTATTAAGGGGTTGGTACTAACAGGTCAAGTCTGTTTGAGCACCCCTTCAGAGGACCATTGCTTCATCAGGGTGAGACCAATAGAGGCCACTGTAGGAGCACGTGCAAACCCCATAAGGCAGTTTGTGGGGTGATGTACATGATTCTTGGCTGACACCTGAAGGCACAACTGGATGTCTACTGCATACTGGTGCTGGGGCAGACCCAGGCCAACAATTAGATCTCTCCACTGCTCCTTGTAAAGAGTGACTACCATGGGTGATTGTATCAATCCCTGGGGCACTCTACATGACATGGCGAGCTGTCAAACCAAACTGGTCCTTATCAGGTCAACTGAGAATGCATGGCCAGAAAGGCCAGGAATCAGCTGAGCTTGCAAATCCCCTTATCCATCAGATGCCGAAGGATGTCTAGGAGAACCCCATGGGCGTCATGTCAAAAGTCGCCAAAGGATCCAGGAATACCAGCCTGCAGGTATTTGGGCATCAAGCACATTGTTAACATTCAATTAGAAATATCATATTCTGATATACCTGAAGGCATTAGAAGACCATTAATCAGCACATACAACTATCTGTCTCACCTTTAACCACAAGCTCAAAGGTGCTCTTAACTAATGTTAGAACATTTCAAGTCACACAACAGGCAATCATCTTGCCATTTGACCCTTAAATGTAGCAAAGTAGGCAGTGAAGGGAGTTGAATGTATTTAATTGTATATCTAACAATTTAAGGTATGCAGAGCTCCTGCTCACTGAAAGGGATTTGTGGACACTTCTGAAAAGTGCATGACATTTTAAATCATTATAGTTGACATTTCACGATTGCTTTTTCTTGCAGGCTTTCGGCAATGCAAAAACTCTCCATAATGATAACTCCAGTAGATTCGGAAAATATATGGATATCCAATTTGATTACAAGGTAATGCACACATTACAGATGGATGTGAAATAATTCAACTCAAAGTCTATGTTATGCACTGTATATGCAATGCCACTCACTCACATACACTCACATAAACGTTCACTCTTTCACTAAGATAGCTGTATATGTAATGTAGATACACCTTGAATTTACATGATAACTGACATCGTTGGTGGATTCTTCATAGAGACTGGGCACTTCTGTCACACTAAACCTCTGTGTCTAAAACGATGATTACATTTGAATTGATAATTCAAAGCTACAGGCTCACCAGGATGTGCATGTCTGTCATACATTCAGCCGCTCGTTTCCTACCATGTTTGTAGCAACAACATGCACATGCCATAGGTAGTCTCCAGGGAGACATATGCAGATGTTAGCAGAAGGAGCTTGAAGTAGACAAGACACAAACAGATGGACAGAGTGAAGGTAGACAGAATTACAGGGTGTCAGTACAGGGCGTGAAAAAGAATGTGGAATCTGATGAAGGGGTTGCACTGGCAACCAACAGTGCAACCCCCCTGAGAATGTCTCTGAACATGCCTGTATAAGGTAGAGTTGGCAAAGAAGAATAAGAAGGATAGAAAGACATAATTCCTGGGGGATGAGCCAGAGAAAAGCAAGCAATGCATGGGGGCGATTCCCAGGCTGTAGAGGTTGGAGAAGCAAAAATGTGGTATCTTTTAGGGTAACATCACAACAATCAGATGTAGGAAAAAACAACCTGCTAGGGAAAAAGGCCCGGTGCACACTTTTCCAAGAAGAACAAGAGCTTTATTTTGCATACAAAAAGAAAAATGGCGACAGGGTATTATAAGTCCACTACCACAGAACTCTCTGTCTTCATAAAAGCAAACAGCACGTTATAACTGTGAAAAGTCATTTGTGATGCCTACAAATACAGTGTTCATCCCCCACTCTCATTGACTACCACCTATTCACATGCTCATTTTCATATATAGAACCCTCTTACATTGGCCATATCATCTCCTCCTCCAACTTCTTCACACGTGGGTGACGGCCTCTTCACCTTGGGTCACTGCAAAATGATTTAGTAGTATTATGCCTGGGCATCTGATAGTTCACATCCTGGGGGGGTGGCGCTTATGTCCTAAATTATGGCCCGTGCTTTGTCAGCTCAGGACCTCTGTCCTGGCTCTCAAGGGTATGTCCTTCACAATCATCCGCAGCCCTATTACCATTTGACTGTTCGCATTCCTGTCTAATTGGGTCACGTTCTAACTAGAGAGATTTGTATGTGTGTGTGTTTGTGTGTGTGTGTGTGTTTGTGTGTGTGTACATGCGCATTCCCTACCTTGCCTAGGGGTTGGAATTCGATAGTCAAGCACGCGAGAAGGCCTTGTTCTTCTGTGTTTCCAACATGGCCTGCGAGGATTCAGGCCTACTCCTGAATAAAATGTTCATGTTATGAATATCATGCACATGCAATGTATTCTACGTAACACTTCCGCAAAGCAAGTGGTTAGTTTCCGTTGAATATGTATGGACTACTACAATACATGTGTCTCCCACCAGTCACTTCTACCCACAAAATCCCCCCTCCCTCCCTTGCCCACCCCTATGCGTTCCCTACATGTTAGTATATTTTCCCCACCGTGAATCATTTTTGAGGGGCCGGGATCTGAACGTGCATCCCAACATTCCCCCCTTTAGTTAATCCTTCATTAATGAACCTTTTCCTTTCGCTCTCTCTATCCGCTTCATTCTTGGGAATACATGCCCTACATACATGATGCAAACTGACCCTTCTCGAGCATGCTTCTCTGGGGTACACGTAAGATATATACAATCTTCATCACCTGCTAAATCAACCCAGTGTTCAGTGCAGCTTTCTGGATCTGCTGGGGGAAAAGTTAATGTCCTTGGGGAGTGCATGGGCCTTTCAATTCTGACCATTCGTGGATTACTTGGGTCCTCTGTTTGAGCCTACCCATCCTTTGTACCTGGGAGAGCCATTCCTGCCCCAATGGTGACCATCATCATTGCACTGTTTGGAATGGTCTCTGCACAGCATTGAAGCATCATCTGGTACATGCAGAACAACACCAACTGGAACACCACGATCGGAACCAATATCTTCAACACTGCCCCAAGCCAGGATGGCACCCAGGAGAACAACGTGTCGACCAATCTTTGGCCTGCCCTCCCACTTCACCTTTCATGTCAGTCTTGAACTTGTGCAGGGCCCCTATAATATGCGTTTTGAAACACAATGTACTTGTTGTATAATCGCCTAACAAATGCACAATAAATAAATAAATGCATCAGGGACCCATTTTTAGCATCATTTGGGGGACACATGTGCAGCAAGACACCCCTATCTTTTTACATTTGCCCCCCTCCATAGCCGTCAGACGGTCCAGGACATACCAGTTTTGGAGTGTCATTAACCGGATCGCCCTTAACTTACTCTTGATAGCAGTTAGGCCCTGTTTGGTATCATTTGCCAACTGGATCACCTCCCATCGGAGGATCTGCAGCCACTTTGGATTTGCTGCAGCCCAGACCTCTGGCATCAGGAGAGGCGCAAATAACACCTCCGTCTTGATAAACAACCAATATTTGTTAGGAATTGCTTCGAGCGGCTTGGAAGAATCGTCTGATAAATAATTCAACCTCTTCTGCCATAGCTTCAACAATCGATTCTTCTTCCTCGTCTCGGTGGGGGTTGGATTGAAGCTTGGATAGATTGTGATACACCATGCTTAGATGGTATAGTCTGATGAGCTTCAGATCCCACAAGGATAGCAGAGTGCAAAGTTGTTAACGCACATGTTCCTCGCCATGACAGAGGTAGATGCATACATGCTTGCTGGTCACACACCCAGTACAGATCCATCATAGCCATTGCCCCTTTTGCGAGGTCTGGAATGAACATTGTTTTTTTGCATTTGGCATTGGTGCCAACGGGAACGGTCCCATGTCCTTGAAAATAAAACTTATATTTTTCAGCTGGTTGAACCTTTACTGGAGTTTCACACGTTTCAATCCATGTCAGCTTTAAAATGTGTGCAGTCCATATTGTGATACAGTTCTTATTGATGTTCCATATAACTTCTTTTCCAAACCTTGTCAACCCCCCTGCTGCACAGCTCACCATGACTTTCTCTCATCTGTTCAACACAAAAACGCTCCGTACAACTTTAACATGAGCCATGGTTTGCATTGAAGTGTAGTATCTTCTTTGGCACATTTTTTGCCATCTCTGTCCATTAGTACAACTTGTACTTTGTGCTCCTGGAACAAATTGCAAACCTGACACAGTGCTAGATGGACCAAACACTGGGCTCCCAAGGGTGACATTTCCTCGGGCTCTAACATTTTGGGCATTCCGACACATGGGGGATGAGGGAGCTGACATTACAACTCCCGTTATACCACTGTTTCCCCACTGAACTCATGTGACTGTATCACATATTACTTAATTCTGGATGGTGCACATCAGGCATTGTATCGAAAACAACTCCCCCATACATATTCATTTTCTTCCTCTAATCCCTGCTTAAACCGCAACTTCAATCGCCATATTACTGTGCCCTGTACTCGCATTCTTTTCAATTTACACCACTAGTCATAAGGTCATCAATTAGTGTTGTGACATCGAAACATTCTGTACTTTCACATTCCCTTATCTTACACCCCACCCCTTTCTATGTCCTAACCAAATAAACTCACTAGACAAATATAAAAATATACCAAACAAAAATCCACACATGAGAGGAAATATTATTCTAATACAAGAAAACCTAGAAAGTAATTTTCTTGTACCAGCAAACATCAAAGAACACCACATATAATTATTACAACAATTCATTTTAGTGCTTAACAAACTTAATGTAATTACAAGGATAGTGTTGAATACTACAAAGCACTATCCTAAGAGACAAACAGCACATATAAGTAAACCATGTAGAGAACAATCCTCAAAGAATGCTGTAACGGTCGTTCACAGAGGTAATTCATATTCAATCAAAAACAGTCTGATAAGATACTTATAACAGGACCCAATGTTTGTGGTACCTTCCTAACATCAAAAAGGTAAACCCAATACTGCAACTCCTTCACTTTCACCGCAAGCAGAGTGTCATACACTACCGTGTATGGTCTGTTATAACGCAGCTCGCTCCACCTCTGGACAACGTCTTTCACATAAATTCTATCCCCTGGATACAGTTGTAATGATGGCAAGGTCACAGGCTCTGGCGCAGCGCTGTTCTCTCATTCTGTACGATGTGGAGCAATCTGTTGAGAAAGGTATATTATACACTTTGTTAACTGAGTCAAATATAAATGAAATTTGTCTCCTAAAATAGATGCAGCCCTGTAAGCATCAGACACACTACCCACAGGAGACGATGGCGGGTGCATTCTCTGTCACTATTTAATGCGAGGAGAGTTGATGGCCCTTACAGGGCGGAGTCCTCAAACTGAACAGGGCCAGAGGAAAGCAGTAAATGCAGGTATTTTTTAGTGTCACACACAACTTGAAGGGCTTTGTTTTCAGAAGGATGCTCATCCTTTCTACAATGCTGTTGGCTTGAGGGTGGAGCATGGAGCTGCAATTTCCTTAAACAGCTCATTATAAAAGTGAGTACCATTATCACTTTTGAGTCTTTCAACTCACCCCCAATCGGGGGAACACTTCTCTCACCAAAAACCTGGCAGGCGATTAAGCATCAGGATGTGCACACGGACCAGCCTCAATCCAACGGGAGAAAGGACACACTACAACTATGAGGTAATGAAAAGTATTACACCTCTCTCCCATATCCGCAAAATCAACATGAAGATCCCGGAATGGGCCAATTGGGCGGGGCAGCGTGCCTCTCAATGTTTTTAAAGTGTGTCCAGTACTGTATGTCTGGCAAACGGTATAATTGGACATGAACATGGATAATAGTTCCTGAGTATTTGGCACATCGCAATCCTCTTGTATATCCGTGGCAATATGTTGTTCAGACACGTGCGCGGGGTAATGCAATTGGTCAAATGCAACTAAAGTCAATTCTTGGGGCATAACCACCTTCCCAGAACTTGTCTCAACATAAAATCTGTTGGAGATTGTGCACTTTCCCTTCTCTGCCACACCAATTTATAGATTTGTGGTGCTTGATGCTGTAATTCCAGGAACGGGTAGTGCAGTGTATGTTAGTGCAGTGTATCGAACCTGCAATTGCAATTGCATATTAACAAGCATTGGGTATTCAGGGATGTCTGGGACTGACAGGTAGGATGCCAGTTTCGCTGCTGCCTCTGTTGCTTAGTTCCAGAGGGAAACAAAGTCTTTGCCACTTGTATGGGCGGCACACTTGACGACTGCAGCAAGTGTGGGCTGCAACAGAGTATGAATCAACTTATCCAGAAGAACCGCATGTTGCACCAGAGACCCATCTGCTCTACGAAACCCTCTCCTCCACCACCTGGACAACCCCTAATTCAATGTTGTTGGGACATAGGCTGAGTCAGAATATATGGTTCCTTGGCACGCTTGGGCTGCCTCAAGAGCTTCAATGAGGGAAATCAATGCCTGTGCTGAATAATGGCCCTTTAATCTTTGCTACACGAAAACCTCATACTCTCCGTTAACCAGTCGAGCCACTGCTGCACCAGCATGTCGTTGAACTGTCTCCTGATCAATAGTTGATGGACCGTCAACAAAGAATATCTCCCCGTCATCTAAGGCACAGTATTGTACTTTAGGAATGTCATCCTCTGAGCCTTTGTAGGTGACAAAGTCATGGACCTCATCATCATCAGTAAAGGGGACTGTTAGGAATGTGGCAGGGTTCACTGTTTAACAACAGACAATGTGGATGGATGGGTTAGAAAGAATCACCTCATATGCAGAGGCTCTCTGCATAGTCAGAGTGGACTTGGACCTTTCCAATATTACAAACACCGTGTGTTCAACATGTAGAATCAATGAGCACCCCATGACAATGGTGGCTGATTTATCAATAGTAAAAGCAGCAGCAGCCAATGCTTTTTCGCAGGGGAACTGCCCTTGCATAACAGAGTCCAACATACCACTTTAGTACGCTAAGGGTTTATGGCCCATAGAACTATGCTGAGTCACAACTTCTGTCGTCATCTGACCACTAGAGTGTGAAAAAAGGTAAAATTCTTTACTGTAATCAGGAGTCCCTAAAACAGGAGCTGTAGAAATAAAAAATTTCAGCTCTTGAAAACTAGTGATCATTTCATCAGTACAAGTAATGGTATTTTTTGTTCGTTGTACTTCTTTGAGGGCCTGCAGCAGTGGTTGAGTGTGTGACATGTAATCAAAAATCCATACTCTACAGTAATTAGTAATTACATAGGGCAAGAAATGTTTGCATAGCCTCAACATTTACTGGCTGGGGGTACTGCGCTGTTAGGCAGAATTCTCTTATAAGGCTAATTTCCCAAACCTAGTGAGTCCCCAGCAGCTTTGCTGGATTTTTGGGGTTTGTTTCTTTCTCCTGCTAAGAGTGAGACTGTTTTTCTCCCACTCTTAGGCATGATTTGAGATATGTCTCTGACTGTGTGATTTTGGGCTATGGGGTCTTTTACTCCATATGGTATCATCTGTTTTTTTGTGTATGTGTTACACAGCACCCTCAGTGCAGTAACACAGGGGTGTCATAGTGACCCCCAAACATAGACGACTCCAAACCCTGGGACTGACTACTGTCTCCCAGGGCATGTAAAGTCAACATTGACTTTACTAGTCCTAAATTGTGAACAGAACCAGTACAAACCATCATATTGTGGAAGTACTGGAAGGGGTTAATTATATTGCCCCTGGGTCTGTTTTCAAGGGGGCACTGTCCAGTCCCCCCTTGTCGAGTTTCTGGCTGGTGGCAGTGGTTACCACGCAAAATATTCCACCAGAATATTTCCTATGGGATTTTCCCATTGATTTTAAACGCACCACTTTTTGGGCAATGTTAAAGATACCGCCGGTTTATTTATTTAATATTAAATTCACGGTTGGGTCTTTTTGCCAGAACTCCTTTCTAAAATGGCGTTCGTGTTTGTCTCTGTAACTCTGACCAAGGTCGAGCCCTTTGTTCCACTTTTTGGCGGGCTTCTCCACAGAAGCCCTCCAAATGGTGCCACTCTGTCTGGGTTCCACAGGATGTGTGGGGAGGAGAATTGGCACCCTGGACTGCGTTGCCTTAGCAACTCAAGTCGCACTCTTTTCTGATTGGCCCAGTGGTGAGCCGCCCGGCTCACCACTTAGCATGTTTGAGTGACAGCACAGGACCTAAGAATCCGGAGAGGGAAGAAGCTGAGCCATCTGCAACGACAACACCACCTGTGGACCCCTGCTACAATGAACTCACCACTTTCCCAACGACAAGAGAAGATCTTCTGCTGGACGAGTCTTCTTCCTCTGAGCTGGTAGGACCAACCAGTTCACCCTTTTGCCTTCCAAAGACGTCTCTTGGTCGAATCGCCCGTGCCAAGCACCCCAGCGGCTGGATAGCCAAGCTTCACCACTTTGACCGCGAATAAAAGGAACGCACCTTTTATCGACGACTCTACGCTGGTTTCATCCCTGTGCAGTGCATCGACTCCACGTTTCCTCCTCGATGAGATCCTCTCTTCCCCTGGTCGAAACAACGAACTGCAACCACTGCCAGGAACTGCCACCGCTGGAGCTTCCTCTCTCTTTAAGGTACTGTGTCCTGCCCGGCTCCCTTTCTTCGGTTTGCCCAAGGTGACCCTTAAATCCTTGGCTTTCCAACTGGGTTGGCCCCAGACCTTCTAACCTTATCTTCTGGAATCACCCTAATCTCTTTTGAACACTCTGCAAAGACTTTTAGTGCATTTTAAACCGTGTGATCCTGGGCACATTTCGCTTTGCTCCATTTAAAGTGGGCCTGGCCTATGAACTTTGGCTCTACAATGTATACTGCCTTCACTGACTTGCTTTGAACTTAGAAAAGTGTTGGGAACTGTTTTATTTTTAAGACCTATCTTTTTCTCTCCCTTTAACTTAACTATTGGAGTGCCATCTAGGTTACGCGCTCACATCTGTTTTAACAAATAGTGGTGTTTTAACTCTGACTTGTCTAATATTTATCAAGGGAGGTGTTTATACTTTATCTGACTGTGTTTGAACTTGCTTTTGATTTGGAGTGTTAGTGTATTACCTAAAGTGTGTTTTAAATAAATAATTATATACTTTTGATACAAAGCTCTGGTCAGTGTTTGCTTGTTCCACTGTGTTTTTGGCCCTATTGTGTATACTATATATACTGCCTTACTCTTCTTGAGAGAAGTCTGACCGCTCAGCCACAGCTACCAGGTAAATCTGGGTGGTGCAGACTGCTACCAATTGGGTTTACTGCTTACTCCTGTAGTCTTAATCTTTTTGCAGTGATCCCCAAGGCAACTGCACAGGATTCTGCCTAACACTGGTGTACAGCGGTGGGATTTGTATTGAGTATACACTTTAGAGTGCTTCTAAATACTTTGGTGCAACTAACCACAAAGCTTAGCACGAAAATGCTAAAAAGCTTATTTTCTAACATGGAAAATTACAGCGAGGAGTCCCTTTCTGCAAAAACTGCTGATTGTTTAAGAGTTCTTTGTAGACATAAGGATCTTCCTGTAAAAGGCAAGAAAATGGAACTGATAGAAAGACTGTTAGAGAACCAAAGTCTAGGTAGTGGTTCAGAGGAGCCTAACTCCCCAGCAAATGTAGACAACAGTAATGATGGTAATATGGATCAAAGTATTCATAATATTGTTGTAGATTCAGAAGAGGAAAGTGAGACTAATGTAACTGTCCCCACTGGCCCTCTGCCTGCTCTAGCACCTCCGCCCGTGTCTACTGGACCTTTCTCAGGTCTCACATTCAGTCCCGAATTAATTGAACTGGAAAAAATGAGACTTGAATTAGAATTCAAAAGAATTATTGCCCAATCTGAACAAAAGCACCAAGAACTAAGGCTCAGAGAAATGGAGCTCAAGCATGAGCTACAGATGAAGAAATTGTCTGTGGAAAGTTCTTCTCTCCCCGGATCCTCTAGGAGTTCCAGTCCCAAAAGACCCTGGATGCCTAAAGAGATTGTGGGTATGTATGAACCTAAGTTGGATGTGTTAGATTGGTTGGCTATGTTTGAGTATAATCATGGGCTCTCAGGGAATCAGTTGCTTCCTTGGTTGTTCTCTAGGCTCCCCCCTGTTGCATCTGATGTGGTAATGGAGTTGGGGGAGATGGATAGGATGGACTATGAATGTGTGAAGATAGCTTTAATAGCTAGATTTGGGAAGACCCCTTCCCAGTACCTTAAGAGGTTTAGGACCCTCAAAAAGCATGAAGGTACCCGTTGGGCTACCTGGGTGAGTGAAAGTTTGAAAAACTTAGAGGGGTGGATTAAGAGTTACAGAGTGAACACCTATGAAGGAATGAACAATCCTGTTATGTTGGAGTCAATTTATGATGCCTGCTCTCCTGAGCTCAGACATCACTTGGCTGTTTCAAAGGAAATAGATTCCAAGAAGCTAGCTAAGGCTGCTGACTTGTGGGTTGCCAACAGGGCCACTCACAAAGATTCTGGGGTAACTCTGAAAAAGGATAAGGGGACAGCCTAAAAAGGACTCCAAAGAGAATTCCAATAATTCCAATTCCAAAGAGGGCCCCAAACAACACCATAAGGGTAAACCACATGGGAAACCAACTCAATCTAGTGTACCTTCTGGTCCCAGACCAGAAGGAGGTCAGAACAAGCCACCATTCCAGAAAGCATTTAGAACATGCTATGCCTGTAAGGCTACTGACCATGTGAAAGGGGATCCCAGATGTAAGGGTAAACCTTCAAGGGTCCACACTGTCTCCTTAGCCTTCGCTCCAGAGGAGGAAGTACAAATGGCCAGTAGAAACTTTCTATTACTGGCTGATGAACCCATAGGAGTCTCAGCCAGTGTTTCTTTAATGTCCTTGGGGTTGTGGGAACAACAGAATCTAGATATCTATAATTCTATCCCAGATAATACTAAAGAGTATTATAAGGACAGTGTCCAGGTGAATGGTCAGGAGACTCCTGCCATTAGGGACACTGGAGCTACCATAACTGTGGTGGATGAATCTTTTTTCAAGGCAGAGGATGTTGCTAAGGCACCCAAACGCCTCAGCAAGTTAGCTGGAGGGCCTGTGCAGATGCTTCCCCAGTTACCAGTTCTCATCCAGTGCAACGATATGGCTGTGAAGATACCTGTCAGTGTACAATGTGAGGTACCAGGAAGGGTTCTGTTGGGAAATGACCTGAAAACTCTTGGAGTAGTCTCACACACCCCCAGATCTCCTAGTAAAAGGTTAAAGGAGCTAACCAGACCTGCAAGGGAGAGAACCATGAGAGGTACTCCCAAGGAGATGATAAGAAAAGAAATCACTCCTGCTCCACTGGAGCTACTTTCTGCTATAGCTGAAAAACCAGAAGCAAATGGGCAACCCAAGACTTCTAGAAGGAAACCAGCAGAAGCACTCCAGTGCCTCCAACTAGGACTTCCCCTAGGTTGTTACACCTGTAACTCCACCTCCAGCTTAGGCTGAGAGGGAGGTACAACCCTGTGTGGTTGAACTAGGCTCTGAAGAAGAGCTACTAGAAGGCCAAGAACTTATTGGAGATATGGATCCTGTTGGCCATCCTGAGCTGCAGTCTTTACAGGCAGAAGGTGGACCCAACAGGCAGACTTTAGCAAGGGACAAAGAGAATGTCCATCTCCGGAAGGTCTTTGCCACCAGGCAGCTTCTCAGGCTGATGGGCAAGAGCCTGGGAAGTATAGGTTACACTGGGAAGATGGCCTCTTCTACAGTGAACCGACTGAGTCTGCACCTGGAGACTACAAGAGACTTGTAGTACCTCAAGCAAACAGACTCAAGTTCTTGCAACTAGCCCATGAGATTCCTTTGGCTGGTCACTTGAGTTTCAAGAACACCAAGGAAAGGCTCTCTACTTTTATTGGCCAAAGATGGGGGCTGAGGTAGATAAGTTCTGCAAGAGCTGCCACTCCTGCCAAACTTCTGGTAAGAGTGGTTCCAAGAATGTGGCACCTTTAGTGCCTCTCCCAGTAGGGGGAGTCCCATTTGAGAGGGTAGGGATTGACATTGTTGGTCCCCTTGATCCTCCAACCTCTTCAGGCAACAGGTTTATCCTTGTTGTAGTAGACCATGCTACTAGGTACCCTGGGGCAATTCCTATGAGGACTGTTACAGCTCAGGCTGTGGCTAAGGCCCTCCTTGGTATTTTTACCAGGGTTGAGTTTCCTAAGGAGGTAATCTCTGACAGGGGGTCAAATTTTATGTCCCACTACATGAAAGCCATGTGGAAAAACTGTGGAGTTACCTACAAGTTCTCTACCGCCTACCACCCTCAGACAAATGGATTGGTTGAAAGGTTTAATCGGACAATGAAGAGCATGATAGGTGCTTTAAAGGAACCCCTTAAAAGAAAGTGGGACCTTCTACTGCCATGCCTTCTCTTTGCTTGTAGGGAAGTCCCTCAGGAGGGAGTAGGTTATAGTCCCTTTGAACTTCTCTATGGCCATCCAGTCAGAGGTCCATTGGCCCTGATTAAGGAGGGGTTGGAGAGTGCTACTTCCCCCAAGCCAGTCAGAGTGACTGACTATGTGATAGTACTCCGGAGGAGAATGTTACACATGATGGCTCAAGCTAGTGATAACTTGAAGGCTGGTGATGCTTTGGTCAAGCACTGGCATGATCAAAAGGCTAACATGGTTGAGTTCACTCAAGACCAGCTATTTCTTGTTATGATTCCAACAATGCAGAGGGCCTTGCAAGGCAAATGGATGGGACCGTTCAAGATTGTAGGAAAACTTGGAGAGGTGAACTATCTGGTGGACCCAGGCAATCCCAAGGAGCCTCCCAGAGTCTTCCACACCAACAGACTGAAGGCTTATGTCTCCAGACCTGAAGTAGGAGCCTTGCTTCTAGCTTCAGCAGAAGAGGAAGAAGAGAGTGAACCTCTCTCTGATCTCCTCACAGGCCTACCTTTGGATGAAAAGATTAAAGGAGTTAATCTCTCTTCAAAACTGACACCTGAGCAACAAGAGGAGTGCAAATCTATGTTAAATCAGTTTTCCTCCCTGTTCTCACTTTCACCAGGCTTGACCCCTTGGGTCCAGCATGACATTGTCACTGGTGACTGTCTGCCAGTAAAAATCAGAGGGTACAGAATGTCAGAGAACGTAAGGACCCACATCAAAGGGGAGGTCAGCAAGATGCTTGACCTCGGGGTAATAGAGCCCTCTACTAGTCCATGGTCTAGCCCAGTTGTGTTAGTACCAAAGGCAGGATCCAAAGAATTGAGATTCTGTGTGGACTATAGAGCTCTTAATGCAGTCACCAAGACTGATGCCCACCCTTTGCCAAGGACATATGAGTTGGTGGATAGACTTGGTTCAGCCAAGTACCTCAGCACATTTGATCTGACGTCAGGCTATTGGCAAATAGCCCTGACAGACCATGCCAAGGAGAAAACTGCATTTTGACCCCTGTTGGCTTATACCAATTTAAGGTTATGCCTTTTGGACTGAAAAATGCACCTGCTACATTCCAAAGGATGGTAAATCAGGTTCTGGGTGGGACGGAGGACTTCTGCATGGCATACTTGGATGAAATTGCAGTGTCCAGCCAATCCTGGGAAGAGCATGTTGACCACCTAGGACATATTTTGCAGGCTCTTGAGAAGGCCAATCTGACCATAAAGGCAAGTAAATGCCAGATTGGACAGAGTAAAGTGGTCTACCTTGGACATGTGGCAGGGGGTGGTGAAATAAGGCATTTGCCCAGTAAGATTGAAGCTGTGCAAAATTGGACAACACCTACTACTCATACCCAGGTGAGAGCTTTCTTAGGCCTCACTGGGTACTACAGGAATTTCATAGAGAACTATGGGACCATTGCTTCTCCAATGAATGTGATCTCCTCTCCTAAGTTCCCTAAAAAAGGTCAAATGGAATGAGGAGTGCAATCAGGCCTTTGAAAACCTGAAGAAAGCCCGTTGTCAAGCTCCAGTGCTAAGAGCTCCTGACTACCACCAACATTTCATTGTACTGACAGATGCTTCTAATGCAGGTATAGGTGCAGTCCTTAGTCAACTGGATGGGAAAGGTAGGGAACACCCCATTTGCTTCATAAATAGAAAACTGAAGGATCCTGAGACAAGGTGGGCAACTATTGAAAGATAATGTTTTGCCATTGTGTGGGCTCTGAAGAAGATTAGGCCATACTTGCATGGTTCTACTTTTGTTATTCAGACTGACCACTAGCCCTTGAGATGGTTAATGCAAATGAAAGGGGAAAACCCAAAACTATTGAGATGGTCAATCTGCCTTAAGGGGTTCGATTTCACCATTGAGCACAGATCAGGATGTCACCACCAAAATGCTGATGGTCTCTCTAGGATGTTTGTAATCGACTAGAGGTATGAGATTCATCCAGGAGTGGATTCAATCCTCCTATCCCTTAGTCTGGGGGGGAGGCGAGTCTTAGGGAGAATTCTCTTATAAGGCTAATTTCCCAAACCTAGTGAGTCCCCCAGCAGCTTTGCTGGATTTTTGGTGTTTGTTTTTTTCTCCTACTAAGAGTGAGACTCCTTTTCTCCCACTCTTAGGCATGATTTGAGATATGTCTCTGACTATTTGTGTGATTTTGGGCTATGGGGTCTTTTACTCCATAGGGTATCATCTGTTTTTGTGTATGTGTTACACAGCACCCTCAGTGCAGTAACACAGGGGTGTCATTGTGACCCCCAAACATAGACTCCATACCCTGGGACTGACTACTGTCTCCCAGGGCATGTAAAGTCAACATTGACTTTACTAGTCCTAATTTGTGAACAGAACTAGTACAAACCATCATATTGTGGAAGTAATGGAAGGGGTTAATTATATTGCCCCTGGGTCTGTTTTCAAGCGGGCACTGTCCAGTCCCCCTCGAGTTTCTGGCTGGTGCCAGTGGTTACCACGTGAAATATTCCACTGGAATATTTCCTATGGGATTTTCCCATTGATTTTAAACGCCCCACTTTTTGGTGCAATGTTAAAGATCACGCCGGTTTATTTATTTAATATTAAATTCACGGTTGGATCTTTTTGCCAGAACTCTTTTCTAAAATGGCATTTGTGTCCGTCTCTGTAACTCTGACCAAGGTCGAGCCCTTTGTTCCACTTTTTGGCGGGCTTCTCCACAGAAGCCCTCCAAATGGTGCCACTCTGTCTGGGTTCCACAGGATGTGTGGGGAGGGGAATTGGCACCCTGGACTGCGTTGCCTTAGCAACTCAAGTCGCACTCTATTCTGATTGGCCCAGTGGTGAGCCGCCCGGCATGTTTGAGTGACAGCTAGGCTGTTGAATGGGGTTTTTTCTGCATAAAAGCAGGGCTTTTGGGACTGGAACTTCAGATGTCGCCACAGGACCTAAGAATCCGAAGAGGGAAGAAGCTGAGCCATCTGCAACGACAACACCACCGGTGGAGCCCTGCTGCAACAAACTCACCACTTTCCCAACGACAAGAGAAGATCTTCTGCTGGACGAGTCTTCTTCCTCTGAGCTGGTAGGACCAACCAGTTCGCCCTTTTGCCTTCCAAAGACGTCTCTTGGTCGAATCGCCCGTGCCAAGCACCCCGGCGGCTGGATAGCCAAGCTTCACCACTTTGACCGTGAATAAAAGGAACGCACATTTTATCGACGAACTCCGCGGCTGGTTTCATCCCTGTGCAGTGCATCGACTCCACGTTTCCTCCTCGACGAGATCCTCTCTTCCCCTGGTTGAAACAATGAACTGCAAGCACTGCCAGGAAGAACTGCCACCGCTGGAGCTTCCTCTCTCTTTAAGATACTGTGTCCTGCCTGGCCTCTCTTTCTTC
This sequence comes from Ambystoma mexicanum, assembly GCF_040938575.1. Taxonomy (NCBI): domain Eukaryota; kingdom Metazoa; phylum Chordata; class Amphibia; order Caudata; family Ambystomatidae; genus Ambystoma; species Ambystoma mexicanum. The sequence goes on along the minus strand of NC_090932.1, from coordinate 1,401,343,405 downwards.
AGTTTGCACAAGGTGACCCTTAAATCCTTGGCTTTCCAACTGGGTTGGCCCCAGACCTTCTAACTTTATCTTCTGGAATCGCCCCAACCTCTTTTGAACACTCTGCAAAGACTTTTAGTGCTTTTTAAACCGTGTGATCCTGGGCACATTTCGCTTTGCTCCATTTAAAGTGGGCCTGGCCTATGAACTTTGGCTCTACAGTGTATACTGACTTCACTGACTTGCTTTGAACTTAGAAAAGTGTTGGGAACTGTTTTATTTTTATGACCTGTCTTTTTCTCTCCCTTTAACTTAACTATTGGAGTGCCATGTAGGTTACGCGCTCACATCTGTTTTAACAAATAGTGGTGTTTTAACTCTGACTTGTCTAATAGCTATCAAGGGAGGTGTTTATACTTTATCTGACTGTGTTTGAACTTGCTTTTGATTTAGAGTGTTAGTGTATTACCTAAAGTGTGTTTTAAAGAAATAATTATATATTTTTTTTACAAAGCTCTGGTCAGTGTTTGCTTGTTCCACTGTGTTTTTGGCCCTATTGTGTATACTCTATATACTGCCTTACTCTTCTTGAGAGAAGTCTGACTGCTCAGCCACAGCTACCAGGTAAATCTGGGTGGTGCAGACTGCTACTAATTGGGTTTACTGCTTACTCCTGTAGTCTTAATCTTTTTGCAGGGATCCTCAAGGGAACTGCATAGGATTCTGCCTAACATGTTTAGCGCTGCAGCGCATTCTGGAGTCACTCTTTTGCCATTCACTGAAATCAATTGGCCGAAATACAACACCTCCTACCGGCAATACTGTAACTTTACTCTGTCCACCTTTTACCCTTTGTCAGCTAGCAGCTGCAACAAGACAATGGAATCCTCTCTGCACTGTTGCTCAGTAGTGCTACACACCAATAGACCATCCACATATTGGATAACAGTACTGGGGACGTGAATGTTCCCTAGGTCTTCATGTAAGAAGTCGAGTATGTTGGAACCGCTTAACAGCAAACTTAAACACGGTGAGGTATTGAGAATCTGATTGTAAGGGAACTGAAAAGAAGGCATTTTTCAGGTCCACCACAGTAAAATGGATAGCCTCAGTGGGTATGTTGCACAATATTGAAACAGGATCAGGAACCACAAGGAACTCTGCCTGCACCACACCATTGAGCGGGCGCATATCCTGAATCATCTTCCAACTGGCCCCCTTCAATTTCTTCACATGGAGAATGAGATGGTATTATAACACCATCATGTTTAAGAGGGCCATAATGGTGTCTTTAATTCCTCTTCCGCTGCCTTGGAAAGAGGGTACTGCTTAACTCTGCGTAACATAGCACCTGGTTTCAACGTAATGCGTATTGGCACAACACTTTGCAAGAGGTCCACATCATGCAGATTATTTGTCCAGAGTTTGTCAGGTACTTGGGACACATCTTTTGAGGCGAAAAGAGGGGCACTCTGAACGAGAAGCATGGGACATGAAACATGCCTGCACTATACCATTATTTCACAGCGGACACATACTTCCAATATAATCCCCCCCTCATCATCTTTGTTCTCGAAGAGGTCCTCATCTGATATTTCATTTAATGCCAGGTAGGATCAATACACAAAATTGTGCGCCACTACCCTCTAACGGAATCGACAGCTATCAACAAAATCCTGTCTTTTGACACCAGTATTCCTTCGATGTTAAGCATGACAATGGTACCCGCAACTACTTCTTTGGGTTGAGCAGTCCTAAACAAAAAATTCAGAGGGCACCCACCATTACTTGTTGGCCACCTGTGGCACTGTACTGAGAAGGATTGTAATCCCATATATATAAAAAAATCAGGGGATACCGGTATTCCTCTCACCACTGAGTCACTGCTAATGCATATATGGTCAACATTACCCTCACGGTACACATAGCAGGCATCAAACATACCATGCCCCCTCTCAGTAAACGAGATGGTCATGTTGAGTTATTCAAAATGTCCCTGCACAATAGATTAATGGGGGTTGGGTAGAGTACAACAATGGAGCACATAGCTAGCTGCCCCCCACTTTAATAGGTAATTTCTTTGCAAATGGTACCGATTGTACTGCCACAGAAAAACCATGCATGTCCATTACCTCACCTGACAAAGGGAATTCTCCCTCGCTAATGCACAATTTGGTTGCACCTGTATCCAACATAAAGATGAATGGTTTATTGCCTATGTCCACGCCCTCCAAGGGTTTCTCTTCTGGGTCGGCAGTGACCGATAGGATTGTGCACACTGAAGCTTTCTGTGGGCTGTCCTAATCTGGATAGGTGTTCATTTCTGGAAAAACAAATGGGTTCCCACCAGCCACTGTGGCCTCCTTGTAGTGTGTTACTGTGCCATTGGGTACTGTGTTACTGTTCTATATTTTGGGGCCTGCTGCTGCTGTACAGGGTGTACTGCATATGTTGGTATGTTACTAGAGCCTGGGGCCGGCAACTGCGGAAATGACGGTGGGGGAGCCAGTGGGGGAGCGGGCAGGGCAGCGAGCTGTGGCGTACCATAGGGGTGGTTGTACATAAGGGGCATGGGGCCGGGCCTCCCTGAAGATATGAATATATCTGCTGTTGGTGATATGCAATCGCCTGTCTATTCCTGCGTTCCCTTGAAAAATGACCCATTCGCCGACACGTCCAACACTGACCCGCTCCTCCCCCTCACAGCTCCATTCCTCCACATCCTCCTCGTCCTCCCCAAGCCCCTGAAAACCCCTCTCTTCCTCGCTGATACCACTGGAAACCCTCCTTGCTACTGGGGTTGATACTCACCTGCCCAATCGTTTTCACCTCCCCACACAGGTGCCGCTCGCACATCAGCCTGGAACGCCCTACACTAAACCGATCCTTCTGTCTGTGCTGTTGCTATAGCCCCTGTCCACACAGATTTCGCTAACTTTTTCTGCACTAGTTTTGCTTCCTCTACTTTTGCTCGCTGTGCTGCTTACTTCTCCTTTTCTTTCAACCATTTACAATGATATACAATAATAGACTGTATTTCCGCCCAGCCCTTTGCTTCAGTCCCCACTATCTGATCAAGAGCCTTTTTTGTACCTCCTTCGGGAGTCCCTTTTTAACAACAAAATAAAAGAGTGGACACGCTCGATCCCAGGAATTTCCAGTTTCTCCCCTCCACATTTCCTGTGTGTCGAATATATACTCTGCAGGGTCCTCCTCATCTTGCATTGTCCGCTGCATTATTGATTGGAGATCAGGTGTGTTTGAGGATATGCACTGTAGTACAACCCACAACTGGGGCCTGATGTCATTCAAGTGTCCCATCATGGCTGTTGTCACCCAACTTCACTCCTGAATACCCAGCCTTAACCCGTATGTGCCCAGCCTGACCCCCCAGTATTGAAACAAATAGACTTTTTAAATCCCCTATAGCCAAATTCTTGACAGCCATTTGCTTCTTGAAGTCATATGTCAACTTGACTGCTCCAGCAGTGAGGGATGGGAGTGACTTTATGAGATGATTTTTATCCATGTGAGCCCATGGTATATACTGTGCTTTACCCGGTCCCTTACATAGTAATGGAAACTGTGCCCCCACTGCCTTCACCATTCTCTTCTTCCTCAATTGATTTCTTAGCCACTGCCATGCGTACATGCCTGTTTGGTAACCTAGGTCCCCACAAACTTTCAACTGGGAGGGAGATGGCAGGTGGCTGTTCCTCCTCTTCCAACTTGTCTACAGTGTCCCACTCCTCATCTCCCACGCACGTCCGATCATACTCATCATCCGATCATACCTTGCCATAATCCAAACTCTCTGCCTGCCTCCTTCTGTGCTCCTCCCTCTCTCTCTCTATATGCACATCCTTCATAGCAGTACTATCCATCTGAAACAAAATATCTCCTGCTCTACATTCATCTGTTCCTATAGGTGCTTGTTGCCCATCCCTCCGATCCAACTTCAGTCTAGCTAACTCTTCTTCCGCCTTCCTCATCGTGTCTACCAACTCTTTCTGGGGCTTCCTACGTGTTTGTTCCAGTGCTTCGGCTCTTGCAGCAGCAGCTGCTGTAGGGTTGGGGAGCTTGCGGTATTGAGTTGGTGCGGGTGGTGGGGCAGCTGTAGTGGCCAAAGGAACGTATGTGGGATTTGTATATCCTGATGCAGCACGGGTAGCATAACACCCTAGCGGATGGCACTGAGCTACCTCTGGGAGGCGATTGTGGGGACACTCAGAACAGCAGGCGTGGTCATTACCAGGGCGCAGGGTGAAGCCAACTTTCTCACTGTCATAGGGGGATCCATAGGAACGTCTTCCAAATCCCTCACCATTTTCTGAAATTCGAGCACTGCCTTTCTGTTTTTTGAATTTTCTCTCTTTGTGCTTAGCCACCAAAAATGTGTACATATGGCTTAAGATAGCTTTATTATTTGTTCCCTATTCTGGCCATGCCTAATGCATCCCTCCCTTCGTTTCTGCTAACCATTCCCTATGATACTTGAAAATCTTTTCTTGGTACAAGAGAAAAGCTTTACACATATACTCCAACAGGGTTACCGGCACCATCGTGTCTGGACCTCTATCACCGTTATACAATATTACTGACACCCACGTCCGAACCAGTGGAGCAGTGGCCACCCAATACCCTTCCTCCCCTTTTTATGCCCGCCTGCCATCAATACCCATCCCACTAGTGAACCCTTACAACCTTTCACACTCCTCTCACACACACACCCTCTTATTATTCACAAACCTCCTCTCGTACAACAAATCAGACCCTCCCTCTGCCACTTCCCACCACAATAAAACATACAACAAAATCACATTAAAGCTACTTTTCGTTCCTCCACCCCCTCTATACTGGGTGTAGAGATCACAGGTGCACTAAATATCAAGGGCCCCTATCCGTATCCTTTTTTCCTTGTTAAACAGTGCTGTCTTCTTCCCTTATAACATAGGGAAGGGTCCTGTTACACCACAGTCCTCTATATAATTATCCAATTAACCTAGATACACTGACACGTGGTCTTCCAAACTATCTGTCCAATCCTCTCTCACTACACACGTACTACTTTTCACCCACTCAAACACTTGTACTCCCTTCCTGTGCCCCACTCTCCAAAAAGGTACACTTACATCTATGTGTTCACTCGAAGTCCTCTGTCATGGGGTCCCATCGGTGGCCTGCACAATCTGGGGACAGCGCCCGCTGGCTCCAAAGAACAGACATGAATTTTGATAGCGTGGCTCCTGTAAACCTCTCGCCGTGCAGCCCCTGGTATGTGCAACCAGGAATCCTCCATCCTCGTGGGGGAGTCTCGGATCACGTTGTGGTAACCAATGTAGTAGGGTAACCTCACAACAACCAGACATAGGAAAAACAACCTGCTATGGAAAAAGGCTTGGTGCACCCTTTTACGAGAAAACCAAGAGCTTTATTTTGGGTACAAAAAGAAAAAATCAACAGGGCGATAAGTCCACTGCCACAGAGCTCTCTGTCTTCATCAAAGCAAACAGCATGTTATAACCATGAAAATCGTCATTTGTGACACATTAAATATACAGTATTCACCCCCCACCCTCATTGCCTACAGCCTATTTACATTATCATTTTCACATATAGACCCCTCTTTCATTGGCCGTATAATCTTTTCCTCCAACTCCTTGACATGTGGGTGAAAGTCTCTTCACCTTGGGTCACTGAAAAATGATTGGTTAGACTTTGAAATTCATCACCCTGTCCCAATATATAACCACGTGATGTGCACCTGGCCGTCGAAATGAGCTCAGAAGACAACGTCGATGTCAGCTGGTCCTTGCAAACAAAGCAAATCTTTATTCATTCCAGACATGCAGGTATCCCCATCGTGCCTCCCAATTGCAATCTTTACACACACTGGCATCAACCTTTGCTCACCCTGGTACAAATCACAGACCTAGTTTGTTCTCTGCGTCCCGATTTAGAATTATTATCCCTGGACGTCTGGTAGTTTAAATGGGATGGCTGTTATCCTGGGGGGTGCTGATGTCCTAAATCTCGACTCATGCTTTGGCAGCTCAGGACCTCGGCCCTGGCTCTCATGGGTATGGCCTTCACAATCCGCCACTGCCCTATTCCCATTTGACTGCTTGCATCCCTGTCTAATTGGACAACGTTCTAGCTAGATACATTTGTATGTGTGTACATGTGCATGCCCTACCTTGCCTGGGGGTTGGGATGCTATAGTCAAGCAATATAGAAGGCCTTGTTGTTCTGTGTTTACAACATGGCCTGCGAGGATTCAGGCCTACTCCCGAATACAATGTTAGTTCATGTTATGAATATCATGCGCATGCAAAGTATTCTACATAACACTTCTGCAAAGCAAGTGGTTAGTTTCCCTTGAATAGATATGGACTTCTACAATACATGTGTCTCCCGCCAGTCGTCTCTTTCCACAAAATTCCCCCTATACCCACCTCAATGTGTTCCCTACGTGTTAGTATATTTTCCGCAATCTGAATTGTTTGAGATGGGCTGGGATCTGAACCTGCATCACAATAATCTGAAAGTTTATTTGGGTTCTTTACCACTAGAAGCTTTAAAAGAGAAATTGAATGCAGGTAATTCAGGCAAGTGCAAAGAATGCGAAACAGAATTTACTAAATTTGTTAATATTTTGTCTGGTTATTTCTAGAAATGTAAATATTATTAGTACCCGCAAAGGTAGTACCCAGCGAAGGGTCACATGTTTTCTAAACGTGCATTCCATTGGCTGCAGTGCGGGCGTTACCCTCCCTTGCCGTTTGCCACTGTTCACAACGTTCCTTCCCTTCTGTGCCCGGCAGGGGCTGGCGGGTGGGGGACTCAGCCAATGAGGACTCTCGGAATGGGGGAATTACCAGCGGTAATCCCCCGCTCCGAGCCACCACACGGCTGGAGGCTGCCATCGTCCCCCAGCGGGGAAAGAGGTAAGTGTTGTCCGCCCCCCCCAATCCACAGAATTCCCTCCCCGCCCTCCCAACCACACTTATCTTCTTTTCTGTCCATTTCAGAAGCAGACACGTTGGGAATACTTATGTCCCCACCGCTTCTGCTCCCGATCTGCGACAGGCTGTCATGGAAAGTAAGAAGGGACTACACGTAGTCCCTTCTCTCCTTTCCATGCGGCCATTTTTTTGTTTACATTTTTCCCTATTTTTTTCACACTTATTTTCAATGGCCGCCATGGAAAGGGAAACAGACTTTGTTTTCCCTTCCACAGCTGCCATTTTTTGACATTTTGTTTTCTGTTCTGAAATGCTAAAGTGTTACGGAACAGAAAAAAAATGCTTTTAGTACCTCAATTTTATGGGCCGGGGTACTAATAGTAATAGGCTCCTCGTAGGGGGGGGGCACTTGTTAAGCCTGTAACTATGGGCCTGGGGGCATTACCTGAAGTGGTAATGCCCCCGCCCCCTGGTCAGGGCCTCTTGCTTAAATAGTACACCCCAAAATGTTCACTGTTTTATATGCACCCAAAATGACTCAATATTTTGTGTGCAGGGTTAATATTTAAAAAGACGTTGTGGATAAGAAGATGTGTTTTAGGATTTTATTTTTATATAATAAGACCTTTTTAAATGTATTGAACATTTATTGTTGTACTGCATGATTGTGTTGTCTCATTTTTAGTTTTTTGATTTTACGTGTGATTATGCGCTGATTTTGCTAGATGAGTTTTGATTGTACCTATGTTGATTGATAGTTTTTACTAAAATAAATCAATTACTGAATTACTGATTGAAGAACCAAAGAAAATGTGTTGACTATCCAGTAGAACATACAAAAATACCTCTAATCGGAATGGCACTTTTAAATAACAAAAAGCTGTACTTGCAAGGCAATACAAAGTATTGTATTTATAGAAGTGGTATAGCAGTTTTTGAAAAAAGACTTACTTATCTTCAGGCAAATAGTTCAGGTATCACCTGATGATTTTTGTGATTCTTGGCTGCTCAGTCTAAGAACATCTGTTTGCAGAATAACTTTGACGAAGGAATCTTTATCTGCATGAACCATTGCTCATTACAGGATGCTCCAGCAGGTGGACACATCCTAAGTTATCTGATAGAGAAATCACGAGTCGTGCATCAGAACCAAGGAGAGCGAAATTTCCATATCTTCTACCAACTACTGGAGGGAGGAGATGACAAGCTGATGAGCTGGCTCGGACTGGAGCGCAATTCACAGAAGTACAGCTATCTGATACAGGTTGGAAGCAATAGTTTACCATTTGCCAATGGTGATCAGTGTATTGACAAACTTTGGACTTACATATTCTGTTCTCATACTACACAGCCTTTTCACACACAAGGGAAGGAAAACCAATACATTTGTCACATAGTTAGATTGCTTTTTACCTATAGGCCCAGTTCATATCAGTTACAGCAACTCATTATTATCAAGTGTTTGTGGGTGGATACTGCGCATTAATATGCAGTATCATTAAAGTTGTTTGTGAGAGGGTGCCCACGTGACTAAAAACCACTGCTGCGATGAATGCCCTTTTTTGTCACATCTGCAGATAGTTCAAGGATTTATTGGACATTTAAACTGGGGTACCCTCTCATGCTGCAGGTCATAGTTGAGGAACAATGATATAGTACATCCCGAAGAGGAGTGTCTGGAGGTTTTCTTTGCCAATGCTCAATCAGTGGAGAAATGTCATTTTCAATGATGTCTATTAGGCACCTTTCACAAGCCTTACATTCTCACATCTTGTTCATGCACAAAAAGTCATGTGGCCCATTGAGCCTCGATATTTACATAGGGATCCATGTTCTCTTGATCTCACTCCCTTGTGATGTGCAACCTCCAAATACTGCATATGTTAGGCGTGGAAAAGAGATTTGTATACATTCTGAACCTAAAACCAACTATCACCTTATTTCGTACACATTTGCTTCCCTTAGTCTTCACGCTCAAGCCTTACTTTTCCTATATATTTCACCTATAACCCCGAAGAGCATGTAAATGGGATTGAAGCATTGTGTGGCCCAAGAGTGAAAAGTACTTGTAACTGTTTAACTATGGTCAGATGTATGGGCACATACTTTATGTGGATGGATGAAGTATTCAGTAGCTGGATGCATATAGATCACCACACACATGGATATAAATTTCAATAGAAAATCTGGCTACAGCTCGAAATTATATTACAGGATTGGTGATAACCTCACTGTTGTGCATTGCTTCATAAACGTCTTTAATGCTTCAAAAAATCTTTAAGATATTGCTTCCAGAGAAAGTCATTATCAACTATTTATTTTTCTGAATGCTGTATCCTCCTACTCTGAGGTCATGTTTGAGGATTATTAAATTCATAACGACAGTTGTAACATCAGGGAAGGGGGGATACAGCATTTTCTCTGCAAAGTATTTTTCCTTCTGTTTGGATTGCTGTGGGGTGACGGGACCAGGAGTATGCTTTTATTTTGTATATGGATCCACACACATTCCCTTTACAACCTTCGCAATGCTGGTCCAAACAGGCAACCCGGAGCTAAGAAAGGGGCTTACACAACATTGAAATTTTGTTGGTTACTATTCAACTAGATAGTGTATTCCATTTTCGAGATCCGAGTGATATCATAGACAACTTGAGCTACACTCATGTTGTCATTCACATGTCACTCTGAACATCTTAGTGGAATATATCTCCACAGTTGATAGCTACTCATCTATAATTCTATAAAGTTATGTTTAAGTTGTACTTCCAATTGATAGAGAACTATTTGAGATACTCATAATTTTGACAAGATTTGACGTCTCTGCCTAAAGCTTTCTAAAAAAAAATACAGACCTGGCTATGATTTGTTTTGGAAAGTTTTGTGAAGTTCCATCAAGAGCAAAAGGGCAAAGTTATAGGGGCAAGCCCAAAAGTTTTGTTTCAATTTGTCAGAGGATAAACCTTGTTCCCACCTGCAGCAGGAAACCATAGGATGGATTTCCAACACACTTTTGCAAGTAGCCTGCACCTGGATCTGAAAGCATGCCCTCACCTATTTGGCACAAATCAGCCCAGCAGATTGTTTGCATTCTAGGGAAATATGTCCAAAATCCTGTTAGGGAGATCTGTGTTTGCCCGTAACTGATTGGCCAATTTGCATTCATGGACCAACAATGGGTCCATACATTTCAGCGTGGGGCAACCAGTTTGGCTAAGTGAAAAACAGTCAACCATTCGGGTTTGTGGCTCAGTAAACTTTTCAAAATGTTTGCCATGGTTGGTGACAGTCTTTTTGTAGGGTCCTGTGGTCACTGTAAAGGTTTGAAAAATTGACATACTGCATTCGTCTTGAGTTGCCCCCCACCCTAGTGAGTGTAGGCAGGGCCCCCACATGGGTGGAATGTGGGAAATTATGACATATTTTTCACATGTCCCCCTTTCCCTCCCTGGCCCCCAGTTGGACACCTGCTCAAGGAAGTGGAACCAACATGACCCTTCAGACCAGGTCTGCAGGGCTATTAGTAGACTGTCGGTCCGCCATGGGCACCCTTGTTACATTTCATATGCTCGACATGGAAAATTGGCTCTTGAAAACAATAACTACCATTCATTTGGGCTTTGCATTTATTGGCTGTAGGTACATACTTATTATTTGTAATGGAACTGGTAGTGTTGAGGGTAATGCATGATGGAGGACGAATTATGGTTGCTTAGGGACCATAACAGCCACTTTTGGGAGGTTCTGTTGGTTTTGGTTGCAACCCTAATGTCCCTTTTAAGCAATGTGTTTTCACTGAGTTTCTGAGGTATGTATACTGATGTATAATAGCACAGTCACACTATCCATTGGCCATTAAAACACGCATTGCACTGGGCATGGCCTCTGGCCATGTCCTGGGAACCACCAAGCCACCCATTCTATCCACTGGGCATGGTCATCACTGTGCCTAGCACAGGGCCTTTTGCCCAGCCCTGGCCTCCTCCAAGAGCCCAAATGTACCTTCTGGGCATGGCCATGCTCCATGGCACCTTTGCCTGGGGAATGACATTTGGACACACCCCAGCTACCTCCTACCATTCATTGTGACCATCCCTGGGCACTATCAAGCCACCTGATGTGTCCACTGGGCATGGCCTCGGGCAGTGCCCATGCCGCTTTGCCTAGAACCCACGCTGAACAAATGTTGACATAGGCCATTTAGCAGCCTTAGGGCTATATTATTAGATAATAGAATATTAGACGGGTTCCCAATGCCTGATATTATCACTGTTTATTTGCCTTACTTCATAACAGTTGTTTTTTAGATCCAGAATGTACTAGGTGTTTGTTCAGCACCTCAGGGACATTGTTTAAGAAGGCTTTTCATGAAAGGTTATGTCTAATGATAGATGATGTTTTATTCTTTTACTCCAACAGGGTCGATGTGCCAAAGTAAGCTCCATTGATGACAAGAATGATTGGAAAACTGTCCGCAAAGCCTTCTCAGTTATTAATTTCACTGAAGCGGACATTGAGGTATGTACAATGTGGCCTGCGTTGCATATCTATGAAAAGTACTGCATACTTTGATAGGCAACACAGCATTGCATCTATAGGACTGCTGTGCAGTGCCCACTAACCATTGACTGAATTTGCAAAACCGGGGGTAACTCAAAGATACCCCAACAAACTAAATGTAACAATCTCAAATATCGGGCGCACACCTTAAGAATTGGCTGAATGGAATGAGACAGTGAAGGTTTTGGCTCTGACTCGCATACTATGAAAATACTATGCCGTATGCATGGCAAGTCCCCTCCCTTGCTTGTGACAGGAAAGTGCAGGTGATCGTGTCCTCTACTGATAATCCATTATGGACACCTTTTTGATAATGGGAGGGATTAAGTTCCTGAGATAAACCCATGGAATGGTTAGAGTAATGGCAGGATCTGTTATCAAGGTAGACTTAAGAGTGCATTGGCTTTATGTCTTATGCTCTAATGCAAAGGTGACATTAGCACTATTGACTCTTGAGGACTTTTATACAGCATTATTGGAATTTAATACTGAGAACACCTCTTTCTAAAAATACAAGTATCAAATTGTCTGCAGGATATTATTTGTAAAAACGTATATATTATGAAAGCCTCACAGGCTAGCTATGTCTTATGAGTCATTCTATAACATTCTGGTATTTAAAATGATTATCATCAAAATTGGCGGAGTAATATTTCAGAATTTAATTTCTGGGCCATTCATGTCCCAGTTTATGGGGTGCGGATCCAAGGTGTCTGTAGCTTGTTACTTTGGTCCAAGTGTGTAGATGTAACAGAGAACTGAAAATGTAAATGTCCTTCCTTAGGTTTCCTCAAGATAGTTGATCTTATTAAGTCATGTATAGTGCGGCTTACGGCACGTGAATAGCCTCCTGGTCCTTTGGGTGGTTCCAGAGAGCAGGGTGATGTGGTTAGTTGGGTTGTGGGAGGAGAGCAACGTTACTTCGGCTAAAATTGTGCTGCAAGCCAGATTGGTGAAACCATGGTTTGATGCGGGTAAGCATATATGTTTTACGAAACGATTGGTGATGGTGGGTTAGATCTCTAGGTGTTCAAGTTGCTGTGTGCTGGGTGGGATCCAGAGGCATTGTTCTACCTCTGTAAGCAGAATGGTTATGGTATGTTTTGTTATGTTTTATTATGTTATGTTAAAGATACTTTTAGAGCGTGACTTACACCCTGGGGCAACATGGCGCTCGGAAAAGGACCCCACAAACAAAGAAGTAGTAGACACGGACAGAGAAAAATGAACTAAACTTTAAAAGAGATGCGTTTTAAGACAACGGCGGAAGGAGAGAGGATCAGTAATCATTCGCAAGGAGCGTGGCAATTCATTCCACAGAAGGGCGGCAGCAACCGAAAAAGAATTTCTGCCAATTCTGGTCTGATAGACTCTAGCAACTTGAATTAGAAAATCAGACGCTAAACAAAGTGATCTGAGCGGAATGTAACAGTGGAATTTCTGCTGCAGATAATCTGTTCCCAAGCCATAAAAGGCACGATGGACTCGACACAGTGGCTTAAAGTCAATGTGCCGCACTATAGCGAGCCAATGAAGGCTAAGTAAGGTTGGGGAGATGTGATTGTGGAGCGACACGCCCGAAATAGGACAGGCAACTGAATTCTGTAAAACTTGCAGTCTATCCAAAAGGTACGCCTGTTGGGCTAGTTGCAACGACTTACACTAGTCTGATGTGTCTAAAATAAGAGAAGCGACAACAGGTGCCAGAAGAAAATGTGGAGTAAAAGGGAGGACCTTGCGCAAAACTTTCAGTCTGAAATGGCCCTGCTCACAGACAGAACTGACTTGCGCTTCCATCGAAAAAGAAGCAGATATTTTTACTTCAAGCTCTTTGACCACTGGAACAGGTTGGGGGAAGGGGCCCAGAGAAACTGGCCAGAAACCAGGCAACCAGAGAGAGGCTGCTGATGGGAGCCAATCACAAGTACCTCTGTTTTGTCACCATTGAGTCTGACCCAGTTTTGGAGGCAGGCGATCCTCGTGCTGGTCGTTTTGTGATGAGAAAGTCAGGGAGAGGGTGATTGATATGATTAGATAATTGTACTTCAAGTTTAGAGCACTGTGAGGGGGAAGTTAGGGCTAGTATTAAAGAGTTGCTTCAGGGTGCTAATGTATAGAAAAGTGTTTGTTAGGTTGGATGTGTGTGGTGGAGGGTTACATCTTAGTGTTGGGTAATCCTCCACCTGGCGCTGGTCTGCTCAAATCTTCAATATTTCTCTCTCTCTCTCTCTCTCCCTCCCTCTCTCTCTCTCTCTCTCTCTCTTTATTCAAATAGATACTTGCACACATTTTGCAGATAAAGGAATGCCAGCTCAGGGCAAGGGCTGCCTGAGAATTATATGGCATGGCACATAGGTCAGTGCTATACACGTCTATTCATTTCTTCTCGACAGCAGCAAGAAAATAATTGCATTTCTAAAAAGAAATACTTCCCCCTCAAGCCCACTGCCACTCCTCCCTTTACCCACTCTCTACCAATGCTTCATATAGCTTTCCAACATGGCCACCACAGTTCCTCTTTTCTTTACGAGCCTGACCCCAGTCCATGCTAAGTACACCTTCATGATGGGATGAAAATATGGTGCTTTGACAACTTTGGTTGAAACATATATGTGCTTGATAAGATTGTGAAGAACATAAGCATGCATGCACTAATCGGCCTACTTTCAGTCTTTTAGACTCTGGTGGGGCTCGTTGTACGCACTTTTTATGTTTGATATGATCCTTATGGTGGTGTGCAGGAAAATACTGTCCATAGCCATTACACTGCCAAGTGCCGCCAGCCGCAGCTGGCTCAGCGCCAGCGGGTCCTTTAGAAAAAAGCACCCTGCACTGGAACCTGAACAAGGTGAGCAACACAGCAAGGAAAAGACAGTTGGCTTTTTTTTCTAATACAGTCTAGCATCCTCCCTAAAGGCTAAAAATATAGGCAAAATGTTGAATGGGACAGATTGACGAGGAAGCCTGGCACAGCAAACTGGCTGATTTCACTCAAAATACAGCTCACAAACAGGTCAAAACCAATGCAAATAAAAACATGATAATTGCCATTAAATTACCATGGCATTCATGGCTGTGAGCTCTGAAGTGTCTGCGGCCTCATGACATAAAACAAAGTTTGGCAGATGTTCCCAGAGAGTGAAGTGGGACAAGAATGAAGATTAACTTCATGGGGCCTCCCTCTCTTGTCAGAAAGAGAGCACTAAAAGACACCATTTGCAGACTAGCCAGGATTCTTGCTTCATGAAATCCCAGTCAAGTGACCCGAAGACTTAGAGGTTTACAGGTGCGTCAGTCAGAGGCAGGTAGCAGTTGCATACTTGCCAACCCTAACGATTTAGGCGGTAGGATACCGCTTTTAAGCAGCCCTACCGCCTACTGATTTAGAGGCAACAAATACCGATTTTTTTGTTTTTTGCCTGAGCCCCGGAACAGCATGATCAGCATCCTCTGGTGCAGAGCCGGCCTTAGGGGTGGGGGGGCAAGCCGGGCGACGGCCCAGGGTGCCACGCTCCCCAGGACACCATTAGACCCTGCTACGCCAGCTCGGGGGAGTCTTTCAAGGGCTCCCCCGAGCTTTCGTAGCAGGAGAAGGCGCGGAATGCAGGCTTTTGATGTAAAAGGCACCCACGGCAGCAGGCTAAATGCACCCCTCCGCCGCAGGTGCCTTTGACAAAAGGCGCCATTGGCCCCCCCCCACGCCAGCTCAGGGGAGTCTTTCAAGGGCTCCCCGAGCTGGCATGGTGGCAGAAGGCGTGGCAGGTGCCTTATTGTCATCGAATGCACCCACGGCGGCAGGCTCATTCAATGACAATGGGCTGCTGACGCGCCCTATTCCTATCATTACCTCCTCGCCTGACTATTTTTGAAACTTTAAGATTCCTACAGATTTTTGGTCGCAGAATGTTGCCATGTATGCAGTTGTCTACCATGTGGGCCTACTAATGGAGGGGACAAACAAATTCTATAAGAGCTGGATTGTCTGTTATTAGCTCGTCATCAGGAGGAGAATGGAAAGCAGCTGTCCACGATAGCTACTTAAGCTGTTTATCCCATTCGTGTTATCCAGGATTCGGTCCCCAATTTTGATTTTGCTGATATAATGGATGCCACCCATGGCACTTCCAGAGAAGAGGGGATTAGATGGGTGACCTTATGTTTAACATTTTGAATCTCACTCCAATTCATCCGACTGGTTTGTCTTGCCTCATGTCAAGCTATGCACCCAGCATTATCAAGGGCAGATGCTAGATAATAACACCAGGAAAAATATAATGGCAGAATGCCAAAGTCCATATTGCCAGCAGTAAACCAACTGGTCAAACCATGCATAAACCCCACGCTAGCCATCTTTTTTTCCTGCTCTTGCAAGGAAATGGCAAAGGCGGGTGCATAAGACCTGGGCTACATTACAAGAACAATTATCAAATTCAATTGGGCTGATCCTAAAACATATAGGCCTAACAGAAGAGGCCAAGCTCATAGAGAAACACTTAGACCCCAAGGTAGTAAGCACTTCAGGTTTTATTGGGGATACAAATGCCTCCATGATCCAAGAAATAAACAAAGAGATTTTGCTGAAAATCAACCCCAAACTAGTTGGGATGGCAGATTCCCAAATTAAAGGTTATTCAGAGAAAAACCTTATTGGTGATAGTTCTGGAAAGTAAAATGGACAATTCGTGGCCACTTTCGACATTATAGAAAGCAGAAACATCTCTCAAACTGTTTCCTCCAGACCTGTACACTTTGTTTATGTATTTATTTTTACATTTATTGAGCGCACTAAACCCAGAGGCATCAAGGCAGTGGTTATAGAGCTGAAGGTCACAGCTGAAGGATACTTAACATACAGTAAATAAGAGTTAGTAGCGAACGGACAAAGCCGGCAGTATTACAAAGAACAATACATGGTGCATGAGGGTACATCGTGCCTGGAGATTGGAATGCTATCGAAACGCTTGTTACAGGTTATTATAGTCGATACGTTCAGTGCCATAGTTGAAGAGGCCCGAAGTGGCAGGTTTGTGGCGAAGAATAATGTTTTGAGCTGTTTTCGGAACACCCAGTAAGATTGTTCAGATCTTAGGGACAAGGGTAGAGCATTCCAGTTCTTGAAGGCAATGACCAGGAAGTTGGTCCCAACAGATCTGGTTCGCCTGAATCTTGGGATGGTGTGTAGGTGAGAGTGAAAGGATCAGGTCTGGAGGAGTGTGCTCTGCAGAACTTGTGCGGGAGGTACCCAGGTGCTGTCTTAGAGAGGCAATTATGCATCATAGCAAGCGATTCGAAGGTAATCTGCTCCCGGATGGGTAGCCAGTGTGCGCTTCTTCTGACAGCTGAGATGTGACCATGCTTAGAAATGTTAAGTGTTGCCCTAAGCGCATTGTTTTGGATAACTTGTGGTTGCAGTAGTATAATCTTGATCCTGTGAGTGCTCTGGAAATTGTGATACAACTTTCAGAGGAAAGGAAGGGTCTGCATGTATTCAGTAGTTTCGAGGTGTGGGCTGCAGAGGAGGCAATTGCATTGACCTGCCTTGAAAGAGACAGGGTGGTGTCCAGGTAGACGCCAAAGATTTTGTCGTTGCTGGACACTTGGATGGTGATGCCATCAATGATGAAAGATTTGTACTCTTGATTGAGTTTACTCACAGAGGTGTGCGATCCGGCTGTTCGAATTTCTGTTTCCCTGCCAACTCAAGATCCCAGAACAAGGAGAACCAGCGGTTTTGGTCTCGACCAGATCACTGGCCACCTTTTTCCCCCAAAGAGGGCAGAATCCAACATGCAGGGTTTCTCCTATGAACATAAGCTTTACGCTGTTTGGTAAAGAGCTGGCTCCATATTTCCAGAGACCCCTGGGTCTTTGATACTGTTCTGGGATATCACATACAATTCATGGCAACTCACGGATAGAAGAGGGCATCCTTTCCTTTTTAGGTTCTGCAGTATCAGGTTTATTTACCCAATCAGGAAATTGCACAATTACAGACAAAGAAGGCTATAGAAAATGGCATGAAATCAGAAACTATTTTCAGCAATGTGTTCCTGGAAAGAAAGACTGCGCCCAGTCTTCAACCTGAGGTATCTCAATCTGTTTGTGACTTACAGGCTCTTCTAGAAGGAGATGGTTGTCTTAATGAAGCCAGGGGATTGTCCTATATGCCTAGATATCAATGGCACCTATTTAACAATTGCAACTGATCATGAGTACATGTGTTTCTAGTGATGCCAAGATATCTTTTAGTTTGTTTAATTATTCTTTGGGTTCTTCTCAACCTCTTGGTATATTGCCAAGCTATTACAGCCTGTTGTAGGTTTTTTGTGAGAAAAGGGTATAAGGTAATTATTTATATTTAGACAATATCCTTATTATGGCACAGGCTCCATCACTACTGTCAAGGCGTATGCAAGCAACCCATCAGTCTGCTGGCGAGCTTGGGTTTTCTCAAATATTGGAAAAAGTCAGAAACATGTCTTTCCCAGGGAATGTAGTTTCTAGATTACATCATAAACTGTGCAGCCACCACTCTTCATATTGACAATGAAAGATTTGCAAGATCAGAGGAGAGATTGTGAGCGTAATAGCCACTCTTATGATAACGCTGACACTGTAAGTCAGGATAGTAGGGCTACTGTTGGCATCCATCCAAACAATCTTTCCTGCCCCCCTTCATTACTCATTACGGCCCTGGCGCTAAGTGAAAAACGATGGCGGTAAATGGTTACCGCCATCGTTTTCCGCCAGGTCCGATCATGACCCGTGACCGTTAACTACGATGCCATTAGCGGCATCGTAGTTAACGCTGCCGCTAACTGCGCCAAGGGCGCGCGCACGCGACCTCCCACACCGTACTTAGCGCCATGGCGGAAAGGTACGCGAATGCCGACCCAAGCGGACATGCACCTAACGCCATCACCCAGCGCGTTTAGTACCTTACCGCCATGGTGCTAATTACGCCATCACGAACCAACCGTAAAAGGCCATGTAAAGTGAATGCAGCTGCCACAGGTGCACAGAAACAGCACAGGTGAAGGCAATACAGACTCAGGAAGTACAAAAAGAGCACACCCCACCCCTTCCCACACCCAGTCACACTCCACAATGATACCAATACGACTAGCAATGTTGGGGCTGGAGGACCTGATAGCAATGCAAGTGCTACAACAGCAACAACAACAACAGGCAGCACAGAGGAGACGCAGGAGGAGAAGGAGGGCAAGGCAGGCCCAGCAAGCCCCACCAGCACAGCCAGTGCCACCACGCAGGCAGCCCCCAATCCCACGCATCAGAGCCAATCCATTCAACCTCACTGCTGAGCAGATCCACACCCTGTGCCGTTTGGACCGGGACACCATCACCGCCATCGTAGACATGACACACAACAACATTGTCAGCATGATAGAAACTCCAACCGCCATCCCACCCCAACTGAAGGTAGTGTCTGTACTCCACTTCCTGGCCACAGGCACCTACCAGCACACAGTGGGGCACTTGCATGGCATTTCACAACCATTATTCTCACGAACACTCATCCAAGTGCTCGATGCCCTCCTCAAGCACACAGACGACCACATCTCATTACCACGGACTGCCCAGGAGATTGCAAACCCCAAAGTGGGTTTCGATGCACTAGCCGGCATACCTGGTTGCATTGGTGCCATCGACTGCACCCATGTGGAATTGGTGGTTCCACGTGCCATGGAGGTACCGTACCGCAACCGGAAACAGTTCCACTCAATCAACGTGCAATTGGTCTGTGACTCCAACAAGATCATCACACATTGTTGTGCCTGATTCCCCGGATCAACCCAGGATTCTATGGTCCTGAGGAACTCCACAATACCACGCTACATGTAGCGACATGCAGGCCCAAGATCCTGGCTACTCGGTGAGTCCAATGTCATGACCATGGAAATGTGAAGTGGGTAGGTGAATGACGTACTGATGCATACTCCACCTGGCTGAAAGGGGGGGGGAATGATGCATACTCCACCTGGCTGAAGGGGGGGGTGGAATGATGCATACTCCACCTGGCTGAAAGGGGGGGGATGATGCATATTCCACCTGGCTGAAAGGGGGGGTGAATGATGCATACTCCAACTGGCTGAAAGGGGGGGATTATGCATACTCCACCTGGCTGAAAGGGGGGGGAATGATGCATACTCCACCTGGCTGAAAGGGGGGGGGAATGATGCATACTCCACCTGGCTGAAAGGGGGGGAATGATGCATACTCCACCTGGCTGTGAGTAGCAGAGTGAACGGAGACAGAGGATACCCTAAAGCAACCCATACTCCACCCAACACCAGTAAAGCCAATACCCAATGTATGCAGCCCTACCATGTGAATGAGGTTGTGTCCCAACCATGACACAACCATCTGCAAGTGCATTCTACCAAATCAGACCACATTGTCAACAATGACCCAGCTACTTATTATATTTTTTGCAACAGGTTCAATTGACCAGGACCGGGAGTGCGCGCCTCACCCACCTTCTTTTTTGTACTGAATGCTATGGGAGTCCCGGGCTCCAGAGGCAGCGCCACGGGGTGACTGTGCCCCACTTTGGAGAATCATAAAGATGGTTCTCTCCCCTCCCCCAAATTTGGGAAGGACTTGTGCTTTGGAGGGGTGTCGGTTGCTGGTCACCTGAACAGAAAAAAACGTTTTCACTACAGCTACCAGAATCCTTTGAGTCTAATTAGACACACCTGCTCAACAGCCTCCCTGATGATTATTTGAGATAAGAAAGCGCTAGGAGGAGAACAACTACAGACCACAGAACTGCAGCTGAGGGATTTAACCCTGTTATTACTGAGTACCTGATTTGCAGCAAGGGATCTAACCCTGTTATTACTGAGTACCTGATTTGCAGCAGAAGGGATCTAACCCTGTGAATATTTGTACATTTTGGGATTTGACCCAGCTACTTATTATATTTTTTGCAACAGGTTCAATTGACCAGGACCGGGAGTGCGCGCCTCACCCACCTTCTTTTTTGTACTGAATGCTATGGGAGTCCCGGGCTCCAGAGGCAGCGCCACGGGGTGACTGTGCCCCACTTTGGAGAATCATAAAGATGGTTCTCTCCCCTCCCCCAAATTTGGGAAGGACTTGTGCTTTGGAGGGGTGTCGGTTGCTGGTCACCTGAACAGAAAAAAACGTTTTCACTACAGCTACCAGAATCCTTTGAGTCTAATTAGACACACCTGCTCTACAGCCTCCCTGATGATTATTTGAGATAAGAAAGCGCTAGGAGGAGAACAACTACAGACCACAGAACTGCAGCTGAGGGATTTAACCCTGTTATTACTGAGTACCTGATTTGCAGCAAGGGATCTAACCCTGATATTACTGAGTACCTGATTTGCAGCAGAAGGGATCTAACCCTGTGAATATTTGTCCATTTTGGGATTTGACCCAGCTACTTATTATATTTTTTGCAACAGGTTCAATTGACCAGGACCGGGAGTGCGCGCCTCACCCACCTTCTTTTTTGTACTCAACAATGAAAAGCACCTACATGCACGTCACCAAACACCATCAACCGATAGGCCTGTCCCCCATAACTGCCCACGAAGGAGGCACATGACGGACAGAAACATCAACACACCATTACACAGACAGCAGGGCACCCAAAATGTCCCTGTCTACATCAGCATTGCTCACTGGGGTCATGATGAGGCCCACAGCAATGTTGCAATGATGTGCGCATTGTCATCACAGGACATGTGCCAGGCCAACTAACCAAACGGCATGAACGGACACAGTGGATGGGCACTCACAATGCACTCAACCCCTCTGCATACATTGGGTGATGGCATGCAAAACAGGCCATGGGAGCCATGAGCATATACTGGTTGCATTGTGTGAATTAATTAGTGCATGTAGAAGTGAGCCAAAGTAACAGTTGGATGCAAGCCATGGTGGCACATCATGTTCTTGATCAGACGTCATGACTGACACATACATTCTCGCCTACATACAGGTGATGCAGGCTATCCCCTGAAGAGGTGGCTCCTTACACCAGTCCGGAACCCGCAGAACCAGCACGAGGAGGACTTCAACCGTGCACATACAC
This sequence comes from Ambystoma mexicanum, assembly GCF_040938575.1. NCBI lineage: Eukaryota > Metazoa > Chordata > Amphibia > Caudata > Ambystomatidae > Ambystoma > Ambystoma mexicanum. The sequence goes on along the minus strand of NC_090932.1, from coordinate 1,401,321,814 downwards.
GTACCCGTGTGGTCATAGAGCAGACATTCGGCCTATTGAAGGCACGGTTCCGATGCCTCAGCAGGTCTGGTGGGGCACTCCTGTACCGCCATGAGAAGGTGGCAAAGATCGTCATGGCATGTGTCATGCTACACAATATGTGCGTCAGACGGAATGTGCCCCTCCCCCCTGACGCAGAACTGCAACCACCTGACGGCGTGCAATGCGCCAAACTATCATCGACCACTGCTTCTAGCACACACGGCTGGTGTGTATCACATGGAGAATGCACTTGGGGCACTGTGTGTCTCTGGGACATGCACACTGTGGACTGTACACCAATAAAGCACACATATGCAATGAAAATGTCCACACATTTCATTTCGGAAAAGCAAAAAGTGTATTTCAATCATAAAACGTCGTGACACACCCCCTCCCCCCTCCCCCCTGCACACCCCAACACACCCCCTCCCCCCTGCACACCCCAACACACCCCCTCCCCCCTGCACACCCCAACACACCCCCTACCCCCTCCCACCTCCCCCCTGCACACCCCAACACACCCCCTCCCACCTCCCCCCTCCCCCCTCCCCCTGCACACCCCAACACACCCCATGTAAGTGTCAACAGATGCCTGTGACAGTGGCCACAGGCTGTTACAAGCCCCCTCTCCCGGCCCCCGGGGCACCCCTGGCTGTGGAGCGCAGGTTACGTCCGGAACGTCGGACAGGGCTGCTCTGTGCAGAACTGGCAGCGGAGGATGTCCCTGCCTGCCCCCGTGCATGCACGTCCTGTAGGGTGTGGGTGAGCTCAGTGAGCGCACGACGCAACCCAGCAAGTTCACCACAAATGTCCCTAGACATGGCCTGCATGGCATCCCTCAGGGTGGCAGTGCTCTGCGGTACTTCGGCCCTTCGGGTCTCCGTGGCCTGTTCAATGGTTGCCCTAGCCCCCACACATTCCACGGCATGCTCAGTCAGCATCGTGGACAGTTGTTGCTGCCATTCTATGATGTCCTCGAGGGACTGCTGCCCCTGCTGGGCCATGCCCAGTGCTGGTGGTGTGTTGGAGGGGCTGCTCTGTGGACTGAGGACTGGGCATGGGGTAGAAGGCCACTCCTCTTCCTCTGTGTGCCCCTGTGTGAGATCCTCATGGGGGCTGGTGTTTGACAAACAGGGGGAATGTAGAAGGTCAGTGGGGCTTCTGACTTTGTGCTCCTCAATGTCAGAGTCTGAACATGCAGCAATTGCAGCTGTTTCACCCATGTTGCTGCTTGCCGCAGACCCGGTGCCTTCTGTGGCAGGCAATGTTGGTTCAGGTGGAGCTGCTGCTGCTGGCCTGCTGCCTACAGGGGTGCTTGCCGGTGGGCCGTCCGGTTTGCTTGCAGTGGATTCTGCTTGTTGTGGGGTCTGCCTCACTGCAGCTGAGGTTGAGGGTGCGGGGATGGTATTATTGGCCTTCTTGGCTCTCTTCATCGCAGGGGTGTCCTGGTCCTCGGGGTGTGAATCTGTGCTTGTGGTGGAGCAAAGGAGGGAGGGCGTTATTGATGGGTCTGCGGACTTTGGAATGACAATGATTGACATGATTCTGGTCAGTAGATGAGGCAGATTTCAGGCAGGGCCATGCAGGTTGTCTCCTTTTTGTGTGGAATGTGGATGCGGGTATGTGGGTGCCAGCAGTGTATACAGGGTGGTGGTCGCATGTGGCTATGGGCAGTGTGGAGCTAATGTGTTGCATTTACACTCTAGGGCAACCTTGTGCTACACATGAATGGACTGCAGTGACTATGGCATGTCTTGTTTGAGGCACCTACCTTCATCGCCTGATGTCGGAACTCCCCTTTCCATCCCTCCGACGCCTTCAATGCCTTCCATGCCAATCGTGGTTGCACAAATCTCCTCCCACGGTTGGAGTTTTAGTGGGGATTCCGAACCTCCACCGGTACCCAGGGCAAGGTTGCGGTTCGCAGAGATGACAGCTCTGACCCGTATGCGAAGGTCATCACAGCGCTTCGTGCACTGCTGTGGGGTGCGGGGTACGGTCCCCACCGCGCTGACGCGCTCGGCCACCAGGGCCCAGATGGCCTTCTTTTTGCTATCGCTGGCCTGGTCATTTCCGGCGAGAAAACGACAGCTGCGTTGTCTTGCAGGGTCTCCGCAAGCATGCAGAGTTCCTCCCGGCAAAATCTTTCCTAGCGCTGGCGGTCACATGCCTTCTTAACAACTTTAGGCATTTTTGGGTGGTTGGATGGGTGGGTGATTGGTTGGGACAGGTGTCAGGGTTGGATCTGGTGTTGTTCGGAAGGATGGCAATGGATTGTGTTTTTAAAGATGGCCGACGTGCTGTTTCCCGTTCCACTGCGATGACGCTATTTCCGGTTCTGCTTTTTACGGTGACCGCTAATTGCGGCCACCGCTAATTACGGTGGCCGCTAATTACGGTGGCCGCTACTTACGGTGGCGGAAGTGCACCTTGCTCGCCCTACGATGCCGGTAGGGGCCTTTTCCGCCATGGCGTTAATTACATTACCGCCATGGCGTAATGCTCGTGCGCGATGGGTCGTAATGTGGCGCTCTTTACGCCATCGGCCCACGGCGTAAACGCTCATTATGCCATGGCGGTAATGTTGGCAGATTACCGCCTGGGTCGTAATGAGGCCCAAGGTCTGCAGAGATTTAAAAATAAACATGTGCAGCAAGGTTGAGTTTATTCAGACTCTGCCCTTTTGCTTCTGAAGTGCGCAAAAAGTGCTACAATGGTGACTAAAGCACATGAATGCCTGGAATTAAATCTTTTTGGCTCTAACCCAGGCCTTCTTCTAGACTTTGAGCATATGGGGGGGGAGGGCTCCCTGCGACAGGCTTTCTACTGATGGGAGATGGTCTTCGCAATAGTCTTGGCTTCACATCAACTCTTTATAGATTCTAACATTGTTCTTTGCGATGCAGTGTTTTGAAAAAGAAAGGGTCTGTTGTACAAACAGGTGGTGGAAGGACAACCAGTACACAGCTACCCGTTACAGAAACAAACCTTTGGGAAACAGGACCCAGAAAGCTGGCAGCCCTAACAAATGTTTTGGGGGAGTTTTGCCTTCCCAGACAAATAAAGGTATAAGCAGAATTAATCGGCTGCTGCGATCTGCAGATCGTAGGTTCGAATCTCGGCAAGGCCAACTCAGCCTTTAATCCTCCCGAGGGCGATAAATGAGTATGACCTTCGGATGGGTGATATTATAAGTAGATATCTTCTATGTAAAGAGCTTTGGTGAAAGCACTATATAGAAAACACATCATTATCATCAAACTAGAAGGCATCTGGTAGAATGGCATATAAGAAGACAGGCCTTTCAAAGCATTCAGGTTCAACCTGTTTGCAACCAGTTTCACTCTTCAGAAATATTTCAGTTTGAGGTCAGGTGAGATGGTCTTGGCCACAATTTCCTTTTCTGAGGAGTAGGGGTACCCTTTATGCCTTTCCCCCTTTTAAAAATATTCCAAGGATGCACTTGCAGGCAAAAAAGGCAACACTAGTTCTCATTATTCCCACTTTGGCCCTCCCCAATACCAGACCTGGTTCATGTTAACTTAAAGCTAACAGTTGATGTTCTTATGCTTTTGCCGTCTTTCCCTGATCTGCTTAGGTCGTACAGCCTATCTAACGTCTAATCCGCTGGATGTGGTGATAACTAAATGCTTAAATCATCTCTCTTCCGAGTGTGATGTCTCCCCGCAGAGAACCGCGCAATCTCATCTTTTTGATGTGCGAATATTGGCTTCTAAACGGAAGGAAATTAGACGCTCAAAATGCATGACCTTTGTACTGCAGATTATATTTTGGCAAAGAGGCGGATTCTACAACACCGTAGAAATTGTTCCTCAGTGATAATCACTCTAGACTGACTCTTCTCATGAAGGCGGATGCAAGACATTTCTGGACCCAAATTAATACCCTCTCTGGCCAGAAATCTAAGATCAATTGCGAGTCGACTCAGGTTGATTTATTTCATGTACAAATGTGCTGTGCCCTCTTTGTTTTCTGGAGCAGACGATCCCACTTTAGGTCAAGTGATACGGAAGACATTGAATGGGCAATCTCTAAAGTAAAGTCCTCAAGGGCTCCAGGGCCCGGTGGTCTGCCTCCGCTTCTTCTGAAAAAGCATCCGGCTCTATGGGCGGTGTTTTTGAAACCCTTCTTCGACAGCATTTGTAATACTCAATTGGTTCCTCTGTCCTGGTCCAAATCTCCTGTTATTTCCAATCTTTGAAACGGGGAACGGGAAGGACCCTTCAAATTACAGGCCTATATTGCTTATTGACGCAGTGAGCAAAGTTTTTTCTATTCATTTGCTCAGAGATTTGAATCAACATCTACAACAACTCAAAGTCCTTTCGCCTTTCCAGTTGGGTTTCCGGCGGGGTATGGGGACTACCCTAAATGCCACGATTTTATCCCATCTCTTACATGGGGCTAAGCACAACCAAGCTGGTAACATTTATATGGCCTCACTGGACATGCCGTCCACCTGCGAATGTGTTATAAGAGAGAAGTTGCGGGCAAAGCTCATTGCATGAGGTGTTCCTCTCTTTTTGGTAAAACTGATTGTGCTCCTTCATCAGAATTCCATGATGAGGGTGCGTCTTAACCAGTTGGGAGTGGTCTCACATGCAATTCCAGTCCATCTTGGTGTACGGCCGGGATGCATGCTTGCTCCCACTCTCTTCAATGCCTATTTCAGCAATATAGAGGAGTTGTGGGCTGCTAAAGACAAGATCCCCTTCAGATTGGGCCACCTAAAAATACACTGGTAAGCTTTTGTGGACAATATCATCTTGTTCGATAGAACTGCCATGGGCCTGCAGAAAAAGCTGAATATCTTCCACTCCTATGCTGAGGCAAATCATCTTATGGCAAATGAAGCTAAGTCTAAAGTTGTTTTTTTCTGGGGTAAGAAAGGCAAAGACTCTATGGTGGACACTTGCAGGGGCGAGAGTGGAGAGAGTTGAGTCTCTGTGGTATTTGGGATATAATCTTACTGCCTCTATACAGACATGGAAGTTGATCCTAAGAGACAAGATTGTTCCTCTCTTATCTCATATGAAGAGAATCTACTCAAAACTGTGCAAATATTCTCTTATTCTGGCCCTAAAATACTATCTAGCAAAGAAAGAACCGACACTGCTGCATGGGCTGGTTTTGTCTCTTCTTGATATGGGTTATTTTTTGGACTCTTTGCAGGGACACATTTGGAAACAGGTTTTGGGTCTTGCCTCTTCTATACTTAGTTCAATTATAAGACATAAATTGGACCGTATCTCACTCCAGGCTCGGAGGCTTCTTTCCAACTACCAGAAAATATTGTCTCTCTCTCTCCTAACTCTCTATACATCGATTTTCATAAGATCATACCGATGTCCTCTGTTAAATCTGTCAAAGCTGTTAACACTCGCATGCTTAATCTGCTGGATTATATTGGTTCCAGTGCTGCGTTGAAATTTAGACAAGAGGTGGTTGAGGTTAAATTCTTTCAGGATGATTGGAGGATAACACTTGAGGACCTGCCCTCCTTCTCTCTGTATTCCGAATATGCAAGCTTTCCTCATAAGAAGGACCATTTGTCCGTTTACTTGATGCGCTGTCCATGTGATAAATTGAGATTGACATATCTGCTCTTCAAGTTAAACCAATTCCATACTAAGGAAAGGATTAGAGGTTGGCCCAAGTCTCCGACGTTGCCCTTTTCTCTTGTATGTCAGTATTGTAACAGCAATGGCGGGTTGGAAACCCTGAAACATTGGTTGATGGACTGTCAGTCCTTGCTTTCTATTCGCTTGAAGGCATTCGATAAACACATTGTGAATTTCAACTCAGATTTTTCTAAGAACATGTTTAGCGGCGAGGTTGATGTGGGGGGGAGTAATTTCTTTGATTATTGTTTTAGGATGTTGTTTAAACGACATTTTTTTAACAAACTGATTAACATAGTGATTTACTTTTGTTATGTTGATGTGATAAATATGATACAGTGTTTGATTTGTATTTAATTTGTGTAAGGTTTTTGGGAAACCATAAAACAATAAATAAAAATAAATTAAAAAAAGAAGTGGCAGAGTTTTAATTGTGCACAGTATGGCTGCACGGTTTCCACAACCTCATAGGCCCTCCAACACTACATCAATGCCAACAAATATGATAGAGATTAATGGGAGAAAATGTCCAAACTGATTTCCCCAAAACATACAATGAAAGCAGCCTGGTACCAAAGTGTTGGGATGATTGTCCAAAAAAGCTCATTTTACACTGGCTTCCACAATAGGAAAAACAGCCAGGTTCTTACAAGGAATGTGTTTCTAAAATGTACCTATTTCAGAGTTGATGTACAGACAAAAGTGCTGGATAGCCCTTTCAATCAAGAGCAGCTGTTTGGCAAAGAGGTGGAGAATGATCCTTATGCTATCAAGTCTGACACTGATATTGATAAGGTTATGGGATTGATCATGCAAAGCTGTCCCCTCTCTCTTTCGATGTGATAGAGGAAGGTACTTTGTAGTGGTTATTCGCCCACAGCAACGACTCAGATACCAAATCAGTCAGAGCATTGAATTTCACCAATAGCCCCAGAAAGGGGACAACATAATTTGCAAATCTGTGCTCTGTGCTTGTACAGGAGGTTTTAAGCATTGTGGGACGCAGCACAACTAACCTGGACTTTCTACCTACACCCATCCTCCAAAACCTACCTTTGGCGGCAGGATTTTCCCTTTTGCCTCAGAATTGGAGGAGATAACATCAGACAAATGGTGCTACAAATACTGTTTCAGCATCATACACTGGCATTTAATCAAAAGCCAGTGCCTCGTTGGTTGTTTGTTTGTTTTGTTTGTTTTATTGATTTGTTAAGCGCACCAAACCCTCAGGTATCTGGGCGCGCTAAGGACTTACATAAAGGTGCATATACAAAGATATGCGATTATAAGGACTTGCATAAGGTTATATATACACACATAAATGAATTTACAAGGGAATAGTTACAGATGGTATAGACTGCATTTCAAAGTCTACAAGCTTTAACGGACCATATGGTATACATCTGTTCGTATACCCATAATATATGTACATAGCAAGATATTTGCAAACAGTATAAACGGACAGTCATGACAGGCAAGTATCAAGATCAGGTACAGTACATCACGGAGACAGTTTGAAGAGGGCATGAGGGGGTGGACATAGGTGGTCAGATGTCATTCGATATTAACCAGTTTTTGGTCTGTTTCCTAAAGCATTGGCAGGATTGGTCCTTTCTCAGATGAGTAGGGAGCAAATTCCAATAGTGGGTAGCTTGTACGGCAAAGCTGGCTCTGCCAGCCTTTTTCAATTTGTATCTAGGCATTGTTATATAATGCGAGTTTGATGACCTTGTAAAGCGTAAGGATGGTTTTTTGGTGATATTTTCTCTAAGGTATTGCGGGGCAGAATTATTTAGGCATTTATGCGTGATGGAGACTATTTTCAGTTTGCCGCACAGAGTTATCCAAGCAAACATTCAGCTTTCCATGCTCAGAAGGAGAATGAGAAATATGTTACGCAAGGAGGCAGTGGAACAAGTCCACAAGGAACAATGGCGTCAGGGATTTTACACCTGTTAGTTGTTGGTAAAAAGAAATCTGAGTGTACAGGGCCTATCATGGACATCAGCATTCGATAGGATGCTCGTGTTGGTGGACGCAAGGTTTCAAATGCCCACATAATCGTACATGCCTGAAGCCCCCACATACGCCCCTGCAACTGCGGGATGCTTATTGTAGCCTCTCCATTGATTACAAGCACCAGCGCCTTCTGTGGTTCCTCTTGGGAGCTGTAAATATAAGGTTGCGTTCGGCACCAAGAGTGTTCACAGAGCATCTATTCAGGGAAGGCTTTCATGCCTAGCCCTTCATACATCACTGGTTATTCCAGGACAACAGAGCACAATGAATGAACATGGTGCTTATGTAGCGCCTGAAACTGTTTCAGCATCTGTGACTTTCGGTTAACGGGGAAAAATGTTCCTTGCTTCTGAGCAATTCTGGATATACCGGCAAATACTACCTAACTAATAGATTGAAGGTTCAAAATTATTTGATAGATGGCAGTCCTCTTCCAGTCCAAGACATCAACATCTGTCACAGTCAGAAAATTCAGGGCACTGTTAGGTTAATATCTCCCCCCCTCCTTCTAATTCCATTATTATCCAGGCTACAAATGAGGACGCTGCCAAAGGAACACCACTTGGAATGGATGTCTACGACTGTACAGTGAGATTACATGATTTTAATCACAAATAGGATTAGACAGGCATTAGGGTGGTGTTTAAAAGGGGCCCACCTGACCAAGAAAATGCCTTTGTTTTGGCCTCAAATGTAAAGCCTGGTACTAATAGTTGCATCACTGTGATGTGAGTGGGCAATCTCAGGCTCTCTGGTAAGCAGTTAAGCTTTCCCTATGAGCAAAGATGGGTTGGGCTTGGTTGCTACATCTGCCTGCAAGGTGAAATATAGGGCCACTTTGAAAAACATTTCCAGGGCCAGTTTCAGTTCCCAGTCCACCTCAGGGTTCCACTGCCCCTGAGGGTGCACATAGATGGAGGCCTGGAGTACGGTTGTGCTAGAACTGACCACTTGTGTCAGCGGGAGAGAAGTCATGATTTATTTGGGTGAAGGATGCTGTGTGCACTGGTGTGTGTTTCTCCGCTAGGAATGCATCCAGAGGCTGGCATAACGGAAAGTATGATGGCCACTGGACACATGAGTGGAAGATAGTTCAAAACATGGCAATTGGTTATTCCTTATGTGTGTGAACATAGGCATGTTTGCAACAGCCAAATATCCCAAATTCCAACTTTTGCATTTTCAATTTAGCAGAACCGTTTCTTGAGAATTGTTTCGCCATTGACTCTATGCGCCCACTCCAGTCAGAAGCTGAAGACTTCATCCTGCAAAATGAACTTTATATCTCCTGTGTAGGCCAGACATATCTTGTACTTGGATTGATGAATCTTTAGCAGAACATGTCCCGCTCAGGGGACGCTCATGGTGCACCCAGAACTTATAAGAATGAGTAAAGGGGTTATTCTCCAACACAATCTGACCTCCCTCAAACTGCCAGTGGAAAGGATACTTCATTTGGTGTAAGGGAGCACATTTAAACCCAGCTAGTGCCTACTCCATGGAAACTTACTATATCCCCTTCATCTGATGCAGCCTGGTGTGCGACACTCTTCCATAAGAGTTTACTGAGCAGCTGTTTCCCAATACAAGAGAAAACATGAACAGGGCACCTTAGTACCTAACCCACTTGTTAAAGAGTTCTTGAAGGGTGTACTCCATAAATGTCCTCTGATTAAGCCACCAGCGTCGGCTTGCAAAGTAAATGGCACACTAACCAAGCTCCCATCAGTGCCATCTGTACCTATGCATTCAGCAGATTTGACATATGGCTTGTGGAAGACCCCCTTCCTTGTGGCAATAATGTTGTCATGTATGGCCAGTGAGAAAGAATCCCTCTCTATATCTCAACTGTATATCAAATGTCATGAGAACAAAGAGGATCTATGTAAACATCCACCATTTCTTTCACTGTCCTTCCCAGAGTTTCATTTAAATCAAGAAGTGACCCCACCAGTGTTCTTCAATGATCCATATGTGGCTGAAGACATCTCCTGAGCTATTAAGTTGACTGTACGAAGGACTGTGAATTACATCCCACTCTATGTCACTTATGACACGACCAGGAAGTTACTGTCTCAAAAGCTGAAAAAAACAAAATAAATGTGGACTGCATTAATGTCTGCTATGTGGCAGGCCGACACCTAAGAGACAGCTATCAAGCAGAGTGACAGATTATTCTACAAGTCGGACGGACAGCGGCAGCGATGACGACATCCCTGGCAAACACACCTTTGAGAAACATATGTAAAGCAGCAACCTGGACTTCCATGGGCGTGTTCTGCAAACAAAGTTACCCCAATAAAGATGCAAGATCAGATATGCTGGTTGGCCGAGCCATCTTGACATTTTTTTTTTAATAAGACCAACCTACGGCCCCAACTCCCTGGGACATTTTGCTGAAAAATCTGTTGTTATTGAAAAACGCATATGATTCTATAAAAGATCAAATGACTACGGAAATAAAGTTACATACCTGCAAGTTTAGTTGTGTCTTTTATGGATTCATAGGGAACCCTCCTGGCCTCTCCAGAGTTTGTGTATGAGTGTGTCTTATCTACTTTTAATCTGAGTTGTTAGGCATTAGCAGTGGAGTTATGATGTTAGCAGGTCTGTGGCAGATGGGGGGAAGCAAGTCCTATGGTCCTAGAAAAAAGCCTCAGTGGGCCTCATTACAAGCATGGCAGTAGCCGTGCCTGTATGGCAGGCATGGCTACCGCCCTGCTCGCTACCGGCACCGCCTCCCGCGATTGGGCAATAACCGGCTCATTACGAGATGAATGGGCCGGTAATTGCCCATTCGCGGGTGGCGGTATTGCCGGGCTCCCGATATCCATTCTGCCCTATAGGGCAGAATGGGGGTGGGGAGCATGGATTCGCCGGCATGGTGCATGGTGCCGGCCGCATTACAACTTATGCTCGCGGGTGCCCCACAGCCCGCCAGGTAGGACCTGGCGGGCTGTCAGGAACCCACGAGCAGAACTCGTAATGCGGCAGAACGGTATGAACGGTGCCGGTGCCTTACCGGCACCCTTCATACCGTCACCGCCAGGGTCCTACTGAGGCCCAGTGTTTGGATTTAGACATAACAATGTATAGCTAATGTATTGTAAATATTACACGGGATTCCCACTTCTATGTCAGAGAACAATAAAATAATGTTCATCTGTAAAAGATACATATCCTGGAGAACTATACTTGCAGGTAAGTAACGTTATTTTACTCACTGTAGTGAGTAAGGCACTCCTAGTCCATTGCCCCTTTCTTCCAAACATCCTACTCTCCATCCCTGTTAACAACAGTCCAGGCAATTTATTACAAAGAACAAAAAAAGGACAGTGTTGGTTGGTTAGCAATGCAGGTGTACCCCCACCCCCTTGCCCCCAGCCTCCCCATATGGTGTATAGACACAGCAGTACTCAATTGGCCCATCCATGCGACCAGGTCAGAGAGTCTGAGAAAATAAAGGAGTTTTACTTGTTGTTGATGAATCAGGCTTCTGGTGGAGCTTGCACTTGTATGCTGCGTTTTGCCCTGGCGATTTTGAGAGAAATGTCTCCTTATATTTGTTAATCATTGTTTAAAGAATACGTCTGTTGACAAATTAAACTTAAAACATAGTAACTAAAAAGTAAATAATGCAAACACATATTGGATATTTTGGGACACAACTTAGAAAATTGTTCGAATGTTCTCGATTGAAAAGTCCTGGAATAATTAATTAATTGTCTGAAGGGTGCTGCACAGTTGAAAAAGACATGATTCACGTGAATGTCCAGGGCTGGCCTCACTTATGTTATCAGGTGTAGTCTGAAACCAGCTCTTGTGATAATCCGACTGTAAATTCTTTTCTTTGTTGCATTTCTCTTTCTGGCCTCAGCATCTATTTGGAATCATTGGCAGCGTTCTGCACCTGGGGAACATTCAATTTACTGAAGACAACCATGGTCGTGCGATCATCAGCGACGGCACGCAGATCAGGTGGATATCAAAGGTACTCTTTGCAAATGAAAATGGGACAAGAATGGTAACATTAGAATGTGTCTTCACAGAATACAGTAAAAATAGGTCTGTGCTTAGGAGAAGGCCATGATTATGTTAGCAGCTGAGAATGTGGTTGGAATTCAACACCAGGCATGGTACAAAATGGTAGGCACCTGACCCAACTGTTGAAAATGGTGGCTCCCCAAGGACAGCTGTCAGGTCCTGCAAATGGCCAGTGGTAGGATGGAGAGATGCTTTGTTAGAGCTAGATGCTAGAGGAGAGATCATTTTGGGATCATTTGGTGTTTTGTTGCTTTGTTCCCTATGTTCCGTAACTAAGCTAATGCAGGATTCAGAAACCAAAATGGAGAAGCAGTTACCTAAGCTGATTGGCTGAGAGAACAATGCAATGGAATGGGCTTTGAATTCCTTAACTGTCTTTTATTCAAAGTACTTTCAGAAGAAGTTATGTTAATTTAAGCTCTGTGATTTTAGGCCCGAATTTAGTAATTTTGTAGAGATCCTTTCAAGAAAGAAGACAGAAGCAGTAAGGCAGTATCTAAAGATTTTGAATATCTCAGGTGGGAGTGGACCAGTTTTGATAGACTGGGTTTAAGCATAGCTCTCCACTCACATGCTTTTGGCGGGTACCACCTGCCTTGTAAACAGCTGACTCACCCGTCAAGCCTCCTGCATGCCCATTCGCTTCAATGGGCCCGCACCCGCCAAAAATAAAATCGGGGGTTTTCACCCGCCTTTGAGACATAAATGGTTGAGATCTATGGTTTAAGAGAACTGTTGAGCATTTACAAAGCAAGTAGCAACTGCTGCGTTGTTAAAGACTGTAAATATAGTAAAGTTATTCTGAAGAGACTTGCAGAGCAAGCGACAGAAAGAACACACCAACCAACGACCGTGCATATGATAATCACCACTTGGCCTCCACATATAAACCCACTAGAACGCGAGGAGAGCAAAGAAAACAATCATAGCCACATGCAACACACGGATGCCACTGCAGCCATACCCACTAGAATACGAGGAGTATAACACAATAAAGGCAAGAACCCGCTGACGTGACCACAACCCAGGACAACGGCCACACGTGGGGCACCACAGGCTACGCTCCGAACCCCAGCCAAGACCACAGACACAGGAAGCTTCACGCCACACGCTACATGGCTCATGGCTCATGGCAAACAAGCTCATGCATGCCAGCACAGCCCGACCATCATACTAAAGAGCCCACCAGCCCATGTGTGGGCGAACTCAATCCACAAACCACAAACCAGACACCTATACACCCAGCACAACGAGTGCAGGGCCAACCAGGACATTGTCCCAGACAATGCCCTACCCACAGAAGAAGGGAACAACCCCTAGTGCCACACAATAACAGGGCAGCCATGTCTCAAAGGGTTGCAGGAGCAGCAGCCGCGCCAGCGCAGAACGCGGCCAGAGTGGTCACCACAAACTTGGTAACCAATTTACGCCACCCAAACCCCTTCATCCTAGAGGCACAGGAAGATCAAGGCCAAAGATGGCAAGAGTAAATGGAGGAATTCGAGGAGTTCATGAGAGCAGTAGGAAATCAGGATGCGCCTAAACAAACTGGATATTTTCACGAATTTAGTAGGGAAAGAAGTGAAAGGCATCATTAAAACCATCCCTGCCCAAGAAAAATCCACCTATCAACTCCTAACCACCGTTATCAACGGACGACTGGTAGTCCTCCCCAACAGAGACTACGAGAGATATACGTTCAACCAATGTGCGCAGCACCCCATGAAACAATCTTTCAATTCATTCTGCGCCTCCAGAGGAAGGTTACGTACTGCGCCTTTCCAACTTTAATGATGACGAAGCCATCAGACTAAGGGTGATAGAAGGGTGAATATCATCACAATTCAGGAAACATTTATTGAAAAAGCCCCTCCTGCTGAAGGAAGTCGCAGACTTGGCAAGGATATACGAAAGAGTCGACGCGCAAGCAGCCAACATCGAAAGCCCAAAAAGAACAGATACAATAGCCGCTGTCATCTCCAACCCAGAAGGGCAAGCCCGATATTTGAGCACAACAGCCCGCCAAGATACATGGAACACCAATAGCAGAGCCCCACCAGAAAGACAATGCTACAGATGTGAGTTTGAATTCCCACCCAACGGCCAATGCCCAGCCCTTGGTCAAATGTGCATGAGGTGTGGCCAGGAGAACCATTTCCAAATCATGTGCAGGGAAAAGGCTCAGCTACTGCTGGCATACAGACCACCACCACAGGCAGGCCCTACCAGGAGATACGACCCAACAAGATCTCCCAACCCACGACCGTATCCAGAGAAGTACGGTATGAGGACCAACCTCAACAAAAACACAGTGACCTATCCAACACAGCCAGGATTCATACAAGCCGTGGAAAACCTACAAGTCGACACACCTGGCAGACTTTTCGAGACATTGGAACACCTTTTCCACACACAACCATACCAGGAGGAAGATCAAAGACCCAGAAGGGAGATCTCCACGGAGGACCTGTTTGAGAACCCCCCCAATAGTAGAAGAGCCATCAAACACGGAGCCGTACTATGAGTACGACAGATTCAGTTGGGAATACGTCCGACACATATACGACACCTCTGATGAGAGCGCCGCCCCAAGAGTGACAGTGCACATAGGAGGACTCCATACCCCATTCCTCATCAATACGGGGGCACTGTGAACGTGATGAACGAGAAAACATACAAGACCATGGCAAGCATCTACCCCCTACAACCATCCCAAGCTCGCATCTTCCAGTGGGGAGCAACCCGTCCCTTACAATCTAAAGGACAATTCTGGTGTGATCTACTGCATAGAGGGCAGCGTATTCCTGTCACGATCCATGTCATAGACAGCCCTGTGACTGGGAGATGTCTCTTCAACTACAAGACGCCCACCGCTCTACAACTTAACATCCAATACGACCAGTCTGAGACAATACAAGGCCTCCCTCCACAAACCCAGATGCGACAGACCCTATCTCGGAGAGAAATAGATATCAGCGAACTAAAAGACATGTTACCTGACCTATTCAAAGGCGTCGGCATGCTAAAGGGCACTATTATCCGACTCCACATTGATCCCACGGTATGCCCTGTACAACAACACCCCGGGAGGATAGGGTTTCCCCTGCAAGCTAAGGTGATACATGAGCTACAATTGAGATACAGGGTATCCCACCTGGTGGTAGTGACCAAGTCTGACGGACGCCTATGACTGTGTGTAGAGATTGCAAACCCCAACACCGCAATTCAGAGGGCGAGACATCCTGGGCCCAACATCAAGGACATGCTGGTCAGACTTAACCAAGCGTTAGATCTGAACCAAGGCTACCATCAACTGGTCATCGACCCAGCCTCAACACCCATCACCACCTTCACTACACACAAAGGTCTATTTCGTTATAAGCGGCTCAACTTTGATTTATCCTCGGCAGCCGAGATATTCCAGGAGACAATACGCCGACTCATAGCAACGGTCACAAACGCTTTCAATTACAGGGATGACATCTTGGTATTTGGCATCAACAAACAGCAACATTACAATGCACTATGACAGGTTTGCACCATCCAGCACAACAGTGGCCTCACCCTTAACAGCCCAAAATGCACTGTTAATAAGCGCAGCCTGTCCTTCTTTGGACACATATTCTCTGATCAAGGGATAAGAGAATACACCGACAAATCAATCCCATTGTAAATATGGAGACCCCGAAGAATGTGACAGAACTGCGATCCTTCCTTGGAATGGCAGGCTACTGTGCTCGCTACCTGCCACACTACGCATCGCTCAACTGGCCACTCAGGCAGCTCATCAAGAAAGACTTCACCTTCACATGGGACACAGACTGTCAAGTGGCTTTCGACATGATCAAGCGTGAATTGGCAAAAGACTGCCAGCTTGTGTACTTCAACCCCGACTGGGACACCGAGATCATGGTCAACGCCAGTCCCGTCAGGCTGGGCGCTATCCTAGCCCAAACAGACCCAGGCAGAAAATCCGACAGACACATAGTAGCATATGCCAGCAGAGGGCTCACCTCCATCGAGCAAGCCTATTCCCAGGCCGAATGTGAAAGAACTTGCTGCGGTCTGGGCATGCGAGAAGTTTCACCACTTTGTCATTGGGAGAACATTCGTCTTCATAATGGACCATCAAGCACTTCTTTCCCTCTTTGGGAACCCTAAGATCAAGATGCCACCATGATTAGAACGGAGGGGTATTCGATTGAAATAACACAACTACACCATCATCCACAAACCTGGAGGCGAAGCCAATCCAGCAGACTATTTGTCACGACACCCGGACAGTGCACCAGAAAATGGCATGCAAATTGAGGCTGAAGCATACATTGCATAATTGTCTTTCAACGCCCTTGCCCCAGCCATCACAAAGGACCTATTTGCCGAGAGGTGCAAGGCTGACCCCACCATCCAAGCAGCCATCCAGCTTACAAACAACAACAGGTGGCGACACCTAACCACGGAACACTTTGAAAACGGGGAGGTGGACAAGAGAGACTTGCAGAGAATGGCAAGAATACAAGGTGAACTGGCCACAACGAACCAAGCAACACTGCTGAGAGGTAACCAACTGGTGGCTCCCAAGAGTCTCAGGAAAGCCCTCATCATCATAGCGCACAAAGGTCACAGGGGAATCACCAATACAAAGAAGATTCTGCGAAACCAAGTATGGTTCCCGTATATGGACACAATAGTGGAAGACACACTAAAACACTGCGCACCGTGCCAAGTGACCACACCAAACAGGCCCCCATTTCCACTCCAAACGGACCCTGGCAAAGGGTGGCAATGGATTTTTATGGGTCACTAGAAGAAGGAGGCCCCCTACTGGTAACCATAGATGAATACTCTTGGTTTCCCCTGGTCAAGCATGTCCTGTCCACAGCATTCTACCATGTAGTGGCGGTGGTAGATGAGGGGGGTGTCCCCAACATTATCAACATTATCAAAACAGACAATGGCCCGCCGTTTCAGGGCCAGGAATTCAAGACATTTGCAGCGCACCTAGGATTAAACCACCAAAGGATCACTCCCCTATGGCCACAGGCCAACGGCATGGTGGAGCGATTCATGGCCACGATAAAGAGGACACATCAAAAAGCAGCGGCAGACATAATGTGCATGCCTCAAGCCATCTCCCAAATGCTGAGGAGTTATATGAATACACTGCACAAGACAACCGGACGCACACCCACCGAATTTATGATAAGATACAAACCACGAACCCGGCTTCCGCAATTGGAAGACTACACCCTAGCCTGAAAGCGAGGGAGGGAGCGTGGGAGGGAAAGGGAAGAGGAGGGGTCAAGGACGGGAAGAGTTATTCTGTAAAGAGGTAATAAAAGGAGTAAGACGTGCGGACCAGAGTCTTGTGTATTCATTGCGTATGTGAGGGATTAAGCCATAACAAAAGTAAAAAGTAAATTCTGTGAGCATAGCACAAATTAGCTACCTGAAGTGGACCGTTCAAGTGAACGAACACATGCGCGGGGTCTCTCGCTTGTAAGAAGATTTAGTAGTAGTCGGCGGCAAGCGCAGATGTTCGCATTTGCTAAAGCAAAACAACTGACGGAGAGATAAAAGCTTTCTCATCTGTCGGAAAGAACAGTTTCTGGAGTGTTGTTTCTCGCGCCTGCGAAGTTAAGCAGGCAACACTGCCCTCTACTGTTCATTCGCGAGAGGGCTCAATTTTGTTTTTCGGCACATAAGCGCATTGATGACAAGAGAGTGAAACAGAAGATGAACATAGGGATAAACAAATAGCAATCTTCCTCGTCCCAGTTAATTTAAAGTCGGAAACGTGAATGAAGTAAAGGAGTTCTTCAGGGAGGCAAGATCACACGAAATTGGCATCAATCTTCTAGGGCACACATGAATAGAGGATGGGAACAATGTTTAATCCCCATAACTATCGTGAGTAGGGGTTTAGATTCCATTAAAAGACACATGGGCAAGTATTATACATTTAACATCTTTACTATTACCAGATTGCGGCATAGAAATACACTTTTAACACAAACAAGTTTAAAAGATTGACACCATAGAATAGAACAGTTTCCCAATAAAACACGGAGGCAAATGTCACCACCTTTCAACAACAAATGAGTGAAAGGTATCAAACCTCATCCAATTTCCACAATAATCTTCTCATTAATAACCTGTCTACTACTCTCTTGTATTTTCAATGGGTCCTAAATAGGCCCTATTTTGATTGATCACTCCATTGAAGTACATATTCTTTATGGATTAGATCAGCGGTCGACCCACAACAATACCAGTGCTAAGGCAGTCTGATCGTCCTTGAAACCAACCCAGGTTCCATTTAAGCAGCGTAACATGGAGTCAGAAAAGGCAGGAGGTTAAATCATAATTGATTTTCCTTCTGCTGGATTAGCTTTTAAAATTAATATCCCCAATTTTCTGCTTTGTATCCTGTGTTGTGGAAAAATGACCACTGACTATTCCGGTCAGTGAGCAGAGAGCAAGCAACACAAACAAACAACAATATGAGACTTGGACGCACTTGAGAACCTCCTTCCCTGCACGTTTCATTCTCTTATACCCAAAGGAACACATGCATTTCAATGGAAGGGGAGGTCCAACAGTTCCTGTCATGAACAGGGACTGTCGCGCCGGTCTGCAGGGTTCGAATGGGTAATTTCCTGAAATACTGTCAGCACCTTGCGCTCTCTGTGAGTGTGTATGACAAGGTTTATACCATGTCATGGCAGGCTTGTAGTTATCAGCAGGAGTTGATGCTGATCCCACAGACCCTCGCCGGACGTTCTCTGCTCCATCCCAGATTTTACAGCTGAGTCAGAAACCCCCAGAAAGGGAAAGGGTTAGTGGATAAAATAATTAACTGCAAGCACTCCTCAATCCTGGTCTCTGGATTCTGGTATCTGCAGTGAAAGGAAAACAACTCAAGGTTACTTCTGTACTGTACTAGGAGCTTCAGAAATAATTACTTTTTCTCTATGGCCCTTATTCACAGAATGTTTTCCAATGGGGTTTTGCTATGATAAAACGCTTCTGTGAATATGTGTGTTTTCCCTTTTACCTGTATTGCCTCTGCTAAAAGCTAAGAGGTGATAATGGGCCTCATTACGAGTTTGGAGGTAGCCATGCCGTCATTACCGGCATGGCTACCTCCAAACTCGTGACCGGGTCCCGCATAAAAGGAATAACTGGGCCATTATGACTTTTGCGGGCCCGGTAATTCCCATTTTCGGGACCCGAACCCGGTACATTCTCATTCCCATTTGAGCCCCCATACGGCTCAATGGGAATGGGGAGGATACTAACAACAGACCCGTTAATGATGGATCCGTTGTTAGCATCCTGGTCTGCTCGCGGGTGCCGGTATGCACGTCTGGCCAGACCAGACATGCATACCGCCACCCGTGAGCAAACTCGTAATGTGGCAGCCCGGTATGAACGGTGCCAGTACCTTACCTGCACCGTTCATACCGCAGCCGCCAGAGTCTTAATGAGGGCCAATGTCTTTAGAAAAGAAACTTACACACTTTCTGCTCTTTTTCGAGATTGTTCTTCTTAAAAGCATCTGCCAACCGTATTCTAGGTATCCCTAAACTAAACTATAACCTTGTAGAAACTATTATACACAGCTAGTCGTTGAGGAGTCTTTTCCTTTTTAATCGAACTGATGAATACTTAAATTGCTCTTCAGTCTTCTGCAGTTTATTCTCTGTTAAATGTTTTGTAATTACTTCTTCATTTCTTTTCCCTCAAGAAGTACTGGGCCGACTAGGATTGCTCTCCTAGTAATCTGTGTTTACAATAATGTATGACCTTCCTTGGTGTTGCACATGCGCGCCTAGCAATAATTCAATTTTTGTTTCCTTGAACGAGACTTTAAATGGTGATGTGCTTCCTCGATATTACGCATTCGCGTCTAGCGCGAAGTCTGCATTTTCCTTGAATGAGCCTCTTTGTTCATACGCTCTGCTCGCCTCCTGCTGGCACACCTTCTAAGTGCTATAGAAGCCAGATTTCAGCTATGTGACACCTCCTTGCAATTCTGACACGCACATTTTACTGTAACCAAATGTTATCAGCTTAAACTGTTTCTTAACTAGAAAATTATATTTACAACTTTTCTCACTCACTGCTGCAAGTGCACTCTCGTTAGCTAAGTCTTCAAAAATATTCAGGCTCTCATATGGCTGCGCTCCCACCTGTGTCCTTTTTATTCCTCCATCTTATCCTAACTGCTGTAGCCTTATTTCTTCTGCTGATTCTCATCCGATCTCTGGTTTCGGTCCTTAGTTAAGGAGCTAAAGTAATATACAACCTGCCAAGAACTTACTTGGGATGAAAGGCAGTTTTAGAATTCTGAGTTCATACCAAGACACTTCTGTCCATTATTCTCTCAACCAATCAGACAAGCTCCCTGCTCTTCCATCTTAACTTGGGAAACCTACACTTACTAGAATGAAAGGAATAGTAAGAACAGATCCCCTCTAGCACCTAATGCATTGCCTAGAAACGAAGCATCCTCCAACTCTATGAATAACCACTGGCCACCTGCTAGACTTGGCAGACCTGACAGTACCTCCCGCCCCTGCAAAGCCCTGTCTCAGACCCTGGCTTATGAGAATGTTTACAATGAAATTCCCTGATCAAACAAATCTTTTGATCTGCAAATTGCTTGCGCCTTAACTTGCTCTTCCGGAAGGCCTCAGTTGCTTCCACCAACCCTTCCTTAATGCTATTTAACCTATTCTCCACCTCAGGATTTGAACACTCCAAAGGGACCACTTCTTTCAAAAACCAAAGATGACAACCATAATTACAAAAGAAAGGAGAAACATTAGTGGAGTCCTTCACACACTAGTTAAAACTGAATCCCGCTGAGCACAATAGATCTACCCATCCAATCTCTTCCTGCAAAAAGCTTCTTAAGTATTTCTCCAACTCCTGATTCACCCGTTCTGTTTGATCATTAGTTTGTGGATGATAGCCTGAAGACAACTAAACTTCAATTCCCATTTCTTTACAGAAGTTTCTCCAAAACCTGGAGACAAACTGTGACCCACAATCTGACACTATCTGAGTTGGTAATCCATGTAGTTGAACAACCCCTTGCAAAAAAAAATCTTAGCTAGATTCTTTGCTGTTGTCACTACTTTCATAGGAATGAAGTGTCCTGCCTTTGTTTTTTTTTTAAACTTTATTTATTAAAGTAGATTCACGTCTTACTCAAACAACCGTTACAGCAATTCAACATGGTGGGCATAGTTGAACCATATCTTTTACAATACTACACACAACATTATTCCTTACAGGCTGTGATGGAGGAATGACAATCACAGTCCTTAATCCGGGGATACCGTGTCCACTGTGACAGTGTCTGGGCACTGAGCCACAAGGTAGGCCTCGAGAGGGCTCCTAATGTTTTTTGGCATTTTTTGGCATTGTCCGTGGCCCACAAAGGAGTCCATATTCTTTATCTTTATTCTTTATCAAGCTTGCCCAGCCTGATTAGACTTTCCAGCCACGCCCCAATGGTGGGGGCTAGGGGGCCCGACTTGTCCAGCGCATCAGTACACATCATACTGGTGGTCAGATATTTTTGGTCAGACCCTGGGACCCACGGAAGTCACCCAAACATACAACACAGCAGATCATGAGGCTTATCCAATAGGATGCCCGGCACACCCTCCCAAAACTCTCATAGCTGAGGACATGACCACAGCATAGGGAGGAAATCAGCTGAGTGGGCATGACAGCGCAGACACTTGTCACTTTTAGTGGGGTCAAACAGAACATGACGAGCATGCGCTAAGTATATCCCATGAAGCGTCTTAAGCTGGATCAGATGAAGTCAGGTGTTAAATGTCCCCCTGTGCGTTCTCTCAGACATCCCTGACCACTGTTTATCACTGAATGTGCCCCCCAGTGTCCTGTTCCATCCCATAGATAGACAAGAACAGCCATCTAGCATTGGTCGAATTCAGAAGATGTTGTAGAAGGGGAAGCCACAGAGGAGGCTCCGGAAATGTAGGGGACCATGCTTCAAAGGCGGCCCTCATACAGAAGTACTGAAGTCTTCCCCGTAGCTCTCCGTCCATCTTGGCCACAAACTAATCTTGCAAGACAAACACCCCATCAGGATACAGAATTGCTATAGTGCCTATCTCAGCCCCTCCCCACCCATTCATTAGTGCTTTATCACAGGTGGATCTGAGACATTACCTTTTCCATAGCTGGAGCCCAGGATTGTGCGGGATGTCAACACCCAGTCTAGTGAGAAGCCTTGTCCATGCCTGCACTGGGCAAGCAACAGGGTAGAATTTGCACCTGTCAACCACCTTCCTCGACACCAGCACCCCCTGGATTGCATAGGGGACACCAAGCACTTTTGAATGCACACATGAGGGTGTGCCAGAGATCCCGGCATCTAGTAGGAGACAAAGGGGGTCATTCTGAGTATGGCGGTAGGGGGTTAACGGCACCGGTAAGGATGCCGGTGCCGTTAACCCCCTACTGCCGCAATTCCGAGGTCCCTTAAGGGACCATGGAGCTAATAACAGGCCCGTTATTAGCTCCTTCCTCATTCCCATTGAGCCCTATGGGGTCTCAAATGGGAATGGAGAATGGTTTTCGAAATGGGGATTTACCGGGTCCGCATAGGTCAGAATGTCCCGGTAAGTCCCCATTCCGACTACCCGGATCCGGACCCGAGTTTGGAGGCAGCCATGGTGCTAATAGCTAATAGCTCCATGGCTGCCTCCAAACTCGGAATGACCCCAAAAGGGTACCTGAGCTGCCAAAAAGGACAGTTCCATATCCGGCGCGCATATACCCCCTTGATCCCATGGTAGCACCACAATGTCCCACTTTATTCGGGGGGGGGCTTGGGGTACCACTCCAGCCGCACCAACAATGTCTTCAACTTCGAGAAGAAGGCTACACCCGGCCATATGGGAATGTCCTGAAACATATACAACAACTTCGGAACCACGATTATCTTAGCAATAGTCACCCTACCCAGCACGGACAGGGGAAGAGTGCATCATCTACCCACTCTTTCTTCTAGGGTCCTTAAGTACGACAAATGATTGTCCTCCAACAGAGACTGGGAGTTCCTGCTAACCCACACCCCTAGATACCTGACAGAGAATTGTTCCCACCTAAACCTCTCAAGCTCCTCAGGCCGTACTGTGGCTTCCGTTAGCGGAAACAAAATGGATTTGGTCTAGTTCACATGGAGCCCAGACTGCTGACCAAAAACCTCAACCTCCTGCGACAAACACTCTAAACTGTCCCTAAGCTCCTTGAAATATTACACGGTATCATACGCATACAGTGAAACCAATTCTCTTATCCCTCCCAATGCCAGCCCACATGCAATATGAAACTTCCTCAACCTAGCCACCAGGGTTCGATAGTGAGTGCAAAGAATAGCAGGGGCAGAGGACACCCCTGTCTGGTTCCAAGCCCTAGTGCGAATACTTCAGAATGCTTACCAAATAGGCCAATCCTAGCTACCGCGCCAGAATACATGAGCCGCTCAGCCGAGGAAAATATTCCGGAAGGCCCACCACCTGCAACACCTCAAACAGGTAGTCCCACTCCACCGAGTCGAATGCCTTCTCCATATCGAGTAAGGCCGCTACCACCTGTACCTCAGGGTCAACCTTTGCCAAAATAGAGAAGAACCTGTGCAGATTCAGCGAAGTCGATCTCCCTAGGATAAAGCCTGACTGATGCACTTGGACTAAGCCTGACACAAACGGCAGCAGTCTATCCGCCAGTTTCTAGATTGATAAGGGAGATTGGGCGGTATGAAGCACAGTCCAACGTGACCTTTCCCTCCTTCAGAAGCAGAATAAAAACACCCTCCCGCATTGTCGAGGGCAACTGACCCACGGTCATAACCTCCTCCCTGACTCCCACCACATATTTCACAACATCCGGCCCCAACTCCTTATAAAACTCAGCTAATATGCCGTCTGAACCAGGAGCTTTAGCGATGGCAGAGCGTTCGCCGCCGCCAGAATATCATCAACCAAAATCGGAAGGGCCAGCACCTGGCATGACTTAACGCACAACCTTGCCAGAGCCCTCTCCTCTAGGTATTCACCCACTGCACCTGTGGCCGGTGACCCCCTGGACGCATATACTCCCTCATAATATTGTCGGAAAGCTCTCAAGATAGCATCAGATTCCACCACCAACTGCACATCTGCCATGCTATTGTTGCCATATCTGGGGACTCTCTTTCCTGCCTCAGCATAGCTGCCAGCAGGCGACCCGGAAGGCCCTCCTCTCCATATCTACGCACCATCGCTGGGTGCCTCAAGTATTTGACCTCCCAGTCAGCCAGGTCAGCGAACATGTCCAGGGCTTTCCTCACTGAAGCTCTAGCCACTAGGTCATTGGCTGCCAACAAGGTAGCCTCCCCAGCCTTGATTACCTCTTTTAGGTCCGTCAACTGCCCCCTAATCGTTTTCAACATACCAAATTCCAAGGCCATGCATCTACCATGAAGGACCACTTTAAATGCCTCCCAAACAGAGGCCATCGAGCCGACAGAGCCCATGTTAACTTCAAAGTACAAGCATACAACTTCCACCACCTCACTGCAAAACACTATGTCCGATAAGGCCACAGACTTGAATTTCCAACGGGGTGTCAGAACCACCTCCCATCCCACATCCAGCGACCACAAGACAGGGGAGTGGTCCGACAAAGTCCTTGAGAGTAACAAACAATCTAGCATCATACACATCAACTGTGGGCTGGCCGGTACGTAGTCCAGTCTTGACGATGTGCTGTGTACTGTCGAGTGATAGGAGAATTCCAGCACCCCTGGTGGAAGCACAAGCCAGACATCCACCAGCACCAGTTAAATCACGTCGACTGTGGAAAGGAGCGTGCCGACCCCACTGATCTATCCAGCCCGATCTGCAACGCAGTATTAAAATAACCTGCCCAGACAATGTTAATATGCATATATTTGTAACTTACGGTCAGGAGTGCCTCAGAAAACCCTGGATCATCTACATTTGGGCCATAGATATTGATAAATGTCATCAGGGTGTGAGCCCAGCTCCCGGACATAATCACAAACCTACCCTGTGGTTCAATAACCTGTTCCACCAAACGGAAACGGAGAAATGTGTGGATTAGTGTCATGACCCCCGCTGAGTAGGTTGATTATGATGTAGAAAACCTTTGAGACCATCACTCCCTGGTCACCCACTTATTAGCTGTACCGACCAAATGGGTTTACTGCAGGAGGATCACTTTGGCACTGTGGCGCTCGCAGTAGTTGACCACTTTTCTGGTTTTCTTCAACCCCCTCACATTCCAGCTTATTATCTTATATCCAGACATACGTTTTTGCATACAATATTCAGCCCGGTTCCACATTCCTGATCTCCGACCACCACATGTTTCCCACTGGATATGGCTGTGAACTAACCGCTAACATTTAGACATGAATCAATTTTGAACAACTGCCCACCCAATCTTCCACCCTCCTCTGCCCACTCCCAACAAAACAACCCCATACTCTAATGCTGCCCATTCCACCCCCTCCCACACTGCCCAACCCCAACTAAAAGTGGAACACTCCCACACCAACATGTTCACCCTGCTTAAACAAACAACACTAGGCAACTTCCCGAGGACACCAGACTCAGCGACCACACACAACCACCCACTCCAAGACTGCCCTAATAAGAGGAGGCCCAACCTTCCAAGGATAACCAGCAGTCGGCCTGTTTCATTACATTAAAATAACACCATCACATCATGCTCGGGAGCTCCAGCACATTGTACATATCGGGGATTCATAGTCCCCCTGACCCTGCCACCTCCACCACACTGGTATCGAGCAGTACTATAACTGCCACAGGTCTCGCTTTCTGAAAGCTGTTAGCCAGCACCTTTTGCCCCCTAGGTGCCAGCAAGAGATTCCACAAATGTAATAACCTTGGCTGGGCGCATGAAAAAATGAGTCTTATTATCATATTCCTTGGTCCCTCAGCAGTTTCTTTGGCGCCAAGAATGACAGTCGGGCCTTCTGAGCGGAAGGCGTATAAAATCCTGGTAGAAAGAAATTCTAGCATCTTTGTATTGTAGCTCGACCAGTTCTCGAGCCCTGTGCAAAATAATGTCACTGTCTTGGTAATTAAGCAGCCGGGCTATCACTGGGCGGTGTTTCTGTCCCAGTCTGGGCTCCTGAGTTGAGATCCTATTGGCCCTCTCAACCAGGAACTGAGCAGATACTGGTGGATCTTTTAGTACCTCTCTGATAAAGGTTTCCATAAACACCTCCATGTTCAGTGCCGGCACCGACTACCCTGATGTTGTTCCGTCTGGCTCTTGCCACAAGGTCTTCCTTCTTATCCCAGATCACTCTCATCTTGTTCTGCAGGCCTCAAATAGCCTGAGTCACCTGATTGCTTGTATTTTTCAGGACTCCCACTCTGTGCTCTGCCCAGCGGATTTGGCTGCTCTCCTTCTCGATCCTTTCTTGCATGCGGTCCATTTTGTACTCCATTCCGTCCAGCTTGGTAGTCACTGAGGCAAAGCCGCACTTCATCTCCGCCAGCACCAACATCAGCTTTGATGGCTGTTGCACCGGACCCGGGTCCCATCATGGCCTGGGCATCCCTGCTTCTCTGCCAGATGGCCCCGGGGTTGCCATTGAACCCCTGTTCAGCGCCAAGCTTTTCTTTGGCGTGATTTGCAGGCTGCCCTGCTTCTTACCACCTCTGCCCATCAGTTTGAGGCCCACCGAATGGCGCAGACCTAAACCAGTTGCTGGCTCTGACCCAGCCCTTCACCCCAGTCGTTCACCAGGACGTACACCAGTGAGCCACTTGGGTGAATAAGTGCAAATAGTCATATAAGGGTCTTGCAAGAGGTCAAAGCTTTAGACTTGGTCAT
This sequence comes from Ambystoma mexicanum, assembly GCF_040938575.1. NCBI lineage: Eukaryota > Metazoa > Chordata > Amphibia > Caudata > Ambystomatidae > Ambystoma > Ambystoma mexicanum. The sequence goes on along the minus strand of NC_090932.1, from coordinate 1,401,295,166 downwards.
CCACAACCAAGTGCATGCAGTCTATGGCATGGCATTGTTAAAGTTGCCGCCGCTCCATATGAGTCCACCAAGGAGGCCGGGCTGGGCCCACCAGGCGCACCAGCTCCAAACCCGGGCCCAGACTGCCACAGGGCACTCCTCCAGCCACTGACTGATTTTAAGCATGTGGGGCCCAGTATACATCCAACCTGAGCCAACATCGGGAGTCCAGGGGGCCACCTGCTGAGCCGGGCTGGGCCCTGCTCCCTCCAACCCCCAACCACTCTTATCACCAAACTTCGCTCTGCCCACCATACGCCTGCAGTCACTTCACTGTTTATGTGTCCTCAGGCCAACAGATGTGGGGTGCGCCGAGCAGTCTGGCGTCGCAGTCGCTGTCCTGCCCCCTGGTGCCCAGCCACATGATCCCTCCTGGGCACAGCCTTACACATCCCTCAGCCCTCCTCCACTCCTCCTCAGCACCACCTGGCTTGCCGGGGGGACCTGGCATCCTGGGCTCTAGTCTTTTGCCACCACAAGCAGCACAGTGGCCACACCGCCTCACCTCTGCAGGGGTGCCCTCTCCAGTGTTGCACCGCCTCCTCCCCGGCGGCTCCAAGGGGCAGCCCGGCGATCACCAAGACTTGTGTGGGTGCGCCACCTCCAGGCTGGAGCCCCAACTCCTCCGCCGCTCTGCAGCCCCCTCGAGCACCGGTGCCCATCAGCCATCATCTCTCTGCTCCAGCAGCACCCTGCAGGTGAGGTTTCAGGCCCGGGGGAAGGGGCACACTCCACTTACCGCCACCAAGCGGGACCTGGTATGTGGCACCTTAGAAATGAGTGGCAGGCTCACGAAACCTTTATGTATCAGCTCTGTCAATCCAAGCTCCCGGCATCAGGCTCCATCACAGCGCTGCCTCCTCCTCCCTCACAGCGCTCCCGGAGCTCAGAGAAGAGCGGCCATCTTAGCCGCAAGCTCGCAAGCACCCCTGGTCCTGTCTTTGTCAACAAATCTACCACCACCAACACACAACCCTGATCCCTAGGAAGATCTGCAATAACATCCATAGATATTGTATACCAAGGACTGGGAGGCACAGGTAAAGGAGTGAGAAGACCTGAAGGTTTCCCCCACCTGACTTAGATCAGGTACAAACTTCAAAGGTCTTAACATGATTCTAGGTGTCCTGTCTCAAACTTTGCGACCAGCATTTCCTGGCTACTAATTCTAGAGTTTTACGAAATCCAGGATGACCTGCCAATGTTGACTCATGGCAATCCTTTAAAACGTCCTCTTTGAGTTCCTCTGTAGGTAGGTATATTTTAGAATTCATATATGGAAGTCCATTAACGATCCATTCTTCGGGATCCTTTTTAACCCATGATTGGATTTCTGCTTCCGACATTTAGTGTAATATTTTTTTCTGAAACTGATCTTCCTGAGTAACACTCAAAATAAACCGATCCTGAGCAATCACTGGTTCAGGCTTGTTTACCAACTCTCCTACTCACTCCCTCAGAGTTGCCAAGACAACGCATCTGCCTTCCCATTAAGACAACCTGGTTTAAAACTGATAACAAAGTCATAATCTGAAAAGAACAAGGACCAACGCGATTGTTGGGGAGATAACGTTTTGGCTCACTTGAGGAAGAGCACATTTCTATGGTCGGTTATCACAGTTACAGTAAACTTGGCTCCCAACAAATAGTGCCTCCATTCCTGGAAAGCCTTCTTAATTGCTGAGAGTTCTTGATCAGTGATTGTTTAGTTAATCTCGGCTGGAAGTAATTTCTTGAACAAATAAGCTACTTGGTGTAATTGTCCAGTTTGCAGGGTTTCTCTGCTAAAGGACTGCTCCGATGGCTACATTGGCATCTGCTTCCACAAAAAAAGGTTGTAAAGGATCCGATGCAAAAATATCGGTCCAGAAGTGAAACTTCTCTTTAGTTTCAGAAAGCCTTCTTCTGCCCCTTGCGACCAATCAAACTTTACTCCCTTCTTCAAAAGTAATGGGAGTTAAAGTGTGAGAGAAGTCTTTGATAAACCTTCGGTAAAAGTTTGCAAAACCCAGGAAACTTTGGAGCTCCTTCACACAGCTGGGAGACAGCCATTCCTCCACTGCCTTTACCTTCCGAGTATCCATTTCAATTCCCTTCAGGGAGATCACAAATCCTAAAAACTCCACTTCTACTGTGTGATATTGGCTTTTTTCCAATTTAGGGTTCATCATATTTTCCCTTTATCTTTGCAAAACCATTCAAACATGTTCCTTATGTTGTTGAAGATTACTGGAAAATATAAAAATATCATCAATGTATACCAAAACGAAAATGTCTAGGAACTCCCTCAACACTTCATTGATGAAAAACTGTAATGCCGCTGGAGCGTTACACAAGCCAAAGGGCATAATCTGATATTTAAATAGGCCAAATTTAGTAAAGGCTGTCTTCCACTCATCTCCATGTCGTACTCTAACCAAAATGATAAACTCCCTGCAGATCTAGTTTGGTGAATACTGTTGCTCCCTGAATTTGATCCAACATTACTGATATTAGTGGTAAAGGATACCTGTTTCGATGGTAATTTTATTCAAAGCTTGATAATCGATGAAAGTTTGTAATGTTCCTTCCTTCATCGGGACGAAAAACAATGGAGATGTGCTGGAGACTGAGAATGTCTTATCAAATCTTTTGCAAGATTTTCCTTACTGTATTCCTTTAAGTGTTCATTGTCCTTCTCTGTCAGAGCATAGATGCGACTAAATGGAATTTGAGCCCCTGGTTCCAAATCAATCTTACAATCGTAATCTCTATGAGGTGGTAGTTTATTAGCTTCGTTTTCATTGAACACATCACTAAATTCCTGATAACACTCCGGCAAGATTCCTATTGCAGCTCCAATTGTTTGTACGCTAGCTCTCACTTCCACCAAACTGATCACCACTCCTGAGAATTCACTTGAATCTTCCTGAATCTTATTCTCCTTCAAACAATATTCTTTACTGAAGATTGAGGTGATGTCCGCTACCTTCCTATCCCAATCAATTTGAGGATTATGATAGGTCAACCAGGGCATCTATAGAATTACGTTCAATTGGGGTGTGTCTATCAATTCAAAGATAATTTATTCCCAATGTCACCATGCCATATCCAATTCTACCAAAACTGTTTCATGGGGGATATGGCCTGATGGTAATGGTGACCCATCCACTGCTCTTACTTGTTCTGCCCTTTCTTTAAGAACAAAAGGTATATCCATAGCTTTAACCACACTCCAATCCATGAAGTTCCCATTGGCACCCAACTCTATTACCACTGCACCACTCCCTTATTTCACACCTTTACCAGACAGGGATACATTAAGTATTATGTGTGGTACAGCTGCTTGGATTGTGTTGGCCACCTGTTGAATTCTTGAGCCTGATGACAGAGGGGCTTTAGGACACCATGGACAATTTCCAACATAATGCACAATACATACATAAGTTATTTGATCTGCATTTCTCCTTTTCTTCCTTCGAAAAATTACCTCTAATCTTGCCTGATCTTTCAAGATTCCCTGGTTGGTCGAAAATCCCTATACGATTCACCTCTTCCTCTCTTTCTTCTTTACTGAAATTCAGGACTCAAAACCACCTCTTCTACGCTCAGCCCTGCGTTCTCCCAAACGATAATCTATCTGCATAACTAAGTTCATCAAAGCCTCACATGTAGCAGGCCTCTCTGTAATGGTGGCTAGAGCATCCTTCAACTCCTCTCTGAGACCTCGATAAAACAGTAAGGCTTGTTTCTCCTCTGGGCATCTGCTTTCTAGAACTAAGGACTTAAACTGAGTAATGTAACTCACCAAATCTTTGCTTCCCTTCTTCAACTCTAAGTGCTCTGCATGAACTTCCTGAGACAGCTGACGTCTATCAAACATCTTCCTGAATTCAGACTTCAATGCTGACAAGTCCTTCAAAATGGGATTTCCCTGTCCCGCCAATAAATCTGACCATGCTGCCACTTCTCCCGTTAAGTAAAATAATATAAAGGCTATCTGTGCTGCCTCAGTTACAAAGGTCTCTGGCCTACAAAGAAAATGGAGTTCACATTGAGCCAGAAGTATTTGACATTTCTTTACTTCCTGCCCAAAGCTTTCAGGTGGTGTTTAAGGAACTGGTGCTACCTGTGATTTTATTCCTCCTTTGCTATTTTCCCTCTGTTCAAAACACTCCTGGCAAATCTGCTCTGGCAAGTGCAGGAGGTTCGAAAACTTGATCCTCCTCTTTACTAGGTATAGGTGCCCCCTCTGCTTGAAAACAGTACACCTTTAAACTTAGCTCCTCTAACCTAGAATGTAAATCTTTATTTTCCCTCCTGGAGGTTTCCTCTGTTAATTCTCTAATCATATCTTCCATATCTGTGGGATACATCTCAGCTCAATCGTATATGTTATTGAGGGCCTTTCATCCTGTCATGGCAGGCTTGTAGTTATCCGCAGGAGCTGATGCTGATCCGACAGACCCTCACCGGATGTTCCCTGCTCAACCCCAAATTTTACGGCTGAGTCTGAAACCCTCAGAAAGGGAAGTGGTTAGTGGATAAAATAATAAACTGCAGACACTCCTCACTCCTGGTGCCTGGATTCTGGTATCTGCAGTGAAAAAAAAACAATTCTAGGTTACTTCTATACTGTACTATGAACTTCAGAAATTATTACTTCCTTGGTGATGCGCATGCGCGCATAGCAAAAATTCAGTTTTTGTTTCCTTGAACAAGACTTTAAACAGTGATGAGCTTCCTCGGTATTGCCCATGCGCACTTAGTTTGAAGTCTGCTTTTTCCTTGAATGAGCCTCTTTGTTCATACGCTCTGCGTACCTCCTTCCGGCACACCTTCTTATTACTATAGAAGCTGGCACACTGTTTACTGTGTTGATCAGATGTTTTGTGGGGCACTCTGTTACTAGCTTTCAGAAGCAGTGATGACTTCCTCGCGCTCTGAAAACGAGTGTTAAGTTCATACGCCAGTAGGCGCTCAAACTCTGTGCTTTCGGCTTACTGTTATGTGACACCCACTTGCGCTTCTGACACGTGCACACTACGCAGTCGCTCTCTTTTCAATCTGGAGGCCGGAACTATCAGTATTTACATCAGCACATTTTACTGTAACCAAACCTTATCTGCTCAAGCTGTTTCTTCTTAACTAGAAAATTATATTTACAACTTGTCACATTCACTGCTGCAACTGCACTCTTGTCAGCTAAGTCTTAAGAAATATTCAGTCTCCAATTTTGCTGCGCTCCCACCTGTGGCCTTCTTATTCCTCGACCTTATCCTAACTGCTGTAGAATGAAAGGAACAGTAAGAACAGATCCCCTCTAACACCTATTGCCTTGCCTAGAAAGGAAGCAACCTCCAACTCTATGAATCACCACTGGCCACCTGCTAGACTTGAAAGACTTGACACACCATCAGGGGAACAGTAAATAGAGCAACTTAGCTTACACAATAAATCTAACCCAAAAAAATTCACAGGAGAACAGGGACTCAGCAAGAATGTATGTTGGTCAGAAATTGGACTTATCATCACCATAAAGCGGAGAAGACACAGTATTGCCGTACCACCTATACCAAAAGCATTAACAATTTCATCTAAATGCATTGTTCGTGGAAACTCAGATGCTTTTAGTGAGAAGCATGATGCTCCAGTGTCAACCACACATGAAATAATTTGGCCAGAAATAGCACAATCAATGTACAGGCAGTATAATCAAGTGGTATGATTGGTGCAACATGTTCAGAGACCCTTGGCAATCCTAACCATCCGTCTGGAGGGGTGCCGTTGGAGGCTGGGACCTAATCATTCTGCTTGGTGCGGTCATAGAGAGGCCAAAGTGGACACCCCGCTCTCCAGTATCCAAACTCTTCGCAGTAATTGCACTGATCACTGTACATGTTTGTGTAATACCTCTCAGAAGTTTTCCCTGGTTCATATGATTGGAGTGCTCCTCTCCCTCTTCCCCTACATCACCCTTGCCCTCCTGGTGTGGGGCAAAACCCTCCTCTACCCAGGGAAGGCTGTAAACTGGGTATCTGCATCAACGATTGCAGAATATTGTTCAAAACATTGTTTCAAATGTTTGAGATATTCCGCAGGATTTTCACCCTTAGCCTGCTTGCATGCATTAACTTTGGACCAACCAGACTTTCGAGGACACATTTCAGTGATAATTTGTAACAGTAAAGGTTTTCAGGTCCCTGGCAGTGGCAGGTTCTTGAACTGCCCAGTTGGCATGCATTTTCAGCAGGGTAAATGTATCTGTGGACAGCACTGCTCGCAACAATTAATTCAAATCAAAACATGGGTGATAGCAATCTAAAATAACCTGAAGCTCGGCTTAGAACGTAATGGGATCTTCTCGTATCTTTGGGAATCTCTGAACGATATTGAACAAATAAGTATCACTTCAGGGAGCACGTACAGTAACTAAGGTATCACCTCCTCCTGGGAGCTGTCTAAATGCACCAGTACTGCTATTGGCTGTCAAATTTGGGAACCCTTCACACGTGGCTGAGGAAGGCAAAAAAAGTTTGGAGATCTGGGCTTGTTTTCAGGAGTCAACAGACTGACCATAGAGTTTATTGGGGTAGGCTGATGATATGTTGGCAGTTGGGTAGAGTCGGGGCTGGCCGGTTGATGGCAGGTGCACCATTTGAAATGACAGGGTTGTAAGTGTTCACAATATCTTTGGGAGTATACTTGGGCGAGGGCTCCCCTTGGATTATGGTATATACATGTTTGTACCGAGCTACCCAGGTTCATTATCAATAATGAGCAATGTCGACCTCTAGAGGTATAGATAGCTCTTTACTGGCTCTCTCTGTGGCAGGTACTGTTCAGCAAGAAAGAAAGCCTCTACATAGGCTGTTAGTCATCCCTCTGCTCTCTGTCATGATGGGAAGGTCCTTCCAATGGATTTGGGCAACTCGCTTTGAAATATTTCCATCCTTTTTGTCCATTACAAGAGCAGCCCAACAAGCAATGGACTCAAATTTAAATATACCCTAGGCTCTGCCTTCGATAGATTGAGTGCATTGCATATTTTCAACAAGACCAGGCATATGGATGAGTCAGTGGAATCCTTGAGTTCTCCAGAGGTGTATCCTACTAAAAATCTTAAAGAGGAAAAACGGAGGTGTAGAGATGCGGGTTTCCTTGCGTCCACCAAAAAGGTGTCTGTGTCAATGGATGCCTCCATTTCAGACACTTCACAAAAAGGACAGAGTCTTTCTGAGGTAACGCACGGTCGCAGTTTCCGCTATTTTTGATCATTTGGGAGACGTGTGATTTTATGCAGCATTAAAACCACATGCAATGTCAAAGAAATAATTACCTCTCAGAGGGAGCTGCTTTTTTCAATGCCATTGGGTGATGAGTTCCCAAGATAAAGAAGAGCGGAATAAGCTACTTTTGCCAAACATATGACACAAACTTCCAGCATTGACCAAGTGCATGTCGTTTTTCAAGCTCCTAGATAGTCTTGGTTCACTGGCTCAGATATTCAAACTGGTTGCAGAATGTGCAGCTAGAAAACCATATGTACATGTTCATGTACTCAGTGGATGGTTACAAAGAACTGTTTGCCTGCTCGTTAATGCCAATTCTGCATTATCTGCAGAGAACAGAAAAGCAATATTAAGGAGGTGGAACTAAATTATTGGCAGACACAGAAGATGGTCCCAAAATCGGGAGTAACATTTTTGGTGGCAAACTCATTAAACAATTATTATCCTATGTCCACGTATTCACAGTATTGGACACAACCCAGACTACTATCAGGAAGTTGTTTACACCTATGGTTTTCAAATGTCAGAAGAGGGGGAGTCATAATAATGAATGTAATGGAAATAGATTTTTAATTCCATTGCCCAGCTTTCTACGCACCAGTCCCACCCTGTTCTCCTTATTTTTAATTTTGGCTGAAAGTTAGAGGAGCGAACTGTGGCTAAAATATTCCGAAGTAGTCTGGGAATTCGGGTTTGTGTAATGATATAGTGGGGCTTTGGTTTGCTTATTCATCCGATATGGTATTTGCCTGGCCCTTGTTTGGCAGCATCAGCCACACAAAGGGACGCTGATTCACCAAAATGCTGGGGGTAGCGGAAGTGACATCACATCCTGATGACATCACAGCAAGTGGTGCTGCATGACCTTTGATTCAGATGGCATCAGTTCCTCTTTAACTCTAATGGCATCACCAGGAGTGGCTTGTGGGCATTAAAAAAAGTACATACATGTACAATTTTTAAAATACCAAATAGGTACTACTGCACACTAGAATATTTTAGAAAAGTAATCTGGGATCTAAGAGCCCTTCTCCACCCAAGGGCAGCGCCAAATTGAATAATACTCCACACAACAAAATGGTGAAAAGTAAAATTGTATTAGAGGTGCCCTATTTGAGACACGTGTTTCAGCAGCAACTCTGCCTCTATTAATCAGGGCTAATGAATGTGACAGTAAATGTTTGTCTGATTAGAATTTGCTGATTGCCCTGGTCATGGGTTAAATCCCACCTCGCAAGAGACGAATCCGTCCTCGAGCGTCGGCGTTGGCAACCTATTGGACACCAATGATTGATATTTTAAGACCCTCTCTTGCATGTTTATTACTTAGAATATTTTACATACCAACCAAACTTTAACAAGGGTCCTGCCTTCATATGCCGTGGATCGGGTCACAATATTATAGGGTTAGACCCAATAGAATCAACATAGGCTGATGCACTAGCATAGATATTCCACTTCAGCATTGTATGGCCAATTACTTCCATATTATGCCAATTATAGCTGCATGTCAGGTATTGTTATTATATGATAAGTAGAGCTCCTACATTGCCAGTTGCTGCAATATTACAGTATCCGAAAATCCAGTAGATACAAGTCACCAACAGTGCATAGGAATATTGATGATTTGATTCATGATAGTGAATTGTTATTTATATAGCGATTTCGCCAAAGCACTTGCCGGGTTTCAAACCTCAGATCACACATAGATTGCAGCAGCGAGCACTCAACCCGTTGAGCCATCTTACCACTTTGCTATTAATGCCACAATTTCAAAACTGGCGGCACAATGTAGTCCAGACACGTAAAACCACGCTAGAATACCTGAAGAAATCGGGAATCTGCAACATACAACTGAAAAAGCCCAAGATTCATTATTGGGAAGAGAGAGTTCTCCCCTAGGAAAGAAGAATTTTTCAATTCCGGCACAAGACAATTTTCCCTGAAGAATGTCCTACATCACTGTATCTTAAGGACAGAAACTTGTACAAGTCGGGTTGTTTGTATTACACCAATAGGAAATAGGCCATTAGTAGTGTGACATAGGAATTAGAGTGTGAGTTGTACACACATTGTAAGATCCTTATAGAACATCTGCAAACTTGACTCACTTATGGTATTTCTACTTGTGTGGTTTTAAGCATAATGTATATGTTTTATGTACGATGATCATTTTTATGATTGTTTTATGAAATTTAGAATCTTAATAAAATTTTGTGATAATTGATACCACTTTTGTTGTGGGAAGAGTGTTTAGTGACACCTAAGTAAATATCGGACTGTCTTTTTGTTTATAAAAAACTAATTTTACAGGGGCCATTAACCTAAGGTGAGCCAGTGGGTCGTGGAGCTTAAGAAAGGGCGCCTCTGGATTTGTGTATTCAGGCTGAGGTTTACTGCTGGGTTGTAAATAATACAGGTGGCGGGCCGTGGCCTTGGGTGCTGCAGGGGGAACTACAAATCTTTGAAGCGGCTCCAGCCGTGTTGGGGGAGGTGGAGTAGCGCGGCACAGGCCTCTGCTTTTTCGTCTGGCAGACTTCGCTGAGAGGGAGGGGGAATGGCCTTGCATGTGCTCACAAAGGTATTTTCCTCATGTGTTGCCGATTCTAGGAGGAAGAAGCATAAATATTCAAATAATATACAGTACTAATTGAGTCACTCCAAAGCTCACGTTTTAACATTACTAGTGCCTTTCATATAGCCAATCCGATCACATTACTTGTACACTATGTTTTTGACAACTACAACATTTTGTTATATGCTTATACATTCGCGGTAAGTGAGGTAATAGTAAGGTTGGTGGAGCACACAGAAACAACTCGCCACTGAGACTGACGGCAGTGGCACATAGTGGGCTTGGACACACACATAGGGTGCATTTTCGTGCACCCTTTACGCGAGCCCTCAATATGGTTGCATTTGTCTTTCTTTGCACTCTAGCAGCATTAGTTTGGTTATGGCGCGGGACCGTGGGGTGCAATCTTTTCAATGACACACATAACACGACAAACCCCGGGATGCTTTTACTATTTGCGCATAACTGCAGGGATGTGGGTGCTTCATTCCTAATGTCGTATGAGCACACATTCTCCCATATTTATACATTTTACAGGTTTTTTAGTCAGAGAGGTTGTGGAGAGAACGCTTTCATCACAGGTAGTTTTTTCATTAGTATTTGGAAACTTTGCTTTTGTCAAAAGACCATTTTAAAGTTCTTTTTCCACCCAGGCCCTGCTGGCCGGGTCATGCTGGGAGCAGCGATACACTGCGGGAGGTGAAATGTTACAGTGTTGGTATCTTACACTAGCTCATGTCCGTCTTGTTCGTGGGAACGGGCTCTCAGCGGATCTGCCAGAGAGCTGTGGCCACAGGGGTAATTGAAACTCTCAAAGGGTGGGGGCCGCGCTGCGGTGCGCAGGGCTCAAACCATCTTCATTAGACAAAATGATTACCGAGGCCTAGCTAAATTCGGCAGGTTTGGTTAATGTCTTCGGCAGGTGACCCATCCACCACCTGGGCCCTGGTGGTAGGGAGGGGATCCCTGACGAGCCATGGCCCTCACCGGGGGAGAGGATGCAGGGGAGGGGGGTCATTTGGACCAATCCTCCCCTACATTTCCCCCCTTTCGTTACTTAAGTAACAAATTCTTTAAATCCTCCAATCTCCTGCACTCTTCCTCGTCAATTACTGCGTCATCCCATGCAGGTGTGCCTTTTATGGGCATCCATGCTCTGCACACCCCTCTCAGGCTCTCACCTCTCCTAGCATATTCATCTGGGGTACAAGTCAGGTATATGCATCCTTTCTCCCCTTCCAAGTCCACCCACACCTCCTCGTACCATTCCAGTATACAGGGCTCTTTAATGGTAGTATGCCACAATTTATCTACTATATCCTTGTCGTGGTACCTAGGCACTAGCTGATATCTCGGCGTGTCATCTGTTCCTGTTTGTACCTGTACTTCCAGCATAGCTTGTATTGTACCGCGGATGTTGTCCATTGTCACCATCATCATTGCACCATTCGGTACTGCGTTAGCACAACATCGAAGACCCACCTGGCACAGCCAACAAATAAAGAGGAGGAATACTACAGCCGGCATCAAGAATTTCACAGTCATTCCCAGCCACGATGAAACCCAGGAGAAGATATTGTCGAACCACGTGCTTTCTTCTGCTCCACCTTCCATTCTCATTCTTTCTCCCAGGTTATGTACTGCTTCGATCACATGGGACAGGGAGCCGTTGTCTGCGTCTTCGGAAGGTACGAAAGTGCAGCAGGCACTTCCGATTTTTCGGCAAACACCTCCGTCCATCACTGTCAACAGGTCCAAGACATACCTGTTTTGCATGGTCATTAGCCGTAGTGCTCTCAGTTCCACTTTTATTACGTTAAACCCTTCTTCAGTGTCATTTGCCAGCTGGATCAGCTCCCAACGTGTGATTTGGAGCCACTTTGCATTTGCTCGCGCCTGGATACTTGGGATGAGTGAGGCGAAGAACGTTTCTGCAGAGCTGAATAATCGATATCTATCCGGGATCTGTGCCAGCAATTCTGATGATGCCTTTGATATATAGTTCGATGATCGTTTGTTTCGGGACAGCACCCCTTCCTTGTTCTCGGAAGACAGGACATATACTTGTGGCTCTGCAGTTGGCTGGGCCGCACCCTGTTGGGTGTTTCCTCGCGTCTTCTTGCTCCCATCAATGTGGCTTTCCGGGATTACCATTAGTGCGGAGTGTAGGGTGGCCATTGAGCAGCTGCCACTCCATGATTGTGGGAGGTTCAGGTATGCCTGGTTGCCACATACCCAATACGTATCCATGAGGGCCGCTGTCCCTTTTCTCAGATCTGGGATGGTGAGGGTCTTGTTACAGTTCTTGTTTGCCCCCATGGAGGTTTTCCCGTCTCCTTTAAAACACAGTTCATAGTTTATTTCCTTCTGCAGCTTGAAGGGTTTTTCAATGGCCGTTACCCAAGTTAGTTTTGAGATGTGTTCCTTCCATACTAGTTTGCATGTTTCTTCTATCCATTGCAGTTTCTGTGGTGCCACACCCCTCAGTGCTTCAGCCTTGCACATTACTTCTTCATCCTTCCATTTGTTGTCTGAAAAAAGTGTCCCTTGTATTATAAAAAATGGCTCTTCCAGACACTCCTACTGTCTTTGGATAACAGGTTTTCTCGTTCTGCAGCATTCTAAAAGTTACTTCATGTGCCTGGAAGGTGTTCTTAATTCTGCACAATGTGAGATGAAGGAGACACTGGGCATCGACAATAGGCAACTCTTTGGTAACAATACTTTAGGTGGGCCTGAAGCATGGGGGATGAGGGAGCAGACATAACAGCTCTCATTTGTTGTTTGCCTAGCCGTTGCACTCATATCTGCATACCATTTATTTGTCTGGTGGAGGTGTCGTGGGTCTTCCATTTTGTCTAATCCTGACCCATAATACTCATCATACTTCCTCCTCCCCGTCTCCCTTTTCTGTCTGTTATTTCTTTGTCTAATGTATTTCCCGGCTTCATGGGCGATGGACAATGTGGGCCCCACTTTCTCCTTCCCGCCCCCTTTGCCCAATCATCATATAATATTTCATATGTCGCTGTCATTTTTTCATTTTCTTCCTTTATGTTATCTAACAGTGTGTTTTTGGTTACGGGGGCGGGCTGGCTGGTGGGGGTGTTATATAACCAGGATATAGCAGAGGGGTTACGATCATTTAGACTGCGGGCATTGTAATTAGATGGTTTTGGCGGGGACATTGTGTTGTTTTGCATTTTTCCCTGCAGACCTTCATTTTCCGAGATGACAGCATTGGATGGTGTCGTATAATATCCCCATACAAGTTTAGTTCCATCCCATACCAAAAAATCACCTTCTTTAGTATTTACAATTGCTGTTTCATTTGTCACATTAGTCCTGTTAATCCCTCCCCCCTCGTTCATCTCGATAGAGATGAAAGCTATGAACCAATACGTAATCAGGCCAAACAAATTTGTCAAAAATATTGTAATGCACACAGATAATCCACACTCATACGAATATCTACATCTCTCAGCTCAGAATTCTCTATATCTGATAAATCTATCCGTTGCAGGCTGCCCGTTAGATGCCATGGTAGCTCCTGTTTGAGATATAAAAGTGCATTAAGTGCATGCATGTAAACATTTTGTTGGCACTACCAGTGCCAAGATATCATGGAAGGGCAATGGAAGTGGGTAGGGGAGTGGGGTTGGGGATGTACAGACAAGGGAGCAGACACTATACATTTTTATCACATTATTATTTACACATAAGTCCACATTATTTTTTCCAATCTTTTCATCTTTATAGATACCCTTTAATGTAATGGTTCTTGTTATCAACTTTCTCAATCAGGTGCATTTCCGTCACACACATGTTCACATTCACTCCTTATTTTCATTTGTATTGTTTGCTGTTGTCTGTGCCCCCTCATCCACCTCTTCCTGCACACTATTATATGCCTTTCGTACATCCGTCAAATGTATCCAGTACTTAAGGCCTTTCACTTTTACAGCCGTAGGAGTGCAAAATACCATTTCGTATGGTCTGTGGAACCGTGGTGCATTCCACCGGCGCACAAAGCTCCGGACATAGATGAATTCTCCCGGCATCAGTTGTACCTGTGTTTCAGGTTCTGTAAGAGACCCCGTTGTGTTCCCTTCTTCTCTTGTGAATGGTGGTGAGAGCTGCTTTGATATGGTGCGCGCTGCCCTAGTTAGCTTTTTCAAGTATTCTGTGAACTCATTTCCCAATATCGCAGTGCTTCTATGCGCGTCTGAGTGTTGCCGCAGTGGGGAGTGTGCTGTGTGCATTCGTCTCCCGGTCACGATTTCATGCGGGGACAAATGGTGGTCCTTGCTTGGCTGATTTCTCAGCTCAAACAGCGCAAGGGGCAAACAGTAAATCCAGTTCTTCTTTAATGAGAAGCACAATTTCGATAATCTTCCTTTTAACAGTCCGTTCATCTTTTCTACCACGCCATTACTTTGAGGATAATAAATCGAGCACAATTTATGTTTTATTCCCGATAGTGTCGTCACTTCTTTGAAGAGCTCGTTCACAAAGTGAGTGCCGTTGTCTGAGCGAACTACGTCACAAATTCCCCAGCACGGAAATACTTCCCTTACTAGGAACTTTGCGGCGCTCTTAGCATCAGGTTGTGCACATGGCCTGCTTCCACCCATCTCGAAAATGGACATACAACCACAATCATGTAGCGTGCCCCATTACACCTTTCCCCCATGTCTGCGTAGTCAATGTGCAGCTCTTTGAATGGCCCAATCGGTTTTGGAATTGTTCCCCTGAGTGTACGTAATGTCATTCCAGAGTTGTATATCTGGCATGTTGTGCATTCCATTGTCAATCTAGATATGTGCTCCTGAAGACAGGGCATGGACCACTCTTCTTGTATCTCTGCGGCAATGTGTTGTTTCGTGTTGTGTGCTGGAAAGTGTAATTGTTGAAACGCTATTTCTAATAGTTTTACTGGCATTACCACTTTTCCTGAGTTATTTTGTCGCCAGAGTAAGTCTGTTGCTGATTGGCTGCACCCTCGTTTTACCCACATCATCTTTTCATCCTCACTTGTTCCTTCCTGTAACTCTAGTATTTGTGATATAGGCATTGCATTGTACCCTTCTGGAAGCTCTTCGTTTGTCTTGTGCTGCAGCATATACTCACTTGCTTCATGTTTTTCAAAGTATGAAGCTTCCTTGGCAGCAGCGTCCGCTGCCGCGTTTCCCAAAGACACAACGTCTGTGTTGGACGTATGTGCTTGGCACTTCACTATTGCTACCACTGTGGGATCTCTTAGGGCCTCAATTAACTCCTTCAGCAATTCTGCATGTTGCACTGGAGTCCCATCTGCTCGTCGAAACCCCCTCCGCCCCCATCTTGCCAGACCTCCATGTACTGTTGTCGTCATGTAAGCTGAATCTGTGTAGATTGTCACTGCACAACCTTTAGCTGCATGTAATGCTTCTATTAGGGCAATGAGTTCTGCTGCTTGTGCTGAGAAATGTGATGGGAGGCGGTACTGCACTAGTGTCTCATACTCACCTTCTTCTAATCTCACCACTGCCAATCCCACATGTTTCTCTCCCGTGTCCATGTCAATCGATGCTGACCCGTCCACAAAGTACACCTCCCCCTCGCTCAGGGCATTCTCGCACACCACTGTGTCCTCCCCTCTTTCCCCTGTGTAAGTCGCACAATCGTGTTCCTGCATGTCCTCTAGTGTGCATGCTTCTGTAATGAATGTTGCCAGATTCACTGTCCTGCATCGTACCCCATGGATATTGGCGCTGGACAATATTTCATATGCAGTTGCTCGCTGTGTAGTCAGTGTACTCTTTGACCTCTCCAGTATTGCAAATAACGAATGTTCCACAAACAATGTGACGGGGCCTCCCATTACTATTGTGGCGCTTTTCTCAATTGCGAACGAAGCTGCAGCGAGTGATTGCTCGCACGCGAAATGTCCTTGCATCACCGCATCCAAAGTGCCACTATAGTAAGCCAACGGTTTGTGTCCTAGGGAAGTCTTTTGTGTCAGTACAGCTGTCATGAGTGTCCCCTTGTAGTGTGAGAACAGCTAAAATTTGCGTTCATAATCAGGATTGGCGAGTACTGGAGCACTTGAAATCAACTCTTTTAGAGACTCGAATGAGGCGCTCATTTCTTCTGACCATTCTATCTTCCTGTTCTCTTGTTGTGCCTCCTTTAGTGCTTGCAGTAAGGGACTTGTGTAGGCTGCATAATCTAATATCCATGCTCTACAATAGTTGCACATTCCCAAAAATTTCTGCATCTCCTTCACTGTTGTGGGTTCTCTTACTGATCTTATTGCTTCTACCCTGTCAGGGATTATTCTTTTCCCGTTTTTTGATATTAGCTGACCCAAGTATAGGACTTCTTTCTGACAATATTGTAGCTTTTCCTTGTCTACTTTATATCCCTTATTTGCCAGCAGGGACAGGAGTGTTACCGAATCTTTTCTACATGTCTCTTCTTTCTGTGTGCAGACGAGCAAATCGTCTACGTACTGAATGATTGTGCTTTCAACTGATAAGTTGCCTAAGTCTTCGTGTAGTATGCGGTTGAATATGCTTGGGCTCTCACAGTATCCCTGTGGTAATCTGCAATATTCATATCTCTTTCCCCCTAGTGTAAATGCTGTCAGGTATCTGCTTTCTTCTGCCAAGGGGATGGAGAAGAATGCCTTTTACAAATCGACCACTGTGAAATGTGATGCCATTTTTGGGATACTGCATAATATTGATGCAGGGTTCGGGACCAAAGGGAACTCTTTCTGTATGACGTCATTTAGGGGGCGTAAATCCTGGATCATCCTCCAAGCCCCTCCCTTTGCTTTTTTGATCGGGTAGATACATGTGTTACATGGGGAGTTTGAAGACACTATTATCCCTTGTGCTAGCAGTGCATTTATTGTCTCTTTTATCCCTTCTTCAGCTTCGCGGGACAATGGATATTGTTTCACTTGGGGTAGGATTGCCCCTTGTTTGAGCTTTATTATCACTGGTGTTACTCCATGCAACAACCCTACGTCATGGGGGCCTGTTGTCCACAAATTGTTTGGTACTAGTCGCATGTCATCATCAAAAAATGATGGTGGTGCTCCCACCACTGCCATCAACTGGACAGGAGTCTGTCTAGCCTGCATCAAAATGTCACAGGGCATTGCTATTTCCATTATTATTTCGCCATCGCTTTCTAAATCGGAAAAGAGATCTTCATCAGTTAAGTCTCGCAGGGCAATGTCGGCATTGATGCACAGTACTGTGCACCATTCACACCCGTCTATGTCCATACCAATCACAGCGATCCTTTTTGCAGATACCTGTACAGCATGCAAGTCTAATGATACCACTGATCCTGGTGCTATGTCTGGGTGCACTATTGGGCGGAAGAGGATCTCTGCGGGTATTCTCCAATCCATCCTTTTCAGCTCAGGAACTATGTGGGCCAGTGTCTTTAATCCTTCAATAAACATTCTCTCGTCCACTGGCAGGCCACATATTTCCGGTGCAGTTGTGTGAGCCTGTACTACCAGCATTACACGTAATGGGCATATTCCTGGTGTTGAACACACTATACCTCTCTCAGTGAATGATATTGTCATGTTGAGTTTGCTAAGAAGGTCCCTCCCTAGTAAATTTATTGGCGAATGTTCATAATACAGTAAGGGTGTTTTTACAGTTTTACCCCCCACTGTCACATCCAAAGCTTCTGTGTAAGGAACTTCAATTACAGCCCCAGAGAACCCCAGCGTCTCTAACTTTCGGTTAGATAACGGGAACCTGCCCTCCCTAATACATGATTTCTCCGCTCCCGAATCCACCATGAATATGAACTGCTTGTCTCCTATCTGCCCCCCTACCAATGGTTCATCTGCTGCATCGTCGGTGGAAGATAGAACAGGACATGCAATTGTTCCCTGTGGGCTGTCCAATGCGGGGTGTCTCATTGCCCCCCCTTGGTTGAATACACTCCCTGAAACCACCGCCACGCCACTATAGGGGGCTGGTGCTGGTGCTCCGTTTGCTGTTGTCGCGAAAGGGTTGCCTGGCATGTAGAGCATAGTGTCATTGTTTTGTGGGTGATTCTGTGTTCTGTATTGGTGTCCCTGCCGTTGCTTATGGTACCCCTGCCCTGGGTCCCTTTGTTGTTGTCCCATTGGGAGACCATATGGGCTCCCTGGATGGGGATGGCCATAATGTTCTACCTCTGGAAATCTGTTGTTTGGTCTACTTCTGCACTCCCTGGAGTAGTGTCCCCACCTCCAGCAGTTCCAACAACTCCCTTGCGCACCTCTGGGACCCTGCCATCCGTTTCCTCCCATTCCCCCATACCCTTGTCCACCTCCTCTTCGGCCCCTGTACCCACCTCGTCCCCCTCGAGGGGCCCACTCTTGCCACTGCGGACCTCCACTCTGCTCCTGCTCGTTCCACTGCCGCTGCCCTGCTCCTGCCCAATTAGTTGCCATCCTTCCTTGTATTGCCACCAGCCCCTCCTCTTCCTCATCTCCCTCCCTGCTGTGTGGGAGTGCGGCCACTGCTGCAGCGACCTTCACCAGCTTTGTTTGTACCAGTTTCGCTTCGTCTGCCAATCTTCTCTGCGCCACCTCCTTCTCCCTCTCTTTTATTCACTTACAGTGGTGCACTATTATGCTCTGAATTTCAGGCCATCCTTTCGCTTCAATACCCGCTATTTTGTCAAGTGCCTTTTGCACTTCTTTTGGGAGCCCCCTCTTTATTATGAAGTAAAATAATGATGTCGATTGATACCAGGGCGTGCCCGTTTCTGCTCTCCACATCTCTTGGACCCGAAAAATGTAATCCATAGCATCTTCCCCATCATTCATTGTACATTGCATTACTGACTGCAAATCTGGGGTATCTGGAAACGTTTCCCACAAGGCATCCCACACCCTGGCACGCACTGTGTTGAAAGAGGCACCATCATGGCGATCGCAGTCTAACGTTACTCCCGGGAAGCCAGCTTTGACCCATACTCTGTCAGCCTGATCCCCAACTGCTGATACTAGCAAACATTTCACGTCCCCTATCGCTAGAGGTACCCCGGCTGTGTGTTTCTCAAAAGCATATATCCACTTGCTCGCCCCTCCTGATAGCGGGGGCAATAACTTTAATAAATTGGCCTTATCCATCTGAGCCCAGGGTATGTAATTCGGCCTCCCTCCTCCCCTGTGTATTAGTGGGAGCTGCAACTTTCCCTTTGTCATTGTATCTGTACTCACCTTCATTCCTGATTTTCCTAACAATGCCATTTTTCCCAACCTGTTCCTTAGTCGCCCTGTCCACTCATCATCCATCGTTCTCATTGAGCATGCGCCATCCAACCCTTCGCTTCCCCCTCCCATTGCCATACTTAGCCTTTCACTTTCTTCTAAATCATCCCCTATATCACATAGTAGCTCCTCTCTGCCTCCTGTGGGCCTCTCTTCGTTATCAGTACACCCCTCTCTTTCCTCTAGTTCAATTATTCGTGTTGGTTCTTCCTGTATCCTAAACAGTATCTCTCCTTTTTTCCACCCTTCTTCAAATGTTCTACTCTCGCTCTGCACTCTGGATGCAGGCTCTGATCTAGCTGTATTGAGTGCAGTCCGCTCACATATACTTTTTATTCTCGAGAGCTCATCTTTGGCTATAGAGAGCCTTGATTCTAAATCTCCTGTTAATTTTTCTATGTCCACCCTTGGTGTGCTCACCTGTTCTCGCTCCCTATGACTCTCATATGGCAGGGGTGCTGTTGGCCCTTGGGTGGTGGTAGTTGTCGGTGGGGGCACATAAATCGGGTCACTGTATCCCTCCGCGGGCACTGGCTTATTTAGTATTGGGTACAACCTAGTTACCTCTATCGGTGGCTCCTCTTCTGGCAATACCTTATCATCCTTTTGTATCATTAGTGGATTGTCAGTGGTAGATGGTAGATCAGGATCTAATTCCCTTGCCTTAGGCGGGGGTATCTCTTCAAACAGTCTCCATAGGTCTAATATTTCTCTCCTATTATGTAACTGCTTCCCCTTGTATTTCAAACAAATGCACGTGGCTACCATATCTAGGACACTCTTGTCAAACGATCCCCCTTCGGGCCATATCTGAGGTAACCCCTCCCCCTTCAACTCTGTGATCCACTGGTCATGATATTTCTTAATCCGTTCCGCGTACCCAGGTAGGTTCTTACAAATATGTGATAAGGGTGTTTCTGCCCCCATACTTCGTGCTCACCTGACACTGATGTGTCTCTATATATCTCGGTATCTCAATATAAACGTATCACCATGTGAGTTCGCGTATTTATGTCTTACTGAATCGTGGGGACCTGCGTATTTTCCCTCCCCCTGCACACCATAAGAATGGCTGCGCACCGCCTCTATTCTATCCTCTTTGGGGGCACGTACAAGAGCAAGCCATCAGTAATTCCGACAATGTTACCCAACAAATCAAAAAAGTAAACACTCACTTCACCACATTACTCTCTTCTTTATGATATTTCGTCTGGTCACACTTACCATGACCATTCCATAATTATGCATTTCTGGCCACTTCTACACACTCATTATAACAAAATATGTTCTGACACATACGATGTTTACACACCCATAGGCAGCAATCTATTCACAGCTCAGTTTATCCTCCCTTTCCTCCCTCGCCAGCTGTCCCTGTCCGTCTTATTCTGATATATATATATATTTGTTTCTTAATTTTAATGTAAAATTGTCTTTCTATTTAGCTTATGTCTTTGTTTTTGTACTAACCCACTTTTATTTTCCCGTAAACCTAAAGAAAAGAATAGAAAGAATAGCAGTCACTAATATATTCTCCGTGTCTTCCTTTACCAGACACCTTTATCTCATTTTCCACTTCTTCATATATTCCCAGTACTAGTCAAGATAGCACTATGCGGCTCCGCCTTCCACCCCCTCGCGGAGCTAGGTTCCCGTCACTTTATCTCTATTCACTTCTTTATCCTAATGGCCATATGCAAAGAAAAAAGCAAAGAAAGTTTAGGATGGTCCTTAGTAGACCCAAAGTGCCCCTTTTTAACCAGCCTCGTTCCCTGTCCTATATTTCCTCCCCTACTCCCTTTATGATCGCTCGCACTCAATACTCACGTGCCCGTCTTGAACCGTGAGTCTCCGAAACTGGGTTCCGTCCAGGCAGTGTTGCCGTACGCTCAACGGTCAGCCCCGGCTCCGGCGAGCGGTACTCAAAGGGGATTTTTCAACCGGGATCCCGTACCCTCTCTCTGTTGAGTGCGCACTTCTGAGCGTACCGGTCGCCATTGGCGGGCAGCCTCCCGGAGCCGGCGCACCGTGTGTATCCCTTTTCGACCGGAGATTATCGTGCCAAAGGGGACGGTAGGGATATATATATGTTGGGAGAAAAATAATTATCACGCTTTCGGGGTCACCACTGAAGGCAAGCGTCCCCAGCCAGCACGATCCTCCCCACAATGAGAGACAATAACGGACTCTCCCAGGATGGGAATAAGGCCAAGACAAAGTGCGGGTGAGCGTAAATGGGAGTTTATCAATCAAAATAGGGCATGCAAAGAACTCTGCAAACTCCGAGAGCGCTGTGTCCGACAATAGCAAAGACAGGCGTATATATTTACAAAGAACGTCATCAGAACCTACACACTATAGGGGGCACAAGTTTGTGGGGATTGGGTGGCGACGACTAGCTATAGGTGCTGCTGTGATGTTGTTGTTGTGCCACTGTGGCCCGTGTCAGAGATGAATGTCTTTTCCTGACTTCTTGCCCTAGGCCATCCACACCACAGTCATTCAACCATTTGCAATATTATCTTCCTTAGTAAATCTTCCGATAGGTTATTCTACAGGTTAATGCAACACAGGAGGAATGCACCTAGAGTGGGGTCTGTTGGCGATTTATTAATACATGATTACCAGTCTCCTGTTGACGGGGTACCGTAGGTCGTGGGGTTGGGTCTCGGGGCATGGGACAGGCGGTCCATGTCATCATGTCTTGTTAGAAGTCATTATGGATGTGTTGCTGTAATGTTGCCATAATATTGGATGTCCTAATTTTACAGGGGCCATTAACCTAAGGTGAGCTAGTGGGTCGTGGCGCTTAAGAAAGGGCGCCTCTGGATTTGTGTTTTCAGGCTGAGGTTTACTGCTGGGTTGTAAATAATACAGGTGGCGGGCCGTGGCCTTGGGTGCTGCAGGGGGAACTACAAATCTTTGAAGCGGCTCCAGCCGAGTTGGGGGAGGTGGAGCAGCGCGGCACAGGCCTCTTCTGTTTCGTCTGGCAGACTTCGCTGAGAGGGAGGGGGAATGGCCGTGCATGTGCTCACAAAGGTATTTTCCTCGTGTGTTGCCGATTCTAGGTGGAAGAAGCATAAACATTCAAATAATATACAGTACTAATTGAGTCACTCCAAAGCTCACGTTTTAACATTACTAGTGCCTTTCATATAGCCAATCCGATCACATTACTTGTACACTATGTTTTTGACAACTACAACATTTTGTTATATGCTTATACATTTGCGGTAAGTGAGGTAGTAGTAAGGTTGGTGGAGCACACAGAAACAACTCGCCACTGAGACTGACGGCAATGGCACATAGTGGGCTTGGACACACACATAGGGTGCATTTTCGTGCACCCTTTACGCGAGCCCTCAATATGGTTGCATTTGTCTTTCTTTGCACTCTAGCAGCATTAGTTCAGTTATGGCGCGGGACCGTGGGGTGCAATCTTTTCAATGACACACATAACACAACAACCCCCGGGATGCTTTTACTATTTGCGCATAACTGCAGGGATGTGGGTGCTTCATTCCTAATGTCGTATGAGCACACATTCTGCCATATTTATACATTTTACAGGTTTTTTATTCAGAGAGGTTGTGGAGAGAACGCTTTCATCACAGATAGTTTTCTCATTAGTATTTGGTCATGCTGGGAGCAGCGATACACTGCGGAAGGTGAAATGTTACAGTGTTGGTATCTTACACTAGCTCATGTCCATCTTGTTCGTGGGAACGGGCTCTCAGCGGATCTGCCAGACCAATCCTCCCCTACACCTGCAACTGTTCCACTACAACCATCTACAACCAGAATCCTTCTAAGTATTTGCAATAAAGTGCCCTACTGATGCAAACACTAATGTCACCATCCTACTAATATATGAACCACGAGATGCTTCAGAGAAAATAATCATTATGAGAGATTTCAATGCATATTTCAATGCTCAAGAAAATCAACATGCCCAAGATGTAATCACAAGCACGCTTAACTTAGGCTTCAAATAAAGGTTCCCCGAAAATAACCAACTTAAAATCCCCAAGCGGGTTTAGTGCGAGTTTGGCATGGAAGAAAATTGCTAACCCCATAATGCTGCACATGGCGAGCAGGGATTGCAAGGGTGTCCTCCATTTCCCTTGTTCGGCATTACGGGTTCGTAGGTTTCAGGGGGGTCCCCCACTTCTATTGCATGGAAAGCTGGGGACACCAAACGACACCAAAAACAAAATGAAAACGAAAATATGACATCCTCTGTTTTAGTTTCTTTTCTTTTGTGCTCAAAAGTAGTAATACATGCTTGTGTCCATGTGTGCATCACTTTTTACGCTTTTGTGCTTAAAAGTTATCCACACAGGGTCCATCTGATGCCAAAAGTGTAGTAGTCGACATTTTAGTAATGCAAAGCTTTCAGCTTTGGCTTTTCATGCTGCGTTGTTCTCAGTTTCGTTATTTCAACATAGAACCTTAATACATACATCAACTAACTGATCCTATAAAGAAGATAACACTCTTGATGCCATCTACGCATGGAACATAAATCACACCTGTTTATTCAGAACAATTCTGGTCCGATTGCTATTTTATCGCCAGTTCATTTCCACTTCCTTGCCAATGTATCCCCAATAAGCCTTACTAAAAAGAATTAACCAGCTTTTCAAGACTTTCAAACTATAACAATCCAAGTCTTGAAAAAGAACAAATCCTTTGTACCCATGCTCATACCTAAGCACACTAACTAAATGAGGAAGTATAAGGATGCTGGACATACTAGTAGCAGCACCAGTTTAAAAAGAATAATGAACAAATGGTAAAATAAGGACGGGAAGACAAAAAATTGAAAGGAAATGAAGAAAATCCTATCCCATTCAGATGCCCTGGAATGAACATTCCATGATTGAGCATGCAACCAGAGAATTAATGAGAAAGAAAAGGAATGCCTCACTACCCAAATCTCTGATGCCCCTACAAAACAAGAGAACTTGTCCAAATTAACAATAGCCTTTCCAACCCCACTCAAAAAAGCACCAACATTGAACCTACACAAAAATTCCCTCACCAACGCTGGTCATTCTTTAGTTCTTTAGTGACATAATATAGAGCCGACAAACTAATATCACATCTCATAACATTACTAAAAAACAGGGACAGAGAGCAGTGCCTCTTAGAGCTCTTTCTCAATATTCTCAGAAATAAAAATCATTGAAAGTGGACTCCACACAAAACCCCTCTCACTCAGCTACAGAAAAAGAACAAAATGAAATGTGACCACAAAGTATTACTCACAGGTGTAACATCTCATAAAAAAGGAAGGGAATCATACTTATTCAGCTCAAGGATGCTATAATAACTCTTCCCTTACAAAATGGCAACCTCATCCTTAAAAAGCAAATACTGACCCACAGGAACTAGCATACTACTACCCAAAGGCTAATCCTTGTTTGTTTCCAGAATCCTACCAGACGTTGTGACCACTAAATTAGAAGAATACTTAGAAAGGTCAATCCTATTCCACCACGAGCAATCATGCTTCTGCCCTTCAACAGGCTCTGAGACTACCAGAATGAACATTAGAGAGGAAATCCTCTCCACCACAGATACCAAACAACATGCAAACAATGTGCTTCTCTGATACCAAAGGGCCTCTCAGCAGTGCATCAGACCCAAAACCATAAAACACTCATTAACCAATGTTGTGAGGCTACAGGTCTTGATGGTCCTGATTTAAGGTGGATGAAGTAGTTCCTCCACGACCAAACAAGCCATGCAAAAATGGCTGCATTTGAAATCTAAACTTCACCAATCAACTTCAGGCTCCATCAAGGATCAGCAGTGTCACCATAGCTGTCCAATGCATATCTTCCATTAGCAAACATAACTGAAAAATCAAAAGACACCTTTAGATCTATGCTGATGATACACACATTGTATTCAAATTACAATTTGCAATTGATAATGAAATAGTTACGCAGAACTATCATCTAGCTATCCATACACGACTGACAAACTATGACCTCTTCCAGAATAGAAGCAAATCAGAAATACTTCATTTTAACACCACCTACCACTCAACTCTTCCATTTAAGTGGACAACCAAATTAGGTAAAAGTCCTTGCCTGTCACTGTCAGCAAAGACGTAGGTTTCATTTTGAACACTGAAATACTGTGCATACCTCAAATTAACTCACTATCCCACAACGTGCATTGCTACCTTCAGATACTAAAGAAGTTCTTATTACCCATGACCATGAACCACAAAATGGAAATGAGTCAACGTCTTATGCTCTCAGGGTTGGGATATTGCAATGACCCCTTCAGAAAATTCACCTGGTCCAAAACAAAGCAGCAATACTGATCCTATGACTAGAAAACAAAGAAATTAGAAGTTTATTACTTGAAATAATTCTAAAGAGAAAGCATAATACTATACCAAACTGGTAGAATGTCCTGAGGTTGATAAATACAATTGCTATTCTGAGAAATATACTATCAAGGGCCATTGACCAGGTGGAATTCTGTTCAGATTATGAATATGATTGAGTTTATTTGCATATTAGCTCAAAAATTGTTAGAACCTATCTATTAGATGCGGCAAAGTTATATTTGCCCATGAGTTACCACTTTATCTATCTATCTATCTATCTATCTATCTATCTATCTATCTATCTATCTATCTATCTATCTATCTATCTATCTATCTATCTATCCATCCATCCATCTATCTATGTATCTATATAAAAGTGAACATTTGTGGGTTTGTGGCTTTGCGTATGTTCCCTATTGTCATGCCCGCGCCGCTGGCACACGCATTGGCAACCATCATGGACTACTTGGTACTCATTTATCCTCCTAATACTCCTTGAACAACTCCTTTTCACGCCTTGGTCTTTTATTTCCATTTGCTCAACTTTGGTTCTTTCTTATTTTATTCAATTAACTACATTTACCATAATGCACCTGGCTACAGTCCTCAATTCCTGGCTATTCTCATTTATCGTTATTGGGACCACAATCCCCAGAAGCTCTAGCGGCCAGTGCCGCTTCCACCTGCTCAGGACCAGAGAGGGAGGAGGCAGATTGTCATCAGGTGTGCTGCCCCAGGTGCTGTCAATTAGCCTGCCTCAGAACAGGGCAGGGCTTATATAAGCAGCTGCCTGCAGGAGCACAGTGTCTTGCATCTTGAGATCTCCCCGCTCCTGTTTGCCTTGACCCCGCTACTTTATATGCTGTTCCTGTTGCTGCATCATCCTGTTTTGATCCAGTGCCCTTTCCGGGCTCCCGGCCTTGCAGTGATCACGCTCTGCTGCCTTCTACCTACAGCCCTGGTCCTCTAGGCTTCCTGCCTCGCAGCCTACTACAGTCCTCTGCAGCCCTCTACAGCCAGCGGCCCTGCTCCTCTGGGCTCACTCCTTGCTGCCCTGCTCTTCTGGGCTCCTTGCCTTGCAGCCTGCCTCACTCCGGCTGCCTACAGTCCTTGTCTCTGGGCTCCCTGCCCTACAGCCTGCAACCCTCTGCTGTCTCCAAGCCCTTGTCCTCTGGGCTTCCTGCCCTACAGCCTGCAACCCTCTACTGTCTCCAGGCTCTTGTCCTCTGGGCTCCCTACCTTGCAGCCTGCACCTCTTCGCTGCCTAAAGCCCTTGTCCTCTGGGCTCCTTCCTTGCAGCCTGCTCCCTCCGCTGCCTACAGCCCGTGTCCTCTGGACTCCCTGCCTTGCGGCTTGCTACACTCCTCTGCAGTACAGCCTGTTTTACACTTAGCTGCCTACAGCCCTGCTCCTCTGGGCTCCCTACCTCGCGGCCCTATTCTTTTGGGCTCTCTGTCTGTCGCCTCCTACTAATCTCTCTCTGTCCTGTTCTTCTGGACTCCCTGCCTTGCAGCCTACTACAGTCCTCCGCAGTCCACTACAGTTTGCCTGCACCTAGTCCCACTCTTGACTGCAGACCTGCTTCCTACTTTGCAGCCCTTCTGTTTTCCTGACTGCTGCTCCCTTGTTCTCTTCCTTGAGTCCTCTGTACTCCACCTTAGGTTATCTACTTCAGTCTAACTGCCTTTCCTTCATTTCCTTCTGCTAGATTGCTCATTGACTTCCTTTTCGCTGGATATATCTGTTCTTGTCTTCTCATGTGTCTTATGTAATCCCTTTGTACAGAGCTTGCCTGTTGGTTTCCGGCAGGCAACCTCTGCCCCTTCCCTTGTCGCGTTTTCAGTGTTACAGACACCCACTGCTGTTGTTCCCAGCCATGAGCATACAGCGTGGGCCTCTGTTATATCAATCTGTGCAGAAGGCTGGAGTTTCCTAAGGTTCGTGGAACACTCTTTCCCATTTCAGCATACACCCTAAGAGGGAATCCAGTTTGTTTGTACCTTTGTATCTTTTGCCCCTTTTGGCTCACAGCTACAGTTTCCTACTCTTCTATCTTGTTTAACTCCCTGCTGTGTGTGCTTATCTGCTACCTGACTTCGGCACAGCCACCCGAAATCTACCTGGGTACCCTGTGCCACTCTTGACAGAGTGCCATTCTTGACACCTATACAATGCCACACCATTTCACCAATCTGCACCAAATTTTGCAGTCACTTGTTAGGACCCTCTGGACAGTATTGGCTACATGACATCTGGAAAACCCACACATTTTCCCAGATTTCTGCAAAAGTGGGTGTGGTTTTGTGGCTTTGTGTATGTTCCCTATACAATTCCACACCGTTTCATCAATCTGTACTGAATTTTGCACAGTCACCTGTTAGGACCCTCCAGACAATACTGGCTACATGAGATCTGGACACACCACCCCTATCGGTGGATTTCAGCAAAAGTGAAAATGTGGGTGTGGGTCTGTGGCTTCACGTATGCTCCCTATACAATTCCACACCGTTTCACCAATCTGCACCAAATTTTGCAAAGTCACCTGTTCGGACACTACAGGACACACCAGACATTACTGGCTGCATTACATTTGAACACCTCACCCATTTCCCTGGATTTCAGCAAAAGCCTCTGGGTTTGTGGGGTTGTGGCTTCTTGTATGTTCCGTATACAATTCCACACCATTTCACCAATCTGCACCTTTTAGGACCCTTTGGACATTACTGGCTACATGACATTTGGACACCCAAACTTGTTTATGGGTTTGTGGCTTGGAGAAGGGTTGATCCTTATACAATTCCACACCGTTTCACCAATCTCTAACACATTTTGCACAGTTATCTGTACATATGAGGGAATGAAAGCCCCATGCTTAAAGGGCAGTTATTTAAAAAACAAAATTGCCCTCCAAAACTCAATACTAAAAAAAAAAGAATGCCCCTTAAAGATCACGTTTTCCGGTATAAAAGGGTCAGACAGAAGGATCATAACAGAACTAGATCAAAGAGATACATGGTCTTGGCTTCCAGGTACTTTAAGCAGTACACATGAACAGATATAACTAGATTACAAGGGTGCTATCTATAGTCTCTTGGAACTCTAGAGAATTCGTACATCAAATTTCAACTGGCAACTTCCCCGCTTGCAAATATAGATTTAATATTGATGCAAGAAACATGGCTCACAACCAAGCCAGTAATTGATGGTTTCACCTCTTTGTGGGTATCGCCCTCAAAGGCCATAAAGGAAGGCCCTCAGCCGGTTTGTTAACATCCATCACAAACACAAATGGCGTATCGATACAGGAATGGTTCCACCCCAATCCTTTCATGCAAGCTCTAAATTAAAGTGACCAATACCCAGGGTTTCTCCTTAAAAAATATTGGAACCCGGCAGCGATTACAACACAGGATTAAATGGCACGCTGCAGGATTCAGAAATGACATTGATAGTATTAGGAGGAGATTTAAATATAGCTTGCTCGGAACTAGATACTGATCTCCCAGCACAAAAAACGGGAAGAGCTCAGCCCAGAGAAAGAGGATATAAATGGACGGCTCTAATGAAGTCGAGAAATCTTTGTCCGGTAAACGGAGCAATAAAAGGGGACGTTCCTGCAATGTGTACACAGCGAAGAGGCAATCAAACAGCCTTAATAGATTTCTTTTATGTCTCAAAAAGTATCTTTCCCTATATTTGAGATATGGAAATGTCTCTCTCATTCTCAAAATGGTGATCATGCTATTTTGTGTACTAACAGGCGATTGCTGGGGGTCTTAGAGGTTAAAGAAGTCTATCAACACTCTTTGGAGTTAAATTAGGGTAGAACTAGATTTAGATGGAACACGAATCAAGTGGAACATCTAAATGGTTCTTTGACTAAATTATATGCAAGAAATGAAGATAAAGATACAAATTCCTTACTGATGTATACAGATGTTTTACAAACGTTTGCAATTAAACATTCTGCAGCCAGGAGACCCATTTGCATACATGAACATGTGAAGAATGTTTTGCTCAGAGCCCGGAAAAGGTTCCTGAGACAGCAGATAAAAAACCGGAAAAAGACAGACATTAAAGTTACATTAAATGAAATTCGAAGATTACTGCTCAAGTACAAAAATTTGATAAGGAGACACAGGATAAATATGCTTAAAAGGGATGCAGAAATGATGCTGATGGCCTTAAAAGTGAAAAAATCAGGTGAGATATGGCAGCTATTGAAACAGAGGGACAATGTGCAAGCTGCCATCCAGATGAATCCTATAGAGAAAAATCAGTGGGTTAGCTATTTTTTGGCCTTGTATGGCAATTCCACACAAAGTAAAGGTTAAAAAGACCTCTCTTTTGGAGGTATGACTTCTGCAATATGAAAGTGATGACACACAGGGGTTGATTATGAAATCTAGTATGTCAAGAGCCCCAGGTCCAGAAGCCCATCTGGATTTGTGGACAAAAGTCTTGATGACAATCTTTGAACAAGTGGAGGAGAAACGTCAGATTACCCTTTCCTAGAAAAAGGCATTGATAGTTCTGAATTTTAAAAATGTCGATATGACAGATCCAAAGAACCATCATCCTATCTCCCTTTTGGATCCAGCAGGAAAAATCTTTGTTGCTTTGATTTTGAAAAAGCTTACGAAATGGATGGCAGAATAGCACACATATGACATGAGCCAATCAGGCTTTGTACATGGGGTGGGAACGGGCCTAAGTGGGTTTCTGTTGAATTTGCTCAAGAGAAAGATGTCCACGAAAAAGATGCCACTTTTTCTGGCCTTTATAGATTTCCAACTGGCATTTGACAGCATTGATAGGCAGAGACTAATGGGGAAAACTCTTATCATGGCGATGCCCGAGATACCTGGTAGAAATAATCCAGAGTTTATATACTCAGACATCTATGAGAGTCTGACTAAATTATCAGGGAGCATTGTCAAAGCCAATTTTTACATCCCAAGATTTAATACAGGGATGCCCCTTAGCACCCACACTCTTTAATCTAGTCATCTCAGATTTAGGATCCCATAATACCTTTATGATTTTATCAAGCACTTCTTACCAATAAGAACATTAAGAGCCTCATCCTCCATGCAATGACATGAAATCCTCACAAGGAAGAAGAATACAGGGGGCAAAGTCTATGGGCCTCATTACGAGTATGGAGGTAGCCATGCCCCCATACCGGGCACCGGGTCCAGGTTCCTTGAATGGGGAAATACCGGGCCATTCCGACCTTGGAGGGCCCGGTATTTCCCCATTCAAGGAATCCGTTACATCCCCATTTGAGCCCCCATAGTGCTCAATGGGAATGGGGAGGATGCTAACAACAAGCCTGTTAATGACAGGCCCGTTGTTAGCATCCTGGTCTGCTTGCGGGACCCGCTAAGGACGCCTGGTTTTACCAGACGTCGTTAGCAGGTCCCGCGAGCAGACCTCGTAATGAGGCGGTAGAGTGTTAATGAGGCCGGCAGCTCTACCGGCGCCGTTAACCCTCTACCGCGAGGGTCATAATGAGGCCCTATGTCTAGTGAACAAGCTACTACAAAAGACCAAAAGCTTTGCACACCTTTGTATTTACTGAAATAGACTGAAGCAGGTGTTCCTGCAACAACATTACCCCTAAAACTCCCTAAGAAGTCTTACATCAAGCACTCATTTGTGTGAAGTTATAGAGCTCCTGGAATACCACCATTGGTTGTTTACCAATATTTCCCCACATACCCTTCATTCGCTCCCTCCTATCTTACTTAGCCTACATAATTCGCCTGCCCCTCTCAACCTTTGTGCCCTGAAGTGAACTGTATTTGCATTTTCAGTGTGGTGTAAATCACTAATTAAATACAATAAATGACCAGTGCAAGGAAAACAAATGAGTGTTTGAAGATTTTCTGATGGCATGTTCCCATCGTGCTCTTTCCTGGGTCGCAAACTGGCTTTGCTAGTGGCATAGGAAGAATCATAGAAGGATCTAGACAAGTGGTTTAATGACCACACTAAGTCGCTGATTTTTGCACCAAGAAACCTGGGTTCTATTCCTGCCTTTCCCCATTTCATCAAATTGTGGTGATTCTTGGCAAATCACCCGAGTTCACAGAGCTGTGAACATTGTTAGTGTTTACAAACTGTTTGAATAACAGTGTTATGTGATATCTGAAGAAGCCTGGGCCAATCCTCTCGGATTGAAGTGCACAAAACGAGTCCCTTCACTCAGGAGTTTTATGTAAGCAACCTTTGATTTGTAGGGCAGCACCAATACTATGACTGATTTAAGTGGCATTAACTGTATGCAGTCAATTATGGAAGACCATGCAAATGATAAATCACGCCTTTTGGTTCCATGCAATGTTTATGTTCAGAGTCTTTTCTAAAATAGCCCATCGAATGATGATATTAAGTGGGGTGAGGGTCAATGGCAGCAAAGAGAACTGCAGCTGTTTGCTGTTCTGCAGGTTTTTAGAGGTAAGAGAGCTCCAGGTTTCTGTATGTCATCATTTACGTCAAATGTAAATCTGAATTTACATAGACATGCTTGGTTGGTGCCTGAAGTGAGTGGATGTGGCCTGGTTAGCTATGTTTATAGACTGGTTGTGTCGAACTATCGGTCTAATGATGCTTTGAGATTGGATTGGAATCGGAGAATTGGTGAGGATATTACGGAGGATGATTGGACACGTATTTGTGAGGATGTGAAATTGTGTTGTTTGAGTCTTGCTGATAGGTCTCGTCAGATAAAGATTTTGAATAGAACATACTGGACACCTGAAAGAATGATGAAAAGAGGGATGAGTGACAGCTCTGAATGTTGGGCATGTTTACATGAGGTGGGCACCTTGGAGCATATGCTGTGGGAATGCTCGAGGGTGAGAGGCTTGTGGTTTGAGTTTGACCAGATCTGTGAAAAGATTTTGGAGGAGAAGGTTCATATGGATTTTAAGACAATAGTGTTGGGTAGTGAGGATTTGTTGGATGACCCGAGTACTTCTCAGAAGAAATTGATCTTTCGAGGGGCAATGGTGGGGAAGAAACTAATTTTTAGACATTGGAAAGCATCTAACCCTATTACTATTGAGGAATGGATTTCAGAGATGCACTCTTTAGCGGATATGGAGAAGGTGCTGTATTGGAGAGATAAGAAAAGAGCATTATTTAATAAGATTTGGGGTACATTTCTTTTACTATATTAGACCAGTTTATTGATTGTTTTGTGACTCCTGGGGAGAGGGGGGTTTTCTGGTGTATATAGTTCTGTTGGCTTTGTTATGATTATCACATGATGTTATATTATGTACAAACTGTTTCTCTGTTATGAACCTTTTGAAAATAAATGTAAAAAAAAAAGAAATGTAAATCTGAAGTGTCCATATCTTTTCCAGAATGTCCTCAAATAGAAAGAATCCCACCAGCCCCAATTCTTAGTGGGCTGCTGTACATGATGAGGTGCTTTTTTCTCTGCCTCTCCCAACTGCAAGCTCTGTTACCTGTGTGGACATGTACAGAACTGGGTGCGGACATTTGAATTCGCAGTACAATCCTCTGTGAATTCATACAATCGCCATAGTTAAAGCCATTGCCTTTTCTGTCCCACGTTTGCTATTGATGGTTTCGTTTAAATGTACTGAGATGTAAACATTGAAAAGATATGCACTCACTCACACATGCCCTGTAAGATAAGAAACACATTTACTTGCGATCAACGATGGCTGTATTCTGTGAAATGTCCTGCGCATGTACATTTTTGGGCACAAATGAGCCCGAGCGAGTAAATAGAAGTAGATGAAGTTGTTTTTGAGCTTAGGCTGGATGGTGATGGCTGGTTTCTATCTTCTTAGTTGCTGGGTGTTCCGCTATCGATTCTACAAGAAGCACTGACGCACAGGAAGATTGAAGCTCGATCAGAAGAGGTATGAGTTATTTTGCAACAAACTTCAAAGATAGTTCAGCTGGGCAAACAAACCACGCCATGTGGTTCAAACTATGATCACTGTGTTGAATTTATTGTCTGCGTTACTCTACCGGAGTGCTGCAAAATTGCACAGTAGAATATTGCCAATGACATGAGTGAATTGGGCTAGGTGACATGTTGCACTTGTCATCTGCATTTGCTTTTTAGTTTTGGCTGCTGGCTCGTGTTTTAAGGGTTGCCTATTAACTGAAACTGTTGGCATGGAAAGTGAATATAGGAGAGAGATGGGATGTGAGGAGGGGCACAGCACCTGTGGATATTGTATTTTTATCCACCCCTAGACTGCCCCAATCCTTGCTAGTCCCCATGGTCATTTCCATCTAGCACCTGCCCATCCCAACTCAAAACCCGCCCCATGGGATCAGGATGACAGTATTAGTTCTGAGAAGTCTTCTTAAAGGCAATGGGCCTCATTACAAGTCCGGCGGTAACCTGCTGGTGCTACCAGCGGGTTGCCGCCAGACTCTAACACCGTTTCTGCCGCCTTGTGGTCCAGGTGCAACTGGGACATTACAAGTCCCGGCGGTCCGGGATATCAGGCGGCGGAAAATGTTAGTCCTCATTCCAGTGGAGTCCCATAGGACTACATGGGAATGGGAACACGGGAGCACCGGCACCCTTGCTAACGATTATGGTTGTTCCATGAGAAGCATGCCGGTACTGGCAAGATTTCCAAGCAGGTCAGACCTGGAGGGGGATCCGTGCCCCCGCAAGCATTCTCATAGTACAGCGGTCCGGAAAGGGTGTTGGTATGTTGTTACCAGCACCTTTATTTCCAGACCGCCGTACTTGTAATGAGGCCCAATGTCTTAATTACAGCTCTAACAAGTTTTAGGTTTAATGAAAAATATGTTAACCAAATGTGACTCCAGCATTTGCAATAGGCATTAAAAATACCTTTGCTAGGCACTGCCATGATGTGCCAAGTACTAAAACCATTTGCCAGCTATTTCCTTCTCATAGTACCATTATGATAGTGCCTGGAAAAAGCCTGTTCTATGCATACACAAAATCCCAAACTGTTGGCTTTGCCAGCACTTGTTTTAATGTGGAGTCAACGCGAGGGAACCTCAGCTACACATTTAACAAACAACAGCAAAACTACATAGGAAAAAATGAAGTTGTCACCCTATTCAATTAATCACCACCAGGAGGCAGATTACCAAAAACATTTGTGGTGTGCAAATGCATTTACCACGTACGCAAACAACGTTTACGCAAGTGCCATTGCATTCTGAGGATTAGGAGAAATTCAGTCCTGTAGTCTGTGTGCCTGATTTTCCCTGGTCCTCCTTATTTGAACACTGCTTTTTTCTGTTATCTGTTTGTTCGCCTGTTAGCACACTGAGGCCTATGCGCGTGATGTGCTTTGAAATAATGTAATAATAAAAATTATAATAATTAGCACCGGTGGAAATGAACCTGTGCTGTATATACACTAGCTATAACTGCTGGACCCATATGCATGCAAATAACATGACCGCCCCACCCACCCTGCATGGTGAGAGAGACCAAACAACAGTTTGCGAGTGTTGGCAATAAAAGGCCGTAGGATTTTATTATTTACAGATATGGTTATGGACACAATAACAATAATCACATATCCATATCATATCATACTTTTGGGCACCGGGTCCAGAGGTGGCCCCCTCTGGCCCGTGCCGCCTTGCTTGTCCCACGACTTGTTGTGGACACCGTACAGTGCCCTATACCTCATTTCCTTGTTCTTCTCCCTTTCCTTTTTAGGGTGGGAGGGTTTAGTGGAAAAGGAGGAAGAAATGGAGGACACTGAGTTAACAGTGCACCTCCCGCCTGTTTGAGTCCCCGTTCAGGGTCTAAAAAACAGAGTGTGTTTTCTGTTGAGCTGAAAGCTCATTTTATAAGATCTTTGAAGTGTATCTGTTGGGGGCTGACCCAGCCCCCAGGCCGGCAGAGTCGACTGTCTGACCCCCCAGACAGGAGGAGGTGTGTTCCTGCTTTCTCTGCCTGTCTTGTTAGTTCCTTGGGGTGCTTAGCACCCTGCTGTTAGTGGAAGGGTGAGGTGGTTTTCTCACCTCACCTCACCCTTCCTTTGCTTTGCACTGGGGGGAGACTGCTGTCTCCTGCCTAAGTGGTCGAGAGGGAGAGGGGCCAGGGCTGGACAGTGGGGGAGCTGGCCCTCTCCCAGGCTTGCTGGATGGTACCAGCAGTTACCCTGCCCCGCTTTGGGAGGCCCTACAGCATTGCCCATAATGCAATGGCACATGCGCAAGCACCGTTTAGACATGCACAAAATGTACTTGGGTTTCACAATACTTTTCATTCATCCTCACTATGCTCCGCAATGCTACTTTACAATCGATGGAAACTCTGATGGGTATCTTTGTTCCATGCCCACCCATTCTAAGATGGCCACTGGCCCGAGCCCGTCATTTTGCGGCATGATGAGGTCATGCACTCCTATTCCCAGAAGGTCTGGATTTAACGCTGCTGCCGGAGCTATGCTTCGCATCGCAACGTGCAAGTATCAACGAAGATCTGCTGTTTATATTTTCAGGAGAATTATAACAGAAGGGGCTATATTTATGACACAATAAACTCATTGCTGGTCGTAATGGAACTCTGACCACTCAAGATCTCCTCCTGGAACACTTTTTATGGCCTGCAGTAAAGTTGGATATCCCAGATTAAGTAATTAAGACAATTCATGGGGTATCTGTGCTCATACCAAGATACCCCAGGCACCTAGATGTGGGGAAGCTTTTTCAACTAAATACCTCCTCTTTAACCTCGTATAACTTATCCAAGGGTTGTATAGTTGAGCTGCCTCCATCTCAATGATATCCAGTGGTTATGGCTACCCTGGATTTATTCATAGAGATTGCTCTTTTTTCAGATTTCCGTCAGTGAGCAAATGCAGCAGCGATGGCTCAAACCTTTCAAAAATGTGTTTTGACTACATGGACTCCTCAACAGCACCATATCTGGCATCTGGCGGACTTGTTTATTTTTCCAATAAGAATTGTGACCCATCTGCAAACACTATTTGTGTTTTTGAGCAATCAGACTGTAATATGTGAGTGGCCTAATCGTCCAACCCGCACTCTTTTCTCCATACTTGGGGAGAAAAACAATCCAACCATGACCATGGAACTCTTTCGGCCATAGCGCAAGGACTGTGATCAGCCTAACAGGTTTTAAGAAAAGGCTGAAAAAAATGTATTAACACAGGTATTTCTTCCGATAACACATTTTAAATGATCCTTCAGACTCAATGCTAAGGTCAGGACCCCGACATAGAGCACATCTTTCTTCACATGTCACCAACTGTAGAACTCAGACCACCCTATCTCTTAATGGGAATCAGAAGTTCACTGCCCAGACAATTCTACCCCTCTGATTAAAGGAAGACTTCCTCTAAAAGGATTGCCATTTTTGATATCATGTTAGCTCCCGCATTAGCAGGACCAATATTAGCAGCATCTGATTTTATTGCGGCTCCTCAAGCCTTACGTTTTGGAACAGCACTGCTCAAGCATAGCCGATGTAAATATTTGTACCAAGTTAGATCATTGCAATGCACTGTTCCTGGGGGAATAACAGAGGTCCCTGCACTGCTTGCAAGGTTTGATAAATACGCTAGTTCCTAGGAGCCTGAAATTTGCATGCAGATAAACCACTTTAATGCCATGGTCCAATTTCTATTAATCACTTGTTATCCACCTCATCAATTGGAGTCATGAAATCTTTACCTGGCAATTATCAGTGTCATTGAAATCCCCAAAAAGGGTTCTTCGATTTAGGTAATCTGGTGGTCAAACAAAACTTTGACGGACCACTGAAACACCTGCCTCCGGTCAAAAGACATTGACCATAATAGGATCTGAATACTGTGCAAGTTGGTCTGCTCAGCAACCGTTTGAGTCGATGGTCAGTTTCTGCACCAAGATCCTCACATCTTTACCAATGTTTATGTCGCATTCCAATTGGTAAATAGAATAAATGAGCTTCAGGCCCTGTGAGGAGCTCTGCAGGGATTTCTACAGGCCCATGTGTCCACTCTTCCAAATATTGTTTCAAATGTCCATATCGAAAAAGAAATCTTTTTGCATTTATTTTCCTTAACCCTTCCTCTGAGATGTTTGAAGGGTTCTGAGGTTCTTAATAGACAGGACAAAGGATTTCTGATCCTCTGAATGAGTATTTGGGAGTTTTTGCGGCATTCCTCCAGGGTAGCAAACTTCGACGTCTTAAATAGCTGCTGGATAGACTTTGTATCCTGAAAGCAGACCAGATCCACAAGATCCCACCTATGGTAATGTTTCATGCATATGTTGCAAGGGCAAAGACAGTGGAGTGCCATAGACAGATACCTCTAGATATGATATTATTGGTTATTTATAACACGCTTAATACCCAGAGGTTTCTAAGCGCGGACCCGGGGATCGAACCTGTGGTGCTCCGTGTCGTCTTGCTTCCAAGGCGAGCACATTGCCCTTGAGCTATCCTCCCGAGGCATAGATGTCATCTGTAGAGCTGTGACTTGTGTTGTGCCACATGCTTTCTGTAAGTATTATGCCCTGAAATCCAGCTTCAGGTTTGATACTCTTTTTGCCTAGGCAATGCTCTGGCACATGTTAAGCTAAATAGGAAACAGTTGCTACAACTCTCTCCATAACAACCTCAGAGCCCTTTTCAATCTATCTGAGTAGTCTGAGGAAAACGGGTGTATATCGTACTATAAAGCCTCCTCATTCTTGTACCAACTGCTATCCCACCGTTCTCTCAGTTCCAGATGCATTTGGAGAGAGTCAGGCTGAGGTATAGAAGCCATTGTGTGTGTGAGTGGGGATAGGGCCTGCACACAGTCGGTCCTGCACCTGCACTCAGGCGTCCATTTTGTTTTGCTATTAAAACATGTCTTATCGGTACACAGGGTAGAGACATGCCTGGGGGTCTAGAGGAAGGAAACTAAGGACTACCAGTGTAAGAGTCAATATGGTGTGCAACGTTTACTTTTGGTTGCAGTGTGGGAATTTTCTAAAGATGCATTACATGCTGCAAGTGTATGTCACTTTGGAGCTTGAACTTTTTATTATACACATATGATGCATTTTGTATGCCGGTCAGGCACAGACCATGTAAACACAAGGAGTCACAGCAATGACCCCACCACACTAACCTATGTAGGAATGCCAGCAAGCTCACATAATACTAACAAGCATTCACCAATTTATGGGAACACATGACCTTTCCAGAAGTAGAATACAATATAGAGCCTATCTTAGGCCTCTTGAGTGAGACTACCACTAATTGTGTATAACCTCATAAATACATTTGGATATACTGGAAGCATTGCCTGTGAACATGAAACCACATATTAACAATGTGTCTTTAGGATGGGATAGGTTATAGAAAGGCGACCTAAATGACAAGTTACAAATTAAATAACAAATTCACTGAGAAGATCCAAAGTCTTCCCCGTAAGTAATGAGGACCTCGGGTGACAATGCCATATTGAACATCCCTAATGACGCAGGCAATGATTTAGACAGGCGCAGTGGTCAAGGTGAGAGGGAACGGCCGTGAGCGGTGTTCCACTACTTTTATTTTTTACTGTTTACAGCTCCGCTACTTTTTGTAACCATTTTCCCCATTTCAGAGATGTTCTTTTTTAAGTTAAAGCACACTTCTCCACTTTACCACCCGATATCAGTTACAGCTAAACTGAAATCTGTTTCAACTCAATTGGCTGTTCACCAGCATGACTGCAGCCCTTGAAAATGTGGTGTACATTGCCCCCTTCCTTCTTACTCTGTCCCCCGCCAGAGTACCACTACTTTTTTGGTACACTTCTACCACTGTGGTCAAGGTTATGATTTGTGTTCAGATGCACTCTCTGTCCCACAAGACCAAGTGTTTTGGTGCTCAAGACTTGGGAATTTAGCAACTCCTGTAGTCTAAGTCCAGATGTGATCTAAGGAATGGCACTTTATCTCCTAGTGCATTAGTTAAATGCCCACCAGGATATGTAATTGCTTATTGAATGAAATAATGGCATTATTCATAAAAACAACTTTAAGTAGGACACGTGGAGTGGTCTAATGTAGTGTTATGTTATCTTATGTTATGCTATTTGGTATTTTTTCAAACTGCTAAATTGAACGCTACCCTTGTTCCAGGCTCGTTTTAGCTGCTGTGCATGTGGTTAGGTAGATGCAGTTGCTCTAGAGAGGCCCACTCAGAATATGTCTCTACAAACTTTAAATGTATAACATTGAAGTTTATTTCGGGACACAAAGGAGCCTTTTACTGCAAGGTTGCCAGTTCCAATTCTGCAGAGACCCAATGTGACCGAAACCAATGATTGCAATTTTAGATTTTCTATGAGAATTTACTTGCTAGTCACAGTCCATTTGCCAGTGGACAGGTTTCCACCTGAATGAATCCCTTTTCCGAGTAACACTAATTGCCCGTGAACAGCTCTCATCCACTAGAGGTGACCCCTTCTGGGAAGGGAAATGGCACGTCTGCAGGGGAGCGTGTGGAAGCATGAAGTGATGCTGAGTGTAACGGTGTGCGCATCCACGCGGATCTCACGAGCCACCACAAACACATTACGCGTTCACATTCACACGCAGACATGTGCATGCACATGCATTCATTCATGCAGGCACTTGGAGGAGAAAGCCTATACAATTTTAATACAACAATATTCACTCAATGAACCTGAAGAACAGAACTGCAAGCGAAATGCAGGAAATACTAATTCGCCAAAGATGCTGTAGGAGAGCTAGATGCAAAACTTTTTTTTTCTTTTCCATTCATTGCCCCTAATTTCTTTGATTAGTTAGGGAAGTGGTGGCAAGCACTCCTTGATGTAGGGTTGTTATGTGGCCTATGCCATGGCAGATAAGGCGTATTTTTTTTTTAAAATGTGCATTGGGGTGTGGCCAAGATGGCGGGTTGAACAGACGTGGCTAGCGAGAGTGCACATCTCGGCAAATGATAAAGGCATATGAATGCCCCTATTTTCCCTCGCGGATGGGAGAAGAGTGATTATCTCTGAAGTAACGAGCAGTCTGAAGTCTGGCACTGGTGGTGAACGGTCTGGAGCAATCACCCTGGCAAGTGACGGTGTGCTGCATGAGCATGAGGCGCCCGTGCAGTGGTGGTCTGTGGTGGCCAGGATGCCCTGTGGGGCCTAAGTTCAGGCTCAGTGGGGAGTGACAACGGGCCAAGGCGCATGCCCTGGTGTGGCAGGCAGGTGGCCAGAACAGAGCGGGCAGGTCAGAGGAACCGACCTGACCTCAATAATGGGATTCCTGCTTGGCAGGGAGCGGTAACGGACTGTAAGGCGAGGCACGCACTGGCACAAACGGTGAGCGGCTGGGGAGGAGCAGCTCAGATGAAAGAGCCGACCCGGAGTAGTGAGGAGCAGCAGCAGACTGAGCAGGAGGCACACACCAGCACGGTGGGCCAGAGGCTGGAGAAGACTGGATCAGATGGGGGAGTCTCGACCTGACCGCAGCCCATGTGGCGTGAGAGAGGACCTCAAGTGACAGTAGGAGCACGGAGAGAGCATTGGAGGAGCAGCAATCAGTGTGGTAGCATAGTCCCGGGGTAGAGGAGTGGTCCAGGGGCCCAGAGAGGAGATACCAGAGGGGAAGGCTGTGGTGCTGCCCCTTTAAGGGATGTGGCACACGGCAGAGTGATGTTGCACTCCGCCGCGTGCACTATAAATAAAAGGGGCATGCCCGTCCGCAACAGTGCGACCGGGGAGCCCGAACTCTATGGGCGTCTGTTGGCTGAGTCTGTGGGTGTGCTGGGGGCTCACGGGCATTGCAAGGGGGCGCAGACCGACCCCTAACAGTGACGACGAGTCCGGTTTTTGGCCCAGGCCCGGCGGTGATGTTTGCTACAATTTTTGTCCCGATCGAGTGAAGGATCTCGCTCGTTCCATAAGACGGGCCGGGTGGCCACCACGCAGCGGCGGCCATTTTCATGTTTAGGCCTGGGATGATCGTGGAGCTCCGGTAGGGCCCACGCAAGACATCCAAGCCCAATTTTTGGATAAACTGATAGCGGGCAGCTATCTCTGCCCAGACTTACCTAAAAGCCTGTGAATTTTTCTACTTTAGGCACTTTTCACAGAGTGAAGGTGAGGTACTGGGGAAAGCGTGCTGCTCCCTCACATCTACCACAGGCCTCCCTGCCTCAATTTCTGGGATGCCCATGTCTGGACTCTGGGCCCACCTTTGTTGCTGTGTGGGTCCTTTATCATCTTGCCTTGCTGTGTGTTTGGAGGAAATTTGTTAAACCTTGACATTCTCCATGGTGATGTAGCTGATCTGGATGCTGCCACACTGCTGGACTCCATTGCACTCTGTGTCCTGGCAACGATCTGCTGCACCTGCAGGCCTGTTCCAAGCCACGTCATCGGGGTGAGTTGCGGCCCCTACTACACCAAAAGGGGTGCTCGTGCGCTCTAACCCATAAGTGATCCAGCCAACAAAGACAGTGGGCAAGCTGTGGATCAACAGCAGCCCCCACCCCAGCTCCCATCTGTGCCGGGGCTTGGGCCAGTACCTCCAATCATGGCCCAAATGAGGCCCCCAGCGGCGCTCCAACCTATCCCTGAGTTCGATGTCTCTGGCCCGCCGTGCAGTCTGGGGCCCAGACGGAAGCGGTGGGTTGACCACCTTGACATGTACTTCAGGGCTACCATGGAGACTAACAATGACAGTAAATTGGCGATGCTGTTGTATGCCGCAGGGCCTGCTGTGCAAGAAATATTTGAATCTCTTCAGCCTGCTAATGGCTCCTATGATGCAGCAAAGACAGCTCTCCGCAATCACTTACTACCCTTAACCAATGCGGACTATGAACGCTTTGTGATGTTGTCGACTCACTATAAGAAGGGTGAGACGCTGGACACTTTTTATGGCCGACTCAGGCGTCTGTCGCTGGCGTGTGCATGGGGCGACCCCGATGATATGATCAGGACCCTGCTCATTGAGGCATCTGGGAAGCTGCGACGAGAGTTACTGAGGGAACCGGGGACCGCCCTGGCTCGCATTCTAGAGCTGAGTCGCTGCCAGGAGGTCACAGAAGAACGTGCGTCCAAGATGGAGGCTGGCGCACATCCTGTGAAGGCAGAGGAGGTATGTGCGGTGGGGCGTGGTGGCAGAGGTGCCAGTAGGCCCAGTGGTAACTTCCGCGAGAGGGGCGGAAGGCCCAGAGAAGCGTGTCAGAGATGTGGTTATGACCTGCCCCACCCTGCTGAGTGTCCAGCGGTTGAAAAGAACTGTGGTCGATGTGGCCTTGCGGACCACTATGCACGAGTGTGCAAAGCATCTCTACCCGTGATGGTGCCCAGAGGCCCTGTGTGGTCGGGCTTTTTCTAGCAAACCCACCCGCCCAACGTTGCCCAGGTCGATCAGGGTGAGGAAGGTGCACAGCTGGACGAGGAAGAGGAAGAAGAGGAGGAGAACATTTTCTTTGTGTCGAGTGTGGAGGCCCTGAGGTCGAGAAGTAGGTGACAACCACGAAGCATTGTTGCAGTGAATAAGTCTCCCGTCCCTGTGCTGGTGGACACGGGTGCATCTGTCAACGTGATGGCCCGAGGACATTATGATGCCCTGGACAGTCCACCAAAGCTGGCCACCCCCAGAGCTCGTATATTTACATTTGGAGGGTCAGAGCCAATTCCCCTGGATGGTACGTTTGTGGCTAGGGTAGAGCATGCTGGGTCAAGGATCACTGCATGGTTCTACGTGACACCGGTCAGCACCAGCACGCTGCTGAATTGCGTGGCAGTGGAGGCCCTGGGCATAGTGAGTTTTGCTTTTTC
Source organism: Ambystoma mexicanum (assembly GCF_040938575.1). NCBI lineage: Eukaryota > Metazoa > Chordata > Amphibia > Caudata > Ambystomatidae > Ambystoma > Ambystoma mexicanum. Next base: position 1,401,251,854 of record NC_090932.1, on the reverse strand, counting down.
TGTGTACCTGGAGGACATTCACGACCTGCTAGACAAGTACTCTCGCCTGTTCCAGGGCATAGGACAGATGGCTGGCAATCCTGTGAGGTTACACATCGATGAGGCAGTGCAGCCCATCGATCTGAAACACAGCAGAGTGCCCTTTCACCTGAGAGACCTAGTGGATAAGGAATTGGACAGTTTAGACAACCTGGACATCATCGAAAAGGTGGAAGGTCCCACACTGTGGGTGTCCCCCATCGTGGTTGCAAGAAAGCCCAAACAACCCAACTCAGTGAGAATCTGCATTGATATGAGGCTCCCCAACAAGGCCCCAACAAGGCAATACAGAGGGAGCTACACCTAACACCGACCATTGATGACATTATCACTGAGCTGCAAGGAGCTTGCTTCTTCTCAAAGCTCGACCTCAGGGCCTGATACCACCAGGTCGCGTTACACCCCGATTCAAGATATATCACAACATTCACCACCCACAGAGGCCTGTACAGGTACAAAAGACTCAGTTTCAGGGTGTCATCGGCGGCCGAGGTATTCCAAAACATGATTAGAGGCGCTCTGGCAGATCTTGATGGGGTATTGAATATCAGCGATGATATCCTCGTATTTGTAAAGACTGAGGTGGACCATCTACGCACGCTGGCCAAGACTTTTGAGCAGCTGCAGTCGCACGGCCTGACCCTCCATCGGGAGAAATGCGAATTTCTAAGGCCAACCACAGAATTCTTTGGGTTCATATTCAAAGAGGGTGGTGTGTCCCCGGATCCCAGGAAAGTGAAGGACATTAAAGATGCCCACCGCCCGGAGAATGTGTCCGAGGTGAGGAGTTTCTTAGGGATCATCAAGAACTTGGCGTCCAGGTCAGAGCCCCTGAGGGCCCTCACCAAGAAAGAAATGGTGTGGCAGTGGGGTCCGCTTGAGTTGGCGGCGTTTGAAGACATCAAAAGCGCCCTCACAGTGGAGGACACAATTGCGTTCTTCAACCCTGCCCTCCAGTCGGAGATAATCGTGGACGCCAGCCCGTTCGGCCTGGGGGCCGTGTTGACGCAGATTGGCCCTGATGACAGTGTCCACCCAGTAGCGTATGCCAGTAAGGTGCTGTCGGACACCGAGCAGCACTATTCCCAGATCGAGCGGGAGGCCCTCCCTGTTCTGTGGGGGTGCAGGCACTTCCGGTTGTACGTGTTGAGCAGACCCGTGACTGTTGTGACAGATCATAAGCCACTGCTCCCTATTCTGGCTGGGTCATCCTCAAAACCACCAGCGAGAATTGAAAGATGGATGCTCGCACTGCTTGAGTACGGGGTCTCGCTGGTGTACCAACCCGGCTCCAACAATGCGGCAGACTACCTGTCCCACCACCCGGGGAGCAGCAGCGGAGACGCACTGGACACATGTGCTGAGGAGGCGGACGACCACGTGCAGATGGTGGTGGAGGCAGTGGAGGATCTGGAGGCTGAAGCTGCCCAAGATGAGTGCTTTCACATCCTAAAGACCGCCATGCAACAGGGATTGTGGAAGAGTGTGCTTGAATCCTTGGTGGGGCGCACGCAAGAAACAATAGGGGTGCTAGAACAGCTGGGGAAGGTGCAGGGAGAGCTATCATTCTCTGCCACGGGTCTCCTGCTGAGGGGAGACCGAATAGTTGTCCCCCAGGCCAAGATCCAGGAAGTCATAAGTCTGGCCCATCAGGGACATCAAGGGGCTGCGAAAACCAAGGCCTGACTATGCCTAAAAGTGTGGTTCCCCGAACTCGAGCGGCGGGTGGATGAGCATGTTGCCGCATGCGTCTGGTGCGAGGCGGCTGCCCCCACACAACATGAGCCCGCCATCGAGGTGATGCCCAGAGGCACGTGCCCATGGGAGGTGGTACATGCAGACTTTGGGTCCACCACGCAGGGTAGACACTTCCTGTTGGTGGTAGACGAATACTCCAGATATCCAGATGTGGAGTTTGTCGAGTCGATGGCGTTTGAGCATGTGGTGGTGGCCCTGGAGAAAGCCTGGAGAAGAGCACTCTACCAATTTCTGCGGGTCTAACGGTCCACTCCCCACACATCCACGGAGGTGGCCCCGGCGGAAGCGCTGTTCAAGCGGTGCCCAAGGGGACTGCTGCCAGAGGTCGGAGAGAAAGAACCAGGGGTCATTGACGACCAGCAAGTGGAGCGAGATCGCCGGCTGAGGACCGAGCAAGAGAACACCAGGAGAGGACTCTGGCCCCAACACCTGGTGCCCGGGGACAAGGTGCTGATTAGAAACAGGCACCCCCACGGGAAGTCTTCCATGCACTATGAGCCAGAGCCGCTGGACATCGTAGCTGTGAAAGGCTCGATGGTGACAGCCTCAGATGGTAGATCATCAGTCACCCGGAACGTGAGTTTTTTCAAGAGACTGGGGGAAACGAGAACTGACATACCCCAGGACCCAGACAATGTGGAAGTGCCCGACGAGGGCGGGGGTCCCAGACTCTTCCCTCCATCTCCAGCCGAGGGGACAACCGCTGATGGATCTCCCAGGCCGGAGGCGAGCAGGAGGTACCACCTGAGGACAGGGCGAGGGACACCTGTATGCCTCAGCGACTACATGTTAGGACAGGTATCCTGATCGACCCGGCGGGGGCATGGTAGTCAGATAGGGACCCAGGGTGGTTGCTATTAAAGGGGTACCGCTGTGTGATGTGTTATGGTTACATTGGTTGACATGTTCGTTTGTTGTGTAATTTTGATAAAGTAAATTTGTTGTCCTCATGAAAAAGGAGGAGTGTGGTGCTGCCCCTTTAAGGGATGTGGCACGCGGCGGAGTGACGTTGTACTCCGCCACGTGCATTATAAACAAAAGGGGAGTGCCCGTTCGCAACAGTGCGACCGGGGAGCCCGAACACTACGGACGTCTGTTGGCTGAGTCTGTGGGTGTGCTGGGGGCTCACGGCCATCGTGAGGGGGCGCAGACTGTTAGGCAGAAACCTGTGCAGTTCCCTTAGGGGCCACTGCAAAAGGCTTAGGACTACAGGTGTTGGCAGTAAACTCAATTGGTAGCAGTCTGCACCACCCAGATTTACCTGGTAGCTGTGGCTGAGCAGTCAGACTTCTCTCAAGAAGAGTTAGACAGTATATAGAGTATACAAAATAGGTACCAAAATACAGTAGCACAAGCAAACACTGACTAGAGCTTTGGTATAAAAGTATATAATTATTTATTTAAAAACACACTTATAAAAATACACTAACACTAAGCAAGTCAAACACAGTCACTATCAATATATATATATATACATCCCTGATTACTTATTGAACAAGTCTTAGTTAAAACACCACTTATTTGCAGACAGAGATGAGCGCTTAACCTAAGATGGCACTCCAATAAGTTAATTAAAAAGGGAGGGAAAAGGCAGAATTAGGAAAGCACACTATACCAACACTTTTAGAAGAACCACAGCAAGTCAGAAAAGGCAGAGTCTACTGTAGAGCAAGAAAGTTCATAGGCCAGGCCCACTCTTCGAGAGGGCAAGGCGGAATGTGTCCAAGATCACACAGTTGAATGATACTTTAAAAGTCTTTGCAGATAGTTCAAAAAGAGTTGGAGCAGTTCAGAAAAAGTTAGTTAACAGGTCCCAGGTCACCCCAGGATAGAGAGTCAAGGATTTACGGGACACCTTGAACAGTCTGTTGCAAGGGAGACCAGACGGGACACAGTACCTGAAATGGTGAGAAAGCTTCAGCAGGGGCAGTTGTTCCTGGCAGCGGGTGCAATTCAGTGCTTCGTCCAGGGGAAGAGAAGATCTCGATGTGGAGGAAAGCTGGAGGTCGTTGCACTGCCAGGGAAGAGACCAGCTGCGGAGTTTCCCGGTTAAAAGGTACTACCCTTTTATTTGCGGTAGTGGTGAAGCGTGGCTATCCAGCCGCCGGGGTGCTTGGCACGGGTGATTCGACCACGAGACAATCCAGGAAGGTGAAAAAGGAGAGCGAACTGGTTATCCCCACCAGTTCAAAGGAAGAAGACTCTCCGGGATGAAGATCTTCTCTGTCGTCGGGAAGTGGTGAGGCGGTTCAGCAGGGCTCCACCGGTGGTGTCGTCGTTGCAGGTCAGCTCAGCTTCTCCCTCTTCGGATTCTTTGGTCCTGTGGCAACTTCTCAAGTTCCAGTCCCCAAAGCCCTGCTTTTATGCAGAAAACCCCCTTTCATCAGTCCTAGCTGTCACTCAAACATGCTAAGTGGTGAGCCGCCGGGCCAATCACACAAGATTGCGACTTGAGTTGCCGAGGCAACTCATTCCAGGGTGCCTAAACCCCCCTCCCACACATCCTGTAGATCCAGACAGAGTGGCACCACTTTTGGAGGCTTCTGTGCAGAAGCCCGCCAAAAAGTGGAACAAAGGGCTCGACTTGGGTTAGAGTTACAAAAGCGAACACAGACGCCATTTTTGCACCGAGTTCTGGCAAAAAATGCCAACCGGTGAATTAATATTAATTTAATAAACCGGCGGTATGTTTTAGGCTATGCTAAAAAGTGGTAGCCTCGATCAATGGGAAAATCCCCTAGGAATATATTTGCGGTCGAATATAAAAAGTAGTATCCACTGCCACCAGCCAAAACTCGATCAGGGGGGACTGGACAGTGCCACCTCGAACAACAGACCCAGGGGCAATCGAATTGCCCCTACCAGTACATCCACAATATGATGGTTTGTACTGGTTCTGTTCACAATTTAGGACTAGTAAAGCCAATGGTGACTTTACATGCCCTGGGAGACAGTAGTCAGTCCCAGGGTGCGGAGTCTATGTTTGGGGGTCACTATGACACCCCTGTGTTACTGCACGGAGGGTGCTGTGTAACACACATACCAAAAACACATGAAGCCCTATGGAGTAAAAGACCCCATAGCCTATAACACACATTACAAAGTCAAAGGATATTTCAATTCTTGTCTAAGAGTGGGAGAAAAAGAGTCTCACTCTTAGCAGGAGAAAAAAATAAACCCCAAAAATCCAGCAAAGCTGCTGGGGGACTCACTAGGTTTGGGAAATCAGCCTATTCAGAGAATTCTCCCTAACACAGACCGACCCCCAACAAAGAGAATCATAGCCTGCTGACTTCGCACTGACTAAGAGCGGCCCAATTATCTGGAAAAGGAGAGAGAGCCCTGCCAGGGAGAACAAACACTGCGGGCTGCAGGCACGGAGAGGTGGCAGCGGAGCACGGGGATGTCGAGAGTGGAAGGAGGCACCAGGGGTGTCAAGAGGCAGCACAAAGGCAATTAGAGTGCCCTGAGAGCAGAGAATGAATACCCAGAAAGGTCGTAGGGCAACTAGCAGAAGGGCAAGAAGTGCGAAGTGTGCAGTGCTGGCCTACGGCTCCCAATAGTACTCTGGAAAAGCACTGGTTGGACCCCTGCGTGTGCAAGGGGGTAAAGAAGAACAACAAAGAACAACAAAAATACCCACACTCCCATATCCTGAAAAGAGGTAAGATCAGACCCTCCCTGCTGGAGTGAGTATAGCATGGGGAGCTGGAGTGAGTGAAGTGGTGCTTCAGCTAGTGCCTGGCGGTACAGTTCGCAAGTGGATGGACAACACTGGGACCAGAAGGTGGCCAGGTATGTGGTGAATTAACAAGGGAGCCGTAGACCTGCTGCTGAGGGCTGATACCCATCAAGGTAGCTGTGGGGCTGCACACAGTGGGGAGACCAAGCAGGGGACCTGTGACTGCATGGCTGCCTGAAGGAGTACAGACAGAGAACAGTGGAACAAGTAGCCAAGGATCCTGTGACTGCGTGCCTGCTTGAAGGGGCAAAACAAAGAGAAAGACAAATGGGGAGCCAGAGCTGGGAAGGAAGAGTGACCGAGTGAAAGGAACATCAAAACATGAAATCCATGGGGGCTCCCACACACCATCCAGATGAGTGAGCAGTATGTAAATGGGACTGAAGAAGAAGGGAAAGACGGAAACAAACGGGGATCATGGAGGGAAGCAACAAGTGAGTGCTACCAAGCAGTCAACACTCCAATTCCTATCTCAGGAAAAAAGGAGAGCTGAAGAAATACTGTTCACAAAGCAAGACTTAGGCGCTGCATTAGCCATATTTAAAAGCGATATTACAGAAATAGTCAAGGTCAGAGGCGGCACACATAAACGAGCCTGTCCCAAGCAATAATGGCAAACAGGAAGGATCTTGAGGATTTGGGGGAAAGGGTGCTGGACATGAAGGGCCAATTAACAGCTGTGTTAGAGAAGCTTCCAGAAGTGTCACAGCAAGCATACAAAGCTGAGGAGAGAATACTGATGATGGATGAGAAGTGTGATGATTTGGAAAACCGGTCGTGGAGGGAGAACATTAGGATCACAGATTTAAAGGAGGGGACCGAAGGGACAGTCTTAGAAGAGTGTGTCATGGAGCTATTTATAGACGTTGTGGATAATGGCCAGGTGCGGAAGCTGGACATAACTGTCCGGCAGAAGGAGGCACGACCCGGGAGCGTGCCCAAGAGACATCTTGGTGACGTTGCAGAGCTTCAAAGATAAGCAGAGGATAATGGCTGCTGCAAGGAAGTGGGGCAAGGTCCGCCTCAGAGGCAGCGAGGTCCAGCTCTCTGATGATCTGGTGCAAGTGACTGGCCAAGCGGAGAGCGTTCAGAGCAGTGACGGAGGAGCTTGCTAAGAAGAACTTGAAATACCGGCGGCTCTTGCTGATGAAGCTGCAGATCCGGATGGGGAATGAGGAAAAGATATTAAACAGTGTGGAGGAGTGAATAAAGGTACTGGGGATGGGACAATGGGAAAAGGAGCCCCCCAGTGAAGGAGCACATAATCGTCCTACATCGAACCAGGAGGGGTGAACCACGAAGGCCAAGAATAATTTGTTGGATGATATGATATAATATCACAAGTACACAAGTGTTTCAAGGCGCGAAGAGGCAAGGGAGGGGGAACAAAAGGGACACAGACAATGATCTTCCTAGGCCAGGTGACATTGAGATCACATAAGTGCAGGGGGTGGGGGGGAAGTGCGAGGGGAAAGGGGAGGGGGAAGTGCAGTACATGGGATCACACAGTAAAACAATCAAAACTGCAGCCAGCTGGTGGCAAGTGCAAGGGTAAGTGCAGACATGAAGTGTCCAAGTGCTGGTAGGGGGACTGTAGGGATACAGATACAAACCCTGAGTGCAAAGGTTGCCAGGGGGCAGTGCAGGTGTGCAACTGGCGGGGAGGGTAGCTAGGTAACCAGTGCAGTTTCAGTTTCAGCCAGTATTTCAGCAGGGTGGAGGAAGAGAGAAAGCAAAAGCAAAGAGGAAGGTCTTGAGGTGCTTCCGGAACAGAGAAGGTTCTCCTCAAGTTTCAGAGAGGCAAGGAGGCTGTTCCAGCCGAAGAAAGAGATCTGCCACCAACTCGTTACTTGGAGAAGCAAGTGGCCCTGAGGCAGTTGGAGGCGGAGGAGCTATATGTACAAAGGTATTGAGGCCCCAGAAGGCCTTGGGGACAATGCAGAGGGTTTTGAACGTAATCCTCGCAGCCACTGGGAGCCAGTGCAGAGCTTTCAGTCCTGGAGAGATATGATCCCTGGGCTTGAGGCCAAGGACAAGTCTCGCAGTCCTGTTTTGGATGAGTTGCAGAGGGTGGAGAGTAGAAGCAGGCAGATTTAGAAAGAGGATGTTGCAGTAGTCAAGCCTAGAGAGAACCAGAGCTCTGGAGACAGTGAGCTTCTGGGGGAAAGAGAGGAAAGGAAGAAGAATACCTCTGAGGAGGTGCAGTTGGTAATGAGACTTCTTAGAGATGTCAGAAATGTGAGGAGAGAAGGAGAGTGTGAAGGTGAAGATGACACCAATGTTTTTAGCCTCAGGTGGGAGCAGGTAGAGGGCCAAGCGAGGCCGGCCAGAGAGTGACAGGAAAGGAGGGAGCTAGTGGGCTTATGAGGAGAATCTCAGTCTTACTGGCTTTAAGGCAGAGATCGTTGGTGGCACACTGCTCCTGAATAGCTGGCAGACAGTCAGAAATGAGAGAAGGAGAAGAGGTGGCAGAAGGGAGCCTGAAAATGACCTGAGTGTCTTCCGCATAGCACTGAAAGTTGGGGCAGAGAGCGGCAATGCGGTGGGCAAGAAGGTATTGGTTAAACAGCCAGGGAGAGAGGTTAGACTCCTGGGGAAGAGCACAGGTAGAGAGCGAGATAGAGGAGAGGAAAGACTCTAGTTGGACCTAGGAGTGTCGATGGGCGAGGAAGGGGGTAAGCCAAGCCAGGGCCTGATCAGTGATACCCAGGTTATCACAGAGACAGTTGACCAGGATGGCATGGTTGACCGTGTCAAAGGCAGAAGAGAGATCGAGTAAGATGAGGACACATGGGGTGTTAGAATTGGGGTTGGAGAGCAGGTCTTCATGGATGTTCAGGAGAGCAGTTTCCGTGCTTCCGGCTGCTCTGACGCCAGACTGATGGTCATGGAGACGACCAACAGGTTCAGTGTGAAGATTAAGCTGGGAGATATGATATGATATGATATGGCATTTATAACGCACCTATACACAAGTGTTTCAAGACGTGACGAGGCAAGGGAGGGGAACAAAGGGAGGACAGACAACGATCATACAAGGCCAGGTGTCATTCAGATCACGCAAGTGCGTGGGAAGGGGACAGGGACAGTGCAGTACATGGGAATAGATAATAACAATAAGTAAGTAACGGCCAGCAAGTGGCAAGTACATGGGTGAGTGCAGATGGCCAGCTTTTCCAGGAGTTTGCCCAAGAAAGGAGTGATGGAGATTGGGCCATAGTTAGCCAGGCAGAAGGTGTCGGCTGAGGGCTTCTAAAGAAGGGGGTCACAAGAGAGTGCTTCAGGGGGGAAGGGAAGGGAAAACTACAGGGGTGAAGGAGTGGTTGCAGAAGTCAGCCAGAGCAGGAGCCAGGGTGTCAATGTGGTCCTTGATGGTTTTGGAGGAACAGGGGAGAAACTATTTTGACGAGACCTTCATAGATCAGATTTGTCTAGAAATCTCATCTGGGGAGAAACGGGGAAAGGCAGAGAAGCAGGAGGGGGGGTGGCCACAGAGTGGCCAGACGAAGAGCAGAGAGTAGAGGGAGGATGGGGAGAGGAAGAGAGAGAGGACAGAAAGTCCTGAGTTTTAGAGATGAAATGAGACTCCAGAGCGGTGCAGAGGACCTGGGAGGGGACAGGAGAGGTAGAGTCTGCAGCAGGATTGGCCAGCTCCTTGCAGATTTTAGAGTTTGGCAGAGTTGTTGGCTGCCACAGAGATGCAAGCTTTGGTGTGGGCTCTCTTCTTGGTGCGCACAGAGAGCCAGTATTGCCTTTGGAGCAGGTGGCAGGCCAGTTTGTCAGAGGATGAAAAAGAAGCATGCCACTTTGTCTCAGCCACCGTGCATTTGCCTTTAAGGGTGACGAGGTCTGAGTCGCACCAGAAGTTGCACTTGGCTTTGGGCTTCAAGCAGATCCTCATGAGAGGGGCAAGAACATCAAGAGTATCAGAAATAGTAGAGCGGGGCATGGAAAGGGCTGTGCAGGGTGTGAGGCAGCCAGAGGGGGAGGGGGTTTGAGAAAGTGGCAGTGAAAGTCTCAACTGACACACGCTTCATAGGTTGGATAACCAAGAAGATAGGTGGCAGTTGCTGGAGTTGGCTTGGCCTGAGGGGTAGAGAGGATGAGATGGGAGGAAAAGAGAAAGTGATCACTCCAGGAGAGAGGAGTGGTGAGAGGGAGAGAAAGGGGAAGGTCTGAAGAGATCAGAACATCCAGAGTGTGCCCTGCAGAGTGAGTCAGGTCAGAGGGGAGGATAGAGAGTGAGAGTCGCAGAGGTCGCGAAAAAGTCCAGAGGAAGGACAGAAAGCATCCAGCTGGATGTTAAAGTCTCCAAGAAGGAGGAGTTGAGTGGTTGAGGCCAGGAAGGTGGAGGAGAGGTCAGCCCACTCAGAGAGGAAGGAGGAGGTCTGGCCAGGTGGCCGATAGATGGTAGCCACAGTAAGGGAGTGGCCAGGAGAGAGAGAGAGCCTGCAGACGAGGCATTCGAAAGAGGAGTTGACCTGTATAGGAATTGCAGAGGCAGGAATCCACTCCGGGAAGATCAGGGTTACATCCCCTCCGGTACGGTTGTATCTGGACACAAGGATCTTGTAGCCACCAGGGAGGAGAGTGTCAAAGCTTGTGACGGAGCCGGCCGTGAACCATGTCCCAGTAAAACCGAGGACATTGAGGTCAAGTACTTCCAGGAAGTGGCAGATGTCAGAGGAGTGTTTGACAGCTGAGCGAGAGTTGAGAGTGGCAATATGGAGAAGGTTGCTGTCCTTGAAAGACTTCCGGGAGGGGTACAAATCAGAGGTACAAACAACAGAGTTGTAGAAGAAGCCCAAGGAATCTGGGGGGGGCAGAAGAAGAGAAAGGAGGAGAGGGCAAGGTAGACAAGAAGGAGACAGCAGGGGGAGGCAAGAAAGCCGTGAAGGGAAGAGAGGGGACGGAAATCGATGAGGTGCAGGAAGCGTCTATCAAAGAGAAGAAGGTTGACCTGAGGGCCTTGGACCAAGATGGTTGCATTCAGGTAAACATTATTGATGATCTAAGAAGTGTGGAAGGGGGCCAGGAGGGCCTCCCAGCGGGTGCCACCATTAAGGGGAGAAGAAGAGAAAGGAGAAAGCACGGAGACCATATGAAGAGTCCATAGATTTGGTGAGGGAACGACAAAGAGGATGTCGGTGAGGGTTTGTCTGGAGGAAGCACTGGAATGGGTATCAGCAATAGGGAGGCCTGGGTTGAAGACCAGGATGTCCTTTTTAAACTTCTTTCTACCAGATTTAGGGAGGAGAGCAGGATAGTCAATAGAAAAGCAGTTAGAAAAGATAGGAGAAACAGAGACCATCTTAGAGTAGGTAGGGAGAGGAAAGATGAAGAGGGGGGAGATAGAAAGGGTGGAGACACTAGGAAAGGGCACAGGGAGGGGTGCAAGCAGACAAGACAAAGAGGGACGAGACAATTGGAGACAATTGAACAACGTGACAATAGCTCAGACAATAGTAGAACAGTTTTCTAAGTAAACAATTTGCTAAGAAGATAAACCCTCTCCCAAAAAAACAACAATGACAAAGTAATTGGCAAATGAGAACCTGGAGGAAGGAAGAGGGCAACGGAACACACAGTAGTACAATATAGGACAGGACAGGCAGTGAGGCGAATACAAAACCACAAGAAACCACAACAGGAGAAATCGGCGAAAGAGGACCTAGATGAGGGCGAAGTATAAAGGAGAAATACAGGCAATATAAGCAAAACAGGGGAGTCAGTATAGGAAAAACAACAGCACTGAAGAGTGATAACCTAAGTAGGCAAATAATAAGGCAGAAACAGGACAGTAAGACAAACAGTGATCAGGGCAGTTCAGACAGAAACAAAGGGTGCGTGGGAGCAGGGGTGAGAGGGAGGGGTGTGAGGCAGTGCTCAGAGCACGCGGTCAGGGAATCGCAGAGAGGTTCCGAGAACACCCAGTTAAGGAGTAGCGAGGAACCACGCAGTCAAGAAATGCGAAGGGCCACGCAGGCAGCGCAAGCAGTGCGTGCGGCACGCAGACAGGGAAACACAAAGAAGTTGCAAGGACACGCGAATAGGGAGTTGCGAGGAACCACGCAGTCAAGGATTGCGAGGGACCCCGCTGGAAGGTGCGAAGTAATGCATGGGGTACGAGGTCAGGGAATGCGAGAAAGTTGCGAGGACACACGAAACAGGGGGTTGTGGGAAACCATGCAATGAACGATTGCGACGTGATCACGTGGGCCAGGGTGTGAAGCAAGCACTGAGCACGTGGTCAGGCAATAACAGTGAGTATGCAAGGACATGCGAACAGGGAGTTGCGAGGAACCACGCAATCAAGGATTGCGACGGGATCACGCGGGCTAGGGAGCGAAGCAAGCACTGAACACATGGTCAGGGAATCACAGTGAGGATGCAAGGACACGTGAACAAGGATTTGTGAGGAACCACGCAATGAAGGATTGCAAGGAACCACACAGACTGTGGAGCGAAGCAAGCACTGAACACGTGGTCAGGCAATTGCGAGGAGGATGCGAGGACATGCAAACAGGGAGCTGCGAGGAACTACGAGATGAAGGATTGCGAGGGACCAAGTGGGCTATGGCGCATGTGCAAGTGCAACGGGGCAGCGCAAGGGAGGAGTGTGAGTGGCTGCGCAGGGGAAGGGAGAGAACGAACACGAAGCAAGGGTGGAGGAGACTGGTGCGCTCGCGTGAAGCCGTGTTGGACGGTGTGGGAAGAGGGCAAGGAAGTGCAGTGCATCAAGCAAACTCCAACTTCTTACCAGGTGGCCGCAGACAGGAGGGTGAAATGTCAGCACTCACAGTCTGCGCCGCAGACCCCTTTGTCGCCAAACACCTGCGTCGCTCAACACCACGGCCTCGTCCTGCAGAGGGTCCCAAACCTCAGATTATATAGGCTTGATTGCATGGACATAACAAACGTATTACGTGGAAAGTTGGCAGCGTCTTCTGTGAACCTGCATCACTCAACACCGCAGCCTTGTCCTGCGAGCGCTTAGATGGAGTAACCTCCTGGTAGAGGGGGGCAAAGCTTAGCTTGGCCAATTGGCTGCCAGGGTGGTATGTGGAGAATCCTGGTTCGAGGGGGCGCCAGTAGCAATTGTAGTTCTCTGATGTTCAAATCTGTTAATAACCAAGTTGGCAATAAGGTTGTATGGGGGTAAAGGGGATTGGGTGGCTTGTTTGGGGAGAGACGGAGTGCCCAGCTAGGGACAGTTCACTGGTGGTGGTCATGCCAAGAACCTGGACGGAGACTCCAGGGACACTTGACTTGTTAACAGGGGGATCAGGTCTAGCAGTAGGTGGCATCAGCCTCTGGAGGAATATTCTGGAAATGGGTAGGGAGGGAAAGGTCAAGTGGGGAGGACTGGAGGCGTAGCAGAAACAAATAGCCCAGATATGGCAAAGTTGAAGTTAGAATCATGGATTGGTAGAAGGCTAAACAGCCCGAACAAGAGGCTTAGCATAGTAAGCGATAAGGCCAAAAGAGGGGACCATATTGTATGTCTGCAGGAAACTCATCACAGGAGGGAGGATGCAAAGAGTTTATATTGGAAGGAATATCCCACTCAGTTCCACGTACATGCTAAAACTAAACAAGCAAGGGTAGCAATTCTACTGCACAGAGAGATTAATCTGGATGGGGTGCAGGTCAAGAGGAATCCCCTGCTGGGTCGGTTCGTTATGGTGAAGGGGCAGATGTACACACTTGTATTGATATATGCGCCTAATCAAGGACAGGGGCAGTTTTTAGATGCATGGTTTGATGAACTGGCGACATTTGGAGTTTGCCCCAGAAAGGAGTGATGGAGACATTTGGGGAGAGAGAATGGCTGTTTTCTGGAGATTTTATCTGATGCTTGATTCACAATGGGACAGGTCAGGAGGGGTGCGGGGGCATGCTATGGGGCGATATCAAAACAGCTGCGGGAACGCCTGGTTGGGATGGGTTTGATGGATGTGTGGTGGATAGACCACCCACAGGAGAGGGACTACTCCTACTGTTCTGGTCATAAAACCTACTCAAGGATAGATTATATATTAGCAATACAAGGGAAACCAGCGGCGAACCACACCGCAGAAGTTGTATAGATTGAGAGGGTCTAACTCCCTGTTATGCTGCCGAGATTGTGGGGAGGAGTGGACAGTGAAGCATATTTGGTGGGGGGATTTCTGGCAAGAGGTGAAATCGAAGGTTGGTGAGATTGGAGGGGCAACCCTACTTTTAATCTGGCCTCAGTACTCCTGAACATACATGGGGCTGGGGGTGCTACGCTTAGAAGGAGCAGGGGGTGTTATGTGCAAATGTGATGTTAGGAGCCAAGAGATGTATTATGAAGATGTGGCGGCAGAAAGAGGTGCCTTCCATTGTGCAATGGTACTCTGTTCTGTGGGTTCTCCTCGGCATGGAGAAAATGACAGCAATTATACATGATGACCTAGCACGTTTTTTGGAAAATCTGGGCTCCTTGAAATGAACACGCTCTAAACGATGCTAACCAATTGTATATCCCTGTGAGGCTGCGTATATGGGACATGCTATCTGAAGAGGATGAGTAATTAAGTGACAGAAGGGTGATGGGAGATGTAAATTAATGGTTTGGACCTACACCTAAGGAGGGGATGGGGGTGAAAAATAATAAAATATGGTTGTGGACAGATAACGTTGATATATATGTGTGTGTGTGTGTGTATATATATATATATATATGAAAAACCATATATAGATATGAAAAACCACTGTTATATTGTTGTTGTACCGATTTGAAATGCTCATAGTGCTTTGCACTGTATTTGATCCTACATTGTGAACATTTGCTAATAATGATCTGGTTGAAAAAAAAAATGTGCGTATATATTCTGATAACCTAGTCCAAGAATTGCATTATTAAAATCAGACTTGGAGAGACAAAGAAAAGCATCTTACAGTTCGGCATGCAAAGGAGACAATGCAATAGGGGAGATAGTCGTGATCACCCCCGAGCTGCTACTGTGGTTATTTATCCTTGTGATCCAGTGGGCTCTGTGTCATCCATCTGCTCTGTTATTACCTTCACCCCTACATTTCGACCTCTGCTCCTTCGTCTATTAGTAACATGAGAACGCAGCTGGAAAGCAAAGTAATAGTAATTTTTATTTCATGTGCAGCTTCTTACACCACTGAATGTAGAACTATCATATTATGCTCGCGATGCTGTGGCTAAAGCAATCTACGGACGGACATTTAACTGGCTTGTCAACAAAATCAATGGATCCTTGGCCAATAAGGTGAGTGGATGAGAAGGGCTCAAAGTATATGCATTATGACTCTGGGACTCTTTGGTCCGTGCTCATAGTGGAAATGTTTATTTTCCTCACTTTAATTTGGGCAGACTTGTTGCTTCTTGAATACTTTAAATCATGATACATCTGTGTGTCAACTTTTAAAACACCTCATTAAAGTATGTGATCTGTTCAGTAAGGTAACCAGATGGCCCCATGCCACTCAGAAGACGCTACTTCAGTCCTCGCCTTAGCTTTTACTTGAGTTTTACTTAGGTTCATTTCATTCTACTATAGTTACTCAAGATTACAGCACGACAGAATGCAATTGATGGAGACATGGAAGCCCAGGACTGGGGCATGGTCTCTTCGCTAGCATTGAGCCATCTGTTAAACTATGCTTCAGTGATCTGTGTGCAACCAGAAATCTTATGTACAAATTAAAGCAGGCCTGACTCAGTAATTCCTCAATGGAACAACACTTTTCTTGTTTGCTCCATATCATGTGCCCATACTGATATACAGTTTGCTGTATACCCTGTTAACCAAGGGTAATATAAAAGTGGTGATGCAAAAAAGACAACAGGGTGATTGATACCTTAGTTAGGCTAACAAAGTAATTTATTTGCAAGCTTTTGTAATCTTCAGATCACTTTGTCAGGCATAGGAATAATGAAGCTCTTTGAAAAACAGGATCGCTGTAGGTAGATACATAATATGGAGCAAATAGGACAAATGTTATTCCATCACAAATTACCCTTTTCTTATTTTACACAGATCATCAGGCACCCGGTCTTTCATTCTTCCAAGGTTGCTAAATCCAGTGCCTTTAAATCAGAAGAAAATAAATCATATCGGAATGCTTTAAAGAGCGAGTGATCTGGCCTGAAGTGCTATATGAAAAGATATCTGTATTCACGTTCAACAGACTTCATGAAATAGATGTCGCAAAATTGGAGAAACCTTTAAATAGCTAATCATCCAGTGGTCTAGCTTTAGCAACGTCCTAAAATGTAGGAAACGTATGTAAATGTTGTTTTTATAAATAAATTCATTGGCCCTCATTAGAAGTCCGCCGGTAGCTGTACTGGTAAAACCGTCAGGCTGCCGCCGGACTCGTGGGGATTTACCAGCGCCAAACTTCCCCGGGGCATTACAGCCGGTGGTCTGGTAATTCCGGCGCCGGCATTCTGTTACTCACCATTCCCGTGGAGTCCCAAGGGAATGGGGGGCCGCGGATACACCAACACCATGCGGTAATGGTGCCAGTGATTCCACGTCTGTCTGTGGCCAGTGGAGTTACGCCCGCCAGGTGAGACCTGGCGGGTGTAACTCCACACGGCCACAGAACTCGTAGTCAGCCGGTCCGGAAAACAGTGCCGGTCCGGTTTCACCGGCACTGTTAAATCCAGACCGGCTATCTTGTAATGAGGCCCATTGACACTTTCATTAAAGATGTGGCTTTCATTGTCAGTAGGAAATACCAAAGGCTATGGATTTGCAACGCCAGTGCTGTGCTAAATGGATGCCTTTGTGAATGGAATTCAAAGCCCCTAGTCACAATGTACAATGGGGACATTATGATTCTCAATTACTGTTGCGGATCACGCCTCATTTGCAACCTCTTGAGGGTCACATGTTATGTTATGTTAAGCTTATTTATACTGCCCACTGCTGCCATTTTCATGGTTTCCAGGTGCTCACGTGGCTCTGTAAGGAAAAGTGGGTAGGGTTGGTTAGTGAGGGGGAGAAGAATAGGATAGAAGTTGTGCTCATCTGTTGATGCGTATAGAACCAGGACCAACTGGTGTCTGTGTGTGTGTGTGAGCTTTCTGGGTGTGCTTTGTTTTGTGCACTGGGCTTGTTGTGTCCAGAAGTGCGGCATCCAGTTCATGACTTGCTTGTTGTCAGAGGTGATTTGTTTTTTCGCTTGGTTGGAATGATGTGCGGTTTATGTGTTTTGGTGGGTTCAATCACTAGCCGTCTGGGCGTGGTGTATTGTAGGGGATGAATGTGGGTCATGTGGGAGCAAAGAAGTGGTTATGGGTTTTTGGTGATCTCTGGTTATTTACAGTTATGTCATTGTTTTACATTCTGAATGTATTCCTTGTTTTCCTTGTTTCCATCTTATGGTTTGTAGAAGCATGGATTGTATGGGTTGGAGGGTCTGTTCATAGGGTGGTTGTTAAGTGGTTGGTCAGTGATTATCTCAGCAATTTGAATAGCCAGGTTTTTCAAAGTTTACTGAAAGTGAGGTGGTGTTCATCATTTATCGAGTTCCATAGCTTGGCTATCAGATAGGAAAAGGCAGTTCTTCTGAATGATCTTTTCTCTAAGTGTCTTGTTTCGATTTGGAGGTCGGTGCTGGATCTTAACTCGGCTGGTATCGGGTGACTTTTCTGTGGATGAATTCAGCTCCTTGTCCTTGTAGTGATTTATGGGCAATGCAAAGGGTTTTGAAGTTGATGCGTTTCTTTACTGGTAGTCAGTCTAGACTTTCTAGGGCCGGTGTGATGTTGTCTCTTCTATTTAGTCTCAGGAATAGTATTGCTGCAGTATTTTCAATGCATTGTAATTTTTTGGTCAGGCTTTTGGGCATTCCTAGGTATAGACTATTTGCATATGACATGTTCCTGAGGGTTTTGTGTGCAGAGTTAAGGTGAGGGAGGATCCCTTTTATTAATGGGAGGAGGTAGAAGCATTTTTAAGCTATTGTGTTGACTTATGATACCATGGTGAGGCTGTTGTCCACGAGGATTTCCAGATTTTGTAACACTGTTGAAGTCTCTGTTTGGGTTCTCGTGGTCGGGGGCCATGTGAGGGATGTCTGTGGGGCTGCTTTCTTGTGGGGCAATTAATATTTCAGTTTTGGTTGGATTTAGTTTGAGGTTGTGGTTTGCCAGCCTGGCAATTATGTCAGTGAGGCATTTATTGAGGGTGTTGTCTGGGTCATTGTTGTTAGTTATATTGAAGATGCATTGGGTGTCGTCTGTGTAGTTGTAGGCTGTACCTCCATGGGTTTGAATGATTTTCATTAGGGGGTCCTATAGATGTTGAAGGGGAGTAGGGAAAGGCTTGATCCTTGTGGTAAAGCGTATGTCATATTTTTTGTGTTCGATGTGAATCATGGAATGTGGGTTCTTTCTGTTCAGTCGGTGAGGAAACATTTCAGCAATTGTAGTGCAGCGCTTTGTTTTCCCCTAGTCTTTTCATTAGAATTGTGTGCCTAATCGTATTGAAGTCAGCTGATGTGTCCAGTAGTACGAGGGCCAATTGGATGTTGTTGTCATGTTAATTCTTAGGTTGTTCCATATGAAGAGAAGTGCTGATTCTGTTCCTCTCATGGGTTTGAAACCAACCTGGGACTGGTCAAGTATTCCGTTGCTTTCTACGTGATTGAGTAGTTCTTTGTACACAAGTTCCCCAGGATTTTCACTGGGAACGATAGGTTTGATGTGGGCCTGCAGTTATTAGGGGTGTCTATATTTCCTGCCTCATCTTTTAGGAGAGGTTTGTTGTACGCTGATTTGAATGACTTTGGTACTATTCCAGTGTTTAGTAATAGGTTCATTAGTGGTGGGATGTAGAGTGCTGGTGTTTTGTAGATATCCGGCGGATATGGATCGCAGGGAGATGTTGGTATATTTTATTAGTTTGTCAAAGAATTCCTCGCTTATAGGTTCAAATCAATCGAGTGTTGTGTCGGCTGTTGGGGTGCTGGTTTCTGCGGGATGTGTCAATGGCCTGTTGTATCACTGTGATTGTGTTGCATAGGGTTTTACAATGTTGTTGTTGCATGAAGTTGGGTTTTTAATTTACTTGATGATTCTAAACATTTCTTTTTGGTAGTTGTTGCCAATTGGATTCTCACGGTATAGTATGCTTTCAGAACGGTCGATTTGTATAGCCAGATTTGCTGCGGTTAGTTAATTTTTTGTATTTGTCAATTTATTTAAGTGGGAAGCGTCTGGTTTGGTAGTTTCTAATATTTGTGTGGTAATGTTTCAAGGTCAAATCTTTTCCAGTTTCTTTTGTTTGTCGCCGGCAGTGGTGTGTTTGTGGGCATCAAGCGGCTCACGATTTTGACAGTGAAAGGGATCATATGATGGTCGCTCCATAAAAAAAGTCCCTCCCTGCAGAAAATTGCATCAAGTGTGGAAAGTCCCTCCCTGCAGAAAATTGCATCAAGTGTGTGTCCATCTCTGTGAGTGGGTACGTTCTCTATTTGGTTGAGATGAATAGTTTTCAGCTGGGCGCTTAGGGAGTTTGTTACGGTTTTGTTTTCACTTTTGATTCAGATGGTGCAGTCTCCTAGAACAATAATGTTATCACGATTTGTAGAAAGGTTAGCTATGGCATCAGTGAGTTGTGTGGCCAAATTAGGGTTATAGGTGGGTGGTCTGTAGATGAGAAGGAAGAGTAAGTTGAATTGGTCGTTGAGCTTAACGGTGACTAGGAGTGAGTCCCAGTCTTCTATGTCCATTGGGGAAAGTGGGGAGGAGCTGATGTGATTTTTGTGCGCTTCAGTGATCCTTCCCCTCCAGTTTCTAATTACGCTGGTTATGCCATGTTGTTGGGCATATACAAAACAGAGTTAACTGTGTTTGTTGGCTTAACATAGTGGCAAATGCCTCACTGTGGTTATAGGGTGGGGAGGCATGCGTTTGCCTGGGCCTCATACGCTCTTTTGGTTACAGGGTCGAAAGCCTTTCTGTGGTGACTTGTTTCTTGGTCTGGAGGTTTATTAAGGTTCATAGTGACATGCTTCGAAAGCAGTTGGAGTTGTGGTGGCTAAGGTTGGGTTTCCAGGGGCAGACGTCCAAGGGACACAGTCCAAGATGTTTAGGTTCAAGATGCCTAAATTCAGTGGTCATGAAAATTCAGAAAATGGGTAAATTCAAGGCTGTAGAGGTTAACGTGGCTATAGGTATAATTCCAGGTGTCTAGGTTCAGAGGTGGGAGGGGTCCAAGTGACAAAATTCAGTGGTCGCATTGTTAGGATTGGTAAGGTTTGTCGGAATGGATGTAGTAGGGATTGGAAGAAGTAGGTTCTGGTGCGTGAGGCATAGGGGTTTGCGGTAAGCAGGAAAAGGTAAAGATTCAGAGTCCCAGAGTTCACAAAGGCTAGCTTCAAAAGGGAGTGAGAACAAGTGACCAGAAGTGGGTTGGCGAAGTTCAAATTGTCCGGGTTGAGGATGGTTGAGTTAAAAAAGCAACAGAAGTCAGAAATGTCAAGGTTCAGAGGGACAGAATTCTAGAAGTGAGATCTTTGGGCGGAGCGTTCAAGATGTCAAAATTACTGAGTGTTAAAGTTCAAAGCGGCAAAGAGCCAGAAGTCAGGGTTCAGGTTTAGCAAAAGTCATAAGCAGCAGGGCAGAACACAATGGGTCTCATTATGAGTCCGGAGGTAGCCATGCCGGTAAATACCGGCACGGCTGCCCCGGAGTCATGAATTTACCGGCACCCGTCAATGGGGATTTACCGGGGCATTACAGCCCCGGCGGACCCGGTAAATCCCCATTGCTGTGTGCCGGTATTTATTACTCCTCATTCTCATTTGAGTCCCATTGGACTCAATGGGAATGGGGAGGCCGGATGCACCGGCACCATTCATGAATGGTGTCGGTGCATCCGTCGAGGTCTGCTTGCTGGTGCTGGTCAGTCTTGGCATGCGGGAAGGCCCCCACAAGCAGAACTCGTAGTTTTCCGGTCCGGTAACAATGGTGCCGGCAAGCTTACCAGTACCGTTGTTACCGGACCGGCACACTTGTAATGAGGCCCAATGGGTTTTAAATTGATTAAGATCCGAAGGTGCCAGAGTTCAGAGTGCCAAAAATCAGAGCAGTAGAAATTAGAACAAATTCAATTCCATGTTGCTTAGGTTAAAATCAGCAGCAATCAAAGCAGAATAGTTCAAAGAGGCAAAGTTTGAAGCAAGTACAGCTTAAAAGTGGCCAAAATTCATAATCGGTCAATATTAAGTCAGTACACAAAGTAGCACTAGCCCCGATAAATGGCCAGTTTCAGAGGCAGCAGGGATTAAACCAATACAGTTTTAAAGTGGCTGTGTTCAAGACAGCAGGAAGCAAGTAAATGCTGTTTTTAGAGTGGTTAAATCCAGCGGCAGTAGAAACAAAAATCAGCATAGAATTAATGTGGCAAAATTGAAAAGCAGCATGGGTGCGCCAGCACAGCTCTAGTGTGGCTAAATCAAAAAGCTTTCAGGTTTAAACCAGTACAGTTTCGGCGTGGCCAAATTCAAAAGCAACAGACATTTATTTTTTACTTAAAAGTAGTACATTGTAGCCAATTAAGGCATTTTTACATAACATGAAATTATCCCTAATGGAAACAATTATTCCCAGACAATGTTCATGATGAATTCAATATGTATCCACAATTTAACTAGATAATAAATTAAAACCACATAATTTCTACCATAAAGCAGCAGATATTGAACCAGTGCAGTTTTTGGTCTGGCTAAATTCGAAGGCAGCGAGAACCAAATCGGTCCAATTCTAGTGTGGCTAAATTCTAAAACAGCAGGAATTAAGTCAGTATAGTTCTAGTGTGGCTAAATTCTAAATCAGTGGACGCAAATCAATATAGCTCTAGTGTGCCTAAATGCAGAAACAGGGGGAAACAAGGCAGTGCAGTTCTATTGTTGCTAAATTCAAAAGCAGCGTTAACTAAAAGAGTACAATTCTAGTGTGGCTTACTTCACAAGCAGCAGACGCAGGGTCAGTACAGTTCTAGTGTGGCTAAATGCAAAAGCAGCGTTAACTGAATCAGACCAATTTTAGTATGGCTAAATTCAAAAGCAGAGGATGCCACCAAATCAATATAGTTCTAGTGTGGCTAAATTCCAAAACAGCAGGAACCAAGTCAGTACAGTTTTAGTGTGGTTAAATTCAAAACAGTGCGACTGTAAAGCAAAACTGTACAGTTCCAGTGTGGCTAAATTCAAAAGCAGCGTTAACTAAAGAGTACAATTCTAGTGTGGCTAAATTCAAAAGCAGCATTAAGGTAATGAGTACAATTCTAGTGTGGCTACATTCCAGAACAGCAGGAACCAAATGTGTACAGTTCTAGTGTGGCTAAATTCAAAAACAGTGGATGCCAAATCAGTACAGTTCTAGTGTAGATAAATTACAAAAGAGCATGAAGCAAATCTGTACAGTTCCAGTTGTGCTAAATTCAAAAGCAGCATTAATTGAATGGGTACAATTCAAGTGTGGCTAACTTCACAAGCAGCAGACACCAAGTCAATACACTTCTACTATGAATAAATTCAAAAATAGCATTAACTAAATCAGTACAATTCTAGTGTGGCCAAATTCCAAAGAATCGTTAACTAAATCAGTACAAATCTAGTGTGGCTAAATTCCAAAGCAGCAGATGCCAGATCAGTATAGTTCTAGTGTGACTAAATTCCGAAACAGGGAGGAACCAAGTCAGTATAGTTCTAGTGTGGCTAAATTCCAAAACAGCATGAAGCAAATCTGTACAGTTGTAGTATGGCTACATTCAAAAGTAGCCAATGTCAAATCAGTAAAATTCTAGTGTTGCTAAATTCAAAAGCAGCATTAACTAAATCAATACAATTGTAGTGCAGCGAAATTCAAAAAAGCAGCAGAAGCCAAATCAGTAGCTCTATAATTATAATATAATTGTTCTTTTATAACGCGCTTAATAACGGAGACCA
Source organism: Ambystoma mexicanum (assembly GCF_040938575.1). Taxonomy (NCBI): domain Eukaryota; kingdom Metazoa; phylum Chordata; class Amphibia; order Caudata; family Ambystomatidae; genus Ambystoma; species Ambystoma mexicanum. The sequence goes on along the minus strand of NC_090932.1, from coordinate 1,401,229,350 downwards.
GCTTCTAAGCGAAAGAGCGGGATTTGAACCTGTGTTGCTATGCATTTTCTTGCTTCCAAGACAAATGTGTTTGCGCTGAGCTATCCCCCCGGCCCTTGTGTGGCTAAATTCAGAAGCAGGGGGAACCAAGTCACTGTAGTTCTAGTTTGGCTAAATTCAAAAGCAGCATTAACTAAATGAGTACAATTCTAGTGTGGCTAAATGCAAAAGCAGCATATGCCAAGTCAGTACAGTTCTACTGTGGCAAAATTCAAAAGAAGCGTTAACTAGTTGATTACAATCCTAGTGTGGCCAAATTCAAAACAGCGGATGCAAAGTTAGTGTAGTTCTGGGTTGGCTAAATTCCAAAACAGCGTGAACCAAGTCAGTGCAGTTCTACTGTGGCCAAGGTCAAAAGCAGCGTTAACTAAACCAGTCCTATTCTAATGTGGCTAAATTCAAATGTAGCCAACGTCAAATCAGTACAGTTCTATGGTGGCTAAATTCAAAATTAGTGTTAACTAAATTAGTACAATTCTAGTGCGGCTTAATTCAAAAGCAGCAGAAGCCAAATCAGTATAGTTCTAGTGTGGCTAAATTCAAAAGCAGCAGACGCCATGTCAGGACAGTTCTAGTGTGGCTAAATTCCAAAACAGCATGAAGCAAATCTGTACAGTTCTAGTATGGCTACATTCAAAAGTATCCTATGTCAAATCAGTACAGTTCTAGTGTGGCTAAATTCAAAAGCAGCATATGCCAAGTCAGTACAGGTCTACTGTGGCAAAATTCAAAAAGAAGCATTAACTAAATGATTACAATTCTAGTGTGGCTAAATTCAAAACATAGGATGCCAAGTCAGTGTAGTTCTGGTGTGGCTAAACTCCAAAACAGCGTGAACCAAGTCAGTGCAGTTCTACTGTGGCTAAAGTCAAAAGCAGCGTTAACTAAATCAGTACTATTCAAATGTGGCTAAATTCAAATGTAGACGGCGTCCAATCAGTACAGTTCTATGATGGCTAAATTGAAAGCAGCAGAAGCCAAATCAGTAGCTCTATCATTATAATATAATTGTTCTTTTATAACGCGCTTAATAACAGAGACCAGTTTCTAAGCGCAAGACCGGGATTTGAACCTGTGTTGCTATGCATTTTCTTTCTTGTTTCCAAGACAAATGTGTTTGCGCTGAGCTATCCTCCCGGCCCTTGTGTGGCTAAATTCAGAAGCAGGTAGAACCAAGTCAGTGTAGTTGTAGTTTGGCTAAATTCAAAAGCAGCATTAACTAAATGAGTACAATTCTAGTGTGGCTAAATTCAAAAGCAGCAAATGCCAAGTCAGTACAGTTCTACTGTGGCAACATTGAAAAGAAGCATTAACTAAATGATTACAATTCTAGTGTGGCTAAATCCAAAACAGAGGATGCCAAGTCAGTGTAGTTCTGGTATGGCTAAAGTCAAAAGCAGCGTTAACTAAATCAGTACTATTCTAATGTGGCTAAATTCAAATATAGCTGATGTCAAATCAGTGCAGTTCCATGATGGCTAAATTCAAAAGTAGTGTTAACTAAAGAGTACAAGTCTAGTGTGGCTAAATTCAAAAAGCAGCAGACGACATGTCAGTACAGTTCTAGTGTAGCTAAATTCAAAAGCAGTGTTAAGGTAATCAGTACAATTCTAGTGTGGCTAAATTCCAGAACAGTGGATGCCAAATCAGTATAGTTCTAGTGTAGCTAAATTACAAAAAGGCATGAAGCAAATCTGTACAGTTCCAGTTGTGCTAAATTCAAAAGCAGCATTAACTAAATGAGTACAATTCTAATGTGGCTAACTTCACAAGCAGCAGACACCAACTCAATACACTTCTGTTATGGCTAAATTGAAAAATAGCATTAACTAAATCAGTACAATTCTAGTGTGGCCAAATTCCAAAGAACCATTAACTAAATCAGTACAAATATAGTGTGGCTAAATTCAAAAGCAGCAGATGCCAGATCAGTATTGTTCTAATGTGACTAAATTCTGAAACAGGGAGGAACCAAGTCATTATAGTTCTAGTGTGGCTAAATTCCAAAACAGCATGAATACATCTGTACAGTTCTAGCATGGCTAAAGTAGCCTATGTCAAATCAGAACAGTTTTAGTGTGGCTAAATTCAAAAGCAGCATTAACTAAATCAATACAATTGTAGTGCGGTTAAATTCAAAAGCAGCAGAAGCCAAATCAGTAACTCTAGAATTATAATATAATTGTTATTTTATAATGCGCCTAATAGCAGAGACCAGTTTCTAAGCGCAAGATCGGGATTTGAACCTGTGTTCCTATGCATTTTCTTGCTTGCAAGACAAATGTGTTTGCACTGAGCTATCCTCCCGGCCTTTGTGTGGCTAAATTCAGAAGTGGCGTATGCCAAGTCAGTACAGTTCAACTGTGGCAAAATTCAAAAGAGGTGTTAACTAAATGATTACAATTCTAGTGTGGCTAAATTCAAAACAGCGGATGCCAAGTCTGTGTAGTTCTGGTGTGGCTAAACTCCAAAACAGCATGAACCAAGTCAGTGCAGTTCTACTGTGGCTAATGTCAAAAGCAGCGTTAACTAAATCAATACTATCTTAATGTGGCTAAATGCAAATGTAGCCAATGTCAAATCAGTACAGTTCTATGGTGGCTTAATTCAAAAGCAGCGTTAACTAAAGAGTACAATTCTAGTGTGGCTACATTCAAAACAGATGCCATGTCAGTACAGTTATAGTGTGGCTAAATTCAAAAGCATTGTTAAGTTAATGAGTACAATTCTAGTGTGGCTACATTCCAGAACAGCAGGAACCAAATTTGTACAGTTCTAGTGTGGCTAAATTCAAAGACAGTGGATGCCAAATCAGTACAGTTCTAGTGTAGCTAAATCACAAAACAGCATGAAGCAAATCCGTACAGTTCCAGTTGTGCTAAATTCAAAAGCAGCATTAACCAAATGAGTACAATTCTAGTGTGGCTAACTTCACAAGCAGCAGATACCAACTCAATACACTTCTATTATGGCTAAATTCAAAAATAGCATTAACTAAATCAGTATAATTCTAGTGTGGCCAAATTCCAAAGAACCATTAACTAAATCAGTGCAAATCCGGTGTGGCTAAATTCAAAAGCAGCAGATGCCAGATCAGTATAGTTCTAGTGTGATTAAATTCCTAAACAGGGAGGAACCAAATCAGTATAGTTCTAGTGTGGCTAAATTTGAAAACAGCATGAAGCAAATCTGTACAGTTCTTCTATGGCTAAATCAGCCTATGTCAAATCAGTACAGTTTTAGTGTGGCTAAATTCAAAAGTAGCATTAACTAAATCAGTACAATTCTAGTGTTTTGCTAAATTCAAAAGCAGCATTAACTAAATCAATATAATTGTAGTGTAGCTAAATTCAAAAGCAGCAGAAGCCAAATCAGTAGCTCTATAATTATAATATAATTATACTTTTATAACGTTCCTAATAGCAGAGACCAGTTCCTAAGTGCAAGACCGGGATTTGAACCAGTGTTGCTATGCATTTTCTTGCTTCCAAGACAAATGTGTTTGCGCTGAGCTATCCTCCCGGCCCTTGTGCGGCTAAATTCAGAAGCAGGGAGAACCAAGTCAGTGTAGTTCTAGTTTGGCTAACTTCAAAAGCAGCATTGACCAAATGAGTACAATTCTAGTGTGGCTAAATTCAAAAGCGGTGTATGCCAAGTCAGTACAGTTCTACTGTGGCAAAATTCAAAAGAAGCATTAACTAAATGATTACAATTCTAATGTGGCTAAACTCAAAACATAGGATTCTAAGTCAGTGTAGTTCTGGGGTGGCTAAACTCCAAAACAGCGTGAAGCACGTCAGTGCAGTTCTACAGTAGCTGAAGTCAAAAGCAGCATTAACTAAATCAGTACTATTCTAATGTGGCTAAATTCAAATGTAGCTGACATCAAATCAGTACTGTTCTATGGTGGCTAAATTCAAAAGTAGTGTTAACTAAATTAGTACAATTCTAGTGTGGCTAAATTCAAAAGCAGCAGAAGCCAAATCAGTATAGTTATAGTGTGGCTAAATTCAAAAGCAGCGTTAACTAAAGTGTACAATTCTAGTGTGGCTAAATTCAAAAGCAGCAGACGCCATGTCTGTACAGATCTAGTGTGGCTAAATTCAAAAGCAGTGTTAAGGTAATCAGTACAATTCTAGTGTGGCTAAATTCCAGAACAGCAGGAACCAAATTTGTACAGTTCTAGTGTGGCTAAATTCAAAAACAGTGGATGCCAAATCAGTACAGTTCTAGTGTAGCTAAATTACAAAACAGCATGAAGCAAATCCGTACAGTTCCAGTTGTGCTAAATTCAAAAGCAGCGTTAACAAAATTAGTAAAATTCTAGTGTGGCTAACTTCACAAGCAGCAGACACCAAGTCAATACACTTCTAGTATGGCTAAATTCAAAAATAGCATTAACTAAATCCATACAATTCTAGTGTGGCCATATTCCAAAGCAGCAGATGCCAGATCAGTATAGGTCTAGTGTGGCTAAATTCCAAAACAGAAGGAACCAAGTCAGTACAGTTTTAGTGTGGCTAAATTCAAAACAGTGTGACTGTGAAGCAAAATTGTACAGTTCCAGTGTGACTAAATTCAAAAGCAGCGTTAACTAAATAGTACAATTGTAGTGTGGCTAAACACAAAAGGAGTGGACACCATGGGCCTCATTATGAGGTGGGCGCAAAGGGATACCGGGCACCGTTAAGGACATTGCTGCCGGTAATCCCTTTGCACCCTATTCCAAGGTCCCTTAGCGGGTCCCTTCCTTAATGCCTGGTTTTACCAGGCGTTATGGACGGGGCCCGTTAAGGGACTTCAAAGCTAATAATGGTACCGCAATTTGCGGTACCGTTATTAGCGCCTTCCCGTTGAGCCCTATGGGGGCTGAAATGGGAATGGGGACTGGATTTTTCAATGGGGACTTACTGGTCCCGCAAAGGTCGGAATAGACCGGTAAGTCCCCATTGAACGAGGGCAGACGCAGTACCGGTATTGGAGGTAGTCATGAGCTAATAGCACCATGACTACCTCCAACCTCGTAATGAGGCCCCATGTCAGTACAATTCTAGTGTGGCTAAATTCAAAAGCAGCGTTAAGGTAACCAGTACAATTCTAGTGTGGCTAATTTCCAGAACAGCAGGATCCAAATTTGTACAGTTCTAGTGTGGCTAAATTTAAAAACAGTGGATGCCAAATCAGTACAGTTCTAGTGTAGCTAAATTACAAAACAGCATGAAGCAAATCTGTACAGTTCCAGTTGTGCTAAATTCAAAAGCAGCGTGAACTAAATCAGTATAGTTCTAGTGTGGCTGAATTGAGAAGCAGCGGGAACCAAGTCAGTACTGTTCTAGTGTGGCTACATTTGTGAGAAAGGGGACACACATTGGGTGTCTACCGCACCATCTCACACTTCATTGAGACTTTTACCTGTTCATAGAATAACAATTTGCCTGGAAAGAGTCAATGGTGGACAAGTTCCACTTTACCTCAATAGACTGCAGCCTTATTGGGCTATGGGGGTCGCCCTGATCCTGCTGCTCACTCCCATGATGGCTTTATTATAATGCATCAGAGATTGTTTTTCAATGTCAGCTCTGTCTTTTATGTTATGTTAAATATTTTTGTAAAGTGCACCTACACCCACGGGCATCTTGGCACTGCAGAAACCCAACAAAACGGACATGCCAAAAAGATGGAACAACCTCTTCAAAATAAAAAAGTTTTCAGAGATTTACAAAACAGAAAATTGTTTTCGGTAGCCCAAAGTAATAAAGGGAGAGAGTTCCACAATTTAGTATCAGCTACCGAGAAGGCGTGTTCATCCACACTGGACAATCTAAAGCGGGGCACCTGAATAAAATGTGCCTCCTGAGAGCAAAGGGAGTACTTAGGCAAATATGGCCATAATTTAGCCTGTAAACATTCTGTTCCAGTCCTATAAATGCATGATGAACTGATTTAAACTGAATTCGCTTATCAATGGGAAGCCAGTGCAATTGTCGAAGGATAGGGGAAATATGTGCTCTAAAAGAGGTTTTCGTAGCCACTCTGGCTGCCGAATTTTAAAGAATATTCAGTCGTTAGGTTAATTGAGCAGGTTGGGCCAAAAATAGAGAATTGCAGTAGTCGACTGCACTCATAACACAGGGAAGCCACTAAAGGAGCATGTAGCTGAATAGGGAGAAAATTCAGAGCTTTGCAAGCTCTGCATCTGGTTTTCCTTTGACATAATTCCTGTTTGGAACGCTAAGGGCCATGTTAAGAGTCAAGAGATAATGGTCTGCATACAGTATTTTTACAGCATGTTTTAACCCGTATCATCACATTGGGGGGACTACATTTGTTATTCACGAAATGAAGTTAATAGAAAATAAGGCACCTGGAATATACTGCATAAACGCCACTAGGATTAGCACCCACAAATCCATGCTAATTCCAGATAGTTTCATCTCCACTCAAAAGGGGGTGCTAATTTATTGATCTATAATTGTAATTGTCTTGATGTAAACTGTCTGGGCGGATTTACAAAACACTTTTTCGACATACCCATAACAGGGTGGAAATCTGGGGGAGGCAGAGAGGCGTTTACAGAGTGTGTGGGTTGCACAAGCAACCTATATTCAAAGCATTCCCCTGTGCCTGTTGTGAACAGGCACAGGAGGTTGCACATTGCATAGAAAGGGCATTTCTGATGCTTCTGTACATTTGCTATCCCTTGACTAAACACTGTCTTGTATGCATTTTTACTGCATGTGCATTTTATCTACAGCACTTTTGGTGGTAAATTTGAAATTGGGGCCTAGAACGAACAAACAAATACCACCTGGAGTTTCAGAATTACCAATTATGTGTTCATTAAAAAAATATCACATTTTTCATTATGACCCATTATGACTCCAGCATGTGTCTTCACTCAAGTTCTAAATATTTTCACTCTGGGTGGCATAGAGGTTCCCTCTGTGGCTCAGTCAGATGCACATACTTTAAAGTTGGTGATGTCTTCCAGATGGATCACTTTATGAATTGCATTGTGGTTAGAACTGAAGGAAGCCTCATCAAATAGCAAACACAAAATATGACTTACAAAATGTGGATAAATGTATGTTACTGCTTAAATCGGTTTTAGGGAAATATGTCTATTAACAGAGAATCTACCTCATGGAGTCTGTGGATAGTAGGTATAGTGTAGATGTTGATTTAGTTCGTTTAGTAATGAGAAGCAACGTTTTTGTGTAAAGCCTTACTCGGCTGGCAATGGCGCCACTTCCCCTGCTTCCCGATAAAATCTCGCTGGCAGCACGAATGGGGAAGTGAGAGAGAAACTGTGAACACAGTTTGGCACTTTGGTGAGTTCGATGATACCCCCTTTTGCAACACTCTGACTGTGGCTTCCCGCCTTGCTGACTTGGTTTTCTACTACGATCTGAACTCCTTACTGCACACACCAATACTTTGGTTCCGCTTTTCCCATCCTGCTTTGTTCTCCAGAGAATTAACTTTATGGCCGTCACCATTGCCGGATCACCCTCTAATGGGGGTCGGGGATTTTGAGGAATTTTCTGTTCTGCCCAGCGAATCTGAAATGCTCCGACTACCCAGCAAAAAACACCCGCCGGGTTTGTCCTCAATGCACACTGAAGCTCCCTAAAAATACCCCTGAGGTCTCAAAAATGACCACCTATTTTCCCTATTTTGTCTTGTGTAACAAGACCAAGATTGATACTGACTATCCACCAGGGCACTAACCGAGGACTTGATTGCAAAACTCTCGGCTCCTCTAAAGTGCCTGGGTTCAATGACCGTCGAAAAAGTGGCCATAGGCCTCACTAGCGAATCGCATGCTCGGGATGAATGGTCTGTACCTACTGTGGTACTTTCCCCAGCTACAGCTTCGTGTGGAAGCACTGTCTCGACTTCCCAAGCTGGTCTGCCTGCACTGACGATCCCTTCATTGGAAGAAGTGTCAACCAGTGTATGCCCGTAGGGGGACTTGTGTGCTCACAGCAAGCGTCCCCCCTGAGGACTTAAAGTCCTTGGTGGACTCCTTTTCTACCTTCTGTGAGCCCGAAGGCTCACCCAATACTAACCCTCAGCCACCACCTCCATGCGGGGACTCTCTGCCATACACTGATCCTCCCCAGGATTTTGCTGAGTTACATCCGGTCTCTGCACGCAGAGAAAACATAATTTCCACTCCTATTTCTAACCGCTCCTTTTCCACCACAAGTCCTGCCAATGACAGTAATAGCTTTGCTATGTTATTCTATGCTTTGGAGACTGTGCTTTCTGATCTCTCCAGGAAATACAATGTGACAAACACTAAACCGTAAGTCCAGTCACTACACATCTTACAAATCTTAGCTATTGTGGAGAGTTTGACCTACATCCTTATTAAGCACGAGTCAAATTAGTCTGAGCTCCAGTCACATTATTCTCGGCCTTTTCCTGCCTCCATTGATGCCATTTCTCCCTCGATGCTACCGCCCTGAGCTGAGCTGCCCAACATACCGGCACCTGAGGCAGGCAAACCTTCCTAAGGCCGCCTCGGTATCTGGCCTGAATCAAGGACGCAATACATCTAGCCAAAGAAATCGTCCTTGCGGGAGAATCAGCGACGCGTCCATGTATGAAACTCTAGCAGACAAAAAGAAAAGAAAGGTCACGACCAGCAAGAGCGGGATGTCTGGAGTGATTCCCGGGGGGGGGTGGTGGTGTGTATAGTAGCACTTCCCCCTTTTCAAACCTCCTTGTGCCCCAAAACACAACCTTGTTGGCTGCCGTTGAAAGCCTACCCTGTCTAATTGTGCCGTGTTTGGGGACACTAGCCTGTATTTACTGCTGCCTGATTCCAATCTGGTCACTCAACCTTTTAAAACCAGTATAATGAGAGCAACCGACAATTACATCACCACCAACACTAGCACAGCCACAATGGCCAACCCAACAACTGCAAAATGTGTCTTCTCACCTCTTTCCAAGTCCACCCCGGATGATGTGTGTGCTACCAAAAAAATATCAGCTTTGGTGCCCCGCCCACCTTCTGTTGTGGGTGGCTCGACCACTGTAGCTGTAACAGTGGCCCCCCTGGCGCCTGTTGGCTGGGGGACAGCAGTACCAGTACTTGGTTTACACCCTCTTCCGGCAGGTGCAAGAGAAGCTATTCACAATCAGCTGCCGAGCAACATCAAATCCAAGGCTTTACTATTTCAGTGGGGTTTAGGCAGAATTACATGCAGTACCCTTTGGGAACCCTACATACAATTAAGACTACAAGTGTAAGCACAATTTCACCTTTGGTACAAGCCTGCACTACACAATTATGTGGTAGCAGTGGCTGAGCAGCCAGACTTATCTCAAGAGTAATGTGAGCAGTACAAGAGGTTACACAAAGGACTTGCAATCACAGTAGTTCAAACAAACACTATTCAAGGTTTCTTGGTAAAAGAATATACATTTATTTATACAGTCAGTTGGAAAACATTCCACTAGTAAGAAAGCCGCTCAATATCACACACTAATATACTACAGTACGCAACCAATACGTTTCTGAACAAGTTAAGTTCCCCTCAAGTGGGAGCAAAATGGCCCTTCAGTTACTTTCAAAAGTGGTAGAAAGACAAGGACAAGAAGTTAAAGCACAATTACTTTCATAGGCAGTGCAAATAGTTTCAGTTCACTACAACCAGCAATTCAATTCAATAGGCCTGGGCCAAAGTCAATGGTTCAGAGTCTTGGATATGATAGCACAGTTCTGGTAGTAAACGGTTAAGTCTTTGCCAATGTTCCAGGAAGTAGTTTGCCAGAAAAAGAGTTATATGTAGGTTTAGGAGCAAATGAGGCCCCAAAGTTGTGAAAGTTTCACAAACTTTCACCACGGCAGAAACAAGTTCCACACCGCGTTTGCACAGTACTTTAGATATAAAGAAAAGCTGTAAATGAGGCAGTTGTTCCTGGCAGTTCCTGCAGATCTCGCTGTTCCTGAGCTTCAGTCATGGGGACAAGAAGGAGGACATCGGGAGGTTTCTGCATTGCCCAGGAAAGAGGCTACAAGCTTGGCAAAACGTCAGTTCAAGGTGTGAGTGCCTTAAAGTCCACAAACTGGTATCCTTCTCACTGGCTATCTGGGTTTTCAACAGCACTCTGAAGAAAATTCGACCAGTATAGAGACGGTGTCCAGGTGACTTGCGAGTTAGTTGTTCCCACCAGCTCAAGGGACGAAGTCGTCCTTGAAGGGCTTCTCTGTCGAGGGATTTTCAGGCAATTCGGACCTGCAGCAGGGCTTCAACGGCAAACCAACGGTCCAGGAGTTGCAGCAGTCGTCTTCCTTCAGCTTGTCTTTCGGTTCTTTCGTTCCAGTGGTCGACTCTGTCTTCCAGTCCTGGAGACTCGCCTTTTAAACAGTTTTCTCCCATTCATCCCAGCCTAGCTGCCACTCACCGAGCAGGGTGGCTGTCCTTGCCGGGCAGTCAGCCAGCCAATCACGCCAGAGTGCATTCAGGTCTCCTAGGAGACTAAGCACAGGGAGTTTCGGGCACCTCCCTCACATGCTGTCCACCCCAGACACTCGGGTGCCAGAGGAGGGCTTCAGCATTGAAGCCCGCCAAAGGGCATCGAACAAAGGGACCAAACCTGGTTTGGCAAGCAGAGTTAAACACAAGAAGGACAATTCCTAAAAGAAACAGCAAAAAGAGATGACCGGAGTCTGTTTTTACAGAGCGGTTACGGGCGCCATATTGAAAAACATGGCTGACCCGATTTTTAGCTACCGGTATTCGCGGTCGGGAAAAATCATGGTAGTTTGTTCTAAAACCACTGCCACCAGCCATTTCAAGAGGAAAGGGTAACATTTGACTGTTACATGAGTGTTTAGACACAGGGGTTGCTAAGCAACCCCTCCAGCACTCTATAGGAAGATAGTGTGTGCTGGGTCTACGAATTTAAAAGGACTAGTAAAGTCAATTTAACTTCACATGCTCTGGGAGATGGTATTCCGTCCCAGAGAAGGTATTTAAACCTTGGTGAGTCTGAAAGACATCCCTGTGCCACTGCACTGAAGGTGCTGTGTGACACACAAGAAAAAGATGATGCCTATGGAGTTGTCTAAAACTCCATATCGAGAGAACAAAAAAGTAAAACACATTGAAAATAAAATGTTCAAATCCCAAAATATAGCAAAAGAGCTGGAGGGCTCTAAGGTAGAGGGAATTTAGCACTTGGGTGAGAATTCTCCCTAACAATGTGTATTTGGTGAGGTCAATGACCACTTTTTAAATCGATCACGGCTACTCGATTTGTTCCACTGCATTATTCCTCTCTGTTTCGTACAGAGTGACGACATTAGCACGTTCAACCTCTGTGACAATTGCCCTAAAGCAACAGCTGTGGTCTACTTTTATTCTACGGAAACACTGGACTATGTTTTAGAACATGTTCCCTCTTTTAATCGGCTTGGATATGAATGTATGCCTATTGACTGTGAAAAGGGAAAAAGATTTTTCTCTGTGGAACAGAATGCTGGTTCTCTGGCCAGCCTGGCCCACCTCCGCCCATCCCCCTACGTGCCCACCTTGCCTGCTGGGTGTGGGCTAGGGTGGCACGGTTGGAGGAAGAGTGCCACTGGGCATGGCTGACCAGATTAGCATCTCAAGTGGGGGTCTAGTACTTTAGCGTTATCTATTCCTGGTGCAGTGCAATTCATTAGCTGGAATACCCGTGGACAAGCACATCTTTTTGAAGAGTGTGGACTTATGGATGAATTGGAGTGTTACTCATTTGTGGCCCTCCAGGAAACCTGGTTGACACAATCCGTTGTGGTGGATGGGTGGCACTTTGTGGGCAACCAAAGGGAGGCCTTTTAGAGGGCTCCCAGAACAACTACAGATTGGTGGAAACCCAAACATGCTGCCTTAATGTTCTAATGGTCAGGGTTATTACTCCAGGAAATTGCCATTATCAACATCTATGACCCATCTTATAAACAGCCGCATAGTTCGGTTCTGCCGTAGATGGAAACTATTTTAAATAATTTGAGTCCCCACCTAGCCTGTATTATTTGCAGTGATTTACACTCCTGCATCCCTGCCTCTACCCACTCTTCTGAGCTGGACGGACCCCAGCTGTCGTCTCCCGCTGACGTCGGCCTGCTTGCCCACACCTGCAGCAGGGGCCTGGAATGGGCTACCCTCCTCTACCCCCAGGGATTTGTCATGATTAACGGTGCCACCTGCTCGAAAAATCCCCCTAATTTCACCCATTTTGGCCCTAACTCTAGCAGCATTTTGGACTACTGCTTTAAGTCCTACAGTGCATGGCTGGTGGTCGATTTGGAGATTCGTCCACAGCTCGAGAGTGATGACACCTGTCTAATCATGTCCCTGAATGTTGCAGAGCCACCGCTGGCTTCTGTGCCTACTGGTAATATAACTGGGAACTCTTCCTTAAACCGTATTTCCTGGAATGAGAAGAGTTTGGCCGCGGCCTCAGTACACTTACAAGCTTTACTGGACACTTTCATTAGCCGCTCTAACTCCGAGGTTTTTGATGGTGGCTGCTTCAGTCCCTCCGGAGTGATTCACGACTTTGGAGAAGTGATCGGCTCCTTGGTTGAACATGTATTTAGAAAGAACACCAGTCTGAGAACTAGCCCCACTATCCTCTGATGCAACCACCAGTATCGTTATGATCCATAGTCATAGTAGCCTCCAAAAGGAGGGACCTGTGCAGGGAGCTCCACAGTATTGTGAATACTCTACTCGAGCCTAACATCTGTGTGCTACGCCTCCACAAAGGTAAGCGTGCATAGCAGAAATGGCTAAAGCAACATTGATAGAATCAGGAGTGTCCCCGCTAGCGACACCTGATGGAGGCTGCTTTGTCTAACAATGGTCGTAGATTCTGGGAGTTAGTAAATGGTGAACACCGTGAGCGTGATCTTTTGGGTGCTCCCTAATCTGCGTAGGTTGAACATGTGGGAAAAACCCTGGATGGACTAATGGAAAGTGAGAATGCGGAGGCTCGGCCAATATTATGAGGATTATTACCAGCTTTAATCCTTTGCGTACTCCTGGCCCTGATGGCTGGCCCTGATGGCATCTGCAGCAAAGTGGTTAAGAATTACCTGGGCTGTGGCACTGGATTGCCTATTCAGGAGCATTGGCGAGTTACAATTTATCCATTGTTCATGGAGAGACAGCATCATAGTCCCCATTTGGAAGAAGGGTGATCGGTCTCTCCCAAGTAACTACTGGTTCCTGGCGATGCTCGATGTATCGTCTAAGATCTTTGCATGTTTGCTCCTCAATGATTTACGGTCCTGGGTCACTGAGGCTAATCTCATCCCACTTAACCAAACTGGGTTCCAATGTGGCTCAAGTACGTCGACTAATTGCCTTGCAATTCACGCTGTAATCCAACAGGCATGGTCGACCCGCCAGTGCCCCGTATATACCGCTTTCATCGATTATAGTGCTGCCTTCGACACCGTAACTCGGAAAAAGCTTTGGCAAAAACTGTCAGCTTGGAATGTTCCAGCCGGACTCTTGTCCATGATAATCCAGCTCCACACGGATATTCCGGTCAAGATCAGACTGGATCAGTCTGGGTCATTCTCTACCTTGATTTCGACGACACAGGGTTTAAAACAGGGTTGCAGTGTTGCCCCTTTTTTGTTCATTTTATAGCTTGCAGATATGGGGTCTGCTTTGGCGAATTCTAAGCTGATTCCACCTAGGTTGGGTGATTTTTCCCTACAGTGGCTCGGCTATGCTGATGACATCATCCTTTTAGACCTCACCCCAGCGAGCTCGCAGGCATCACTAGACTCCCTGAAGAGATTTTCTGATTCTCTGGACCTTAAGGTCAACATTCAGAAAACCAAGGTCTTGGTTTTCCATCCACCTGGCCGCCATAGGATTACTATTCCCTGGAACTTAGATGGTGTTCCTCTTGATGTGGTCAGGGAATACAAGTACCTGGGGATCTATGGTGAGGAGAGCCTGCGGGGTAACTCTCATCTTGCCCATGTTAAGGTCAGATGTGCCCAGGCCATTGGATCAGTTGGGAAACTGGCACGCATCGAGGGGGCAGAGGGCTACTCAGCTGGAATTCTAACTCAGTTATTTTTGGCTAAAATTAGTCCCATTCTTTTGTACGGTGCCGAATGCTGGCACTCAGGGGTCGAATCCCAAGTTGCTGTGTTCGAATCCATGATGCTAAAGAGACTATTTTGCTTGCCTCTCCGTACCCCGGTACAGACCATTTTCCTCGAGTTTGAGATATTCTCTTGTAAAGCCGAGATTGCAGACGTCCTTGCTGAATTTATTTTGGCATCTGGCCAATGCTGCAGGCGGCACACTTAATTCCATAATTTTTAAGGCAGCTTCGAGCAAACTATTGCTCGAGGGGTAATGCACTGCAGTGTATTGTGCAATCTGTGCACCAAAGGTTGGCAGTGGTACCTGGCGTCTACATCCATTGGTCTTACCCATGCTTTAAAATGGCCATGAAAAAGGTGGTTCATGCTCACTTTCGTGAACAGTATGCTGAGCAGTTGCTAACAAAGCACAACAGCAGACTGTTCATTGAGTATATCTTGGCTAGGGCTCACACCCCAAAGTACATTGAGCAATTTGTGGGTAATTCCCTGATATGGGACTATCTGAAGCTGAAAACAAACTCCGTAAAAACCTTGGAGGCAACAGGGGTGTGGAAACAAATTCCTAGGCCTTTACGGCTATGTAGGCTATGCGGCAGCGACAGCTTGGAAACTGTGCAGCACTTGATGACTCTCTGCGAGTCGACTAAGGCGTTATGGGCAGTGGCCAGGCTAGCTGCCGGTTTAGATCACTCTTTTTCTGAAGAGGCACTTTGGGATCTCTTTATGGGGGGAAACATGAGTCCTGTGTTGTGTTCTTTACCATTGTATGGAAAAAGGTAGCTTTTTTTCAACCCGTGGCCAGTAGGCCGGTTTTCTTGTTTTATTATCACCTGCTGTTTCTCTTCTTTTCTCATGTGTCTTTTGTTATGTGTTGTAATAACTGCTGTATAACACTGTAAATAAAATAAATAAAAACATTTAAAAAATCTATGGTTTCACAACTACTTAATGTGCCTCTATGTAAAAAGAAAAGTGAACAATTTGATAAAAATGTAGAGTAGCCACAGTTTAAAGTGATGCATGCATATTTAGCACAGGTTCTCCTAATCCTACTCAGCAGGCAAGTTCCATGGTCGGTACCCTCCTTCCACTGTATATGCTGCTGCATCTGAGACCACTGATCTTTTATAATGGTCAGTCCCAGCTCATTGTATCTCAAGTGGGCCAATGAGCAAGGTCTTTTGTGTGAGATCTTTGTGAAGCTCACGTTTACATCAGTAGGGAATCTAAACAAACCGCAAAAGGTAACGTCATTACAAAGTATACTTTATTTCTATGACAACATTCATTTAAAACCATGTACGTCAGTAGAAATACCAAAGCATAAATCTCACATAAAAATAATCAAAATAACCTAATATTCTTAATGTGCAAAATACAACATACACAACATAAGCATGAAAGACAGCAATTACATTTTCTTTCAAATGGTGCAACAAAATAGGAACTACATTTAGTGCACTAATATAAAAACACACAAATCTGATTGGTTTATACTTGTGCTATGTTTACAAATATAGCTAATATATCCAACATGTTTCTGTCTTCATCTCATAGTTTCGGCATCCATCAGGAAGAATAGTTGTGTTATGTATGCTCATTTCTAATAAACCTTATTGTGTTAGTAAGAAGAAAATGATCCTCTGATTTAATTGGTTCATATGAGAGAACAGTAGAAGGCACTCATGTTCATTTGAATGAAATACCCTTCTCTTATTAAAGTTTGGGAGAGACTTCTCACGTCTACTTAATATCCCTTACAGCAATGGAAAATCCTGACCTTTGCTTCTTTCAATGTAGGTGCCGTATTTAAGCAATAAACCCAGAGCCGCGGGGGCATTACTGAGTCAGGTAATGCCCCGGGGCCCATAGTTACCTTAACGAAGGCACGAGGCATTACCTGACTCGATAATGCCCCTGCTACAAGGGGCTTATTGCTATTAGTACCCAGGCCCGCAAGACCGGGGTTCTGATAGTATTGTTTTTGTGTTCCGAAAAGCTGCGGCATTTCGGAACACAAGAAATAAATGTGAAAAAAATGGCCTCCGGGAAGGAAAAATCGAGTCTGTTTTCCCTTTCCATGGCGGCCATCAGGAGCAGACGCGTTGGGGACAGGAGTGTTCTCAGGGCATTTGCTCCCGAAAAAGGACCAAAAAGAAGGTAAGTGGGGTTGGGAGGGAAGGGAGGGGATTGTTTGGAGGGTGAGGTGAGGGAAAAACACTTATCTGAGTCCCCGGCGGGGGAGGATGGCAGCCTCCAGCCGTGTGGAGGCTCGCAGCGGGGATTGCCCCGTTTCGAGCCTCCTCATTGGCTGAGGGGCTGCCATGCCCCCCGCCGGGAACAAAGGAAAGGAATCCCAGGCGAGGGATCCCGGTCGGGTAAAGCCCCAGCGAGGGCCAATCACATTGTTTGTTACATTCTGATTGACCCTCGCCGGGTAATAATAAAAAATGAACCACTAGGCGCGCTAACATCATGTGCCTCATGTTACACATATTAGACGCTCTTTTATATCTTGATAGCAGCTCTGTTTCAACCCGCCATGTAACGTTCCTGCTGTCTTTGTTGTTATTTTATAGATATCTTTAAGAGTGGCCAATTCAATTGTTATGGGAATTGAGGTGACTCCCAACACAAACAAGACTCTTTTAGTTTAGTTTAGTTTAGTTTAGTTTAGTTTAGTTTAGTTTATTATTTATAATGCGCACCAGACACTGGGGCATCAGGGCGCAGGATACAAGGACATGTTCAGCTTGGTTATATGGGTACATGAAATGTATGGGCAACAATAAGTACATGAAATACACAGGCATATATACAATATAATGACAAGGAGCACAAATGCCTGGGCAGC
This sequence comes from Ambystoma mexicanum, assembly GCF_040938575.1. Lineage (NCBI taxonomy): Eukaryota > Metazoa > Chordata > Amphibia > Caudata > Ambystomatidae > Ambystoma > Ambystoma mexicanum. Next base: position 1,401,212,317 of record NC_090932.1, on the reverse strand, counting down.
AGTAGGTACATGAGGTACATGAGGTATATCGGCATGTATGCAATGTAAGTAATAAGATCAGAGAACTTCAGGGAGGGTGTCCCAAGGGACTAACAAGTGGTAAACGAAAAAATGTGCATAGGGGTATACGTGATAGGGGGTATAAGGTGTCAAGAGAATGGTTATCAGAATGCGTTATTATAAGAGAATGCGCTCATGAACACATAGCCACGGGACCTTAGCCAGCGGCGGAACTGCTCTTAACAAGGGAAGGATCTTTGTGAAGCTTACAGGGGACAGCATGAGCTGCTAAAAGTGTCCTGTCAATGGAAAATCTGTACTCTATATTCAAAACAACAGTTATGAACTGCTAGCTACATGGTTCCCACACTTCCCTCCCCAAAGTTAATGTGCTGTGGTGGGAGCATTGTTTTCTCCATATTGTCTCTAACGCCCTCTCATTCTGTCTTCCCCCGCCCTGCTTTCAGGAAGACCCTTAAAACCCTCCTTTTTGCCTGCTTTCAATTGAGGGCCTGAGACGCCCCGATCCAGTACACATCTGTTGAGGTGGTGCAATCAGGAGACTAAGCTCATAGTGCCCTTGTTATGAAAAAAAATAAAGAAAATAAATAAGTTCGAGGATGTGGGCTGTAAAGAAGTTCTGATGCAGGCTAATATTTATTGTTACTATATATTGATTCACCATTAGCACATGTTTCTCTCTATTGACTGACTGAACATTGGAATGTGGTCAATAACAGCCATTATTGACCACAAACTAATTAACTAACAGGATCACAGCTTCAAGTACAAATCACCCACTCATACAATCCTCAGCCCTGTCCCTCCATTTCGAAAGTCTCTCCTGAATCCCTTTCCTGGGGGATGCCAGTCTTGCAAGTATTCACGGTTGCTCTAAAGTCAATGATAAGTAAATACTGTGGGCCTCATTACAAATCTGCCGGTCCGTTAACAACAGTGCCGGTAGGCAGACTTTGACGGTAGCACTGGCACCATTCTGAATGGTGCCGGTGCTACCGTCTTTCCCATTCCCATTGAGTCCTATGGAAAGAAATACACAACTCCGGCAGTAGCCTGCCGTTGTTACCGGCACGGCTATCGCCGGAGTTGTAATGAGGCCCCATGTGTGGCTATAACACACCGTTCAGAATAAGTTTCAAAGCCCTTTTTGACATATTTCATGTTATCAGGCTAAGAATCTTGCTACATCATCCTACCCGGTTAAAAACGTATTTTTCTGGCCAAGCCTCACTCTAGTAGGAAGGAAAATGCATGTAATGTGAGTATCTATAAATGTAATCTGGAAAGCTTTGGTATGCAATTTATTCTTGGCCCTGTGGCCTTGGAAGGAAGCTACTAAAGCATTTTGAATGCATTCATATGTCTTTTTAAATAGCATTTCCCATCTATGAATCTATGATGGTCGCACATTCCCATTCTTGGTCCCACTATTTGAATGGACGTGCTCTATCCATTCACACCCTTGAGAAATGTGATACTTTCAGATGTTTTCTGGAAACCCACTGGTTTACATGCCAACTTCCTCTTCTATGTTTCATCCCGCCAGTGCCATGGAGCCTTTTGCTGACTGAACTCTACAATTATATGAGGATTGTTTTGTTTGCCTGGATTTATTTTTTCATATTTTCTGAGGGTTATCATATCCATTTGAATTGATTTGCACTAGAAACTGTTTTTGTATGATGATGAAATGTTATTTGAAAATATTTGAAAATGTCACTTTTTGCTCAGATTTTCATTTCGAGCCAATCCCAAAGACTCAGGCTCACGCGTAAAACATTTCAGAGAATAAGAAACATGTTTTTGCAAAAAATGACATCCCGAGATTGAACCTTAATCTTGCGGTTAGGTTGCTGTTAGAATATTGAATGGAGCCAAGGTAACCCAGGATTCCATCTTGAAAAAATGTATATGAATTTCGTATTAAGTGAACAGATTTTCAGAAGAAATTATGTTTATGTGAGACGCTACTATTCATGGGGAAGTAATTTACTGAAGTTTTCTATTCTCTAGTATTTAAATATAATATCTGTATTTTGCTAGCGACAAAATGGAGTTCGTTATTTAGATATAAAATGCAAAAACTGTGAGGTACAACAGCAAATCAAATTATTTATGAGGGGATATCGTGGAAACCGTACTTGTTTACTGTCTTCATGGACCAAACATATGTTAATTTGTGGTATATGAGCACGGTCTGTAAAGTTACAAACTTTGCAGAGACAGATGCGACTGCAGTGTCTACTAGCATATGTTAAATTGAATGGCCAGAGACACAAATGCGCCCCCAGCCTTATTCTGAACCAGTCCACACGTGATTCAGTTCTAGAAAGTCCAAGTATGGGGATCCAAAAGAGACGGGCTGCTTTTTATTGGCAATCGCTGTCTGTGGCCACTGGTACCTTCAAGTCTTTCACCAACATTTAGGTTGCTGAATTCATATAAGGTTCTCGGTACACAATTTCTTCACCGATCAAAGCACCCACTCTACTTGTAAACAGAATCAGGCACATAAGCTTCCACCCAATGCCAACATTAGCCAAGAATACCCTTTTTAACTAACTGCACTCGTATAAAATACAAAAATGAATTTTAATTCTTCCTCACAATACAAAGATTGAGACTAGAAAACATTGGAAAATGACTTCCCAAGGAATGGAAGATATCGCTTACCTTTCTCTTAAAACATCTCCTCCTGGAATCCCAACCAGAAATGTGTTCACCCGTTCCTTTCAGCATTCATTTGTCTGGTTCACTAACTATAAGTCCAATGGATTTATGTTTATCAAAACCTTTTCATGACTGGACAGTGTCTCTTGTCCTTTGTAACACCTTTTGTTTTCTATTAAACAGGACCCACCTAAGACAAATGTGATTGGACTGCTGGATATCTATGGATTTGAAGTTTTGGAAACCAACAGGTATGTCTGCCACATTAGATCCATGCGTGTTAGTCTGCACATGATGGGGAAAATGCATTATGTGTCCTTTCAGAGCTGCACAGACAATTTCCAATACATTAGTAAGGGGTTAGCTTGAGGGTGATAATTTGATTTCAGCACTGTAATATTTACTAACTGGTTTGTTTCATATTGATTACCTCAAAAATATTTAGCATGTTAATTTTTTTGCTATAGAACGAATTGCCTTCAAGTTAATTAAATGTACACAACACTTCCGCGCAATCCCTGAAATGACTTAATGGTTTTCATATTACAGCGTCTGTGGTCACCAATTGGACTGGCATAAAAGGCTGTGTTCTATCACTCTTGCCAGTTTTCAAAGTGGTCTCCCACTCAGACATGTTCACCACTCTGAACTATCCAAAGTCTTCATCAACTCTCTGTTAACAGTGACTGCAGAACTCCATAAATACTCGCTCCATACATATTATATGTTTATATGCACACCCTGTCAGTTGCAACACATATGTCTGCACAGAGCAAAATGTGTGAAGATTGCAAACAATGTGCAGGATTTATTTTCCTAAAGGAGACCTGTTCATTGTGGGTGCCCACCTAGGTGGCACAAAGCTGTACAGCCGTCCTACTAGTAAATGTACAGGAGCATTATGAGTGCACGTGACGTGCATTTGTATTGAGTGGGAAACATGCAAACTATGGTCTCCTGGAGGCAGCAGCAAGTATCCGTCCCTGTGCCCACGACCTCGAAATCCCGAGGCAGGGCGGTAAGGGCAAGATCCTCAGGATTTCCTCAAGGAGTGATTATTTTTCCTTTTTTTTAAGTTGGAAAAGAAAGGCAGTGGGTTGGTGCAAATGTCTGATGTTAGTGTAGTTCTGTTTCTGGGGCAAAAACCACACTGTGGTGAGGATTTGCTATCTGTATCACCTTGAATGGGACACCAAGTGCATTGGGCTTATGAGGGTAATCAACGGGTGCATGATGCTACATGAATCACGGACGGGCACTCGTGTACCCAGGTCACTTCCTCATGGGTTCCCTTGTTAGGTAAGAACTGTTTCTGAATTCTCAGTATAGACATTTGTATGAGGGGTTAAATTGTGCCCAGTGTAATGTGCTCAACAGTTCGTTTTTCTTTGTTGGCTAGCAAAATAATGCGCAATATGTATGCAATTCCCCCCGATGGTTTGCAATGGTTCCTCCCTTCCCCGATGGTTTCAGTCAGAAGGGCAGTATGCCGTTGGATCGAGGTTGTTTTAGTGGAAAGACAGGGCAATAGAAAACAGTACTAGTATGTTAGGTTCTTTTCAAGGGATGATCAGTAACCAGACTTAAACGGTTTGATATGATATGATAGGTTATTTATAACACGCTTAACACCCAGAGGTTTCTAAGCTCAGACCCAGGGATCGAACCTGTGGTGCTCCATGTCGTCTTGCTGCCAAGGCAACCACGTTGCCCCTGAGTTTTCCTCCCGAGACTATACAGTGTTTATATCAAATCCTATATATTGAATCCCCATATATCGAATCTTTTATCTTCAAAACCTTTATAGTGAATGTGTTTGGGGTGGGGTAAAGGGTTTAAACATTTTGGCAAACAGGATGGATTCTTAGGGGTGGGAAACAGAGGTTTGGGGGGAAATGCATTCACTTTAAATGTTTTCAAGATAAAAGATTCGATATATGGGCATTCGTTATATATTACCTCGACGGTTAATGTCATCATAGTCCTTGGTTCTTTCAAGTTGGCACGGCATGTTCAGGAGGTTGTTGTGTGTGTGAGCGGTTCAGGTACTGCCACCTAACAGATCCAAGATCACCTACTGACAAATTGCCTTCTGGGTGCTTTGAAAGCTTGCTTTTGTTCAAGGAGGGTACTACAATTGCAGTTGCCTCTTTTAGTGAAGACGGGTTAGCTTATGCAACTTTATCACAATACAGCCCTTCCAGTTTGATAGCTGCACAGACTAAGCTAAGGGTCGCATTACAATTTTGGCAGTGTGGTAAAAGAGTGACTAATTCTGTTACTGCCACTTATTGGGTGGTAACATTTACCACACACCCAAACTAAGAGTTTGGCCTTGAAGCGAAGGATACTGAGGGTAAATTCTCCACTTTAATGCCAACAAATGGCAGATTTACTGTGGCAGTTTTACCACTCGCAGTAAATCTGCCAAAGTTCTCCTGGAGTCCTATGGACAAAAAAATGTGGATTAACGCCACCACACCACCACTTGGAATCTCGTGGTAAATCCATGGGACAGAGTGCCCTTTGTCTTTTATATTCCTGCTCCTGTATTTCTAGTCTGGTGCTCTCAAGGTCGACACTGCCCCGCTCATCTTTAACATTGGCCTTTCATCGTTAGCAGATACAATCGAGTGTCGCAAGTCTGACATGTATTTGCATGCACATGAAAAACAGATCTATTTCAGGTTGGGACTTGGCATTGAAGTGGTGTCGGTATTTTTTAGTAGATGTGGATTCCAGTTCCCACCTACTGCCAGTCCTTGAGGGTAGTCGATGCTCCAGGAATAAGATGATTCCCAAAAGATTCTGCGGAAAAGCTTTCAGGGAGGGAGGAGCACTGGATGCGAGTAACCCAGCTGCTTCTGCTGTGTCACCAGTTCGGTTCCCTCTGGTTGCTGATTGACAAAGTTAAGGTACAGAATACCCCACCTTATTGCACTCTTGGGAACTGAATGTCAGTCAGAGTTGTTGCAACTGTCAAACATGTGTCATCAATCAGTGGTGGTAGCCACATTTAGGTCTTCCCTGGCTTCTTTCTGGGCAAGCACACAGGAGGTGGATTCAGCAATGAATCCTGTACACCTTCTTTATACAGCTTTCCAGATATGGTTATGGCTGCTCTGGCTACCAACATTGAGTTTCAGGAAGGCCATGAAAATCTATGTCATCACACTTATGTCCATGCAAACTGGGCAAACAAAATTTAACTGACATAGAAAGCGGACAATGCTTTCACCGGCTCTTCTTTCGCTGCACCGGCTTGTCGCTGGTCTGTGAGTTTGGTGACCTGTGTTCAGCAAACATGGTTTTGCCCAATTCATCTTCATCAAACATCAGTCAAACACATTGAACAAGCTTTTGTTTCTCAATAAAGTCAAAAGTCTGCGGCATTGTACTGCTGTATAAAAACAAACTGCCAACAGTCAGGGAGGTACACAGCTAGTCAAGCATGGATATTGGTCAGGTAAAAGACTGCATGGAACTTTGAAGGACCCTGTTATGCGAGACATACTTTCAGAGCGAACAATGCACAGAGTTACAGTGCCTGTGAGCAGGGGTGTTTCTCAGTCTGGAAAAGACCCGGGGCTATGCTAATGTCGGAACTGTCGGGACTGTGGGCTAGCCTTTTGGTTGTAGCTCTTGAGATTCTCTCCAGGGCTACAACCGAAAGACCAGGGGCTATAGCCCCTTTAGACCCCCCCTAGAAAAAGAGGTAATATAATAGGTCAGGGCTAGCAAAAATGTAGGGACCTCAGACATGTCACAGTGTTGGGTTTTCAATCTAACATATCCCATGCCCCCAGATTATGGTCTGGAGGGCTAGCCCCCCATGGTATGGCCCTCCACGTCCACCCAGATGAACCTTCAAGGAATCCAGCTGCATGGTGCAATCCATGTCTATGCTCAATCATGCAGTCAAGCCCTTCCAGGCTGGGGAACTAAATGCGCAGTTTGGCATTTTCTTACTTCATGTTCATAAGCCACTTTAAGGGTTTATGTTCTGTTCGGATCATAATGGTAGACCCAGTATGGTAGGGCCTAAAATGTATTAGTAGACAGATCATTCTAAAACACTCTTTCGATCAGTTTCCCACTATTGTACTCTATTGTTAAATTGGTAAATGATGATAATGATCGGAGCTGGGAAGCAGAGGTGAGAAGCAGTCTGCAGCAGTCCAGCACGAGAGTCTTTCTACTGTCCTAACTGTGTGAGGTGGAGCCTATAACTACCCTTACCTACCGCGGAGCGGTGAGCTGAGCTGGGAAGCAGAGGTGAGAAGCAGTCTGCAGCAGTCCAGCACGAGAGTCTTTCTACTGTCCTAACTGTGTGAGGTGGAGCCTATAACTACCCACACCTACCGCAGAGCGGTGAGCGGAGCTGGGAAGCAGAGGTGAGAAGCAGTCTGCAGGAGTCCGCTGCAGACGCGGAGTCAGAGTCGCATGGAACCGGACGTAAGACCACAGAAGTCTTCAAAAGCCACATGGTTAATGGCGACCGGATTAAAGGAGAGGAGTAAGTCCGAATCCGCAGTGAGACAGGCAGTGAGACAGACAGTGAGCCCTGTTGAGGAAGAGGTCTCTGGCTGTCCGGCCTTAAAGTCGGGGGCCAAAACTACAGCCCCGACCTTTGAGGAGATAGGAGTTCCGAGAATCAAGCAAACACCTACGGGGGGGCTCGTCGGAGATTCTAACACTATCGAGACCCCCACGGGCAGTAGTGGGGCAGATGCGAGGAAACAAACAAAGAATAACGAGAGTGTTCTCGGAAAACGGATCACGTCAGAAGTGGAAGCACCCTTAGACGGTGAGATTCTGTGTCCATGGAGTGGAGCAGAATCTCGGGGGGATGAACTTACCAGCATGAGTACCCCGGTGTCTGAGGCCGATCCTACGGCTGGCTTCTCGCAGTCTCCACTGGAGACGAGTGACGTCTGTGCAAGCGCGGTCGGAGGACGGCGCCCGCCTGACGCCAGGCGGAAGTTCAGGAGCGAAGGGCTAGGCCGGAGTCCAAACGATGAAGAAGGAAGGAGAGTGCAGGATGAAGAGGAGAAAGCGGAGGACGTGGAGGCCGCGGTCGTAGAGGCGGGGGTCTCGTCTCGGAACGAAAGGGCCCCCGTCAACAAAAGCCTCCCAGGAAACAACGATGGGCCTGTGAAGGGACCAGGAGAGTCAGAGGCAGAGGCACTGAGGATCAACCCTCAGTGTCCAGTGCAAAACCAACCAAACAGCCCTGGAGGGAGCCGCGGAAAACCGTGGAGCCAGCAGACCACTACTCTGGAGTACGAACCAGGGGGAGTGGTAGCCCAGAAGACGAGTAAAATAGAAATAAAAGCTATGATACACCAAAGGAGCAGTGAGAAAGAGAGCTGTACTAAAAAAAAAGTAAGACGGACTAAAAGAAGATCACATGAAAATAATACCACTAGGGGGGCTATTGCCAGCGAAACTGACTCCGAAGATGAATCGGATGTGGCGAGTCGCAAAGACTCGGAGGAGGGGCTGAGTGCAGTAGATTCAGACCTAGAGATCATCGAACCTGAGGGCCCAGGCGATATAATAAATGGATCAACGGAATTGGAAGCAAACCAGAAGACCCCGGCAAAGGGGCAAAAAGGGGAGAAAATGGGGGAAAACCACCAACTATGTTTGAAAATAAGAAAAAAAGGAACGAACCCAGGGACAAAAAAGGCAAGAACTGAAAGGAAAACGGGCAGAAAGGGAGGGATCGAACAGACAAGAACGAAAGAGTCGAAAAGAAGAGGTTCCCAAAGGAAAGGTTTACCGGCTCCTATCATATCGCACCCATTAAAGAACTTCTTCATACAACATCATAAAAGAAAGTTACTAATTGATGACGAAGTTTCCTATGCTGAATTGTTGGAAGCGGTCGGGGAAACGCCATCTGCGCCAAAGCAGCAAAAAACCGAAAGTGGTCCGTTTGTGTCCATCAGCCAAGACCAGGCGAAAGAGGCAATCTCGGAAAAGACGGCAACTCAGAGTGTAGCCCCTCCTAGGATCAGTGAGATGAGTGGTCAGGAGGCAGGTACGGAAAGAGAACAGCTACGTGTCCTCCCCCCTGGACCGCTAATGAAAACCACAAAAAATGGGACCAAAGAGACGGAACAGAAAAGGACTGAGCAGGAGGGGGAGAACAACAAGGAGCAGGTTTCTGCAAACCCGCAACTTGGGAACACAACACAAAGAGGGGTACCTCCATCGGACAGAGAACAGTCTACGGCATGGACTAAACCACATCTGACGACAGGCTCCCCCATGAAAGCAGCCATCGAAGCAAGGGATGGGTCGAAAGCAATCTGGGACCAAGTACTGTCGAACAAAGGGTCGGGTGGGCCAAATCAAAGAAAGGACAAAGTATATAGTTCTTTGGTGGACATAACACAGTTAGACCCTCACACGGCGACACGAAGACAAGAGAAAATTCAAGAATCTCCAAAAAAGAGAAGACTAAGTGACATCGCAGCCTCAATGCAGAAAGAGATGCCTAACAACAAACCAGACATGATCGCAATTATGAAAAGCTATGTCAATCGTGCTGGCACCATTCTGCAAGCTATACGAGGCAATAAAGGAAGATGTAAAGGATAACACTGCAATCTTGGCAAATATGATAAGTAAACTAAGCCATGTAGAAAGTTATATCATCGTGGGTGAAAATCGGGCAACACAGGAAGCATGCAAGTGGGACACCAAAATCAAAACGCTTGAAAAGAAGATCGAAATAATGGAAGCCCTAAATAAGGATCAAATGGAAAAAAGGAGCTGTACAAAAGCTAAGATCCAGGAAATGGCAGCGTAGTCGAAGACAAAGGGAAATCCGCCCTCATCTCCCAGAAAGAAGAAAAAAGCACTGACTGGGGAGCAAATCGTTAAAAGAACAACCCAAGTATCACATCACACCCCGGAGGAAAACAGAGGCGTGACATTATCAGTGAGGCAAACGACTGAGTCGTCAGAAATAATCGACCTTGGGGCAGGGTGCGCAGAAGAGGAGAAAAACAACAAACCAACGGAAAGACGAACGAAGGAACCGGACGCTAGATCACCGAAAACCATAGAGGAGTTTATGGTTATGTCCTACTTAATGAACATCTCAACCCACGAACACAAGGAAGAAACCAAACAACAAAGTAAAGAAAAAAGAGAGGGTGAGATAAAAAGAAAAGGTGCAAGCCAAATAACGGACAAGGTGGATGGGAAAGGAGTGGCGGAGAACGAGCAGGCGCCTCCGATCGACAGTTGGCAAATTTAAACGACCCGCAACAGAAAAAAGGCCCCCTGGGTACTCTGGGAAATACAAGGGAAAACCCAAACAATAATAGCAGAACAGAAACGCATTCGAATGAGAAAGAGGAAAGCCATGAAAAGGCCAGGCATGATAATAAGAAAGAAGAGACAAGAGTGTTTAAACTGGAACAGAGAGTCGAAGACAGAAGATTCTTGATCTTGAATAGACCTACAGTGCTGAATATAATGAAAAAAATGAAAACCCTGAGATAAATCAGAACAGAAGACCTGAAACTTGTGGAGCCTTATCATAGAGAAAAGAGGGCCAAGGCCTACCTCCATCTCAAGCCTGCAGGAATCGAACATATTGACCAACAAGCCTATGAAGAAATCAAACATTTGGGTTTCCACCTCACAGAGCTAACCAAGAAAAACGACAAAAATACCCTCGTAATGGAAAAGGCAGAAACCCAAAGAGCAAAAACGCACTACAAATCAAGGACGGAAGAGCTCTATCATCAAAACCGTTGGAAAGAACCACAGGAGAGGGTGGAAGCACGCAGAGAGCATCGTAACATCAGATGGGACGATGCACGAAAGAGTGAGAGAAACAAGAAAGAGACAGAAATCCAAGCAGCAAGCCGGTCCCGCCTATCTAGGGAGAACCGGCAGAGACCGAAGGAAGACTCAGAAGACTCCCCGGCAAAGGACAAAGACAGGGATTTACGGAGGGTAAGAGGGGACGAGCAAAGGAGACATGAGGATAAGAATAGAGCAACATCTAAAACAGAGAGGAAAGTGGTGGAGGAACAGAAAGCAGGCCCATGGAAATGGCTAACACAAAGCTGGAACAAAAATTCAAAAAAATAGCAACGATCTGGGTCCCCCGGCGTCCACAAGATAAATCAAAGCAGTGACGCGGTGAGGCCCGAAAAAGATCATTTTACTTTGGGGTCTTGGAACACAAGAGGCCACGCACATCTGACCACAGCTGGAGAGGTGGAACTGGGTATTTATGACATAATATGCCTTCAAGAAACATGGTTGCTTGATAGGCCAGTGCTCGATGGCTACACCGTCGAAATCTCGCCGGCAGTAAAAGGTCTGCTAGGTAGACCTTCATCAGGTCTCCTAATAGCGATTATAACAGGACAGGGGCTATCGGAACCAGAAAAATGGAAAGAAGCTTATGAACTATTGGTGGTTTTGACATCATGGAATCAGTGCGATGGTAAGAAGCAAAAATCTCAGATAAAGCCACTAGCGATAGTCAACTGCTATTGGAACCCGCAACGGACGTCCACCAAATCGTTCTGCTCAAACATGAGAGACACAATTCATAAGCTATACGAGGAGTTCGAGAGGATCGAAATCGTAGTATACGGATACTTCAACGCGAAATGTTCCAAGATAGAGTCGGTATACTCGGGGGGCAAACAAGCAAGCGGAACATAGGACCCAGCTGGAGAAAGAGGAAAGGCGTGGAATGAGGTCATCAGAGTCAGGAACATCCAAAACACAGCCGACCTCTTTCCCTCCCAACAAAACCTTCCAACGTGGGAACGCAATGCATCAAAAGCGACCCTGGACTACATCTTTATCTCTGATGGGTTGACAAGTGTCATGAGGAATTTTGAATTTATAAAAACCCAACAAAGCGATCACAATCTGCTAACGTGCTCATGGCAAGGACACAGACCAAATAAGGAAGTATATGATTCAGCAGTTGAAGCAAATGCCCAGAGAACCCGTCTAAGAATAACCGAAACCGACATAGCAAAAATCAACTTAGCGTGGTCCCAAAAGACAATCAAATCTCAAATGACATCTGATGAGGAGAGACCGAACTACCTACCATTTTTATTGGCATTGCGAAGAAAGGTGAATAAAAACAGCGAAAACCCAATAGCACCAAAACATGCTTTTGATAAAGAGTTGGTAGACAAAAGGAAAATTGTCCGTAGACTGAAAAGAGTGGCAAAAAAGACCAATGCGCTGGAAGACTGGAAGAAATGGAAGCAGGCAAAGAACGAGTATACAAACTGGAGAAAACAGCACAGAGCTGCCCAAATCCAAAAAGACTCTGAGGAGATGCTGTAAAAATTACAATCAAAAAAGGCAAGGGATTTCTGGGGCTTGATAAACACACCAAATAATACACTCAAGAGCGTACAGAGCAACGCAGTCCCAGAAGAAAGTTGGATAGGCCACTTTACAACAGAATTCAAGTCCCCGGAACAAGATGAGGGCACAATGAATAAAATGAACAACACACCCTGGGTCGACGTATCAGATAAAGCTGACATCGAAAAAGCAATCAACAAACTAAAAACATCCCGCGCACCAGGTCCGGATGGTTTATCAAACAAGGACCTTAAAATGTGCCCGAAGGAATGGTCCAATCTGATCAGCAAGATATTTGAGGAGTGCGGCAGGAAAAAAATGATCCCGAAAACATGGCTAAATGCGGTCATAGTTCCGATCTACAAGAAAGGAGCACGACATGAGCCTGAAAGCTATAGACCCATCGCCCTATTAGACATAATAGGAAAGATCTTTGCGACTCACCTACTCACTCACTTTCGCACCTGGGAACAAAACGGCCCTTCAAGAGACGTCCTGCAAACAGGGTTCCAAAAAAACAGAAGTACGGGGATTAACATCTTTCTACTGAATATTCTGAAGGCTAAAGTAAAGGAGGGGGCCCCAAGGATCTTCCTGGCCTTTGTGGACCTATCAAAAGCGTTCGACAGGATAAGTCGAAGAATGCTATGGGACAAACTACAATCCTGGAAGTGCCCAGAGGAGGTGATGGACCCCATAAAAGCCCTACATACAAAGACGAAAATCAGAGTGAAATTAAACCTACAAGGCACCCTCTCTGAAGAGATCGAAGTAAACAGAGGTGTAAAACAGGGCTGTCCATTGGCCCCAGCACTATTTATAGCCTTCCTGGGAGATTACCAACACTCAGAAGAGAAAATAAGAGTGTTCCCTCCCAAAATTGCTAAAACAGAAATCCCACGCCTGCTATATGCTGACGATGTAATCTTGATCGATCAAACAAAAATAGGCCTCCAACGGAAACTAACAAATCTGGCAAGATATAACAGCGAAAACAACCTCGAAATAAACAAATCAAAAACGAAGGTTATGATATTAGAAAAAGGTCAAAACCTAAGAAAGAAAAAGCAGACTTTGTTTATCGAGAACATGGGAATAGAAAACATAAAAAGTATCAAATACCTGGGGGTAATGATGGACAGCTCCGGAACAGATAGCGCTTGGCAAAGCCAACTATGGGTGAAAACAAAGCGCCTGACAGCACAAGCAAGAGCAGTGGAAAAAAAATACGGAACATTCTCGCTATCTCCAGCCATCATATTCTACAAATCTAAGGTAGTGGCGGCCTTAGTGTACGGAGCCGAAACTTCATTCAATATACCACGCCAGCTGTGGACAAAATTGGAGGGCTATATATGGAAAACGCTGTTAGGGGTCCCGAAATCGACAGCCATGCCGGCAATTAGGAGAGAACTGGGCCTGGTATCCTTGGCAGCCATGGTGGACCAAAGTGCGATGACTCTATTCAGAAAGATAATCATGTCGGGCACGCTACCTACCTATAAGTTCATGAGAGATGAAATTGAAGCAGGAAAGTGCAGAGCCCTAAACAATTGGGCGATGGGTAGAAAAGAAGATCTGAAAAAAATTGCCTGCTCTGAAAAAGATCTAATGGAAAATCCTGAGAGAATCAAACGAAAAATGAAAGAGTGGGATTGGATGACCACAGTGGAGAAAGTGGCTGGCAATAAACTTCTAACGCATTTACCACCCACTTTCAATTGTTTGAACAAACCTCAAAATTACTGCCACAAATTCCCCGACAAAACCTTTTTCTAAAAGCCAGATTAAACCTACTACCAACCCGAGAAATCATATCCATTCGGGATTCGAATAGGATAAAGACATGCCGCCTATGTGACAATCAAGCGGAAATAGAAACACTGAAACATCTAGTGTTGAAATGCCCAGAAACTATGGAAATCCGAAAAATGTATCTTCAACCCCTGGCAAAAAATGCATGGCACCTCGAACCCGATGACTGGTGGAACCGATTAATATCAGGTGAAAAAACAAACTGGACGGTGGCAATGGCAAAACTAACAGATATCGTGATGAAAAAGATCAACACACTTTCGAATGGACCACAACCTGCATCAAGACAGGAACCAACATAGGGAAGCGGACAAAGATGCAAAGCCCAGTGGGACAGAGACACCATCTTTGTGAGACGCGGAGAGGAAGGGGACGTGCGCGAAGTGCTTCCCTAATGAAGAGAAAGAAACTGTGAAGAAGTTTTGATAAAACTCTTTGTTTTACCACTTTGAGTAAATTTCAATAAATAAAAAAAATAAAAAATAAAAATAAAAAAAATAATCACATACTCGCGTTTACACACACTTGTTTACTATGTGCATGCTACTCTAGCAAGATTGCCCATGTCTACGTGTTATATAGGAGGGATATATAGGAGGAGAAGCTTACACACTTCAGCCCTACAAATACGGCACTCATGTTTAGGTCGCTGCTGCCCCGGCTGTAGATCGGGACACCAATAATGTTGCTGTACAGTCTCAACGCTCCAACTCAAAGTTGCTGGAATCTATTTACTGTATTCATACTTTTTTCATGGTCAGCTTTATGTGTCTTGTTGCAGAGTTAGAAACAAAGACAATATGTTCACACTAACTCCTACAGGAAAGACTAGCAATATTGTCTACATCGAAGCCTTAGTTTGGTTCATTAAATACAATTCAAACTAGGACCGAAGTAGGGATTACTGTGCAAAGCACAGGTACACCTGCTAGTTCATTTATATACGGAAGGAACAATGCTCTTTTGATCACAAAAGAACGTACAATAGATAAGAAATCCGATTTGATGGAAAGCAGTGAGCTTCTTACAATATAGTGAGTTTGAGGGACATTCTGCTGGTTCCATGTCATTTCAACACCTGTAATTACTTTGAGGTAAATTACTTTGAAGTAATTACTTTGAATGTTCACTTCGATTTTTTTTAATTTTATTTGAAGGCCATACAATGCCCACTTCCCCCTTCACTAGTTCCCCTAACCCAAGCCCCTCCTGACCCCCTTTGTACCTCTTAACCCACAACCCCTTATATTTTTCAAAGTAATTTCAAAGTAATTGCATCAAAGAAAATGACTTTGAATTCATTACTTGCACTGAAACCACTGGGTACCCATTCTGACCAGGTTGTAGAGCGGAGTAAATGGAACAGTCACCGGGGACAATACATAAGTAGAAATACATACATTAAGGGCAAGGAACATTGGACATTTTCAAGTGCAGGTAACCAGTATGGCCATCTCTGCTCAGGATTTGAACATGATGGGTGAGGTGCTAGAGTGGAGGCAGAGGAAGTGAGGGACAGAGGCAGGTTAGAGGCGAGGGAAACATGTTAGCTAGTAGACACATGAGAGGTAGGTTAAGAGGGTAACTCTGAGGTGAGGTGGTAGGATTTTAGTTTGGTTTTGAACAAATCCGTGTCGACTGTTTCTCAGATGTACGGGGGAAAAGAATTCCATGCAAGTGGAACAAGAAAAGAGAAGGAGCGGAAACGAGAGAAAGCACAGGGAGGGCGAGGAGCCACAAGGGTAGTCAAGTAAGCAGAGTGGAGATTACGGAGAAGGCTTGTAGAGTTGGATAGAGGAGGAGGGATACAGTGGAGCTTTACCATGGAAATTTAAATCTGGCCCTGTATTACATCGTGATGGTATGAGGAGGTATGAGGAGGTAGGTGTGAAGTGAGGGAGTTCAAAGAGAGTCCCGGTTTCGAAGTTGATAATTTTGTCGAGAGGACAGAAGGCACAGTTGGGGAGACCAAAGATGATGCTGGCACCGTAATGCAGTTTAGAGAAGACAAGAGTGGTTAAGAGATGCTTGGCGGTGTTAAAAGGGAGGAAGTTCCTGATTTTCCTAATATTCAGGAGGTTAAGGAGAGCTGGCGTTCCAATTTTGTAGCTGAAAGTAGAGAAGGTGTGAGAAGGGTCATAGATGATGCTGAGGTTTCTATCTGAAGAAGAGTAGAGGAGAGTGCTAGGTGGGAACTGGATAGGCAGAGGAAGGGATGAGAGACAGCTTTTGGCAGGGAAGAAGAGCACCTCTGTTTTGGTAGACTTCAACATCAGAGAGTGTGAAGCCATCCAATATCTTATGGCAGAGCGACAGTGTGAAATTTTGATAAGAGGGATCATAGGAGAGTTCAGGAAAAGAGAAAAAGATTTGGGTGTCGTCCGCGGACAGTTGGTACGAGAACCCAAAGGAGGAGATTAGTGCCCCAAGAGCAGAGGTGTAGCATGTAAAGAGGAGCATTCCCAGGACAGAGTTTTGTGACACACCAACAGTTAGGGGAGTGAGTTGAGAGGTATTGTTGCTCCAGGAGACAGAGAATTGGCGAGGTGCAAGTGCAAGGTAAGATTCAATCTAGGCGAGGGCTTAATTGTAAATCCCAAGAAGAAAGAGCATATTAAGAAGATCAGAGTGATCGACAGTGTTAAAGGCAGCAGACAAGTCAAGGAGAATTAGAATAGAGGATAAGTTGGAGTGCTTATCCGAGGCGATGAAGTTGTACACATTCATGAGCGCAGTTTCCATGGAGTGACAGGAGTCGAAACCTGCTTGTAGGGGTCACCGTGGTTGTGGATGTTGGTAAAACGGTCGAATACAACACTATTTTTAGCACTTTAGAGTAGTTTGGAAGGAGAGAATGATGGGTGAAAGTTAGCCAGTAGGTTCAGGTCAGCCCCTTGCTTTTTTAGGCGAGGAGTGACCATGGCTGTTTTGAAATCAGAGGGAAAGCAAGAGGAGTCGAAGGACAGGTTCAAGAGTTCAGCTAGGTGAGAGGCCACAAAAAGGGCAATAGGCTTGACTAACTGAGGAGCAAGAGGGTCTGATGGGGTACAAGAGGGTTTAGCCTTCATCGGTAGAGATAGTGCTTTGTCAGTATTAGTATGACAAAAGTAGGAGATAGAGGCAGAGGAAGATGGCAGAATAGGTGGAGTGTAGAATGTAGGATGAGAGAGTGTGTGGAAGGTTAGGAGAGAGTCTCTAATTTTGGAAATATTTGCAGTGAAGCATTCAGCTAGGTCATTAGCTGTGAAAGTGGAGTTGATAGTCACAGACTTAGGAGGAGTGAGGAGTGAGTTTAAGGTGCCCTGTAGCCGGCGAGGATTGTTGGAGTCAGAGTCAGTGAGGGTTAGGTAGAATTCCCTTTTTACTCTGTCAAGAGTGGACTTGAGAGAGTTCAGGGCAGAGAAGTAGAGTTGCAGGTCCTCATGCGAGTGGGTACGTCTCCATTCGAGCAGCCGACGGATATGTGTGCGGCGAGAACGTATGAATGGTGTCACCCATTGCTGAGGATGCTGAGACTTAGGGGTGAAAGTAAGCAGCGGGACATGAGAGAAGAATAAGTCATATAGTAGGGATTGGAAGATGTAGAAGGCAGTGCTGGTGGAAGAGGCATTAGCTGTGAAGGAGGAAAGTGAAAACTGTAGGTCAGAGAGAAAGGGGGAATGGCAGGTTTACATTTCCTTTTAGTAATAGGTGAAGCAAGTGGTGAGGAAAGGTCAGAGGTGGAAAGGAGATGGTGGTGGAAACAATTGAGTGGCCAGATATGGATGGTGTGACAGAAGTATTAGTGGCTGAGAAAGAAGTGGAGATGAACAAGAGATTCAAAGAGTTACCCCCTGTGTGAGAAGGTAGGTTATGGATAGAGTGAAGAGCGTGGTCACTATGAAAAGACTGAAGTTCAGATTTCTGAGAGGTGGTTGGAGAGGGAAGGTTAAAGTCACCTAGAGAATGAGGTGCTGTTTAGTAGAAAGAGAATCAAGGAGTTGCCCAAGATCATCAAAGAATGGTCCAGTGAGACCAGGAGGGCGATAGACGGAGATGATGTGAACCGAGTAAGGCAGAGCAATAGTAGAGATGGTGAATTCAAAAGAGGTTGGAGAGGATGTAGCATTAGAGATTTGTGAGGCATTGAGGCGGGCAGAGAGTAGGTGTCCAATGCCTGCACCTCTGCCAGCCAGTCGAGGAGAGTTAAATGAAGGATAGTTTGGAGTCATATAGCGCTGCCAGAGTGGCAGTGTCAGATGGAGAAATCCAGGTTTCAGTGATAGCAAGAGGATCTAGAGTAGGAGAGCTGGAGTGAGAGTAGTCAGTGATAAAGGACGGGTTTTTTTGCATATAGGCTGAGCATTCCAGAGTGCAACGTTCAGTTGATGAGGTAAGGAAGGGTATAGAAGTTGAGTCTCAGTGGAAGAGAGTCGAGGCGGATAGGTGTTAGAGGAGGTTTGGCTAGCTTGTCAGTTTTGTTTGTTGGAAGGCGGTGGAAGTTAAATGGAGTAGTAGTTGTGAGTTTTATAGTAGGAATAGGAAAGGAGGAAGTTGTAGCATGATTAGAGAAAGCGTAGGAAGCAGTGGTTAGCAGGAGCAGCAGGAGGAGCAGGTGTGAATGCATTATAGGTATGTAGCGCAGTGTGGAAATAGAATACAGTAATTAGGAAGCTATGGGTACTCACAGGTGCAGGTGTATGCAAACAGCTGTTTTAGTGGAGTGTTGAGGTTAGATTTGAATGTTGTTTGTGTTCTGTATGCAGGGCATTTTTTGTGGAAATCTGTGGCAAACGGGCTAACAGGGAACACAGAATGAAGTAAAGAGGGATATAATAGCAACCCTTAGCTCTGTCTTCCATTTGCTCTGGACGCCTGGGAGAATGGACGCCCAAAGCACAGTGCTTGCATAACCAAAGTAACCTGGAAGTAACTTTGTCAGAGGTCACAGGGGCAGTCCCTAGATTGATCCTGTATGCTTCTTGTGGGTCTCATGACCTCTGCAGGCAGCCTCAAGCAGATGGAAATAGGGCTTCTGGTGGTGTTGGGGTGAGCTCCATGTTGCTCCCAGCCCAGTTGATGCCCCTTTTTGGAGGTGGGAAGACCTTCCAAAGATGTTGGTTTGGGGTCAGAAGTCACAGGGAAACCCCTGTCCGACGGCGTATATTGCTTAAATATATACCTCTCTTACAAGTTGCTTTCCAAAAGTTCTTGTGAGGCTTTGTCACATTGAAATAGCTTTCATTGTTAATCATTGCTTTGTATCCCTGTATATTTGTGATGGTAGCACTCATTTGTGATATTTGTTTTGTGTATTTTTAATTTTCCACCTTCACTTTGTTGTCTCTTTTTCTCTGGTATCAAAAATCCTAAATTTTATGTACACTTACATAACATATTTGTATTTTGAATGTACTTATATGAGTACTTCAGCACTAATATAACATTGATAAAAAAAGACTTTGAAATAATTTTAGAAGTACGTGCTTAATTTTGATTGATTCTCCCAATCTCTGCACCTGACTAAGTCTTGCCTCCCTGTTGCTAGTCTGACGATGATTAAAATGCTTTGTTGTTCATGAAGATACAAGTTTTCTATAAATACTTCTTTTAACGTTTAGTGTGAAAGATGTCTTTTGTTAATCATGAAGCTTAATGAATTTATGGGAACTTCTTTCCCACCTGATAACTACTTTTCCTATAATGGCAAAGAAGAATATTGCAACGCAAATGATCATTTATGGTACTCCTTTCTAAAACTTGCTGTCACTAGCTTCGAACAATTCTGCATCAATTACTGCAATGAGAAGCTCCAGCAACTGTTCACAGAGATGACCTTGAAAGCTGAGCAGGAAGAATATGATATGGAGGGAATAGAGGTGAGCAATGCATTACTCAACTTTTATAGGCTGTTGTCAAAATCTAAGTGCACAGTCCATCACAGCCCACCTTTCAGATGAGCCTAGACCATCATACCAGCTCGAGGCAGCAGTGACCCCCATAGCTTCTTTAAATCCTCGTTATATAGCATCTAAAGGCACACATCACCACAACCCATATCTCTCCATCTCCATCTGCCACCCACACAGCTCCCCTCAGTACAGCTATCCCATGCCGTCCAACTGAGGCCTCCTCACAGTTTCTTGCTTAGTGACCGTTTCTAAAACAACCTGAATCCAGCTAATAAAGCATTTCATAATGACCACCCATAGCTAACAAACCAGGTCCCTCTAATAAATGTTTCACAGTGTTCCATGGCATACGTTATTGGTATTTTCTGCAACAGTTACCATTTTCTGGGACACATTGGGCTTTTTGTTGTTGTAAATAATTCAGTGGTAGTCTTATGTCACGTCCCCTTTTCTACATACTCTTCAATCTGTTCCAGAGACGTGGAAGGGACAAGACTGGTGCACATAACAAAGTAGTTTGAGATTTGCATGAAAGGAAAAAAGTCCAAGGAGCCTGCCGAGACACACCCCTTAATGGAGCCTCCCCTGTGCATATCTCCGTCCCCATACGCCAGTCCCTTCCTCTGTGTTGGCTTTCTGATGGACCTAAATTAAACATTTTGTGAGTTATCTTATTTTCTACCTTATGTCTATCCATGAAGGGACAGGGTTTAGGTGCTGCACTGTGTAAATGTAGTAGGCATGCAATGTCCTCAGTGCATGGGCCTTATCACACTTTCCATGTCCCTTAAAACTAACTTGAGAAGACGGAAAGATGTTTGCCTGAGGCTTCCTGGATAGGATTTCAAGATTACGTCACAGAAAAAGGTCGGTAACCCCTTATTTTTTCAAGCACTCCACCTAGGTGACCTCTTTTCACAGAGCCACTAGACTGGGAGCTTATTATTTAACTCTTCCTCCGCAGCTTGTTCCGAGTACAGTCTGCTATCTTTTCTCTGGCTGATGATCTTTGGGAACCTATCCCCAGGAGAAATCTCAAGGCATTGGCCTTTGTCCTGAAAGTTCTTATAGACCTGTAGAAGCACAGCACACACATGGAGCCTCTGAGGCCGCATCGGCTAAGGTGCAGAGAGGCAACAGCACTGCTGAAGCTCTATCAGATGCCACCATAGAGCACCATGAACATCTTCTTGTAGATGTCAATGCTCACCCTCTCGATACAAATTTTCAAAGATCTAAGGGCTGCCACTAGGGGTTGAGCCAGTATTGTATCCCACTGTATGTGTGGATAGAAAAGACAGTGGCAAGAATTTACGGGCCTAGTTAACAGTGCCATCAAAGAAGTTGCAACCTTTGGCAGCCTTGAGAAAAGCCCAGAGAGTGGTTGGAAGTGGGGTGGTCACATTAGCACAACAGTCTACCTCTGAAATCATGCATGAGGCCTCGCTTGGCAGAGGTGAAGAAAGAGTGGACGGTTAACATATCAGTGGCTGACATGTGGAATGGTCCACTTCACAACCCCTGTCAGTCACTTTTTCATCATCCCCTTCTTCCATGTTGTACAGGCTACAGCGCCAGCTAACTAGTCCCGAGAGTATAGCTCAGCGACAACTAAGACATACTCCGGTCACAGCGCCTCCATACCCTTGGGCTGTGTGAGAGCTTTAAAAATACAAATAAATAAATAATTCAGAGGTTCAGAAATGGCATACCACACTCATACTCTGCCTTCTGACTGAATTCCAAGTGCAAGGGCCTGATCACCTCAAAAACGTAGGCAGCCCATAATTCCGATGGCAATTAGGTCATTTTGTAAGGCCATCATTTTAGAGATCATCCCTACACTATTGACTTCACCTTTTTCAACTCGTACATTGAAAGCTCCTCTACCACCTCAACTACCTCATCCATGCCATAGTCTCTTCCTCCAAATACAGTCTCACAAATAACCTGAACTACAAAGGACTCAGGAGCAACCTAAGGAACCTAATCGCATCCGCCACACTCATTACGGCAGCCTAAAAATGAGGGCAGGGAGACCCAACTAGGCAATCCACAGCCAAGATATGATGATGATAATGTGGATGAAGAGGGGTTGCCATCCTCAAAGGATCCATTGTGCACATTCCTAGGGAGATAGAATACTTGAACGTCCCTATCCTTCAACCAGACATTTTAAAGAAGATAAAGTAAATCTGTTAGGCCCCTCACTCAGTTGCCTTGTTCCAACAAACAAGTGTCTTAATGCCAAATGTAAAGCTCCTGGTGAGGAGAAGGTATGCCTTGAATCAGCTGCTGTGTTGGCATTGTTGACTCATGATAGAGGTTTTTTTTATCATCTTCTGCCTCAAAACTTTCTGGGAAAAAACACATTGCTATAAAAGGTCTTTCTGAATAGCACCTTACATTTAAGGCAAGCAATAAGATGAAACCTTGACATTATGTAACCTACAATTGGGGCTGGACGCGGCAAGCTACTATGGGATAACAAGAGCATATATCCATCTGGGTTGGCTAACACACAAAAATAGGCTATGGAGTATGTGAATTTCATGCTAGTACTGGGTATCCACAGAGGGGTTTGCCTAAAGAGCAAGAAAGTTAATCTCAGAGGCAGACGAAAATATGTTTTCATCACCATTTGTTAGCACAAAGGTTTTCCACTCCACCACTGATAAGGAGTTAAAAATTGAGAAAGCAAATACAAAATGACCAAATTTCTTTCTGGAATAATAAACAATAAAACAACTTCTAAAGATGTTCACCACCATAGGACGAAAACAGGATAGGAATGGAGCCTTTCGATGGTTACTGTCAGAATAGAAAGAACAAAAGGGACCCTTTGTCATCCTTCTAAGAAGAGGCAAATAACTAACCATAGATTCTTGCCTGAACATCTGGCATAAGAGACAAACCGTAGAACTGGTGGTCTGACATCCATGGAACATCTGCCTCCAGGTGTAGGCAGTATAACTTTCTTTGTGGAAATCTCTGAAGACCTGTGGACTCACAGCAGTCAGTAAAGGCTTTCACCTTGTACTACTAACCACCCCTGTGAGAAACCTAAGGGTATTCTCACTACTATTCCCCCTGGGTCCTCTGCGCAGGTGGCCAGGGAAAGACCATTGCTTTTGGATCCCGATGCTGGGGGTGAACAAACGAGGGAGGATCACCTGGGTGCAGGGTCTGTGGGGACTGGGAGTGGGAAACCCTTGCGAGAGACATGGTATCCCCCTTTTCCTACTAATGATCAACCCAACCCTTCTCCCATCTTCAGGGGTGTTATAAATTAACTCCGCCGACTTACACATACATAACTACACAAAAGACTGAGACAAAGAAGAGGCAACCAGGAGTAAAAGAGACTAGTTGCTTTCACCACTCTTATACTGGGACGAGGAAGAGACCTGCTGAGAGCAATAGAGGTCAGGCATGTTCCCTTAATGATGGTCAGGAAGGACTAATTGTAAACTTGCACCTGCAGCCTGTTAAGGGGCTGCAGGTGTATAAAACGCCCCACCAAATGAGGAAGTAGTGACAGGAGAAGTGGAAGTGAAATTGCAGGAGCAGCAGGGAGGCCAAGAGAAAGAGTGGGCAGCTGGCCATGTGGAGCATGCCTATGATTCAGGAATAAGAGGCACAAGAGCTGGGGCTCGGTGGAACCGAAGGAGCCTTGTAAGAGGAGCCGTGTCAGAAGGCTGTCCCTTTTTCTATTGCTCGAAGTGCTTGTTCTCCTGGGGCCAGAAGCCGACCCAGGAGTAACTGAGGGGTAGGAGGTGGAACCCTGAGGCAACAACCAGAAGGCCAGGAGATCAGCGCTACAGGAACTTGCATCGAAGCAAACTGTGAGTTTCTAAGTGAACAGAAACTCGGTATGCAAGTGCTTGATCTTACACAAGATTATTTTGTATTAGAGTGGTCGCGTGAATGGTGAGACATGTTTTTGAAGGTCTCCGATACGAATCCTTGCAAACCAGCGAACAATAGGACTTGTTAATATTTAAACAAGTATGAATACTTCATTACGAAGTGGACGAATGCATATGAAAGCATGTTTTCTTAAGTCTCAGAGTGCTGGGCATATTTAAAGGCAAACTGCAGAGGCATATAACAACGACATGAATTGAAAATAACAAGAGTGATTAATATCTAACCCTTTAAACATTATTGAATACCAAACTGAAAACAAAGCTTGACAAATATATCTTCACATTCTGAATACCGCACTGAGAGAAGATTGTTACTTATGAAGATTATAAAGAAATTAAGATATACTATTTAAATAAATACAAAATATGTCAAGTGCAAAAGTGAATGAAACTTAAATTTCAAGCACTGTTCATATAAATTGAATCTACAAATTAATCAAGTGTTAAATCAAATAAACCAATCGATATTGAACCCTAAGGTGAAAAGAACTTTAACAAAGCCAGCAAACCGAATGTGTATTGTAAATCCAAAGTGAATGGAACTTTGGAGATGAACTTTAAAAAGTGCATTAAAACAAACTGCTATTTTCAACCAAGACATTTTGTTGTGCAAATATTAGCCAAATGCAGAGGGTGCAAGTGTGGCGTAGAACATTAAGGAAATGAACCTCATCATACCGCTACATCATTGAAAGTATATCTTGGGGAAGAGAATCCTGAGGTTTGAACTACTTATTGACTTGAGGACAGAGCCTCAGGATATTTTGTGTTTTGAACTGTGTTTTAGAACTTGGGGACGAGAACCCCGAGTACTAACCTTATATTACTTTGGAACTTAAGGTAATCCTGAAACTTAGAACTGCTTTTGACTTGGGGAAGGGAGCTGAAAGAAAGCTGCGAGCTGGACAAAGCCCAGAACTTTATACTGAACACTATTTCGTTGGTTTCTGACATCCCTGGATGAGTTGCAGAGGGCGAAGAGTAGAAGCAAGCAGATTTAGAAAGAGGCTGTTGCAATAGTCCAGCCTAGAGAGAACCAGAGCTCTGGAGACAGTGAGCTTCTCTCATGGGGATAGGAATTGAAATGTGTTCTTTTGAATTCTTATGAGGACCCCATTGAGATCAAAAGGGGTAAGCTGATATGAATTCTGAGGTATGAAATGTTATGGGTACCTTCCTCCTATCCAGTCTCAAGAGAGAATTATTGAAAAACAATCTCAGTACAGGAAAGAAGTAAAGATCTTGGCCTTAACCCTTTTGAAACAGAGAAGTTGAACACTATTTTGTTGGTTGCTTACATCCCTGCACGTTGTATAAGTTTATTGTGAGGACAGGTACAGATTTTAGACACATATGGAGGCAGGTGAGTGGAGCAGCGATGCGCGGCGCCCATTTTGGGCCAAAAACACTTGAAAAAGTGTCTGCATTCCCTACGAGCCCCAGCCACCATTTCCTGGTCTCTCCCCCTCCAACCCGCCTCCCATCCCGCCCACGGGCAGTGATTGGCTGCCTAGCGTGCAGCATCGGGGCCCAACGCTCGCATGCTCCCACCAGCTCCATTTCCCATTATGGAGGCAGGTGAGTGGAGCAGCGATGCGCGGCGCCCATTTTGGGCCAAAAACACTTGAAAAAGTGTCTGCATTCCCTACGAGCCCCAGCCACCATTTCCTGGTCTCTCCCCCTCCAACCCGCCTCCCATCCCGCCCACGGGCAGTGATTGGCTGCCTAGCGTGCAGCATCGGGGCCCAACGCTCGCATGCTCCCACCAGCTCCATTTCCCATTATGGAGGCAGGTGAGTGGAGCAGCGATGCGCGGCGCCCATTTTGGGCCAAAAACACTTGAAAAAGTGTCTGCATTCCCTACGAGCCCCAGCCACCATTTCCTGGTCTCTCCCCCTCCAACCCGCCTCCCATCCCGCCCACGGGCAGTGATTGGCTGCCTAGCGTGCAGCATCGGGGCCCAACGCTCGCATGCTCCCACCAGCTCCATTTCCCATTATGGAGGCAGGTGAGTGGAGCAGCGATGCGCGGCGCCCATTTTGGGCCAAAAACACTTGAAAAAGTGTCTGCATTCCCTACGAGCCCCAGCCACCATTTCCTGGTCTCTCCCCCTCCAACCCGCCTCCCATCCCACCCACGGACAGTGATTGGCTGCCCCTCATCTCATAACCAGCCCTCCCAGGGCAGCCCTCTGCCCGGCAGCCCCTGCGGCTAAGGGCCCCATGGCCAAGGGCAGCTCCCACTAGGGCGGCTCCAGAGAGTGTCTGCAGGTGTCAGCAGGGGAAGCCAATGAAGCCACCAGACACCAACAAAACTGTAAGTGCTGGCATGGGTGGGGAGTAGAGCAATTACTCTACTCCAGAAAGCTCCTGCCACTCTAATTTACCTTTCAATGGCCTGCAGTATAATGTTAACCAGTACCACACCCCGAGAGAACCACAAAGATTAGCCTGCACCAAATCTAACACTGCACTTAGATGGTACTCTCAACCTTAGCCCGCATCGCATCTAGGTAGAAATAATGATTGTTAGCATATGCCACACTTAGATGAATCTCAAGTTTAGTCTGCGCCAAATCTAGACAGAAATGTAATTGTCAGCAAAAACCGCACCTAGATGGCATTTCAGAAATGTGATTGTTAGCATATGTGATTCCTAGCATGCACCACAATTAGAATTATGAACCTAGCTTGCGCAGCATCTAGATAGAAATGTGACTCTAAGAAAAGCTGCATTGAGAAGTGTACCCAATTGCCTATGTGTATTTAGAAGTTGTGCCCAATAGCCTCTCTGAGAAAGTTGCATTTAGAAGTTGTGCCCAATGGCCTCTCTGAGAAAAGTTGCATTTAGAAGTTATGCCCAATAGCCTCTCTGAGAAAAGTTGCATTTAGAAGTTGTGCCCAATAGCCTCTCTGAGAAATGTTGCTTTTAGAAGTTTACCCAATAGCCTATGTGTATATAGAAGTTGCGCCCAATAGCCTCTATGTATTTAGAAGTTGTGCCCAATAGCCTCTCTGAGGAAAGCTGCATTTAGAAGTGTACCCAATAGCCTATGTCTATTTACAAGTTGCGCCCAATAACCTCTCACCTACCACTGAGAAAAGTTGCATTTAGAAGTGTACCCAATAGCCTCTCTGAGAAAAATTGCATTAAGAAGTGTACCCAATAACGTATGCGTATTTAGAAGTTGTGCCCAATAGCCTCTCTGAGAAACGTTGCATCTAGAAGTGTACCCAATAGCCTGTGTATTTAGAAGTTGTGCCCAATAGCCTCTGAGAAAGTTGCATTTAGAAGTTGTGCCCAATAGCCTCTGAGAAAGTTGCATTTAGAAGTTGTGCCCAATAGCCTCTCTGAAAAAAGTTGCATTTAGAAGTTGTGCCCAATAGCCTCTATGTATTTAGAAGTGTACCCAATAGCCTCTCTGAGAAAAGTTGCAATAAGAAGTGTACCCAATAGCCTATGTGTATTTAGAAGTTGTGCCAATAGCCTTTCTGAGAAAAGCTGCGTTTAGAAGTTGTGCCCAATAGCCTCTCTGAGAAAGTGACATCTAGAAGTTGTGCCCTATAGCCTCTCTGAGAAAAGTTGCATTTAGAAGCGTATCAAACAGCCTATGTGTATTTAGAAGTGTAGCTGGTTCCAGTATGGTCTGGAATGCAGGGAACGTTTGGAAGAGCATGTAAACCCACCATATCACACCCCACGCTTACTCTCTCCTCTACATCACCACTCAAATAGAACACAGAGATACTATGACACCATTCGGTATAACTGTTCTCATACCAACACTTCTCGCTCACTCCCCATCACTCTAAGTAAACACCGCTGGTTACACACCCCCCAGCCAGGCGTTCTCCTCAGGCCTAACGCAGCCACAGTCGGTCTGGATAAATCCTGCCAGAACTAACACATACCCCTGACATCAACCACCACACCTACCGCTAAGAAGCAGCTATTTCACGAATAACGCACCAGCTGCACACATACCCGGAGCGCACACGCGCCGTTTGACCCTCCCCACTCTCTCTACTGACTTGAACTTCGGTTCCCAAGGGCGTTCAACCTACCAGCGCCTTCAGACCATACCAATGGTATACAAGGCGCTATATAAGTGCAAAATAACAATAACAATAACAATAACATACAGATTCCTAAATTGAACTTGTTTGACCTTGACTCTCCTTAGTTTTGGTTTTGTAGCAAAATCCCACCATAGTTTAGGGCAAGAGAGGCGTTTTTCCAACCTGACATTTGAGTTGATAAAAGTGTTTACTTTAAACTTTGAATCTGTTGTCTGCGTCTCACTCCAAGATGCCCTCACACCCCTTCCAATAACCCATCTGCATCCTTCAAACACGTTAATGGAATCTCTCTTCCAGAACTTCCAAACTATTGCTGATGGGAGTAATAGAGGATGTTTTGTTATCAGAGCTCAGCAAAAGGTTTTATTTCTGCTTCTTTGCCATCTTGAAGAAAGACAAAGCAGGTTTTCTTACCATCGTAGACATGTTGGAGTTTAATGTGTATCTTCCGAAGGAGAGTTTCAGAAAGGTTTCACTGTCACAGATTCACAAGTTTGCTCGACAGGGGGATCGGTTGTGCACTACAGAAAAACAAGAGGCATATATGCATATTCTCATTCCTCCCCCTGATCATAAGTATCTGAGACTTACAACCTACGCTGGTTATTACCAGTTCAATGTTCTAATGCTTGGACTACGTTCAGCCAACTGGGTTTTCACCAAAGCAATGGCAGTGATTATCCTGTTCATTCTTTAGCAAGGTATGCATATCAAGCACTATTTGGAATTTTGGCTCATCCAAGCTCATTGATCCTGCAAAGGCAGCTGTGAGGTACTGCAGTAAGGAGACGGACACAGTCTTAAGTGGTTCACAATGCTTTATTTAAATATTAAGAGGCCTCACTATCCCTAACTTTATGAAGGGTTTCCCTGCCTCAACAAAAGTAACTAATTAGAGGGTTGTTAAGATGTCCAAACAAAATGTCCAAATCCAATTCTGACCCTCAAGTATTCGAACATACTACAAGGGAAAATAAATAATATGTTGGCTGCCTTGCTGCAGCCGGTCTTCTGATAAAGCTGCCTACCTACCCAATAAGCTTAGTGATCCCTGTGTATTCTTCTTTATCCCGTAAATGCCAGAGGCACAAACCCTTCCCTGGTGTTTGTGTGCCAGGGGAACAAACCCTCCCCTGATATTTGAATGCCAAGGGCACAATGCCTTCCCTGGTCTTTGTGTACCAGGGGAACAAGCCCTTCACTGGTCTTGGAATGCCAAGAGTACAATGCCTTCCCTGATCTCTGGGTGCCAGGGGAACAAACCCCTTCCATAGTCTTGGAATGCAAAGGGCACACTGCCATCCCTGGTATTTGTGTGCCAGGGGAACAAAACCCTTCCCTACTCTTGGAATGTCAAGGGCACAATGCCTTCCCTGGTCGTTGTGTGCCAGAGAAACGAAACCCTCTCCTGGTCTTGGAATGGCAAGGACACAATGCCTTCCCTGGTATTTGTGTACCAGGGGAACAGCACCCTTCCCTGGTCTTGAAATGCCAAGGGCACAATTCCTTCTCTGGTCTTTACCTCCATTGCTGTCAACATCTGTTTGGGTCCTCAGTAACCTTTTTCCCACCTTCCCGAGCCTGTCATGGGTGCTGGTTTCCACTGTGTGTACCGGCCCCCACAGCTTTGTTAAGAATTGTTTATGTGGAGTGTTTTCCTTCAAGTCTCATCTGTCATTTTCGTTTTTTTTTTCTCTCTGCTTCCCTTTGTTAGTCCTATGGGTTCTCCTGTTGGGGAGAAAGAGGGGTGGTCCAAGGTGGGTGTGTTCTCATACTTTGGGCTTCTCTAGAGATCTATCCCACATTGGTTTCAGGGTTAACCAACTCTTCTCCGCCTCTTTGATAGTTCTTGTGAGTTTGGTTTTTGCCCTAATCCTAGCATCTGCCGACGCATCCCTCTCCCTCCCTCGACAATGCTTCTATGCATTGTTGATACCATCCGGTAAAGTTTTGGTCTGCTGTCCTTCCTGGGATTTGGCGTGGCCAATCTACTGCTCTTGGTGAGGACTGGTGCGTGTCCTTTCCCGGTCTCGGGTGTCCCCTCCCATCTGCGAACGCCACTTCTGATCAGAAGTATTTCCTGGCCTTATCCTCGGTGCTCGTGGGTTGGTTTCCCACTCCTTGAGGGAAGTACTCACCCCACTGCAGGCTTCCTCCAGTGGGTTTGCGTTCCTCCGGTGCAGGACACCTCCGTGTCCCAGCCTTAGCTCCTAAGGTCTGGGTCTTCGTGACACTCTGAGCATTATTTATCCTCGACCTCCGCTGGCGGTCATCTCGCTGGTCCGCTACTTTACTTCAGGGTTTCCTGTTACGGTGCCTAGCCTTTCTTCAGTTCGTTCCCTGCAGCGGGATAGTCTAGGCAACTTCAACTTCTTCTTTCCTACCCTCCAACCCGCTTCTCCCCAGCCGTCATTAATATTATTTTCCTTCTGTGTGTCCTTCTTCTCTGTTATTCATTGACAGGTTCCTTGAAACCAAAAAGGGACTACCTTGCTAGATGTGGTACTCTGTTCCTTTTACCTCTGGACAGTGCTTCCTCGTCTCAGTGTTTTCGGGACTCCACAACACAGGGAAGGTGCAGCAAACATACATATACCCATAGGGTATGTTTGTACTCTCTTCATATGTTGCTGGGGAAGCTTGCAATAGTTTCCTAGGTTTGGGGACAGGAATGTGGTTATGTTTTCTTATTATGTTCTCGGACTCGACACACACAGTCCATATCCTCCAA
Organism: Ambystoma mexicanum; assembly: GCF_040938575.1. Lineage (NCBI taxonomy): Eukaryota > Metazoa > Chordata > Amphibia > Caudata > Ambystomatidae > Ambystoma > Ambystoma mexicanum. The sequence continues at coordinate 1,401,181,809 of NC_090932.1, read as the reverse complement.
TCTACTCTGGACCTAATGTTTACCTGAGGACTTTCAGCCAATTAAAGGAAATCGACTCTGACCTGGAGCCAATTCCTGATAAACATTGGCCTCTTGTGTGATACGAGATAAGGGAATGCTTTCCACACGCAAGGAAGAATCCAAGCCAGCCAGGGTGCAAAGTTTCTTCAAAAAGCAAGTTTACCTGATCTTAAATTTCAGAGAGTTTTAGGACTGATGGCATCCTTTGTTATGAGGGTTCCATATGCCAAACTTCAAATGTGGTTTCGGGACCGCACTGATAAAGTAAGATATCACTTGGTGACTTAGTCCAGAGAATCTGCCTTTCAGAGTTCACTTCTATTTCTGGACCACAGCATGTCCATTTCAACATACACCCCAATTTGTGGTTGTGGAGCAACAAACGCCAGTCTCCTCATGCATGTGGAGTCTGAAGGAGAGGAGCTTGCATATCATTGTCCAGGAACTGAAAGCCATGTATATGGCCCTCAAAGCTTTTTTAACATCAATACAGTGAGTAGGTGTTCTAGTGATAGTTAGATATTCTATTTAATTATGCATATATTGGTTTGTTGTTAATTTATAAATCAACCATGAAGAACAGACTGTCTTCCTAGTTCCACAAGGGTAAGATAGGGCTGGGGAGGATTGTTCACAATCCTTGGTCATTCAGTTGTGGAAAGTCCGAGGAGTTGGGGATGGGGAAATGCAGGTGTGGCAGCATTCAAGAGTTCCAAGAATCTGGAGTATCCAGAAGAGGAAGGCACTTCTGGAGTATCCAGAAGAGGAAGGCACTTATCTTCATCAGTCATAGGAATTCAGGAAACTCGCAAGTGCTGAGAGAGGACACAGCATCAATGGAGAGGCAGACACTAGCCATCCTGTAAAACTGTGGTAGGTCTCCTTAGCAGATATGTCAGCCAAACCTTGGGGGTGGGGTACAAACAAGTGCTGATCAGAACTGAGGCTATAGCAAAAACAAGTACGGATGACTGGGGCATGCCGAATTTAGCGGCAAGAGTGGACAACCATTCCTTATTGGTGGTCAGAAGCTGGGGTCAACACTTAAGCTCACGTGTTGAAAGCATGTTTGAAAAGCCAGGTCTTTGGAAGTTTCTTGAGACTCAAGTGATTTTCCTTACTCGGCAGAGGATGAATGTATGGGCCCCAAATATTTGGTCCAACAGACAGAATAGCAAAATGTGGAACAAGGTTGCACTTGTGCTATGTATAAAACACACACACATGCATGTAATTTCTATGCCAGTGACCCAGGACAGAGGCAAACCCCAAAATGGAAATAGGACACAAGTGAGTTAGGGGCTAGCTAATTAATTCAGTTTACACATTCTTTAGGCCCCAATAAAGGAGAAAGTATAATGTTATGTTATGTTATAGATGTTCATACCCAAGTACAGCACAACAGACACCCAAAGGCAACCTGGCGCTAAGACTGAGAACATAGGAATCAAGAGAAAAAACAAAAAAAGTTAAGCTTTACAAAGCACAGAGGGAAGCTGGGAGGGCATTCCACAGAATGGCACCCTTGACCGAGAAAGAGCGACCTCCAGTTCTTGCGCGTCGGACCCTGGGGACAGCCAAAAGAGAGCGGTCTGCAGAGAGTAACGTGCGGGCAGGAACATAAGGTCTTAATTTCAACTGCGAGCCAGCAGCATAGAAGGCACTGTGCACCAAGCATAGAGATTTAAACTGCACATGCTTTGCCACTGAAAGCCAGTGAAGGGAATTAAGAACTGGTGAAATATGCTCCTGATAGGGAGTACCAGTGACAAGACGGGCAGCAGAATTTTGAAGAACCTGCAGATGACATAACGATTGGTCCGGCTGAGCCAAATACAAAGAGTTACAGTAATCAATCCTGCTGAGAACCCGAGTAGCAATCACCGTGGCCTGCAGGTAAAAAGGAATACATTGCAGGACCTTTCTAAGTATTTTCAGTTGAAAATTACCAGCCTGACAGAATGAGCTAACCTGAGGAGCCATGGAAAGAGAGGCAGATAGCTTAACACCTACATTTTTGACCACCCGAACCGCAGCTGGAAAGGAACCAAAAGAGGAAGGCCAGAAAGACGGAGTCCAGAGAGAGGGGACAGCGGAAGAACCCACAACCATGACCTCGGTCTTATCTCCATTCAGTGTGAGACAGTTTTTGCTCATCCTGCATCCCACAGCTGATAAGCAATCTCGCAGCTGAGTGGCATGGGCTGGATGAAGAATATCCAGCCAGAACAAAAGCTGCGTATCATCAGCATACGAGTAGCATCTTACGCCGTGGAAGCGGATCAGAGTGATCAGAGGCTGGATGTAAATATTAAAAAGTGTGGGAGACAAGGACGAACCCTGAGGGACCCCACACACCAGAGAAGAAATTGCAGAAAGAAAGGGTTGAAGAAATAGCCACTGAGAGCGGTCAGTGAGAAAAGAGTGGAAACATGAAAGAACTGAGCCCGACATACCAGCAACTGACCGACGCCTGATCAGGATGGAGTGATCGACAGTATCAAATGCAGCCAAATAAATCCAACAGCATCAATGCCGCCACTCCACCGTGAGCCGTAATGAGTGTCAGGTCATCAATCACCGAGACCAGAACCATCTCGGTACCCTGGCCAGGTCTAAATCCCGACTGAAAGTCATCGAGCAGGGACGTAGACTCACAAAACCGATCCAATAGAGGGGACACCACGGATTCAAGCACTTCATGCAAAAGGGCAAGAGAGAAATGGCGCGAAAATTGGTAAGAACTATAGGATCAAGAGCCGGTTTCGTTAGAAGGGGAATTACTGTAGCACATTTGAGAAAAGAAGAAATGACCCCAATATAGCAAGAGTGATTGACTGCAATTGTAATGTGGGTCAGAATCAAAGGAAAAATATCTTCCACCACAGACAGCGGAATGGCATCAGTAGGAGAATCAGACTTCATTCTTGCAACAGGTTTGGTAAGATCCACAGCCATAAACAGTGGGAAAGAATCCCACAAGGCTGCAGTGGATGGCATAGTCCCCAGAGATGAGCCAGAGGAATAGCCGGGCATAACCATCGCTGGATTACGGTTAGCCAAGATATAATCTTGGATGTTATCAATTTTCCAAATAAAAAATTCCGCCAGGGATCACATCACATCATTCTTGAGATTAAGGAACAGAATCATCAAAAGATTCTCTAGCCGACAAAGAGCAGACCACCCTAAAACGCTATTTAGGCTTGGTAATAGAATTGTAAATTTGAAAGGTATCATATTTTTGTTTGGCTTGCTTAATAGCCAGATGATATGAAGAAGTAATGGCACAAGAGTGGAACGCCATATGCGTTTTGCTTTCCTACGTTTAAGGCGAAAAGACTTAAGAGTTATAAGAGTTCTTAACAGAAGAATGTAGCAACTTAGATGACTTGCTTAAGGATGGTAACTTGCAAAGTATCTTTCTCTGACCGACTAATTCCAATTCTTTTGTTTTGTTACTGGATTATTAAATCATTCACTTAGACATAGATGATAAAGTTGACACTCTCTCCCTTTATCTCAGAAAGGAATCGGGCTACATAATGAGACAGTGAGGCAAAGAAGCAGCAGTGCCAAGGAATACTCCTATCTGATAACATGAACAGCACAAGAAGCCTGGACAAGATCACTTTATACACTGGTTGGGATAGAGTAGTTATATCCACCTCTAAACATGGGGCAATACAAAGTGTTTCAAGAAGTACAAACAAATAATCCTGAAAAATGCTTAAAATGTCTCCTGAAAAAAACCTTCTTTGACTTTTCTGAGGGGATTGTATCATTGTGCGGATGCTTCAGGTTCACTCTTGTGCCCTTTCAAGAAACAAATCTACATGTATCAGCATGCAGGCTCATTAACACCATCAAAAGTCATCTGTCATTACATGTTCTAACCATTTTACCATTCTTCCAAATTCCAAGTTTCAGAAATGAAACTCATTCCAAACTGCCTGCTTTTGTGTGGAGGATATCGCCACACAATAGCAGTACCAGACGCAATAGTCAATATGCAGTAATCACACATCTATCTATATATCTAAAACAGAAAGTCTTTACATGTGTTCCTTATACAATTCCACACCGTTCCACCAATCTGCACCAAAGCTGGCATAGTTACCTGTTAGGGCCCTCTGGATATTACTGGCTATGTGACATTTGGAAACCCCACCCCTTTCCCTGGATTGTAGCCCCTTCACACATGTGATGGTTGACTGAAATCAGCAAAACATCAATGTGGTCATTGAAGGACCAGATAAAGATCCTTTTAAGTATCTCATACCATTGGGGTCAAGGCCGTTTAGGAAGTATCGGAAGTATTGAGGGCCTTGGATTGTGGAACTGGGAATTGTGCCTAGTCTAATCAAGGGGTTCATTTCACCTTGAATTGTTGTGGCTTCGCAGGCTATTTCTTTTCAGTTTTTTTTCTATTTTTGTATTTTTGTAGTATGAACATTTTAGGAAATGTTTTGTGTTAGGATGCACTTTGATGGCCTGTTGGCCGAATAAAGTTATTTTTGATTGATTGACTGAGTATCTTGACATGAAGAACAAAACTTAGAGGTCCCCGAAAACCATGTTTCAAGGTCCTAGAATATACCATTTCCAAGATATTTCCACTGCAAAGGAAACATTTTAATTGTGTGTCATTGAAAAGAGTGCTTCTACATCTGTCTACTGAACCCATGTGGAGTACGGGTACTGCTTGCTAGTACAGTAATAAAGTGCTTCCCCATAGAGTCCATTCAGACTCCAAAATGGAGAATAACTGGGGGTTCTGCATTACTCAGAATCATGCTTGTACTTAAAGTTACTGCATTTTTACTTCATGCAGCAACAGTATTAGATTTTGGTGATATTATCGTAGGTAATATTTGTGTTTGTCTATTTGCATTTGGCTGTATTACCAGAGGTAATGCTACCAAACTCGTTATGAAGCCCTAGGCCTTCACATTTCGGAGTTGCTTTTTTATTATTTTCAATTTCATGGGGATGATATCTTTCACCAAGTAGTCCATTTCCTCCCTGGGCAGTGCAGTAATAGTTGTCCTTTGGCTGCTTTTTGTACTTTTGCATTAATCCTCACAAACGGATTCCCTTTAAGTATAATCTCAGATCGGAGGATAGCTCAAGGGCAACGCACATGTTTTAGAAACAGAATAATGCAGAACAGCAATAGTTCTGTACCGGTCCTGCTCTTAGAGGCTGACTCCAACATGAAGCTGGTACAATCAAGCATTTTTTTACTACTGCGTCCGTCTAATCTCTTACCCTTCTTATTTATGCATTCACGCACTATCCTTAAATCCATTCACCCATTGAATGAGCTAATCCTAGACTCGCTTCTTCCCCTCATGAACCTCACACCCGGTCAATGTTATTCCTCCAAAGGCATGTTGAAAGGTAGATTTGCTATATATCTGCTCTAACTTTGAAACCTACTTTTAAGTTGAGTTACTTTCTCCTTGTTGCACAATCTCTTATTTTTTTCAAAACGTCAATTGCCTTGCCTCTGATCCTGGTATGTGCAGCACATGCAGTTTATCCATTACAATGCCATTATTTAGATTAGTGCATGCTTCATGAGGTAGGGGCACTCATATTGCTCGCAATATTACGCTTATGTCATTATTTACCTCTATGCACATCATGTACTCACAATAATTTTATTCTTTTACCCGTCTGCAGCTTGATGACCCTGAGAGAAGTAATCTCTGAATTTGAAATGTCAGGTTCAACAGTGTTAATAGGGATTAGTACTGAGCACCATTTAAATGTTTTTCCGGGCAATAAAAACAGAATACATGTCACAGTGGGCATTGAACAATTGCTCGCATGTACAGTATTATCCACTGCACCATCACTTAACTCCATGTTGAAAGAGATGCTCATGCTTGCAAGTCTTTATTGAGATTCTAACTTGAATCCTGCTGTGTTTGACTGGTTCTCTCTGGTTGCAGTGGGAGCCAGTGCACTTCTTCAACAACAAGATCATCTGTGACCTGATTGAGCAGAAACACAAGGGGATCATCTCAATTATGGTAGGAAAGCTATGCTGGATTTTATGTGTATTTAGCAGCGCATTTAGAATTGTACACTAGAGGTAAGGGTTAGCGGATGAATAGCACTTCTCAGTGTAAAAGAGGTGAAATATATCTGACCAAAGGTAAGCGCATGTATGGCTAGCTGGCAAGGGCTTCTTGCATATACATCACTTGGTTTAATTGAACAAAAACGTTTGGCCACAATATTAGATTTTGCATCTGCTGCAGCTGAGGAACTTTTATATTATGAGACCTATCTGGTTCTTACATTTTTATAACTTCAGCAGGCCCTAGCTTGCCTATGAATTTCAGTTTGGACCAATGACAAAGCAGTCTTAAATAAATTAATATTGAATGACTTACTGAGATTGGTGAAGGCATAGGATATTCAGTGGCTGCTATATGTTAGAAAAAGTTTGATAAATATTGGTCTTGATCACCTATATAATCAGCCTGAGCTAGTAAATGAGAACTCTGAACAATTGTTAAACCAGGTTATCAGATCAACACAAGAACCTATTTCATATTATCAGAAGATCGTAAATCATCTATCAAAGCCTATTTGTTTGAGTAGGCTTTGACAGACCTAATCTAATATGGATAATTACTTAACTATGTGTCTAACAGCTATGGTAAAACTTGATAACTAATTTATGATTTTATTAACTACCCGCTTTTTATACAAGCTTGGAATTAGGATCACTTGATGTGTTGTATCTGTGATAATATCGCAATTGAATTCAATATGTACAAAATGCCATGTGGCCTATTATTTTCTGGCGCAATCCCATGATGCTCGGGTCTGGTGGGCTTTCAAATGGTTTTTGATTTGTGAAATGCAGATTAGGAAGAGTGGCACTGTATAAATTCTGTTTGATAAATTTGTATTAAAAATAAACTCACAATTAGTACTACTACATTACCAATCTAATACATTGCCATATTGTATTTCATAATAACTGATGGACTAACAGGAAAATGTGAGACCAATCTCAGTTGGACCTAAAGCAAAATGTAATTCAATAGTAGTTTAACACGAACATTTCAACATTTCCATCCTTGGATTTAAGACAGCAATTTCACTCACCAATAAGGGCTGGTGAATGAGTCCATTTTTTTTTTATTGGGAGACATCAAATCTTAGCACTGGCTCCACTAATGTTTTAACCAACCCAGTAAAATTGTTAGCAAAAATGTTCATATTACCACCACATATACGTTTTTAAAAACATTTGGTACATTTTGCAGAGTTGTGTGTCAAGAGTATGTGTGGGTGAACTTCATGAAATGCAACCCCTCAAATGTTTTTTTCACAGTTTATGCTATCCCATGAGAGGGAGACATTTTTTTGGCGTAGTCAAATCCTGGTTCGCAACCAGTTTCAGGTTATCTTGTTTTGGTTCCTGCTATAATCAGGGGGCTTGGTTCTTGGGTCAAAACGCAGGCTTTTTTGTTGAGCTTGTTCAGCCACTCAGAGCTCTCAAACTCCATAAGGAGGTTTGAGACTATGTAAAAGGCTCAGATCACTTTCTGTTGCTTTGCAGTTTTTGCTATGTAGTGAGGGACGTTGTTGCACAGGACAGTCTCAATTGTGGAGAGTGTTGTGTGCATTTTTATAGGAGCTACATTTTAGGAGTTAAGAGTTTGTTTCGTGTAGTTCGATGTTCTTTGGAGTGTGTTTGTTGCCCGTTTTTGTGCTCCTTTGTCTGCTTAATTGTATTTGTATTTGTGTTATATGTATCTGAAACCTAGCTTGGAAATAACAGACTGCAGTACTTATCGTTGAGGGCAACATATGAGGTAAGGGAGGAGGATCTACAATATTCGGAATAAGGTGTTCGGGACATAGGTAGGGTGAAATTAAGGAGGTACCTAAGTATTGACTGAACAGTAAGGTCTTGTATTCCATTCTGAACTGCATAAGAGTTGGCACGTTCCAGATTGCCACTGGGATTTTTTCTTGGGTTGCAAGCTCGTCTGAAGCCTAGCAATGCTCTGGTTCCTGGAGCTGTATGACTCACATGAGCTACAGAGCTTTGCAGCTAGGCAGGCAGGAGTGCAAGCAGTGGTTGCCTTTTAGGTGTTGGAGACAGTCTTAAAGGGTATTTAAGACTCTCCTTAGGTGCAGTAACGGGAGTCGGGGGTTGCAGGGGTGTCCTCCACGCACCTTTGTGGTAAGCGAGGGACAAGAAAGTAAAAAAAGAAAAAAATGGAACCTTGCGGTGTCAGCTCCCCCTACGAAAGTGGGAGGAACTGACCCTGCAAGGATAGCGGGGAGTCGGTGGCGCCCACAGAAGTGTGCCGGTGTAAAGGTAAGTGGGGGGAGCATGTAGATGAATGTGGTCCGGGGATGAGGGCAGAGTGATCTATCTGATCCCTGCAACGTGCCGTAATTGGTGTCAACATTTTCGTTGGCGCAGTTACTGGTGGTGCAGTGATCACATAGATTCTTATTTCTGTGATCAGAATCCAGTGCAGCTCCCTTGGGATGGGTGCCATAGTGTGTTGTGTGGTCCGACGTGGGGGCAGGGGGATCGCCGGAACACCAGCGTGCATGGCATTTCCCTCATCGATGTGGGTGGATTCCTCAGGTGGAAGGAATGGTTTTGTCTTTTATCTTCTGCAGGCGGGTTATCTGGTACGAGGCAATTTGGGTCTTTTTGTTGATATGTTGTCAGAAGGATAGAGCTTGTTTGTTTTTCTGTAGTGAACCAGAATGGTTTGGCTTTTGGGGTGAGGTGAGGTGAGAAACCATCAAGATGCATATAGTTTAGCCACCCTTGAATGGCATCCTCCTTGAATTGGTGACCATGTAGAACAAATTAGGTGGCTCCCTAATGCCACATTTTGGCCATGTGCATGTGGGAGTGCAAATGTGCAGGGCAAAAGACTTGCCTATTGCCCTGCACATTTGAACTCCGCTATGCAAATGCGCAAATGCTGCCTACCATGTTTGCATGGCAGGCAGCGTTTTTAATTGTAACTGTAAACGCTGCCTGCCATGCAAACATGGTAGGCAGCATTTAATTTTAAATGACTCTTGCTATGCGAGCATGGCAGACAGCGTTTGTAATGGATGCCTATGGAATCCACCTGCTTCATGCTGACACATGAAGCTGGCGGGCTCCATAGGGATCCCTAGCATTTGTGCTGGCATGAAAATGCATGCCTGTGCAAATGCTGGGGCATTTTTATGGCAGAAAGGAAGGAGGCAGCGAAAACTCAAGCTGCGTTCTGCCCCTGCTCTCCCCCATACAAATGAATAAAAATGTGGCGTGACGTGAATTAAAGGTGTGAAAGCCTTTACGCAAGGCTTTTACAACTTTCATTCACATTACACCAGGAGCAAAATGAGCTGCCTTGTGTAAGGTGTTAGGCAGAATCCTGTGCAGTGCCCTTAGGGACCACTACACACAATTAAAACTATAGGTGGCAATACAAGTTTTACCTTTGGTACAAGCCTGTACTACTAAGTTATAGAGGTGGCAGTAGCAGAGCAGCCAGGCTTATCTCAAGAGTATATGAGCAGTAGCAGAGAGTACACAAAGGGACCACAATTACTGTGACTCAAGCAAACACTGACTCAAGGTTTCAGGTAAAAAATATAAGTACATTTATTTTTAAACCATACGTTATTAACACAACACTTCTATTAGACTCAAATAAAAACCACAGGTTAAATATACTACAACTAACCAATTCATTTTGTACAGTAAATCTCAAGGTAAGTACCCTGTGTTTGAATGAACCGGTGTTATGAACAAAACACGGTACTGCGGATACGGTTGTGATCACTTTTTGACAGTTCGGTCTACTAAATAAACGCGTATCCATGACATGAAATACTACCGGGGCAAAAACACACTTAGCACCTGAAATACCCAGAGGGAGTTGGAGGCAAAAATCACAGGAAATATTTAGGTTAGGCAGACAGTATCGAGAAACACTCAGAAACAGGAGTTCAAAAGTCAAAGGGTCGGAGCCAGGTTTAGATGTTACCGGAGGCCTGTGCCGAAGATCACACCGTTAGACAGTTCACGATTCCGTATAGCCCAAGAGTACTTGAATATTGTCAATGTTCGGAAGCAAAAGTTATAAGAAGGAGGGAAGACAAGGATGAGCCTTGGAGATGAAGAAAAGGGGGTTCACCCAGTTTCCTCGGGTAGAACACAGTACCTTATTTCCATGATGCAGCTGGAGCCCTGGCAGTTGTTCCTGTTGGTTTCCTACAGACCCATGATTCCTGGAGCTTCGTTGTGAAGGAGGACGTCTGAAGGGGGTCTGCACCACACAGGGATGAAGCCGGCAGCAGCGACAACGAAAAGGTGTGATCCTTAAAAACAGGAGAGGCTCAGCAGGTGACTATCCGGACCACTACAGCAGTGTGCAGCGATTTCGACCACGGCAGAGATCTCTGGCTGAAGAAGATGAGCTGGTTATCCCCACCAGGCTCAAGGGAAGAAGACTCCGGACTGGATCTTCTCTTAGTCGTCGAAGGGTAGATAGCTCAGGACTGCAGCAGGGCTTCACCGGGACAGGGTAGTCGCAGCAGCCGTCATTCTCTCTGCTTCTCTTCGGTTCCTTGTAGTTCCAGATGCGACTCTGACTTCTAGCCCAAAAGGCCTGCCTTTTATGCGCAAAAACCCCCATTCACACAGCCTGGCTGTCAATCACGCAGCAGGGCGGGTTGTCCAGCCGGGACAACCACCTCAGCCAATCATGGCAAAGTGTGACTTGGGTTTCCTAGGATACCCTGTGCAGGGGGTGACTACACCCCTCCCTCACATTCAGCCCACCTAGACACCCAGGCGCCTTGAGGAGGGCTTCTCTGCAGAAGCCTGCCAAAAAGACGGTGAACAAAGAAGGCGAACCTAGTTTGCCGCGCAAAGTAAAACACAAGAAGGACTTTAACAAAAAGAAATGGCGAATAAACCCAACCGGAGCCAAAAGAAAGACGATTTGGTCAAGGGGGTTTATGTTCGAGGCTAATATAATAGCCAAGAACAGTACCACGTTTATCTAATATAATCGCGGTAGAAAAGTTCAGGGTAGATGCCACTGCCACCAGCCAAGTCTAAATGTTAAAAGAGCAAAACAATGCTCAGGGAGGTACAGACAGAAAAGGGGTACCGATTAGCCCTTTCCAGTACTCCATGTAAGATGGGGTGTACTGGGTCTGTGGTGAAAATGACTATGTAAAGTTAATGGCAACTTTACCTTTCTCTGGGGGACAGTAGTCAGCCCCAGCAAAATGGATTCAGAGGGAAGTCCAAAAGACATCCCTGGGTTACTACACTAAAGGTGCTGTGTAACCCGTAAAAGAACAGGGGCACCTGGAGTGGTGTGCTCCAGTGCCCAAGATCACACAATGAGTAAAAACACATAGGCCAAAACACATGTAAGAGTGGAAAAAGATGTACACTCTTACCAGGTGGAAAAAATAAAACTCCAGAAATCCAGCAAAGCTGCTGGGGGACTCACTAGGTGAGGGAAATTAGCCCTAGAAGGAGAATTCTCCCTAACACTCGCCCCCTCCCCAGACTAAGGGACAGGAGGATTTAATCCACTCCTGGATGGATCTCATTCCTCTAGTGGGTTATAAACATCCTAGAGAGACCATCAGCATTTTGGTGGTGACTTCCTGCTCTGTGCTCAATGGAAAAATCAAATCCTTGCAGGCAGATTGACCATCTGAGTAACTTTGGGTTTTACCCTTTCATTTGCATCAGCCATCTCAAGGGTTGGTGGTCAGTCTGAATGATGAAGGTAGATCCATACAAGTATGGTCTAAACCTCTTCAGTGCCCACACAATAGCAAAGCATTCTCTTTCTATTGTTGCCCACATTGTCTCAGGATCATTTAACTTCCTGCTGATGAAACAAATGGGGTGTTCCCTACCTTTTTCGTCCAGTTGACTAAGGACTGCACCTATACCTACATTAGAAGCATCTGTTTGTACAATGAAGGGTTGGTGATAGTCAGGAGCTCTTAGGACTGAAGCCTGACAAAGGGCTTTCTTAAGAACTTCAAATGCTTGATTGCACTCCTCATTCCACTTGACCTTTTTAGGAAATGTGGGAGAGGAGATGACATTCAATGGAGAACCTATGGTCCCATAGTACTCTATGAAGTTCCTATAGTACCCAGTAAGGCCTAGGAAGGCTCTTACTTGGGTCTGAGTAGTAGGGGTGGCCCAGTTTTGTACAGCTTGTACTTTGCTAGGCAATGGCCTTATTTCACCTCCTCCTACCTCATGCCAAAGGTAGACCACTGAACTCTGACCAATTTGACATGTCCTTGCCTTTATGGTCAGATGGGCCTGTTCCAGAGCCTGCAATACATAACCTAGGTGTTGAACATGTTCTTTCCATGTAGGGCTGAACACTACAATGTCATCCAAGTATGCCATGCAGAAGTCCTCCATCCCATTCAGAACTTGATTGACCATCCTCTGAAATGTAGCAGGTGCATTCTTTAACCCAAAATGCATCACCTTGTATTGGTAGAGGCCAGCTGGACTGGAGAATGCAGTTTTCCCCTTGGCATGGTCTGTCAGGGCTATTTGCCAATAGCCTGACCTTAGGTCAAATGTGCTGAGGTACTTGGCTGCACCGAGTTTGTCCACCAGCTCATCTGTCCTAGGCAAAGGATGGGCAACAGTCGTGGTGACTGCATTTAGAGCTCTATAGTCCACGCAGAATCTCAACTCCTTGGATACTGCCTTTGGTACAAGCACAACTGGGCTAGACCCTGAGTTCAAGCATCTTGTTGACCTCATTCCTTATGTGGGATCTGATATTGTCAGACATTCTGTACCCCCTGCTTTTGACAGGCAAACAGTCACCAGTGTGTATGTCATGCTGGCCCCAAGGGGTCAAGCCTGGTGAAAGTGAGAACAGAGGGGCCAACTGATTTAACAGTAACTTGCACTCATCCTGCTGGTCAGATTTGAGACTGGAAGAGAGATTAACTCCTTCCACTTGCCCATCTAAAGGTAAGCCTCTGAGGAGGTCAGGCAGACGTTCACTCTCCTCCTCCTCCTCCTGAGCTGAAGCTAGAAGCAGAGCTCCTATGTCAGGTCTAGAGACATAAGCCTTTAAACGGTTGGTGTGAAAGACTCTGGGAGCCTCCTTAGGGTTGCCTTAGTCCACCAGATAGTTCACCTCTCCAAGTTTACCCACAACATTGAAGGGTCCTATCCATTTGTCCTGCAAGGCCCTCTGCCTTGTGGGGACCATAACAAGAACAAGCTGGTCTTGAGTGAACGCAACCATGTTAGCCTTCTGGTCATGCCAATGCTTGACCAGAGCTTGACCAGCCCTCAAGTTATCACTTGCTTCTGCCATCATGTGTGACATTCTCCTCCGGAGACCTATCACATAGTCAGTCACTCTGACTGGCTTGGGGGAAGGAGCACTCTCTAACCCCTCCTTAATCAGGGCCAATGGACCTCTGACTGGATGGTCATAGGGAAGTTTGAAGGGACTAAATCCTACTCCCTCCTGAGGGACTTCTCTATAAGCAAAGAGAAGGCATGGCAGTAGAAGGTCCCACTTTCTTCTAAGGGGTTCTTCTAAAGCAACTATCATGTTCTTCATAGTTCTGTTAAACCTCTCTACCAGCCCATTGGTTTGGGGTGGTAGGCAGTTGAGAACTTGTAGGTAACTCCACAGGTTTTCCACATGGTTTGCATGTAGTGGGACATAAAATTTGATCCCTTGTCAGATATCACCTCCTTAGGAAAACCTACTCTGGTAAAAATACCAAGTAGGGCCTTAGCCATAGCCAGAGCCGTAACAGTCCCCATAGGTGTGGCTTCAGGAAATCTAGTGGCATGGTCCGCTACAACCAGGATAAACCTGTTGCCTGAAGATGTGGGAGGGTCAAGAGGACCAACAATGTCAATCCCCACCCTCTCAAAAGGAATTCCCACCACTGGGAGAGGCACTAAGGGTGCCACATTCTTGGACCCACTCTTGCCAGAGGTTTGGCAAGTGTGGCAGCTTCTTCAGAATTTGTCTACTTCTGTACCCATCTTAGGCCAGTAGAAGTGCAGAGATAGCCTTTCTTTGGTCTTCTTCAAGTGACCAGCCAAAGGTACCTCATGGGCTAACTGCAGAAACTGAAGACGGTTCACTAGAGGTACTACAAGTCTTTTGTAGTCTCCAGGGGTTGACACAGTTGGTTCACTGTGGAAGAGGCCATCTTCCCAGTGCAACCTATACTTCCCAGGCTCAGTCCCATTGAGCTGAGAAGTGGCCTGTTGGCGAAGACCTCCAAGGTAGGACACTCTTGTTGTCCCTTGCTGAAATCTTCCCTGTTGGGTCCACCTTCTGCCAGTAAAGACTGCAGCTCAGGATGGTCAACAGGGTCAATATCTCCTACCAAGGTAAGATCCTTTTCTAGATCTGATTCCTCAGTATCTAGTTTGACCATACAGGGTTGAACCTCACACTCGGCCTCAGCTGGTGTGGGAGTCACAGGTGTGACTTTAGACAGCCTCTGAGATGACCTTCTGGGCATAGGAGTGCTTGCTGGTTTCTTGCTGGCAGACTTAGGTTTCTCTTTTGTCTTTTCTTGCCCTGCAATGGCAGTAAGTAAGTCCGGTGGACTTGGGGTGATAGCTTCCTCTATCATGTCCCCAGGAGGGCCTCTTAAGGTTCTCTCCCTTGCAGACCTTGTGAGCTCCTGCTTCCTTCTGCTGGGGGAGCTGGGGGTACTAGACACAACTCCAAGATTTTTAAGGTCATTACCCAACAGGACCCTCCCAGGTACGTTATTTTGCACACTTACAGGTATTCTCACAGTCATGTCATTACACTGGATGAGAGCTGGTAACTGGGGAACCGTTTGCTCAGGGCCTCCAGCTAACTTGGTTAAGTGTTTGGGTGCCTTAGCAACATCCTCTACCTTGAAAAAACATTCATCAACCACAGTTATGCTGGCTCCAGTTTCTCTGATGGCAGGGGTCTCCTGACCATTCACAAGAACACTATCTTTGTAATACTCTTTAGTATTATCTGGGATTGAGTTCTAGACATCTAAGTTCTGTTGTTCCCAAAGACCCAAGGACACTAAAGAAACACTAGCTGAGACTCTCATGGGCTCATCAGCTAGTAGCTTAAAGTTTCCACTTGTCATAGGTACTTCATCCACCTGGGAGAGGGCTACCGAGACGGTGTTGATCCCTGAAGGTTTACCCTTACACTTGGGATCTCCTTTCACATGGCCAGGCAATCCACAAACAAAGCATTTCCGAAATGCTCTCTGGAATGGGGGCTTGCTCTAACCTCCATCTGGTGTGGAACCAGGTGGTACACTAGCCTGATTCGGTTTACCTTGTGGCTTACCCTGGTTATGTTTGTGGCCCTCTTTTGGATTGGAATTATTGGAATTCTCCTTGTTGTCTTTCTTGGACGGCTTTCCCTCTTCCTTCTTTTGAGTTGCCCCAGAATCCTTGTGAGTAGCCCTGTTGGCAACCCACAAGTCAGCAGCCTTAGCTAACTTATTAGGATCTATCTCCTTTGAATCAGCCAAGTGCTGTCTAAGCTCAGGAGAGCAGGCATCAAAAATAGACTCCAAGATTACAAGATTACTCAAACCTTCATAAGTGTTCATTTTGTAACCCTTAACCCAACCATCTAAGTTTTTCAAACAGTCCCACACCCAGGTAGCCCAAGGGGTACCATCATGCTTTTTGAGGGTTCTAAACCTCTTAAGATACTGGGAAGGGGTCTTCCCAAATCTAGCTATTAATGCTAGTTTCACACACTCATAATCCTGCTTATCCTCCTCCCCAACTCCATTACAGCACCACTTGCAACAGGGGGAAGCCTAGAGAAAAGCCAAGGAATCAACTGATTCCCTGAGATACCTGGAATCCCATGATTGTACTCAAACAGTGCTAACCAATCCAAATCATCAAGTTTAGTCTCATACATACCAATCATTTCCTTTGGCATACGGGTCTCTTAGGGCTGGAAGACCTAGAAGACTCTTGGAGAGAAGCATTTTCTAGAGGCAGTTTCTTCATTTCTAGTTCATGATTGAGCTCCATTTCTCTGAGCCTTAACCTTTGATGTTTCATGGCAGTTTATGCATCAATACGTTTCACTTCTAATTCAAGTCTCATTTTCTCAAGTACAATAAATTCAGGAGTACGAGTAGGACCTGTGGACAGAGGTTGTGCCTTCTGAGCAGGCAAAGGAGTTGTAGGCTTTCCTAGCAAGGACTCATGTACTTCTTCTAAATTAACACTCTCAGAATCAGAAACATCAAAATCCACATTGGCTGGAGTGGTAGGCCCTTCTGACCCACTCTCCAGGCTTTTTCCCATTAACTTTGCAACCAGTTCAGACTTTTTTCCTTTACCACAGAGAGATTCTTATCTCTACACATGGTTCTAAGAACCTCAGCAGTATAGAGTAAAAGACTCTCTTCAGTGTAGTTTTCCATATTCAACATGATTTCTCAGTTAAATAGATTTAGTGGTGTTAGCCTTGTGGTTAGTTGAACCCAAGCAATAGCAGCACTCTAAGTTATGTTATGTTATGTTATGTTATTTTGCATTGAGATAGCACCTTACATACCATTGGTATGGTCTGAAGGTGCTGGTAGGTTGAACGCCCTTGGGAACCGAAGTTCAGATCAGTAGAGAGAGTAGAGAGAGTCAAAGGTGCGTGTGAGCACCGGGTATGTGTGCAGCTTGTGCGGTATTCGTGTGATAGCTGCTTCTTAGCGGTAGGTGTGGCGGTTGAGGGATCAGGAGTATTTGTTCGTTCATGCAGGATTTATCCAGACCGAATGTGGCTGCATTAGGCCTGAGGAGAACGCCTGGCTGTGGGGTGTGTAACCAGCAGTGTTTACTTAGAATGATGGGGAGTGTGCGGCGGATGTTGGTATGAACAGTTATACCGAATGGTGTCATAGTATCTCTGTGTTCTAGTTGAGTGGTGGTGTAAAGAGGAGAGTAAGCGTGGTGGTGTGATAGGATGGGTTATATGCACTTTCAAACGTTCCCTGCACTCCAAACCATACTATATACGTCACGCAATTCTATGCACTCCAGTCCGTTCCATGCACTCCAGTCCACTTTATGCACTCCAGTCTGCTCCACACCCTCCGGTCCGCTCGATGCCCTCACGCACTCTAGTCTGCCCCACACACTCCAGCCCGCCCTGCGCACTCCAGTCTGCCCCATGTACCCCAGTCCACCCTACACACTCCAGTCCGCCCCACGCACTCCGGTATGCCCCACGCATTCCAGTCCGTCCCACACATGCACTCCAGTCTGCCCCACGCATTCCTTTCCGTCCCACGTGCTCCTGTCCGCACCACACACTCCTGTCCGCTCCACGCACTCCTGTTCGCCCCACGCACTCCTGTCCACCCCATGCACTCAAATCCGCTCTGTTAACTCCGATCTGTTCCGTGTATTCTATGTTGTTTTGTGCACTCCATCCACATATTTCACCCATACCATTCTGTGTGTTCTAAGTAGTTTTATGCACTTCATCTACATATTTCACCCGTACCATCTTCATACTTCATCCTTTCCGTCCACAAATTTCACACGTTTCATCCACATACGTCACCTGAACCATTCACATACGGCACCGGATCCATCCACACACGGCACCTGATGCATCCACATACGTCATCCGATCCATCCACATACGTCATCCGATCCATCCACATACGTCATCAGTTCCATCCACATACGGCACTCGTTCCATCCATATATGTGATCAATTCTATTCACATATATCACTCGTTCTATCCATATATGACACCTGTTCCATCACCTTCTCTACGCATTCACCCACTCTACGCAGTCATCCGCTTTCTACACACATCCGCTCTCCGCAGTCATCCGCTCTCCGCACTCATCCGCTCCCCGCACTCATCCGCTCCCCGCGCTCATCCGCTCCCCGCATTCATCCGCTCCCCGCACTCATCCGCTATGTGCACTCGTTCTTTCCACGCATTGAACAGCTATATGCACACATCGGCCCTATAAAGTCGTTCACTCATACGCAGTTATCCGTTCTATATACTCATCACGCTCTCTACACTCATCCGCTCTATACCCTCATCCGCTCCATACACTCATCCGCTCTATGTAGCTCATCCGCTCTAGGCATTTGTCTGCTTTATGCCCTCGCATGCTCTATACATTCACCTGCTCTACGCATTCACTCCTACTACACAATCACCCGCTCCCAGCACTCACCAGCTCCCCACACTCATCTGCTCCCCTCACTCATTTGCTCCCCGCACTCATCCGCTCTCTGCACTCATCCGCTTCCCGCACTCATCCACTCTCCGCACTCATCCGCTCCCTTCACTCACCCACTCCCTGCACTCATCCGCTTCCTGCACTCATCCGCTCCCTGCACTCCTTCTCTCTCCATACTCATCAGCTCCCCGCACTTCTCCGCTTCCCGCACTCATCCGCACTATGCACTTGTCTTTCCACGCATTCAACTGCTATATGCACTCATCCGCTCCCCTCACTCATCCGCTCCTCGCACTCATCCGCCCCCCCGCACTCATCCGCTCCCTGCACTCACCCGCTCTCTGCACTCATTTGCTCCCCACATTCATCCACTCCCCGCACTTCTCGGCTCCCGCACTCATTCGAACTCATTCTTTCCACGCATTCAACTGCTATATGCACTCATCAGTACTGTAAAGTTGTTCGCTCATACGCAGTTATCCATTCTATATACTCATCACGCTCTCCACACTCCTCCGTTCTATACCGTCATCCGCTCCATACCCTCATCCGCTCTATACACTCATCCGCTCTAAACACTCATCCGCTCTAAACAGTCATCCACTCTATACACTCATCCGCACAATACATTTGTGAGGTCTGCACATTCATCTGTTCCAGCGATCTACACACTCTCTGCACTTCCGAACTCATCTGCTATCCACACTCATCCACTCTACATACTCAACCGCTCTACACACTCATCCGGTTTATGCTCATCCGTTCTGCACGTTCATCTGTTCTACGGACTACTGCGTTCTACTCCCTTCTCTGTATTTACGCACTCATCCGCTTTACACGCTCGTCTGCTCTACACAAACAAACGCTATACATACTCATCCGCTCAACATATTCATCCATTCTATACACTCATCTGATCTGCACACTCATCAGATCTACACACTCATCCAATCTACATACTCATCTGTTCAACGCATTCTTCCACTCAGCGCATTCATCCGCTCCACACGCTTCATCCATTCTAACTATTTCATCCACGCCATTCACTTCGTTCATTCATCATGCATTACATCCATTTCATTAGTTTAAATCTCTTTACTGGTTCTGTATGATTTATTCTTATTATCTACTTCACCGCTTTGATCTACTTTAATTCTGTTTGTCCTTTCAGTTTATATTAGGGGTTATTAGCTTTCGGTTTCTCGCATCAGGTAGATTGTTGTATTGGTATCGTTGAGATGCTGTTAGTCTGTTCGTGTTAGTTAGCGTACGGGTTGGTTTCAGGGGAAGGGCCAGGTTTTCAGTAGTTTGCGGAAAGATAGTAAATCCTCAGTTAGGCGGATGTGGGGTGGGAGTGAGTTCCACAGCATGGGGGCCAAGGCTGAGAATGATGACCCGCCTAACCTGACTGAGTTTGTCTTAGGTATGACTAGGAGGCCGGCTGAGCTTGATCTTAGGGTGCGTGGAGGGTGATAGGGTTTTAGCTTGTCTTGAAGATATTGGGGCCGGTTTTATGCAATGCTCGATGGGAGATGCATAAGGTTTTGAAAGTCATCCTTTGGGCCACTGGAAGCCAGTGCAGCGTCTTAAGGGCTGGAGAGATGTGGTCTCTTGGGCCGAGCGCAAGTAGCAGTTTGGCTGCAGCATTTTGTGCCCTTTGTAGTTTATTCAGTTGGTAAGCTTGGACTCCGAGGTATAGGGGGTTTGTGTAGTCCAGTCTTGATATAACGATTGACTGGACCGCGGAGAGTCTGTTGGGGAAGAAGAGATATTGAAAGATGCGCTTAAGGGTTTTAAGGTGGTAGTGGCAGGACTTTGAGACGTTGTTGACTTGGCGCGAGAGTGTTAGGTCAGAGTCATGGGAGCATCCAAGATTTTTCACTGAGTTGGAGGGGTGTCCGGTCAAAGGATCGAATTCAAAGGATCGACAGGTCAAAGGATAAAGGATCGACACAAAAGGATCGACGGGTCAAAGGATCGAATTTATTTTTTTAATTATATATATTTTTTGGGGGGGTTTCGTTTAGGGAAAAAAGTGTTTTTTACCACAAAAACCGAGGTTGGGTGGCGGGGGGACACTCTCCCCCCCCCCAAAAAAAAAAAGTAAAAAAAAAAAAAAGTAAAAAAAAAAAAAAGGAATTCCATCCTTTGACCCGTCGATCCTTTTGTGTCGATCCTTTGACCCGTCGATCCTTTCGTTGTCGAACCTATGACTGGGAACCAGTTGGAGGGGGTCGGTGAGTTGCCCATGGCGGATGGCCAGGGTAGTGTGTGCGGAAGAAGTTCGGAGTTGCCACATACCATGATTTCCGTTTTGGAGGAGTTTAACAAGAGGTGGCTTTGGGTCATCCAGAGCTCTATGTCAAGGAGGCAGGAGGCCAGGTCAGGTCGGGAGTTCGGTTTAGAGTTCAGGAGTTTTAGAATTAGTTGAGTGTCGTCAGCGTAGTTGTAACACAGGATGTTGTGTGAACGAATTAGTGGTGGGAGGGTGATCAAGTAGAGATTGAACAGGAGGGCAGATAGGCAAGCTCCTTGTGGGACCCCGTGTCGACTGTTCGGGCTTGGGAGGAATAGGTGGAGAGTATCGTTATTTGGGACCTATCTTTGAGGAATGAAGCTATCCATTTAAGAGCAGTTCCACGAATTCCTAGGGAGTGGAGGCGGTCCAGGAGGATTGAGTGATTGATTGTGTCGAAGGAGGCGGATAGGTCAAGAAGGATTAATGTGGCGCATCCCGCAGAGTCTGCTGTCATTTTAAGGTCGTCCTAGATTGAGGTTAGGGTGGTTTCAGTTCCGTGACGGGCTCTGAAACCTGATTGTGCGGGGTCTAGGAGATTGTTGGCTTTGACAAAGGCATTTAGTTGGGAGTAGGCGGTTCAGTCAATGAGTTTGGCAAGATACCTGGTGTTTGAGATGGGGCGGTAGTTTTTGGGCTCGAGAGGGTCGAGGGAAGGTTTATTAATTAGAGGTTTGACATGAACCATCTTGAATGCGTCGGGAAAGATACCAGAGGAAAGGGAGTCATTTATGATGGATCTTGCATGTTCTCCTGCGCAGGTGGAAGCGAAAATTCCCTTGAGGGTTGTGGCCGGGCAAGAGTCCAGCGGAGAGCCGGATGGTTTGCGGGCAGTTAGAAGTTTGAGAAATTGGTCTGGTGATCTTGGACTAAAGGATTCGAACGTTGGTTGCGTAGTGGTCGCAGGCGGTGGGTTGGCCGGTATGGGGGGAGTGTTGCCTGGTGGATGTAAGAGAGCCAGTTTGGTGGCCAGAGCATTTGTTTGTTCGAGCGCTGTGGTGTAAAAGTGGAGAGAGAGTGAGTCTCACAGTGATTGAGAGGGGGTCGGGACGGTTGTGGTGCATGCTGGTTTGGGGAATTCGGAGATGATTTTGTGAAGTTCTTTGCTGGGGTTTTTGCACTTTAGGATTCGAGAGTTGTAGTGGGCTTTTTTTGCTTTCTGGATTTCGGCCTTGTACTGATGAAGGTGTCGGGCCAAGGTGGCCCTGCTCTCCTGGGTTTTGTCTTTCTGCCATTTGCGCTCTAGGCATTTATATAGCTGTTTAGTGGTCTTCAACTCAGGAGTGAACCATCTGGGGAATAGGCCACGGCCGTTTGATGGTTTGAAAGAGGGTGCGAGCCGCATTAGTGAGGTGTTGAGCCATGAGTCAAAGGCTTTGGGGGTTAGTTGTTTATTGAGTTGGCAGGTAGGCGGTGGAGACTGGAGGAGTGCGTTGGCTAGGTCCGGAACGATTATTAGTTTTTTCCAGCATTTGCCTAGATTGGGAAGTTCAGGTTTGAGTACAGGAAGGGGGTCGGGTGAGCGAATGGTGAAAGAAACAATGAAGTGATCGGACCAGATGATAGGAGTGGGGGGGGGGTAAATGAATCTGGTTGTGGGAGCTAAAGATGGCATCAATAGTGTGTCCTTTATAATGACTCGGGCCGTTTATTTGGGGTTGGAGGTTAATTGCGTCTAGACCGTCAACCAGAGAGTGTGTCATAGGGTTGGTGGCGATGTCGAGCCATATGTTGAAATCTCCAAGAAGGGTGAGGTTGGGATGGTTTAGTTGAAGGGTGGCAATAGAGTCGCAGAGGTTGTTTGAGAATTGTCTATCATAGCCAGGGGGTATGTAGATTATTAGGAAGCTGTGTGAGAGCGACGGGGAGAGGGATAGTTTAACGAGGAGTGATTCACAGGAAGGAATGGAAGATTGGTTGTCGATGATTGAGGCGTGGAAGTGAGACTTGAATACGAATGCTACTCCCCCACCTCTAGAGGGACGGTTCAGTGGGATGAGGGAGTAGTCAGGGGGGAAGGCTTCATTGGCGTTAGGGGCGAAGTCGTCAGAGAACCAAGTTTCAGTGATGAAAACCAGGTCTGGTTTGTCAGAGGCGAGGAGGACAAAGATGCAGTGTCTGTTTTTTGCAACGGATTGGGCGGTAAATAGGATGCAGTTCACTTCGGCAGGCGAGGTTGGTGTCGGAACTGGAGCGGAAGGGGGTGGGGGCGGAGAGAGTAGAAACTGGAGAGGGGTAGGGTGGTTGATGATTGATGGGAATAGTGGGCGAGCGGACAAGTTGGCGGGTTTCGGGTGGGAGTGGGTGGCTGCGTGTGTTAGGATGATTGGGTTTGGGCCGGGGATTTGAAGGTGGTGTGTGGGCAGTTAGGAGTTTCAGTTGCAGTTGATGAGAAATCAAGGGAGAGGGGTTTCAGGAAGGGTGAGGCGAGGGGGAAGGAGGTGATTGGGGGAAAGAGGTGGTGGGTCGAGACAGGGGAGGTGAAGAGTGCTGAGAGATTGAGGGGGACCAGGTGCTTTTTCTCTTTAGTGTCTTTGTTGCGATTGGAGCGTGAGAGAGGGTATGGGGGTCAGAGGGGGAGAGGGATGAGGCTTCGGTTCTTACTAGGGTTGGGCATGCAGTTTTTAGGGAGGGGAAAGGGTGCAGTAGGGGGGGAGAGTGGTGGGGGTTTGTGGGAAAGGCAGGGGGTGGATGATTGGAGGGCGGGGTGTGCTCGGTATGATAGTTAGGGGAGCGGGCGTGATCATCGTAGGCTGGTCGGTGGTGGGGTTCGGGGGAGCAGTAGTCTTAGGGTGATTGGCTCGCCATCGTGCCCCTCTAGCTTGGTGTTTGGAAAGGGGAAGGGTAGGGAATGTGAAGGAGGGTGGGATGATTTGGGAAGGGGGGACAGGAGGAAAGGCAGACCGGGGAGTGGGGGCGGTCCGCGGTGGTCGTTTCTGGCAAACTCTGATGGGGTGGGTGCACTCATGATTAGTACGAGCTAATAGGTGTAGTTTCAAGTGCAATTTACAGTTTATTGGACTTTATAAGTTCGGCTATATCACTGGGTGAGATTAGTCTTAGTTTCAGGGTTCTACTAAGCCAGGTGATATTATTCACTTATTCTAGGTTTTAGTGTATTAGTTGTACTAGGTTGCAGATATTAGGCCGTTTTGAGGTGTAGCTAGACCTTAGGATATGCTGATTAGGCGGCCTATTTAGTTGCAGCTACAGCACAGTTACGCTGTTAGCTAGGCTTTCTTCTGGTAAGCTGGAATACAGGTAAGCTATTAGGGAGAAATTCAATGTAGCAACACCCCAGATATGGGTTTAATTGGACTTTTAGGTGTAGTTTAGGAGGGCCTTCTAATTGTAGTTCTAAATTCAGTGGGGGCACGCTATTAGGCACATTCTAGATTCAAGCAAGGGGCGCTATTAGGCTATTTTCTAAATTTAGAATGTTCTCATTTCACATAGGATATTAGGAATGCTTCAATATTCAGCTAATAACTCAATGCTACTGGGCACACTATTGCACAGAGAGGGATATTATGAACCCAGAGAGGATATTAGGCGTACTTCCAAGTTCAGTGTACACAGAGAGGGTATTAGGAATACTTTAGAATTCAACCAGGGCACGTTATTAGGCACGCTTCTAAATTTGGTGCGGTATTATGTACTTCTAAATTTAGTTTTGCATAGGGAGGATATTTAGGAACACTTCTAACTTCAACTTTGGGCTGCTGGGATATTTAGGCACATTTCTAAATTCGAGTTTTGCAGAGAGGTGCTTTTAGGAACACTTCATGATTCAACTTTACACAGAGATGATGTTAGACTATTAGGTGCAGTTCTAAATTCAACAGTACACAGAGATGAATTAGGCCTACTTCTAAATTCAATTTTGTATAGAGGGGATATTAGACTATTAGGTACAGTTCTACATTCTAGATTACACTGAAATGCTATTAGGTATACTTCTAAGTTAGACTTTGCACAGAAGGGATACTTAGGCACGCTTCTAACTTCAAGTTCTGTACAGTGAGCTTTTATAGAGAGGCTATTGGGCACTCTTCTGAATTCAACTTTCACATAGTCTATTGGGTACACTTCTAAGTTCAACTTTCACATAGAAGCTATTGGGCATACCTCTAAATTCAACTTTCACAGAGAGGCTATTGGGCACACTTCTAAGTCCAACTTTCACATAGGAGTTAATGGGCACACTTCTAAATTCGACTTTCACATAGTTTATTGGGCACACTTCTAAGTTCAATTTTTCACATAGAAGCTATTGGGCACACCTCTAAATTCAACTTTTACAGAGAGGCTATTGGGCACACTTCTAAGTCCAATTTTCACATAGAAGCTATTGGGTACACCTCTAAATTCAACTTTCACAGAGAGGCTATTGGGCACAGTTCTAAATTCAACAATCACAGAGAGGTTTTTTGGGCACACTTCTAGATTCAACTTTCACAGAGAGGCTATTGGGCACACTTCTAAATTCAGCTTTTAGAGAGGCTCATTGGGTACCCTTCTAGATTCAACTTTCACATAGTCCATTGGGTACACTTCTAAGTTCAACTTTCACATAGAAGCTATTGGGCACACCTCTAAATTCAACTTTTCACAGATAGGCTATTGGGCACACTTCTAAGTCCAACTTTCACATAGGAGTTAATGGGCACACTTCTAAATTCAGCTTTCACGTAGTCTATTGGGCACACTTCTAGATTCAACTTTTCACAGAGAGGGCATTGGGCACACTTCTAAGTCCAAACGTTCACATAGGAGTTAATGGGCACACTTCTAAATGCAGCTTTCACATAGTCTATTGGGCACACTTCTAGATTCAACTTTTCACAGAGAGGCTATTGGGCACACTTCTAAGTCCAAACTTTCACATAGGAGTTAATGGGCACACTTCTAAATTCAGCTTTCACATAGAGTCTATTGGGCACACTTCTAGATTCAACTTTTCACAGAGAGGGTATTGGGCACACTTCTAAGTCCAAACTTTCACATAGGAGTTAATGGGCACACTTCTAAATTCAGCTTTCACATGGAGTCTATTGGGCACACATCTAGATTCAACTTTTCACAGAGAGGCTATTGGGCACACTTCTAAATTCAACTTTTCACTGAGAGGCTATTGGGCACAGTTCTAGATTCAACATTCACAGAGGGGTTTATTGGGCACACTATGTCACAAATGTATGGGTACCATAGTATGGCGATTTTACAATGGATTAGGGTATAAGGTTGAGTGGTAGGGTAGTATGACGTGAAGTAATTGCTTCAGCCCTTGCCACACTTACTTATTGTTATCTTCTTGGTTCTCCTGCTGATACTGCAGATACGACCTGGAGCCGTCTCTGTGGGAGCTGTCCTTTGCCTCCGGGTCCTTAGCCGATGGGCTGCCGGGCAGGGGGCTGCCCTGGGAGGACTACCAATGAAAGGGGGACCCTCTCGTAAGGACCAATCAGGTCGCGGGCTGGGCTGGGGAGGCGGGATTAGCACAGATCAGGAAGCCGAGGGAGAGGGGCTGCAGGCAGGTGGGCTCACGGGTATTTTTGCAAATTTGAAATGGAAATGAGGTCTCAGAAGAGGGCATCACTCACCTGGGCAGATTCGGTGGAAAGGAGGCTGGGAAACACTAGCGCTGCGTTACTGCAACACACTGGGGGCTGCTGGGCCAATCAGGTCGCAGGCTGGGCTGGGGAGGTGAGATTAGCACAGATCAGGAAGCCAAGGGAGAGGGGCTGCAGGCAGGCGGGCTCACGGGTATTTTTGCAAATTTGAAATGGAAAAAGGGGTCTCAGAAGAGGGCGCCACTCACATGGGCAGATTCGGTGGAAAGGAGGCTGGGAAATACTAGCGCTGCGTTACTACAACACACTGGGGGCTGCTGGGCCAATCAGGTCGCGGGCTGGGCTGGGGAGGCGGGTTTAGCACAGACCAGGAAGCCGAGGGAGAGGGGCTGCAGGCCGGCGGGCTCACGGGTATTTTTGAAAATTTGAAATGGAAATGGGGTCTCAGAAGAGGGCACCACTCACCTGGGCAGATTCGGTGGAAAGGAGGCTGGGAAACCCTAGCGCTGTGTTACTCCAACACACTGGGGCCTGCTGGGCCAATCAGGTTGCGGGCTGGGCTGGGGAGGCGGGTTTAGCACAGATCAGGAAGCCGAGGGAGAGGGGCTGCAGGCCGGCGGGCTCACGGGTATTTTTGAAAATTTGAAATGGAAATGGGGTCTCAGAAGAGGGCACCACTCACATGGGCAGATTCGGTGGAAAGGAGGCTGGGAAACACTAGCGCTGCGTTACTACAACACACTGGGGGCTGCTGGGCCAATCAGGTCGCGGGCTGGGCTGGGGAGGTGGGATTAGCACAGATCAGGAAGCCGAGGGAGAGGGGCTGCAGGCCGGCGGGCTCACAGGTATTTTTGCAAATTTTAAATTTGTAAGTGTAATCACTCTACTTCCAAATCCTCACCGCTGTACACCAGTGTTAAGCAGAATCCTGTACAGTGCCCTTAGGGACCACTACACACAATTAAGACTACAGGTGGCAATACAAGATTTACCTTTGGTACAAGCCTGTACTACTAAGTTATAGTGGTAGCAGTAGCAGAGCAGCCAGGCTTATCTCAAGAGTATATGAGCAGTAGCAGAGATTACACAAAGGGACCACAATTACTGTGACTCAAGCAAACACTGACTCAAGGTCTCAGGTAAAAAATATAAGTACATTTATTCTTAAAACATCAGTTATAAACACAACACCTCTATTAAACTTTAAACAAAACCACACGTTAAATATACTACAACTAACCAATTCACTTTGTACAGTAAGTCTCAAGGTAAGTACCCTGTGTTTGAATGAACCAGTGTTATGAACAAAACACGATACCGCGGATACGGTTGCGATCACTTTTTGACAGTTCGGTCTACTAAATAAACGCGTATCCGTGACATGAAATGCTACCGGGGCAAAAACACACTTAGCACCTGAGATACCCAGAGGGAGTTGGAGGCAAAAATCACAGGCAATATTTAGGTTAGGCAGACAGTATCGAGAAACACTCAGAAACAGGATTTCAAAAGTCAAAGGGTCAGAGCCAGGTTTAGATGACACCGGAGGCCTGTGCCGAAGATCACACCGTTAGACAGTTCACGATTCCGTATAGCCCAAGAGTACTTGAATATTGTCAATGTTCAGAAGCAAAAGTTATAAGAACGAAGGAAGACAAGGACAAGCCTTGGAGATGAAAAAAAAGGGGTTCACCCAATTTCCTCGAGTAGAACACAGTACCTTATTTCCATGATGCAGCTGGAGCCCTGGCAGTTGTTCCTGTTGGTTTCCCGCAGACCCACGATTCTTGGAGCTTCGTTGTGAAGGAGGACGTCTGAAGGGGGTCTGCACCACACAGGGATGAAGCCGGTAGCAGCGACAACGAAAAGGTGTGCTCCTTAAAAACAGGAGAGGCTCAGCAGGTGGTTATCCGGACCGCTACAGCAGTGTGCAGCGATTTCGACCACGGCGGAGATCTCTGGCTGAAGAAGATGAGCTGGTTATCCCCACCAGGCTCAAGGGAAGAAGACTCCGGACTGGATC
Organism: Ambystoma mexicanum; assembly: GCF_040938575.1. Lineage (NCBI taxonomy): Eukaryota > Metazoa > Chordata > Amphibia > Caudata > Ambystomatidae > Ambystoma > Ambystoma mexicanum. The sequence continues at coordinate 1,401,153,613 of NC_090932.1, read as the reverse complement.
TTCTCTTAGTCATCGAAGGGTAGATAGCTCAGGACTGCAGCTGGGCTTCACTGGGACGGGGTAGTTGCAGCAGCCGTCGTTCTCTCCGCTTCTCTTCGGTTCCTTGTAGTTCCAGAGGCGACTCTGATTTCTAGCCCAAGAGACCTGCCTTTTATGCGCAAAAAACCCCATTCACACAGCCTGGCTGTCAATCACGCAGCAGGGGGTTGTCCAGCCGGGACAACCACCTCAGCCAATCATGGCAAAGTGCGACTTGGGTTTCCTAGGATACCCTGTGCAGGGGATGACTACAGCCCTCCCTCACATTCAGCCCACCTAGACACCCAGGCGCCTTAGCCCGCCAAAAAGACGGTCAACAAAGTAAAACACAAGAAGGACTTTAACAAAAAGAAATGGCGAATAAACCTAACCGGAGCCAAAAGAAAGACGATTTGGTCAAGCGGGTTTATGTTCGAGGCTAATATAATAGCCAAGAACAGTACCACGTTTATCTAATATAAACACGGTAGAAATGTTTAGGGTAGATACCACTGCCACCAGCCAAGTCTAAATGTTAAAAGAGCAAAACAATGCTCAGGGAGGTACAGACAGAAAAGGGGTACCGATTAGCACTTTCCAGTACTCCATGTAAGATGGGGTGTACTGGGTCTGTGGTAAAAATGACTATGTAAAGTAAATGGCAACTTTACCTTTATCTGGGGGACAGTAGTCAGCCCCAGCGAAATGGAGTCAGAGGGAAGTCCAAAAGACATCCCTGGGTTACTACACTAAAGGTGCTGTGTAACCCGTACAAGAACAGGGGCACCTGGAGTGGTGTGCTCCAGTGCCCAAGATCACACAATGAGTAAAAACACATAGGCCAAAACACATGCAAGAGTGGAAAAAGATGTACACTCTTACCAGGTGGAAAAAATAAAACTCCATAAATCCAGCAAAGCTGCTGGGGGACTCACTAGGTGAGGGAAATTAGCCCTAGAATGATAATTCTCCCTAACATAAGGCCTTGATTGTTAAGAGGTTTTTGTTTCTCTGAGATTTACACCAGTGTTTATCGGGTGAACGGATGGCGTGCTTGTTGTTGGTTAGTGTTTTTGTGTAACTGGGTCAGAGAGTTTTACCCTGATGTGATGGAAGGGGTGATGGTTTGTTTGAGAGGGGGTTGGTTAGAGTTGCTAGTTTGTGTTGTAGTACTTCGTGTCCCTTGTTGCATAGGAGGGTATGTGAAAGAAGAATGGGATGGCAGCATGGTGTGTCCTGTCAAATGGGATAGGGTGTATACATTGTGTAAGTGGGGATGATGAGAACGCAAAGGCAAGTACATTTCTTCTGATGTGATTGAGGGTTCGTACATCTTGCTTTATGCCCAGGAAATCCATGAGGTGGTGCTTTTTGTTGCATGGGTCTCTGGCAGACTGAAGTCTCAGAGGAAGATGTTTGTTGAATTTCTGACTCATGCTTCGCTATTGGGGTCAGAAATGTCATTGATGAATGACCCCTACCTGTGAGGTGGGCGGTTGATCAGATGAAATGTGTTGATCTGTTTATGTGATAGTGGAAGGTGGCTTTGTGGAAGCTTTAAAGAGCTCATGTCTCTTTGGATGAACCTGGTATATCTCAAGTTTGATTTGTGGATAACTGCCACACCACCCCCTACCCTCCATGTGTGCACAACATGTTGAATACTGTACGCGTGTGAAATGAAAATGTCATAGATGTGGGTAGTGGCGGGAGCCAGGTTTCCATGGTAAAAATGGCATTTAGTTTTATTATGCAGCTGTTTTGCTTCACCCTTTTATTGGTCAAGGTAATGCTTGGACAAAGGGCTCCTGCATGAACAGCATTAGCAGTCTTTCCTTCCTCCAGTCTCTTCAACTGTTAGAACACCCAGCCACACAGTTCTGGGTAATGTCACACTGTGGCAAGGACCTGTGGTACTACGACCCTCACATTGTAGTAGGATATAAGAGCAGAACATCCAACTCTAGCACTAAAAGATAAATGCAATTTGCAGTAGGTGGGATAAGCTGTCGGGTTGGTCTTGCCAAATGCACAGGAGCTGCTGAATCCCACCGAGCCTCTCCAAGCATTTCCAACTCAACCAATCTTACTACAGTTGAGTTAGCAAACCCCAGGGAACACAAAGGGGTAGTGGATAAAATAACAAATGAAACAGATGCTTCCTTGGTTGGCTCTGGTCTCAGAGATCTGCAGTTAGGACACCAAATAACAGGATTACATCATTCCCATGCTAAAATGACTTTTTAATAGTATGATTACCTATTTCATTCCTCCCCTTCCCTGTTACACCTCCTTAAATAGCTGCAAGGTGAATTTGTGGAGAAACAAACATGTTCCCCTTACTCACTGAATATTTATATTCCTCTCTCTTAGGACGAACTCTTCATAGGTAACTCATACTTCTATTCTAGGGCTACATAGCCCTAATCGACCCCTAACACTAACTATTTTACAGATGAAGTACCTTTTATTTTTTCTGCTTCAAGTATCCCTCTGGCTCCACCCAGAAGGAAGTCTTCAGTCACTTTCTAGTTAAACTTAAATAAGTACTGGGACGAGGAAGATGCTGCCCTTACAACTCCTCCCCAGTGGCTGTCTCCTTGCCTTACGTGAATGCGCGATGGGGAACTGCTGTCTTGTGTCCTGGCAACAAGTCTTTGCAGATTACTGACATTGGCGAAGGTGAGTGCAGCGCAGAAGTGAACAGCAAATTAAACTTGAACTTTCTTTTCTTTTCCTGAAGCTTCGCTCTCAACCCACACTATTGCCGACTCACTGAAGTCTCATTAGACTTTCCTGCGGCTCATCTCCGAAACGAGTTGCCTCATGAAGTCTCTGTAAATCCGTGCAGCCTTATAACAAGCGAGCGGCTGACAGCTCGAGCATGGTGCGTGTTGTTTGAAGAACGTGCAGCTGCTTTTCTCAGTCCAATGCAGCACTGATGCTACCTTGTCTTAAATTTACTTTTTCAGTTAGCATTAATACTGAAAGCCACTATTTATACTGTCGCCTCTTCACTTGCCATTTATATTTTCATACATTATTTTCTTAAATTATTATGCTGTAGCACTGATTCACCCCAACATCCTGGGCTCCCACCTGAAGACTTCTCTTACTTTCCTTCTTCTTTCTGACTTCAGCTGGTACTTAAGCTCTTTTGGCCTAAAATTAAGCGAGGCCACTACAAACACAACCTGTCTCCGGAAATGCTGTGATGAAAGGTAGTTGGATATTGTCATGAACATTCTACGTTGATTGTTCTTGTCCTGATAGCCAATCAGCTCCTTCTTCACTGTTCTGCCATCTTAGTTTGGGAGTCCTCTTCAACTAGAGTTAAGGAAGACAAGACAAGAATAAATACAGCGTCCTCAACCCCCCAATAGCACCTATGTTTTGAAAAACAAAAAATATCCTACTACCTGGTGTATTGTCACTGGCCAGTAACCCCCTCCACCCTGCAATGCCTTGTCTCAGGGCCCAGTGATCTATCCTCTGGACTATAACCCTTCCTGTCAATCAGATACTCATAGCTCTCCACCATTTGTCTTGCAAAGGCGGGTGAAATCACCCGATTTTGTTTCTGGCGGGTGAGACGCCCATTGGAATGAATGGGCATGCAGGAGGCCTGGCGGGTGAGTCAGCCCTTTGCAAGGCGGGTGACACCCGCCAAAAGCGGGTGAGTTGAGAGCTATGGATACTGCAGATGCCCTCTAATCCTTCTTGAATCCAAAATATTCGTAACTTCATACTCTTCCCAGTTATCCTCCATAATTACTGGAGCTAGGGGTTTACCTAGCCGTGCACCCTCTAAACATGGTTTTAGCAAAATTATATGAAAGGTCAGATGAGTTTTAATGACAGTTCGTAACTTTGGAATCATGTTTACTGGATTAATGATTTTCTCAACCTCGTGTGGTCCAATAAATCGTGGACTAAATTTAGTTCTTCCTTTAAAACGTAAATGTTTAGTGGACAACCAGGCCTTGTCTCCAACTTGATATTGAGGACTTGCCTTGCGTTTTATTTATGCAAACTGTTTATTTTTCAATTTACTTCTCTGAAGAGCTATTTCAGTTTCAACCAAATTTCATCTCAAGCCATTTAATCTAGCCTCCACTTCTGGATTAAGACTCCTGATCGGAACCACTTCCTTAAGAAACCTAGGATGAAACCCATGATTACAGAAGAAAGGTGAATAGGTAGTGGAATCCTTCACAGAGTTATTGTAGCTAATGCAGCTAAGCATAATACATCCACTAAACTATCCTCTTCCTGCAAAAAATACCTCAAATTTTGTTCTAGCTCCTGGTTGATCAGTTCTGTTTGATCATTAGTCTGAAGATGATACTGTATCGGGAGTCGCCTCGAAAAACTCACCAAAATATTACAAAGGAGTGCAATACAGTTTTCTCAGGGCCCCCACGCAGCTGGGACAGCAAATTCAAACAGATTGCGTAACAGAACTGCATGAAAAGACACTGTCTGTGTTGGGGATTGAGAATCGATTTTTAAGCTGCTGAAAGGAAAGGATAGATGATTTATTTATGATTTGTTGTATAAATCTAATACCCTTTTTCTTCCAGGATTTTCTATTTAGGGTTTTACTCTTAATCAGTATCTTATTGTTATGCCATAGGTAAGGAGAAAGGTATTTTTTTGGGGAGTCTGTCTGTGTGAATAAAAAGAGTTGGAGGGCTGATATTGTGGCTCTGATGGGTTCTGATATAGCCAGCGAGGAGTGCTTAAATATATAAATGAGATCGGTGATTTCTACAGGATACATTAACTGCTTCTCTATGGTACACCATGTGGCAATGTCTGACGTTATGGGGCAGGCAAACCAATATCTAGCTTGCTTCAAAAGAAAGGCAGTGTGGTATGCTTTGAAATCAGGAAACCTGACACCTCCTTTGTCATATGGTGCCTTCAATTTGATTAAGGCTATTCTTTTGCTTTTGCCCTCCCCCCATAGGAAATTTAGTAGGATAGAGTAATTCTTGCTTTGACGCTCTCCACAGCTCCTCCAATGATATTCTGACTCCTGATGCCTCAAGATTGCTACATCTTACTATGCCCACTGACACAAAGGCTTCAAAATTCTACAACATCCTAATATCATCTCTGAAGTTGTGCTCGATACGCCACAAATGGGAAGATGACTTTGGTTATGTTTTAGACGATTACACATGGTCCAAGCTCTTCTCTAGAATCAAATACATTTCAACATCAGCAAATAACTCCCAACATTTTTTCTTCTTTATACATAGAGCTTTCATTACACCAGCCAAATTATTTCTATCCAATATTAATGACAATGACAATTGTTGGACTTGTGGAGCTGCCCCTGCATCGTATGAGCACATGTTCTTCTCATGCCCCTATACCCTTAAGTTTTGGCAACAAGTATGGAAATACCTTAACTCTATTTTCTTCACCGATATACCACTTTCATTTATGAATATTGTTTTAGGTAGTCTGGCAGTTACCACCCACTTGCCATATGATGCTTCCAGGCTCTATGATCTCTTTATTTGTTTGGCTATGAAGAGTATAACTGCCAATTGGAAAGACTCTCATTCCTTATGTATAAGAAGCTGGTGGAATAACATATGTCTCACGCAAAAGATGGAAATGTGCATGGCAAACAATCTTAACTCTATACCTAAGTTTAATGCTAAGTGGTCATTTTTTACTCGATTTCTGAACCATTTTAATGTAACCACGCATGGAATGTGACTTCTCCAAATCTCTCACACTCCTTTGATGTTCCCAAGATTATTATATGCGAATACCAATCTGGACACTTGACTGAATATTTACTGCATTATATACCAATGTGCCTCTCTGCATCAATACCTACCACCTCACTTTCTCCCCCCTCCCTCCATATGTCGTGTTCGTCATATGTCAGTCTTATGTTTGTCTTCCCCCCCACTTAGACATCATAATGCAGAATTTGTTCCATACTAAGTTGTGCACAACACTGTGCTATAGTTCTTATGTGTAAGTTTTCAATTATATTGACAATTTGTTCCTTATATGCAATTGCACACAGTGTATTTAATTAATTGCTCTACTGGAACACTTCCACTTTACCATTGTTTCATCTATTCTCATGTAAAAGTTTCACTGCATTATGCTTATGAAGTTATGACTATATGATTGTATATTACATACCTTAATAAAAAAAAAAAAAATTAGAAAAAAAAAAAAAAAAAAAAGAAAAGACACTGTCAAAGAAACGCCTCTAAAGTTAGAACTTTTATACAATGCAAGTAATTAGAATTCATGATCGTGTTACATAAAGAATCTCCCCACACCAAGCTGATTTGATTTCGCACTTTGAACCCTTATAGAAAAGCATACTTTGCGTTCAATAATTGAGCCCACGAACCTTTGCGACACCACCCTCAATTACAACTTGTGAAGTCACAATCGAGCCCCAATTCCCACAGCACAAAGTTAAGTTATTGAAACATTTGAGATGACCAGCAGAACTTTAATCAACTGCCCTCGTCACCTCCTCCTGATTCTCATGACAGTAGCTTACCACCATGTCACCGCCAGAGCCTTGAACCACGGACGTACAGCTACACAAAGAATATTGAATTTCATAAATGATTTTAAATTATAAAATGGTTATGTATTCAATACTCGTAGGCAGAACCTGTGAGCTCTAATCTGTGACCTCGAAAAATAACAACCACTCTAGGCTTCTTTCAGCACTGGCCTGGGATTGCAGACTCTGTACAAAATCACCAGCCACAGCGGCTTTTGCCACACACAAAATTCTAACACGTTTTCTGCAAAAGCAAGCTTTTAACGCATGTTTACCGCATTTCGTTCTACCATTTAGTTGGAATATACTTACCTGTGCCCCTGTATTTGTGGATTAGGTTTAGTGAGCATTTTATTTCACAGATATCAAAACGACCATCCTCCCCTTTTACAGTGCTACTCTCGCAGCTGATAAGTGCGTTCCTTTATACCGCGTTGAACTTGCGTCTTTATTACTTCATTCCACCGTTTTATTCATTTATTAATATCTAAATCTTTTTTGGGCCTCTCCTTCCTTTTTAGCAATTTCATCTTTACGTATCCACATTTCTTCCAATCGTGACATGTCCCCCCCAGTCTCCTCCCAACCATTCAGGTCCTCCTCCCACCCTTATACACCCTGTCCCATTTTTTAGACATTGGGCCTCATTACGAGGTGGGCGCAAAGGGATACCGGGCACCGCTAAGGACATGGCTGCCGGTATTCCCTTTGCACCCTATTCCGAGGTCCCTTAGCGGGTCCCTTCCTTAATGCCTGGTTTTAAGGGACTTCAGAGCTAATAACAGTACCGCAATTTGCAGTACCGTTATTAGCGCCTTCCCATTGAGCCCTATGGGGGCTCAAATGGGAATGGGGAACAGCTTTTTCAATGGGGACTTACCGGTCCTGCAAAAGTCGGAATAGACCGGTAAGACCCCATTGAACGAGGGCGAACACGGTACCGGTATTGGAGGTAGTCGTGGCGCTAAAAGCGCCACGACTACCTCCAACCACCAACCTTGTAATGAGGCCCATTGAATCCAGGACTCTTTATCATTTTCAACATCTGCAGGCTGTATAAAAAACCATCCTCCTCTTCATCTTTCCTCAATATTTTGTTTCTATTCTTAATTTCAAAACCTTTTTTGTCAACACTCAAGGCTAACATCAACTGGCCTTTTTGGTTATTAAAATATGCTGTTCTTCAAAATCCAGAAGGTGATGAGAATGAGAACCAACATGGGGACAGTCACTCGAAACAATCCAGAAAGCCAGCTCGGTACCCATGTGAAGATGCTTTCTGCACTCCATTTATCTCACTTGCCATCTTTCCCTGGAGTGTCCGTACCTCTTGTATGGCTGCTTTTAGAGTTCCATTTGAGGCCTCATCATCAGGCTGACCCCGGAGTTGTGATTTTTTCTGGTGCCTGGCTTCACGGAAACACTGCGGGATTATGACCCCAGTGTTCCTGGAAGTCAGGCACCTAAAAATTTTAATCCCCATGGGGATGACAGAAGCACTGGCACCGTTAATAATGGTGCCAGTGCTTCCCAGATGGTCTGCGGGTGGCTGCTGCCCGCAGACTCAGAGTGTGCCGTCCGGTAACAATGGTGCCGGTAGGCTTGCCGGCACCATTGTTACCAGACCGGCACGCTCGTAATGAGGCCCATTGTCTTCATACACATTTTCCCCTTCATCCACCCAGTGAATAGCTACTTTTTTTGCTGGAATAAACCTCTAGTTCTACAGAGAGACAGGTGAATTAGGCATCCCGCCTCCTCATAGGACACAGCTTGGGGCAGTAAATGCTTGGACACTCCAACTACATGTGGAATGAGAGAGCAGATGTAGCATGTGCCATTTACTCCATCACCCCATACACAACATTTCATCATACCAAATGTTCCCCGTTAATGAATTATGCTTCTCTTACGTGCCAGGGTGGAAGCCCTCCCCATTCATCATATTTCTTTTTCCCATCTTTCTTTTTCCATTCATTTGTTTCACTTTTTCCTTTAAAAATCAAATAAAACAAAAGTGTTAGTACTATACTAAAACATATCAACATCATTACGCTCCAGAAATCTGAACATGTATTTTTCTTTGCTGCACATTTTACATTAGAAACTTCTTGAACACCCTCTATTGCTGGTTTCTTATAAAGTCTAATGGCTGTAAAAAAAAAAAATTAAAGACATTTCAGAAACACTCCCCTTTATGTTGTGCTTTGGGACATGGTGCTCTTGTCTTTGCGAACATCAGTGATGTGAACCCATCCTCACCGACCTTCAATCTTGACAGCAGTTGGTGTTGAATAGATGACTGCAGGTGGACCAGTGAAGGGCTGTGCTTTCCACTTTCTCACGTGGTTCCTGACATGGTCAGCCAGACATAGAAGTGCTGCTGCTGGAAAGTGTCAGTGTGGGCCACCTTATAGTCCAGATTGGTTTTTAAGCCTCCTCTACGAGGAGATATATTTAAGGGATTTTGTAAGTTCCTTGAGATACATTTCAAATTCTCCCCCCAGAATAGCCGAAGAGTGAGCGTCAGAGTTTGTATGCAATGGCAGAATAGGTGCAGGCATTCTCCGCCATGTAACAATCTCATGAGGAGTCAAAATGGTGATCTCGTCCAGGCGTATTTCTAGGTGCAAAAAAAGCAAGAGGTAATGAGTGCACCCATGATTTTTCAAGCGTTTGCGTAAGCTTAGCCAATCGCTTCTTGAGCAATCCATTCATCTTTTCTACCAAACTGTTGGCTGTTGGAGGATGGTAAACTGTGCATAGTTTATGCTTTATCCCCAGCAATGCTGCTATCTCCTTTATTAAATCATTTGCAAAGTGCTGCCCATTATCAGAATGTATTTCACCGGGAATCCCCCACCTTGGGAACACCTCCCTCACAAGATATTTAGCTGCAGAGCAGGCATCATTGTGGTCACAGGGACCTGCCTCAAGTCGGTAGTGAGAATGTATTTGTATTTGTATTTATTGTGTTTATATAGCGCTTTAATCCAAAACGCTTTACATTTTAACAATTGGATACATATAGCATATAACATTAATGGACACACAACTTCAAGCAGGTACTTGTAAGAAGTACACCTCTCTTGCATATCAACATAACCAATATACAAGTGCCAAAGGGGCCTTTCGGTCGCAGCAATGTTCCCTGTACAACTTTCAATGTGTGACCTGGCAGAAACATTTGTCAGGTCATGCAGTTATTTACATACTCCGTGACATATTCATACAGATTTGGCAGAAACCAGTCTTCACTTATCCCTGCAGCCACATGCTCTTTTGATACATCGGTAGGGTAGTGAAGCTGTGCCACTGCCAATTGTAACAATTGTTTGGGCATGACAACCTTTCCTCTGCTATCATGTCGTCAAACCAGGTCAGTTGGGGACAGAGAACATCCTCGTCTTTTCCACAACTCTATTTCAGCATCTGATGCTTCTCCCTGCAACTCAATTATCTGCATTATTGGGGTTGCATTAAGGTTTTCTGGCAATGCATCTTTTTCCTTGCTCACTTTTAATACAACTATTAAAGGTATTCTTTCTTCTTCGCCAGGGAACAGCACATGCAATCCCTCTGGCATATATGCTGCTTCTTTTTCTGCTCTGTCTGCTCTTTCGTTTCCTAGTGAGATAAATTCTTGCCTTCCTATATGGGCTTTGCACTTTATGAATGCTAACTCTAGTGGGAGCGGTAACATTTCTAGTAGTTGAAACAGCATTTCTGCATGCTGAATGGGAGTGCCATCACTTCTTTTAAACCCTCTCCTTTCCCTTCTTGCTAATCCTGTGTACACTCTAGAGGTGACATAGGCTGAATCAGAGAAGATGTTCACTGCTTGGCCCTCTGACATGTTAAGTGCTTCAATCCAGGCTACTAGCTCTGATGCTTGTGCAGAGTAATGGTTTGACAGGTGTGGAGAGGGTCTGGTGTCTTGGAGGGGTGGTGAAAAATTGTGCTTCTTTCTACTTGCTACGCTGTAGCTATCGAACTTTGTGGCAACCAACGTCTTTCATCCAGTTTCATCACAGAGCCAGACTCCGCCTCCTGCTAATGCCCGCATTCAAAAACACCTTCCTAAACGGAGCGTAGCAGAGTGTGGAGAGTGTCTGGTGTCTTGGAGGGGCACTGACAAATTGTGCTTCTTTCTACGCGCTACACTGTAGCTATCGAACTTTGTGCCAACTGAAGTCTTTCATCCAGTTTCATCACAGAGCCAGACCCCGCCTCCTGTGAAAGCCCGCATTCAAAAACACCTTCCTAATTCGAGCGGAGTATGGAGAGTGTCGTGTCTTGGAGAGGCGCTGACAAATTGCGCTTCTTTCTATGTGCTACATTGTAGCTATCGAACTTTGTGGCAACTGAAGTCTTTCATCCAGTTTCATCACAGAGCCAGACACCGAATCCAGCTAACGCCCGCATTTAAAAACTCCTTCCTAAGCGAAGTGTGGAGAGTGTCTGGGGTCTTGGAGGGGCGCTGACAAATGTTGCTTCTTTCTATGCGCTACACTGTAGCTATCGAACTTTATGGCAACTGAATTATTTCATCCAGTTTCATCACGGGTCCAGACCCCGCCTCCGGCTAATGCCCGCATTCAAAAACACCTTCCTAAGCGGAGTGTAGCGGAGTGTGGAGAGTGTCTGGTGTCTTGGACAGGCGCTGAAAATTGTGCTTCTTTCTACGCGCTACACTGTAGCTGTCGAACTTTGTGGCAACTAAAGTCTTTCATCTAGTTTCATTACGGAGCAAGGCACTGTCTCCTGCTAATGCCTGCATTCAAAAACACCTTCCTAAGCGGAGCGGAGTGTGGAGAGTGTCTGATGTCTGGTGTCCGGTGGCCCGGTGGACCAACAGACTCATAGAAGAAGGAAGAACACTGCAGAGCTCTAAGAGCAAAAAGGAAGGAGATCCGAAATTGTGGACAATTCAGACTGTACTCCCATCCTGTCACCATTGCCCTCCGAGAAATGAAGGGCCAAGAAAGATGTTTGTTTAGATCACCTGGACTGCACGACTGTAGATGTGCCAAACAGTATTATCTGCATCACCATGAGTCTAACTGAACCAATCGTTGGCTCGGAGCATGCGTTGGAGGCTGTCAAAGCTAACATAGAGAGCAGCTTGCCAACATCGCCAGCAGTTCCCGATCCGAAAGTGGTTGGCGTGAAGTCTGCACTTGCGCCTAACGCTCTCCCTTGCTCCTCGTGGAGGACCTGTGAGGAGGTGAAGGAACATTGTGTTCAGGTTCTCGCGCCCCAAGCACAGTCCATCACACCATTCAATAATTAACACGTACAACAACACAGACTGTCTAGAGAAGAACTCCTAAAGTGCTCCTTACTAGCGCTGACTATGCTCCGAACTTCCTCAATACCAAGCTACCAATCAATATATGCGTAGCAGAACCAACATAGAGGTTAGTGAAATGATTTCTTGAGGATATGAAGTATTGTAATAACTGCTGTAACAGTAGGTGTGTTAAAAAACAGTTAAAAAAATGTAAATAAATGGACAACAGTGGGCCTCATTACAAGTGGCCCAGTCCGGAATGCAGTGATTACGCAGTGACGGTAATAAAGTTTCCACGTCCGCAAGGTTGCAGAAAGATCGGCTGATTACGGGCTGTCGGTCGCGCGCACCACACAGATGCAGAAACGGTGTCACTGTTGCCACGTAAACACCCACGGAAATGGACATAGCGGCCCCACAAGCAGTGTAAAAACCGTGTCCGCCGGCGCCGTCACGGAAGCGGAAATACCATGTCCGTGAAAACTGGAAACAGAGAGGCAGCCATCATATAAAGCACAATCCACTGCCATCCAGAGTCAGCACAGGCTAAATCTGCACAGTGAGAAGGCAAAAAGGACCACCAGCATGTCAGCCAGGTACCCTGCCCAGAGGCAACGCAAACAGCGCTTCAGTGAGGTGGAGCTCACTGTATTGGTTGACCATATAGTGCAGCATGCCGAGATGCTGTTTAGTGCAGACCAACGGCGTGCAACACAGTAGCGCAGGAAGGAAGTGTGGGCGAGAGCTGCACGCAAGTGCACCCCTGTGGCCCTGACTATGTGGAGCGTCAAGGACTGCCACAAGAGGTGGAACGACCTCAGACTGAGGGTACGAAACATGATCGCAACACACCGGCAACGCAGCAGTGGGAGAGGTGGAAGACCCCCTTCCCCACTGAGGCTGCAGACATGGGAGTAGCGCTGCAGCAGTGTCCTCCACCTTGAGGCCATCCAGGGGATTGGGGATGCTGAGGCAGGAGCGAGCCCACCTGCAGATGCTGGTAAGTGCACAAATATGAATGCCATATGAGTACATGTTGAGGCCAGGAGTGCCCCAAAGAACCCATTTACAACCCCCCCCTCCAGCCAGTGCATGAGTGCCCCAGAGGACCCATTTACAACCCCCCCCAGCCAGTGCATGAGTGCCCCAAAGGACCCATTTACAACCCCCCCCAGCCAGTGCATGAGTCTCCCAAAGGACCCATTTACAACCCCCCAGCCAGTGCATGAGTGCCCCAAAGGACCCATTTACACCCCCCCGCCAGTGCATGAGTGCCCCAAAAGACCCATTTACAACCCCCCCATGCCCTCTGTGTCCCCACAGCCATATCAAGTGACAGTGACACCGCACAAAAGCCCAGGTAATCGGCTACTGCACGTGTGCAAGCCAGCGCACCTGCCCAGGAGGATGCCGCTAGCAGTTCAGCAACTCTGCCACCAGTAGCATCTGGTACACATGTACTGGCCACCAGCACCACCATCTCCACCATCTCCACGCTGCCTTCTGCAACACAGGTGCCACGGGCACCCATCATGCCTACGCAACCCACCCCAGAAAGTATCTGCACTGCGGAGGAGGCAGCAGGTAGCGACAACAGTGCCCCAGCACTGCAGTCTGATTTAGGGCCACAGGGGGAGACGCCCAACCTGGATGACTTGGCATCGTTCCATGACCTCGAGTTCAGCCCAACATCACTCCGCAGTCCAATGAGGTTGCCAACCCCCTCAATGGCTGAGCTCAATGCCCGCATGCAGTGGATGGAGGAGCACCAGGCTACCCTCACCCAGCTGGTGGAAAGGCAGCTTGAGGAGTCCAGGCTGCAGAGGGAGGAGGGAGAGCTACAGCACATCTCTGTGTCGGCTCTCAAGGTCAATTGGATGCTTTGCCACCACAATAGTGACCCTGGCACGCCATGTGCGGGAGGGCAATAACAACACTTCCAGTATTGCCGAGTCTATGTTGCTTGCCCAGCAGGCATATCTTGGACGTTTGCCACCAATGCCAGCAACAGTGCCATCCACTAGCACCACCCCATCCAGCTCCACCTCTGCCAGTCCACGGAGGTGCTCAAGTCGCCTAACAGGGCCCTCAGGCAAGGATGCACATGCGCAGAAACACACACGCAAATGATGGCATGTGTGTTTGGCACTGCAGGACACATGGGGACAATAAGGGTGTAAGGGGGTGGGTACGTTTGGGTGGTGGGGGAGGTCCATTAGGGGGTTAGTGAATTGGGGCCTGGTTGGGGGTGGGTACGTTGGGTGGTGGGTGGGCACGGGTGTATAGCTTCCCTACCCATTGCACCTCCTTCCCTGTTGTAATGTTATGAATATATCATCATTGAAAAAAACATTGATGAGTGGAAATCCATCATTTCATTTGCAGTACATCAATTTATTTACTGGCATTGTCATATCCATGCAATCCTGTCAATGTGCAGTCTCTCAAAAGTAAATGCAAATCAGTGCATCCTGTGCTCGTTGTCCAACTAGTGCTCCCCCAGGAGGAGGTGGAGCCATCCCATCCCATCCCCATCCCCATCTCCATCCTCTCTGTCTGGGGGCATCGGAATGTTCCTGCGCAGGCACAGATTGTGCAGCATGGCACAAACAAGCGTAATTTTACCCGTCTTCACTGGGCTGTACAGCAGTGATCCGCCAGATCTGCTCAAACAGAGGAACCAGGCCTTCAGTAGTCCAAATGTCCTCTCAATCATGCCACGTGTGCGGACGTGTGCCCTGTTGTACGCCTCCTCATGCCTGTTCCTTGGCCTCCGTACAGGCGTCATCAGCCATGGCGTGGGTGCATATCTAGCATCACCTACAGGGGATGTAGATGTGGGGAATATGTCAGTGTTTGTTGTATCCTGTCTTCATCAGATGCAGTGCAATCTTGTGTCATTGTTCATTCATGCAAATGTGGCAAGCAGTGGTTGGACCGGTGGGTGATTACCATTCCTGGGTCATTGTAGTGGACGTTGGCATCTGGTCATTGACGAACGCATTTGGTGTGCATGTGTACTTTGCCCTGCGGGTGACATTGGTTGCTAAGTATGGCATTGTGCAGTGATGTACACACATGGCAGAGTCAATCAGTCGACTGTGATGATGTTGTCGATGCAGGATGTCTCATGTGCAGGCATCATGTGCATTGGGGGGGCAGTGGTGCATATTGTGGGTGGATGTATACAGTGGCTCCAGGTGTATGGGCCAGTGGTAGTATCGGCTGTGTGTGTAATGTGGCAGGGTGTGTACGGGCACACTGTGGCAACCTGTCATGTGTAGCTTTGTGATGTTTGGGTTGTGCTGTCTATTCAGTGAATGGGCGGGGGGGTGTTGCATGTGCAGTCACAGCAGCCCACTCACATTGGTTATTCCCCTGGACACACACCCCCCTTCCACAGGGCCTGTGCATTGGCAGCTGTATTCACCCAATAGCCATGTGCTTTGTCCAGCATAGCGTTCCATGTATTGTGGCAATGTCGAATTCCGCAGAACCATTGAGTCATGTGTTGAGCCCGGGAAACGTGCGCAGCAATGTGTTATCACTTGTGCGGCATCACATACCATCTGTACATTCAGTGAGTGGTACAGTTTCCTATTGCGGTACACCATCTCGATAGCATGTGGTACTGTCAGCTCGATGTAGGTGCAGTCGACTGCGCCTATGCAATTTGGCATGCCTGCAATGGCATGGAAGGCCAAGTTGGTGGCAATGACCTCGGGAAGGGTACGGGGTATGGCGATCTGTTCAGACTCATGGCGCAACAGGGCATCCAGTACCTGTACCAATATTTTAGAGAAACAGGGTTGTGATAGCCCGTGCAGCTCACCAACTGTGTGCTGATAAGTTCAGGTGCCAAGAAAATGCAGTACCGACACCACCTTCAGAAGGGCGGGGGGTGGCGGTGGTGATGTCAATGTGGCTGCTGATGTCGTCCTCTATCATGGTGGTGATGTACAGGATTGTTGGACGGTCCAGGCGGTATAATGTGTGGATCTGTCCTGGGGTAAGGTTCCAGGGTGAGGCCCTGATGCGTGGTATTTCAGGCTGCCTGCTGGGTGGTGCCGGCTGGACAATAGGGTTTGCCATGGGTACAGGGTTAGCCAGTTGCCGCCTTTGCCTCCTCCGCCTCCGCCTCCTCCTCTGCACCACTACTGCCATCATGTGCAGTGCTGCCTGTTGGTTGAGTAGCCCCAGTCCCAATGCTACTAGAGCTACTGCCTGAATAGTTCTGTTTGGACTTTGCCTGGGTGTGGCCCTTTTGTAGGCTCCCAGTGGGCTGCTGGGTGCAGCTGGGCTCATTTGGTGCACCTGTGGCCTGATTCAGGTCACCAGGCACTGTTTAAGTTCATGTTCGCGGTGGCAGTGATACCGCCACCATGGTCACGGTTTTAGCGCCATTTTTGTGGCAGTGTTTCCATGTCCATGCTACTTATAATGCTTGCAGTGTTTAGTATTGCCGGTAATGGGGGGGTTTCCGTTTCCGTGCAGGCGAAGTTTACGGGTGCATTGACTCCGCGGTGGTGGTTTATGGTGGTGCTATTTCCGGGTCCGTAGGTCATAATTCGGCGATCGCGGAAACAGTGCCGGTATGGTTATACCGGCAGCATTAAGTCCGGACCGGAGTACTTGTAATGAGGCCCAGTGTGACTTTTTCTGTGTTATACACAGGTGCAACTAAAAGTGTGCTTCCAGTTGAGGAAAAAGAAAATACAGGCAGCTCAACAATATAGCTCCTGAGAAGGAAAGAAAACCTCCTTTTGATATAAATCACAACGTTCAGGTCCTACCAAGAATATTGACCAGGTCAGTACTCTGCAACATTGGTGAATTAACACCATGAACTCTGTCAATTCAGCTGGTCTTTTAGCTGTGGTTTTAAACATTGTTTAATGTTTTTATGCTTTGTCTATAGCAAACATAAGACAAAAAGATTTGGGGAAGATATGAGGTTTCCATGTTAACTGAAGAAATATTTTGTCCTGAAGACGGCTTTAACACAAGAGATAGACACCAGGGATGGTGCCTAAAATTCCCATACAGCCAAAACATATGTCGACATATCCACTGGACATTGAAAGAAATTTGTCCTACCATTTGAGAGACTCTAACAACTCCCTGTGAAATTACCAGATGGAAATTATTGACTAAACTACAACGAAGTTGATATGCTCAAAAGTCAATGGGCCTCATTATAATGTTGGCGGTATGGGGCCAACGGTGCGGGTACGGCACCAGTACCATTGGCACCGTACTGCCAAACTACGAGTTTTGCTTGCGGGTGCCTGACAGGCTGTGCGGCACCCACTAGCAAAACCCACGGATGCACCGTTATTAACGGTGCCGGTGCATCCATGCTCCCATCCTCATTCAGCCCTACGGGGCTGAATGGGGATGCGGAGCCCTGTACTACTGGAACCCGCGAATGGGCAATTACTGTGCTGCAACACTTGTAATGGCCCAGTAATTGTCCATTTGCGGGTGCCGGACCCGGAGGGGAGTTTGGCGGTAGCCGTGCCTGCCATACAGGCACGGCTACCGCCTAACTCCTAATGTGGCCCAATGTCATGTTCATAAGTAGAACTGTCACATACTAACCCCACCACCCAGCCCTAATTTTGGCTTGTTGATTTATAGACGGATGTTTGTTGTTTCTAATGTGTGCCCTGCGGAAAGCGCACACGAACAAGGTGAAAATATTTTATTAATGTGATGATTTTTGATGTAAGAATACATTTTGTTTTTACTTGTTTAATTGACCAGTCTGTTCTGATACATGTGTCTAATTTGGTTTAGTATATGACGCAATTGTAGACTACTGTTGGCCTATATGGCGGACCTAGAAAGAGGTAATTAGGCTTACTGTGCTTTTGCCCTGGGTGTATCCCTCCCACACAAAGCCTAATCCGCCTTTACCAAAATATCGTGGAAACTACCCATTTACATTACTGTATGAGAGCGTCACTATATCAATCTGGCTTGGAAGCAATGCTTAAGATTCTTGTAAGCAGGAAAACCAAGGAGTTTGGGCATTAATAAAATCAGTTAGAGTGCAACCAATAGATGAACAATCAAATTCTATTCCTGAAGCAAACTGGATGCAGCATTTAGAAAAATTATTCACTCCACAACCATTGACCACCATAACAGACCACTCCGTAACAGGAGTGGAGCCATGAGTCTTTGCGGCAAGTCCTGATGACATCTTACAGAGAATCACCCAGTTAAACAGTTCCTGGGCTCCGGGACCAGACGGACTAACAAATCTCATGCTGAAAGAACATCCAGCAGAGTGTGCATCATTCATACATACCCTTCTAATGCAGATTTCCACCTCATATAACATGGCAAGTTCCTGGAAGAGAGCGATTGTCGTCCCCATTTTCAAAAAAGAAGTCAGGTACAATCCGAAAAATGATCATCCCATCATACTCTTAGATGTCATGGGAAAATTATGTGGCGCCATTATTCTGGATCATTTCCACACCTGGTGTTTAAACACTAGGGCAATGATCGACTTCAAACCAGATTTATGAGGCGTGTAGGAACTGCAGCAAACATCTTCATCATTAACTCATTAAAAGGACGTGTTCAAAGCACAAATGCAAAATGTATATGGCCTTTGCCAATATGGTTAAAGCCTTTGACCAGATCGATCGTCATAAGTTGTGGACCAAATTGGAGACCAAGAACTGCCTGGGGCCCATCCTTGAACCAAGAAAAGCAAATCATCAAGCTACCTCGCTAAGAGTTCAACTGGACAAATCTGGTCTGTTGTCTGAAGAAATATCCACAGCCAGGGCAGTCAAGCAGGGTTGCCCCATGGCCTCAGCCCTATTACATTTTTTTGTGGTGGATATAAAGAATACAGACCCCACAATAAGAACCTTTCCTCCAGAGCTGGGCGGAGTATATCCACCTCAACTACTTTATGCCGATGACATAGTCTTAGTAGACCAAACACTTTTGGGGCTCAAACGACAACTCAACGTCTTGCAAACCTTTATTATCTCCAGTGGTCTAGAGATTAACAAAATGAAGACCAAAATCCTGACGTTCGGGAACTCCAACAGAGGGGAAAATTCCCATTCCTGGAGGCTCGACGGCCATCACATTGAGCAGGTTAGTACATTTAAGTACTTGGGCATTTAGCTAAGTGACACTGTTTCTGAAGTCCCAATGGTTTACTTTTGAAAGCCACAACCAAAGCTTTGTCCAGTCAAGCACGCGCCTTGAATCAGATCTCTGGGCGGTTTTCCATCTTACCAGTACTCACCTTTTATCACTCTAAAGTTGTGACAATAATAACTTATGGGTCAGAGGCAATGCCAAACATTCCAGAAAAGATGTGGTCCCATCCAGAAGGTCTTTTCTGGAAAAAAGTCCTAGGACTCCCCCAATCTGTTCCTATTCAAATTATACAGCGGGTGTTGGGCCTTTCCTCATTAAAATCAATCGTTCTTTGGAAGAGTCTCAGCCTTTTCAGAAAATGTGTTGCACCTGCTCGACCAGAGATACTGGAGACGTTACAGAAAGAAATTACGGCATCGCAAAACACAATGCTGCAGAACTGGCAAGAAAAAATGGGTTCTGCATTAAAAGAACCTGGGAATTCAATTAAGACATTGATCACTAATTCCAAAGACCAAACTAAGAGAAATCAATTGGATCAATACCCTGGAGTCTGCAGATGGATACCAACTAGTTGCCCATGTCTCCTGGGAGTCAAGTAAAACAGACACCACTTGTGAATATCTAAAACAATTTCCAGACAAAAAACTAAGAGAACAATTTCTGAGGATTCGCCTTAACCTTCAGCTGACGAATGAAGTAAGAGCCATTCGAGGTCTTTGTGAAAATACCATCTGTCGCTTCTGCAATAATGCAACTGAGGTAGAAATCCTAAAGCATTGTGTTATTTCCTGCCCAGCTCTCATAGAGAGGCGTACCACATTCTTCAACCATCTATTCTCTGATTTTCAAAAACAGGAGATGGACGCGTGTTGGTCAATCCTGATCACAGGAAATAAACCGAGTCATGTGATTACAGTGACTAAATTCTTAGAGCCCTTGTTTGACTCATAAAGTCTCATGAATGACTTCCATCTCCTTCTCCTGTCTCACGTTCTTGGGAGACATCCTGATTTCTCACGTACTACTCAACAATGGAAAATCCTAGTTTTGCTATAACTTGATCATCTGTGTAAGATGTGATGTCTTTTTGTCTTCTGTTTTTTGTTTGTTTTGCTAAAAAAGAAATTCAATTATGTACAAATAAAAATAGAAATAAAAAAGTAATGGTGTGGCAGCCGTGTCTGTGAGTACACTATCACCTCCTCCCCTCTTTGTGCTCCTTGTCTGTGCCCCACCACTGCGTAACCTGAATGCCTTTGCCCCATGGTCTGGTCAATGCTGGAACTTCCGTCAATGAAAATCATGTCCCCCCCTTCGATCACTTCTTCCTTGACCAGGGGGTTACCTTCACTCCCCTTCACTCCTGTCTATGCATGCTATGCAGTCATGTACATAATCCCCTTCTTCTATTTTCTCTGCAATGAACTCTGCTGGGTTTATAGTCCTGCATCTCCCCACTTCTATTGCTGGGTTTGTTAGCATTACCTCATACCCTGAAGATCTCTGAGTTGTCAGTGTACATTTTGTTTTCTCCAGTATTGCAAATAACCACATCCAAAACTACTGGGCACCCCATAGTTATTGTGGAAGCCTTCTAAATAGCAAATGCAGCAGCAGCAAGTTCCTACTCACATGGGAATGTCCCTGCATCACTGCATCCAGTGACCCACTGAAATATGCAAGTGGCTTGTGTCCCTGTCCCTTTTTCTGTGTCAGTACTGCTATCATTACTTTTCCATCTGAATGTGAGAACAGGTGACACTTTTCTTTGTAATTGGGAGTTGCCAACACTGGTGAATGTGCAAACTCATGTTTTAGCTCATCAAAGTTTTCACCCATTCCAGCTGTCCATTTTCTGTGTGTTTTGTTTTTCTGTGCTACTTTTAGTGCTTGCAACAATGGCTTGTTGTATGTGGAATAATCAAATACCCATGCTCATCAGTAGTTGCACAAGCCCAAAAATGGCTGCATTGCGTCTTCTCTTTCTGGTGTTATTTTTCTCCCATCTGCTGACACAATCTAACCCAAGTACACCGCCTCCTTTTGACAGTATTGTCAACTTTGTCCACTTTGTATCCTTTAGGCTGCACACCAATAAGTCATCAGCGTACTGTATTAAGGTGCTAACAACCTGCAAATTGCTTGGGTCCACTTGCATTACTCTGTTGAAGATGGTAGGCCCTTTGCAGTACCCGTGAGGCATTTTAGTATGTTCGAACTGAGTCCAGCGATATGTAAAGGCTTTGAGATACCTGGAGTCTGGGTGTAGTGCAATGGAGAAAAAGGTGTTTTTTTAAGTCAATTACTGTGAAATAGTGTGTCTCTGTGAGAATGTTACAAGAAATCGTCATTGGGTTGGGGACCAATGGATACTCTGCCTCGATAATGTTGTTCAAAGGGCGTAAATCCTGTATAAAATGCCATACCCCTTCCTTTCCTTTCTTAATTGGATAGATAGCTGTGTTGCAAGATGATGAACTCACCTGTACTATGCCTTGCTGCCATAGGGCATGCATTGTCTTGTATACACCCTCATCTGCTTCTCGAGAAAGTGGGTACTGCTTTACTCGTGGCAATAGTGCTCCTACTGCCCCTGCCCCTTTAGATATTCCTACATCATGGGGTCCTGTTGTCACCAAACATTGGGGAACTTTTTCCAAATCTTCCTGCAAATATTGTGCTTTATTTTCTGTTAGCTGAGTCATCTGGGGCACTGCACTTTCCTTTACATGTACTGAGCAAAGTATGCTCAGTTCAGCAACAACAACTCTTTCTTCATTGTCTCTTGTTGCAAACAACTCTGCGTCACTTACTCCTGTCAATGTCAGTGTTGGGTCAACACATAGGCCCTCATTACAAGTCAGGCGGTGGACCATGGTGCTATTAGCACCATGGTCCATGCCGGATTCCGCCATGGTGGATGGCGGAATTACCGCCCCATTCCAAGGTGAGTGGGGCGGTAATTCCCCATTCACCATTTGCCCTTCCCCATTCCCATTTTTGCCCCATAGGGCATAATGGGGATGGGGAAGGCGCTAATTACGGCACCGTAAATTACGGTGCCGTAATTAGCACCAAGGTCGCTTAGCGCCTTGGACTTTAACGCCTACAAAAAGCAGGCATTAAAGTGTGAATCAGGTGTTAAGGGTTAACGGCGCCGACGGCGCCGTTAAACCCTTAACGCCTGACTTGTAATGAGGGCCATAATATTGAACCATTCCATGTTGTTCTCATCAGTGGACACCAGTATAATCATGTCTTTTCATACAACTACTTCCTTCAGGTACAATAGAGTGTGTGTGCCTGAGCTAACCGAGGAGAGGCACTGAGGCCTGAACAAAAATTCATTGGACAGCCGGAGCACCTTCCCCTCAATCCCTGTCAACAATCCCAACAACACGTGTAACCCGTACACAAACACCTCCATGTGTGTGGGTATTCCTCTCATTGTGTTGTGTACATGGTGTGCCTGAATCAGTACTGCTACCCGAGCTGGGTACATTCCCGTTATGGTGCACACCATCCCTTTCTCTGAAAATGAAACTGTGCTGTTCAATTTGCTGAGTAGGTTTCTTCCCAGAATGTTGATTGGAGTGTCTTTTGAATACAGCAAAAGGTGCTATATGCTGTGTCCCTATTGTCAAAGGTAAATCTTTTGTCAGTGGAACTTTCAAAATTGTCCACAAAAAGCCTGGTGTGTCCAAACTTTTATTAGATAATGGAAATCCTTCTTCCTTGATACTTGATCTAGTTGCTCCAGTATCTATAAGAAAGAAAAATCCCCTCTGTCCTATCTAAACTGCTACCTCTGGTTCCTCCTCTGGGTCTTCAGTTACTGCTAGATCAGGACACACTCACACTCCCCGTGGGCACCCCTATTGTGAAAATGTGTTTGCGGATGATGTAAATGGGTTACCACCTACCACTGTCACGCCTATGTATTGAGACACGGTGTTCTGTCCCAATGATGTTGGTATTTGTGTCTGTACTGTTGCCTGAAGGACGCTCACTGTACCTTGAGTTCCTGCCATTTTCTCACCTTGTATCTGCACTTGTCCCTGGGTAGCAATATATTTTGTTTGTGCAGGCTGTATCTGTAATTGCTGTTGCTGTGGCATGACCTGCACCTGTTGAGAAGTCTGCTGCATGTATGTCTGCTGTTGCTGCCCTCCCTGTGCAATAAGTGGGCAATTCCCACATGCGAATCACTCTACTCCAAAATGTGATGTCCTTCCCCTGAATCCCATTCCTCTTCCACGTGCATAATATCCTCTCCCCGTCTGAGACTTCCCCATGTGCTAATTTCCTCTGCCTGCCTGCATAACCCCTGACTGCTGCACGTTTATGAACGTGGGTTGTTGCTGCATCTGTATCGTTCCTCACTGCTGGTTGGGTGGCACCTGAGTGTATCCTCCTGGATACATTACCACGGCCACTGGAAGCCCTCCTTGCTGAGCTTGTTAAACGACAACTGGCCCTGTGAGTACTGCTCCCTCCATATGTATTTTCACCATATTTTTCTAAACAAGTTTGTTTTCCACTTTTGTTGCATCATCGACTGTCTCCTTATCCAATTGTTGCCTGTATCTCAGGCCACCCTTTTGCCTCAATTCCCACTATCTTTTCTAACAAAGTCTGCACCTCTGTGCGCACCCCCTTCAATAAGATGTGGTAAAACACAGCTATTTTTTCATCCCATGACTGTTTATTTTCCTCTATCTACATTTTTTGTATGGCTCGTATGTATTCTGCGGGATCCTCGCCAGGCTTCATTTTAGGAGCCAATATAGAACCCATGTCTGACGTATCTGGATACAGCTCCCTTAGAGGCTTCAAAACATGTGCTCGATAGTGTTAAAGGGTGCTCCATCATGTATATTATAGCTTAATTTTACCCCAATGTAACCAGCCTTTTGCCATATATTGTCACTTCTCTTCCTGACCAATACTGCCAGTAAACCTTTTATGTCTCCTGTGGCCAATGGGATTCGTGCTGCCTCCTTCAAAAACATAAATCCACTTGCTCGACCCTGCCATCAACAAAGGTAAACTGTAAAATAAATTGTCCCTACCCATTGTCTGCCATGGTATGTAGTAAACCTCGCCCCTAGCTGTCTGCAAAGGGGCATCTATGTGCATGCTCACGTGTATTACCACGTTGTGGTCTCTTTGCTACCACTATTCTGGTTTTCCTACTCCAAAGTCCATTTCCCAACTCACCCAGTGTTTCTTCTCTTTCGTCCTCTTCTCTCTCATCTCTTTTCCTTTCCCTTCTCCTGTCCGTCAGACTGCGTGTGTCTATTTCGTCATTCCCATGATCGCTGTCCTCACTGTCTTCCCAGTCCGATATGGTGTACCCTTCTTCTGCCGTATCAGTTTCACTATGGTCCAAGTCTTGTTGTCAGTTGTCTATTTTAAACTTTATGCATCCTGCTGTCCACCCGTGTTCTTTTCCTTTCTCCTCTATTTCCCTTTCCATTGCTTTTTCCTCCTTGAACACACTGTCAAGTTGCTGCTGAGCGCTCTTTTTTATTTCATTTAAATATTTCCTTCTCCCTTCCTCGTCCTTGCTAATAATGCTCATGTAGCTCTTCTTTTTCTTTTTATGTTTTCCTTCCTTGTCTTGAGACAATCATTTAGGATTCATATACCCTGCAGCTGGTTTTAATAACGTATAGGGTGGGGACGGTGCACTTCCCTGCTCCTCCTCCTCTTTCCCTTTCTCAGTCTCTTTTTCCTTTTCTACGTACAGTTTCCAAAGATATCCTGTCTCTTTTTAAGCTTTGCCCCTTTGTAAGTAGCTGCCAGGTATGAATACATACTTTCTATAATGTCTTTATCAAATGTTCCCTCTCCGGGCCATTCTTTATAACACTTTCCCACTGTGTTGTGTACCCACTCAAAATGGTACTTTGATATTTTATCATGATATTGGGGCAATTCTCTGCATGTGTGATTAAATGGGGCATCCATCGAATAGGACGTCATTGTCCCTGCCTCAATTCTTTTTTATTGAAATATTCTTCTCTCCCTTTTCTCTGCTTCCCCTTATTATTTTAAGCCTTTAAACTCTCACTCCTTCTTCATGCAGTCCCACTCGATCGCCGTAGTTTCATTTACTCTGGCCTTCTCCACAGGCCCTGCCCTTTCACACCTTGCACTCAATGCTTACACACAATGGCCTTCTCCACAAGCCTGCCGTGTTACATCGTATTAGTACAGAAATGGCCTTCTCTCAAGGCCCACCACCTTAACAACAAGGACCTATGTTAGCCCTCCACCACTAATGATATGAAATGATATGTTAGGTTAATTATAATGCGCTTAAAACCCAGAGGTTTCTAAGTGCGGACCCAGGGATCGAACCTGTGTTGCTCCGTGTCGTCTTTATTCCAAGGCGAACACGTTGCCGCTGAGCTATCCGCCCGAGACAAATGAGGGTTTACCCTATACACAATAAAAAACAGTCCCTCCTGCTGCTAGCGCTTTCATACACGGGTACACTCACGTATCCTTTTAGGAGATTCTTCACTCTCGATATCGAAGTCTCCCTTTGAAGGCCTGCACTTCAGTCAGAGTGAAGGCAGCGCTGGAACAAGCGGACCGTTGGGAAGTGGCTTCCGCTGACCTCTTCTGGCTCAAGCTCTTAGTACTGGCCAACGGACACTGTCCTGCACTCCTCCGGGAGCACAGCTTGAATTCCCACGCCTCAGTCCAACGGAAGAGATATCTCAGTGGGACCTCCCAAAATGTTTCGGGCGTCGCCTCGAAAAACTCACCAAAATATTACAAAAGTAGTCAAAAAGGAGGGTATGCCGGTGCAAGAAGTAAGGCAGTTTTATTCAGGGCTCCAGACGCAGCTGAGACAGCAAATTCAAACAGATCGCAGAACAGAACTGCATGAAAAGGTGCTATCAAAGAAACACCCCTAAAGTTAGAACTTTTATACAATTCAATGAATTAGTATTCGTCTCTTTGGTACATGAAAAAATCTAATCACCCAAAGCTGATTTGATTTCGCACTTTTAACCCTTATATAAAAGCATACATTGCGTTCAATAATGGGGTTCACGAACATTCCCCCACCGCCCTCAATTACTACTTATGACATCACAATCCACTCCCAATTCCCACAGCACAAAGTTAAGTCATTGAAACATTTGAGATGACCAGCAGAACTTTAATCAACTGCCCTGGTTGCCTCATCCTGATTCTCATGAGCTTACCACCATGTCACCACCAGAGTCTTGAACCACAGACATACTGCTACACAAATGTTGCATATCGGGGACACTCTAACCCTTTTACCAGAGAAAATGTTCTATGTGGCAATTTGAAACCGCTGTGGTTCTTTTCGGCTCCATTAGAATATTGTATTTCATAAATGATTTTGAATCATAAAATGGCCATGCATTCATTAATCATTGGTGGAACCTGTGAGCTCTAATCTGTGACCTCAAAAAATGACAACCACTGTATTCTTCTTTCAGCACTGGCCTGGGATTGCAGACTCTGCACTAAATCATCAGTCACAGTGGCTTTTGACACACGCAAAATGCTAACACACGTTTTCTGCAAAAGCAAGCTTTTAAGGCCTATTTACCACGTTTAGTTCTACCACTAACTTTGATTATTCTTACCTGTGCCCCTGTATTTGTGGATTCATTTCATTAAGCATTTTATTTCACAGAATTCAAAAAAAGTCCCCTCCCCTTTTACAGTGCTACTCTCACAGCTGATAAGTGTCTTCTTTTATACCACGTTGAACTTGCATCTTTATTACAATACCATGATGCCAATTGCACTACTACTCCCAGTTCCTTACACAAGGCTCTCCAAAATTTTGAAATAAACTATGACCCTCAATCTGAAATGTAACGTGTAACTTAACTACACCTTGTAGGAAGGCTTTAGCAAGGTTTCTTCATGGTATCTCCCCCTTCATGGGAATGAAATGGGCAGCCTTAGTCAATAAATCTACTACCACTAAAACTGTGGAACACTCCTGAACCCTAGGAAGATCTATGATAAGATTCATGTAAATTGTGTACCACAGGCTTGGTGGTACTGGTAAGGGCATAAGCAAACCAGGAGGTTCCCCCATCTCACTTTGAATGGGCACACATTTCACAGGTCTGTGTAAAGCCTAAACCATTATTGTCTCATCCTTTCCACCAGAAATGTCTGTTCACTAGCTCCAGTGTCATTCTAAAGTCCACCTGGCCGGCTAACTTTGACTCATGAAATTCTCTCATAATACTCTCACAGAGGTAACAGTGGGTAAATACAGTTTTTCCTCCATGTATGAAAGTCTGTTTTCTATTTGTCATTCCAGATCTAGCTAAACCCAAGCTGGTAATTCTTCCTCTGACATTTCTTGAAGATTTCTTTGATGCAATTGGTCCTCCTCATGAGTCGTCACTGAAACAAACCTCTTCTCTGCTATGATTGGTTCAAACTTAATCTCAGGTTCCTTTTCGCATCCAGGGAACTGTCAAGATAAGGCTTTCGACTTGCCATTTAAGTGACCCGGTTTTAAGGTTACTGCAAAGTCATAATAGGCAAAGAACAAGACTTAAACAGACAAGTCAACGCCACGGCATCAGCGGCAGCTTACATCTCCAAGCACATCAAGTGTGCCGCCGACTTCCCTCGATCCCTGCAGTGTCAGTTCCCACCCACTTGAGTGGGTCAGTGCTGGTGCCGCAGCGCCCTATTTACTTTTAATTTTATTTTTTACACTTCCATGTCCCCCACTCTCCATTTAATGGAAGCGGGGAACACCCCTGCAGCCCCAAACCCCCATTGCCACGACTAAGTGGAGCGGGGGACACCCTTGCAACCCTCGCTTCCCAAAGGTGCAGTAATGGGGGTCGGCATTTTTGTTATGCACAAAGGCGCAGTTTTAGTACCAGGCGACCTTATGAGGTCGCAGTACTGGTATGATTCCTTCCGTAAAAGCCTGAATACCTGGCTTTTCACAAAAGTAATGCTTACTCACAATTCCGCCTGTAATGTCTACTCTACTAGAACCATTTAACCGTACACT
Source organism: Ambystoma mexicanum (assembly GCF_040938575.1). Taxonomy (NCBI): domain Eukaryota; kingdom Metazoa; phylum Chordata; class Amphibia; order Caudata; family Ambystomatidae; genus Ambystoma; species Ambystoma mexicanum. Next base: position 1,401,125,557 of record NC_090932.1, on the reverse strand, counting down.
TTACTCTGATCAGGACTACCTTACTACGCTTGTATGTATGTACTTTCTTTTTTTCTGTACCCTTAAAAAAACAGAACCTAGATGTCTCAGGTTTATGTGCGCTTCACAAATGTCAAAATAAATAAATCAACACAATTGTCCAGGTGACAAGGTTGTTGCCGATTAAAAAAAAATAAACAATTTATTTGGACTGTCAGCACTTTAACTGTATGCTTGGCTCCTGATAAACAATGGCTCCATTCATGAAAGGCCTTCTTCATTGCTCGAAGTTCTCGATCAGCGATCGTGTAATTCCTTTCCACTGTTTCCTTTCCTTCACCATTGCCAACAATCAAACCATCATTATCCACCTGATTTATTGACCATCAGGCCCCATAGGCTCCTTTGAGGAAGACCTCACGAACCTATTATCTGACAATTTAAAAAACTCTACTCAAAGCCTCATCCTAGGCGACTTCAACCTTGGATTCAATGACCCACGTGACCCCAATGCCATACAAATTAACAACACCCTGGAGGAACTAGGATTCTCCCAAAAGATCACAGATCCCACACATATCAAAGGAAGGACCCTCGACTGGATTGCCGAAAATAACTGCCCAACTACTATCACCTCTATAATGCCTCAGCTATGGTCCGACCACTACATGGTATCCTTTACCTTAGAAGCCACCACACCTATGAACAACAGTACCCTAGCCCCCACTGCACCTACTAGAAACAAAAAAATATTACTCCTGAAAATCTTATCCCCCTCATTCTCCCCACCTTAAATTCCATTTCAGATCAGTCTGACCCAGCCTCCATGGTAGAAAAATACAATGAAGTGATGCTCACCTCTCTGGACACCACTGAAAATTAGGAAGAGCAAACCCCGCCAACACCTAAATACCTGGTTCACACCCTTACTGAAAGACATCAGACAAAAGAAACGCCTAAGCGAAAAAACCTGGAGATCAGACCCCTCAGACACCAACAAAAACAACCTGAAGAAATTAGCCACCCTCTACAAAAAAGAAATCATCTTAGCGAAACAAACCTCCTACAACACCCATATCACTCTAGCCAACTCCAACACAAACGAATTGTTCGCCATCCTGAAGGAAGTAGAATCCCCCACCCAAGCGCCCGACTCCTGCCTCAAGGACAAGAACTGGTGCACAGGCATACAAAATGCCCTTGCCAACAAAATAACAATGCTTCAGGCGAAGATCAACAAGAAAAAAGCATCCATAACTGCCCCAAACACTGTTAACATAGGCCCCCCTCCAAGGCTACCACTAACCCATTACCGACTCTGAAAACTCTGGACACCCCCCTTCTACTTTCGCAAAGTTTCCACCAAAGAAGTCGAGAAAGTCATCCTCACCCTCAAACCCTCTAATTGCCAGGCCGACCCATGTCCAGCCCAAATCATAAAAGACGCTGCCCGTGAACTCTCACCCTTCATTACTAAACATATAAATGCCTCTTTCACATCAGATACCATACCCAGTAACTTGAAACATTCCTGGGTCCTCCCCCTCCTCAAAAAGCAAATCTTGGACCCCTCCATCCCAACCAATTACCGTCCCATAACCACTGTGCCGTTCCTACTGAAAATCCTAGACAAAGTAGCTTACCAACAAATTCAGCACCACCTGGAACTAAACCACCTCCTAGGAGTCCGACAGTCCGGCTTCAGACCCAAGCATGGTACCGAGACTGCACTCCTAGACCTTAAGGCACAAATAGACACACTAAGAGATAAAGGCACAACTTCACTCTTACTACTCCTTCACCCCTCTGCCGCATTCAATCTGGTTGACCATGCAATACTATGCAATCATCTGGTCACGGCAGCCTGCTTCTCCCAGGAAGCAGTCGCATGGATCCAGTCTTTCTTAGATAACAGGACAATGCGAGTCTTCTCTCCTCTCGCAGCTGCTGACCCCGCACCCATTACTTGCGGCGTACACCAAGGATCCTGTGTATCTCCCACCCTCTACAATATCTTCACAAAGCCCCCTTTCGATGATCTAGACGGTCTTGGTATCACCTACACCAACTATGCAGACGATACACAGATCCTCATCCCGTTGATGGGAGATTATGACAAGGATTTGGCCTTTGTGAATAGAGTCTACCTCATCATTCAGGCATGGATGGCCGCCCACGGTCTATGCCTGAATGATGACAAAACTGAACTCCTCATTCTAGGCACTTCTTCCAACATCAAAAAACTGGCTCCCAACTATGACTCCTTCATAATTGACAATAACATCATTACTGTAGCCAAAGTAGTTAAAACCCTCGGTTTTTATATAGACTCCACGCTTACCTTTGGTAAACAAGTGAATTCCATGGCTTCAGCCACCTCCTACACCTGCAAACTAATTAGAGCAGCCAAGCCCTTCCTCTCATCCAATAGTTGCGTCACTCTAGCAAGGGCATTAATCCTGTCGAAACTAGATTACTGCAACGCCCTCTACATAGGCAGTAACAAATACATCACCTCCAAAATTCAGACACTTCAAAATAATGCCCTGAGAGCCGCCCTAAACTTCCCTAAAAATGCCCAGATATCAGACCTTAGGAGATCTACCAACTGGCTTTCCACTAAAGACAAAACCCTCCTCAAAACAGCCTCCCTTACACACAAATGCCTCAACCATGCAACCCTGCAATACCTTATAGACAGATTCACCAGACAAACAGCCTCTCGCCCCTTTCGAAAAGCTAACTCTAACCTTTTGTTAGTACCCAGATTCAAACTTACTAAATCTGGCGGGAGTAGCTTCGCTGTTAAAGCGGCACAATTCTGGAACTCCCTTCCAACTGCTCTAAGGGAAGATCTCCCTTACCAGCAATTCAGATCCAATCTGATCCAATGGCTAAAATATCATGATGCCTAACTTCCCCCTACTGTCATTTGGGATCTCATGTATATTTTGTATATTTGCTCTGCTCTATTTATCTGTCACATCTGCATTCTTGTTAACTCACTGTACATACTTCTGTGATTTTTTGACACTACATGTCTACAGCATTGTAACCGTAGCTGTACCCCTGTTTATTTGTAACATGTAACCTAAGTTGAACAACCCTCTTTCTGCCTTCGCGCCCGAATACCCTTGGGTCTGATGCGCAATATAAATAAACAAACAAACAAACTGTAACTTCTTAGATAAAAACGCCAATGAATGAAGTTGTCCTGTTTCAGGGTGTCTCTGGGACACTACCACTCCGATGGCCAGGTTTGTAGTGTCGGCTTCCATGAAAAAGGGTTGCAAAGTGTCAGGATGCAACAGAATGGGCCCAGAGATAAAGTTGGCCTTGAGCTGTTGAAAACCTTCTTCTGCCTCTTGAGTCCACAGGAATTTTACCCCCTTCTTAAGGAGTTGGGTTATAGGTTGACACTACTCGGGAGAACCCTTGAATAAATCTCAGATAGAAATTTGCACAGGTAGGAGCCAATCCATAACCGTTTGTGCCTTCTGGGTGTCCATTTCCAACCCTCTGAGCAAGAGTCTGGATTAGAGTTTCTACCATTGTTGTCATTGTTCGTTCTCAAAACTGTAGTTTTCTTCCTTTCTCCCTTTTTACTGGTGGGCTTCTGCTCTCCCTTGAGTGAAGAGCCCTATCTCATCTCCTTCTGTGAAAGAGAGGAAGGATAGTTTTCATCTCTGTATCTTTGTGGCTGCCCAAGCTGTGCCCTATCTTCTAACTGTGCCCTAAAATGGCTTTATAATCCAACCAGATTATGCCTGGGAGTGGTGCTGTCCCTTTCTACAGAAAGTGTTATGCTACAAAAGGTCTCCCTTTCTTCCCTTTCTTCTTTGGCAGGAGGCATACTGGAAGCCACCCGTATCCTTCCCTGTCTGCCTCTAGCTGAGAAGGTATGGCTGCCTGGTTTCTGTCTGGTCCTAGTGGTATTATTAGGTGGTGTTCTTTTAGAGTGCTTATTTGCACTTTATTCCTTCCTTTGCCCTTCCCCAGTGGCCAAACTAGGGTTTCCTTTCTTGAACATTGGGCAATACTGCAAGGCGCAGGATGACTTCTTAGTCTTACTGATTCACCTTTTATAAGGGGCATAAGTACTCCTTCTACCATGGAACACTTGTCCCCCGCCCCCAGCTTTTGCTAGCCCTAATCCCATTGCTGCTTCTGCTCCCTGGGAGCTTAATATCACTTTCAGAATGGAAGTTAGTGCAGTAATTGAAGGAGTCCCAGTTAAATGAAGGTACAACCAACTATAGACTGAAGCCCAACTATTGCAGTGTTCCATGGGTGGATTGCAACCTGTTGGCATTATGATTGCTAACACCCTCTGCCTCTGAGGAGTGGCCTGAGGGTAGGGTGCCTCTAGCTGGCTCGGTTTACTGGAATACCGTCTAGGGATGTCCTCCTGCCTTGTGGGGCAAGTGTCCAATAAGACTTTAAGGGTTCGGAATAGAAGCGCTCCTTCCTCCCCTGCTAGAAGCGCTCTTTCCTCCCCTGCTGGAGCTACTCCCAAGACTTTATATTCTACAGCTTCAGCCAGGAAAGTGCCAAAATGCCTCACTAGAACTGCATAGTGCTCCCAGGTATATGGGCCATTTGCCTCCGTATTTGGGTGTAACCTAAGGATGTGTTCTAAGGTTAACCCTTCCATAGCAAAAGGACCATGTCTAGCCCTTGTGGTGGGGTTTGTCAAGCCCCCTTGAAAACAGTTATTGTTGTCTACCTGCTGCAAGATTGCTTCAGGATACCCATAGAGTGTGTATTGTATTTCATTTAGATCCCTCCTGATGTGTAGGGTCTCAAACATGTCTCCTGGCTTGGTAACCGGGTGTCTTTGTGTACGTAAACAGGGTTTCCCCTAGAAATCCTCTAGGCCCTGCCACTGCCACTTTGAAGTTGGTGTTAATATGTCTAACACCCCTTTCCTGTAACTACCTTGTTACTGCATAGCGGCAGTTCACAGGTATAGGGACATCTTCATGTGGGTTAGCCATTCTAATACCCTTTAGCTAGATGGCTGTCAAGAGTATTTGCTTGCTTTTATCTACTTGTTGGACACCCTGCTCTTTACTACAGTGTTTTAATGCCTCCTAGCTTGATAGATGTTTAGAGTGTTTAGAGGACCTGCTTGAAAATACACCCTGCTCTTCACTAGAGTTTACTAAGCTTTGGTTTACACCCTGCTCTTCACTAGAGTGTATTTTATCATTTGTATCGCCAGGCCTGTAGCAACCCCCATGGCCCCTTTTCAGTTGGCAGGTGGGGAGAATATTGTTTGGGTGTAGAAAAGGTGAGCAATGTCCCATCTGGGGTGCTAAAGTGATGTAAATTTCATTTCCCCCACCTCCAGAGCCTTCCCTCCACCCCAGGGAAGTGTCCATGGCCCCCCTGACCCACAGCAGGGGCTGTGGTAGGAGTAGGGGTAGGGGTAGGGAAAAGCATGTGCCTGTCACTGTGCAACAGTAAAGGGAGCAGACAACAATGGCTGCAGTAGGCGGCTGCTCTCATTTGCCAACACAGAAGAGGTTTACCAATGTCACATATATTTGTATTGATAGTCTACTGCTCACACCATCATTAACCCTTCAGATGTGTATTAAAAGAAAGACACCATTTAAAGCACATCAATGCACAGTGCATTTAGATATATGCCCCACTCCTTAGTTTCATATTCAAATACTTACCGCTCAGTAATCAATAATAATCTGTAATAAAGAAACATTATCATTATTATCCTCACTATAGACAAGACTCTACAAAATGCAATAAATCATTAATGGAAAAGCTGAACCATTGTCATTGCCTCTACCTCAAACCAAGACTAAGGCTGATATACCTACTCCAAGAAATCAGAGGCACCTTAAAAACCAACTACCTGCCTCACCATGTCGTGATAGGCAACCTCACAAATCATGCTAGGCAATCTAGCACTTGCCTCACAAATTCATGATAGGCAATCTCATAGAGGCATCTGCCTCAATCAGTACCTCAATACCTTTATCAATGTTATATCAAATGAAGGGTAAAAGGCCTCTTCATACTCACTAATTGTAGATGGTAGGGGGTTGAAGAGGGCTGAGAAGACTCAGTGCCTAGGATTATTCACAATTCAAGGAAAAGTTGAAAAATGGAAACATTCCCAAAATATTAAAAAGTCACCTATTAATGCACCATGATCTGTTGCTTGGTGCCGCGGTCACTGCGCACCGCGTCCGGAACTAGAATTAAGCGGCAGCCATCTTGGGAAGGTCGCTTGTCACCTAGCGGGCGCCATGTTGAGAAAGGTACAACCCGTTTGTAATGGGACAAAAAGGAAAAGTGAGGCAGCAACCTGACACACGCCCACTTCGACCGCTGCCTTTCTCTAGGTTCTCTTGAATATATTCTCTTTAGTGTTCATTTTCCCTTTCAGTTAAGGCATAGGTACGGCTATAAGGAATATGAGCTCTGGGTTCCAAATCAATTTTGCAGTCGTAATCCCGATGTGGAGGTAGCTCCATGTCTTCCTTTTGATCGAACACATCATTCAATTCTTGGTAAATTTCTGGTAGAGTTCCTACTGTCGCTCCGATGGTTTGTGCTGAGGATCCAACTTCCGTTAGCCCCATCAATACTGCTGAAGACTTGTATGAGTGTTTTTGTCCTGTTTCCTCCCTAAAGCAGTACTTCTACCCCCAATCAATTCTTAGATTATGTAAGGGCAACCAAGCCATTCCCAAGATTACCTCCAGCTCAGGAGTATGAATTATTTCAAATTTATTTCTTCCCAATGTCCTCCTGACATGCTCATTACTACTGAAACTGCTTAATGAGTTATTGGCCCCGAGGCTAACTGAGACCGATCTACCGCTCTAACCTGTTTTGCTCTTTCTTTGCAACTAACAGGGATCTTCATAGCTCTAACTACATTTTAATCCATGAAATTTCCGATTACTACCGGCCTGTAACTTCCAAAATGAGTTACTGCAAATAAATGAAGAACACCTGTCAAGAAACAAATATATAAGAAGAGTTTTATTCTCGCTTCAAGTTGTCTCAGGTTCAGCTATGTCTGAGAACAGTCATAGAGAAATTGAGCAATTTACAGGGCGGTGAGTTAGCCTCTTTCTACAGTTCAGACCAGCATCAATTGTTGTATTTACAGATGGTTTATGACTTGCGTAACATGGGCTTATCCATGGCAACACATAGATCCTCGCTCTATGTCATGTCTGTATAATTTACTGTCTCAGAGTGATGAGGTTCCCAGTGCAAGGAGTCATTCCTGGCCTATCTTTATCTGTGTTTTTCTTGTACGAAAAGGGCACTTTGCATTTCGGCTTGGTAGTCCAATTATCCCTCCCTTCCTAGAATGTGCATGGTACATCATGTTTTCTAAACATTGGTTGTGCAATTAGCTTCAGAAAGCAGGAGACAGGAAGATACATAGTCTACCCTTTATCTCTGTCCATGCCTGCATGTTCAAGGCTTGAAGCTGGTAAATTACATTAGCTAAGCATTCCTTTGAAGGAACACGTCACCCAGCCCTTCAGGCTGCGGTCATTTTCTGCATGTGACATGAAAACCCAGCAAGTGAGCAAAGAAACCAAAAATGGAGTCTGAAGGCCGTACTTCAATGTGTGTGCTTAGGCTAACACAGAATAGCACAAAAGTGATGTATTTTCACAGGCCCACTCCCTTTCAACTCCCCCTGAACAGACAGGATGCATTAAGGGTGATATCAGGAACTGCTGCTTGAATGGTGTTTGCCACCTGTTGAGCCTTTGAACTGGATGACTGAAAGGTTTACGGACACCATGAACAATTCCCAATAAAATGCCCTGACTTCCCACAGTACGCGCATACATTATTTTGTCGCCTCTTGTCCTTTTCTTCCTTAGTCAGCAGACCTCACATCCGTATGATCAGGTTTTACCTTGGTCCTTTCTCTACTTACAACTCTTGTCTCCACAAATCCTCTCCTTCGCTCCACCTTACGCTCCTCTAAGCGATAGTCAATTTGCATCATTAAGTTTATCAAGGCTTCACATGAAGAGGGTCTGTCCACTATGGTTGCTAAAGCATCTATTATTTCTTCCCTGAGCCCCCGATAAAACAAGGAGGCCTGCTTCTCTTCAGGCCACCTACGTTACATAACTAGGGACTTAAACTGAGTAATATAACACATCAAATCCTTCCCTCCTTGTCTTAACTCTAAAGGTTCACCATCTTCCTCTTGAGTGAGTTGACGTCTATCGAACAATTTCTTAAATTATGCCTTAAATTTACTGAGGTTTCTCAATGTTGGGCTTCCTTAACTCACCAGTAAAACAGACCAGGCTGCTGCCTCTCTGGTGAGATATGATAAAATAAAGGTTACCTTAGCCGCTTTGTAGAAGAATGTTCCGGCCTACACAAGAAATGGTGCTCACATTGTGTCAGAAAGGTCTGACACTTTTTAAAATCCCCCCTGAATCGTTCAGGAGGGACTAAAGGTGCAGATGCTAAGAGTGACCTAGTCCTCTCAGCATTCCCTCCTTCAAATTTGGAATTTTACACTATGTCTTCTCTAACCAGTTCTGGTGGCTCTAACCATACATTTCCTTCCTTAGGAGGAGGGGTTTCCAAAGTCTGCAAATTGCTCACTCTAAGACTCAATCATTCCATACTTAAATGTATTTCCTGATTCTCCCTCTGTGGCGCCCATACCTTGTCTCTCAATTCCCTAAACAGATTCTCTAGGAAACCCGTGGAGACCTCCTTAGGATCAATAGCAGCTCAGGCAGACAAATTAATGTGGGCCTTTCAATACGGCCTTTCATACTGTCAGGTTGGTCTTGCCATATCCACAGGAGCTGCTGAATCCCACAGACCCTCTACAAGCGTTTCCAACTCATCCTCTATTACTACAGTTGAGTTAGCAAACCACAGGGAAGGGAAAGCGGTAGTGGATGAAATAGCAAATTAAACAGATGCTTCCTTGGTTGGCCCTGGTCTCAGTAATCTGCAGTTAGGACACTAAATAACAGGAATAATTGGTTGGTTGGTTGGTTGGTTGGTTGGCTACTGGACAAACAATAATCTAATCCTCAGCCCAACTAAACCCACGCATACTGTATATACTGTACATACTATTTGATTGCTTCAATTGTTTACCTTAATGACACTGACTGTATATATTGTATATTACCTCCACTTATTGCATAACTGTAAATTCTACATATACTGTGCCTTCTGTAACTTGTCTGTAAGCGCCTGTTTACTTCAGGGTCTGGTGCGCTATATAAATAAAATAAACAAACAAACAAACTATTCAGTTTCAACACTTGTCCATCCTGCACATGCACCACTCCCTGTAAGACTTTACTCACTCATACGTTTGTCTCCAAACAACACCTCACCCTTTCTCCTCATCACATCCCTCTTCACACATCCAAATTATCCCTCTTTCACATTGACCTGATTGGACCTTTGAAGAAGTTGTGTCATTCCTTTGACCTGACCTCCCTCTCTGTATTCTCCATACCTTTGTCCATGGGGGCGGTCTTTGCTCTTCCTAACCAAGGGGCCACACCCTAGCCTGGCTTTTCCTTCCCCTCATAAGTTTAAAAGGGACAGCACCAGGATCCTAGTGAACAACCAACACAAAAATATAGCCTCTCCATCACCGCCAATTTCCTGCTTTCTCCCACGTCACCTACCAAGCAGAAAGACACATGTTCACCCTTTTTACAACTGCCCATTTCATCTCAGGATGACACAGAGATACTTAAGTTTGATGGGCCATAACGTGACCAATACTCCTCCCTCCATAACCTTTCCTATGACTTGGAGACAGTTATCTGTTACGAGAGTGGCTAGACATACCTGAGTCCAATTGGTTTGGAAAATGGTGACTCGCGCACTGCCCCTTGGTAAATTGACAATGGTATTGGAAGATATATTCAAATGGCGTATTGCAAATAGGTATTCAAAAAGTAATATTTTAATCTTATTGTGATCAGCTGACACGTTTTTCGACCACAGAGGTCGTCCTCAAGGCTGTCCCGAGCATAGTATTACACAAAGTATTGAAGACCAATGGAAATAAGGTTATACCAAATAAAAAGCATAAGTAACTTATTATCATCATATGTTTTTGGAACCAATTAAACAACAATAAAAGCAAAACAATGTCCTGGTTTGGTTTAAAAATAAGTGTCAGTAAAAAATACAATGAAAATATTATGCCACATAGATTGGCGTGGGAAAAGTTGGGCCCACGAATCGCAATAGTATAAAGATATTGAAAATAAAAAAAAAGTAACATAACATACACTAGTTTGTAGATTTAGGGTATTGCAGAAAGCATGCAAAACAATTCGGAGCGTCAAATACAAATTTAAATTAGGTTTGTTTGACATGATGGATTGGACCATGCAAATAATACATAGTGGTAGTACACTCTCCTGAGGATAAATTCCACCTAGATAACATGCACCAAAGGTTAAAAGTGCAAGCTTAACCTTTTCTTTTTGCAACTTGGTATATTAGCGTAATACAAAATGGGTATTTAAGGTTAAATATTCGCCCAAAATGGTCAGTGATCTGATGAATCAAGTTGAAACAATGTAGAGAAAAGGACATAAACTGAAACATACGATAAGTGACTGTCGTCATGCAACTGATAAGCCTGAGATGCTAATGTAGACAGATTCTGATTATTAGGATGCTTCATGTGAATATCGCATCTAGAGAACGAGTGGAATAACAGGATGAATTCCCACTGCTCATCAGAAAATATACTCAGCTTAAAGGTTAAGTGAAGTGATAATAAGTCATAAAATAGCAGCCTCACCTCATGTTAGATGAATAGTTGGGAAAATTCGGCATCACACCGAGTCAAATGTTACATGGATTATCCTGATGCATTAATGGCGAAAATCACTGCCTGTTAAGTGTGTGGAATAATTAGACGGTATGTAGCAATTAATTGTTAATCTGTATAGATATGCAAATATTTCTATCATATCACTGCTCAACCTAATGTAAGTATTAGATATCCTTATACATGGTGAAAGTAGCTTAACCGGATGGTGACTTGGAAAATTTCAATATAATTGTAAATTGTAACGCTAAAGAATAAAGTTAAATAATTGATGCCATAGCATAAAAATAAAAAGACATGATTGCATCTTGTCAGTCATAAATCAAGTGATTGAATCACTAATCCTGCGCTTCCAGACAAACTAATGTGGGTAGAACACTCTCTGCAGTCTCCTAACAGGGTTATGGGTCACTCCCCTCCAATGGTGTGTTCCTGATTATGAAAGGGGTTGAAATCCCTCCTCAGAAGACTTGTTTGGTTATAACAAGACTACTAATGAAGATTCTGTGCTGTATCAAACAGCAAATAACGCATCGCGTGGTGTGACGTGTTGCTGTAATGATATCACGTGCAATAGAACGACATCCCCTTTTCACACAGTCTTTTGATTTCAATTTCAAATAAGTATGTCCGGGCCAATGGCAGCCAATGCCATTTCCACATTACAGGCACAGCATTTATTTTTTTTACTGTACTCGATGGACAACCTTTCTGAGCTTGCCAATAGAAACCTGTGCGACAACTGATGAGCAGTGTCTAGCTTCTTAGTGCTCCTGTCAGAATATTTTACTTGCAAAACTTGCTCAGATGTTTAGGGAACTAGCCTTATTTGTTGCTTCCTCTGCTCCTTCTACCCAAACAATGATGCCCCCTTTTTTGTCACATGTACCTTTGTTGCAGCTACTCGACCCTTGAATTTCAGAGATACTATAAAGTATCCTAGTAGAGTTATGTGATCCATGTAGTGGACCCCAGGGTAATTGTAAGGTGGAGGTAATTCCTCTACACCCCACCCCCAGAACCTATTCCTACACTTTTCTAGATACCAGTTTGTTTTAGCTTATGAGGCCATCCTCTGTATTTCCACCACATTTACATGCACACCTGCCATGCGTCTTTCGCAATCATCCTCATTGTTTTCCCCAATGACATTGTTCTGAAGCACATCCACATTGGTATAGTCTTCATCATATGAGTGTCAGGTCTAGGAGTTGCTAGGCCCCACTAACCCCCTTTTGGCATTCTGTCTGCCACTCATCTATACAGTGGCATCCATGACACCCGAAGAGGGAAAGGGGAATTGGATAAAATAATAAAACTTCAGGCAGCATCATTCTCTCTTTCAGGCGATTCACCTTCACACAACCCTGCAAAACATATGTATATACTATTTAACTTCAAGCAGAAAAGCAAATACTCAAACAATTATTTCACTAAAAAATGCCTGCCATTATGTGAGTGCCTTTGCTGAGGACATTCATTTTAATTTAAATGGATGCCTTCTTCTTCCCTATAAAGATTCTTAGAAACTGGAAACTGCCTATTTTTTGGATCAGCTTCTAACACTTACTGTGTTACACTAAGTAAAAACTTAAAACTAATTGCTATTGCTAGCTCAAACTTTCTGATTACATATGTTAATGTTAATGTTAAAGGATATTTGTACCGCGCACTATCACCACCGGAGTGGTCCCCTGGCCCATACAGTACAGGTTCCTTGGATTTTAACTTATCTATTGAGGAAATATGAGGTTAAGCCTTTCACGGACTCTGACCCACTATTGACTAGTCATTCTTGTTTCTCTTTTGCTTTTAACGTTTCTTAGCGTGTACAAGTGGGTTTTCAAAACTGGCGTGCACACAGCAACGCTGTCTTTCAGTCAAGTTCCCACATTACCAAGGTGACGCTCGTCTGCCGACTCCCAAAACACACACTAACATCCTTCTAGCCTTCGTAGTTGAGCCTCCATAACATGCCCTGCTGATGACCCCATTGCTAAACGCTCATCACGCTGGCAGTTAGTGAAATGATTTATGAATTTTCTAAGCGCACAGCTCGTGCTTTGCAGGAAATAAAACGTCCTATGCTCACAAACAAGCAGAATGTACATCTGTTGCCTTTTTCTTCAAACACTCAGCATTCACCTTTAGTTTCTCTTATTATAGTAACTAGTTTTTGCATAAAATAAATAGGCAAGCACCTTGTCCTGGCAAGCATCAAAATAAACATTAAGGAGAATTAACTCCGGTAGTCAGTATTTTCAGTAAAAGTTGATTATGCCTGACTCCTGGCTCCTGAAAGTCTCTCCTCTATTCTATAGATATCTTCTTTAGGCTTTTAAGTAGGACATCCCTGACTAGGGACCTGCTTGTCTAAGGCTTGCTGTTGAAAAGCAGTTTAGATTCTGTAAAACATTCCAAACTGCACACAATGGGACCACAACCAATAATTTCTCTTCTGCCTTTCTTTCATCTTGGAAACGGATATTAGCTGCCTCCAAATAGGACATCTAGTTAAGGAAAAACGTTTAGTACATACGCATTGAACCCAGCCAAACAACTCCTCCATTCCTTTTAAGACTTCCTGCTAGAAAAAACATCCACCTACCATGTGCATCACATAGGGGACCAGTCCTTACCCTTGAATTGTGATGACCGGAAATGCCTGGGCCTGACAACGAGCGTATGCAACCATTGGACTCTCCTACCACCCTTACCCCTCTGCGAGTATATGCAAGTATATGTATGATGCCCAACGTCACGTCCAGAGCCAACAATCGAGCACCGAGTCAAGGCAGATTGATGATTGACGGCAGAGTCAAGGTCCACTACACCCCCATCGAAGTTTTTCCTGAGCAGCTGAAGCTGGAAGGGGATATCTATCTGATGAGTAATCTGCGGGAGAAGAATCCATAGAAAGAACATTGCAGTAAGTAATTTCTCCTTCTCAGTATCTCTGCTATCCAGGAGAGATGCAAATTCATGCCCGGACTCTGATGGATCAGATCCATGTCGGTGTAATCTTCTTTATTGTCTGACTCATCATTGGATATTTTTAAATCTCCTTCCAACTAAATTACATTATCTGATCTTCAGTAAATAAGATCTGCACTGCTTTCCCTTCTGCACCTCAAATAGTGGATGGAACTGGAAGTGCAATCTCCTCTGTCATTCATGGTGGATTTTCATTGTTGTAGTTTAATAACTGTGCATGTATTTGTACTGGTGGATGTTCTACACAGTGACTTGTGATGTGTGCGTGGAGTTTGAGTTGGACGATAATTACCTTCCATGGAAAACAAAACAATCAAAAAAAGCCTTATCGAGTCCCCGGCGGGGGGCGAAGGCAGCCTCTCAGCCATTGGGAGGCTCGGGGCGGGGATGGCCCACATTTGAGCCTCCTCATTGGCTGAGGGGCTGGCACGCCCCCCGCTGAGGTCAAGGCGGCTGGAATCCCGGCCAAGAATCAAAGGATTCTCGGCCGGGTAACGACCTGGTGAGAGCCAATCAGAATGCGTGTTGCATTCTGCTTGGCTCTCGCCATTAAGAAAACTAACTAAGTGAGCAGATGCTCACAGGAAGCTATTGAGTTCAAGATGAGGAGAGGGGTCCCTTGAGGAAGTCAAGTGCCTTATTCCACCCCGTGGTCAATGCCTGCCTTGGACAGCCCACTCGCTCAAGTAGTGTTGCTAATATGACCGTACTCGTTCCATGACTCTTGCCCTAGGAGGCTGCCAGCTGTCAATACTCGTGTTGGTAGCATGGAGGAGACAAGGGAGCAAGGAGTGGAGACTTTGAACACTGGCACTTCTATGTTTCCAAAAGAAGAGTAGCAGCACTTCTCAGCAGCAGACCCACGACACATTTAATACAACAGTACCCACAGGGAGACAGGGAAAACCTGAACTTTTGTCCTTTCCAGCCGTTAGTGTTGATCAGTGGATAATCATGCATCAAAAATATATTAGTAGCAGTGATTATTCCAAAGGCATTTTAATCTGATATGAGATTTCAAGAAACCAGCTGTAAGCGTGAAGTGAACATATAAAAAACGTCAACCCTTATAAGCATCGTTGTTTTGCAGCCTACCCAGTCCCAAAGGCCATTTTTCCCTACGGTGCTAAAGTTTTTGAAAATGAGGATCTGGGTTTTGAAGGAAGCAGAGAGCGCCGAAACAATGCCATCCAATGAGTGCTCTTTTTTGTTGTTTAAGGATGAAGAGTGCTTGCGACCAGGTGAAGCCACAGATCTGAGTTTCCTGGCAAAGCTGGAAGAGAAAGTAGGAGATCATCCCCATTTCCTGACGTAAGCATGTACACTTCCCTGACATTACACACACACATGTTCTATTTGCAGAGATGACAACTGGCCCTAGGCCATGAGGGACAGTCCTGGATTTCTAGCCGACATTGTCCTTTATCTTTTGGTCTTCCAACCTAACCCTTTTTGTGGTTTGTGCTCCCTTCTTTGCCACTCGATATGAAGATGTGGTCCCTTCATATCTTGTTCCTTTCCCCTCCTTCACTGCCTTTACGCCTAAGCTCATGTACGTTGTTTGCTATGCTGTGTCTTAGGTACTAGCATGTGTTGTTTACTATACTCAGACTGAATGTTAGGTGCACTTGCACTTACATACTGTGTTGCGGCATTGGCTTCTTGCGCTTCTCCCTCTTCCCTACAGCACGTTCTGATGTGAATGTGACAAGGTG
This sequence comes from Ambystoma mexicanum, assembly GCF_040938575.1. Classification (NCBI taxonomy): domain Eukaryota; kingdom Metazoa; phylum Chordata; class Amphibia; order Caudata; family Ambystomatidae; genus Ambystoma; species Ambystoma mexicanum. The sequence goes on along the minus strand of NC_090932.1, from coordinate 1,401,110,020 downwards.
GTAGGGAGATCAGTTTCTCTCCCCATCACCTGCACTTGTGGCACCACAAAGTCACTGCATTTCGCAACGAATGCCCCATAAACCTCAATAAACAAAAGCAGTATCACTTTGCATGCAAGGTCTTGTGGGCCACCACGACACTAGCTACAAAGGGTACTAGACTTGCCACATTGCCAAGCATGAATTACGTCCCCTTGCGCACAGCACATGTCCTCACGTAGTACCTTCTGATTTATAATCTGTGCATTAGTATTGATCTATGTTCGTTTTACAAAATTTGCCTCAATGCTTAATATAAAATCTGTATATTACTATTGATGCATGTTTGTATCACATAATTTGCCTCCATGCTTCAGAAATATAAAAATAAATGTCTGCTTCCTTTGGGGATGTGCCCTGTGTAGTGGGTGTCCCCTCATTTGTATTAGGGGGCGTCCGATGCAAATGAGTGATTCTGATTGCCTACGGATATTTGTTGTATTATCAAGGAAGCTCACAGGCAGGCAGGCCCTGTGCATGTGTGCCAACCGGAAGATGCAGTGCCTGCACTGTGTGCCCAAGAGGAGGTGCTCCCTTGGTGGCCACGCCACAGGGGGTGCTCTTATATACTGAGGGGGGGCTTGGCTGCCTTCATAGGGGAATTCAGCTGTGGCACTGGCTAGAGCTGCCTGCATAGCAGAGCTGGGCCAGCAGCATAGCAGAGCCTGACAAGCAGCATAGCAGAGCCGGGCCAGCAGCATAGCAGAGCTGGGCCAGCAGTATAGCATAGCAGAGCCAGTCCAGCAGCATAGCAGAGCTGGGCCAGCAGCCTTATCAGTGGGAATAGATGCTCAGCTGCATATGGAAGATGCTGTGACACTTCAGATCATAGACAACTGCGGATGGGCTCTGGACTGGCCTTTTCTATTTTTAATGGGGCTTAAAGGCCCGGCCTGTGCCTGGCGCAGCATGTTGTGCGCACTGCGCTGGTTATAGCTCAGAACTTTGTTAATGCAGTACCTGGTGATAATGTCCTGCAACAGTGTCACCACTGCCACCTGGAGGAGCAATAAGGACAGTGGGGTAGTCATTAACCATACCTCTGGCCTGCTACAGATGGAATTCTGATATACTTATGCTTCCAGAGTACATAAACTATTCACAGGGAGAAAAGTAAATCATTTTTAAATTACTATTAATAATAAGTAGCGATGCCACAGGTAGAATACAAATAACCTCAACCATACACTGGGCTTAGGTTAAAGGTCTCATAACAAAGTACTCTAGGGACCTAGTATTATCTATTTGCACCCTGGGCTAATGCATGGACCAATCGGCTGGCCGCAAATGCGGGATGAAAATCACGTTTGGAGCAATCTGAGTGCTCATTGTAGCCGCCCTCCATTTTCTGGCTACCCATTCCTGTCTAAAATCCGCCCTCGTTCGCCCTCACGGCTCGACCTCCCCTCTCCTCTCTGCACAGCCTCACAACAACTTTCACCCTTCCAAACAAACCACTTCTCTGCTTCCCTTTGCTGTCACTTCTTCGCCTCCAAAAAATAGCCATCAGGGCAATGGAAAAGGGACAGGTAGTGGGCTTTTTTTTTGGTATCAGGTAATATTGTCCCCATATAAATGGTTGCCATACATAATGTCGCTGGGAAAAGGTTGTGGCGACATTATATATGGTGACCATATACATGGGGTATGGGAGAGCGGGGGTTACGGGGTGTCCCCCGCTCCACCAGAAAAACATTTTTTTTTCCTGGTGGACATTTTCTTGCGCAGTTCTTGCCTTCTTTAACTTGTGAAAGACTACCGCACCAAAGAAAAGCTATTAGCACCCCGGGTATTTCTTGATGCACTGTTCAAAGCATTGTACCAAGTAGTGATGTGCCTGAGGATGGGAGCCTCGTTAAAGGCCCTTGCTGCACTCAGCCCTATCAACGCGCGCCCCCTGGCGTTATGACATCCCAGTACATGGAGCCATCACAGATTGTGCAGGTGTGCTGATTTATAAACCCCAAACTGCTTGGACACATTATTTTACATATGATATTTTACTCACCTGCAAAACTTTTAATTTTGTGATTGTGCCACTGGAATGTATGGCTTGAATAATGTCCTGGATGCCCAGCCTAGCACATCCTCTGCGTGCAGGTTTCCCCTGTGACTCAGGGGACCTTCATGCATTGTGCTCCCAGCATTGCTTGCGTGTACCGGGGATCCTGGTGAAATGTAGTTCAGGTATTAGGCCTGTAGGTAACCTAGCCAGCAGGGAGTTGAAGTTTAGACCGCTGAGCGAAATGACCTTCACACGAGTAGCTTGATTCAGAGGGTGGCAGTTTTGGAATATGTCCGTGTATTTGGCGTGACCCCACATTCCGCCTTCTGCAATGCACCCCATGTACAGTATCATTGCTCAGGGTGATGCCGGCACACTCTGATATGCATGACATGTGTGCAATGCACGGATTGTGCCCAGGTATTTAGCATTATCAAAACAAAATGGCATTCCATGTAATTTCATAGCATAGTGAAGGTGGCAGATTGACAATGGCAGCGAGATCGCACCGAATGTATTGCATGCATGCAGCCAAAGGTCAAGTAACATGAGTTCTTTCCACCACGGAATATTTATCAGCGTTTGCTTTCTAACAAATGTCTTAGCGACGATCAGCATTTCTTCAATTTAAAAAGATGATTATTTCCCCACATCTCATTGCAGTCGTAAGCTTGCAAATCAAGCGGCCCGGAAGACAATCGATTGGGTTGATTTCCGGCTCGTCCACTATGCAGGGGACGTGACCTACTGTGCAGTAGGTGAGTGACTACTTTCCTGAAAGTGAAGTAAGAACACAACATTGCAATATTACTATTCTCTTTTCAAGTTTTTTTATATTTGACATTTCTAAGACAATGTTTTTCTTACTGAAGTATTCCGATGGGTCCTCTTTAATTTCAGAGGTCACCACCGAAATCGCAGAACGTTTTTGACATATTTTAAGAGACGTTTCCCATTGTTAATCCATATCCCCTTCTTTACTACTATCAGTGTGCATCAGTAAACACTAAGAGGGTAATTCATAGAATTTCGCAGAAAAGTGTCGCAAGCGGCTGGCGCAGAGTGTCCGCGTGCGATTGTCTGCGCCAGGCACGTGCGCTAAAACCGATTTCCGCGCACAGCGTATTCATGGATTTTAGGCTCCCAAACCAGCCGTGGCGCAGAGTATCGCAGCGACCCTGCAGCAGCGCCAGTAACGCCCCCAAGAACGCCCTCGCGCAAGGAAAAGCCATCAAAATCGCTAAATCATCGCAAAGGGCTGCGCTAACCCTGGACCAGTTTACAGGGCTGCCAAACAAGGAACGCAAAGCGGGTAACGTGCATATCAGGGGTACGCGTGAAGTTATACACGCGATTAGCCAGGCTGCCAGGGTACGTGTATTTCAGGGGTGCGCGGGAAGTTCAACACGCGATAGTCCAGGGAACGTGTATTACAGGGGTACGCGGGAAGTTCAACACGCGATTGTCCAGGGAACGTGTATTACAGGGGTACGCGGGAAGTTCAACACGCGATTGTCCAGGGAACGTGTATTACAGGGGTACGCGGGAAGTCTTACATGCGATTAGCCAGGGCACGTGTAATACAGGGGTACGCGTGAAGTTATACACGCGATTATCCAGGGTACGTGTATTACAGGGGTACGTGGGAATTATAACACACGCAATTTGGCTGGGTACGTGTATTACAGGGGTACACGGGAAGTTCTACACGCGAATCGGCTGGGTACGTGTATTACAGGGGTGCGCGGGAATGATCACACGCGATTTGGCCTGGTACGTGTATTACAGGGGTGCGTGGTAATGATCAGACGCGATTTGGCTTGGTACGTGTATTACAGGGGTGCGTGGGAAGTTCTACACGCGATTGGCCAGGGTACGTGTATTACAGGGCTACGTGGGAATTATCACACGCGATTTTGCTGGGTACGTGTATTACAGGGGTACACGGGAAGTTCTACACGCGATTCGGCTGGGTACGTGTATTACAGGGGTGCGCGGGAATTCTCACAGGCGATTTGGCCAGGTACGTGTATTACAGGGGTGTGCGGGAATTATCACACGCAATTAGGCTGGGTGGGTCCTCACAGGTGTTCCCTGTACACCCTCCACGGCCCCAGCAGGCAGCCCACAAAACAGGGGACTACCCTGCACACCTGCTCATGTCCCCCTGCACCCCCAGCCCCCAGCAGTGCAGGGTCACCCTCCACCAGGCCCCCACTCATGTCTCCCACCACCCCCACCCCCCAGCAGTGCAGGGGCACCCTCCACCAGGCCCCCACTCATGTCCCCCTGCACCCCCACCCCCCTGCCACCATGGGCAGCCCCCACCAGGCCCCCACTCATGTCTCCCACCACCCCCACCCCCCAGCAGTGCAGGGTCACCCTCCACCAGGCCCCCACTCATGTCTCCCACCACCCCCACCCCCCAGCAGTGCAGGGTCAACCTCCACCAGGCCCCCACTCATGTCCCCCTAAACCCCCACCCCCCAGCAGTGCAGGGTCACCCTCCACCAGGCCCCCACTCATGTCCCCCTGCACCCCCACCCCCCTGCCACCATGGGCAGCCCCCACCAGGCCCCCACTCATGTCCCCCTGCACCCCCACCCCCCAGCAGTGCAGGGTCACCCTCCTGCTGCCTGCACATCCTCCGCAGGAGTTTTAGTCATGTGGGACATGTGTCAATCAAGTACTGGTTCTCTTGCTTCTCAGCCCTCATTGTGTGCCATGGTGCTAATGCCTGTTTCCATTTCTTTGTTTTCATGTCTTTGCAGGGGAAGACGCACCTGATACTGCTGGGGTTGTGGAGATGGTGCAGACCCAGGAGGGGTCCGAGGGCCGACCAACCACCAGTGAGGGACGTGGTGTGGTGGTGGGGGAGAACCCACAAGTGCTGCAGGTCGTGCTCTCAAGGGGTGTCTCTGGCTGCACCTCCCCCGAGCTGTACTCAGGTGTTGATTCGGATGAGACCTACGTGCCGTCGCAGGTGAGTGTTCCAGGGAGGGATTCTGTTCTGTCTCACCCACCTGCACCAGGGTCAGGACCCTCCATGGGGATGTCAGTTTTGGCAGCTACGCCTTCGGTGGTTACGGATGCAGGGTCACACTCCGCGACATCTGATCCTGTTCCTGGGCCAGCAGATCAGAGGGGGAATGCAGTCCTGCAGCCTCAGGCAGTGCCGGCACAGCAAGGCGCAGTTCGCCTTGCCCCAGACAGGTGTGGTGCCCGCCGACGTGGCGGCCGTACGCCACCCGGCAATACCGCATGGGAGCAATCCATTTACGGTATGGCAACCCAACAGGCTGCATCATCCGAGATGATGGCTCAGGCCATGGATAGGGTGGCCACTTCCATTGTCCCCCCAGAAAGGCTGATGGAGCGACTAGAGCAGGCAACCGACTCCATCTGCCAGTCACACAGGGAGGACATGTTGGGGTCCAACAGGGACAGGCGGGCGGCACTGGCGACTCTGCAGGAGGCCATCTCCATTGAGTCCCAGGGCCACAGGGAAGCCCTGAGGCAGGAGCTCCTTCACCTCAGGACGACTCTTGTTGAGCTTGAGGCTTCAACACACCAAAGGACAGAACAGCAGCTGGAGCGTCTCACCCGTACGCTCTCAGCTGAGATGCAGGCAACGAGGGCGGAGGTCCGGGCATCCCGTGAGTTGTTGCATGGGGACCTCCGCACACTCATCCTCCAGAACCAGACCTACTACACCCGCATGCTTGCAGCCATGGAGGAGCAGACTAGGGCCTTGCGTGGGCTGCCTCCCATAGTGCAACCACCTCCAGATGCAGCTGCACAGGGTGATAATAGCGACAGCAGTGATACTCCCACAATAGGGTAGCCGTGTGGGCCATGAGCCCATGGAGGTGTTTTATCTTCCCAGGATCCACGCAGGTGGGTTCTGGTGTGCATCCTGTCCTCGGACCTCCTGGGTGGCCTCCCCAACCCCCCCGGGCCCATCAATGGCCATTTTTGATTGTTTCTTATTTTTATTTTTATTTTGATTTCTTTTATTCCCAATTTTTTTGGGACGATCTGTTGGCTTCCGTGGTTCCTGTGGGCATACGCTGCATTGTGGCTGGGCACATGCAGGCTTGTAATGTATTTGGTTCAGATGCTTGGGTTTGAGTCACACACACCCCTCCTGCTTCCCGTTTCCATGGGCTTGCAAAGGGTGTGCCCAAGTGACAGTGAATTACACAGTGACGTTGGACTCCCATGAGCTGTGTGGCCAGTCTGTAGTCAATACTGTGTATACATTCCTAGTGCATATTGCTGTTGTGTTGTACACTGCATGTTGCATTGATGTGTAACTCTTCTTCTGTGTCTACCTCCCAATTTGCAGGTCCCTTCCTCATGTCCACACAAGGACCTCTAGTCTGGAGATGGGGACCATGTTGGCAGCAGTGCACCTACAACTCTACATGGCGACAACACTGCACAGTTGGTAGTGGTGGGAGTGCAGGCATTTCCAGGTGGTGAGACTACTAATATGTAACATTTGTGATGTCATGTTAATGGTACTACGTGCTCAAGTATGTTGTTGGTCCGGCATTGCTGTGAGCATTTCAGGTGTTGCAGGTTTCTAATAGTGCCACTGTACATAGTGAGACTGATGTCATGTTGTGGGGATTACTTTGTTTACCTGCAATTAGCATGACATGGCACGGTGTGTCGTGTGGCGGTGCTGGGGTTGGGTTGGCTGACATGGCACTGTCCTCTTGTTGCATTTTGCAAGTGGGTATTCATTTTAGCTGCTTCAATGTGTAACTTCACAAAACTGCATTGGTGGTGTCTGTGTGGGTAGGGATGCACACATTGTGACACTTCCAGGTGAACAATCTCAGGCTGACATGGTATTCCCGGTTCATTCTCCAGACATTCAGGATCAGTGTCAGGTTGAGTCATCATTGATTGTCAGATGGAATGTGCCAGGGCAGTGTGCACTCCACAGGGGTGTGATTTCTATGTGAAGTAATTAGCCACTAGCTGTGTACGGGCTGCCTCCCCCGTGCCCTTTCCCCTCCCATGCGCAGCGGCTGTGCATGTGGTTGGGGATGTGGGGCCACCACCATGTCCACGGCCAGGCCCCGGCGTGTTGCAACGTTGTGCAGGACACATGCTGCCACTATGATCCTGCACACTACTGGCGGAGCGTATAACAGCTGCCCGCCAGAACGGTCAAGGGAGCGAAAGCGTGACTTTAGCACTCCGAATGTGCGCTCCACTATGCCCCTGGTTGTAATGTGGGCTGTGTTATATCTTACCTGGGGTGGCGTGGTGGGGTTCCGAATTGGCGTCATCATGTGGGGGCTGAGAGGGTAGGCACTGTCCCCTGTGGAGGTGGTGATTGGTATCATTGGTGGGGTTGTGACCTTGCTCAGTATCCAACATGCATGCATGTGCAGTGGCATACATACTCACCAAGCAGCCATGTATCGCCATGCCGCCCAGCTTCTAGGTCCCGGCTTAGGGTGGACATTCGGTAAATGAAGCTGTCGTGGGTGGAGCCGGGATAGTTGGCATATACTGAGGTGATGATTCCCTTGGCATTACATGCTACCTGCACGTTGATGGAATGCCAGTGCTTGCGGTTCCTATAGATGTGCTCAGATGCCCTGGGGGGACGTAGAGCCACATGGGTGCAGTCGATGGCACCTAGCACTTTGGGGAATCGTGCCACAGCGTAAAAATCCAGGGCGGCAGCATGCCTTTCTGCAGGTGTTCTGGGCAGGTATATGTGCCTGCGGACTGATGGGCGTGCAGTGATGATGTTCAAGACATGGTGTAGGCAGCGTGACTGGGTGGCCTGTGACACCCCACCCACTATGGCACTTGTCCGCTGAAATGATCCAGTGGCTAAGAAGTGCAGTACATTGAGGACCTTCTCCAGGGGGCTGAGTGCTTGGGAGCACAGGGTGGGTGATGTGAGGTCATCCTCCCACTCACTCACCAGGTCCAGTATGATGTGTGGTGGAAACCTGTACCTCCCATACACCTGGTCATCAGGCATCCCGAAAAGGCTGGTTCTGGGTGTGAATATTCTGGCCCTGACTATCCTCCTCCTCCTCCTTTGGTAGCCCACTGCCACTACTGCTAGGAACGGTATGTTCATCCTGCCGTCTGAGCTTGTTATTGTTCAAGTCCGCAAATTTATGCTTTGCGCGTGTTCTAGGCGAGCGTGTGACCCGCGCACCCCTGGAATCCAGTTCCCAGTCCAATAGCGTGTGGAAATTCACACGCACCACGGGATACAGCGTGTGACCCGCGCACCCCTGGAATCCAGTTCCCAGTCCAATAGCGTGTGGAAATCACACGCACCACGGGATACAGCGTGTGACCCGCGCACCCCTGGAATCCAGTTCCCAGTCCAATAGCGTGTGGAAATTCACACGCATCACGGGATACAGCGTGTGACCCGCGCACCCCTGGAATCCAGTTCCCAGTCCAATAGCGTGTGGAAATTCACACGCACCACGGGATACAGGTTCGCTGACGTACTTGCGTGTGTAAGTGGCCGCGCACCCATTAAATACACGTACATAGGCCAATCGCGTGTACGCGCACTTTTGTCCAATTACACGCGATGACACTCTGACGTGCAGTATCTCCACGTGTGCCCCGTCATCACGTGCTGAGTGGGGAACACCCGTGCGGGTCACGTCACAGACGCGCTTACGCGCTGAGGGACTCTGGTCCAATAGAATCGCGTATGCGTGCTGACTCGCTTACGCGCTAAGGGCCTTTCCTCGGATTTCACGCTGATGTGCAGGATTTTCACGTGCCAAATCACTCCGTATCAAGCTGGCCACGCGAAAACACACGGAAGACCACGCTCCTGCCCAGAAGGCCGAGTTACTGCCCCCCAGTGCCCCGAGCAGCCTCCCACGTGCCATCTGCTGCTGCCTGCCTGCCTGCCTGCCTGCCTGCTGCCACCGTGCCCTGCCATTTGGTGCCTGCACATCAGCCATCTGCAGGGGTCCAGTTGCTGTGTCCACCCCTGCTGGAACTGAAGACTCCCGACTGGGATTACATCGCTCCACAGCCCAGCCCCAGGACCCAGTTGCCCACCCACACCTGCCTCTGGGGTTGCCATGTCGGGCACTTCCACATCTGGCACCAGTGGCAACCCCAGGCCAGAGGGGCACCAGCTTCACTGTCACCGAAGTTGGTGTCCTGGTGGAGCATGTCCTGGGGCAGTATGATGCCCTCTTTGGATCGTCCCGCGCCAGCAAGGAAGGACGGCAGAGGATCTGGGCCGACTGTGTGGTTGCCATCAACGCGGAGGGGGTGGCAACCCGCGACGTCCTGAAGATCAAGAAGCGCTGGGAGGACTTGAGGTCCAGGACCCTTGTGAAGGCCCGGCGCCTCGTGGAGGGGGGCCGGGGCCGCATGAGTTCCATCCAGATGAGGGTCCTGGAACGCGTACGCCCAGCGCTCCACGCCCAGATCCTTGAGAGGGAGGCCCGTCTGGAGTTGAGGGGTAAGTGTCCATGCATTACTGTGTGAGACAGGGCATGTTGCGGTGTGCTGGTTCTATGATACTTGCCTGTATGTGTGCCATAGGCCATGTATGCATGTATGTGTGCAGGGACATCATGGTAATGCATGTGCGACCAGTGATGTGTGATGCACATGGTTGTTGCATGTGTTGAAATGCCGCATGGGGAGCCCTATTCAGATTTTGAACATGAGAGCATGCCAGTCTCTGTACCTGGACATGGGTGGGGGTGAGGGATGGGTGCTGATGCCAGGTACATATATGGTAGCCATGTCTGTGTGCCTGACCTGCGTGTCTGTGACTTGTGCATGCCATGGATGCATGACACATGTGTGTGACAATGCAGAGATTCAGTAAAGCAGCCAAATTACCCTTGTATCCGCTGTGTTTGGTGTGTTTGGGGCCAGATGGATGTGACTGAGGTGAAGTGTGTGCATGTGATGGGCATGAGCCATGATGCATGTGAGTTACATATCATTGAATGTTTCAAGAGTCCATTGGACATGCATGGAAATGTCCATGGCATGCACCATGCCTGTTACTGTGTGTGTTTTGCCTGGACTGACCCATGTGTTGTGGAGGGACATGATGGAAGTGTACTTTGACAGTGGTGCTCATCTGCTATTGCTTCCTGTCTAGGGGACCATTGTACAGTGCCCTGATGCTTGTGTTCTTTGTCTCCCTCTACGCAGCGGCTAGTGAAGAAGAGGGCGGAGACGGCGCTGTGGAGCAAGGGGGTGGGGATGCCCCCACGGCTGCAGCGGAAGGGGTGGGTGAGCCCCCACAGGGGCCTGCTACGGTGGGAGACGGTGAGGAGCCATCCAGGTTGGTGGTTTGCACAGAGGAGGAGGAGGCCGCCACTGGGGCACACATGGGGCCTGGTGGGGGCATCCCTGCTGGTGCAAGTGGTGCAGTCCAGGAGGCAGCACAGGTCACCGTGGAGGGGCCTGTGCATGTCGCTGTCCCTGACCCTGTGAGTGCACCACCATGCACCAGCAGGGATGCCCCGTCCCAGGCCTGTCCGCAGGTAGAGGGGATGTCCATGTCACCTGACTCCCCTCCACCTGCGGACGTGGGAACCCCTGGCCGTGCGGAGAAGGTCCTGATTGGGGTCGCGATGCGCACGGCTGTGATTCGTGATGGCGTGCGTGCTTCCCGGGAGGAGCACGCACGTCATCACGAAGTGCACCGTGCCGACGTGGCCCAATTGGGATCGGCCATGTTCGGGGGTTTCCTGCATGTGTTGGCCAATGTGGCGGCCCTCTCCTCCTCTGTGCAGGCTATCCACCAGTCGTTCTCCTTGCCGTCTTCCAGCCCAGATGTCACCAGGGCCCCCTGTGGACCTGCCCCGACCAATGCAGCCAGCTCGGTGGGGATCCCATCCCTGCCACAGTCGGGAGTCAGAGATCCAGCAGGGGTGGACACCAGAGCAACTGGACCCCAGCAGATGGAGGATGTGACGGCATCATCGGGCAGGGCAGGTGCACGACGGCGTCGGTGGTTTCCATCAGCCTGGATGCCGTCGTGCTGGCACAGGCAGTTGCGTCGGAGGCAGCAGCAGGCTCAACGTGGGAGGCATCATGGCTCGGGGCCATCAACATCAGGGGTGCAGGCATCGGCCGGAGGGCAGGAGAACCCTGGAATGGGAGTGGCTTCCGTGTGGGAGCGGTTGTGCCAGCGGATAGGTGCGGAGCGGCAGCGGGCAGAGGAGGAACGGCTCACGATGGTCAGGGCGGAGGACTCCATGCGGAGGGCGCTGAGGCGGGCTGAGTGCCTCGAGGGTCTTCGCAGGGAGTTTGAGCTTGACACTGCGTTATCCCTGCGGGACCTCTGGGCCAGGGAACATGCCCGCCTCCAAGCCATTGACCAGGAGTTCGATGATGCCCTGGCCCATGACAATAACCAGTGAGCCGTCCGAATAGCCCGCTGCCTTTGTATATAGTTGTATAGTTAGGGTTAGGTTTCCTTTGTTTTTTTGAATTTTTTTTGGTTGCGATTGGACAATGCACCACTTTTTTGTATATAGTTCAGTTTTTAGTTAGTAGTCATAGTTAGGTTTAATTTGGTTGGGCTCATGGACCCAGGATGATCTTCTTCATAGTTCTTCATTGGCTTATTTTAATTTTTCAGATTATTTTCTTGGACATTCATCTTGTTTTGTTTGATTTGCTTTGTGTTTTTTCTTATTTCATTTCCATTCTACTTGCTGTTCAATACATATTATTTTTTTAATCTTCAATGTGTCGTATCATCTCATTGCTTTCAGGCATGTCATTTTGGGTGTTTTGTCATTCACTTGCAGCCATTGTGTGTGACAGACATGTGTTCAATTGCATTATTTAAATTGGGGGTGTAACATGTAATTGCCTTTGATATGTGGGTGGGTGTGATAGTTGGTTGGGCCTTTTGGCAGGGGAGGATGGGCATTACGGACATGATTGGGGAATGTTGGGACCCAGGTGCAGGGGGGCATGGATTGGACATGGGTGGGGGCCTGCTGGCAGGTGCCCCACAGTGCTGGGGGGGTGGGGGTGGTGGGAGACATGAGTGGGGGCCTGGTGGAGGGTGCCCCTGGTGGCTGGGGGGTGGGGGTGGTGGGTGACATGAGTGGGGGCCTGGTGGAGGGTGACCCTGCACTGCTGGGGTTTGGGGGTGGTGGGAGACATGAGTGGGGGCCTGGTGGAGGGTGCCCCTGGTGGCTGGGGGGTGGGGGTGGTGGGAGACATGAGTGGGGGCCTGGTGGAGGGTGCCCCTGGTGGCTGGGGGTGGGGGTGGTGGGTGACATGAGTGTGGGCCTGGTGGAGGGTGACCCTGCACTGCTGGGGTTTGGGGGTGGTGAGAGACATGAGTGGGGGCCTGGTGGAGGGTGCCCCTGGTGGCTGGGGGGTGGGGGTGGTGGGAGACATGAGTGGGGGCCTGGTGGAGGGTGACCCTGCACTGCTGGGGTGTGGGGGTGGTGGGTGACATGAGTGGGGGCATGGTGGAGGGTGCCCCTGGTGGCTGGGGGGTGGGGGTGGTGGGAGACATGAGTGGGGGCCTGGTGGAGGGTGCCCCTGGTGGCTGGGGGGTGGGGGTGGTGGGTGACATGAGTGTGGGCCTGGTGGAGGGTGACCCTGCACTTCTGGGGTGTGGGGGTGGTGGGAGACATGGGTGGGGGCCTGGTGGAGGGTGCCCCTGCACTGCTGGGGTGTGGGGGTGGTGGGTGACATGAGTGGGGGCCTGGTGGAGGGTGACCCTGCACTGCTGGGGTGTGGGGGTGGTGGGAGACATGAGTGGGGGCCTGGTGGAGGGTGCCCCTGGTGGCTGGGGGGTGGGGGTGGTGGGTGACATGAGTGGGGGCCTGGTGGAGGGTGACCCTGCACTGCTGGGGTGTGGGGGTGGTGGGTGACATGAGTGGGGGCCTGGTGGAGGGTGACCCTGCACTGCTGGGGTGTGGGGGTGGTGGGAGACATGAGTGGGGGCCTGGTGGAGGGTGACCCTGGTGGCTGGGGGGTGGGGGTGGTGGGAGACATGAGTGGGGGCCTGGTGGAGGGTGACCCTGCACTGCTGGGGTGTGGGGGTGGTGGGTGACATGAGTGGGGGCCTGGTGGAGGGTGCCCCTGGTGGCTGGGGGGTGGGGGTGGTGGGAGACATGAGTGGGTGCCTGGTGGAGGGTGCCCCTGGTGGCTGGGGGGTGGGGGTGGTGGGTGACATGAGTGGGGGCCTGGTGGAGGGTGACCCTGCACTGCTGGGGTTTGGGGGTGGTGGGAGACATGAGTGGGGGCCTGGTGGAGGGTGCCCCTGGTGGCTGGGGGGTGGGGTGGTGGGAGACATGAGTGGGGGCCTGGTGGCTGGTGGGTGGGGGTGGTGGGTGACATGAGTGTGGGCCTGGTGGAGGGTGACCCTGCACTGCTGGGGTGTGGGGGTGGTGGGAGACATGAGTGGGGGCCTGCTGGAGGGTGACCCTGCACTGCTGGGGTGTGGGGGTGGTGGGTGACATGAGTGGGGGCCTGGTGGAGGGTGCCCCTGGTGGCTGGGGGGTGGGGGTGGTGGGAGACATGAGTGGGGGCCTGGTGGAGGGTGACCCTGCACTGCTGGGGTGTGGGGGTGATGGGAGACATGAGTGGGGGCCTGGTGGAGGGTGCCCCTGGTGGCTGGGGGGTGGGGGTGGTGGGAGACATGAGTGGGGGCCTGGTGGAGGGTGACCCTGGTGGCTGGGGGGTGGGGGTGGTGGGAGACATGAGTTGGACATGGGTGGGGGCCTGCTGGCAGGTGCCCCACAGTGCTGGGGGGTGGGGGTGGTGGGGGACATGTGTTGGACATGGGTGGGGGCCTGCTGGCAGGTGCCCCACAGTGCTGGGGGGTGGGGGTGCAAGGGGACATGAGTTGGTGTTCATTAGTTCAAGGAGACATGTGCCTTTGCTGGGGGGCATGCCCATGGTGGGTGGGCTGCCTGCGGGACATGACCAGGGATGCAGGGTAGTCCCCTGTGGTGTGGGCTGCCTGCAGGGGCCGTGGAGGGTGTACAGGGTACACCTGGGAGGACCCACACTGTCAAATCACATGTGTAACTTCCCGCGCACCCCTGATATACACGCGCCCAGGCTATTTGCGTGTGGAACTTCCCGCGCACCCCTGAAATACAGGCGCCCCCAGGCTATTCGCGTGTGGAACTTCCCGCGCACCCCTGAAATACACGCGCCCAGGCTATTCGCGTGTGGAACTTCCCGCGCACCCCTGAAATACACGCGCCCAGGCTATTCGCGTGTGGAACTTCCCGCGCACCCCTGAAATACACGCGCCCAGGCTATTCGCGTGTGGAACTTCCCGCGCACCCCTGAAATACACGCACCCAGGCTATTCGCGTGTGGAACTTCACGCGCACCCCTGGAATACACGCGCCCCCAGGCTATTCGCGTGTGGAACTTCCCGCGCACCCCTGAAATACACGCGCCCAGGCTATTCGCGTATGGAACTTCCCGCGCACCCCTGAAATACACGCGCCCAGGCTATTCGCGTTTGGAACTTCCCGCGCACCCCTGAAATACACGCGCCCAGGCTATTCGCGTGTGGAACTTCCCGCGCACCCCTGAAATACACGCGCCCAGGCTATTCGCGTGTGGAACTTCCCGCGCACCCCTGAAATACACGCGCCCAGGCTATTCGCGTGTGGAACTTCACGTGCAACCCTGGAATACACGCGCCCCCAGGCTATTCGCGTGAGGAACTTCCCGGGCACCCCTGAAATACACGCGCCCAGGCTATTCGCGTGTGGAACTTCCCGCGCACCCCTGAAATACACGCGCCCAGGCTATTCGCGTGTGGAACTTCCCGCGCACCCCTGGAATACACGTAGCCCGCTCCCCCAGGCCCGATCGCGTGAGGAACTTCACGCAAACCCCTGTAATACATGTAGCCCGCTACCCCAGGCCCGATCGCGTGAGGAACTTCACGCGAACCCCTGATATACACGTAGCACGCTCCCCCAGGCCCGATCGCGTGAGGAACTTCACGCGAACCCCTGTAATACACGTAGCCCGCTCCCCCAGACCCGATCGCGTGTGAAACTTCACGCGAACCCCTGAAATACACATAGCCCGCTCCCCCAGGCCCGATCGCGTGAATAACTTCACGCGAACCCCTGTGATGCACGTACCCTGCTGAAATCGCGTGTTAGACTTCCCGCGCACCCCGGTATACACGCACACATATTTTTTGTCAGCGGGTGTCCGTGTTTGTGGGTACCCCTTTGCACGTCATTTTTCCTGGAGGGCCACAGTATGGGATATTCATCATGGCAGTATATAGGTGCTATTTGTTGGCGCACCTTTTGGCGCACATTTCTTACAGCCGCAGAGACGCTACCGCCTGCTTTCTTGTGGCGGTCGTGTTTGTGCCTGTGCGCTGGTTTGAGCGTGCGCTTTTTTGCCCTATTCTATTCCATGAATACGTGTTGTAGGCGAGCGTGTGGGCGTTCCGCGCACTTGTGCCCTGTACTTCCCCCGTGATGCCCACGTTTTGGCAAGTTGTTCCCCATTCCGAGTGTTACGCCCGTGTTCCGCCTACTTTTGTTGCGTGCGCCGCGCTATGTGCGAATTTCGCTGTGGCCTGTGCGATTTTCGCTGTGACCTGGCGCACGCTGTTAGATGGCCTGTGCGCCAACGTGCGCCGCGCACTTTTTTATCGCACATCCGCTGGTTTTCTCGCGCACGGCCTTCCATGAATCGACGTGCGCTGCTTTTCGTGCGATTTTCGCAATTGCACTGCGATTTTCGCTATTCAACTGCGATTTGCACGTTTTTGCCCACTTGCGCCGCACTAATTATTCCATGAATCGGCCTGTAAGTGGGGCCTGCAGACCATCTCTACTCGCTGTGCTATGAACCCTGCCACAACATGACTTGTTTCATGACAAGCAATGCACTGGCAGCCGTCCCCTCGAAGCAGCTATGACATTTCTCAAGGGGCAGATAAGTAAAAGAAAGAATGTGTCAGTAACACTATATTTGGATCAGTGTCCTCTTCCATGTCATTTACATAACGATCACTCATAAAGAGGACATGCATATTGTATGTTCACAAGACAGAACTACTAGCACCTTTAAAAAAAATGGATTAAGTAGTCTACCAGTTTAGAACAAGTTAGGATCAAGGGTCAACTTTAATAACTTTTTAGGGCAAATATGACCTTTCAATCTTGTGCATTTCTTTTTTGGGGCAATCAGTACCAAAACAATACCTCATGTTCACGTAAACAATAGCATGTTGATTTTGGAAATTCGAAGGAATATGTTATATTGGTGTTCAATGGTAATAGATGATTCTGCTATCTAATTATGTAACCTAAATGTGTACTTAACGCATGCTATTGTATGTGTGGTGTGATATGTACAAGTCCTCAGACAATTAACAAAACCGACCTTACAGACCAACTGTGTATATGATTTATGAAAAGCTGTAATTTATAAGTACTTGATAGCATCAACACTCACCATGCTACATTTATTGTAGGATTTCTGGAGAAGAATAATGATCTATTGTATAGAAACCTGAAAGAGGTAAGACTTACAAACACCCTAATACATTTACATTCAGATACACTGCTTAATTATAGACCATAAAACAGCTTTTATCATTATTTGCTAATCTCTCATCAAACTTTCCAATTGAATTATTTGCACACATAAGACTAGTGGAGGTATGATAAGAGAGTGGGTAGTGGTTTGGAACAGGCTGACTTTTGCGCTCCGTGTTTGAATTTAGGAAGCTGGGGCAACATATGATGCGGGCAAACATACCAAACCTTATTGCCAAGGTTTCAGAATGATTAGTAGGAAACAGCAAATATGTTTGTCTTGTGTTATTTCAATATGGTGTTACTTTCTTGTGGAATAAAAGGCACTGCAGTCTTTTATTTATTTCACATTCGGTCCATATGTTTTCCGCAATCCAATTTTTCAGGCAGAACACACATTCCTCTGTTGTCCACAATTATTTTTGAAATAGAACACGAATTCCTCAGCACGTGTTTCACAGTTATGTCACAGCTTCACCAGGAAGGGTCAAGATGTGTTGAAATGAAAGTTGTCGATTCTATCTGAAACATTGTTGGAGATGTGCTAAGAAAGCCAGAGGGCCTGATTCACAGAGCGTTTTCCAATGGCTTTGCTCCATTATAGAAGGCTTCTGTGAATCAGGGCCAACAATTGTAGTAGTGAGGATCCTTACATGAGGCATTCGGGCAGTGGATAATTAGTGTGTACTGGAGCATTGCAAACATTGGAATTGGGTGTTATCTGGAGTAATATTCAAATGATAAAGGTAGAAATACTCGGGCATTGTTTTTATCCCTAATTTGGGCCTTATGGAAACTGTTAAGTAGGCTACCTAGGTCTTACTGGGAAATGACAGGCTAGAGTGCTACTTGCTCTGCTCCAATTTATCAATAGAATGGGAGTGAGTGGTGACTCTCCCCTATCCTTCTCGGCCTCCTTTGCTCGCTCCAAATCATACCATGAATATAGTTTAGGTACTTGCAGTTTTGCAAAGGGGGCACTCAGATGGAATTGCTCCCTTTTGAATAAATTCACAATACAAGTAAAAAGACTATTTCTGAGCTCTAAAAAGATAACATATTTGTCTTCTAGTTTCCTAGAAACTAGGGCTTTTTGCTTAAACAGCTGCTTGCAGAAAGGCACCCGCGTCACATTGAAGTTTTCATCTAACATAGAAACAGGGGGACACCCAAATATACCAGCTAACTCTGGGCCTGGCCAGTAATATTACGTACAATAATGATACCATAAGAAAATAAATTCATGCTGGCTCTGCCGCTATGTGTGCCAGTATGAACATTCTCTTGTTCATCATCATCATCATAATGAGCTTTATTCGACTTAAGTCTTTCAGACACAAAAATAGAACATTTCATAAACAAATCCATACAAACATGAAAAATAAGTTACATATTTTAAAAACCTCTGCGGAAATTCAGGATTACCATTGATCCATGTAAAAGTATATCTGAATTTCAGATACGGTTAACAAAATTCAGTAGGCTACAATAAATATCATAGTTTCACATTAACTCCAATCTAAGCATTCGCCTTAGGCAAAATGTCATGGCATCAACGGTCAATGGTGTTTCTTAATGAAGTTTGCACAAAGAGAGGCTTTAGACAAAACAGTTGTAGATCCTTAATCAGAGGCGTTGCTGGGGCGGGGGGCTATGGGTGCTATAGCACTGGGTCTTTTGGTTGTAGCCCCAGATAGAAGCTCAGGGGTTACCACCAAAAAGCTAGCTAGCCCTGAATCCTGACAGTCCCGACATTAGCGTAGCCCCTGATCTTTTCTAGACCTAGCAACACCCCTGTCCTTAATTAAGGGGCACAGCCGAATGAAGTGCCTGAGTGTCTCTTTGGAGGAATCACACTTATTATATAAATCAGTGTTTACAGCATGCCATTTGCTTATCAAAGCAGCAACTGGCAAAGTTCACAGTCTGACCTTAACATATAACGCTGTAGTATATTGAGGAATAATCACGTCTAAGTAAATCTCAAAGCTAAGAGCATTTCTATGCAGTAAAAATTCACGCATGACTGCTGATTTACTGCATTTAGCCATTATTTGCGAATTTAGGTAGTTCTCAAACGCCACTTTTACCATTTCCTTGGCACCAATTTAATGACAGATGCATTATCCCAACGCTCTGCAAGATTCATCTTTTTCATATTAATTTTATATAGTTGCACCGTGGGATGATGGAGCTTTCATCTTGCGCTAAAACTTCCCAACTGAGCATTGTGAAATTTGAATAACGGTGGAGAGGACCACACCCGTATTCAGTATAAAATCGGATTGAGGTCCAAATAAAACTTGATACTCCTTAGATCAGTCTCTTGTTTGAGTAACATATTTGGAGTGCAGCAAGGGAGTCCCAGTAACCCTTTTAAAAATGCGTTCTCTGTAATTGACAGTTTTGTTGGATTTAAATAGCTCCAGATATCAGAGCCATAGTGGCTGAAAGGCATATTCTATTGTTGGCTTTGCCTTTAATACCAGTAAAAATACATCTCCTCCATTAGAAGACAGCACGTTATTGCTGGCTGCACAAATGGTTGGCCAACTCCCGCACCACCATGTAAGAATACTGTTCATGTTGACTTTGCCTTCAATGCCAGTGAAAAATGCTACAGTAAGGAAACATGTCCTTGTTTGTTCTGCACGAAGGCGTCCACCCAGCATGTAAGATAACACATCATATTGACCTTGCCCCTTATGTGAGTAAAAAATACAATGCCACCGAAAATGTTCAGTGTGCATGCCCCCTTGCGCTATAAACCCCACACTCCGAACCCTCCTCCATGTCATAACAGTCATCAAGTTGGCTTTGCCCAAAAATGCCAATAAAGCATGCAAGCCAACATCCATGCGCCAAAGCCTCTTGCCCGGGACACAACCTTGCATGCACACATTCATGCCCATTCACTCACCAAGTGGGGGCTGCTGAATTTGTTTAATTGAAGAGGTGTAAGCATTCCCCACAAATATGCCAAAATGACCGAGCGTAGCGACGGAGCCAGAAACAACCATAATGGATTTGTGGGAATTTCTACCGTGTACGTCCCATCCCGATCTGAGAAAAGTGTTTGAATAGTGGGTTAAAATGGTGCCTTATATAGCACACTTACTGTGAAACATTGGGTAAAAAGATAGTTTGCAATTGATTTTGTAGTATAACTCCAATCCAAAAATCTAATAGATGCGTGTCACCAACAGTGCACAGGAGCCTTAATGCTTTAATTAATTGAATGCTTTGCCATTGAAAATGCAATACCACAATAAGAAAACGTGTACAAACTGGATGCACAATGTAGACCAGTCTATATATGTAATAAAACTGATCATGTTTTCTTTACTATTGATGATGCCCAGTAAAACATGCCACAACACACTAAAACATAGCTAGACTGGCTACACTTAAATGTCATTCTAGCCGGGTAATAACACCTATCATGTTTACTTTATTAGAGGTGGCCAGTAAACAATGGCCCTCATTCCGAGGTTGGTGCTAGTCATGGCGCTATCAGCTACCACCGACGTGGTGGTATGGGGATTTACCGGTCCATTCCGCCCTTTGCGGGACCGGTAAGTCCCCATTTGAAATGCCATTCCACATTCCCATTTGAGCCCCCATAGGGCTCAATGGGAAGGGGGAACACGGCAATAACGGTACCGCAAGTTGCGGTACCGCAAGTTGCGGTACCGTTATTGACCCCGGTATCCCTTTGCGGGTCCCATCCTTAATGCCTGCTAAAACAAGGCGTTAAGGAAGGACCTGCAAAGGGACCTCGGAATAGGGCGCAAAGGGATTACCGACACCGGTGTCATTACCGATGCCTGGTATCCCTTTGCGTCCGGGTCGTAATGACCCCCCATGTCATGCCACAGTAAGAAATGGCTAGACTGGGTGCACCAGAATGCTAATTGAGCCACTAGTAACACATAACATTCTTGCTGTGGATGGCCATTAGAAATTAGGTTTAGCATATCTCCTCTCCCCCCGACAATCCCTGCTTCCTCCCGCCACCATCCGCCAAAACCATCTCCTTAAAGAGAAGCACTCACACAACATTCACTTACTCATTTGCACACACCATTCACTCGCTCTTTCACACGCACACCCATTTACCATGCACTCGCTCATTACACATGCACACCCACCCAGTCACCCATAAATCATACGCTCACTCATTCACATACACATTACATAATACATACACACACCCTTGCATGCACACATACATATAAACATACATCATGAACACGCAACACCCTGGCACGCACACACATTCACGTTATTTCCTTACCTGTTTTTCTGAATCCATCGCTTAGAGGGACTCTTCTCCAGGTAGGCCTTCGGCTCCAGTGCTCCATGCAGACAGAAAGCAGGGAGAGCTTCCTGGTTCCTGTCATGTGCAGAGGTGCCGAAGCACCTCAATCTTGCACCAACAGGAACGGAAATAATTTCTGTCTGAAGTCTGAGGGACCCCCAGGACATGGGGCAGTGGTGCCCCCCCACCATGGGGGCTATGGGGGCCTCCGCTATACTGGTATCTATAGTCAGATTGGTAGGACTGATGGAGGTTGGTGGAGGCAATGTGTTGTAGGATTGGCATGACTACTGCTTTCTCAAGGATGTAACCTAGGAAGGGAAGATGGGTGACTTGCCTGATTTTGAAGGAGGGCGCTGTTGATGATTAAAAGGCAACAGAGGAGCACTTCAGAGAGAAGGGTCTCGAGTATGGAGAAAGGGATGATGCCATCCACTTTTTATGTGGTCTTAAGAGATGATATGGTTGCAGTCAGGTTTTTCATGGTGAGTGTCTTGAAAGTTGTCTAGGTAGTGGTGTTTTTGTGTAATGGGATGTGTGGTGTGTTGTCAGTTGTGAGACCCTCTGGGTAGGTTCAGCGTCAAACAAAAATTCTAATAAACAATAAACCAGGAGATAGACATCATCCAGGTATGCTAGGCTACCAGGCTGATAACTAGCACCCCACCAGGCTTGCGCCTCGCCACCACAAATCACAAAGGAGCTCAAGACTCGCCTTTACAAGGAACATATCTACCAAAGTGCTTAAACTGCTCCTCAGCCACCTTCCTTCCTATACCCACACCCTGGGGACCCTTGCTAACCTGTTAATCTCCAACTCCCCCACAGCTTCACTTTACATATGTAACCTGGCACATATTTTGAATTGATTATGTCCTCCCATGTATTCCTCATCTTTGTTATTCGATATCCAGCTTTAGCTGATTCAGAAAATATTTTCGGCAGAATATATGGGTGGCAGGTGTAGTGAGCTGTCCAGCGGGGCGCTTACTGGGGTTTTCGGAAGATGTAGTGGCACGCGTTAATAAGAATTGTGGCAGGACATGGGGAAATGATGTGCCAAAATTGACATGGATCGAGTTAAGTGAAACACCAGCAAAAGTACAGGGGCCAGCAGAACATTTCTTTTGCTGCTGAGGAATGGCACTATGCCTATAGAAGCAAATATTCGTTGTAGTAAGACCCTCTTCTTTCCTGACCTGACTGAAGGCATAGCAATGTTAATGGATGTCTACTGGGTGTGTGGACAATATGCGTACCTACACCTCCCGCCATCATGCAGGGGTGTATATTCACTGACTACCTTGCACTCTGGTAGTTCCTGAAACCCATTTGACCATTATAGATGTGCCACCCCAGAACCAACTAAGCCCCCATGCGACAAGCATCTCTGTTACTCATTAAGGGTTCGTCATCAGAAAAGATTGAATTATCTGTCTAAGGACTCCTCCGATAAATTAAAGGCGGTCCCGGGCCAATATAAATTATTTACTAAAACAGAGACTTTTTTCACCTCCTTCCTGGTGCCAGGAATCCAGACTGCATCAAATGCCAAGTGGCTGCAGATCACCAGATGGGAGATGCAACAGCTGGCAAGCCGGAAGGAGCAGGATCTTAATTTGATGAAGACTGAATTACGAGCAATCAGGCTTATGACCCTCCAGAACAGATGCGTTCTGGATTTGCTCACGGCTAAGGAGGGGGGCTGTGCAAGAAAATTGGTCTGTTTGCGGACAATGGGTCCTTGCCCTAATGCGATAGGGGCCCTTCACAATTTGAGGATTGCCATGGAAAAAGAAGCAGAAGGAAATGCTGACGACTGGTTTGATTCAATGTTTCTTTGGGCCCGGTTGTGGTTTGAAAAAGCCGTAGAATTGCTGGTTCCCATTGTAATGGTTATGCTCATGCTTTTTTGTTTGTGTCAAATGATCCTGTGATGCTGTACGAAGACGTTGCTGAAGAGTGGTATGATGATGGTGTCAGTAACAGCTGGTGGAGCCCCTCCTCTCAAAAAACACAAGTACACCCAGACTGATAGATGGGAGGGGGTTACAAGACCAAGGATGGTAAAAATAGAGCAGAGTTTTGGCCACACCCCCACTAGACTCAGAGAATTATGTAGAGCACTGGGTTGATCTAGCAGGAAATGGAGGGTGTTGCTTTATGATGGGTACCCCAGAAGAGTATGCCCGAGGGGAGTTCACATCATGTGTTTATGGAGTGGTTACCGAAAGATGATGATTATAGAAGAAAGGAGGCAGAACGGTTTGTTAATGGAGTATTAACGAAAGGGGGAAATGTTGGGATGCATGTACAGCGTCTCAGCCAGGCAAAAAGGTTCAGTCTGAGAACAACCTATTACCATGTATCATCAGGGTGAGGCTGGCTCAGCAGTGGGGGAAGATCTATGTATTTTCGGTGAAAGGCAATGAAGTCGGGGAAGGGAAAGCAGGCCCAATATTGTGGAAACATCCATTGGGAGGTGGTGAGCCCAGAAGTGCAACATGTGACCTCTGGTCACAACCTACAGTGGCCAGCGCGCCCGACAAACAAAGAGTATCTGGGGATACTGTAGTAAAACTGAACGCACACCAGAACCCACAGGTTCCACTCCACAATAGATTTGAATTACTGTTATTGGAAGGAAACAAGGTCAAAAAAGTGATGTGCTGTATTAGCAGGAGGGGAAAAGGGAGAAAGAGTCAAACAAAAGTAATATGAACAGAGGCAAGAAAGAAAGGAAAGTCCCTCCACCTCCCAAGGAGCAGGCCAAGTAAAACAACACCCAGGGGATTGTAACTTTAGCACCAAAATGGAGAAAATTCTGTCAGAAAATAAAGATCTCATTACGAATAAAATAGACAAATGGTTAACAGAACTGGTGGAAGAAATAAAGGTGATCAAGGAGTAGGTAGTTTTGTTGAGTA
This sequence comes from Ambystoma mexicanum, assembly GCF_040938575.1. Classification (NCBI taxonomy): domain Eukaryota; kingdom Metazoa; phylum Chordata; class Amphibia; order Caudata; family Ambystomatidae; genus Ambystoma; species Ambystoma mexicanum. The sequence goes on along the minus strand of NC_090932.1, from coordinate 1,401,086,170 downwards.
GGCAAAACACAGGTGCTGAGATCAAAGGGTGCAATGACATAAATGAACGTAAAGATTCCGCTGTTGTGGCTCATTAAGGAAATGTGATGGCTCACAGAAACATGAGTAGTTCTTCAAAATTTGAATTTCGAAAGTTGAGCGCTCATTTTTCATTGTTTTTGCTGGATTGATGCTCTTAATGATTTATCTGGCAACGCTAATCTGTGCCTTTCACACTTGAAGGTGCTTAATCTTACTACGGCCAGTTGGGGTCTTTTTTTACACTCACTTAATTTCTCTTCCAACATGGCCGCTTCATCTATGAGCAGAGGAGTGCTCACACTGTCAACACAGCTGCCTCACTGATTGGCCACCCTCACCTCTAAAACAGCCAATGCAGAGAGCCGGCAGGCACAAGTCAGACCCCTCACGCAAGGCCCTCTCTTGAGGCCCCTGTCTGGCCTGTCCAAAGCTGGAGGAGCACCCCTCCCTGCAACTACTCTGCAACGCTCCCTGATGACTCAGACAGACTTGGTCTCCAGGACACTATGACCCCGATCAAAATCTTGACTTCATTTTTCCCTGGTGAGCAATATGGATTACATTGGTCCACTCACCTTCCTTGGCCACTATGACTGCTCAAAATTGTTACCGGCTCCTATTCCGATAGCCTGATCTTTAACCTCTAATTCTCTGCACCGTTGTCACGACCCTCACCGAAAACCCCCTCTGGCAATCCCATTGGCCAGGTGGAGTCAGGACTCGGGCCTCTAGAGCCTAGCATCCTCTTCAAAAGCCCTCATGGGGCCAGTCCTGGCGCCTATGGCGCCAGGCTCATACACCATGAACAACAATGTACTTGGGAACTACTTTATTATATTGTCAGCCAACATGGAGGCATCCACATAGCTTGGTTCCCAAGAACCAAGCTATGCGGTCTAGTGTTTTGGGTGTGGCAGGCCTGGAACTACTTTCCCTGGTACTACTTTACCTGGGCTATATAAACCACACCCTGACTGCAGAACATGCTTCGTGTTACTTTGCAGCTTGCAGCGTGACGCTCACCGTGTCCAACTATTCCCTTGAACCTCGGAGGAGCAGAACCTGCAAGGAGACAAAAGGAACATCATTAGCAGCAGCATCTTACCTGCAGTCTTCATCTTTAAACACTCGCAGCTACTGAGAACAGCTTCCTCGAATCTGTACGCCTCCCGGACAGAACGACTTGAAAGAGGAAGCTAGAGGCAAGAGACATTTACAAATTACGAACTGCTCAAAAGGATTACCTGGCTGGCACGTCTCGGCTGGCACCACTCCGGACATTCCACTTGCGCTGAAGAACACCACGACCTAAAAGGAAGGAAAACACAGGTAAGCAAAGGCAAGACTTCGCAGCGCTGCGCATAGCACTTACTTACCGCATCATAGCATTCTTAATGCACCATCATTTACCAGCGGGGCTCAACCAAGCCAGTTCGCCGCGCTGAAGCTCCGCATACCTAAGGGAGAAAAGAGACATTTTAAACAAATAAAGTCATGCAGGATAGCAACAAAACTAAAAAACAGCAATAAGACCAACCTGAACAATATCAAACGGGCCGGCGTCAGTGAAGTAACTGGACAGCACTCGCCCATGAAAGACAATGCGCCTCTGCAAAGAAGGCAGGACGGAGAGCATGCCTAATTCTACCACAAGGTGAGGAGAGGGCGCCAGAGGGACTGAAAGCATACGGGGGTGGAGGGAGGATACTTACCCCAGTCGGTCAGTCTTGAATACAGTCCTCCTATATTTTCAGGCAGATCCTTCCCCGCAGACCACATCAGGGCAAAGCTGAGAAGCATACCTGTGGATACCAGGTGAGCATAACAACCATCTGTACTATGCATCTTGATGTGCTTGACACTGATAGCTTCTCTACCGCATTCTTCATGCCCTGCCTCAAAATGAAAAAAAGAAAACATAATTTAAAATTCATTCTATTCTCTGGTCTGCATCCACCATTGTGTATTGCTTTTTAGTGATTTCTGGCATAATTCAAATTTAGGTGTGCTTCCAACTGTGCCTCCACCATTCTTGTACTGCTTTTTAGTTCTTCTTGCATAATTTGAATTTAGGTGTGCCTCCAAATGTGCATCCACCATTCTTGTACTGCTTTTTAGTGCTTTCTGGCATAATTAGAATTTATGTGTGCTTTCCAAATTCTTATTGATCTATAAATCTGGGCATTTCCAGGGTGCTCATTGTTACTTTTTGCCTGACCGCCTGGTGAGATTCTACTGTTACATAGTGCTTCTGGCCCTCTCCCCTGCTATCCTCTGACTTCCCCCCACCTGTCCCTGCCCCATGATGCTTTCCGTCTCCCCTATTTTCTATAACTGCTTCTCCATCACCTATCCTTCCTCTCTCATGAAAGTCTGGAAGAAAGAAACTTAAACAGGTACTCCTTAGTTCCAACCCTGCTGCCCATAGCAGACACCTACATCAATTCTTCCTCCAGACAATCACTGACATTCTCTTTGCTGTTCCTTCCTATGACCTATAGACTCCCCATATGGTGTCTGTCCTCTCCCCTTTCTCCGCCTCAGCCATTACTGGTGGCACCAGTCGGATGTGCTCTTGGCTTACTTTGCATCTTCAAAATGCACCATTGATGTCTATCACAATGGCACTATCATGGCCCAGGGCTACCAGCCCAACCTCCTCCTTCTTGACAGGTGTCTTCCATCTCTCTTCAACTTCCCTCCCTCTCCCTTCCCCAACAGTGATGGTTCCCCACCCCTGTGCCCCCCCTTGCAAATCTTTTAAAGGGGGCAACCAGCTTCACTTAGCTACCCTCAATTCTCACTCTGCTACCAAGCACCCCTCTGACATCTGTCACTTTCTTGAAGACCTTGACCTTAACATCCTTGCTCTCACTGAGACGTGGTTCAAGGGCAGCTTTGTCACTGCTCTTGACACGCTTCTCCCCGAGGGCTAGAAGATCTTTTTCAATCCCAGGCCCTCCTGGCCTAGTGGTGGAGTGGCTCTAATCTTCCCTGAATAGGTTCCTGCCTCCAGCATCCCCACTCAAACCTACTCATCCTTTGAAGGACTCACCTCCCTTTTCCTCTCAGAATGGGCTGGCCTGTTCTCCTCTCTTCTTGCCTCCTCCCCCAAACATATCTTCCTTGGAGACTTTAACATCCATCTCGACTCTCCCGATGTGACCACTGTTCCTTTTGTGGCCTCTGCGACACTCTTTCCATCATTATCCTTCCCTCTGGCCCAAACCGCTACATCGGTCACACAATGGGTGCTCAACAGACATCTCTCTCACCAACCCTCTTATTACCCTTCTCTCCTGGTATGATATGATATGATATTTTATTTATATTTTGCTCATACACAGGTGTTTCAGAGCACGACCATGCAAAGGGAGGGGGAGCAGGGGAGAAAACAAAAACAAACGATCTTACTAGGCCCAGTGACATTGAGAAAGCACAAGTGCATGGGAAGATGAAGCGTGCGTCAGTGGCTGCATTTGACTCTTCCTTCATCCCTCATCCACCTGCTTCCTTTGATTCACCTTCTGCCTCTGCTCTAGCTAACCTCCACCTTTCTATCTCTAACACCCTGGACATCCTTACCCCCGTCATGAGGATCCACATGAAGCGTGCCCCCAAATGCAACTCTTGGTATGGCTCCGACTTGGCCGCCTTTAAATGCAAGTGCAAAGCTGCAGAGCGGAAATGGCAGGCATCTAGCTCATCCTCTCACAAACTGGCCTGCTGCTACTCCAAAGGCAATATCGTCTCTCCATCTGCTCCAGGAAAAGGGCTCATGTCCAAGTCTGCATCTCTGGAGCCACCAATAACACAGCTGAACTCTTTAGATCTGGAAGGAACTTGACAATCCTTCCGCAGTCTCCTCCTCTCCTCCTCCCTCCCAAGCCCTCTGCTATGCACTGGCCTTTTCCTCCAAAACTCTGTACATCATATCCTCTCTGTCATCTGCTCCCCCCCCACACTCTCCTCTTTCTCTCCCATTGCACCGGATGAGATCTCTAGAGTTGTCTCCTCTAACCAGGATCTCCCCTGCTCCTCCAGAACCATCAAGGACAGCATCACCTCTCTCGTCCCAGTCTTGGCTGACCTCTGCAACCACTCTTTACCACCCCTTCTTTTGGGCAAACTCATGGAAAAGCTGGTCACCCCCCAACTGACTCTCCACACCAATGTGCCTCGATGACCACCAGTTCGGCTTCAGGGCCGCCGGAGCCATGGAAACTGCTATCCTAAATACTGTCAGGGTCCGGCTTGACTGAATTCCACAGGAGCTGATGCTGGCCCCACAGACCCTCACCAGGAGTTCACCTCTCAACCCTAAAGTAAAAGCTGAGCTGAGAACCCCAAGAAAGGGAAAGGGGAATTTGGAGAAAATAACAAAGGAGACACTGCAGCCCCGCAACCTTCTGGTAGGCTCTGGTATCTGTAGTATACAAATACACTTGTTACTTATGCATTAGTGTAAACTTCCTTTCTTAAATTATTTTTAAACATACTCTAACTTCTTTATCTCTTAAACCTCTGTTTAATACTTAAAGGTTAATTATCTGTATGGAATATCTTGTAAACTATTGTGATGCTTTAGTACATATTTTCACTAGCCATTCAAGTCTCTTTAGAATCCTAAAGTAAATGACTCTTGCAAGCACATTACAGACTTAGATATTCTTCTTTTCTTTTAAAGTTCATTTAACTCTATAACGTTTGAGCTTTAAATGCTTTTGAGAAATGCAGTCTTTCTTTGAAGTATAGAATTCCCATTTGTGTGAAAATTACATTAAATAGAAACTCATAAAGTTTCTTGAATGCTGCTACTCCTCCTGCGTGTGAATTTTTCCTTTTTTACACATACGAACGTATAGTTACTTTCTTGATGCGCGTTTTGAAATCACGTATTCGCTCCCTGCACTCATGCGATTAACACGCGAAATCACAAGATGTGAAAAACTATCCTCGCGCTGGAAAATCTCACGCACACCTTTACAAAATACATGCACTTGATTTGTACGTAGCGCTACTAAAAATGAAAACATGTGCAGATGCTGAAAAACAACTCGCGCTCGGTTAATATGGACTCACGCTCTATCGCAACCCAACACGGGCTATTATACGCAACGTCACTCACGTGAAAATTGTGCATGCGCTAAAAACAACTCACGCTATTCATTAGGACACACGCACTATCGCTCTGCATACCCACGCGCTCCCATAACGACGTTGCTGAAGACACGAGGACTCGTGCGTTAAACTGTATTGAAACATTTTTCACGCAGTTAATAACATTTAAACTTGCGCGCACAGTCTTTACACTTGTTTCCTTATAGTTTTTAAACTGTAAAACGTTTTCTCTCAGTAAACTTTAAAAATTCTCAACACTGTAAGTTCCTTATGAAAAAATGGAAATTCACAGTGAAAGTCTTTTAACTTTTAAAAGGAAGAATCCCACCTGATGTCTTCTTGTTCACTCTGGCACAGCATTCTATTTTCTTACTTCTTTAGTAAATCTTCTGAACTCTGAAAGGCCTTACTTAAGGAGCTTAACTAATGTACAACCAGCCACTTAATTACTATGGATGAAAGGCAGTTTCGAATCGTGCTCACCTCCCAAGAATCCAACCCCTTATCCTTTCCACCAATCAGACAAACCAAAGATATCATTGTTCCTTAAACCAATCAGATTAAGTTTCTTTCTCTCCATCTTGACTTGGGCAACCACAATGTTAATTCTATGTACATACTCTTTCTGATTACTAACCATCTACTCCAGCCAGCTCTGACAAATACCCATGAAGACCTACTCTCTAACCTGGACTCTAACACTCCCTCTGTTCTGATCCTCCTTGATCTTTCTTCTGCCTTTGACAAATTCAACCACACCATCCTTATAAACCGTCTCTGTGATATCCTAGGCATCACAGACAGGGCACTTCTTCCTTTCAAAGAGATTGTCCCAAGTGCAAATGGGTCCTTTTCTCTCATCCACCATACTCTCCACCTGTGGCGTCCCCCGGGGCTCTATCCTATTGCCATGACTCTTCAACATCTACCTGGCCCCTCTGGCCCTCCTGATCGCCACTTTCTCTGCTCATTTCCAGTGTTATGCAGACGACACACAGCTCTCTTTAAGCTGCCATCCTCTACCTCCTCCTCCTCCCTCATACCTGACTGCCTGACTGCTATTCAGGCATAGTGCTCTGCCAATGATCTATGCCTTAATGCCAGTAAGACTGAGATTCTTCTCAATGGGATGCCAGTTCCTTGCCCCCCCCCCACTCGCTGGCCTGACTCCCTAGTCCCCCCACCTAACCCACCTGTGAGGCAAAAAAATCTTGGGATAATCTTTGACTCCTCCCTCTCTCTCTCTCTCTCCACACATCACGGACCTCGCCAAGTAATCCAACTGTCTGCTCCAGCTTCTCAGAGGCATTCTACCTTTCCTCACCTTCCCCCAGAAGCTCAACGTCTCCAGAGCCCTGGTTTTCTCTAGTCTAGACTACTGCAACAACCTCTTCCACAATGTGCCTCTTTCCTCCCTTCGCAGGATAGATGAAGGAATGCAATTTTTAAGACAGTATATGCAGCCCAGTGTTGTTTTTGCAATGGCACATTACACACACAGGGCATGGTTACAAAGAACGAGGGCCATGAAACAAATCACACTCCAAAATATGGTGAATAATGAAGATACACAGGCAATTTAAGCTATTGCAGGAACGGGGTAGGTTTTATTGCATATGCTGATTTATTGTGGGGCTGCCAGCTATGCTCTCCCCTCGGGAATGATCTTACTCCTTCGAATGCTGAAGAGTAACTATGGGGGGGCAGGTAATTTGCTGCCACTCTATGAACCTGATTACCATTTTTATCGCCACCCCCCACTGACCGCTTGTTTCCCTTTTAAAGTGGGCACTCAATAATGGAATTGAAATTATTAAATGATCTTTTGCATTGAAGGTACTTAATTGTCAACTGTATTTAAGACTAATCAGCATTTTTTTTAGATAGTATATATTTTACCATCTTTTTAACAATGCATATTTGTACATAGAGGTTTTTATGCTGAATAAGAGTTTGTTTGACTGACTGGCATATACTATTTGTAGTTATATCTGACACATATTAGATACCCACATATAGCAACGCAGAAGGAACAACAAATGTATAAGTGTTGTGGTTGCAGAGGTTATAGATAGGGCAGTTATGTAGGCCCTCTGTTTTAGTTGTATCCGAAGTTATGTTTTTAGTGAGGCGCGCGGGAAGAGCTGAAACAGGTGGAAGATGGAGTCAGAAGGGTACTGTGTTAGAAGCGAGGTCAGTGTGTTAACATGGCAGAAGTGTGGCTATATTGGATGTTAAGGCCTAGTATACCATGAACAGAATAGCCCGCAGGCCCTGATGTGGAGCTGCAGCTCTGTTTAGCTCAGCTCCAAAAACAAATTCCCTTTCCCGTTTCCCAGGAGAAAAGATGAGGTCAGAGGCACCCGCCGTGTACAGATAAACGCTAATTGTATCCAGCTGCAAGGCCTGAATGTGGTGGTAACTGAAAGTTTACATTGGGGAGAGCAGAAAGGGATGCACCCTTTGAAGCACAAATTCATAAGACTAGGTCATACGGTTTTGTGATGCCAATGGGCACGGAGAAGATTTAGATCACAACTGCCCTCACCCAAGAGCGGTCATCCCATTTGAATTACGAGCACACGTATAACAGAAAACAAATCAATCCCTGAAATTCAGACTCAAAAGCTGATGCACCAGTCATGTCATAACTGGGCACCTGAGGTTTGAAGGTTATAAGGGGTGTGCCATGTCTGGAACGATCCATGATTTGGGATAGGGGAAGCAGAGGTGATGCCACCAATAAATTTAGTAGGTCAGAGGTGCAACTTGTGTGTGCCGCGGCGTATGGTATATTGAGAAGGCCTATTGTCTTATCAAAGCAGAGTTTGCCTCGCCAGTTTACTATGATCATGTCCGGATCGGAGGAGTGCACATCATGTGACAGTCATGATTTATTAAGGTGTCAATATGTTTGAACAACCAATCCCGTACCTGGATTCAATAGTGATGATATAACTGTCCACGTGTCTAGGGGATTGGGTTTAGATAAGGTGTGGCCAATTGGTCCTGGGCCAATATGGGGGGTATTAGGATGTTCCATAGGCGTTAGTCAATGAGGATGGTAGGATAACATTGTACCCTATGTATTCAGATTTTTCAGTTTACCACTATATAGCCTGTAACCTCTTGGCAAGTGACGAGCTCTGTATCAGTACGGTTCTGCTGTACCGTATGAGACCTTTTTGTATGTAATAAAGCTTGTTTTCCCTTGCAAAGAGGTGCAGTGATTATCTGACCCTTTGGATTATTTTGACCATTCGGGCTTTGGGTTGCTATTCTCTTTACAGATGTGCTTTCTTTTATTTCTAACCTAACATATTTTTGGGTCAAGGGGTAAAGGTTGACTCCTGTAGAAATTAGGCATTAGCAATTGGTGCTTATTTATGTTCCTTCCACATTTTATTGGCAACTTTCAACCCAGTGATCAAAAGACATTTCTGACTGTGTATCCTCCAGTGTCAATACCGCAACCTTTTTGTGATCTGAATGTGGTTTTAGCTGCTCTCCCTCCACACCTTTTGCAATCATGGCTTCCGCTGATATAAAATTGGTGATGTGGAAAGTTGCATTTTTTATGACATTTTTTACCACAGCTAGAAGGTTTATCAGAATTCAGGATCTTTGCTCTTCAGAACCCTACACAATGTTTCATAGAGGCAAGGTAGTTGTAAGAACATTATAGGATTGTTTCATATATTGTTGCTCCACCAATAAAAACGTATCACACTTGTCATTTCACGTATGTCCACTCCAACATTTTTATTGATGGGTGGCTATATTCTTGTTTATAAATGCCCCTTTTGGGTGACACATGTTTCGGCGAGTCTAGCGCCTTTTTCAAATCAGGGCCGATCTTTTTAACCAACCACTCAAAATTAAATGCATCGATTCTAATTAGTTTGACAAAAGAAAAAGTGTGTAACATCAATCATACAATCAAAGGCATTGTGAGTATCTGAGCAGTAAAACATAACAATCAAAACAACAGTATCATTTCATGTTAACATTTGTAGTTTCATCGGATTATAGCCCATATAACATGAAAAAAATCAAAAAAGGGGAAAGTACTGCACAATTCATTTGAATTTACATTGTTCACGATCTCACAGATATCAGGGATGGGAAAAAGGGAATGAAGGTTAGGAAGAGAAAAAAACACAGTTGTACAGTTGGAAAAAATAGAAAAAATGAAAAAATCTGTAAGTTTCCTTGATTTGAGGTGATGTCAATAATGCACAAAACAAAAATTAGTATAAACAGATTCTTATTTGTGTCACTTGTGACTTATTGTCACCTCTTACCTATTGCATGCCGTCTGTATTGTCCAAGTCTTGTCAATTTAAAGTCATGGGTTAAATCTCCTCCTGGTAAGTGAAAGCGTACTTGTTAATAAGTATATTCTTTGGGACATGTTGACAATATTCTGATTACTGTGTCCCTATCTTCTTGTATAAACTATGATCAAAAAACCCTGTTTATCCTGTTTGTTAATTCCGCTACTGTACATCCGTACTTAGTGCAGATTCTCCTAAGCAATCGTCTGCATTCCCTGTTAACTACGTATCTGAAAGGTCTTCTCCGTGTGCTGTACAAGGTCCTGCTGATCTAAGGGCTTGCCTGAAAAGTTCAAGGAGCTTGATGTCTCCCGTCTTGCTTCCGCGTTCTTCCGTGGTCGAACGACTAATGAATTATGTTTATTGAGTGCTGTCATGGAAACAGGAGTAGTCCTACTTCTGTTTCCATTACAGCCACCATACTTTGGGACATTTCCCATAGCTAGGTGTTAAAATACAGGCTCCTACTTTTACTCACGCTTAGATTTTAAAAAAAACAATCATATTAAAAACAATTGAGAAACATTATTTGTGCTATTCCTGTAGGCTCTAGATTTTGAAATTAAGGCCCCAAGTTTTAAACCCAATTTTGCTCAATATTTTACATATCAGTCTTTAAAGGTTATTGATTGAGATTGAGAACCGGTCTATTTAGGTACCACTCATTGTGACTGATTTAACTCATTAAACCCAAGCACCATTCCTCCTGACTTGAATAGCTGTGGATAGGCGATCATAATTGATAATTCTTTATTAACAGGTAATAGCCTTTGTTAACAAAATACATGATTTTTAAAAAAAAGTTGTAAGTAGGTCACAAAAAAGAGGACATCTCATTATCAGAATTAAGGCCCCTCGCCATCGTTCTATATTTGCAGATTAATTTAGCCTCTTCTTGCCTTAGTCTCAATTCTTGGTTACCAACTCTGGGTCCTAGTGTCACCTTTTTAAGACCCACAAACCTTATGCCCCTTTTATCTCATAATTGGTGGTTCAACTGCCAATGATGGGCTAATGGCAATGTTGTGTCTTGGCACCCAATGGACGACATGTGTTCCCGTTTCCTTGTCCTCATTTCTCTAATGGTACTGTCTATATAGACAAGATTGCATTTACATTTAATTGTATAAATCACAAATTTCGATCTACAGTTTAGGTTTTCAGTCATTGTGGTCTTGATTCCATATGAGTCTTTGAATACATTCGTATTGTCTAGTGCATATTGGCACATAGAACATGTGCCGCACTTTCTGAATCCTACTGTCAGTTGAGGCAACCATGTTGTTCCAATTGTCTGGTTAGAGTTTTGAAGAAAAGAAGGACTTAGACTTGTTTTCAGTGTTCTTGCCCACTTGAATATAAATGTTGGAATATCTTTAACAAAGTCCTTTATGGATCAAGTTTAAGCAAATGCCAACGAAGTTGAGCATTGTTGGCACAATATGTTGTGATAAATCTTACTTTCTCTGGATGTTTTTCCATCTTTGATTTAGGTGTTAAAGTTAATTCTCTTTCTAATTTGTATGCCTTGACTTTTGCCGTTGTTATACATTTGTTGGAATATCCTCTGGCTTTAAAACAAGTTGATAGTAGACCACATTCATCCTCAAAAGCTTTTTGTTCTGAATAGTTTCTTCGAGCTCAGATGAATTCTCCTTTCGGGATGTTCCTAATCACTGAATTATGGTGGCAACTGGTCGCATAGAGTGTCGAATTCACTATGGTTTCCTTCCTGTATATTCTGGTCATCAATTTGTTGCCGGATGTGTATATGATTAGGTACAAGAAATTCACTGAGTTTTCACTGGATGTTCTTGTAAATTCTATACCGAGAGGATTTGAATTTTCCCTTAGCATAAATTGGTCCTGTTCTTCTTGAGTGTCTTGCCAGATCATTAAAACGTCATTAACATATCTGATCCATAAAATGGTGTTCCTTTCGTATGATTCGTCCGTATAGATATATTTGTCTTCAAACATAGACATGACCAAATTGGCAAGGGCAGAGGCATATTTGACGCCCATTGCAACACCTCTAGTCTGCTTAAAGAATTCTTTATTAAACAGAAAAACATTGTTCTGTAGTGTTATAAGTAGCATCTCCTTTAACATGTTAACCGATTGGTAGTTAGATGCTGAGTCTTGTTGAAAAATGTATTGAATATTTTCCAATGCTGTTTCATGTCTAATTAAAGTGTAAAGAGCTTTGACGTCCCATGTTGCTAGTAAATACCCTTGTTTCCACTCCATTTGCGACAGTTTGGAGATTGCTGATGTTGTGTTGTCTGTTGCCCACCCAATACTGCTTAGGATAGGTCTTCCTTCCGGAATTTTCAAAAAGGTCTTATGCATTTTGGGTAAGCAATACATTGTGGGTAACACAGGTTGTTTGATCTCCAAAAATGTACTTTCTTCGTCTGATAGTAGTCCCTGGCGTTGCCAACTTAGAATTGATTCTTTTAGTTCCAATACCATTTCCAATTTGGGATTTTTAGAAAGTTTAGTGTAGCAAAATAGAGTTTATAGCTGGTTATTGGTCATTAGAATGTAATCATCTCTATTCATCACAACATTATTCCCGCCTTTGTCGGCTTCCTTTATTATTATTTTAGGATCTTGTCTTAGATTATTGAGTGCTTGCCATTCAATTTGCGATAAGCTATTTGGTCCGATACTGGAAGTCCTTTTCGAAGAAATTTTACTTTAGTGGTCCGTAATATCATTCAGATCCTGTGTAACTGCTTTGTAAAAAGCATCAACTAGATTTTCTGGTGCTAATTGCAGCGTGATTTTAGATTTCACTTTGAGTTCCTCTGATGTTAAGCTCATTTGTTGAATTCGTAATTCATGTATTGTGTGGTGCACCGGAATTTCAGTTGTTTCTTGTAATGATCTTAAAAGATGGATGCTATTTACGTCTTCAATTGTAAGTTCACTTGCTATTACTCAATCTTTCCTTGTGGTGTGTTTACTTACTTGGGTAGCAAAGAATTTAATTTTTTAAGTTTAAGTTTTTTTATGAATTTAAATAACGCTATATGTACTTCGGTCATGTTATATTCAGTCGTTGGGGCAAAAGAGAAACCTTTGTTTAGTAAGGAGATCTCCTCTTTGATCATTACTCGGTCTGATAGATTCATCACCAAATCGTCTATTTCGTCTTCTTTGCTGCTTCCCTTGCTCCTGCTCTGGTTAGTCTTCTGAAATCCTCTAAGGCGTCTGTTGTATGAACACAACCAACCTTTCAAACTACGGTTGTTTCTTCATTCCATATCAACCAAGAAGCTATTCTTTCCACCTTATTTCCTTCTGCTCATTTGGACAGTGAAAAAGACTTCAATTCTTTAGATGTTAGAAGAACACTTACATTTTGTCATGATCGCCTGATTGATTGTGTCTTGTATTCTAAAGGCTTACAGGCTTCAATTTCCCAAGGGCCTTCATGTGCATGCTGTTAGCAATATCTCATGGATGTCATTAGTAGGGCAGCTATTTAGGCCTCTCCTTCAGCTTTCTGTAAGCATTACTGTACAGGCAAATGCCAGGTTTCGACCGGCACTCTTGCAAATCATTTTTGGTTAGGTTAAGGTAACCTCCCAGTGTTGTTGGTGCTACATACTCTCCCCTAGTTATGGAGGAAAGGGGTTGGGATGTTGGAGTAAGAAAAAGTTCCCTACCGTAGTGGCTTCAGTGCTTTTAGTCCATAGTCCCCTTTCCTCCATAACCCTGCCTGCCGTCCCCCTAAAAAGACTTGTCAGCTTAATAAATCCGACTTGCAGATCCAAGGACTGACGGGTGTTTCAGTGGCTGGGATCAAAAGGGATAGCTATGCCCACATTGCTGTGCCTCACAGCACAACTAAAAATGTAAAGAGGGAAAGTATTTTGCTATGCAAAAAGGCTCTGGTCCTGTCCCAAAGGACAGGCTCCCATAAGTACAGAGGAAATGGGACTATGGACTAGGAGTACAGAAGTCACTTAGTTGCGTAACATTTTCTATTTCTATCAAATAAATTCTATGTTTAACACTTACATTTACTATGATGCTGAATCCAAGTGTAGTGCATTGGGCCTCAGGAATGCAAGCATGCAAATCCAATGAAATGTGTGTATTAGCAGAGGTTTAAATATTTAATAGAGAGATGGTGTTAGATATATGATGGGCTTTGGGTTACGCATGTAGTTGAGTGACCCGTGTTTTGGAGAGCTATTGATGAGGAGTGCTTGTACTGTACAAGAATGCATGCAAATGTAGTTACATTAGAATTAGGCCATGCATTGTACATCAATTGTAGATTGGACACATGGAAGTTGGCAAAATTCACTATGTCATGGGGTCCAGGAAATTTGGGCATATGCCTGCTCTGTAGCATTTGTGAAGAGTCAGTTATTCATTTTTTGTTCATCTGTTCCGTACCTTCTTTCTCTCCCCCAATTCGATGGATGATTAACTTGTTTTAAATGCAAATAGACGGACATGATGAATTGAATCTTACCCCACTCTATTTTATGTGATGAATTATAATTTTTTATTATTAATTTTCAGAAAAAGTATTTCTTTGATGGAATTACTTTTATGGCTCAGAGCTGAATGAGGACTATATTGATTGAATGATTGATTGAATGAAGAATTAGAAAAGACATGAAATGCATTTTGCTGAAAAATATGAATGATTATGTATCGATTGGAATTCTGGAACTCTCCTATCCTTCATGGTTAACACCAGATGCATTGCAAATTCTGAATACAGTTCAGTCACATGTATACCCTGTACATTAACAGAACACTGCATTTAGCCAATGAAATGGACTGAGTCCTGAACAAAACACCAAACTAAATTCCCAAGTTTTATGCTAGTGGTTATCCACAAACAAAAAGCGACTCACTGTTAGGCTACTTATTTAATCTGTGAAACAACCTAAGCAAGCACCACAAAACAACATTTTACCCGCTGCCTTTGAGTAATCAATTACATAACAAACTGTCTTTATTGCCTTAAATGCCTATTGGCCCTTCCTGTGCCAATTCTTCGTCCTGAGCATACTGCCATTTTGAATGGAGTAAATGTAAAAGCTACACCTTTGAACCCTGGCTGTGCTTTAACCATGTGCAGTGTGGTGACAATGTCAGCTGAATGAAAAGCATTTACTGCCTGTGATAAAAAAGGAGGGCAGGAAATGAAAGATAGAGCCTTGGGAAACCAAAAGGTGGGAACTGGTTAGAGAAGGGTATCGTTCTTCCCAGGCCACTCGTTTGTAATCCTGTGATATTTGTTAAGCTACTCAAGTAATTTACTTGTCCTTATGTGCTTATTACATACAATCTCTTATTTGGTCTTTTTTGTTATTTTGATTTAGGTATTGATAAAGTCAAAGAACTACATATTGAGAGACTGTTTTCATGCATCAGAATTAGACAACAGAAAAAGGCCTGAAACCGTGAGTAAGAGTTTTGGATGTTGTAAATAAATATAGAGATGTTCTATTTCATGACTTCGATTATAAAACCAACCAGAGCATTAGAAACGACAGGAAATTTGATGAATGTATTGAGTGGTAGAAGTGCTTAAAAGAAACACTTCTAGGCATTACCGTATGAAAAAAAGAAATGCCGCTTCTGTGACAGGAGCCGGCATACATAAACGCAGACTTATACGGAACTTAAGTGGGCAGAACGTCAAGTTCTCTGGGAATGTGGCCTTGAAAGACAAGTTATGACATGTTTAAGGCTGGGATAGTTTGCTAAACAGTCCGAAATACAGTTTATGCATTTTTTAAACGTTGGCATTGTTATTTTGAAAGTTACAAATATCGTTTATTGTTTAGTTTCTTTTTGTCCTTTAGGGTGAAGCATAGTTGACATTTTTAGTTTTAGTTTCTTATGAACACATTCCTCCCAAAGATGCCTCATCTTGTGAATTATCCCCTTCAACGCAGTCAGCTCTAGAAACGTTTGTACGGCCAAGTCCTCAGCCGCAGATGAAGAACCTTCCTTGAACGTCTTAACACCTGTTCATGTTTGTAGAGCACTCATTTGGGGTTTGCAGTTTGAAGAAACCCTAGTGGGGGGGATTGGGTCAGGGAGAGGGGAAGGGGGGGTCGGTGGATGTTGTTGTTTGAGAAAAATGCCAATAAAACCAACTCTAGTCGGCACCATCTTTTACCAGGATGATGTCACAGGTTTGTTGGCAGGGAGCGTTTTGCACCATTTACTCTCTGTTCCTTTTTTACACAGCAATGCTCAGTAACTTTCTTCACTCGACGATTCATTCGAATGTTAGGAATGACTCCACCTAAATCAGGTTCTAAGGCCTGTGAAACCTGCTCGCTCCATGTAGGTGATGGGTCGACACTTTTTATATCTATTATGTCTCAGAAAAGACCACAGTACGGAAAAGTATGGAACCTTTCAGACCATGATGCCCAAGGCCATTAGAGAAAGTGTTGCCAGACTATTAATTGCTAACTTTACCAAAACAGGCTATTGTTGGGCTTTTCTGTGTGAACTCCTTCTACTGCTTTTGAACTGGAAATATTTAAGCCTTACTCCTTCTACCCTAAAGGTCTGGGTCAATAACACAAGTAAAAAAGAAAATGAAGCAATGAGGAATCTCCTAACCAACAGTCAAATTATCACCCGTAAAGCAGACAAAGGGGGAGCAATCATCCTACAAAATCGGGACGACTACGTGATGGAATGCAACAGACAACTCCTTGACCTTCAATGCTACCAACACCTCTACCAACACCCCACTACGAAATTACAAAACATCATGAACGTAAAAGTTGAAAAAGCGAAACAGAGAGGGTGGATCACCAAGAAAGAGGCAGAGTTTCTGATAAAAGACAAACCACGGATACCACAATTCTACACTCTTCCAACAATACATAAATCTATGGAAAACCCCCCCGGTCGTCCTATAGTTTCAGGAGTGAACTCAGTATTGGAACCTTTATCGAAATTTGCAGATGCATTTCTCCAACCATTGGTTCGAAAAATGGCCTGCTTTGTACAGGACACAATTCAGATCATTAAAGAAATGGAAGGAGCTCATTTTGATCCCTCTACCAAAATCCTTCCGGGATTAGATATGGTAGCCCTATATACATACATCCTGCAAAGAGCGTCGATGGATATGTTGGAAGAAAAACTACTATCAGACCACCAAGTAGGGAACACACTGATATCCTTTATTCTGTGGTATGCAGAGATGAGCCTAGTTGAGAACTACTTTCACTTCAATGGTGACTTTTTCCAGCAAATCCATGGGACTACTATGGGTGCTCACCCAGAGTGGCTAATCTTTACATGGAGGCCTTTGAAAAAAGTAAAATCATGCACATTTCCAATCCGTTTGTCAATCATATACGGCTTTGGCGACACTATATTGACAACATTTGTTGTGGTTTGACGTGGTACAGCATCAGAACTACAAGAATTTTTACGTTGGATTAACACCCAAGACAGATTTCTTAAATTTACATTGAACTCAAGCATCGAGAACCTTAACTTCCTGGATATTACCATTTCAGTCGATCCAGAGAACAAAAGTATTTTTGTTAAACCTTAAAGCAAACCAACAGATAGAAATTCTTTACTACACTACACCAGCTCCCACCCTAAACACGTAAGAGACAACCTCCCATTAGGACAATTTTTAAGCTGAAGCGTAACAGCACTAAGAAATCAGACTTTACCAAGGAGGCACATAAAATGGAATCCAGACTGCTCCAAAGAGGTTACCTACACAAAATCATCAAGAAAGCACTAAAAAGGGACAACAACAACCGTGATTCACTACTGGAATATAAAGAACATTCCAAAACTAAAATGGACCGAAAATTGGTATTTGTGAATACGTTTAGCAACATGTCTAACGACATCAAGAAAATTATCCTTAAGAATTGGCCGAACCTTGAAAAAGGAGATCTACCTGTTCCAAGACCAGTGGTTTCATTCAAACGTAGTAAAAATATAAAAGAGCAACTAACCTGGAATGACATCCGCTTAAAACCCCTGAAACTAATTACCCTTACACACAATGGAGTCTTCCCCAGATTTGAGGACATTATCCCTGTGGACAATGTGTTTACTGAAAGCACACTTCAAAAAGCACAGAAGTCGATATAGGACTAAAATCCCCATGGATACAGAAATTACATACTAATTGTAACTCGGCCATGGTAATATACGCAATTTGGTGCCCTTGTAATAAAGTGTACATCGCTAAAATTGACTGTAAGATAAAGCTCCATATTGGTGAACATAAGAGTTGCCTCACAAATCGTATGAAGAATGCACCAATGGTTGATCATTGGTTCAAAAATCAGCATTTACCAGATGATTTCAGGTGGACAGTAATTTATAAATTGATGCCGAGTATGGAAAACAAAGATAAGAGTTTACTTATGAAAAAAGAACAACAACTAATTTTCCTTACCAACACCTCGATACATGGGTTAAATGAGAAAATGGACTGGAATACTCAATAAAAAGATACAAGGCGTCTAGCCTTTTGGACCTTAGATGTTTTTTACCATTAAGTAAATTGTGGTCACTTATAGCAGACATCTGCTTAATATACATACAGTTTACCTACTGACCTCCCGCTAGCTTGGTCTATAATAATACTCTTCCGACGCTCTGGTAATTTAATATCCTCTGAGTTTTTCCCTGCTTCAAGAATCTAAGGCAAGTTCCTGACAAACTTGACCATAGTTGACATTTTGCTGAACGTAGCCAATGGACCGATATAACCACTAACCAATAGCGCTCTAAACACAATCAACACTCCCCCTTTGGGAACCAATCATGCTTTCCGTTAAATGTCGAGGCACGTATTAAGGCGTTTGAGCAGGATCATGTGATTACGACCGTGGACTGGTGGAGGTACGCGCCTATGTATGGAGGAACTGATACACTGCGATTAACGCAGTAAATTACTACAGCAGCTTGCTAAAATGGATCTCGATATTAGTTACCTTCCCGCCTCTAAATCAGCTCCCCTTTT
Source organism: Ambystoma mexicanum (assembly GCF_040938575.1). NCBI lineage: Eukaryota > Metazoa > Chordata > Amphibia > Caudata > Ambystomatidae > Ambystoma > Ambystoma mexicanum. Next base: position 1,401,067,681 of record NC_090932.1, on the reverse strand, counting down.
TCTTTTCTTGTGTTGCTCTAGAGCTTCCTTCCTGCTGAAAACATCTGGGCACAAACCGGCCAAAGGGTGAGTGCAGTAGGCACCACCCCCGCACTCCCAAGGACTGCCGCAAGCGGTGGGATGATTTGCGGGTGCGGGTGCAGAGCCTCCTCTCCACCAACCGGAGTAAGGCAATGCAGACTGGAGGGGGCCCAAGTTCCCCAATGAGACTGGAGCCATGGGAGGAGACATGCGCGTCACTGATCGGGACGGAATCAATTGAGGGCGTTGGCGATATGGAGTGCGGGGCTACGTCGTCTGCCGCTGGAGGTGAGTGTCCAAAGTCAACATTGCCAAAGGCATTCACATGATGTATAGTCCCCCAAGGGCCGCCAAAGGCACCTTCTCATGCTGCCTTCCCCCCATCCAAATAATGCATAGCCAACTGCCACACATTGAAGGGCCAAGTGCAAGTACAGAACGCACATCAACCATAGTGCACTAACTTGCACATAAGATTATGCACACTGTGCTGCAGCTTCGGCAGTGTGTGGGCCAGACTGCACATTACCAGGGCAGGATGAGTAACTCCGACACCTGCGTACATATCATACACATGCATATGTACTAGTGCTGTTGCAACACGCAATAGGCCACAAACCCCAAATGACTGAAATGTGAATGCAGCCATCAATGCTATTAGCGCATCATACATTCACTCGTTGTCCCTCTCTTCTACCCCCACAGGCACTGATCATGACAGCGGTGAGCCCCAGAAGAGCCGTCCAACCACCTCCATGGGCAGTGCCAGGGTCTGCCGCATTCCAGCCCGGACAAAAACAACCACCCTGGCTCCCGAAAGGTCAGTGGAGGATGCACCACCCCAATCTCTCCCTGCATCGGCGCCTGCCACAATGGCCACCCCAAGGTCGGCAGAGTCTAGCATTGCTGGGGAGGTGGCAGCCACGGGCCCCCAGGAGAATGTGGACAGCCCTTTATCCATCGGTGGGGCATCCGAGGAGGAGTTCTATCCCACAGTCCACACCCCGGAGCCCAGCAATGTCCCCCTGGCATCATGCAGTGACTCTGGGGAGCCTGAAACACCTGGCCGTAGTGCTCCTGCAGACACACAGGGATACGCCGATCGTAGGCCAAGTTCCCCAGTCGAGTCCATGCCAGGGCACGTAGGCCCAACACCCTCCAGGGATGAACACCCATCATTTGATACATGTCGTGCAACTCAGCTGACTGACCTCATTGCTGGGTTGATGGAGGACAACCACCAGGCCAGGGTGGAATGGCTAAATGAACTCCGGGAAATGCGAAAGCACAAACAGGTTGTGTGACGTCCTAGGACGCATCGCTGATGCCCTTGAGACTGCACATACCAATCCACAGCATCAGCAGGAGGACACGCCCACATCCAGTCGTGACACACCAGCAAGTCCACTGCGACGCACTCTGCGCTCATGCCTCCCCCGGGCCCCGGGAGCATGGATTAATCGTCATTGCTGCTACATGTGGCCTTAATGTACTACATTGGAGTACTGTTGTGGAGTTGGGGGGTTGGGGGAAGAGGGTTTGTTGTGGAGTTGAGGGTGAGGGGGGTGAGGGTTTGTTGTGGAGTTTGGGGGAGGGGGTGGGCGGGTGGAGGGAATGTTTACACTCATCCATTTAAAATTACAATACACCTTTGGAGTTGCAAAGTTTAACCTGTCTGGACATTCATCATTCAGCATGTGTATCATGACGTCTGACAGTGCATGGTCTACAAGTATACACACACCCAGGGCCCTGTGTGCCCATGTAATGCCGACCTCTGCTGTCTTGTGTTTTGGTTATTATGTCCAAACGTTGTTAGCCACACGACATGTCCCTCCGTGCACCGCCTCCATGATGCTGTCTTACCCCTTCCTCCTCCTCCTTCACTCCATCTTCATCTGGTGCTAGCAGTCCCATGTCAGGGGACAGAGCCACATTCCAAGGGATGCACATTTTGTTCAGCTGCACACATGACATGGGGGTCTTGGACACCACATTGCAGTAGATGGGTCCCCCACCAGTTCAGCTTCGGCAACTCATATGTGCCTTATGCAAGCCAGCTGACAGCTTCATCTCCAAACATGCACGGTATGGCCATTATTTTAGGGCTCCCTGGGCCTGGTCTGTGGGTTTCTGACAGGGGTCCGATACCATGGTGTCAACGGACAGCCGCCAAAACCTGCATGTCTAGCCAATTAAGGTAAGTGTGTGGACTGTCATGTTGGAGAACTGCACTTGTCTGACATGGCAGCAGGTTATTGATGCCCATACGCACATGTCGATGGATGCATTTAGCCCATTTACAATATGTGTCCAGTGCAATGGAATGCTGTAGGGGCAGCGTCTATGAAATGGTCCATGAACATTGGCACGCATATCTCTTGGTAGGCACTTCATAGATGCATGCAGCAGTCTAGGTGTTAGATACATGAAGTGCTGTGTACTGTGTGAATCCGTTGTTGGGTGTGTTGGCTGTAGTCAGTGGCTCATGTTCATCATACTGCTCCGATCTATACTATGGTGATTTCCACCACTGCTATTGGTGTGCCGAAACAGTGATGTGGGGTGGTATCCCTGCTGCCCTCAGTTCAATCCACTCCCACGGATGACTCTCTGGTGTGGTGACATGCTGGAGGCAGGCATATTCTGCACCTGCAGTGCGTCTTCATATATGGCCTTATGGTTGTGGGTGCCGCAAATGAGTGGTGCATGTGCTGCGGGATTTGGCCTTGTCAGATTTTGGTAATGTTGTGTTTGGGGTATGCCTTACAACATCGATGTGGGATTCTGTACTAATGTGCCGTTACACTGGTTCTGTGGCACAGTGTTTGGTGGGGTGGACATTGTGCAGTGGCTTCATCATTTCGACCCAGTTTGTTCATGCAGGCACACACCTCATGGCACAAATGCACTGGTATGACACAGTCAGACGACTCACCTAGCAGCCATGAACGTCATCCTGCATGTCGCCCCATGCGGCACGGTAGCGTGGAGGTCAGCTGGCCGATTGAGTCATGAATTGTTCTGGGATGTCGGTCCCACCCATGTGTGATGTTCTTGCTTGCGTTGCTTTCCGTCTGCACGTTGGGGGAGTGGTATTGCTTGCGGTTGTGATCTGCCACATGCATGCCATGCAGGTCCACCTAATCCACGTGGGTGCTGTCAGGGGCACCCATGTCATTTGGTATGCCTGCCAATGCATGGGGGCCAACTTTTGTGTCGTATATCTCCTGGGTAGTCCATGTTAGGGATTTGTAGCCCCTTGTGTGCCTGAGGAGGTGCTCCAGCACTTTGTTCTGCGTCCGTGTACTGGACGGTTGTGACATGCCATGCATGGGCCCCACTGTGTGCTGATAGTTGCCTGTGGCATGGGTGTGGGGCACAGGCACCACCTTCAATTGTTCCGGGAGAGAGGTGTGTATTTGTATACTGCTCACTTATCTGGTAATTTCGCCACCCAAATATGGTGGTGATGGTGTCACATTCTAGCGGGTAGGGGGTGTGTGTCTGCTCAGGGGTTTCCTTGAGGGACAGGACCTGCTGCGTGGGAATGGGGACTGCTGGGGTGGTGGCGGAGGCTGCACTGGTGCTGCATGCTGGGCCTGTCTCCCCCTCCTTCTCCCCCTGTGTCTCCTCAGTTGGGGGGCCTGGTGTTTTTGGTGTAGTTCTAGTGGTTGTGACATTGCTGGCAGGGCCTCCTGCCTCATGTACTGCTACCACTATTGGTCTTATCTTGGTGTGGGAGGGGGTGTGGTGTGTGGGTGTCATCCTTTTCTGCTGTGGCACACTCCATTGCCTCCACCTGTGCTGATTGTGTGCACCTGTGGCTCTGTGACCACTGCTCTGGGTTCTTTACTCCTTCTCTGAGATGCCTGTGTGTACTCCATGCCGGTAAGATACTTTACGGCCTTAAGGAGGCCGTTAATTACGTGTGCTCCATACTTGTGATCAGCTCCGGTTTACGCCATGCCACTAATTTCGGCATGGTGGGGCGCACGCGCGACCCAAGACCGGTATTTACAGTATCGTAGATTACATGCCGTAAATAGCGGTCTGACAGGTCGGAATGGCCCGTAGGGGTAAGCGATGCTGATAATCCTTTACTGGCATCGTTTTTCCCTTAACCCCAACCTCAGAATGAGGGCAATTGTCTTGAGATTAATACAATTATTTGTTATATTTTTTCATAATTGATCTATGGATTGTTTTTCAAGACTGGGGTTCTGATCCCCTATACAGCATTTGAGGTTCACCTGAGCATTAAAGGGATTAGCCCTCTAGCGCTAATGTGTTTTTTGTTCAAGGCTTCGTCTAAATTTGAGGATGTGCTAGTAGTGGGCCAGTTTGTCCTCTTACCTCTCCTCCTTGTGTTCTGTTTGATCACCCAACATCAACATACAAAGCAGAAAAGGGATTTCTTCAGAACCTCCTGAATCAGAGGAGTCTCCAAACAAAAAGCATCTGTCGCATCCCGTCCGCACCGCAAACATCAAAACAGCTTTGAATTGTTTCCCTTTTCACACCACAAGTCTGCTGTCAGGGAAGGATTTGACTCTTCATTGAGGCATGTCAGAAAATCATGACAGGCAGATGGGTACTGCAGTTAGTAGACCAAGCCTGCCTCCCCCATCCCCATCCAAAACAAAACATATTTTAACTTTGCCTCCTCTAGAACAGCTCCTCTTGGAAGAACCAACTCAGCTTCTGCTGAAGGGAGCAGTGGAGCTTGTTGAGCAGAGGAAGTGGATAGAAGATGATATTCCCATTACATCCGTATTCCAAAGAGGATGAAGTAATCAGACCCATCTTAGAAGCTCCTTAGAAATGACTGATTCAGGATGGCTACCTTGAGACTGATCTACAAGCCATGGAACATTAAGAATGGCTGGTATATTTGGATCTGCAGCATGGTTACTTTCATGTTCCTATCCACCCCAAACATCAGAGGTGCATTTGTTTTGTGGTGCGAAGCACTCAGTACTCCCATTCAGACTCACTTTGGTCCCGCCAGTATTCATGAATGTCTTGGCAGTGGTGCTAGCCCATCTACACAGGAACAATGCACATCTATTTCCAACCTAGACAACTGCGTCCTTTGGGCCAGATTGGAAAAGGGATCCTTACAGAACGGATGGACAACATGCAAACTTCTTCCTAGTTCATCTTTCTCCATCAACCTAAAGCAGTCCTTGCTGATCATCCGCCCACAAATGCTTACAGTTTAAATGGGCAGTTCTAGCTTCGGAGCAAGACAAAGCCTCCCTACCATCAGAGAGGAGAGAGTGACAACCATTCAGACCACCGTAGCGCTCTTCCTACTGAAAAAGAAACTCCCAGAATGGGTTTTCTTGCGGATTCTAGGACACCTCAAGTCCTACGTCTTCACAGTCCTAGAAACAAGACTACGAATGTAGCCTCTACACTGATCAATGAGGATCCAGTGGTCCCAGTACAACTGGGACATGAGGGACATTATTCAGACCCCCCGTCAAGACCTGCTTTGGTGGGCATTCACAACCAACCTCCGTCAGGGAGCCCATTCCAACCGCCATGCCCAGCCTTCAACATAGTCACGTATGCATCCTTGAGGGTATGGCGAACTTGCATGCAGGATATTTCAGCAAGTGGTTTGTGGGTATGCCCAGGAAATCCTTCCACATCAACTTACTGGCACTCAGGGCAGTTCATCTGGCATTGCAATCTTTCTTGCCATCCATCAGATGTTGAACTGTCCATGTCCTCATGGACAACACCACGGCCATGCACAACATTAACAGGATGGGCGGTGTGGGCTCGGTCGAGTGCTGCAGGGAGGCCATCCACCTGTGGTATTGGGTGATCAAGAAACGGTTACCAGTGATAGCTTCACACCTCACCGGCAGTCTGAACTCTCAAGCAGGCCCGCTTAGTTGTCTCATGGGGGTGTGACATGAGTGGGAGCTGAACAGGAAGATTTGGAGATCTTCTCCAAGTGGGGGAAACCCCAAGTTGACCTCCTCACATGCAGCTCAAACAAGAAGAGCACAATCTACTGCTCCAGGGAGTTATCATGAGGTTGCTTTCGAGATGATGCACTAGTGATACCCTGGAAGGCCACCCTGCGGTAAGCATTCCCACCAATCCCACTGATTCCTTTGGTGCTGAGGCAGTTGAAGCAGAGTGAGGTGCTGTATTTCCAGTAAAAAAATGTATTTTGAGAGAATGATCATTCACTTCACTTCCGCAACACACCATGTTTGTGAGCATCAGCTTTTGGACAAATGACAGACCCAAATCTGGGAGAGACTATTCTTTACTGATACCATTTTTGAAGCACATCCTGGGGCAGCATCCCCCCTTTTCTATGAATAATCCCGCCTTGATAAGGACCCCTCGGGGTCGAAACACGTGTCAGCTGACCACCTCTAGACCATGTGTCTACACTGCAACAAATAATAATAAAAATGTTCATTGGAAATACTGCACCTAGCATGAGAATCTCTTTATGTATGGGGATTCACTTAACCGAAAATTATAAGGTAACCAGGCCTGTTCTCAAATTCCTTACTAGAGGTCTGGGTTCACTTCTACCAACCGGTGACCTTGCACTGACATATCCAGATCATCAGACCTAATAACGAGCGCAGCACAGAAGTGTTCATATCTAGAGCCCAGCTTTCTCTCCACCATGATATTGATTGCAGCGGACTGAGCATCGAGGACCTGGTACCCAGTCGTACTTGACATACTGCTGGGTCCTCCCTGGAAGATACCTTGGATGGTGCATCTACCGACCCAATCAAATGGCAGGGTGTTTCAACTCAAGAGTATGATTCTCAACCTTCATGCCTGTTGTGGAGGGGTGAAGGATTGGGATCTTTCAGAGGAGGTTCTTGGTGTGATGCTTTCTGCTAGATACCCATCAGTGAAGTCTGTATAGGCTTGTTGCTGGGGACGTTTTTAAGTTAGTACTGGGATAGAGTGCTAGACCCGGCGTCATGCTCCACTGGCACACTGTTAGACTTTTTACTTTTTTCTGGCTAAGTTAGGCTTGAATGTTAACACAATTAAAGGTTACTCAGCAGCGCTTTCAATTTTCAAGAGGACTCTTTTACAGAGCCCATGGTCCTTCCATTTTTTAGGGGACTTGTTAAATACTTTCTGCCAAAACCTTTCTACTCCTAGCATGGGACCATCATTTAATTTTGACCATTTTGATGGTAGGTCCATTTGTGCTTTGCAAATGTGCCAGTTAAGCTTTCTCTCTTTCAAGGTGGCCTTTCTGGTGGCCTGGACCTCAGTTAGATGAGTTTCAGAGCTGCAGGACCTATCTAGCTAACTGGAATTACTACACTCTGGAAAGGACAAAGCGACTCTCCATATCAAACCTCCGTTCTTACCTAAAGTAGCAACAGAATTTCATTTATCACATAAGATACAGTTGCCAGTCGTCTTTCTCCCGCCACACCTGTCTAAAGAGGAGGAAAAATTGCACAGACTGGACCCCCTGAGATCTTTAAAATGGTACCTAATTAGGATAAAAGATCAAAGATTGGATGACCAGTTATTTATAGGTTACTCTGGCCTTAAGAAAGGGATGGCTATTTCTAAGAGAACAATAACACAATGGGTGATTGTCTGTATCACCATGTGTGATGAATTAGCCAATAATGGAGCACCAGAGGGCCTTCAAGTTCACTCTACAAGAGTTGTAGGAGTGAGGCTCGCTCTTCAAAGAGGTATACCAGTATGATATGATATGATATGATATGGCATTTATAACACGCCTATATACAAGTGTTTCAAGGCACAACGAGGCAAGGGAGGGGGAAACAGAGGGAAGACAGAGACAGCGATCTTACTAGGCCAGGTGGCATTACCCAAGTTGACCTTTTGGATGATTGAGCTAACTATAGTGTTCCTAATTGACCTTCTGCGCAATTGACCTTTATATTATTTTATTTATTTTATATATGTGTTGGGTAGGTTTTGGATTATAAATAATATAAGGGGATTGGGTGGGGGATTGCAGGGGGTTTTGGAGTGGGTGGGGAGCTGCGGGTGCTGTCCCCCTGCATATATGTCCTAATTGACCTTCTAAGTTAGGTCAATTCTCCCGAGGTCAATTGTGAAAAGGTCAATTAGTATACAACCGACCAGGTGACATTGAGATCGCACAAGTGCAGGGGAGGAGGGAAAAGGAAAAGTGCGAGGGGTAAGGGGAGGGGGCAGTGCAGTACATAGGATAACAGCAAAATAAATAAAACCAATAAATACAATAAGTAAGAAGTGCAGCCAAGTGGTGGCAAGTGCATGGGTAAGTGCAGGCATCAGGTGTCAGGTGCTGGTAGGAGGCTGTAGGGATACAGAAACACCTGGGAACAGATGGTAGCCAGGTGACCAGTGCAATTTCAGTTTCAGCCAGGAGTTCAGCAGGGCAGAGGAGGATAGAAAGTAGAAGCGAAGAGGAAGGTCTTGAGGTGCTTCCAGAACCGGAAATGGTTCTCCTCAAGTGTCAGAGAGGCAGGGTGGCTGTTGCAGACGGAGGCCCCTGCCGAACAAAGATATCTACTACCAACTTGTTGCTTGGAGAAGCGACTGACCCTGAGGGAGTTGGAGGCGGATGAGCGAAGGGCTTGAGAAGGAAGATATTTAGTAAAAGAGAGTTGAAGGTATTGAGGCCCCAGGCTCCAGAAGGCCTTGTGGACAATGCAGAGGGCTTTGAACTTAATCCTCACAGCCACTGGGACCCAGTGCAGAGATTTCAATCCTGGATGGATACTATCCATGGGATCGAAGCCAAAAACAAGTCTTGCAGTCCTGTTTCGTTTGTTTGTTTGTTTGTTTGTTTGTTTGTTTGTTTGTTTGTTTGTTTATGGATTTGAAGGGCGCACCAAACCCTTAGGTAAAAGGGCGCACAGCATAGCAAGAAAACGTAACGCTTAGTTACAGGTATAGAAAGGTACAAAGCGTGCTTAGAATCTTAGTTACAATGTAGAAACTTAGTTACAAATGTAGAGGGTACAGGTAGAAGCATAAACGTATACATACAGTTGCGATCATTGGCCTTAATGGTCGTTAAGGTGTAACCAGGTAAGGGTGTTCCATCTGAAACTGAAGTAGGACTGATCCTTTCTGAGTTCAATTGGTAGTGCATTCCATTGCTGGGCCGCTTTTACTGGGAAACTGTTGCTTCCTGTTTTTTTAAGTCTGAATCTAGGTATTTGAAGGCAGTAGGAATTGGTTGTCCTAGAAGGTCGTACAGAGGTTTTTCTAATTATTCTTTCCTTCAGGTATGGAGGTGCTGCGTTATTAAGACATTTGGTGGGGAGGTTCAGGGCCGTTCTGAGCGCATTATTTTTCAGTGTCTGTAATTTGTTGATGATATATTTGTTTGCTCCTAGGTACAATGCATTACAGTAGTCCAGTTTTGATAAAATGAGAGCATTAGCTAAGATGATGCATCTTGCTAGTGAGAGGAAGGGTCTGCATGCTCTAATGAGTTTGCCAGTGTAAGCAGTGGAGGAGGCCAATGAGTTTACCTGTTTTTTTTTAGAGTTAGCGTGGAGTCCAGATAGAAGCCAAGTGCCTTCACTTCTTCAGCGACTGTAACTATATTGCTGTCAATGTTGAAGGCGTTATAGTTAGTGTCAAGTTTTTTTAGGTTGTTAGCGTAGCCAAGGATCAGGATCTCTGTTTTATCGTCATTCAGGCAGAGGCCATGGGTTATCATCCATGCCTGAATGATGATGTATATTTTGTTTACTAAGGCTGTACCCGAGGTGAAATTGCCCGAAAGGGGAATGAGGATCTGGGTGTCATCTGCGTAATTTGTATAGGTGACACCCAGTCTATCCACTTTGTCAAATAAAGGCTTAGTAAAGATATTATACATGGTTGGTGAGACACAAGAGCCCTGTGGGATGCCACATGTTATTTGAATTGGGTCTTCTGATGCTGAAGTGGAAAAGACTCACGTGTTTCTATTGTCTAGAAAGGACTGGACCCAAGCTATGACTTCACTTGAAAAGTGGGCAGACGATGCTAGGTGTTTGCATAACACTGCATGGTGCACCAAGTCGAACGCTGCCGACAGATCAAGAAGGAGCAGCATCGCTGTGTTTCCTTTGTCATTGAGCTCGTCAATTTGCGCTTTAAGGTATATTAATGCTGTCTCCGTGCCATGCTGGGGTCTGAAATCCGATTGACGGGAGCCTAGAAGTTGGTTGGCCTCGAGGTAATTCCGAATTTGAAGATAGGCCACTCTATCTATTATCTTGAGGAGGAATGGGACTGTTGTGATAGGCCTGTAGTTTGTTGGGATGGAGGGGTCTAAAGTTTGTTTTTTGAGAAGGGGTAGAACCCAGGATTCTTTTAAGATACTCGGGACAGTACTGGATGAGAAGGAGGCATTGATCAGTTTTGAGATAAAGGGGGCTAAATCTCTGGCCACATCCTTAATTATTTGGGCTGGACAGTTGTCTCCTTTACAGTTTGACAGTTTTAGGGATGCAATGATTTGTTCAGTTTCCTGAATGGAGACTTTAGAGAATTTAAAAGGAGCCAAGTCAGGCTTGTCATTGGGAGTGGTATTGGTTGGTATTTCGGCAAGGGGGAGAGAGGCTTTTTTTGCTGCAATTTTGGTTTGCAGTGTTTTTATTTTATTTGCTTGGGCATTTTGAATGCTAGTGCACCATTGCTTGTTTTTGGGTACATTATCCGGCGGAGGTATGGCCGATTCTAATTCTTGAAGGATCACAAATAGTTCCTTGGTATTGGAGCATGCTTTTGAGATTCTTTCATTAAAGACTTCTTTTTATGTTTAGATACTTTCTTTCTTGTAATTATTGGCACAGAGCTTTAGTTTTAGTTTATTTTCTTCTGGTCGGGAGTGTTGCATATGGTTTCTAGTTTCCTTTTTTCCGTTCTAAGTTCTTTGAGGTGAGGGGTGAACCAGGTATTAAGGTGAGTCTGTTGTTAACTCTTGCGTACTTCAAGTGGGGCAATGGTATCTAGGACCTTTGCCATAGTGTCATTATAGGAATCCACCAGAGTAGCTGGGTCGGAATTGCTTGGAAGGGTGTTAATCACAGGAAGGAGGAGAGGCAGGATGTTGTCTGGTGTGATGTTTTTCTTCGATCTGATGGGAAGAGGGGGTGCCATAATTTTATCTTTAGCTGTTTGTTCATTCAGTGCTAAGCTAAAGTCAATTAGGTGGTGTTCAGTCCAGGGTTGGGATGTAATTGTAGTGATAGCTGTTGGTGACTACCCAGTCTAGGGTACTCTAGACTGGGTAGCCACCGACAGCTCAAGGTGGCTACCCAGTCTAGGGTCCTGCCTTTATCATGGGTAGGGGAGAGGACTTTTTGGATGAGGCCATGTTCAGCGAGCATGGAAGCTATGGCTTGTGCTTGTTTGTCATCCAGATCGTTTTGGATTAGTTGCAGAGGGCGCAGAGTTGAGGCAGGCAGATTTAGAAAGAGGCTGTTGCAGTAATCCAGGCTACAGAGAACTAGAGTTCTGAAGACAGTGACCTTCTGGGGGAAGGAGAGTAAAGGAAGAATACCGCTGCGGAGGTGCCGCTGGTAGTGTGGCTTCTTAGAGACGTCAGAGATGTGAGGAGAGAAGGAGAGTGTGGTGTCGAAGATGACCCAGAGGTTTTTAGCCTCACAAGTGGGAGCAGGAAGAAGGCCAAGAGAGGCCGGCCAGAGAGTGACAGGAAAGGAGGGAGTGGGTGTACCGACGAGGAGAATCTCCGTTTTACTGGCATTAATGCAGAGATCATTGACAGCACACCACTCATGGATAGCAGACAGACAGTCAGAGATGAGAGAGGGAGAACAGGTGGCTGAAGGGAGCCTGAAAATGAAATGAACTGAGAGTCATCCACATAGCACTGAAAGTTGGGGTAGAGAAAGGCAATGCGGTGGGCAAGAAGTGGCAGTTAGTGGTTGAACAGCCAGGGAGAGAGGTTAGACCCCTGGGGAACACCACAGTTAGAGATAGCGATAGCGGAGAGGAAGGACACAAGTTGGACCTGGGAAGGTCGATCAGAGAGGAAAGAAGTCAGCCAAGCCAGGGCATGATCAGTGATACCCAGGTTATCACAGAGACCATTGAGCATGATGGCGTGGTTGACGATGTCAAAGGCAGAAGAGAGTTCAAGTAAGACGAGAACACAGGGGGTGTTGGAATCGAGGTTGGAGAGCAGGTCTTCATGGATGTTCAGGAAAGCAGTTTCTGTGCTTCTGGCAGCTCAGAAGTCAGACTGATGATCATGGAGACAACCAACAGATTCAGTGTGGAGATTAAGCTGGGAGATGGCCAGCTTTTACAGGAGCTTGCCCAGGAAAGGAGTGATGGAGATTGGGCGTTAGTTAGCTGGGCAGGACGGGTCGGCAGAGGGTTTCTTAAGAACATGGTGCACAAGGGAGTGCTTAAGGGGTCAAGGGAAAACTCCAGTGGCAAAGGAGTGATTGCAGAAGTTGGCAAAAGCTGGAGCCAGGGTGTCAATGTGGTCCTTTATGGTTTTAGAGGAACAGGGGAGAACCTGTTTTGACAAGACTTTCATAGATAGGACTTGTCCCTGTCTAGGAGCGGAGAGTAGAGGGAGGAGGAGGAGAGGAAGGGAGAGAGGACATGATGTCCTGAGTTTTAGAGATGAAATGAGAAGCCAGGGCCGTGCAGAGGGCCTTTTAGGGGACACAAGAGGTAGAGACTGCAGCAGGATTGGCCAGCTCCTTGCACATTTTAAAGAGTTTGGCTAAATTGTTGGATGCTGCAGAGACACAGGTTTGGATGTGTGCTCTCCTCTTGGTGCGGACAGAAAGCCGGTATTGCCTTTGGAGCAGGCAGCAGGCCAATTTGTCAGAGGATGTACAGGAAGCATGCCATTTCCTCTCAGCCTCCCTGCACTTGCATTTAAGGCTGACGAGGTCTGAGTCGTACCAAGAGTTGCACTTGGCTTTGGGCTTCAAGCGGATCCTCAGGACAGGGGCGAGAACATCAAGAGTGTTAGATATGGCAGAGTGGAGCATAGAGAGGGCTGTGTCGGGGTGTGAGTCAGCCGAAGGGGGAGGAGGAGGAGAGAAATTGGCAGCAAAAGCCTCAACTGACAAAAGCTTCATGGGTCAGATAACTGAGAAGGTAGGTGTAGTGTTGGGATTAGCTTGGCCTGAGGGGTGGAGAGAGTGATCTGAAAGGAAAGAGGAAAGTGATCACTCCAGGAGAGAGAAGTGGTGAGAGGGATAGAAAGGGGAAGGTCTGAAAAGATCAGAACATCCAGAGTGTGCCCTACAGAGTGAGTCGGCCCAGAGGGGAGAATAGAAAGAGATAGATAGTCACAGAGGTCGGGAAGGAGTCCAGAGGAAGGACAGGAAGCATCCAGGTGGATGTTAAAGTCTCTAAGAAGGAAGAGTTGAGTGGTCGAGACCAGCAGGGAAGAGAAGAGGTCCACCCACTCAGAGAGGAAGGATGATATCTGCCCAGGTGGCCGATAAATGGTAGCCAAAGTAAGGGAGTGGCTAGGAGAAAGAGAGAGCCTGCAGACGAAGCATTTGAAATGAATGCTTAGGAATGACAGAGGCAGGAATCCACTCAGGGAAGATCAGGGCTACACCCCCTCTGGAATGATTGGACATGGGCACGGAGAGGATCTTGTAGCCATCAGGAAGGAGAGTTTCAAAGCTTGTGACAGAGCTGGCTGTGAACCATGTCTCAGCGAGACCGAGAACATCAAGGTCAAATTCTTCAATCAGGCGGCAGATGTCAGAAGAGTGTTTGGCACCTGAGCGAGAGTTTAGAGTGGCAATATGGAGAAGGTTACTGTCCTTGAAAGACTTCCAGGGAGGGGTACAAATCAGAGGTATGCCCTGTGGATGTGTAGAAGAAGCCCAAAGGGGGCAGAAGAGGAAGAAAGAGAGGGCAAGGTAGCCAAGGAGGAGACAGCAGGGGAGGCAAGGAAGCCGTGGAGGGAAGAGAGGGGACAGCAGGAGAAGAAAGGAAATTGATGAGGCCCGGGAAGCGTCTATCAAAGAGGAGAAGGTTGGCCTAAGGGCCTTGGACCAAGACGGTACCATTCAGGTAAACATTAATGGTGACCTCGGAGGAGTGGAAGGAGGCCAGGAGGGCCCCCAATGGGTGCCACCATTGATGGGAAAAATAGAGAAAGGAGAAAGCAAAGAGACAATATGAAGAGTCCATAGGACTGTCGAGGGAACGACAAAGAGGATCACAGTGAAGGTTTGCCTGGAGGAGGCACTGGTATAGGTGTCAGCAGTTGGAGACCAGGATGTCCTTTTTAAACTTCTTCCTACCAGATTCTGTGAGGAGAACAGTCGATAGAGAACCAATTATAAAAGATAGGAGAGACAGAGAGCACCATCAAGTATGTATAGAGTATGTAGGTAGAGAAGAGGAAGGAGTGAGAGGAGGGGGCAGGGAGAATGCTAAGGAAGGACACAGAGAGGGGCGCAAGCAGACATTTGTCAAATATCGGAGTGTGACTGTGTCACCTGGTGGCTATGAGTACGTTTCCATTGCTGACTGCATGAAAGAGGATGTTTCACAGGATAATGCATCTGTTGGAGAAATTAACATGCCTACCTGAAAGAACTTTACCAAAGGTAAGTCATTTGTCTTTTTGGTGGTCAATTTTGTACACTGTAGGCCTTGTTTACAAATCTTTTTTTAGGCCTGATGTGAATATGCCACATATATTGAGGCTGTGCTGTAAAGCAATATACTGGTCTGAGGACTTTGCCAAAATGAACCTGATTATCAGAGACCAAATTCTAGGTCAACCCAGGTTAGACATACTGGTGAGTACATTCACTGAAAATACTATACACAATGGTGAGATACAGGGGCTTCTAGGGGGAATTTAATTGTGCAAAAAGGGTGATCCTAAAATTATGGAAAGATAAAAGGAAGCCTGATGTGGAGGCATGGCGTTCTGATTTGGTCAAATTGTCAGATCTGGGATGGAGAACGTTGTGTGACGATAACAAGTTGGAATGTTCTGAGGACATTTAGAGAGGCTTTGCAGAGCTATACAGTAGTTTATTTTATTATATTTCAATTTTTAATAACACGCCAACATGATAAAAGAGCATCAGAGGAAGCATATACATTTTATATAAAATCAAAAAGAAACCAGTTAAAAAAGACATACAGTACAATAGAACATATGGCTAAAGGACAGGCTTTAAAAAGCATGCTTTCTTTTAATAGTTCTCTAAATCTTAAGTTAATGAAATGTAGGCTGAAAGGACAATAATTTCAATCTACCACAGCTGCACCAGAGAATACCCTCTTAAAATACAAGGAATGACAACATCTGGGAACTTGCATCTGAAGAATATCCTGAATGCCAAGAAATTCAAACCCACAGAAATACCAATTTGTCGTCCAGATAAATAGTAGCCCATGGCTTAACAGCATTTAGCCCTAGAAAGGTTAACTTAAACAAAATCCTAGCCTCCAATGGGAGCCAATCGAGCTGTTGCAGGACAGGGGAAACGGGTCAAACTTCCTGGTACCAGACACTAGTCTGGCTGTAGCAAAAACAGCCAAAACAGAATTCTAAAAGTCAATCTGTGACAAGACTACATTTTGAATTAAGAAATGAAAGTGAGACAAATACACTTAAGGATTAACCACTTTCAAAGAGAAGAGATGGTAATTACCAGCTTTCAGCAATGAATTCACATGTGGAATAAAGAAAGACAAGTACCCACACTAAGACCCAAAGATTTTGCATAAGAGGCCAACTCTGAAAGTGCACCAGAAAAAAGCATAAGAAACGTAAGCCAAAATAGAAGTTAGAGTATTAGAACAAGAACACAACAACAATTCTGGCTTATGTTACTTTTTTAAGCAGTGCCAGGGATTTGGGATCTCACTCTCAGAAAAAGCCTAAAGATAAAGCTGGGCATCATCTGCGTACTGGTGCATAGGGGTGCCCTGGCCAGCAATCGGCTCTCCCAGTGATTCTGTGTCAAGATTGAATAGTACTGAGGCTAATTGCAAATGGTTGAATGGGAAGTAATGGAACCACCCATGAAGCTATCAACCATTTCCCATCCCAATGGGAAAGGATATTAGGAGCAGCCCATGGTCGATCACGTTGACTGCCGCTGAGAGATCCAGAAACACCAGCTAGCCGTAGCCCACACCATGCAACACACAATGGACATCCTCCAGCACTTGACAAGTGGAAGTCTCCACGCTGCAGCCAGGGTGGAATCCTGATTGAAAAGGCACCAGGTGATGATGATCTGAAAACAATTAACCTATCAGAAACAACTCTTTAAAGAGTTGAATTTCCCCAAAAAGGAAAATAAATGCGACTAAGTGACAAATGAACTTGTTGAAAAACTAGGGGTGCAAACACGCAAAAACATACCTTATACTGAAAAGCAGGACTTTTGTCATCCCAAAAAATGTAAGTTTAGTGTTGCTCTTCAAGCGTTAATTTTTCTCAGAATTCTTAATATCAAGGTCCACCCAAGTGGCTGGAGAGTTACTCAACAAGTTGGGGTGCATTTTGGCAACACAAGCAATCTTGTAAAGAATAATTGTTAATTTTATCTGAAAAGAATTGGCCAAATTCCAGAACTTTTTCTTTACACACAGAAAAGGATTTGGGTACAATTGTGTTTTTAATAACCTTTAGTAGAGACAACAACGTTTAAGGATAGTTAATTAGTATGGTTAGTAATGGTTAGTCACAGCTAACTGTGAGAGAAGTTAGCATTGTGTGCTTGCTGGTGACCACTCCCTCTCATCTGCCTTCTCCCTTTGGCCTTTTTTTCTCTTTCCATTTCTATTTTTCTTATCGGTCTTTCCCTGCGATATATACCCCTTTCTATTTTGCTTATCCACTACCCAGGCTTTCATTCTCTTACTGTATTTGTAGGATTTTGTTCTAAAAAGTGTAAAGATAATTGGACATTTTTTCTTTATTAAGTATCAGACAATTCATTTTCACAGCGTAAGTATTGTTGTGTCGATCCTCTTGGATAAGGGGACGTTCCCCATCCAAAGCATTGTAATAGGTCGGTCTGCAGATGTTCGAAATTGTTCAAAAAAGCTTTTTTCAAGCTCAAAAAAGTTAATTGCATTATGAAATCAATATTGATATAGCAGACAGTACACTAAGGTCACATTACATTGGCAGTTTTATGTTGAGTCTTTTCTATCACGGTAGCAGCATACCACAGTCTAAAAATATCACACAATGCTGTATCTCCATCTGGAGATAGTTTAATACAATAGGATTCTCCAATGGGCACTGGCAACTGGCACTCATATTCGAACATATCATATAATTTGAAATAGTCAGTCATATCCTTGACCATTTCTGTCACTAGTAAAGTTATACCTAGTTTGCTCACATTGATACACATCAACCTTCCTTTAAGAAATAACAGACATAATTAGAATCCGATCTCTCAGCTCAATCGCCATAACGTTTGGATGGGCAAGTCACACCTGGACCACTGATTTAATGAGCCACTAAGGTGCGATCAAATACGGATTTACCTGGCTCAGAAGCATGAATGTGTACTTACCATTCTTAAAAAATCACCTCTTTTAGCTGAGGCAGCAGGACCTGGGTTCAGAATGTGTGTTCTACTGCCCATTCACAGCAATCATACAAATTTTCATATGCACAAACAAACTAAATGAATAAATCCAATAGATAAAGATGTGTGACAATCAGCATTACCAACCATAGCTGTTCTGCGAGTTTCCCACTTCCCTCTGCTCCTTTACTGTCTCCCACTGCAATGTGCCTTCTCGTTCACTTGCAGTTTCCACCTTCTCTTTAACCGAAAACGAACTTGAAAGCCGCACATGTCCTATTTTGAAATTGTTTTACTCACACAACCATTCCATTCTTCCCCTGTCTGAGGTTGTGAAAATGCTGTGCCCACTTCATGTTTTTATTCATTACTCATCAACCTAAAATCAAAATCGTTGGTCTGTTACACAATTTATTAATTTAAGGGACATTTTATCGGACAGGGTTGTCTACTAAAAAGTATGGCCCATTCTCTACTGCAGCTGGAGTTATAGTGAGATCATGTCCCACCAGTTGTCCTCAGAGCTCTTTTGTACAGCGCAGTCTCAGTCCATAACTATAACTAGTAGGCTGATTATGAGGCTCAGAACAAAGATCAATCTTTGCCTCAGTGTATCAAACCAGAGCAATCACTCTTTCACACCTGGGTATGTGCATCCAACCTTGACTTCTGGACACCAGATTAATGCTTCTCTATTCATTATTTATATTGAAGATGTGTTTATGATGTCCTATTTGCTGATTCTTTCATTTGAATATTATCTAATATTATTCTTGACTTGTGTGCGAGGCTGCTGTGCTGTAGCAAATAGTTTCTTTCTATACAATGTCAGTATTCTGTTAATATTTTATAGAAGATCAGGTCAGACTCCTTCTAGATACTGGTAATTTGTTTACTGTAGATGCCAGCTTTCTTTTAAAAACTTGTATGTTGGGACAAATACATTGTCTGACAGACAGGGTCAAGATTCGTGAATAGACATTGGGGTTGTTGCAAGGTATGATATGATATGACATTTGTAACGTGTCTATACACAGGTGTGTCAAGGCGCGACGAGGCAAGGGAGGGGGAACAGAGGGAAGATAAACAACGATCTTACTAGGCCAGGTGTCATTCAGATCGCGCAAGTGCAAGGGAAGGGGGAAAAGGAAAGTGTGGGTGGGGGGAAATGCAGTACATGGGATAATAACATAATAACATAAAATAAATAAAGAGCGGACAGCTGGTGGCAATTGCAGGGTGAGTGCAGACATAAGTGCTGGTTTGGGAACTGTAGGGATACAGAAAACAGTTCCCAGGTGCACGGGTTGCCAGGAAGGCAGCGCATGCGTGCAACCGGCAGGGCTTGGGCCGGAGATCAGATGGGTGGCCAGGAAAACGTGCAGTCTCAGGATTCGCCAGGACTTCAGCAGGGGAGAGGGGGAGAGAAAGCAGAAGCAAAGAGGAAGGTTTTTAGGTGCTTCCGGAACCGAAGATGGTTCTCCTCAAGTTTCAGGGAGGTGGGGAGGCTGTTCCAGAGGGAGGCCCCAGCAGAAGAGAGAGATCTACCGCCAACTCGTTGCTTGGAGAAGCGACTGACCCTGAGGGAGTTGGAGGCGGATGAGCCCAGAGCTCGAGAGGGAAGATATTTAGGAAGAGAGAGTTGAAGGTATTGAGGCCCCAGGCCCCAGAAAGCCTTGTGGACGATGTAGAGGGTTTTGAACTTAATCCTCGCAGCCACTGGGAGCCAGTGTACATAAAACAGTTCTAATAAAATGTTAACCATTCTTGTACAATACATCAAATCACACCAAGTAATTCATGGGTCACAGAGATTGATAGGGACACAAGGGAAAATAACTAAACAAAAGAAATAGAGAAGAAAATCAATCATAAACATGTACTTGATAGTTATGCAAGTAAAATGCAATATAATAATCATTGGCAATCTCTTAAACAAAATTATGGATTGGGACAAGTCTGCACTTTCGCTAAGAGATTTGAAAATGCTAGCTCCTTATTGAATAACAAGAATGAACAACCAATTACCACAGTTGGCACACTGTCAAACTTTGAAGTGGAAACAGCATAGGAGTTAATAACATGAATTAAACTAACGATTTAAAGATGTTAACCATGCTGCAATTGGGTCATCAAAGAGAAAGGCAGCACGATAGTAAAACAAGAAGAGGAACAAGCATATGAGGGAAAGGCTTGCCAAGAACAGATGGCCACAGGAAGTCTGGAAAGAGACAGTGGAACATTGGGAAAGACCCTAAAATAACAACATTACAGATATGTCATCAATGAGGATTGATCATGATTTGACAATTAGATGAAACTGTAATGGCTATTGAAAAAATACCGCAATGTGTTTAATTACTCTTAGAATATGCAGTTGCTTTTTAGAATTTTGATGACTACGAAATGTGACATCACAGATGTTCTGTATGACATTACAATTGTTTAATTTGTGGTGAACTGTAGATAATGCTTTTACAGTAAAAACAAAGCAAATGACACCATTGGATGATTTACAGGTCATTTTTATGGGAAATCATGTGATATACTCAGTTAGTCATTGTATGAACCTAATTCCTGTCTAGGTGCTACATTTGTTTGTATGTGAATGAAGGTTGGGACAGATGAGAAATATTATATGCCGCCCCTCCAGTGTGCCTTGTACTACCATTTTGTATAAAGCGATAATATGTAAAAAAAAAAAAAAACTAAAAAAAAGAACACTTTATAGTAAGTTTCATTTAAAATCTCAAAATCTGAAAAACATGAGTGCACAAAAGGATCTGATAAACGCAATGTGGTAGACAAATAAAGTATACATTTTAACCATATTACTGTTGAACAAAAATATAGTGGTAATTCTCTTACACTGTATTAATCAAAACTCTTTAATGCGTGCACACAGGTTACAACTCAGTTCAAACATAGCCTGGCTAGCCTGATAGAAATCCTTATGGCGAAGGAGCCTGCATACATCCGTTGTATCAAGCCAAATGCTACCAAGCAGCCCGGTAAGATCTATATCATACAAAACATGTACATATATGTGTTAGGATGTTGTATTTACTTGTTTTGGTCCTCCATCTTATGTAGGTCAAGGAATCCTCAGAACCACACAATTGTTGCTGGGCTTCTTTGCAGCTATCTTGGTATACTGTGGTCTGAGGCTACATGGCATTTTGCATTCTTGTCATATTTCAACACAGAATTACCTTACATGATTAAAGAGATCTGTTGGGTGTCGGTTTGTATTGTCGAGGTTTGGGGTATCTCGTCATTTAACATTTTTTATTTTGTAAGTCCACATTTTGGATGTGCACTTTTGGTCAACCAGAATACTACCAGTTTTTTATTGCTATATATATGTATGTGGAGTAGGGAAGTAAGGGTTTGGGGCAGGAGGTGGGAGAATGGGGGTTTTGTGGTAATGTAGAGGGTTTCAGGGGAACCCCCATAATACAGAAATAACCTGTCAGAAGTCTGGTTTAGAGAAAGTGCATGACCAAAATTAAGACTTTAAAAAAAAGTCTTTCAAAACACAAACACGTAGAACCGGAGTTTGGAAAGATCTAGTGACACCATTTCCCTCCATTCTGTGTGCACCCATTGCTCGTTGGTATGGGACCCATGTTCTTAGCGTGACACAGAAGCATTGAAGCTTTGGGATTCCATGCATGTGTTGGCTAACGTGGAGTAAGTACATTCTCTTTATGAAATGCAACATCAATTTTATGTAAATTCTACTTCTCACAGCAATGCACCAACGTGTACCCCAAATACACCGGGTTTGACCATTGAATCTTTATCAAATCTTTAATTGACAAAGCACACTATTCAATGTGGTGGATACCACGCAAACAGCAAGTAGGAGCTGCATGTAATAAACACACTGTACTATTTGCATGTGTGAAAAAAGACTGAGTTCTTATAGAAACTCTAGTGGCACAAATTCTTCCATATACCATTGCTGCTTTACTTCGCAAGGGTAGCATTTGTTTTGGAAAAAGATCCCGGACCTAGTTTCAGAAGCCTGTGTTTTAAAGCTTTCAAAGCAGAAAAAATAAAATGTACAGAAAAATAAATAAAATGTGCCTTGTAGGAGTTAAAAGAGACAGGAATTCATCTAATATTTAGCAATAAAAAAACATCTTTACCACTTCAGCCTTCTCTTCACAGTGGTAACTTCACCATGTAAGGGTGTTTTAAAACAAACAAATATTACCAAGGTTTCATTACACATTACACACATGTAAGATAAGATAACATAACCTAACACTGAAATAACCAGACTAGGACAAAAATTGCAAAGTGCTTGTCTGGCTTTATTTTCATTGATTCACCTATTGCAACACTGATGCAAATTGTGATTATCTCTTTGCAACCATAAAGTCTAGGGGGACAAGTTAATTAGGAGAAAGACACAGAAGGGATGGCATGTCTGAAAAATTGTGCCTTAACTGAGGGAAATGATAGGCAATCATGGCATGCAAAATGTTAATCATGGAAGCATCATATGTCTTAGTCCAAGAGAACTGCATGAGCTATGCATATTTATCAGCGATAGCCTAGGGAAGGTGACCGTTGACATTACGAAAATGGTCAGAATAGGTCTTTGAGTCTCTACAGGAGGATTTAGAAAGCTAAAGTAGTTTAAGGCTATGTCCATAATACTGAAACAAGGCCTCTTATTCTGATGAAATATATCTATCTAAATTCATTATGTGTTTAGTTATGCACCCCTAAATTGATTCAATGTTTCATGATATCCGCTGCTTAAATATTTCTATATTTCTTCAAAAGCACCAGTCATGGTATTGGATTTGAGTGACATTGTTTCATGATGCACACATCCAACATACCTTTCAGTACTGACTTAAATGCTGTCATTTTGGAGTGCTCTTCAAATTAATACATTCAGAGAAATTGGGGCACCACTGGCAATTGATGGAAAAATAGAAATTGAGCATCCTCAATTGGCAACTGAAAAATCATAGGCAACGCAAGGAGACATATTCGCTCTTTTAACAGATGCAAAACGTACTCTCAAATCAATAAAAAAGGAGGAAAGCCTCCTGAGTCTGTGGCTATAGTGAAACAGACACGCCAGTGAATCAATAACAGGAATTTCACAACTAAGAAGAATGTCTTGCGCCAAGGTAATCCCAAAGAAAGCAGTGTAAGCATCTTTGTGACTTAGGCAGACCTGGTCATTTAGCAGGAGTGCTGTGTACTTCATTTGTACAGATCCAATTTAATGTATACTGCACACCAAATCCATTGAGATCTGAGATAATGCTGTATCAGTTTCCACAAAGAGCAGGCAGCTGTTCTGTACTATTATACAAGTGAAGCAGACAGTGAGCACTGAAAGGTGAAACTCTTGGTGGAGACATGGATCTCAATGTCCACTTGAAGACAGCTTTCTGATATGCTTGTTGGGGGAGGAGGGGGTAAACTCTATCATATCAAATTAGCAGAACTTGCCTGTGATACTCAATCCATGTGGTAGATTTTCTCTACTAACTGGACTCATCTAGTCAAAACCATATGTCCTTTCCCAGTTTGTTAATGATTTGCTCCCCCAGGTGAGGCTTTGTCTATGTTGGTTAACAAGTTAATTGCCTGAACCAGAATGGGGCGTCAGCTTCTTTGGCCTTACAGTGCAGTAGAAAAGCCAGGTGGCCTTTGTGGGTTTAAAAAATACTTCAGAACATTGAAATCAAATGAAATACAGCTGGCATACCACATACTACATATGTATAATGCAAAGTGAGCATAATATGACGAGCATTGATCTTTGCATTGTGACTGTCAGTGTTGTGTTGAAGTAACTGTAAAGGCTGGTGTGGAGGTGTCATAGGTTGATAGGACTTAATAGGCGCAGAGATGTCTGCCCCTACTTCTAGATGCCCCTACCAAAGTCAGTGTTTTGCTGAGATGTAATGAGTCTCAAATGAGTTTTGATGATCAGTTGTGTCCCAGGATCACAAAGCCAATAATAACAATACATACAAAGAAGAAGCCATCAACAGCAAATTCAGACGAACTGATGTGCATATAAGCACTTAACCATGACTCTCCAGAGATGTTATCAGTCAAAGGCAACTCAATTAAGGTATCCCGTCTTCCCTTGACATTTTGATGCCCAGACATTTTCCCAATGTTTCAATTTGTTTTCTGCTTAGTTAAATGCAATGTTATCATGCAAGATAAGACAGTTACCATACGGGTTTATCCAGCTTCTAAGGGTCAACAGTGCTGCTGCCATTTAAAGGAATACTAGAGCCACTTAGGAAAAAAGTGGTCTGTGATAAAATGTGACTCTGGGAGTAAAATGGGACCTAGGACATTTCCACCAGAACTGTATGCTTTCATATGGCGTCCACAGACAAATGACCAAAATGCTGAGTAACCTCAAATGAGTTAAAACACAAAGAAGCAACCCGATTACAATTCTAGGATAGACTTAAAGAAAATGAAACAGCCGATTAGGGAAAAACATATTTCAGGTACATTAGTTTATGATGTAGCTCAACCATAGAAATGGGCTTCTATTTTTAAAAAGATTCCATAAGACCAGTAGAAAAGCTGTCCTTATAGAGAAAGGAACAACCACATGTCTGCCTTTCCTCAGATGGACATCTGCTGGACACGTTTGAATTCCATTTGTTTAGTAAATTAACTCTCTGCTTTGAAGTCAGTTGTGGCCTTACAAAACATCCAAATAAAAATAAGCAACATTGAAAAATACCCTGTTGGTGATAACATTTATCTTAACAATGATTGCAATGCATAAATAGATTGTGCAGTATTGTTTGTTGTAATATTTTTTCCATTTTTAACTTGTCACATCCAATTAGTGCTATTGTTGACTGTAAATTCCAAAGAAGATCTCACAAGTTTCCATATTTGTTTCTTGACATCGTGTGTAGCTTGAAAAAACATCGTGTTTTATGTCACCTTGGTTCATCTTCACGAGTATTAAAACGTATGACATTCTCGACAGCTCATTTTGTAAACCACTGTCTGTCTGCGTCAGGAAAGGAAATTTAATTTCTTAGAATGCAGATTCAGCCACATGGTTATGTGTAATGCCAATTCTCCTAGAACTTCAATGTGCGGTTGTGTGCCACTATTCTTATCACTTCAGGACATTTGGGTATTAGTCTAAATGTCAGGTCTTTTGCAGGAGACCTCTTCTTACTGCAAGCACCAACACGTTGACTGCACAGTGAAACTGATTATTCAATTGGCAAATGCATTCCTTTTAGAATAGATGTGTTATAAATCTGCTAGCCTCCAGTACTTGTCTGAGCCTTTCTTTTAGAAAATGTGCTAATCGGCCTCTTCGAACCGTTGTGACATAGGTGGTGACGTTGTTTTTCATTTCCAAAGGACCCTTATCTGGGCTGCTTTAAAAGCAGGGCCTGAGACCCTGCAGAATAAACAGAGAGAAATGTTACTAAAACAAAGCAGTACCTGCGCTTCCTGTTGAATATTGGGGAGGTCACATGGGAAGAGGGTAGTGTGATTTCCCAGGGTGCGCTACCTACCTCTAGTAGAGGACACCTCCCTCACAAAGTAAGGCTGGAATGGTTTAAATACAAATGATGCAAACATTTCCATTAAGACCACCGAATGATGACATGTTGTCAATATCTTTGTTTGCTTCAATACTGTTCCTAGCAAAGTTTGACGATGTCCTGGTGAGACACCAGGTGAAATATCTGGGACTGATGGAACATTTGCGTGTGAGGCGGGCTGGGTTTGCCTACCGTCGGAAGTACGAATTGTTCTTACAAAGGTAAAGCCAATGGACCTCCAACCTCTTATATTGCTTCCATGTTATGTGCATGCATGCTGTCATATTTCAGCTGAAGAGAATCTCCTGAAAATTGTACAGTGCAGGGCCGGAAGAGTGTTTTATACTGTGGCTTTCTTTCTAAGAGCTCAATCAATATGTTATGTACTAACCCATATTCCAAGTTGCTATCTGTTTATATCACATATCTGTGTAATTAAATCCCATCCAAATATAACTTGAAATACTGATAATTAGGATGACTTTGCCGAGTGGCCTAAAACATGTGAACAAAACTCAGCCTCAATTCGGAAGAAGGCCAATTTGCCCTGTAAGACACCAGGCATCTAAAATAAAGATACACTCAATGCGCATACATATGGGGAACAATTCTTGACTGTGAAAGGTGTCCGTTGCACGCTTAATAAACATGCAGCTAGTGCAGTCAACATGCAATTGGTACAATATGGTTTTACAATCAAATTGGTCCGACATTATAGGAACTAGGTTTTTGCATTTCTGCATACATTAAAGAGATAAACTATTTATTCCTTTGTTAATGAGGCAGAAACATTGATGAGTCAAGCAGCCTCATTTTGTAAAATGTAGGGACCCCCTACATGTTCACTTTCATGCGCTTTGATCCCCCTGTCCATTTTTCGTCATTTGAACTACAAAGCGCAAACAACGTGTTAAACCTGTGGAAAACACGTTAACACTTTTTTGCACTGTGTAATGCAAAAACTGTAAATGCCTCAAAATGTATAGTTGCAGGATGTATTTACAATGGATTCCTATGGAATCCTATGAACTAATATCAGCATGGAAATAACATGTAGGCTTAATGCTTATTTTTGGGCAGGCGGGGCTTGAGGGGCATGTGGAAATGATAATTATATTCTGTGCTTGAGCTCTGCCTGCCAGCATAACCACAATGCACAGAGTGTATACAAAGGTTTATAGATGTGTGTTTACACTCTGTGGACTTGAATATTTAGCCCCATAGTATTCTCCCACTGCAGCTCACTGACTGGGGATGTTTCAGTATATAGTGGCAAAGGCAAATGGGCCACCGTGTATGTGTCTGGAATTTAAAGTTGGTTGCATATCAGTGAATATGTGAGTTTAAAGAACGTTGGTTAGAGACTAATGTGGTTACAACAAGGATCATGGTTAACCTGCAATACCTGAAACCCAGCTATGGCCATTGCTGCCTATTGTGGCTGGGTATCTTGCACGGATGGGTGCCTACGGTCATTAAAATTGTCATTTTTTTTCACGACATTTTCAGAATTTTGATGTTGGAGGCTTGGTTCGAACCCCCAACCTTTCAGGTACAAGTCACAAGGGTTACTGACTGTGCCACAGAGACTGGCTTGGAAATGACTTTACAGCAAACCAATATCAATTAGAACAAACGCATGTTTTGAATTAACATGCCAAGATTCACAGACAAAACTACACATATGAGATCATATACAGTTTATAGAAAGGAGAAGTGCTGGAAATACAATTGGGTGGTGTTTGTGGGGACGTGTTGGGGAGGGGCGGTAATTGGTGAGCTGTGATGGGGTAGTCCCTCTTTTATGTTGTTGGTCGTCCCGGTTTTTCATTTTGGAAATCTGGTCACCCTATCCATATGTGGTGATTGGGTTTTTGAGTATGTAGCAGAAAGAAGTGGATTGTGCAAAGCAGCAAGGCCCCACTGTAGGGCCTACTTCTAACGCAGGCCATGGCTCTGAGCTACTGCTGACTTTACTGAAATACTTTCATGGTTCAGTAAAGCGGGTGAGGGCTTTGGGGTGGAATAGAGGTGTGATTAAGGGTGCCAAACCTTGCCCTTTCTTCCCTGCCCACTGAAAGCTCTAAACCTTTTAGTAGGCTGGGATGAAAGGGATACTCATGGAGCACAAGCTCAAGACCCTTTTATTAGTTCCCCCATTTTGCCTCTCAAGAAGATTTTAAAATCAAACGGATTAAAGCAGTTCCTTCGGGTGGAAGAGTGCTGGCAGATGCAACATTACTAGAATAGATAAATGCACCAATAAAAAAAAGCTGAAGGGTAACGGGGGTGAGGCGGGGGGAATTATAAAACAGTTTCAGCCTGGAATAACACATTAAGAACGAGAAAATGGAGCCACAAACAAAAGTAACACATTACGAAATATGAAGTCAGGAAGGTTTGTTTTCATTGCAAAACACGGCCGTCACTGCTAGTAACGAATCCCTATGAGATGTTTTGAAGCCGAATGTGGAAAAGTCAAAGCTAAAGGCAATGATTGTGAGAAAGCAACTCTAGATCCCCATTCTCAACCTGGTAAACATGTACACATATAGAGAAGCAATCGTGCTATTACTAACTAGTTCATTTGGGAAGTTGCTCACTTAGCACTAAACATACATTCAGCCAAACCCAAGGCTACTGGAGCCAACCCAGCTCTCCAGGCCAACTGATACTGGGTGGGATTACCAGTGGTTCTAGAACTCATGCCCATGCTTTTGGCACATGGCACATTGACACTTTGTTTTATGTGAGGAATTTGTTTTTTAATATACTGGACATTCATCAAATTATATTTTAGGAATAGTATGGATTAGGGTCTTAAACCTATTTTTAAAACGTTTCTTAGCCCTGGGGATTGTATACCTTTATTATCTTTCAGAATGGCCTGTGTAATGTAGGAGTTTTCATTGTTGAGTATTGTGCATATCTGCTTTTATGGATTTTTATTTCCAAGGACAAAGCTGAACTTGATCTGGAGAGCCTACAATCAATGCAGAAGAAGCAAGGCCAACATTTGGAAATAGAGACCGGATTAAGACCATTGTGTGAATTGCTTCACCCAGAATATTCAAATACATTTATGATATTACAAGCTTACTCTTTCATCCTGTCCCATGTACTGTACAGGTGCCCCAAAGGATTATGGGACCAACGACTCTTGCACCACAAAAACAAAGCGCCTACACTTTAGTTTACAAGAGCACCAGGTTGCTGCTGTGGTGCAACCACGCTCTGCTAACCCTGCACTCTTCCCTTTGGGGTCAAACCTCAGTCACCTTTTTCACACAGATAATATCAGATGCCTGCACACACCAGTGCAATTCTTTGACTTTGCATTTTTCCCCCATCATTAATCTAATATGGTTCTTTTACCTCGGCCTCCAAAGCCCTGTCACTCATGGTACATGTCATTCATTAGCAGTTCCAGTAGGTGCGTGTCCTGTGAGGGCTCCATCTGCATCTCATCTGATTTACACACGCTCTGTTTACAGTATCTGGACCCTGGCTACTAGTGGGACTCCTGCACATCCTGTGTCACCATTACATTGAGATTGTTAAAAAAGAAAAAGGCGTTCTATGTGGTGTGAGATCTTTCCAAGGTCCCCCACCTTAACACTTCAAGAAATTAGCCGGTAAGAAGACCAAGTCGGGTACGTCTTTCTTCTCTGTCGGGGACCCTAGCTTTGGCTGGGAAAGGTCATATGGATCCTTTCACCAGCACCGATAATGAGGTGCATAGGGCAACCAGAATGCGTGTCAAGACGTCCATGGGTTTACCAGGCCCAGCTGCGAGGAGTCTTTCGGCTCTACCACCAGACGGTCGTCTGAGGGGCCTCTGGCCTCCAGCATCAGGTCAATTCTGAAAGAGGTGCCTGCATGCGATAGAACTACTGGGCAGAGATCTGAGGGCTCTATGCCTCCTGGAGTGCGCTTTGAGGTCCAAAAGAGTACAGAGCCTTGCCTTGAGGACCCCACTTGGCTTTCTCTTCAAGATGTTGCGACAGACACAGGCAGGAGAGTTTATTCCTGTGCTGCTGATGAAGAGGCACCTTCTTCAGGATGGTTGTCACTGTCAGAGACAGTCATGGCGTCGGTTGACAGGGTGGTCTATCAACTTTCCTCTGGTCACACTGCAACTTGGTCAATAAAAATATTTTTCACCCTGAGTGGATTTCTCCTGTCTACAGGTTCCTTGGTGCATCATATATCGATAGTTCTTTAGTTTGCCCGGCTACTCAGAATCTTGTGTGTAATTGGCTAAGAAGATCCAGCGGGTTCTGCCATGGCTATGTTGGCCCGACCCAGCTACACCACGTCCAGTGATCAAGTCTCCCCAAGCAGCATGCAAAGAGGTTTTATTTATTGTTTCATGGCCTTAATGAAATCTGCCCTCTCAATTACGATGTCAAGATTTTGACAACGGTCCTAGCCAAGCGACTTGCTAGGGTGATAGGAGAGGTGGTGCATCCTGACCAAAATGGATTTGTACCGGGCCGCAACACCGCCAACCTGCGCAGACTCCAACACGTTTTAACTCAAACCAATCTAGACGGAGGTCCCTACGCTCTGCTTTTCCTGGATGCCATCAAGGCGTTTAATTCCTTCTATTGGGATTGGCTCCTGGCAGTGCTCCGGGAATTTGGCTTTGGCGAAAAATTTATCAGATGGGTCAGGGTCTTGTACAGTGAAATTCGGCCGGCTCATCTCTGCAGCATGGGACATACAAAGGGGCACTAGGCAGGGTTGCCCGCTCTCCCTCATGCTTTACATACTTGGGCTGGAGCCCATTGCTATCTATTTCAGGAAGCAATTTTTCAATGCCGGCATTCGACCGGATGGAACAGATTATATAATATCCTTCTAGTCGGACGAAGTCCTCCTCTACATAAGAGACGCACACCTGAATGTCCCGACCATGTTGGACGTCCTTAGCAACTTTGCCAGAGTATCGGGCATACAATTTAGCAGAAGTAAATCCTGCCTCTTCCCTCTGAGAGGCCTCAGAAGAAAGCACTTGGATGACCTGCCATCACTGGAGGTGACCTGGCGCCCCAACACATTCCGCTATCTAGGAGTCAATATTTACCACACGCCAGAACTCATGGATGAGAACAACACAGCGGCAGCAGTGCCTCCTCTTCGCAAGTCAATAGGGTTCTGGTCACTACTCCCCCTGTCCATGATGGGAAGGGCTTCCGTCATCAAAATGATTGTACTCCCCAGATTTCTCTATGGGTTTCAAAATGTGTTTTATTACATTAAACCCCCTTTTTCCGACTACTGGAGACGCTGCTTAAGGACTTTTTATGGGGGAAGGGCAGACACAAGTTGGCATTATCCACGTTAGTCCTCCCGTACTACCAGGGCAGCATCCAGCTCCCCGATCTTGAGAGGTACTATTTGGCAGCCCAGCTCAGCTTCATCGCCAAATGGTTGGCCGACGATGTCACTCCGGAAACGGACCTGCTACAACACTCAATCGCCCCAATCCGGCTGAAAGAACTCATTTGGGATCCCCAATGCCTCACAGCTGGAACCCTCTTTCTGGCCACCCTGGGAAGGCAGATATGGCACAGAACAAAGTCGCTCCTCCACCTGCAGCACGCATATACTCCAGACATTCCACTCCTCTCAGACTTGTGTGAAAACATTGTTGATCTGGCAACCATTAGATATTGGGAACGGCTGGGAGTGTACACCTGGGGGGACTTGTATGACGAGGGCCCTATCCGGGACTTCTCCTCCTTACAATTGCAAGACGGTATACCCGTCGGCCAATTCCTTTGGTACCTAAGGATCCGGAAACAAGCGCGAACCAAGTGGGGCATTTGGCCTGAGGAGCCCGAGACTAACCTCTTCGTGACACTTCTATATAACTTGGGAGAAGGGCAGAGACCAGTGTCTCAAATATACTGTCACCTCATAGACAAGCCTAACCCCCGCAGTCCTGACCTAAGACTTAAATGGGACACAGACCTGGGCCGAGAGATGTCGGATGGAGAATGAGAAAGGGCATTGGCGTTCCCTAAAGAGGTTTCCAGGAATTCCAGATTCAGACTGATTCAGCTCAATGTACTGTATCGCTCGTACCTAACAATGCACAGACTAGCACAGATCTACGACCAATCCCAACATAACTGCCCTTGGTCCAACAGAGATAAAGCAGATCTTATGCACATGTTTTGGGAGTGCACCAAGGCCCGTCAACTCTGGGCCGCGGTGGAGCAGACCTGCAGGAGAACGGGTA
Source organism: Ambystoma mexicanum (assembly GCF_040938575.1). Taxonomy (NCBI): domain Eukaryota; kingdom Metazoa; phylum Chordata; class Amphibia; order Caudata; family Ambystomatidae; genus Ambystoma; species Ambystoma mexicanum. Next base: position 1,401,036,260 of record NC_090932.1, on the reverse strand, counting down.
TGACCAGGTATGATTGGACTCCCGGAGAATGCCTTTTAGGAACTTATCCCAGACTTGCTAAAATAAAGCACACTGTGAAGCTAATGGATCTGGCCTGCATCCTCACCAAAAGAACTATAGCCATGGCTTGGAAGTGACCCGATGGACCACGTTTCCATGTATGGCGTAATGAGATGGAACGCTGGGTGGGGGCAGAGACTTCGGCCTGGGAGGAAGGCATTGCCAATTCCCCTGATGACGCGAGCCAAGCTCTTGAAGCTTGGAGAGCACTCATGTGGGAACTGTTCCACCCTTCCAATGATGACAAACCTCCTTGAACAATTCACCCCCAGGTTTATCAACCTATACATTGCAAGACTCTTGTATATACCACTGCCTTAAGGTAACTGGGCCCCCCTCCTACTCCCTTCATGGCCCCCCTCTCTTTTCTTCTTTTTCTGCGCTCTTCCTTCCCTCCCAGTGTCTAACCTCTCAATAAGGTTTATTAGCAGACCACTTGGAGAAATTTGCTGTTACTGTTAATGAGTTTAGGTTGTAATTGTGTTTTGTTTTGTTTATAGAATAATCGGCATATTTAGACAATTTACTTTGTGTCGCAGTGGGCACTTTTCTGCCGCACTGCTATTGTAACTACCATAAATGCCAATAAAGAGATTTAAAAATAAATTAATGAAATCTGCCCAAATATCAAACATTCTAAAGGGTTGGAGAACTGAGATTATGCCCATAGTGAATGTCCATCTAGGTCTACTAATAGGCTTGTCTCCTGTGAGCTCCCTTCACCCATACGTGGATATCCATGAACCCAGGTCTTTCAGTGATCAGTAGCATCTACTGTCTAAATCGGGCTTTAGGTGATGGCCTAAAGGCAAAAAGCCTTATCTATCTCACTCCCTCCATAGTTCTTCAAAGGGTTTCCTAACCTAACATTCCCCAGGTTTGTCAATGGGACTTAATTTTCTTGTGCTGGTAACAGCCACCTTCGCGGTTCTCTCACTCCCTTTCTCTCCTCTCCCGGGTCTTAATACTTCTCTCTCCTTCCACCCCATCCTCATTCTGCTACACTCACCATTCCTTCTATATTACGCTCTCACCCCCTTCCCTACTCAAGGATATGGTGCCCTACTCACCCTCCCAGTGATATGGTGTCATGTTTGCCCTCCAGGGATATGGCACCTGAGTCACCTTTCTCAACCAATGTCACTCTCTCTCACCTCTCTACACCACACACTTACGATATACACATCCATGTCCTCGTAGTACCACACTATCACTGCCAATCTCTTTCAACTCTTCCAACAACCTTCCCCCTCCTGCTTCACCCAGCCCTCACCAGCACTTCCACTACATACTTTCTGTCTCTCCACCCACTCCGACCATACATTATCTCTATCACTCTCACTCTCTAATTCCCCCCTCTCTCTATCTTCACTCTCCTTTCACCCTCACCTTTTAAACACACCCTCCTCACATGTCACTACACCACTCTCTCTCACAATCAATCCCTCACATGCATTCTGCTCCAACTCTACCACCAACTCTTCAGTACTCCACTCTAATGTCCGTCTTCCACTGGTCTCTCGATCCACGTACACACCGCCTAGAGGTGGGAGAGCCAAGCAGGACTCGAGCCATCTCGGGTCAAGTTGTTCTTTGGAGTTTGGCCTGAGGTTCAAGCCAATTTGCCCCTGGAACCGAGCTGAGAGCAGCCTGGGACCCACCTGCTTTTTTAAAAAAAAAGGTATTTGCAAGAAGATATGTGTTTCTTATTCTAGGGGCAGGATGCATCTCTGTGATGTTGTGCTTGCCCACAACAAAGATTCATTCTGCCAGTGACTCAGTCACAGGATGTATACTAATTGACCTTTTCACAATTGACTTTGGGAGAATTTACCTAATTTAAAAGGTCAATTAGGACATATATATGCGTGGGAAACACCCCGCAATCCCGCTCCCAATCCAAAAACCAAAGCCCTCACAACCCCGGCCCCCACCCAATCCCCCAAACCCAATACATATATAAAATAACTAAAATAATATAAAGGTCAATTGTGCAGAAGGTCAATTAGGACCACTATAGTTAAGTCAATTAGGACAAAAGGTCAATTGTAAAAGGTCAATTTGGTTAATACTAGTCACACACCCATCCTCCCCACCTCGCCCACTTACCCCTATGAGGAGAAAGCAGGCAGCACTTCTTTTGAAATGCAGTGCTCGGCCGCTCCTCTCACCTTCTCGATTTCTGGATGAAAAGTGACCCAGTACAGCCTTTAGCACCTCGTGGATTTGCTTTTGTTTCGAGGATTAACATTACAGTACAGGAATTGTTTGAGGTGAAGGGTAAAGCAGGGAAGATGCCTGGCCATCATCTCATGACTCGCTTTGCAGGAACTACACTCAGCAAACAGGAGAACAGTGGGCATAGGTAAAATACAGCACCATGTTCAAATGCCATAGCTTCTCATTCTTTACGAACATATTTAAAATATTGAAATATGTACTTTGCATTTGTTTAAACAACAACTATTAATTGCACTCACACGAGATTATATATAAATGTTGTATTCATATTTTCGAAGCCAAAGTTTTCACAGATTGCAACTTCAAATTTAGACTTCAGGTGATATAAAATTATTGAAATATTTTAGATTGTCCTATTTTAATTGTAAGTGCATAATGAGCCATTTGTAAATTGCAAGCACAATAATTTGCCTCTGACTGTGGGCAGGCATCCCAATCCAGTCATATGTTTTAGTGTGACAATAACTAAACGATATGCATGACCCACACAAAGGTTTTACGACTGTTGTAACTGCTGCATGGGTCTCTGCCTTCCATACTATGGACACCCATATTTTTGATGTCATTTGTTAAATCTCAGAATTTGAGAAATATGAGAAATTGTTAAATCATGACATAACCATGGGGTCATATATGTTTATCGGATATGTTCATATCAGTAGACTTTGATATTGATTCGATTTTGATACGGTGTAAAAGAGTGTGTATTACTTATACCAACATTAAAATTCAGTACTGTTTATTTATTATACCACCATTAAAATTCAGCAGAGCACACTCTACAAATCCCAAAACAAATTACTTTGTATTTTGGTTTTTCCATCATTAGTAGGTTTGATATTGTTTGGGAGAGAGTAGCAGCTTCCTTCAATTGTAAATAACACACCCAGATACAGATATAATAAATAGGAACGCGCTAGACTGCAGCCTACCTGGAAGTGAGCTGTGATATTTTTTTGGTTTGCTATAAATCCGTTTAGTCGTTTTCAAAATATTCCAAAACAATGTAAGTATCTCCCTTGGTGCATTGCAACGCTGAGACCTTTCAGAAATGAAAAGTAGCTATTACTTTTTGGCTCATTGTAACTGATTATCACAGGAATCCCTCAGGAAGCAGAAAAAGAAAAAGTGGGAAAAATAGTGGTTTCACATTAGAGTAGAGCTGGGAAAGGGACATATTGACCACGTGTGTAGTCGAAGAGTTTATGTGGGCTGAAATTCCCAGTTCTCGTTTTGTGGCTGTACATGTTGTTTTTAACACGGTAATCCTGTGGGATTCGCAAGGGTTTCACACTGAAAATTTTCACAGAGCAGGTCAGATGAGGGACCTATTGTGAAGCATTTTCCCATTACTGCATTAATGGGCAAACTGTGCATTACCATGGGAAGCATCATTGGGAATGATTACCGCAGTAATACAAGGCTGAGACCTGGTGTGCTATTGCAGGAATTTCCCTGGGGAAAGAATGGCAGAAAAGAAAAGAAAAGAAAAGAAAAGAAAAGAAAAGAGGGAGACTAAAGGTGGCATGAGCCAGTGGTCAGTGTTAAGCGCTGGATTGTTTTAACGTACAAGAAAAGTTACTTCATTTGTACTTACAATGCATTTTACACACATTTCTCAGGTTCACAGCGGGAGAGTGAAACACTGTTTTATAAACACAACGGGGCAGCGTCTCAAAATGTGGTGCAAATGAAAGGAGCAGGTTTTAACTATTGTAGTTTGTTTCTTTTCTAGATTGTTCGCTAGTGTTGTATTATATTATTGTGTATATTCTTTGATGGGAATGTATATTTTCCGAATAAAGATTGTATCTGTCAGAGGAGCGTAGAGAACGTGCTTGTTTCATTTGCGCTACTTTTAGAAATGTGCAGGTCATCTGATTCTCAAAGGTGGGGGTCTGGACAGTAGTGCTGTCCAGTATATGGTGTCCAGTCCCCTTGTATACTTTACTTTAGTGTTGCAGGTGCGCGCCAGATGCTACTGTATTACTGACTCCCAGTAATTACGTGGTTGCTGGGAGCACATTTCACAGAGATGGGCCCTTAAATGGCCTCAGATCTTCCTATGTCTTCTCAGTTTGTGACAGTGGCTATAGGATGCTGTCTCAGTCTAGAAATCTGAGACACATCTCGCCGTTTCGCACCTTCTCATATTGAGATCGAAAATTATCCTGACGTTAGACATGTCACATGTCACATGTGGACTATGGCAAAAGTATGCACATAGGCATTCTCACATATCTGCTACAGTGTCTGCAAAGCGGAAACATCAGCCTGCATGCTATTAAAACTTAAGAAGACATACAAGGCTACTCCATTGGCAGATTTTTTTCAAAACTGTGTAATCAAAAGAGGCTGTGACAAGGAATGCATGCAATGGGTGATGTTCGAGACCGTTCTTTTCTGTATATCTCTAATATTCTATCAGCCTGCTGTTTGAAATTCCAGCACTAATCTTTGAAGCCCCAACGCTGCTTTGCGTGCGCTTCCTAGAGGAGGCGTCGCGCGGTCACAATCACGTGACGGATCACGTGACTCACTCTGGGCTTTTATTCGAGGGCAATCTGCCCGAGCGGTGTGTATACTGGTGACTCAAAAATTGCGAATTCTACCTGCTTGCAGCCTGCTGTTTGAAATTCCAGCACTAATCTTTGAAGCCCCAACGCTGCTTTGCGCTCGCTTCCTGGAGGAGGCGGAGCGCGGTCATGATCACGTGACGGATCACGTGACTCACTCTGGGCTTTTATTCGAGGGCAATCCGCCCGAGCGGTGTGTATACTGGTGACTCCAAAATTGCGAATTCTACCTGCTTGCAGCCTGCTGTCTGAAATTCCAGCACTAATCTTTGAAGCCCCAACGCTGCTTTGCGCTCGCTTCCTAGAGGAGGCGGAGCGCGGTCACGATCACGTGACGGATCACGTGACTCACTCTGGGCTTTTATTCGAGGGCAATCCGCCCGAGCGGTGTGTATACTGGTGACTCAAAAATTGCAAATTCTACCTGCTTGCAGCCTGCTGTTTAAAATTCCAGCACTAATCTTTGAAGCCCCAACGCTGCTTTGCGCTCGCTTCCTGGAGGAGGCGGAGCGCGGTTACGATCACGTGACGGATCACGTGACTCACTCTTGGCTTTTATTCGAGGGCAATCCGCCCGAGCGGTGTGTATACTGGTGACTCAAAAATTGCGAATTCTACCTGCTTGCAGCCTGCTGTTTGAAATTCCAGCACTAATCTTTGAAGCCCCAACGCTGCTTTGCGCTCGCTTCCTGGAGGAGGCGGAGCGCGGTCATGATCACGTGACGGATCACGTGACTCACTCTGGGCTTTTATTCGAGGGCAATCCGCCCGACCGGTGTGTATACTGGTGACTCCAAAATTGCGAATTCTACCTGCTTGCAGCCTGCTGTTTGAAATTCCAGCACTAATCTTTGAAGCCCCAACGCTGCTTTGCGCTCGCTTCCTGGAGGAGGCGGAGCACGGTCACGATCACGTGACGGATCACGTGACTCACTCTGGGCTTTTATTCGAGGGCAATCCGCCCGAGCGGTGTGTATACTGGTGACTCAAAAATTGCGAATTCTACCTGCTCGCAGCCTGATGTTTGAAATTCCAGCACTAATCTTTGAAGCCCCAACGCTGCTTTGCGCTCGCTTCCTGGAGGAGGCGGAGCGCGGTCACGATCACGTGACGGATCACGTGACTCACTCTGGGCTTTTATTCGAGGGCAATCTGCCCGAGCGGTATGTATACTGGTGACTCAAAAATTGCGAATTCTACCTGCTTGCAGCCTGCTGTTTGAAATTCCAGCACTAATCTTTGAAGCCCCAACACTGCTTTGCGCTCGCTTCCTGGAGGAGGCGGAGTGCGGTCATGATCACGTGACGGATCACGTGACTCACTCTGGGCTTTTATTCGAGGGCAATCCGCCCGAGCGGTGTGTATACTGGTGACTACAAAATTGCAAATTCTACCTGCTTGCAGCCTGCTGTTTGAAATTCCAGCACTAATCTTTGAAGCCCCAATGCTGCTTTGCGCTCGCTTCCTGGAGGAGGCGGAGCGTGGTCACGATCACGTGACGGATCACGTGACTCACTCTGGGCTTTTATTCGAGGGCAATCCGCCCGAGCGGTGTGTATACTGGTGACTCCAAAATTGCGAATTCTACCTGCTTGCAGCCTGCTGTTTGAAATTCCAGCACTAATCTTTGAAGCCCCAATGCTGCTTTGCGCTCGCTTCCTGGAGGAGGCGGAGCGTGGTCACGATCACGTGACGGATCACGTGACTCACTCTGGGCTTTTATTCGAGGGCAATCCGCCCGAGCGGTGTGTATACTGTTGACTCCAAAATTGCGAATTCTACCTGCTTGCAGCCTGCTGTTTGAAATTCCAGCACTAATCTTTGAAGCCCCAATGCTGCTTTGCGCTCGCTTCCTGGAGGAGGTGGAGCGTGGTCACGATCACGTGACGGATCACGTGACTCACTCTGGGCTTTTATTCGAGGACAATCCACCCTTGCGGCATTAAGCCCGCTGCGGGGACAAGGGCGCTGCTGTTTGGGCTGTTTGGCTGGCCGGCTGGGCACGAAAAGATATGGGAAACACCCCGCGGAAGTCACGTGCAGGTGGGTCACTTATTTTAAAAATCATTTGTACATCTGGGGGATATCCCAAAACTAAACAAGTCATATGACCAAAGGATAAAAAGTCGCTAGGATCAGCCCAGATAAACAAGCTAACATCACCAGTTGTTATTTTGCTGGGGTAGGGAGACTGTTGGGGCTTGACCCCTTTGATCCCACCCTGCGAAACGATCAAAAATTTAGATTTAAAGCTCTAAGGAAAGGGAGCCTGCTGGGGTTTGACCCTTTTGATCCCGAACACTGCAAACAACTGATATAACCTGATAACATCAGGGGAAAAGATACTTACAGCCCCATTTGAAGGTTTGATATCAGTGTTCCAAACTAACACACATACGATCTCCAAATACCTAATGGCAGAAGTAGTGCGAGCAACTAGATTGGGTGACCACCCTCTACCAAACAACCATATAGATGATTTAATATTATCCGAAGACAAGGATAACGAATCGGTGCTAGTTAAGGAAAGCATGACTCTGAATCATGGAACGAAAGATTATAATCAAGGAGTAGTACTCGATCCGTTCATGATAGAGGTTAAGATCGGCAATCAAACAGGGAGGGAGCTGCTACAGGAAGACATACAATTAAACTCAGAGAGCAATGAGGTCAACCAACCCAGGAACAATTTCATATTCCATCAACTTGACAATACGATTGAAACGGACGAATCACCTCAGCCTCAGGAAAGTTTAGCTGATGCAAAGCAGACTAAGGAAGTCCTGGCCCTTATGGCAAATGAAACATCCGACAAAAATGATCATGACTTAGAAGCTACAAGGGAAACTGACCTTTCAAGGGAAGATGTGTCAGAGAAGCCACCCCCTGTACTAGAGATAAGATCAAAAACAGTAGAAGAAAATATTCCTAAGGCAAAGGATTTAATTCAACTATCTGAGGATATTCCCGGGTTAGAACCCAACACTACGGTGGAAGATTTAGCAAAAACTGCGAAAGGAACTTTTAATGGAACGAAAGGTAAAACAATAACCCCTAAACCAATCAGAATGGACTTTATAAGATATACAGACCTAGAAAAAAAAATATGGAAACCCAGGACCCTATCCTCAGGGGATGCTCAAGACAGAAATCATTTTTTTGGGAAACAATCCTTACTAAACTGGGGGACAGGCATTTCTGGGAATGTACCCAAAAGGAAATCAACTCATAAAAACATCAAGGCAAACGAAATCCCTGACGCTGTTATGCTGGAAAACTCAACCTTAATAGATAAAGAGCCACAGACTGTAGAGACGGACTTTCAAACCATGAAAGGGGAAACTAAAAACCAGTTAATTCAAACAGACAATGACCAAGACTCAAACTTGAACACACTACCATCAACGATAGAAGCACCTCAGAAAGAGAGGGAGATGACCAACAAACCTAAGACAGGGGGAGAAAAGTGTGAAAAGGATGACTTCCTGATGATTACAACAATGGCAGCGATCCTGGCACCTTACATGAAACTACACGAAGATGCTTTGGATACTCTGAAGGACCACACTACATTGCTAGCAATGGTTCATTCTAAGACAATCTTCATTGAAGGATTCATATCGGCCATCCAAAATAATATGCAAAATGTTGAGCAAAGAATCTCTGATATTTTACACACCATCCTAGAACCAATTATGAAAGAGAAGGAAAACTGATGGAAAGATCCTAGGAGAGATTTTCTAGGTGGTTCGGACTGCTCTGATTTTCAATCAACCAACAAACCTAAGACAGGGGGAGAAAAGTGTGAAAAGGATGACTTCCTGATGATTACAACAATGGCAGCGATCCTGGCACCTTACATGAAACTACACGAAGATGCTTTGGATACTCTGAAGGACCACACTACATTGCTAGCAATGGTTCATTCTAAGACAATCTTCATTGAAGGATTCATATCGGCCATCCAAAATAATATGCAAAATGTTGAGCAAAGAATCTCTGATATTTTACACACCATCCTAGAACCAATTATGAAAGAGAAGGAAAACTGATGGAAAGATCCTAGGAGAGATTTTCTAGGTGGTTCGGACTGCTCTGATTTTCAATCAAAAGAATTAGCAAAATTGCAACCACAAATAGAAGAAAATGGAAATGAAGAGCATTTGAAAGAACGTACTGAAAATATGATTGAAAAAGGGACCTTAGAAGATCTAAGTAATCAGCTCGAATGTCCAATCTCAACTCCGAGGAAAGGAGAAACAACTAAAGATACAATGGACACAATAAATGGAAAGGAAAAAAATAAAGAAAAAAATGAACTGGTGCTAAATACCTCATAAATCCCTGCGGAAAACGAAACTCAAAGAGGAGCCACGGCGAACAACAATCAGAAAGTAAAACAGATCACAAAAAAAGGACAACACACACCTCAAAAAACCTTAGACCTTTCGCAGCACGAAAAAGATATTGATGTATCACAAATAGATAAGCAGAACTCAAAATTATGCGAAATCTTTAAAAAAAAGGACGTAAAACAGATGGAAGGTATCATTGTGTCGCAACAAAAGGAGCAAATCGCTATGAATGATAAGAAAGCGAAAACTACTCAACCATTACAGATACTTAAAAAACAAAAAATCAACTGCCGCGGAGGGTAGGTAAATCAAATAAAAGCAAATCATTTTTGAAATGTCTGAGTACACCAAAGGAAGCAGCAACTATTGTAGTAAATCGAAACACTGGTAGCCATACGCAAACAAGTACGAGTCTAAAGAACAAAGAAGCAGTAGAAACGGATGACTTTGATCAGGAGTTAATGGATATGTCCACTTACTCCATCTCGGACGACAACGTTTCAACTGATAGTGACTCAGAAGAAGAGGAAATTGAAATAACTGATGAACAAGCACAGACAGAACGACATCCAATGTTGGATGACAAGAGGATAATTGGGGAAAACGCAAACAAAGCTGAAACAACAAAAAAGGAAAATAATATAGTCAAGCCCGAAACTGTAAGCAAGAAAAAATTAAAGACAACAATGACAGGAAGCTCAAACATACCAGTTAAAAGTCTAACAAGAAACCTGGAAAGTCAAAATATAAACAGCCCCATACGTATTTTGGAGTTCAAGGAATACACCACAGAAGAAAGTGAGCAGAACAGTGGAACTGTTGATTTCCGGACTAGTCCCTTGAGACTGCCGAAACGCAGATTAAGCCCGGAAGAAAAGGGCAGAGGTCTTCTTTTGGAAAGACTAGTACATACAGACGATGGTCTTATCTTAAACCGGGCAAATGTCCTAAGGTTGTTCCACCATATACCAGCCTTGAGATTAATCAGCTCTAGTGATATAACCCTGATATAATTTCCTGACAAAAGGTATATGGATAGTATTCGGGTTTCTACATGCTCCCAGGTGATTCACCAGCTATTACTATCCGAAGAGAGGACCATAAGAAAGAAGGGGTTCAAGATAACCAAAAAAAACAATAAAGAAACAGAACCAGAGGTACTGGATCAAGAAACTATCTCTAAGAAAGCTCGTTTTCAAGAGGCGTACAATACGCATAAAAAAGCCATGAAACAATCGCAGGTAACCCAACCTCAAGACGGAGAACAGGAGAGATGGGTATGGTTGGCCAACCTAGCAGCAGGAAAAATGAAGACACTATAGAGCCGGAAAGCAACACAAAAGGAAACATGATCCCTTATTTCCTGGAATACAAGGGGATTCAACCACCTTCTAACAAAAAATGAATTTGAAAAAGAGATGCCAGATGTACTATGCCTGCAGGAAACATGGTTGAGAGAAACTCCCCTGATAAAAGGCTATTCAGTAAATATAAACCCAGCAAAAAAAGGAGAAAAAGGAAGACCAATGGCGGGTCTGCTGATAGCGATAAAAAAAGAACTAAACTGGAATGTGATTCATTCTTGGAACTTGACTCCATATATTCAAATCTTAGTCCTGGAAACACCGTCGCCCCTAGACGATCAACACCACCAGCACGTTGTGCTGATGAATATATACTGGGTGCCAGGAGCTAAAGGAAACAAATCCCTTCCAAGGGACGTAGCAGAGGCAATTGATGATCTGAAAGCTAAATGGCATGACCCATGGATAATATTGGTGGGCGACCTTAATTGCACTTGTCTGGACGAAAACAATAAAGTACTCGAAGACGTACCGAAAATGGCCACAACCAAACACAAAAGAGGGGTAAATTGGAGGTCCACGTTACAATCTAGAGATTGCACAATCCTAAATGGAGTCACGTTAGGCGACATTCCAGGGAAACCGACGTGGCAAGGGCTGAAATCCAAAGCCATCTTAGATTACGTGACAGTTTCAACTAATATGTCAATGTTTATTCAAAAACTTGAGGTGCAACCGGCCAAGGCTAGTGACCACAATGTAATCAAACTTACTTGTTCTAGTTTTCTTCCTAAGAACGTAAAGGAAATATATCCATTCAAGATAGAAATCAACACTGGGAGAACTCGAGTTAAAATGAATCCAGCAAAATTACCAACGCTGAACGACAACTTGACATCTACCCTAAATGATTTGTATCTGCAGCTACCTCTGCAAACCATTGATTATGTTCCTCTGCTAAAAATCTTCCTTACTAGAATTAAACCTGGGACCACAAAACCAATAATGTCACATAGACATATATTCGATCAAGCCGTGGTTGATAAAAAAAAGACTATGAGGAAACAGCTAAAATCACTGAAAGACTTGAATGAGGTAAATAAAACTGATAAAGTACGAGAAATAAAACAAACCTTCAGAAATTGGAGAAAGTTGCACAAAAAAACAATGTTAAACCACGACTCCCAGGCAATGTTAAGAACGATATGTGAGAGAAATACAGCAGAGACGTGGGCCTTAATAAATAATAAAGAGACTTTGCAAGATGCCATAATAACATATCCAGTCACAGAGAAACAATGGCAATTATATTACAAACAACAACAGCCAGTTCTAAAACCTCTTATAAATGATTGGAATATACCAAAAAGGGATGAAAGTTTGCTGAACATAGACATTGAGACATTAGAAGACATGATTAAAAAGCTAAAGAACTCTAGAGCACCGGGGCCAGGCGGCCTGACTAATGAAGGTCTGAAAAAGGACCCAGCGGAATGGGCTAAAATCCTACACCAACTGTTTAAATATATTTTGGCTTCGGGGAAACTACTTCTTGGAAGACAAGTATTGTGGTGCCTATCTTTAAAAAGGGCCTAAGAACAGTCCCAGAAAATTACAGGCCAATTGCCCTTCTGGATGTGGCTGAAAAAATCTTTGCCTCAATTCTTTTAAAATCTTTGACAAATTGGGCAACACAAACAGGCCATAAGGACGAATGGCAATCTGGGTTCGTAAAAGGACAAGGCACTCCATTAAACATCTTTATTCTAAATCTGTTGAAAGCTCGAACCCTGACCAACAAAGAGGCGAAATTCTATATAGCTTTTGTTGACCTATCAAAGGCTTTTGATGCAGTTGATCGAGAGAGGATGTGGAGGAAACTAAAAAAATTGAATTGTCCAGAAATTCTACTTTACAACATAAAGGAATTGCACTCGAACACCTCAATTAAAGTGAAACTAAATAAAGCTGGCCTGTTATCGGACACAAAAACAAAATGACCATCAATCCAGAAAAATCTAGGATTTTGACGTTCTCTAATACCAAAAAGAAGAAAAATATAAACTCACCCCAATGGTATTTATCCAATAAAAAGATAACGGAAGTGACAGCTATTACGTACCTGGGAGTTCGTATCAATACCAACAAATATGAAGCCCCGAGATGTCAGGACTTAAAAAACAAACTTGGAAACCTAATAGGCCAAGCTAAGATTCTACTAGTGCGATTTTGTAGATTCTCCATGAAACCGCTGATAGACTTCTATCGAGCAAAAGAAGGGGCAATCCTAACCTATGGATCAGAAACCTCACTCTTATTGGACAACAAAATATAGTCACGTCTAGAAGGCAAGTTCTGGAGATCTATCTTGGGATTGCCAAAATCTTTCCCAATTCAATTAATCAGAAGAGAGCTGGCACTATCCTCTCTGAAAGTCATTGTGGAGTGGAAGATATTGTCTTTCAACAGAAGATGCCTAGAACCGGCAACAAAGGGGGGCTTTGCGGCCATAAAAAACATCAATGGAAGAGAGGTCAGAACCAATATTGACTGAATGGGCCAAAAAATGCCAGATGATCCTTCCTAATTTAAATGAGACGGAAGAATCCTTCTTAAACAATCCAGATCCAGTGAAAAAAAAATGTATTGATACACTGGACGAGCTCACTAAATATCGAGGCTATGAAGAATTATGGGCAGTCCCGCGAAAACTGAATATACTACCCAAATACCTAACTCTTTTCCCCAATTGGTTCTTGAGGCAAGGCTTCTTAAAGCTGCGTTTGAATCTTTGGCCAAGTAGAACCAAACATTATAGAAAAAGAGAGAGATGAACCAAAGAACTGTAGATTATGTAAAAATGTATTAAAAGTTGAATCATTGAAACATCTGCTGCTGGAATGCCCTACTGTGAGAGGTGAACGACAGACGTACTTAGGTCATATCTGGCAAGAATACAGATACAAGGACATTGATCTTTGGTGGTCATACCTGCTGGAAGGAGATAAGATCTCAAATAATCTTGCGGTCATAAAATGTATCCAGTTCATCTTTGAAAAATTTAAGGGACAAGACAAACCTCTTGGAACAGTGAAAAGGACCTGAAATCAAGCAGACTTTTGCAGTGTTAAACACTAAGCAACATAAAAGAAAAGAAAAGAGAAAGGAAATAAGAAATAGGCATTTTTATAAATGTTTATTAATATTTTAGCATATCTGTAGAACAGAAGTTTGGGAAAATGCTGTTCTTGCTGTTTTGGGTTATTTTTATTCAATTATTCCTGATTTTTAAAATGTTTTTTAAGCTTTCTTTAACCATTGAATTAACTCTCGTCTTGATTTTGTATAGTTGAACTTGCTTTTTTTCCACTCTCTTCTATGACATTTCCTTCTCTTTTATGTTGTTTTCTGCTCCTTGTTCGGTAAAAATAGCTAAAGGTTTTCTTGTGTAAACCAAAGAGCTACAATAATAAAAAAAAAAAATAAATAAATAAAAGAGGATACAACCCAGAATATTTAATCCTCAACACAAACTGGGAAGAAAAAAACAATTCTAGAGAATATGGTCGCTGATCAACTCAATGAGTAGTTAAAAAGAGTATTTTGGCTGGTTTTAAATCTGGATTTCGTTCTGGATGTAGCATGAAAACAGTAACTGCACAATTGGAGATGATGTGTTTAAGATTCTGGACAATGGGGTTCTTTCCTGTTGATGCTTCTCAATTTGTCATCCGACTGACCATGTTGTACTCCTTTAAACATAAACACAATGGACATGGAGATCAGATGTCTAATTTTGGATTGGCTGTGTTCTTTTTTAACCAACCATCAGATAGTTTCTGATGGTCAAGCACACTCTGATTCCTGTCCATTTCTGTTTGGAGTGCCTCAAGGGTCCATCATGTCGCCTATTCTTTTTTTAATTCATATATGGAACCACTCAGAAATTTTGTCGAATATAATGCGTGCATGTACCAATATGCCGACGATATACAACTCAATTTAAACATTTCATGGGAAGGTGATATGAACCGCCATCTACAAGACATTGATATTTGGAAGGCATCTCATTTGTTATTTTTTATTAAACTGAGTTTATTTATTCTTTTCATATTCTTCTCCTAATCCGGCTTTTTTAAAATGGTTTTCTGAAGCAAAATTTCCAGAGGCATCCTTGGAATCTGCTAACTCATCGATTTTAAAAATTTGCATTGGCTTCCACTTGGGTCAATAATTTGTTTTATTCATTTGTGTTATGTATAAAGCTATCCAGATCCAGACTCCTTGCTACCTTGCTGGCAAATTAAACATTTCTGGAGATGCCAGAGACCTTTGTAGCAATAATTCTCTCCGTCTTGAGGTACCTAGATTCAAAAGAACAGCCTCATTGAATCATTCTTTCTCTGATGCAGCTGTGAAGTGTTGGAATGCTCTTGCTCCTGAACTACAATTGATGTCTAAATATTTGAAGTTTCGTAAAGCTTCAAAATCTTGATTCTGGAATGTTGTGCTTTAATCCCTTTAACATCTGCCTTATTTTCTATTTGTAGATTCATTCATGAATCTGTTTTTATCTGAAGTTTGTCTTAATAGTAGACATTTTTTGTATTTTGTATATGCTGACATTGTAAAACGCTCTGTTGCCCTTGTTACCTGGTTGACGCTATATACAAATTTTAAATAAAATATAATTAATAATTACAAAGTTGTCAAACGAAAATCAAAGCTATTGGACACAGTTTACACAATACATTTTCCAAATTCAAAAAGGCACACAACGAAAGGGTATAAAAACTGGGTTGGAAAAACTATATATGTGTTATCTTACATATATGAAAAATACATAAATGGAATTAACACATGAAAACAGATTTAATAGCAATTGATCAAGCAAATAAGAAGCCTATTAGGAGCATGACAAAAATACAAAAGGAACTATACAACAACAAGGCGGCTGCAGGATGCCTATTTGCACGTCCCCATGTGGCCCCCTCACCACCGTTACCTGAGGTTTTCAATAGGCCAAGATCATTGTCAGTACAAAATCTTGCCATTTGGCCTCAGCTCGGCCTCAAGGGTGTTACCAAGCTGATGGCGATGGAGGCTGCATTTCTACCTCTGAAAGGCATTCACCTGTATCCTTAACTGTATGGCTGGCTCATCATGGCACATTCCCCAATCCAGGCATCACAGCATCTACAATACCTTATAGCTCTTATGCACGCTCTAGCCCTTTTAGTCAATGTGAAGAGGTCCATGCTCATCTGCACTCAGAGGCTAGATTTCATAGGCTTCATCTGGGACTCAGAGCAGGCAAAGTCTTTCCTCCAGGAGAGAGGATACATAACTGACTGAAAACAACCTCATTGCTCCTTTCACACGCTGAGACGATGGCATGGTGGTTCCTATGCCTATTGGGTCTGATGGCGGCATTTGTCTTATTGCCTATGGCCAGGGTACAGATGCAGCACACCCAACTGCATGTGGAAGCTTCATGGTCTCAATTGTTAGACCATCTAAAAGTGCCAGTACCCGTTACCGTATGGCTGCACCAAGACTTACTGTGGAGGTCGGACATTGACAACATGTGGGTTGGAAGAGCTTTTCAAGACCTTCCTCATCAGTTCACCATAAAAACAGACTTGTCTTAGTCAGGGTGGGGAGTGGCACTCGAAGGCCTCCACATTTACGACAAGTGGAACCAGCAAGACACTCAGGAGCACATGCACTTCTTGGACCTGAAAGCAACATTTCTAGCCCTTCAGGCCTTCCTACCAAATATGGCGGGTGAAATAGTGATGATCCTGACAGACAATGTTGTACAATGTATTATATCAACAAGAAGGGAGACACCAAGTCCCCAAAGTTGTGCGCCCTAGTCGTTCATGTTTGGGAATGGGCACCGAGTCACAACATCTCAGTGCAGGTAGCTCTCTTGGTGGGGGCAGAAAATGTTCAGGCAGACAAACTCAGCAAGAGATCAGCTAACACCCACGAATGGTAGCTCAGTGAGAATGTCCTTGGAGAGATGTTTGCTTCCAAAGGCCACCCTCCAGTGGACCTGTTCGTGATGGAGTGGAACAGGAAATGCCTCCATTATGTCCCATGGAAGGAAAGAGGGAGAGGATCATTGGGGGATGTGTTATCAATATCATGGAACAGCCTATTTGCTTATGCATTTTTCCCTTTTACTTTGATTCTGACGGTCTTGCAGAAATTCAGGACCGCCAGCCAGATGGAGCTTCTCCTGATAGTCCCGCTTTGGCGCCAAATGCATTGGTGTTCAGACCTGTTGCTTATGGCAGATGCACAAAACAAAACAGTAGGTTTGTTCCCATTCAGAATTATTCAAGTTGAATAAATCACCAGTGTTTAAGCATCCTGGTCTTGCGGCAGTGACAGTAAATCACCTTGTTTAAAGTTTCAAGCAATGCTAGACAAATTAGTATTTAATGCAATAAGATCTAAAATTGAATGATTTATTTTATATAATGAAAAATCAAAGCACATACAATGCACAAGTGAAACATAAAATGTTTACAAAGAAAAAACAATAGCAAAGACATTAGTTGATTTAAACACAAATGTATAATCAAGGGACATACAAAGCAAAAGTGAAACAGTGAATGTTTACAGAAAAGCAACATCAAAAACATTAACTGATTTTGAGCACACATGTATGTTAGAATCCAAAGTTCCATTCCAAAACTGCCTGTAACTCAAGTAGGTCATAAAGGAGAGGCGGCAAACTTAATTATATGATGAAGACATCTACGAGGGTAGATTCAAGAAAGCAAGAGTCAATGTGACAATAACGTACATGGACATGGCTTTCGGCAGATGGCCCACTTCTCTCTTTCCCCATCTTTCCGAATCTTCTTCACCAGCAGAAAGGCAAGATGATTCATCCCTGCACACAATCACTTTCCTTGGAGAACTGACAGCTGAGACATTAGCCTGTGGCCACTTAGGCCCTTCTGAGATCAATCTCAGGATGATAGGGGATTCCCGTAAGCTTTCAACTCATTCCCAATACAGAGGAAAGTTGCTTCATTTCTA
The DNA here is from genome assembly GCF_040938575.1 of Ambystoma mexicanum. Taxonomy (NCBI): domain Eukaryota; kingdom Metazoa; phylum Chordata; class Amphibia; order Caudata; family Ambystomatidae; genus Ambystoma; species Ambystoma mexicanum. The sequence continues at coordinate 1,401,018,665 of NC_090932.1, read as the reverse complement.
CCACTGGATGCTGGAAAAAGAAAATGATCCTCTCCAAGCATCCATTGATGACATCCTGTCCTTCAAATCAAACCTGATTCAAACAGGTACTCAAGTATCTTCATACAGGACATACCTTGCAGCGACTGGTGCTTATCTTTCTAACAAAGATCAGCCTCTTTCGCCAATCCAATGATTAAGTGCCACTGTTGGGGACTAGTACCCCTGCACCCTCCCACATTCTGTTGCAAATTGGGACCTTAATGTAGCTCTGACAGACCTTGCACACCAAACATTCAAACCAACGGCATCCATTAACCAACGTCTGGTTTCCTAGGAGACTGTTTTCCTGGTCACAATCACTTCAGCCCGCGGCATTAGTGAGCTTCAAGCCCTACCTGTGGAGAAGCCTTACCTGTCCATTCATAGGGACAATATGGTCTTGCGGACACATCCATCCTTTTTACTGAAAGTGGTTTCCAATTTTCATATTAACCAGGAAATTACGCTGCCAGGGTTTTTTCCGGATCCAGAATCAGAAGCTGATTGCACCTTATTACAGCCTTGATGTTCGAAGGGCATTGAGTTTCTATCTCGTAGAGATTATTTGTCACATTTGTAGGAGTAAATCCTGGCAAACAAGAAGCTAAAACAACAATTTCTAAATGGATTGTCTCTTGCCTATCCCATGCTCACAGAATTCAAGGCAAGTCACCCCCTCAGGGTCTACATTCACATTTAACTAGGTCAAAATGCACGACAGTAGCTTTTCAGCACGAGGTGACCTAGGAGCCCATCTGCAAAGCAGCCACTTTGGCATCACCTTCAGCCTTTTGCAAACATTATGTGCTGTCTTCCAACACCAGGGCCAATGTACGATTTGGACAAACACTCCTAAGGAACATATTTGTTTCAGTTTAGTTCCATCTGACCTGGCTAAGTAAGGAAACGGGACGTAAGAGTAAATACTCACCGTAGTGACTACTGTATTCCTAGTCCTATGTCCCCTTTCCTCCATAAGCCTGCCCTTCATCCCCCCTAAAACTGCTTAAAGAGGTTGTCATGGTCCACTCAGCGCATAAAGGAGAAGGAAAGAAGGAGAGTAAAGGAGAGCGAGAGGCAGGGTTATTGGCATGGTGAAGCTATGGGCACGTGGCCCAACCCCACGCTCTCTAAATTCTTTAAGGGGAAGTGCATAGGTCTTGCTATGGATCCGATCCTGTCCACCCAACGTGGGAACACCAATAAGTATGGAGGAAAAGGGCCATAGGACTAGGAGTACAGTAGTCACTATGGTGAGCAACATTTCCTAAGTGTTCAATAGTGAATATAATGAAGGGTGAACGTTGTGAGAGTCCTGTGTGAATTGTATGATTGCTCACTTCAGTAATGTGTCTTCTACATAATGGTGTGTTAGGTCAAACATTTTCATGGTTGGTGATTCATGAGGTCAGCGTCCAGATTGGTCACGGAATTTAAAAAGAATAGTACGACACCTCTCCCTTTCCATTTCAGTTTTGATGCAAATATTTATCTTTGAAAGACAAATTGTGTGTATAAATGACATATGGGCACTGATTACCCTTTCTGCCGTAAAGATCGCACTTGTACATTATTAGAAGGCTGTTATGCTATCATGGCTCAATATCTAAATGCTAAGGCCACCAGAAGACATATTGTCCAACTAAGAGTTCTAAAATAGCTTACATTTTTGGTTAATCTTTTCAAATACATCACTCATGTTTTAGATGAGGTTTGTAGCTAATCCCACAAAACTCAGGCTTTTGGTTTTGGGACACATGTAGAATGTTTCTGAATTCGAATTGCCTGGATATAGGACGCTTAACTGCTTGTGGATGCTAACCTGGATGGAAATGGTGATAGTCTGAAGAATCTTGTTTTCAGTGTTGGGTTCTTCAGTGAGCTCCCAGAAGTACTTCACACACATATGCTCCTTCATTTTCATTCTTATCTGTTCAGAATGCATCACATATATATCAGGTTCCCAATAGCTCAATCACAACGTACATATCTATGGTTATTTTAATGATGAGCAAATACAGAAACCATTTCTTTTCTTCCAGTAAGTTATTTAGTGGACAGTATTTCCCTATCAAGGGTCTGGATGACAATCAAAGGGCTTTGTTAGTGTAAGGCATGTCGGCCAGATGGAGTACCTGGTGATTTGTAGAAGCTTTAACCAGATGTTTGGGCCAATATGTTGCTCTAATTATTCCAGATTATTTTTAACACCAGAGTATTGACAGCTATGTGGCTGTTATCGAATTGTGTTCCTCTGTTTAAATAGGGAAACCGTGCGTACTACAAGCCAAGTGCTCGTAGTAACATTTCATTAAAAATACTTGGGAGGGTTCTGGTGGACAGTCCTCCATCCTGGTTGAAGGAGAACAGCATCATGCCTGTTTCCCAGCTCGGCTTTCACAGATCCAGGGGTACCCTTGAACAGTGCCTACATTTGTCCATTGCTATTGTGGCAATAAGACCAGAGGCGGCGGGCCAATACCGCCCCAGGTAATGCCCCCAGGGTGGTAGTTAACAAAGCCTGTGGGGCATTACCATGGGGGTATTGGCCCGCCACCGAGGGTCTTATTGCCATTAGTACACCGGCCCGTTAGACCGGGGTACTAATGGCATTTTTTCGAAACACGTGAACAAAAATGGCCGCCAGGAAAGGGAAAACATAGTCCGTTTTCCCTTTCCATGGCGGCTATCGGGAGCGGACGCGCTGGGAACAGGAGTGTTTCCAGTGCGTCCTCTCCCAAGACAAGAAGAAAAAAGAAGGTAAGTGGGGTTGGGAGGATTGAAGGGAAAAAAAAAACAAATACGTACCGCGGTCTCCGGCGGGGGACGAGGGAAGCCTCCAGCCGTGTGGAGGCTCAGAGCGGGGATGGCCTCGCTCCGAGTCTCCACACCCTGGAGGCTTCCATCATCCCCGCCGGAGACCAAGGGATAGAAGGTAAGTGGGGTGGGGAGGGCAGGGAGGTGGGAGGAGGGAGGAAAGGTGAAAAAAAATAATAATAAGTCTTACCTGAGTCCCCGGCAGGGGACGAAGGCAGCCTCCAGCCATGGGGAGGCTCAGAGCGGGATTGCCCCGTTTCGAGCTTGGAACAGAGTACCCGGCACACGCAGGACACACCGGCATACAAGGGAATGCCGTGTGGTATGGCTCGCAAAAGAGCCAATCCACGCGTTGTATTCCCGGTGCGCTGCGTGTGCCGGGTACTAATGATAAATATCACAAGGTCAAAAGCAGTGCACTGTTTCTGGCTTTCATGGCTCTGTCAATGGCCTTTGAAATGGTGTACAGACCCTTGCTTTGGTCAATTCGTCATGGCTTGGGAACTGACATTGGTCTCCTGGATATTATTATTCAGTTAAATTATAGCACTGAAGCATGAACAGTGGATGTACAGGCACCTTAAAGTTCATCAGGTTTGTGTCAAAGCCCCTCTGTTATTTAATCCTCATATGGAGGGCCTGAAAACATATTTTAATTAATTCTGTTGTTGTTCTTTGCTTCTGGAGACACAAAACACTCTGTTTAGTGTACGTAGATGACGTGGTACAATTGGGCAGAATCCCCAAAGCTCTGCAATCCCTAGTGAAATCCTATTTCAAGTTTATGAAATCAAGGGAAATGAAAGTGAACAAATCAAAGCATGTCTTTATATTTATAATGGCAATAAAAGGGTCAAACCACTAATAACTCTGGGCGATAAAAACTTAAAAAGGATGAAGACATTTGGTCATTAGATTTCATGAAAAGAATTAGCGGTCGGCTCATGTTGCAAAAACAGCAGCATTGCTGAATCAATCTAATGGAGGGCTATTGCATTTTACCCCAACTATTAAGGCTTTTATGGACAACTCTGGGGGAATTACACGCTATTGTGCGGGTGTGTGGGGTTTTCCTCACTCGTCAGCTATTTCGGTTCATGAGCAGAAATTTCAACAGTCACTGCTGGGTGTCTCCAGCAACAACCACAGAACCTTTGTACTTTGAGAGTGTCCTCACCCTGTTAATTAATCAGTTAAAAATATGCCCTTTATCATTATGGTTTTCAATCTGTACTAATGATAGGACAATTTTGAATACAATTATTTTAAGAGATATGTTCATTCTACAGAATAGATTGAGCTCTAGTTGAGTTAACAATATAATTAAAGTACCCCATGCACTTGTTTTTTCCAATTTGTGTAGGAATCCTCTTTCTGTTTCGCCTACTCACCCCAAAAATGTTTTGACTCATTTAAGAAGAAGCACTCAGCTCACGTGAAACTGAATGAAGGTACCAAAGCAACTGCAAGGGCCAATTTGCCCTTTATGCATTTACATTTCAGAAATTAATTTTATTTGTCATGTTTTTTATAATACAAGGGCCAGGACGTTGTAGTAAATCAGGCGAGGCACAATTTAGGAGTCGTGAGCTATATTGTGAGGCCCCCGGAGGACGGACCAACAGCAACTGACACATAGCGAACGTGTCGTTCTCACAGAACTAACTTGTCAACAGGGTTCTAAGAACCACGTCACTATGTATATTACATAACATCTCCCTTACTGGGAGAAAACAAAATAAACAGGAAGGAGGGTGGGGCAGGGGATGGAAAGAGAGGAAAGGAGAAGAGTGACAGAAACATTGGTGGAGAATAACTATATAAAGCAATACACAGAATAGTGTTAGTAGTATATGTAATCATTGTTGAAGTTTCGAATGATCTTCCGGTTTCGCTTCGACAGCCTCCCAACTGAAGTTCCGTCTATGTTTCCATGCTTTCTGTCTTCATCAACTTGGCTATGATGAGGTGTTTTTTCGGGAGAAGACTTTGATGTGGCTCTGTGTGTCATGTATTCGGATGTGCTGGGTCTGTGGATATCAGTAGTTAATTTTACCAGGGCATCACCCGACCATCGCTTCCCATCATCCAATATGGTGGATTTTCCTTGGCAACGGATAACTCTCTGTCGCGATCTGAAGTTGGTTTCGCCCTTGAGCTTCTTTTTAGGTTCTCGGACACAAACCCAGTCTCCTTCCTGGATTTGCATTCCTCTTACAGCATTTTTCGAGTCATAGTATGATTTGTATTTGGTTTGCTTCCCTCGTATTCTTTCCTGAATTCGCTCCATGTCTAATTTGGCTTCACCGCTGTTCGTGAAGATCCACGCTGGTCTTAGACGGTTGGTTAGGGCTGTGTCGAATTTGCGGTTGCCATCACCCCCGGCATCATCTGGTTCTGGTAGTGCCCTGAAAAGTCTTAGAGCTTCTGCTCCTATGCAGTTCAAAAGTGTTGCTTCTTTAAGGTCATCATTGAACTTGCTGCCCCCGATGGCCCTAAGGTAGACGTGGAACCCATCAACCCATTGTTCCCACGAACATGTTGGGGTCCCAGGGGAAGCAAGGAACTTCGTAGGATGAGGAATATTCTGCATGGTGTTCATGTGTGGCGGGATGACTGTTGGGGAGGTTCAAAAGTAGTTGTTTGGTCTCTGAGTTGTGGTAATGGTGGGGCACAACTAGCAGGTGTCGAGGATGGCTGGTGACACGTGGAAAGATCAGGATTCAGGTGCCTTGGTTTGTAGGGGTGGTTGCTCTGTGCAAAAGGCAGGTTGGGTTTGGCTAGGTGCAATTTGCGTTTGTTTCTGCAGCCAGTTTTTGTCAGATCTCAGGGTTTTTTCTTTTTTTTATTATTCTGAACTTTCTGGATCAAAAATCATAACAGCTACAACTGCTGTACATTGTGCTCGCTGGATTGTGGTTTATTTCTTTAAGGCTGTGCTTCACTTCAAAAGATGCTTCTTTTGGCACTTAAGAGCCCTTCTAGTGTGTGGCTTTTCGTCTCCCACGTGATCGAGACGATCTTGGTGTTGTTGTTGCTATGGTTATTGTCTACAAAGGACCAAAATGGGCGCACGTAAAGTTACGCTCTAAGGTCCCTTCCTCGAATCGCCGTTAGACGGCGATTCATATAATGCCCTGGAGCTGTGCGCGGATCCCCCAAATAAATTAGACTGTGTACCTTTCAGCCTCTGGTTGCGCCGGGCCGTGACACTGGAGCAACCTTTCAGCCTCCGGTTGCGCCGGGCCGTGACGCTGGAGCCACCTGTCGCTTCGCTCTCCTTCCGCTTCTTTGGCGTTGTATGTAAGAGCGGGCACAGCGTTGAGTGGGCCGCCGCAGGTGGCCGATCCCTGTGTTGCGGCGCAGGATGACCGCTCTTGCCGTCGGAAGGGGGGGGCGCTTAGGGCCTTTTGTGTTGCTCTTCAGGGCCAGGACAGGTGCGGCAGTAGAGTTCGTAGTGCTGCCTCGTAGCGGGTGCTGTACGCAGCGGGGAGTCGTGGGTTGCCGACAAGCAGCACTGTCCGGTGCGCTCCGGGGGCCGTTTAGGGTGAGTTCCCTCGTCGCCAAATGTAGTAAATCAGGCGAGGCACAATTTAGGAGTTGTGAGCTTTATTGTGAGGCCCCCGGAGGACAGACCAACAGCAACTGACACATAGCGAACACATAGTTCTCACAGAACTAACTTGTCAACAGGGTTCTAAGAACCATGTCACTATGTATATTACATAACAGACGTTAATGACAAAAGTATGTGTTAATCAGTAGCCTTTTGCAGCAAATAGAATGCATTGGAAACACCACAAGGAACCAAGCTGCCACATCTCGCTGAAGGCTAACATGCATTTCTTGTTTTTCTGCCCCTGGTATGCATATGCGTGATGGAAATATTGAATTCCTCTTTTACAAATACATGGTTTTAGCCAATGTAGAGTGGCCTATTATTATTTGTTGCAGGTGCACAATTTTAAAGTTTGCTAGTGCTTATTTTATCCTGGTTTTAATAAGGATCAGGGACGTCAGACTGTCCCCTGTTGTGTAATCTATGGTTTTGGATTGTATTTTAACTTGCGATCCTCGTAAAATTATTCGATTAATATGTGTTTGGTTTGATTTACTCGCCATTTTTACAATAGGTGAAATGTATGTATTTTGATGTAGATTAAATTCTTAATGATTTTGACTAACTCGATAATTTCATTAAGTACTTAACTGCTTAACATGAAATGGTGAAACTAAAAGGTTTGTTTTGCACTGTCACAATCTTTTTCTGTTTTAAAAAAATGAATTATCCATCTAATAGATTGTATTCTTTATCTTCGATATATCATTTCTAGCTTGCTGGCCTCAGAATTCTTTTTTCAGTATAGGGCGCTGCGTGTCGATGTCCCTCGAGTCAATGTCCCTCAAAGGCCTCCGTATAGGCGTCCATGTCATCATAGGTATAAATAGTCGTGCGCAGTGTCCATTGCTCAGTTCAGTTTTTCCATGCTTCGTAAGCCTCGGAGACGTAACGCTCGGTTCCTCATTGAATCAAAAAACTTCGAATTTCGTGAAGAAAAAACATTGAATCTTCAATCCACAATGACGTCTTCGTCAGCTCCATCGACACCACTATCCGGCTTGAAAAAATGCTGAGATTGTGGTAAACAAATGTCTTTGCCTGATCCCCACAGGGTCTGTGTATGGTGTATGGTGCCTGGGCCCAGAGCACCCGTGTTCAGAGTGTGAAGAATGTCTGTCTATGACAGCTAAAGCCTTGAGGGAGCATAGGGGGAAGCTGGAGAAAGGTAAGACCGTTAAATATGTTACCCCTTCAAAATTGACCTCTGATGAGTCGAGACCGTCGTCTCCTTGTTGAAAAAGAAAGCACTCCCGCTCAAGGTCTCGGGAGTGCTTTCCACTCATCCACTTAGAGCCTGAATAAGAAGAGGTGCCATAGATCACCCTCATCTTCGTCCTACAGTTCCCCAGAAAAAGTTGCTTGCCCCACAAAGTACAGCTCCCCGGCTCAGTGGGAGGAATTTCATTTAAAAATGTTAAGGGTCATCGAGAACGCTGCTTTGCCCCCCTCAGAGATACCTAAAGGCGATACCCCGGGTAAAAAACCAGATAAACATAAAACACCTCGGCAAAACATACTCCTCGAGAGCGCCTTGAACCCTCGAGTTTAGAGAAAGCCTCTTCGACGCATACAACATCAACTTTACCATCAAAGTCTAAAACTGCGTCATCAATGCCATCGACGACTTTGTCGAAGGAGAAATTACTGACTCCTCGTACCCCTTCCACGCCATTCGCACCTGAGGCATCGGAGGCTCATTCGAGAATGTCGGGGACGATGTCGACCCCATCGGCGACATCAAAGAAACTCCCAAATTCCTTTACAACATCGGGACCAATCTCAAGTACATCGACGCCTTTCACAATTACATCGAGACCTATGACATCTACCTCAATGTTTTCGAGTCTTTCTCAGCCAGTGATGACTAATATAGCCCCCTCATCACTTGAGATGATTATTTTATTATTTCAGGGCTTTATCTTCCATATATGAGGAAGGGGAAGACTCAGATTCAGAAAGGCCCTTTGGTCTACAACATACAAGCCCTGCTCTACCAGAAGAACTTATACCAGAAGAGCTTAGACTGAAAGATCTGCAAGAATTCTTACAGGAGTTCAGTGGCATAGATACCTCTCCAGAGGTAGACTTTAGTAAACCAGAGCCTGGTGACGATGCAGAAGTAACTTATAGGTCACTTATGAACAGGATAATGGCGTACATGGGGTGGACAACACCCACACCCATTTTTGACCATTTTCGATAGGGACCTCAAGAAGACCCTACAGTTCCCCTCCATGCAGCCTTGCAGAAAAAAGTAACCACAAATTGGGAGACTCCAGAAGTAATTCCTGCAGTCAGTAAAAAACTCTCTGAAAAATATAGGACATCGGCTACAGACCCTCCTTATTTATCGAAACACCCAACGCCAGAGAGTCTAGTAGTCCAGGATGCAACTTCATCAGGTAGACAATCAGCATACCCCACAATACCGCAGGATCGTGACGACAAGAAATGTGACGCAATGGCCAAGAAGGTCTTCTCGGCATGCAGCATGGCTCTTAAATCTGTTAACGCCACTTGCACGCTGGCAAGATTCAGTCACACCCTTTGGGAGTGTGCTTCAATGGTGGCTGACCACCCCCCCAAAAGAGAGGAGAGAGACAATTTCTTGAATATTATCAAGGACGGGAGGGATGCAATGTGTGAGTCCCTCCAAACTGGTCTCAACTCTGTTGACAGCATCAGCAGAACCATGGCGGCGAGTACCACAATCCGCAGATTTGCGTGGTTGCGGAAATCTGGCTTTGTGCCTGATGTGCAATCCAGACTTCTGAATATGCCCTTTGACGGCACCTATCTATTTGGCAAAAAAAGCTGATGACACTTTGGAGAAGTTGCAAACTTCCAAAGCGGTGGCCAAATCCCTTGGAGCTGCAATTTGACAAACTCCAAACTGCCCCACAGGTACGTCCTGGAGGGGTAGGTCCTTTTGCTTTTACTCCAGATTTGGAAAAGGCAGAGGACAGCCAGCTCAAAGGGCCAAGAGACGATTCACCCGTGGTGGACGGGACAAAGGTACCAAGTCCGCATCCACAGGTGCTGCCTTGCCTTCAGCATCTGTGTCTCCAAAACCCCTCTGAGGTCTTACTACACAAGACACCAGTAGGAGGCAGGTTAACTCAACCTCTTACAGAATGACAGGCTATTACTTCAGATGCTTGGGCATTGGAAACAATTGCCCAAGGTTACTGCCTGCCTTTCCTACACACTCCTCAGAGTCATTGACCGGGGAACAACTCTTTGATGTTTCCAGACCCGCTCCTTATACAGGAGATTTTGAGACTGCTAGAGAAAGGTGCTATAGAACCGGTACCTGTAGCGGAGAGGAACAAGGGTTGTTACGCCACATATTTCCTAATTTCGAAAAAGGACGGATTAATGAGACCCATCTTGGACTTATGAGAATTGAACAAATTCCTCAGGAAGGGCAAGTTCAAGATGGTAACCCGTTCTCAGATCCTTCGGGCCCTCCAACTTCTGGATTGGTTGGTATCTCTGGACCTTCAGGATGCTTACTTTCATGTGCCAATCCATCTCAAACACAGAAAGTACCTTAGGTTCGCCATTGGCAGCTCTCACTATCAATTCCGGGTTCTGCCATTTGGGCTGACCTCCACCCGAGGGTCTTCACCAAGCTAATGGCGGTTGTGGCAGCAAGTCTCAGGAGGTGAGGGATTCATATCTACTCCTACCTGGATGACTGGTTGATCAGAGCAGTGTCCCTGGAACAAGCTCAAGGTCATCTGGATTATGTTTGCCACTTCCTCGAAAGCTGGGCTTCTTCCTCAAATTCAAGAAGTCCCATATGATACCATCACAGAAACTCCAGTTTATTGGACCAATCCTGAACATATCCCTGGGAAAAGCCTTGCCACCAGAGGTGAGGGCTCAAGACATTCTACAGATGGTGACCAGATTTCAAAATGCCAAACATCTGCCGGCCTTCGACTTTTTGAGTCTCATGGCATCCTGCATTTTTCTAGTGCCAGAGGCTCGCCTGAGAATGAGGTCTCTCCAGTGGGCTCTAAGGACCCAATGGTCGCAATTCTCAGGAAATATGTCAGATCTCCTACAAATTCCGAACAGAGTTGCACAGGACCTTCAGTGGTGGGCCTGTCAGGAGAACATCTTGAAAGGAGAACCGTTTTGGCAACCATGGCCGGAGATAACAGTAGTGTCGGACCCCTCACTCACGGGGTGGGGAGCCCATGCCAATGATTTGACCATCAGCGGTCGTTAGTCTCCATCGGAGTCCAAACTTCATATCAACCTATTAGAGCTGAGAGCAATCAGGCTAGCACTGAAAGCTTTCCTGCCATCAATACAGGGAAAGAATGTTCTGATAATGACGGACAACACAGTGGCCATGCATTACCTCAACCAAAGAGGAGGAGTAGGGTCACTACCACTGGGCAGAGAGGCAATGCAGCTCTGTTTCTGGGCAATTCAAGAAGACATTTCTCTATCAACACTTCACCCAGACAGAGAGAAAAACACAGCGGCAGACACTCTGAGCAGGCCGACCACAGTCTTTCACGAGTGGGTACTAGCTCAGGAAGTCCTTTAAGAGATCTTCACCCTTTGGGGAACCCCTCAGGTGGATCTGTTCGCAACGAGTCTCAACAAGAAATGCAAATGGTACTGCTACAGGGAATTTCCCCCGAGAGGAGCTCTAGGAGATGCGTTTGTGGTGGACTGGGAGTTTCCGTTTCTATACGCATTTCCTCCAGTCGCCGTCATTCCTCACGTAATAAGGAGGTTGAGAAGATTCCAGAAAACCATGATCCTAATTGCACCGGACTGGGCCAGGAGAAAATGGTACCCGGATCTTCTAAACATGTCCATCTGTCCTCCTATTCGTCTTCCACAAAGAAAGGATCTATTCTCGCAAGAGGAGGGTCAGGTTCTCCATCAGATATCAGAAATCTCAACCTTCACGCATGGTTTCTGAAAGGTTGAGATACAAAGATTGGGACCTCCCAGATGACGTAATGGAGGTGTTGCTTTCGGCCAGAAGGCCAGCAACCAAATCACTATACCGCTACTGTTGGAACAAATTCTGCAGCTGGTGTAAAGATAAGAATATTGACCGTTTTTCATGCAACACACCGACAGTATTATCTTTCCTACTACACTTAGCAAATTTTGGAATACAAGTCGGCACGATTAAAGGTTATCTTGCCGCGCTTTCAATTTTCAAACACACGGCTGAGGAACCCTCATATTTTAAGATGCCTTTAGTCATTCAATTTCTGAAAGGGTTAACTAATGTATGCCCTCCAACTCCTTTTCAAGTTCCCCTGTGGAAGTTAAATATAGTTCTAAAATTTCTAATGGGCACTCCCTTTAAACCCCTCCATTCCTGCCCATTAAGATTTCTCACTCTCAAAACTGTTTTCCTAGTGGCTATAACTTCTGCCAGAAGAGTGAGAAAACTACAAGCTTTATCTTGCAATCTTCCACATACTATTTTCCACAAGGATAAAGTAGTTATTCATGTGAAGCCCAATTTCCTCCCAAAGGTTGTGTCAGAATTTCATATTACGCAGAAAATAACATTACCTTCATTCTACCCTCCTCCTCATCCATCCTGGGAAAGAGGAGGAGAGATTGCACAGACTTGATCCAAAGCATACTTTGAGTTTCTACATCAGCAGACTTGCAAGGCTTAGGGAAGGAGACCAATTGTTTGTGGGGTATGCAGGACACAAGCTAGGCCTAGCCATTACCAAACAGACCATCTCAAGATGGATAATTTTAACTATCCTAGAATGCTATAAATTGGCAGGAAAAGACCCCCCTCAACATCTGAGGGCTCATTCAACCAGGGGTATCACAGCTTCGTCAGCTCTCCAGAGGGGAATTCCAATAAAAGACATCTGTGCAGCTGCCACCTGGTCGTCTGCACATACCTTTACCAAGTTCTATAGTCTAGACTCCTCCATTAGCCAAGAAACTAAATTTGAAAAGCTGTATTGCACTCTGTGCACACTTAAACCATACTAATTTGTACTCCTGCCTCCTGTACACATTACTGCTTTGGGAGTCTATGAAAGATAAGGAATATGTGGGAGGACAAGTTACTTACCAACTGTAACGTTCTTTCGACTGGATGTTCCTCCCATGTATTCCTTATTGCCCCTCCCATCCTTCCCTGCAGTAAAACTTCCCTTGTAATTGCATCCTACGCTCCCTCAAGGGTACTAACCATCTCATCCTGGACAAACACAGCGGTTCAAAACGGAACTGAGCAATAGATGCTGCACGCGACTATTTATGCCTACGATGATGTTGATGCCGATACGGAGGCCTTCAAGGGACATCGACTCGAGGGACATCATCGTGCAGCGCCCTCTACTGGCTGGAAATGATATATCAAAGATAAGGAATACGTGGAAGGAACATCTAGTCGAAAGAACGTTACAGTTGGTTAAGAAACTTGTTCTCCTGTATTATTTTACAGAATTGTATCTCCCAAAATAAAGATATCGGACTAACTTATACTATGTTACATAATAATGTGTTTCCCTTTAGATACAAGGCCTTGTGTCCAGATACATGGCCGAACTGGCGTGGGTCTGCTCAGGACGGAGTGGAGAGACTCGTGAAGCATGTTGGCTACAAACCAGACGAATACAAAATGGGAAGGTAAGCTCATATTAAAGAGGCACAAAAAGCAAATCATACTCATGCTGTCCGTCATCCCTTGTTGGGCTGCATGCCATTCCCTTCACAAAAAGCTACAAAGTCGATGGCAAATCATTACCTGGTGGAACATACATGCATGCATCTGACTGATCAGGTAGAGAGGGAAAGGAAGGTAAAGGCTTAACGTTGCTAGACAATTGCTTCAACAACATACAAACTCAGCGACTACCAAGCCAAGCCAGAGGTCCTCGTATCAATTTCTTTTTGTTCTTCTTTTGTTTTTCTCTTAATATCAATATTTTAAAGTTTTTTGTCCCTGTGTCATGGATACACAGTGAAGATCCTTGATCAGTCCTTGTTTTTGTTTAGTGGAAAGATCAAACTGTAATCTGGCATATTTCATTCAGTTTGGCTGCACAGATACAGTGTTATGATGAGCCAAAAGAACAAAAAGAAATTGATACAAGGACCTCCGTTCCACCATGCACTAACTATACCCACTCCCTAGCACCGCGGTCTTAGTGGCAAAAACGCTATAACATCAACTAGGGAACTGTGGGCGTTTTTAAGCAAAATCTGCCCCCAAGGGAAACTAAATAAAGCTAAAATTGTTTCATCTCGAGGACAGTCTTTTATGACACACAGCAAAGTTTTCCAGAAACTTTTTCCTTTTAGAAAACCATGTAAATAAAAATACCCAAATCCAAGTTAAAAAAACATTCACCAAATAAAAATGCTTCAAAAAAATGTTCTGTTTTCCGGAGGTATAAATTGAACACTCCACATTGTATTTATCATGGAAAAACTACAGCATACTTTGCCCCTGGAATGTTTGCCTTATCGTGACATGATTGCGACATTTGTTTGCAAGGGGGTAAGGGGCTTCATATAATGTCCCGTTAGAATGGGGCAGAGCTATGCAAAGTTAACAAATATACTTATTGCTCAGAGGGCATTTATTGGGGAGGCTAACATGCAAGTGACCTTCGAGTCCACTATGAAAAGTTGGCATTTATGCGTTATGTAAACGCCACCTTAACTGGTGTGCTGATCACTGAAGGTATTTTGCTCACGTATCATCTCCAAAAGAAAGTATTGGAGACCCTCCATGAGCAAAATGCGTACTGCACACCTGTACAAAGGTCGTACTTACATAACGCGCCTCTGCTTACAGCACATTATGTAAACTCCACCTTCACTGGTATGCAGAATGCATTTTGCTCACAGAGAGTCTCCACGGATTTCCTTTGGAGACACTCCGTGAGCAAAACACTGCCAGCAAAATACTATGGTGGAAGCTATAAGCTATTGGCTGCTGCATAGGCCACCCTCACTGTGGTTGCTGCAGCCTTCCCAAAGCAGTTCCATTCTCTGTGAGTGGCTATCATCTGTCAAACAGAAAGAAGATAGCTAATCATAGAAAGTGATTTTGGCTTAGAGTGAGTATTCCATAAAGTATTTGGTCAAAGCTTAAAGCTGGATTTCAGCTCAATTTTGGCCAAATACTCAGTCAAAGTCGAAGTTCGGTACAAGACACATATCCCTAGGAGGAGGGGGGGAGTTTTATAGACCCCTACAAGACACACATTACTTGGGGGAGATATTTACATAATCTGTCAACACAGCCAACATAACTAGTCAGCTGGGCTTGTGCTTCAGATTCCAGGCTTGGATACACTTTTGTCATGCCTGTTTGTAGCACAGCAATCTTCAGGGCCAACACCTGTGAGAGCACCTGAACTTCCTCTTCCTGCCAATGGTGGCAGCTCACATGCCTATGGGCCTCATTACAAGTTTGGCTGTCTGGAATTAACTTGCCGGTAATTCCATTTACTGGCACGTTTCCGCGCCACCAAGCTGCAAGTTTGTCTGTGGGGGTTGACTGAGTTACCTCCAGTCAACAGCTGCAGGTAAATCAAGCCGCCACCGGTTCCAATAATACCGGCAATACCCTCCATGGAGTCCCATGGAACCGTTTGCTAGTATCCCGCCGGAATTACTGGCGGAATACCTGCAAACCTATAATGAGATCCTATGTCTTGAAGAAATAACAGTGGTGCTGTGCTGGCCTTGCTTGCAGTACCGCCCTTTGTTGCTTCATATCTTCAGAATTTTAGGAGCAAGCCCAGTATCAACATGGGGGCATTATCAAAACATTGCAACACTCTCCCTAGCACTGTATTAAGGACTTTTGAAAAGAACTGGTCAAATATATCTTGATGGCTTGAAATGTACCAATTTTAATGCAATGCCTTTAATTATTTTCTCCGGTTCACATCGAAGGTCTTCTAAAGGGAACTCAAGTAAAGACGCATGCAGGGCAGTTTTAAAACAGAGACTCTACAATCTGTACATATCAGACTTCAAAGTGTTAATATTCGAATAAGCCCACTCTGTTTCTTCTTTTAAAAAAGAGCATTAAATTAAGGGAACATCCCTGTTTATTCGCAGTTGTACACTAACATATTTTGTGGCAAAGTGTGTTCTCCTCAACTCACTAAGGCATGAATGATGAATGCCATAAGTATTTACGTTGTTCTCTGTATATTGGATTCCAGGACCAAACTATTCATCCGTTTCCCGCGCACGCTGTTTGCCACCGTGGATGCATTTGAAATTAAGAAGAACCAACTGGGTATGGTTGCCACTGATAACATTTGTATAGATCATTTTATTGCTTACTTTTTTAGTTTCAGACAGTGAAAACCTAAAGCATGCCTTATCACAAATGGCCTTTTTTTCCAAGCGAAGCTGGATAATTACATGTTCAGCAAGTAAGAAGTGGCACCCTTGGTCTAGCCCACCTTCGCAGAATGCATTTTTGCAGTTTGTTTTGCACCTTTTTTGTGGAAAATTTGATATGGTGAGTGAGGGTAAGGGATATATGTGACTGAGGGTGGGGCTGTTAAGGGGAGGGTGCGGGGGTCTCCCCCTGCATTTTGCCACAAAAAAAGCAAAATTCAAAGAAAATGCAATCTCTGAAAATGCATTCGGCGAATAATGTGCGGCAAAGGTTCGTAGAACTGCACCCTTAATGTTTCTGCTTTTCATTAGATGGGGAGCCCTTCAATTTAAATTTTAAAACACATTGGGCCTCAGTACAAGTTTGGCAATGCAGGAAAAAATAAGTGGTAAATCCGTTACAACCACTTTTCCTGGACCTCCAAATTAAAAGAATTTGCGGATTTGCTGCCAGCAGATTTACTGAGCGGTAAATCCACCAATTTTAAGAGGAAAAGTGCCAGATTCACCTCCAGCTTGTTTCTGCATGTAAATCCCCCACTTAACCTCTAAAGATCGTCTGATTTACCATGCGGAAATTCAGCCGCTGGCAAATCTGTCAAAATCCCCATTAGCACCACAATTAGCACCACTTGTAATCCCGTGATAACGCCACAGGGCCAATTGGCGGTAAGAGAATTAGTTTGGCAGTAATTCGCCAGATTAACTGTCGAATTACTACTAACCTCGTAATAAGGCCAATTGTTTTTGTTAAAACTCTGCAAATTCATCACCACTCAACACGGAAATGGAAGAGAGCACAGAGACAAGGAAGATGGATACAGAGAAATTGAGGAAATGAGCATAGTATCGTGGAATAGGAAGGAGCGGAGCACTGAACAAGGACAGTAATGGGGGTTAGCATGGAGGCATTAGGCTGCGAAGGAGGGGGCAGAGAGACGTGGGAGTGGGAAAGAAGGCACGGGGCAAAGACAATGGAATGCATTATGAGGGGGTCAAGGAAAGAGACGTGGGCAGTGCAGTACACCAACGCTAAAACAAAATCCGCTGTTGTAGGGTACTGCTAGAGTATATGTACGGAGTCAGATGAGTAAATCCTGCAGGGGTGGATTTGGTTGTTGCATTGGAGATATGGGACTCTGCGGTCTACAGATTGTTATGTGGAATGTATCTGTTTCTTAAGCAGCACATTACAGTGAGTGTTATACCATCTCATTAATGCTGTATGGTCTTGCGAATGTAAAAGAGCAGCAAGAAATCCTGCCAAAGGGTAGGTGAGGCCAGAGCAGTCATTTCACCAAAATGCCAGGGGTAGCGGAAGAGACAGCACACAACCCTTGACCTCTGATGATATCACAGGACATGATGTCATTTGACCCCACCCCTAAGTGATATCACAGGAAGCGATGGAACACAACCTTTCACCCCTTGACAAAACAGGAAGTGGCATCACATAGCATTGTTCCTTAGTACAGTACGAAACATATGGTTACAATATCACTAGAATGTGATATCCATTTCAAACAAAAATGGATCTCCATACGTATCATTAAGATCAGTGTTTATAGTCCCATATTACCAAATTATTCTGAATGCAAGCAGACATGCATGGACAAATGATAATGATGTCTTTTTATATAGCACTTACGCTTGAACGCTTTATATAGAACAAATATACATACAACTTCACCCAACCTGTGTTGGAACTCATTTATCGACCTCAGAAGGATGAAAGGCTGAGTTGAGGTGTTTAAGAACAGACTAAACCAGTGACTCACCCCCTGAAGTGTACCTGAACTAAACCTTTAATGAGTCTGGCAATTATTGTATAGAATTCCAGAAAGACAAATGATTTGTAATTCCTATTATTTCTTGTTTGGGGTCACTGCTGAAAGTGTTAGACATGGGGAAACCCTTTTTTTTTTAAGACGCCTGAACACGAAAGTCAGCCCCTCCAGCACTCCAGAAGCAAAGAGCCACATGGTGCTGGCCACAGGTGGTTGCATTTTTTTCCAGGGTTACCAAGGGAGACCACAGGGGTAGCAAGGGAGATATCAGGGGTCGCCATCCCTGGGTGAGGAGCCCGCAGCCACACTTTCTTTTGCCTGTTTCACACGATCGGAACAAGAGTAAAAGTTTATGAGGCAGAGACACTTCCTAAGCCAAATTCGTCCATCTTTTCTATTTGTGTACTCTATTACTTAATTTGAGTCTTGATGCTACTGGAGCATTATCACTGTGAAGCACATTAGCGTTGACCTGACACAAAAGCAAAGAGTGAATCTGTCTTAGCAGTGGTAACCTGAACACCCATGAGTGAAGCCCAATAAAGTGTGGAAACTGGGGGTTACGGGGATTTTTTGCACCCTAGTTTTCCTAACAATGGGACTGGGTTTTATATTTTTAAGACCAACCTCGTGTCCCTTAGACCCCTCCCCTGCCATAAGTAGCAGCCTAAAATGGCCTGATTGAAGCATTGGTCTTACAGGATTTACCTTATTCAGAATGTTCAAGGTTTCAATGTAACATTAATTTAACTTTTGCATTGTTACACTAAAGTGAAACCAATTGATTTACCTCGAATTATCCATGCTGAATGTATTGCTTCCGATGAAAGTCTTAACCTTCTGAACTGAGTTGCCTGCTTTCATATATTATATTTAATTTCTGATCACAGTTCACCCCATAATTGGGCATCGGAAAACAACTGTAATGCTGCGGTTCACAGTGCTTATACTTCATGCCATCTTAAATTCTCCTGTAGGCTAGCTACACCTAACCACAAGTCCTTCTGGTTTAACTTTCCTTGAGAATGAGGGGAGTTGAACGTGCAAGCTCGACTGGCCTACAGGGCAATATGGCAATGCCGAAGGTCTGTCTATATAGGCGAGTTTCATCTGCCCTCTGGGTCCCCGGGCTGGTAACCAGGTCGAAATGCTGTATTGCAACAATGCTGCAAAGTCATCAACTGAGTCGTTTTGGCACATGTGCACTGGAATAAAGTTATCATTTGTAATCATAACTGACACTGTAAAATATCTTAGTTTTAGGGGATCTGTGTGATTATTGCGACGGCCGAAAATGGTGATTTTTTTTAACCCTTTACACCACATATATATGCGGGCAGAGACCCCCCCAGCAGGACCCCCCCATATTAATATTATACTCTAACCCCCCCCCCACATATATATATGTGGTGTGTGGGGGGTATGAAAATAAAGTTGCCATTTTCAGCCATCGCAATTCCCAGGTCGACATTTTTGTACGATTTCATTTTAGGGCTATATGATACTTTAAATAATCATACATATATGTCCACAACTAATTCTTCATCTTTGCAGTTTCAAAAATCCAGGCCAGATATAAAGGGTGTCTGGGCCTCAGAGCCTTCCGGAAGCAGAAAAAAGCAGGTATGTCTGATTCCTCAGTCACGCATATACATTTATTTCTTTCAATTTCAAAGTACCTCTGGCTTTCGTGTTGCAAATACAATACATTAAAAAAAATTAAAAAACGAGTACAGGAACATACCTGATGCATTGAGATATCGAATGAGTTTGAAATATTGGACATATTTGACGTTTTTGCATTAATTTACTCCAGTGTTTCAATTTCAAAAGGTTTTAGACTCGTTGCAAGGCGAAGCCCCTTAACTTCGCTCCCCCCTCCCTGACACAACACATATACCATGTATGAACATGCAGAATTGTTGCACACATGTGTATCGTTCATGTCATATCTATTGTGCAGTGATCTGCAACAAAACCAAAGATAAAAAAGCAAGTACATGGGTAGAAGTGTTGCCAGGTCAGAAGGAAAAAACAAGCTGAATGCCCTTCCAAAACAAGCCCAAAACAAGCTGACTCCCATCCAAGTAAGCTGAAAAAATAAGCGTGCACCTAAAATGTTGTGGAAAGATCTCAAAAGTAAGAAACATAAAACAAGAAAAACATACATCGACAATACACTGACATAGTGTGTTAGAACAACAATATTTTATTGAATGGAGACTAAAAGTCCCAGATTGCAAAATAATGGGGGTCTGAAATATATTATCTTTTTACACTACTGTGCACTACTGTATTTAATCACTTTGAGATTGGTTAATAAGCGTTGTGTAGCAACATAACTTGGCTAAAGAATGGGTATCATAAACATCTGGCTGGCTATGTTCAATACAGAACAATCCATTTTGGCGGTAGAGCAGGCAGTGTTTGGGTATAGAGTGTTCACCGTCTCCAGTTTGTGACTGGACAGTAACCTGTGGCAAACATCTGTTTGAAAAATTGGCAATCCTGGCTGCTGATCGCAAAGTATATGATCGCAAATTATATCTATGTTGAAATTGATCACCATAGACCACTAAATGGGGTATAACAAGTTTAAAACCTGATTTTAATTGGTTGGCCAAGGATTGACTTGGGTCTCCACTACTGCTTGTTAAGAAAACATTGATTGGTTTTACAGATGTGTGTTATTAATTAAGCTCGACCTGGCTTTGGTCATCTATTTGCAACATCTGCCAATTGTAGTGGGGACGATGGACGACCGGCACTTGTTCTACAGATTGACAATTTCAGATGGAAGTGTACATATCATGGGGGTTGAACAGGGTAACCAACAATATGAACCGTATTAGAAGAATTTTAAATATATTGTAACATTAGAAGCTGAAAAGAAACAATCCCGTCCTAAATACACCTCTCTGAGAAGATGTTGTATAGATTCCAATGATCCTCTAACCCAGTGTTGCAACACAAAAAAATTAAAACAAATAAATAAATAAAGGATTTTTGTGCATAATGCGGCAGAACTAGGGATATCACCAGGATAATATTGCTATAGTATAGAGTGACATTTGCTAAACTGAAACAACCACTTCTTTACACTTCAGCGTGTCTGTCAGCATGACAAAACTTTTAAAGGGAGATTCTTTTTGCATACGTTTAGGCATTTGGCATTGATGGGCCACCTGGTGGGCAGGTAACGATCCCATCAGCGCCAAATGCCTAAGCATATGCAAAATACAGGGAGCACCCGGGAGCAAGACAAAGGAGCAATTGCATACCTTACAGTGCTGCCAGCAGCAGGACGCTGTGTGCGACGTGTAATGGGCTTAACTGCAATGGAAACAAGCCCAATTACACGCGCACAGACGGTCCAACAAGCGGACAAAAACCGCGACAAGCGACCTCAAAATATTATAAGCGACTTTGGGCAAAAACACTGATGAGTAGTAGCCTAGAGCACCATCTTGCTGGATTGCTTCCTGAGAGCCTCTGACGACCTGTGGAGAATGGAGCTGTGTAACTCCTCTCCCAGGGTTCTTTTCAGTTGCGGATGGCCGAGGCCGATATGAGTATGTGGATCATAGCGGATGTTGCAGGGCGTTTTTCTGGCATCTAACGACCCCTAGAAAGGATATTTGTTTCGATCATTCCTATCAGGGTGGACGGGCCCAAGATGGCGGCCGCCAGTTTAAGGTGCGAGGAAGGCGACCTCTGTGGAGATGGTCAGAACCTGCCCTCGCTGACTCCACAGCTCTGTTGTGAACCCTGTTGCTCTGTTTGGTAAGGATGTATCCACCTGCCTCCTGGATGCATAGAGGGTGCGAGAGGCTGCAGCTGAGCTTCCCCGGAATTTCGAGTGCGATAGGGACTGCTGTACACAGAACCTCGGCTAATGGATCCCATGGCCCCCTGTGCACAAAATGCGTGTGTGAAGCCTTGAAGTTTGCTGTAACCATACCTAATGTGAGGCAGTAGATACCCGGCGAGTCCGCCCATGAAAAGCTGGGGTTTGGGTAGCGGGTTACTGAGAATCTGATCTCCTTGCCCCCCCCACGCGTCAGTCCCTTTCAGGATCTAACAGTTAGGGTGGTCCACAGATGAGGGGTGTGTATGGGGTATCTAGAGTCTCGTTTTACTACTGAGGCACTAGCTCAGGAGTAGTTACGCTGGCTAGCCTGACTTGGGGGGACAGTACCCTGCTTGTCTAAGCTACTGGTGGCTGACAGTAGGTTGTCTCTGGTGTCTCTTTTAGGTGATGATCGATCACCAGGCCCTGCAAACGCCTTGTTGACTACAGGACACTGACAGACATATGCATCACTGGGGGGTGAACAACGGCCTAAGTAAGCATAGTTACAGTTCTAGTTGCCACGATGTGCTCCAGCCCTGCGGCGCGTCTCTCCAAGTATTCTTAGCTCCTGGTTCAGTAATATATTTCAACTTGGATGGGCTGAGCCAGCAATATGGTGAATATGCCAAAGGGGGCAAGCATGCCGACATCGCTACAATGCTTCAACCACTGGAGAAAACCAATAAACCTGAAACAATCTCAGCCCAAGTTCATGCTCCATATACCTACCAGGGGCCACCATCTCAGGTCTCCACCAAGCCAAACCTACAGGACATGCTCTGCGAAATAAAAAAGGAAATACAGAATAGCACCGAAAGGCTATCCCATAAAATCTCTGCACTAGGCAAACGCGTATCGTAGGCTGAAAGCAGGGTCAATGACGTGGAGACCACCGTCTGTGGACAGTCCTATAAAATGAGTGAATGGCTGCACAAAATTGAGGTTCTGGAGACTCGTTGCAATGCCTTTGAAGATAAAATGGAAGATGCTGAGAACCTCTCCTGCAGAAATAATGGAACTCACCACAAGTTGGGCGGTAACGCCGGCGCTAATAGCGCTGGCGTTATAAGTCCTACCGCCAAACCCACTTGCGCTATTAGCGCCGGATCACGGGTTTGGCGGAACGGGAAATCCCCATTCCCCATTGAGCCCATTCCCCTTTGGGCTCAATGGGGAAATTTCGCGCTTTTACCGCCGGCAGATTTCCCGCCAGTGGTAAACGCACTGAAAATCAGCAAAATCTCAGCGGATTTCCCCCAGCTCAGAGCTGGGGGGAAATCAGCCAAAGCCGTGATTTGGCGGACCCTTAAATCCGGCAGTAACAGCGCTACTGCCGGATTTAAGGGCTACCGCCAAACTCGTGATGAGGCCCAATGTCTGGAATCAGGAGATTCCACTTGTGGTGCAGGACGATGAACCCCCTGAATTTGTCGCAAGCCTCTTTCCCTCCTTTCCCCCTCGCAATCTAGTTTCCGACCTAAACACTCCCCTCAAACTGCTCTCACTTATGTTCTCAACTCCCTCCTCTCTGCTCGATACTCTAAACAATCCTCTGTCCTCATCCTCCTCGACCTCTATGCTGCCTTTGACACCGTCGATCACCCCTTGCTTCTCAACACTCTTTCTTCCTTTGGTTTCAAAGGCTCTGTTATCAACTGGCTCTCCACTTACCTCTCCTCTCGCTCTTTTGCTGTCTCCTGGGGCGGTCGTACTTCATCCACCCTCCGCTTGGATTACGGTGTACCACAAAGTTCGGTTCTTGGCCCTTTCCTATTCAATCTTTACACCTCTCTCCTTGCCCCCCTCTCTTCCTTCGGTATTTCTCACCATTTCTATGCTGATGACACCCAACTCTTCCTTTCTTTTTCTTCCTTCTCTCCTGACCTCGACCTTAAACTCTCTTCCTGTCTTACTGCCATTAAAAACTGGATGTCATCCCGCTTGCTTTCCATCAACACTGATAAGACTGAAGCCTTATTCTTTCCCTCCAACACTCTTCCCCCTCCCTCTCCTCCACCTTTTTTTCTCCCCCCCCATCTAATATCCCCATCTCTGCCCACGCTCGCAATCTAGGCATTCACTTTGACTCCTCCCTCTCCTTTTCCCACCATATTTCTCTTACCTGTGGCGCCAGTCGCTACCACCCTTTCAACATCCGTAAAGTCTCCTCCTCTCTCACCTTCCATGCCACTAAACTTTTAATCTCCTCCCTCATCTTCTCTCACCTCTTCTATTGCTCCTCTATCCTCTTTGCACTCCCTGAATGGCTGAATCTCATCTCGCCCCCCTCAAATCCCTCTAGCACTCAACTATCCGTACCCTCTGTCTCCTTGCTCCTCACGACTCCATTTCCTCTTTACTTTCTTACCTTGGTTGGCTTCCCTTTCACTCCCAACTTAAATTTAATTTCCTTTGTCTCATCTTTAAATCTCTTCATGATGTCACTCCCCCTTATCTCTCCTCTCTCCTTTCTTTCTACACCCCTTCCCACTCCCTTCGATCTGCTGATCTCTTCCTTCTCACCATGCCCCCTTCCCCATGTGCCTCCTCCCGTATCTGCACCTTTCAGCTCCTGGCCCCCCTGCACTGTAACTCCCTACCTCTCTCTATCTGCTCCATCCCCACCTTTTCCTCCTTCCGTGCCTCCTTGAAATCTCTCCTTCTCCATTCACCACCCTGATACCCTTTACCCCCTCTCATTTCTCTCTCTCTTCCCTTACATCTTCCCCTACTCACCTCTCCCTACCCGCTCCTTTTTCTCCTTACCCTTACCTCTCCCTCCTTACATCTTCACCCTAATGCCCTTTCTGTTTCCCTTCTCATTTCCCTTCCTCACCTCCCTCCTTCCCTTACTTACCCTCACAGGTTAATTGCTCTACTTACTGTTTTATTGGTTTGATTTATGTCTTGTAAATTGCTTCTACTGTTATACATTTCTATGTATCTTGTTGTTATAATGTAAAGCGTTTTGGATTAAAGCACTATATAAACACAATAAATACAAATACAAATACTCAATTTTCCTGCTGATTTCATAATTGAGGTGGACAGAACCCACCGTACAAGAGCTAGAACCCCTCTGAATCAGGGAATACTCCTGGACGTTCTGTGTAGGGAGCACTTCTTTACCCTTAAAGAATAAATAATGAGTGCTGCTCAGGACAAACCAGTCATCAGCTTTAGAAACGTTAAACTCTCACAGTTTCAAGATTTGGTTGCTTCAACTCAAATCAAAAGGAGAGCACTACGTCCAATGACTGAATGTTTGAGAAGCAATGAGGTGGCATACAGATGGGTGTTCCCTACCGGGCTTATTTTCTCATACTAGGGGAAACAGTGGTCCATTAAATCATTGAAGCATGGAGATCGGCTGCTGAGATCTTGAGGGAATGAAACTGGTTTTGAGGACAAGGATGTTGGGTCTGCCTCGTGCCCTGCAGAGTTGAAGAAATGGTCCAAAGTGGTAAGGCCCATAAGCCTAGGGGTCCACTTTGGGACAGGTGTGGGAACCATTGATACCGGAGGAGGTGAGGAAGCTCCTTGATCCCCTATAGCTGCGGGAGCCTTAAGGGGACAACCTGCTCCAAATTCCGCTGCTTTCATTGACTGCTGTCTGAACATTTACAGGGAAGTGGAGGGGGCGTTACTAATATTGCTGTTACATAATTCCCTCCAAGTTGACGTACCCAGTCATTAAAGGCTTACTGGCTAGCGCGTTGTTGTTGAGTTTATTATGTTTTGGATGTAGGGATTTGAGGTGGGGGAGTCGATGTAAATATTAACTGTGATGTCAGCAATACTTATGTGATAACAGCGAAATATGTTTCTTGAGCAGGCGCGTCCACTTCAGCTAGCTGGTTACATTTGAACCCAAGGCTGTCAAGGAGTTCCCCCCTTCTCACCTGAGTCCGTTCTTTACTGGTGTCCTTGGTCGATGCCTTCTTGCAGATGGACCGGGTCTTGAAGAAGGCTGCCCGAGTCTCTTCCGAATCCAGAATGCATTCAGTTTCCGGGACAACGAATCCAGGAATCCAGGAGGCAGTGGAAGCACGCTAGCCACGAATCCAGGAGGTAAGTAGAAGGGGGAGGACAAGGAAGGGATAGCGGAATTGGAAAAAGGAGAAGAACCGCAAGCTACGAAGCACACGTCTGGTAGCTACTTCGCAATAGCATTGAGATGCGCGGAGCTGCGGAAGGCGTGGTCTATTAGTAGAAAAGGCTACGTCCAGCGCATGGAGCGAGAAGGGATTACGCTGGAAGGCCATGTTGGGAGTATTAATGAGTGCAAGCCCGCTGTGACAGGAACCAAGAAGCCCAAAAGGGGCGCACTCTGTGATTCATGACAAAGGCCCTGACACTATTCGTCTGGGGACCTGGAATGCCCACGGCATAACCTCTGCCATGAAGAGGAAATCGGTCCTTCAGAAACTATTACACTTGTCCCGGTCAATTGTATTTTGACAGCAGACCCACCTGCTTAATTGTGATGAATACAGGGTGAAGCACTGGGCCTTCTCACACCAATACTTTGCTTCTGGGGGGGAGAAAAAGCAGTGGTTGGCCATTCTAATAGCCGTAAATGTATTGTTTACTAATTTTAAAGTTCTGCAAGATCCCCTGGATACGTACGTCTGCGCCAAGGAAATTTTATTTGATTACAGATTTACTCTAGTTTGCCTTCATGCCTCCAATAATGGTCAGGACCAATTCCTCAGCGCCTTTATACCCCAAGCTTTGGCTTTTGCGGAAGGGCAAGTTGTGATAGGCAGAGATTTTACCTTGGCCCCCAATCCGGATGTTGATAAGACGTTACAACTGACTATAGTTCACTATAGAAATGTTATCTCGTTTGCTGCACGAATTGAGTTTGGTCGACACATGGAGGCTATTTAACGTGGAGGATAGACACTTTTCATTCTATTGACATGGATACTGGATTTTCCAGACTTGATCAGTTACTGCTGCCTAGTGCTTTGTACCCATGCTTACCGGAGGTGGAAAGTGGCCTGCAGTTGCTATCCGACAACGCGCCAGTCATGGTCACCTTAGTGGTTATGGGTAGACCCCCGCCGAACAGGTACCCCTGGAAACTATATGAGCCAATATATATCGAATTACTTCAGCAGTCCCGCCAGACTGTGGCTTACACCAGGGAATGCAAACTGTTTCAAACGCAACTGGAACTAGAAGTACTGATAGCTGAGACTGCACATAAACAGGTTGGATCCTGAGCGATGTTGCAGAAAATGAAATTGGCGCGTAATAAATTGGAGGCGCATTTTGCAGAGAGATCAACACAAGCAATACTTCAAGACCAAGCAACGCTATTACCCCCATGGTAATATGGTGGATCAACTACCAGTTTATACATTTTAAAAACGTAGGAAACACAATATATACGGGCCTTAAGGGATGGGACTGGAGCCTCATGGCAGAACGACAGTGACAAATTAGGAATTGTCCAGCACTATTTTACCTCTATGTTGGTGGGTGAATCCATACCACGGGAGGGGCAGAATAGCTACCTTGCAGAAACTCCTCTTCCTTGGCTGCCCATTCACCCAGCACGTGATTTGGAAATACCTATCCAGTAACCAGCTGTTGAGTGGGCTATCAAAACCAGACGGTTTTTCTGCAACTTTTTACAAGAAGTTTCACATCCTTCTTGTTCCCCATCTGATGATCCTGTTTAATTTATTCTTGACTTTGGGCAGAACCACCCCTACCATGGAGATGTCAACCTCTATATTAATACCCAAACTGTGTAAGGATCCAACCTGTTGTGATTCCTATCGCCCAATCACTTTAACGAACAATGACGCAAAGTTGTACTCTAAAATTCTGGCTCACAGATGAATGGAAGTCCTCCCAGGAATTATAAATGAAGATCAAACTGGTTTTATAGTAGATCTAAACACCCATGATAATATACAGAGAGTATTAAACTTAATTAAGGTTAGTCTTAGAGAGGGTACAGAAATTGGCATTATTACACTAGATGCTCATAAAGCCTTTGGCAGGGTAGATTGGGACGGCATACAATATACCCTGGAAGCTTTTGGATTTGCTCCTTACTTTAGCAGACTAGTGCTTGTCGACTATTAGGGGAAGTCAGCCCCAATTAGCATTAACAGCCAGTATACCCTGTGCTCAACTATGTTGCGTGGAATCAGACAGGGTTGCCACCTGTCTTTGTTGATCTTTCCATTGTCTGTGGAACTGTTTTCTTGTAGGCAAAATGCAGGGATCAGGGGGATTGTGGTGGAAAATAAGGAGTACAAGGTTCCCCTGTACGCAGATGATGTGATGGTGGCATGATGGTGGCAATCAAGGATCCATGTGGCTCCCTCGAAGCATTGCTGGTTATAATTGCCAATTATCGGACCATCTCTAGCTTTGCGGTCAATTATGATAAATTCTGCAGTCTTGACGTTTCTATTCCCCCTCATGAGCAGCTACACCTTGCGGAATTATGTCAGATAAAATGGAAACAGGAATTCATCCCATATTTGGGCATACAGATCCCACGTACCATGTTGAGGCTCTTTCAATGTAGCTTTCCGCCGCTGCTACAAGAACTCTCGGAGGATCTTGACACATGGACCAAGCAGGAAATCTCCTGGTTTGGCAGAATTGCTGCTGTACTACTGTCTTACTCTGCCTGTCAAGATCCCAGACCCTAGCCTGAGGACATTACAGGGGAGGGTTTTCCGATTTATTTGGGGGAACAAGAGGGCACACTTCTCTAGAAAGGTCCAAGTCCCTGCACAGGTTTCCCAGGTTTTGACTTGGCGGAGGAGTGATTTGTTGTGCAAGTGGAAGATCACAGAACAGGCCTGGTCCCCAGGGGTCTTGTCGCCGGGCTGATGGTGTAGTTGGCCTCTCGCTGCTGTCTTCAACCAAGAATACGATCTACTATATGAATAGGGCTACATGCCGTTCGGAAATCCCAGTGGGAATGGGCTTGCTGACGTCCATCTGGAACAATCCAGACTTTCAACTGGGCATAGCTAAGGGACAGTTTAACCCACTAACCTTTAATGGGTGCAAAACAGAATTTGAACTGGAAGAGGCGGAACAGTTCCACTATGCACTATTGTGACACTGGATAACTCTACCTGCCACTAAAATAAGAGCTAATAGGACCCTGAATGCATTGGAGTTTACAATTCAGACTCTGTTCTCCAAATCTAAAATCTCAACTCTGTACAAACTACTCGATAGTGTGGACCCCATGGAACGGCTCCCCTATGTGCTCAGATGGGAGCAGGACTTGGGGGTGGAAATTGATGACGAAGCATGGTATTGGATATGGGCTCGCATGTGTAAATCCTCAAGGTGTGCAACTGACATGGAAAGTGTGTTTAAGCTGTGCAACAGATGGTACCTGACTGATGCCTCAAAGATTACCCAAAATGAATAGTGTTTATTCCTGTCACGCCACTTTTGGGGAGACCGAGGTCCTTTGCGATCGCTCTCCCTTCTCCCTCCTGGCGGATCTACCCGCGCTTTCGCGCCTGGGGAGCCGCCAGGAGGAGAGCTTCTGGAACCGCTGCTGGAGGGTTGCGGCGCATGCGCGGGAAACCGCTGTCTCGGTTCCGCGCATGCGCCGTAGATTGGGCCTGCGCTTTGGGAAGGGCTTGCCTTCCAAGCCTCGTTTCGGGTCCGCCGGCACCCGGAGACGAAACGGCCCATAAAAGGGAACCGCAAGCAGAAGCTAACCGCGTCTCAATGCGGAAGCTTCGTTCGTGTTGCTCGCTCCTGGTTTCCTGTGGTTCCTGCTTCCACCTTGCCTTGCCCCCAGCCTGCCTGGGTGCCCTGCTCAACCCTGGGTCCTCTTGGGCCCTTTTGCCTTGCCTTGCCTCCAGCCTGCCTGGGTGCCCTGCTCAACCCTGGGTCCTCTTGGGCCCTTTTGCCTTGCCTTGCCTCCAGCCTGCCTGGGTGCCCTGCTCAACCCTGGGTCCTTTTTGTCCTGCTTGCCTTCTGCCTGCCTTGGTGCCCAGTTTTGCCCAAGGGTCTCTTTGGTTCCACTTGCCCTACTTGACCTCCAGTCGCCTGGGTTCCTTGTTCTCACCCTGGGTTCCCTTGGCTCCAGTTTCCCCTCTGACTCTCCTGGGACCAATTGGGCCTTTGTCTTTTTCCCTATTCCTTGGGCTCTCCCTTGTTGGTTTCCCTTCCCTATCTGGTTCCCCTTTTCCTGTCTGGTCCTGCCTGGTGCCTCGTCCTTTTTGGATCTACAGACCATCGGGCTAGTCAGCCATCTCCAAACCAGCTACCTGAAGTTCGCCTGAAAGTGTCTTCCTGCGGATTGGTGCCCCGGCTTAGTCTTTGTTTGGTGTGATCCCGCCTTCACCTTGGGCTTCACCTTGTTCCGAATCTTCAACCTGACTGCTGCCTCTCCTGTCTGTGCTTGCACAGTCCCACCGTCACGTTAATCAGGAGAGTGCCTTCCCTGACGCTGGGAGTCTGTCCATCCTCCACCCTGTACCATTTGGGTGGTGGAGAGGCGGGTTCCCCGAGTCACACACTCATCATTCAGCTGGCTACAGCCTGGCGGCCCCAACAAGATCCACATCAAAGAAAACAGGTACGCAGTCTTCACGTACATCCCAGCTTGACAGATTGAGACGCCTGCCTTCAGACCTTGAGATGGAGGATTCGCAAGAAGTGCGGAATGAGTTACAAGCACTCAGGGCGGAGATGATCGCCTTACGCCAGGAAAATCAAACTCTACGCCAAATGATAACCCAAGGGGTTCCGAGTACCTCACAGGCGGAAGGATCCTTGGCACACACAACGCCCATCAAGTTTGATGGAGATCCGCGACGAGTAGCAGAATTCTGTAATCATTGTCGAATCCATTTTCTTTTCAGGTCGACTCATTTCAACAATGATAAGGCCAAGATTGGTTATATCTTGGGGAATTTGACTGGCAATGCTCTGGCCTGGGCAACTCCGTTTGTGGTTACCAGTAGCCCAATTTTGAATGACTTTGCAGCTTTTGAAAAAGCATTCCTTGAGGTTTTCCAGACGCCCAACCTGGCCTCTGCTGCGCAGAACCAGTTGATGGATTTGAAACAGGGGAACGCCGACATAATAACATACATTAGTCGCTTCCGTCTACTGGCAACCGATTCCCAATGGCCAGAAATCACACAAAAAACTCTGTTTCGTCGTGGGCTAAGAGAGGAGTTCAAGGATGAGTTACTCCATATACCCGAACCAGAGACTCTTCAACACCTAATCGAGCAGGTGCTCCGAATTGATCAGAGACTGGCAGAACGGAAGGCAGAGAGACGTCGGTTCGAGAGGGGCAGTTCCAGAACGACCAGTTTACCTGCCGGATCATTTGGGCCTACTGAATCCGGATCAGAGCCTATGCAACTAGGAGCTATGAGGGGTCCTTTATCAGAGGAAGAGAGAAGACGAAGAAGAACGTTACGTCTATGTCTCTATTGTGGAGCTGATGGGCATTTTCTGGGTACGTGCCCTTTACGATCCCAGAAGAAGAAGGCGGAAAACTAGAGGACCTGTCGTGTATTGGGAAGGCAGCGACAGGTCCCCCTCTTTCTTCAGACCTTTCCACGTTCTGTTCAGTTCTACATCCCATGCAACCCGCGGTGCTACAGACTCTGAAGATCCGAATCAAGTTGCCTGGCAGAAGTTTGGAAGTGTTTGCTCTGTTGGATAGCGGGGCTTCCGGCAATTATATTGATGAAACATTTGCCTCTGTGAATCGGATTCCACTCTTGTCCAGATCCACTGCTCTGCCCGTGGAAGTCATAGACGGAACTCCTTTGTCCTCTGGGCCTGTCCGACAATTCACAGTGGGTCTACCTCTTCAGATTGCCGACCATCTTGAAGATCTCGCTTTGGACGTCATTAAGTCCCCCACCTACAAGGTGGTTCTGGGCTTACCATGGCTGCAACACCATAATCCGGTAATTGATTGGAAAAAGCACACCCTGACCTTTTCCTCTGCAGTTTGTGCTCAGAAGTGCTGTTTGTCCGCTCCGACCCGGGCTCCTTCGAACCCCTTGAACTCTAATGGTAGTGGGGTCCGTGTGTGTTCCATCTCTCATGTTCCTCAGGAGTACGCCGATTTTGAGCACGTGTTTTCTGAACGGGGCGAAATACCTCTACCACCACATCGCTCGTTTGATTGTTCAATCGAGTTGTTACCAGACTGCGTGATTCCCCATGGGAAACTATACGCTTTAACATGGGATGAGAAACAAGTGCTTCAGGATTACTTGTCGGATTGTTTACAGAAAGGATACATAGTTCCGTCTAAGTCTCCCGCAGGGTTTCCCTTGTTCTTTGTGAAGAAAAAGGAGGGCACCTTGAGACCTTGTGTTGACTATCGAGAACTAAATGACATAACAGCTAAAGACCGATATCCACTTCCATTGATTCACAATATCCTGGAAACCCTACATACTGCCCGGATCTTCACCAAACTGGATTTACGTGGAGCGTATCACCTGGTACGCATCAAGAACGGGGATGAATGGAAAACGGCTTTCAAGACATCATTTGGGCATTCTGAATATAGAGTCATGCCATTCGGTCTGTGCAACGCCCCAGCCATCTTTCAACGGTTTATGGACAACATCTTAAGTGATCTCATTGGTTTGTCAGTCTGGATATATTTGGACGATATCTTGGTTTTTTCCAGATCCATCGAAGAACATGTGAGACATGTATGTGAGGTCCTTCGACGTTTGTCTTTCAACCACCTATTCGCAAAGGCTGAGAAATGCAGTTTTCACCTATCCAGTATTGAATTCTTGGGATTTGTGATCAATCAGGATGGGATAGAGATGGACCCCAAGAAGGTACAAGCCATTCAGGAGTGGAAACAACCCCATGATGTAAAATCTCTACAACGCTTTTTGGGATTCGCAAACTTTTACAGGCGCTTTATCCCACTGTTCTCTCAAATCTCAGCGCCCCTTACCAGGCTGAACAGCAGTAAGATCACTTTCAGGTGGGATTCTCTCGCTTCTCAGGCGTTTGACACCTTGAAGTCGGCCTTCATGGCCGCCCCGATTCTGCGCCACCCTCAGGATGATCTACCTTATATCGTAGAAGCAGACGCATCGAACTTTGCTGTTGGTGCAGTTCTTCTGCAGAAAGATCCAGAAACTTCCGTTGAACATCCGGTGGCCTACTTCTCACGCAAGCTGAGTCCCAGTGAAAGAAATTATGCGGTTATCGAGCGGGAACTGTTGGCTATAAAAAACGTGTTTGAGGAATGGAGGCATCATCTACTTGGAGCCCGTTTTTCGGTGGAGGTTCATACTGATCATCGCAACCTGCAGTATCTACGCTCCTTGCAATGCCGAACGCCCCGACAGGCTAGGTGGGCCTTCTTTTTCTCCCCATTTGTGTTTCACGTTACATACATTCCAGGAACTGCTAACTTGAAAGCGGACGCTCTCTCTCGAACCCTGGAAAAAGAGGAAGAAACGCCCAGCTTGGATCAGCCACTGATTTCCCCTCAACATTTCTTATTGACTTTGTCATCTCATCTACAGTCTATCGCTGACGCCACCTGGACGGATCCTGAAAGATCGGCCCTTCTTCGGCGTGAGTCCGTATCGGAACATGATGGACTCCTGTTTTTCCGGAAGAGGCTTTACATTCCCGAGGGTACGATTCGAGAGGGCATATTGCATGGGTTTCATGATTCACCCATTGGAGGGCATCGAGGGATGAGAGCTACACGTGAACTGATATCCCGACAATTTTGGTGGCCTAGGTGGGCTACCGACGTTCAGAGATACATCGAGAGTTGTCCCGTCTGTGCCCAATGTAAGGTCCCAAGGAGACGGCCTCTGGGATTGCTGGTACCAACTGAATTAGCACCATACCCATGGCATACTATCGCCACTGATTTTGTGGTTGATCTACCTCCCTCTGACGGGTATACTTGCATCATGGTTGTGGTCGACAGCTTCACCAAATATGCTCATTTCATCCCATTCCACAAGATCCCTAAGGCTGCTCAGATGGCTTCAGTCTTTCTCCACGAAATCTACCGATTACATGGTCTCCCAGAAAAGATAATCTCGGATCGTGGTTCTCAATATCTTTCAGCTTTTTGGAACAAGGTGTGTAGTCATCTGGGTATACGTAGAGCATTGAGTTCTGGTTATCACCCGCAGACCAACGGGCTTACTGAAAGGACTAATCAGACCTTGGAGGAGTACCTCCGTTGTTTTGCCAACGCCACTCAGTCCAACTGGAAGGCATGCTTAGATCTCGCAGAAGTATCCTACAACAACACTGTTCATGCTTCCATTGGAATCAGCCCATTCTTCTGCTCTACTGGTCAACATCCTGTGCCCACCAGTACTGTTCCGTCTGCTGATGTCCTGGTCTCAACCATTCAACGACAACAAGAATCGGCACGTGAGATCCTGAAGAGAGCCAAGGAACGGATGAAGGCCCAGGCTGACAGGAAAAGGAGTTTGGAACCAGATTTTCAAGTGGGGAATAAGGTGTGGCTGTCCTCCAAAAACCTGCCACTTCGCAATTTACCGGTTAAACTAGCTCCCAAGTATTTTGGTCCGTTCACGATAACCGAACGGTTATCCTCCGTAGCCCTCCGTCTCCAGTTGCCTCCCTCTTGGCATGTACACCCTGTTTTCCATGTCTCCCTTTTGAAGCCCTATGTGGCCGATCCCTATGGTCGGTCCTGCCCTCGCCCTGCCTCTGTCCTCGTCCAAGGGGTCCCGAAATTCGAGGTTCAGGAGATTTGCGATGCCCGCTATCGCAGGGGGGTGCTTCCTTTCTTGCTGGATTGGAAAGGGTACCCGGCTTGTGATCGTACTTGGGAACCTCATCAGCATGTGCACGCTCCCCGCCTGGTGCAAGAGTTCTATGATCGGTTTCCTTGGAAACCCGGGGCCCCGGGTCTTCCTGGGAGGGGGCATAGTGTCACGCCACTTTTGGGGAGACCGAGGTCCGTTGAAATCGCTCTCCCTTCTCCCTCCTGGCGGATCTACCCGCGATTTCGCACCTGGGGAGCCGCCAGGAGGAGAGCTTCTGGAACCGCTGCTGGAGGGTTGCGGCGCATGCGCGGGAAACCGCTGTCTCGGTTCCGCGCATGCGCCGTAGATTGGGCCTGCGCTTTGGGAAGGGCTTGCCTTCCAAGCCTCGTTTCGGGTCCGCCGGCACCCGGAGACGAAACGGCTTGCGTTTCAGGCCTCGCTGGTGCCGGCGGCCCATAAAAGGGAACCGCAAGCAGAAGCTAACCGCGTCTCAACGCGGAAGCTTCGTTCGTGTTGCTCGCTCCTGGTTTCCTGTGGTTCCTGCTTCCACCTTGCCTTGCCCCCAGCCTGCCTGGGTGCCCTGCTCAACCCTGGGTCCTCTTGGGCCCTTTTGCCTTGCCTTGCCTCCAGCCTGCCTGGGTGCCCTGCTCAACCGTGGGTCCTCTTGGGCCCTTTTGCCTTGCCTTGCCTCCAGCCTGCCTGGGTGCCCTGCTCAACCCTGGGTCCTTTTTGTCCTGCATGCCTTCTGCCTGCCTGGGTGCCCAGTTTTGCCCAAGGGTCTCTTTGGTTCCACTTGCCCTACTTGACCTCCAGTCGCCTGGGTTCCTTGTTCTCGCCCTGGGTTCCCTTGGCTCCAGTTTCCCCTCTGACTCTCCTGGGACCATTGGGCCTTTGTCTTTTTCCCTATTCCTTGGGCTCTCCCTTGTTGGTTTCCCTTCCCTATCTGGTTCCCCTTTTCCTGTCTGGTCCTGCCTGGTGCCTCGTCCTTTTTGGATCTACAGACCATCGGGCTAGTCAGCCATCTCCAAACCAGCTACCTGAAGTTCGCCTGAAAGTGTCTTCCTGCGGATTGGTGCCCCGGCTTAGTCTTTGTTTGGTGTGATCCCGCTTTCACCTTGGACTTCACCTTGTTCCGAATCTTCAACCTGACTGCTTCCTCTCCTGTCTGTGCTTGCACAGTCCCACCGTCACGTTAATCAGGAGAGTGCCTTCCGTGACGCTGGGAGTCTGTCCATCCTCCACCCTGTACCATTTGGGTGGTGGAGAGGCGGGTTCCCCGAGTCACACACTCGTCATTCAGCTGGCTACAGCCTGGCGGCCCCAACAAGATCCACATCAAAGAAAACAGGTACGCAGTCTTCACGTACATCCCAGCTTGACAATTCCCCAAACTGTTGGAGGTGTTGTACGGAGGAAGACTCCCTGCTGCACAGGTTCTGGATGTGTGGCAAGGTAAACCACTTTTGGAGAGAGATATTGGCACAGATTAAAGAGATTACTTGCCTGCAAGTTCCAATGGACCCCATGATTGTACTTCAGGGTGATTCATGGGAGGGCATATTACCCTTGACGGGTCCTTTGACCACCTTAATTGGGCTCTTATTGGTGGCAGCTAAGATACCTATTGCCCGTCATTGGAAAATCCTTATCGGCCCGGGCCCCAAATGTGGTGGGGCAAGGTTTGGGACATGGTGGGAGAAGAAATCACTGCCATATGTGAGGGGAGGTATAGAAAATTCTCCTATTGTGATCCACCCTGATTTGGACAGGAGTTTTATTACATATGCTGCTTTGGGGTGGGTCATATGTTTGTTGTATAGTTTGGTGTTGATAACTTTTGGGGGATTTAGTGGAAGGTCTGATTATAAATCCTGCACTAGGACAGCCATGTATGTAACTCATGGTTTGAAACAATGCCATGTTCACCTTTCTTTTGCTGCTGTACTCACAGTCTGTTAAATAAAAGTTGTCCATAAATATTAAATAATGCATATTTCATGAGAAAAAGAAAAGGCTTCAGCCTCATAGTTGGAATACTACTGATATTACTGTCCGGTGGAGGGGTGATCTTGACAGACCAGCAATTTACTGCCAGTGCTCCCAAACCTATCAAAAATAAAATAAGACAGAAATACATGCACAGGACAAAGGATGTGAAGCTGAAAATAGTAGAGAGGCTTGCATAAAAATGGAGACTCCGGGCCTGATTTACAAAAATGTTTTAACATGTGAAAGTCCCATTGAAAACATGTTTGTAAATCAGGTCCTCAGGGCTTCCAATGTTGGATCATGATATGAGATTGGGGAAGGTACTCCAGAACAACTTCGAAGATGAAGCAGTGGGGCAAAATACAAAGGTATTAAAAAGGCCTGGGAAAGATACAGAAGTGTGCTGGGGACAGTATGTTCTGTAATTGTCTTTTTGTAGGTTCTCTCTAGGCTTGACTACTGTAACAGCCTCTTTTTAAATCTACCTGCCTCTACTCTCTGTCCTCTGCAACTCATCCAGAACAGGACTGCAAGACTTGTCCTTGGCCTCAAGCCCAAGGATTGTATCTCTCCAGCACTGAAATCTCTCCATTGGCTCCCAGTGGCTGCAATGATCAAATTCAAGACCCTTTGCATTGTCCACAAGGCCTTCTGGGGCCTTGGACCAAAATACCTCAAGCTTTCTCTTCTGAAGTATCTTCCTTCCCGAGCTCTTCGCTCCTCATCCTCCAACTCCCTGAGGGTCAGTCGCTTTTCTAAGCAACAAATTGGGGCCGATCTCTCTCTTCGGCCGGCGCCTCCCTCTGGAACAGCCTCCCTGCCTCTCTGAAACTTGAGCAGAACCATCTCCGGTCCCGGAAGCATCTCAAGACTTTCCTCTTTGCTTCTGCCTTCTATCTCCCTCTTCCCTGCTGATCTCCTTCTGATACTGCACTGGTCACCTGGCTACCCTCTGAACTTTGGACCAAGGTCCCTGCCCTCCCAGTGGCTCACATGCACTGCCTCCTGGCAACCCTGCACTTGGGGCTGTATCTGCAACCCTACAGTCTCCCTACTTGAAGTTATTTTCACCTGTTGTCTGAACTTAACCTATGCACTGCCACCTGTTGACCGCACTCTTTTTCTATGTCTTGATCCTATGTCTCGCACTTCTCCTCCTCCCCTTCCCCTGGCACTTTTCCCCTTCCCTCTCCCCTGCACTTACGCGATCTCAGTGTCGCCTGGCCTAGTAAGATCGCTGTCTTGTCCTCCCTTGTTACCTCCCTTGCATCATCACACCTTGAAACACTTGTGTATAGGCGCGCTATAAATAAAGAATCATATCATATACTATTTATTTGAAGAACAGGGATGCGAATTTCAAAAAGAGATGACTTATAATAACACATGTACAGGTGGCAGAGACATTCTCAGAGAGTGTGCCTGTACAATAGGACACAGATGAGAATGAGTGGTGAGCACGTTTCTGAGGCTGTAACAAAGTGGGACTTATACGAGGGAGAAAACCAACAGAAAAAAATATAGAGAGAAAATATGCGAAAGGTAACATTAACCTAAGGGGGAAATTGCTGCAACCTAAACAGGAGTACTATTTGAACATGCACAATTCTAATATTCAGTGTCACTGGAGACAGTGGTGGGTTCAGAGAGAGAGGATGGAGAAGTCCAGTAGAAGCTCCCTATTTAGCAAGTAAGTGAAGTTTAGGTAGTTCTTGGGATTTAAGAGCACAGCTGAAGAACCTCTAGGGCAAAGTTTCACAAGCTTTTCAAGACCCATTTTTGACAATTGCTTATGACTTACAACATTGGTTTGGTCACATCGCCACTGGGGTTGTGAACAGCAGGTTTGGGTATCTCCGATATAGGTTGTAGGTTTATAAGGCAGCCTGAATAGATCTGTTGGCTCTTGTGTAACCTTATGTTCTATAACCACCTAGTCATGGTTCTCTTACACATAATCCTCATGTTTTCTTGATCTTTGCAGCTATAAAATTAGAAGCCTGCTGGAGAGGCGTCCTGGCACGGAGAGAGGCCAGGAAGAGGGCTTGGGCTGTGGAGACAATCAGAAAGTAAGTGGTATCCTTTGCGACAGCACAACTGCCCAGCACGTGTGCTATAAATGATGTGCACTGCAGTAATCACAACTCACAGCTTCTGTTATCTGGGCCCTATGCTGCTTAATGGAAATATATCAATGCAGCTGCCTGTGACCCTCTGCCCCACCTTTATATCTCCCAATTTATTTTGTCCTCACACTGCTGCTAGAGGTATTATTATTGGTAGTGCTCTAACATTTGCGATGTAATCGGGTTAAGTTGAACTTCCCCCAAGTAGCTTTTTGAGTTGTTAACCATAGTTAACCATAGTCCAGAAATTACCGGTGTCTTTTTGGTTTTGGGCATTTGGTGGCACTAGTGCCACCTACATAGCCAAAACATTGTACAGAGAGAGAGAACTGAATTTTAGGAAGCAGAGTATCTGGTTGGCATGGAAACTGTGAACACCAACAGCATGAAATAGCCTAAGGACCAGACTCACGTTGATTTGATTTCTGCAGTCTTTGGTGCCTCCAATGAGCTCCCTCTTCCACCTCCTCTCTTAGTAATCTGCAAGCAAGAGCAGGTAAACTGAAGTGCGAGCCAGGTTACGGAAAGGGGCGATGGAGCTCGTTCCCCAACGGCTCCAGGGCTCTGGAGTCTATTCCAGATACTTTCTGGCCAGAAAGAAGACAGGGGTTGGAGACCCATCCTGGACCTGCCCCATCTATAGAAGTACTTGAAATCCCAAAAATTCAGGATGGACACACTACAACACGTGCTCGGCCAACTGGAGGAAGGGAATTTCTCGACACCATTGGACCTAGAGGATGCATTCTTCAATGTCCCCATCCACAGGAAACATCGGAAGTTCATACCATTCGTGGTACAGGGCCAGCTCTACCAGTTCCAGGCCCTACCATTTGGCTTAAAGTTGGCCCCAATGGTGTTCACAAAATGCCTGGCCCCTGTGACGGCCCACCTGAATCTGCAGGGCTTGCACGTATACCAGTACCAGGTGTATTTGTGCGTACTTCACCCAAATCACCTTCTGTGTCAATAGAGGAACAATTCCCACTCTCTAAATTCTTCACGCAAGTTTCAATAGCATCAATCACTGTTTTATTTCCCATACACACCTGCATAATACCTTCCATCAAACTGAGATTCAAGTTTGCTCTCTAGAATTACAAATGTTTCTCTTAGCTTGCTACAGTTGCTAATTTGCTTATTACCCATAGTACATAACTGTTTTAACAATATCAGAGTTTCATCTTGCTTATCCAAGTTAACTTCCATTGCATCACATTTTTCTATTACCAAAGTCAGTAATTGTTCCAGTGCCATATATTTTGTCATAGATGAACCCCTCTCTCTGCACTGTTTACTGATATATTACTAATATGTTCTTCTTCCTCCTCATTCCCACCTTCAACTGGTAGCATTGGAATAAGTTGTAAGGTATCACTTATTAACAGTACTTCTCTAAATTCAAAATCAGTCGATTTTAATAACGTTGCCTCACTCATGGACAAAGTTATGGGTTCCTTGATTAAGTCAGACATAGAAATATTGCGTGGACTATGGCCTTAGTAAATATACCTTGTACTGTCCGTTCTGAAATTATGGAGCCCTCTATATTGGTTAACAGGTTTGACAATTCATCATTAATCACGTCAGCCTGCAATGTATCCCCAGCTGCCTTCAACTCAATATCAATATCTCAACTCAATATCTAAAGCCCTTGCAGGACAAGGCTGCAGTTTTGAGCATCACAGGTGCGCAGGAGACGCTGCCTGATTAAACGCAGCATGCTTCGCTACATCCACACTTCTGTGCCTATAAGAACCGAGGTTCGGACCCTCTGCGGCAAAGCCCTCGCAGGACAAGGCCGCAGTATTGAGCGACACAGGTGCGCAGGAGACGCTGCACAATTATACGTAGAATTCTTCACTATGACCACGCTTCCATGCCTATAAGAACCGAGGTTTGGACCCTCTGCTGCAAAGCCCTTACAGGACAAGGCTGCAGTGTTGAGCGACGCAGGTGCGCAGGAGACGCTGCACAATTGTATGTAGAACGCTTCACTACGTCCACACTTCCGTGACTATAACAACTGAGGTTTGTACCCTCTGTAGCAAAGCCCTCGCTGGACAAGGCCGCAGTGTTGAGCGATGAAGGTGTTTGGCATCGATGGGGTAGCGGCACAGATTTTGAGTGTGGACGACCTCACCCTCCTGTCTGCGACCGCAAGGTAAGAAGGTGCAGGGAGAGTTAGCTTTGCTGCACTCCACACAACCCCGACCTGTGCCTCTTCGCCCTCTTGCATACGCATTGCTCCCCCTGCAACCAGTCCTCCCACCGCGTATGTGCACCTAGGCCATATGCACTCCCTTGCTTCTCTTGCCATGTGCACTCCCTGCATCATAGGCCGCGTACGCTCCCTCGCATTCTGAGGCTGCGTGCGCTCCCCCACAACTTGGCCACGTGCACTCCCTTGCTTCTCTTGCACTTGCGCTCTCTCACATTGTAGGCCATATGTGCTCCTCTGCATTCTCTTGCCACGTGTGCTCCATTGCATCATAGGCCACGTGCGTTCCCCGCATTCTCAGGCCAAATGCGCTCCCTCACAACTTGGCAACACACACTCCCCTGCTTCTCTTGCCACATGTTCTCCCTCGCATCATAGATCCCTGCATCCTATTCTGTTTCCCCCTGCCCCCCTTGGTTCCTAACTTTCTCTCGCATCTCAGCCCCTCCCTTTCTTGATCTATTGTGTACTGTATTGACAGTGTATTGTGCTCCACAGGTTTTGGAATTGCATTGCCTACATTCTTTACTTCTAGGTTCCTGTTGTGTATTGTGCCTTGTTAATTTTATTGACTGTGTTTGCTCCCTAGGGCTTTGAGATTGTGTTGCTCTCTGCGGTGTTGACACTGTGTTGTTCTCTACGGTTTTGACATTACATTGCAATGCCTGCATTCTTCACTTCTAGGTTTAATGTTGTGCTCTCTGCTTTGCTGTTGGTTCTGTAGTGCATCTGCATTCTTTACTTCTAGGTTCACTGTTGTGTTCTGTGCTTTGCTTTGCTTTTTATACAGTGTTTTTATAAAGTGTTTTTGATAAAGTGTATTTTTATATGTCGATCACGGATTACAAAATAAAATATTTTATGTGGTATAATTAACAGTTGATGTTTAATGTTTGTAACTGTCGATAGGAGCTATCTATCTTTTGTTTAAAATTATTCAATGTCAAAACAGTACTCTCGGCAAAACAGAGTACCTACAGTCCTTAGCACAGCTCTCAGCAGTCCTCGGGGTATTTGGAGCCCAAACACGCTAAGGCATTAGTAAAATCCAAAGAATCAGCCTTCCCCGTTTTTTAGTAGCTTTCTCTTGATCAGAAGTCTGAAAAAAGTTTCTAATCTTATTTGCATTATTATTATTTTTTTTTTTCAATGCCAAATTCAAGTTTTTTTCCAAAGTCGGCTTCTCAGGAACCTCAAAAACATTAGCTGCGCGTGTGCACGGGTGACAAAATGGGTAAGAGCATGAAGCGTCCAACAAGGATTGAATCACACTCACCACTTCTTCTTCACCAACAGACATCGCTACTGTTGAACGCTCTTCTCCTTCCCTTCTCACTCCCTCCAAGTCTGCACCAGGAACCATCACCATTTTCGCCTTCACGCCTGATGGTGTGACACCGCTGTTCGTGCCACTTCAGCATCCCGGCACCCAAGATATAGGCATAAAGCTGTTTAACGGGCGATCACAAGCCCAGCAGTTGCCGCTCAGCACGATGTAGCAGTAGTCCATTACAGTTAGACCCAAAGCACAGAATCCCAAGCACAATACTTGTTCCCTGACAGAAGTAGGTAAATGTGCCGCTTCAGCATCCCGGCACCTAAGATATAGACAGAGAGTGGTGCAAAGGGCGATCACAAGCCAGACAGTTGCTGCTCAGCCCGATGGTAGCAGAAGTCCATTGCAGGTAAGCCCAAAGCACGGAATCCCAAGCACAATACTTGTTCCCTCACAGAAGTAGGTAAATGTGCCGCTTCAGCATCCCGGCACCTAACATATAGACAGAGAGTGGTGCAAAGGGCGATCACAAGCCAGACAGTTGGTGCTCAGCCCAATGGTAGCAGAAGTCCATTGCAGGTAAGCCCAAAGCATTGAATCCCAAGCACAATACTTGTTCTCTCACAGAAGTAGTTAAATGCTCACTTCAGCGTCCTGAAACCTAAGATATAGGCAGAGAGCAGTTCAAAGGGTGGTCACAAGCCCAGTAGTGGCCGCTCAGCCGGATTGGATCAGTACTCCGTTGCATGTAAGCCCAAAGCATGAAATCCAAAGCACAATACTTGTTCTCTCTCAGAAGTAGTGAGAAACGAATGACCATTTCCATGACCCAAATGAAATCACTTGAAATATTCTCCGTAGCAGTACAGTAGATTTACAAAAACCATTTGCCACCAACTGGATCAAGTGGATCCATTTGTTATTGGTCAACTGGAGTTTCCACCAGGAGTACCATTTATGCTTTCAAGATGCACGTCGTGCACCTAGCGCTTTCAGCAAGAGAGGGATTCATGTGGCCTTAGCAGCTTTAGAAATTGAAACATATGTTAAATGAACTTAGTTTTTTAAGGACGGCTCTATTTATAATTAAATAAATCCTTTTATGAACCTACTTCAATATTTTATTTTGGCATTGTAAAAGCAAAGACTGACAATTGGAATTGATATAATGCAATGGCTTTGAATTCGAGGTTCCCTTTTTCTTCAGAACACCATGGATATACCCACTTCATTTCAATTTATATTTGCTCAGGT
This sequence comes from Ambystoma mexicanum, assembly GCF_040938575.1. Lineage (NCBI taxonomy): Eukaryota > Metazoa > Chordata > Amphibia > Caudata > Ambystomatidae > Ambystoma > Ambystoma mexicanum. The sequence goes on along the minus strand of NC_090932.1, from coordinate 1,400,975,530 downwards.
TTGTAAAAGGTTTCATCAATCGAAAGAACCCACCTGGACCCGAGAACAGCGGCTTCATCAGTTTCATGCAGTACACCTACCTCTCCAAGCTGAAGAACCATCTTCCGAAGAACGTTCTCGATAAGAACTGGCTGATGCCTCCTGTTGCCTTGGAAAAGGTGAGTCCATTTGTACTTCACCCATTAATTTCACCAAATATAGTTTAACTTATACTTCACTGAGTCATTTGCATTTCCACACAACCCTCCCCAAGGGCACTCTGGAAAGGGGTGGAAAGGGAGGCAATTACCCCCATGCTGCCTGGACTGTTACTCCCTGGACTAAAATAAATAACTGAAAAAGATAAAATACATCAGAATCCAGCCTGCCTCAAAAGACCTGAGTGCTACAAGTGGGGCAATACACTTGTCTTGATTTCAGCAATGTTGCGTGGGACTAAACAGTGAGTGAGGGTCAGGTAGGAGAGCCTAGGCTGCAAGCGCATGTTAATACTGCCCAATGACAGTATACATATTTTAATAACAGATTATGTGAACCTGTATGGTATTTTTGGCACTTCTGTGGCCCAAACATATACAGTGGCCTATTTATTTATTTTTGCAATTTATATAGCGCATCCAACCCAGAGACATCTAGGCGCTGTACTTACAGAAATTGGTCATACATAGGTACAGAGTTGCATCGTTACAGAGTTGATCAAACATGGGTACAGAGTTACATAGTTGCAATGTATCACAGGTGTCAGTGAGCCGAGAAAAAAACAATATAGTACAACTGTGGTTATAGGGTAGCATAGATAGCGTCGGACAAGGAGACAATGTTGAAGACTGTACTGTAGGCATTGTTAACTTTAGCTGGGGTGTTACTTGCAATGAAAGCTGGCAGGTTGCTATGGGAGCCTTAGTCGCAAGTTTCCTGTGACAAGAGCCAGGTTTTCAACTGTCTCTGGAAGGTCGAGAATGACTCTTCTAACCTGAGTTTGGCAGGAAGGGTATTCCAGAGTCTAGTGGCTGTGGAAGAGAAGCTGCTCCCTCCAGCTTTCTGTAATTTGAATCTGGGCATGGAGAGCAAGTGCAGGTGGGCTGAGCGTGTGGGTTTGTTAGATTGGGATCTAGAAACGTTGTCGGCCAGGTAGATAGGGGTCGTATTATGTAGGCATTTATGAGTCAGCATGAGGGTTTTAAAGAGGATGCCCTATTGAACGGGAAGCCAGTGGGTGTTTCTTCTAGTCATGGAAATGTGTGAGTTTTTAGGTATGTTTAAGGCTGCCCTGAGGGCGTTGTTTTGAATCACCTGTAACTTTTTGATGTTTTGGGTCTTAGTTTCGGCATAGAGTGCTTTGCAGTAGTCCAATCTCGACAGAATGAGTGCTCTGGCTAGTGTGATGCAACTGTCAGGTGAGAGAAAGGGTCGGCAGGCATTGATCAATTTGGATGTGCAAGCGGCAGCTGACGGTGTGGCATTAACTTGTTTGGTTAAAGTCAGAGCAGAGTCCAGGTAAAAGCCTAAAGTTTTTACTACGTTTGACACTTCAATAGTGTTGTCGTCTATATTGAAGGCTTTGAAGACTTCATCAAGTTTGTTGAGGCGGAGTTGCGACCCTAGGAGGAGTTCGGTCTTTTCATCATTCAAACAAAGGCCATTGTGGACCATCCAAGTTTGCATTGTATGATAAACGGCTTTGATAGAGGTTGAATCAGCATCATGTGAGCCAGTGATGGGGATAAGGATTTGGGTGTCATCAGCCTAGTTGGTATAGGTGACACCCAAATTATCCAATTGGTCGGACAGCGGTTTCGTAAAAATGTTGTAAAGTGTTGGAGGGACGCAGGAGCCTTGAGGAACTCCACATGTGACTGGGCTGGGGTGTGCTGCTGCATTACGTGAGAAAACTTGCATCGATCTGTCCGCTAGGAAAGATTGTTTAGAACGGATTGTGTCCTCCGACGTATTCCACATTTATGACAGGTAATCACCACAGCTGTGCTGCTTCGTAAATTTTTTCGGAGTCGGAGTCCTACGTCGATACGCTGTCCCTCGAGGGCCTCCGTCGAGCCGACGTCACTGAATGTTATAAGTTGGACGCACGACGCCCATTGCCTCAGTTCCGTTTTTTCCGTGAACGTGTCCGGTTCAGAATCTCGGCGTGCCTTGGTTCTTCTCCTGATTGAATCGGTTCTTCGAACTTGGTTGTTTGTGAAGTATCATGTCTTCGTCTTCGTCTTCTTATACCCCGCGGTCGGGCTTCAAGAAGTGTTGGGACTGCGGTTCCAAGATGTCGCTTACAGACCCACACGATGTCTGCCTTTGGTGCCTCGGCGAGGACCACGCCACCAATGACTTTATTTATTTATTTACATTTATATAGCGCGCAAGCAGCTCAGGAGCATTGAGGCGCTGTTACTTGCAATAAACTTAGTTACATGGACAGGCATGGTAGCGGTTGTTGACACATTGTGAAAGAAGCAGGAAACATAATGTTGTTACAGATATTGCTTTTGGTCATATAACACTGTATACATGAAAGTATTCATGCTGGTGTGTCTGGCCTTATGAGAAGAGGGTGGTCTTCAACATTTTGCGGAAGGTGGTGAGGGAGGCCTCGCCACGGATAGTGGGTGGTAGGGCATTCCAGTTAGAGGGCGTGAGATAAGGGCAGCTGGATCCGCCCGCTTTTGCTTTTTTTACTCGTGGCACCGAGAGCATGTTGGTATACAGTGATCTGGTTGGCCTGTTGGAGGAGACGGGGTGTATCCTTTGTGAGAGGTATGCAGGAGCAGTGAGGTGGATGCACTTGTGGGTCAGTGTAAGGGCTTTGAATAAGATCCTTTCTTTTATTGGGAGCCAGTGGGCTAGTTTTCTGGCCTCAGAGATGTGTTCTCTTTTTGCAATGCCTTGGGCTGCCCGGAGAGCATTGTTCTGTATTACTTGTAATCTCTCTAAGTTTTTATTGGAGGTTCCTAGAAAGAGTACGTTACAGTAGTCTAGCCTAGAGCCGGTGATGGCTCTGGCTATGTTGGGTCAATTCTCTTTGGAGAGAAAGGGTCTGACTGCATTGATAAGTTTGGCATGATATGCAGCTGCAGAGGCTATTGCGTTGATTTGTCTGTCCATGGATAGGCTGGAATCCAGGTAAGCTCCCAGAGTTTTGACAGAGTCGGAAACTGGAATTTTAATGGAGTCAATGGTGAAGTGGCTGAATTGGGCATCTAGATTTTTTAGGGTTTCGGGAGAACCTACCAGAAGGAGTTCCGTCTTGTCGGAGTTGAGGCATAGGCCGTTGTCTGCCATCCAGGCTTGGATGGTGTTGTAGAGGTTGTTGAGGGTCAGGGAGTCAGTGGTGTAGTTACCTGTGAGAGTGAGGAGGATCTGTGTGCCGTCGGCGTAATTGGTGTAGGAGATGCCCATGGCGTCGAGGATGAGGATGACTGTGACGAATGCCAGTCTTTGACGTCGAAGGTCTTGCAGGAGTGTAAGAAGAAGTTGACTGTAGGTAGGGTTTCCAAACCCCGAAAGTCGAAATCCGCAGAGCATTCAACCGACGATTTGAGGGGCTGCTATCCGCGTTGGCATAAGGTTAGGAGGTCTCGCCCCGGAGTAGTTCCCGCCATTCCTCTGCCTCTTCTAGGCACTCTCGAAAGCGCCGTCACCGGTCGCCTTCCCCGTCCTCGTCCGAGGACTCCGCCAGACGGCGGGTAGCTTGTCACAACAAGCATTCATTTTGCAAGGAGATGATGGCGATTTTTGAATCGCAGGGCTCCGTTCCGTCCGCTGGCAAGGAATGCGCTAGGGCCACCGCTCGCACGGCTCCGGGCTCAGGCGGTCAGCACGATCATCGGGAGTCATCGAGGTCCCGATCGGACATGGTGGATCGCTCTAGCCATGCCCGCTCCAGGTCCCGGTCCTCGACGCCCTTGAGACCATTGGAGACTGTGAGGTCTTCTAAGAAGACATCAATGCCATCGGCGTCATGTCCATCGACGCCATCTATACCGAGGCCGTCGAAGGACACGCTCGGGGCTCCGGCCTCGAAGCCGTTGTCGAAAACGTCGGCACCTCGCTCGACGTCGACTCCGATTCAGTCAACGTCCTCAATGCCTTTTGTGGAGGCTTTACCAGAGGTACCCTGGAGGAAGGTGTAAACTCAGAGGAAGGCCCTGAGTAAATCGGTGAGGCCTGTGTTTGAACCTTTTTCTGTGCCCTCATCCAGGGATTTTTTCCAGCCTTTGGATTATATCTCAAAGGTGGATGAAGGGTCAGATGTGGAAGGGTTTGTCCCTCCTGAGGTTCCTGATGAACTGTTGTCTGGTCATAGCCAGATGGAAGACCTGCGTAAATCGTTGCATGACGCCAGTGGTCTGGACACCTCCCCGGAGGTTGAATTTGGCAGGCCTGAGCCTGGTACACACGCTGAGTCTTCATACAGGCGTCTCATGTCAAGGGTGACAGAGTACTTGGGGTGCTCTGCTCCACCTGTGGATTTTCTGCAGGATGACCTGAGAGATATTTTGGACCAAGGTCCACCCCTGACCCGGTGCTGCCATTTCATATGGCCTTACAAAGAAGGGTGGCGGTGGCTTGGACTGCTCCGGAGAGTCTCCCGGCAGTGAATAAGTTGTTGCCGAAAAAATACCATCCAGCCAGTGGCGACCCCGGCTACTTGTCTTTGCACCCCACTCTAGAGAGTTTGGTGGTGCAGGCGGCTACGGCCACAGCGAAGCAGGCGGCGTACCCTACCATCCCTCCTGATAGGGACGACAAGCGCTTCGATGGTTGGGCGAAGAAAGTATTTTCATCTGGGGGTATAGCTTTAAAGGCAGCCAACTCCATTTGTGCCTTGGCAAGATTCACTCACACTTTGTGGAATTGTGTCTCTTTGGCGGCTGAACATATTCCCGAAGCGGAGGAACGGGATGGTTTTTTTGCCCTTGTTCAGGATGGCAAGGATGCCATGTGTGAATCTGTTCAGTCGGGTCTGGACGTGGCAGACTGTGTCAGCCGGTCCATGGCGGCGAGTACCGTGATGCGCAGGTTTGCGTGGTTGCGGAAGTCGGGGTTTACAGTCCCGGCTTCTCAACATGCCCTTTGATGGTGACCATCTTTTTGGCAGCAAGGCTGACGAGAACCTTGAGAGGTTGCAGACCTCCAAAGCTGCAGCAGAGTCGTTGAGCGCTGCAGTTTGTCAACCGCTGCCTTTTTCGTCCTAGGGGACAGCAATGGGGGGGAGGTTCCTTTCGATACTACTCGTCCTTTGGTAGATCGAGGGGAGCTGCCAGTCAAAGGGGCCAACGTAGGAGTACCAGAGGTGGAAAACAAGGTACTCGAAGTGCCAAAGCTGCTCGGGCAGTTGCCTCTTTGCCCTCAGGCACTGCTGCAGCCGCTTCAGCTCAGTCATGAGGCCATGTCCCATGGTTCGCCGGTTGTGGGAAGGCTGATGCAGCATCTTGTAGAATGGCGTGCCATTACTTCAGATGTGTAGGTTCTGGAGATCATAGCCCACGGCTACTGTCTTCCTTTCCGGCAGAGGCCTCACGACAATCCACCAGGGAAGCTCTCTTTGAACAGCCCTTCAACTTCAGGACTGGTTGGTGTCTCTCGACCTCAAGGATGCTTACTTTCATGTGCCGATTCATCCCAAGCACAGGAAGTACCTGAGGTGCGCGGTTGGCAACCCGCATTTTCAGTTTTGGGACCTGCCGTTCGGACCAGAGGGTCTTCACCAAGCTCATGGTGTTGGTGGCAGCGTAGCTCAGGAAAGGGGGGATTCACGTCCACCCCTACCTGGACAATTCGTTGATCAGGGCGCACTCTCCCGAGCAAGTCCTGGATCATTTGTCAGTCACCTGCCACTCCCTTCACAGGCTCGGCTTCTCCCTCAACTTAAACAAGTCCCATTTGACACCTACCCAGCGGCTCCAGTACATCAGAGCGGTGCTCGACACATCCCTGGGGCAGTGTTCGCCTCCCCAGGTGAGGGCTCATCACATTCTGCAGATGGTGGACAAGTTTCAACGTGCCCAGAGTCTCCCTGCGTTCGAGTTCTTGAGGTTGCTCGGCCTCATGGAATCCTGCATTCTACTGGTGCCAGAGGCCAGGTTGCGGATGAGATCTCTGCAATGGGCTCTCAAGATGCAGTGGTCGCAGTCCTCCAGCGGGATGTCGGACCCCGTTCAGGTGCCGCCCTCGGTCGCCCAGGATCTTCTGTGGTGGGCCGTCGAAGGCAATCTGATGAAGGGGGCTCAATTTTGGCTACCCTGGCCGGAGGTAACGATCGTGACAGACGCATCCCTCACAGGATGGGGAGCTCATGCCAACGAGTTGACAGTCAGCGGTCGTTGGTCTCCATCGGAGTCCAGACTCCATATCAATCTGTTGGAGCTGAGGGCCATCAGGCTAGCTCTGAAGGCTTTTCTGCCGTCTGTGCGGGGGAGGAATGTCCTGATTCTGACAGACAATACAGTGGCCATGCACTACCTCAACAGAAAGAGGGGGGCAGGGTCTCTCCCACTGTGCAGAGAGGCGATGCAGCTCTGGTTCTGGGCCATCCAGCAGGAAATTTTGATCTCGGCAGTTCATCTGGCCGGAGACAAAAACGAGGCGGCGGCCGCTCTGAGCAGGCAGAGCACGGACTCTCATGAGTGGGAGCTGGCTCAGGAGGTTCTCTTGGAGATCTTCGCCCTTTGAGGAACCCCGCAAGTGGATCGCTTCGCCACCAGTGTCAACCGGAAGTGCGAAAGATTCTGCTCACGGGAATTTCCTCCAAGAGGAACCTTAGGGGACACGTTTGTAGTGGAGTGGTCCTTCGCACTGCTGTATGCGTTTCCTCCAGTCCCCGTCATTCTTCAAGTGCTGCGGAGGTTACGGAGGTTCGGTTCCCGAATGATCCTCATTGCTCCTGCATGGGCCAGGAGAGCGTGGTACCCGGACCTTCTCGACATGTCCATCTGCCCTCCACGCTGTCTTCCCTACCAAGACAATCTGCTCTCACAGGAGGGGGGTCGGGTTCTCCATCCAGAGGTCAAGTGTCTCAACCTTCATGCTTGGTTTCTGAAAGGTTGAGGTACAAGGATTGGGACCTCCCTGAAGACGTGATGGAGGTGTTGCTTTCGGCCAGACGGCCTGCAACAAAGTCCTTGTACCGTTGCCGTTGGAGAAAGTTCTGCGACTGATGCTGGGTGAAGAATGTGGATCCTTTTTTATGTGCCATTCCTGTGGTTCTGTCTTTTTTGCTTTCGTTAGCGCACAAGGGCCTGCAAGTGGGTATCATTAAGGATTACCTGGTGGCGCTGTCCATATTTGAGCGCTCGTCTGAGGAGTATTCTTATTTTAAGATTCCTTTGATTTCTCTGTTTCTGAAAGGGCTCACTAATGTGTTCCCTCCATCACCTTTCCAGGTGCCCAGTTGGGATTTGAACCTAGTTCTGAAATTCCTAATGGGAGCTCCGTTTGAGCCCTTACATTCTTGTCCTTTGAGACTGTTGACCTTTAAAACTGTATTTTTGGTTGCGGTTACTTCCGCTCGCAGAGTGAGTGAGTTGCAGACACTATCCGCCAAGCCACCTTTCACAGTGTTCCATAAGGACCAGGTTGTCCTTAGGGTCCGTCCTTCTTTTCTTCAGAAGGTTGTGTCGGAATTTCATTTGAGCCAGAAGGTCATTCTTCCGGCGTTCTATCCTCCTCCGCATCCTGGTAAGGAACAGGAGAGGCTCCATAGGTTAGATCCTAGGAGAGCTTTAAGTTTCTACATCTAACGCATGTCCCGGGTCAGAGTGGACAATCAGCTCTTTGTAGGATACGCTAGAAGGCGTTTGGGTCAAGCTGTTACTAAGCAGATCTTGTCCAGATAGATTATCTTGACAATCTCTAAATGCTACCGTCTGGCTGGTAAGGACCCTTCGGTAGGCTTACGGGCCCATTCTACTAGGGGTGTGGCTGCCTCTACTGCTCTGCAGAGAGGTGTTCCCATTCGTAACATTTGTGAAGCAGCCACATGGGCCTCTGTCCATACCTTTGTAAAACACTACTCCCTGGATTCTATCCATGGGCAAGATTTGGCCTTTGGTAAGGCGGTCCTCTATTCTGCAATTTAATTGGGCATTCTAAAATTATAAATTCTTTTCCCACCTCCATACATTGGTACTGCTTTGGGAGTCTGTCATAGATGTGGAATACGTCGGAGTACACAATCCCTTCGAAGAACAAGTTACTTTCTTGCCTGGTAACGTTCTTTCGATGGGATGTTCCTCTGACATATTCCACATCGCACCCTCCCAGCCTGCCCCTCTACAGAATTTATTATGCGATTGCAGCTTACGTTTTCTCAAGGCTTTCTGTAGTCATACTGGCAGAAGATTGGTCCCACACGTTCTGGGAAAAAACTACAACTAAGGCTACGGGCGTCGTGCATCCTATATATAACATCCAGTGACGTCGGCTTGACGGAGGCCCTCGAGGGACAGTGTATCGACGTCATCGACATAGGATTCCGATGCGAAAAATGTTCCGAAGCAGCACAGCTGTGGTGATTACCTGTCATAGATTTGAAATACGTCGGAGGAACATCCCATCGAAAGAATGTTACCAGGTAAAAAAAGTAACTTGTTCATCCATTGGATAGCTTTTGGTGAAAAATTGGCCACTGAGGCGAGATGTTTACAAAGTATTTTATGATTAACCAAGTCGAACGCAGCAGAGATGTAAAGTAGGAGGAGCAGGGCCAGTGTGCCTTTATCTTTGAGCTTGTCCATTTGAATTTTCAAAACCAGAAGTGCTGTTTCTGGTCTATGTCTAGAGCGAAAGCCTGATTGACGTAGGCCAAGGAGGTTGTTGACTTCCAGATAGTTTTGAATCTGGAGATACACGACTCTATCTAGTATTTTGAGTAGGAAGGGTACTGTTGTGATAGGTCTATAGTTAGTCGGTATGTCAGGGTCAAGCGACTTATTTATTAGTAAAGGTAGTACCCACGCATTTTTAAGATTGGATGGGAAAATACTGTTTTCAAAGGAGGCGTTGATTAAACTTGTGATGAAGGGGGCTAAGTCAGGGGTGCAGTCCTTGATAACTGCCGCAGGACAGGAGTCACCTTGACACCTTGATAGTTTGAGACTGGCGATAATTGTTGAGACTTCAGAATTGGAGACAGGGGTGAATTCAATAGTGGAGCCGAGTTATTACTTGAATGTGTAGACGTTTGCAGAGGTGGTTGAGCTGGTTTAATGGTAGCTTTTTTCCTTTTGATTTTAGATTGAAGGAGGACAGTTTTGTCATAGAGGGCATTTTGAATGTCCGTGCACCAGTTTGCATCTTTGTTGCAGATTTCTTGTGGTGGCACTGGCGACTCTAGCTCTCTTAGGATAGCGAAAAGTTCCTTTCTGTCTGATTTGGCTTTAGTTATTCTGTCATTATATGTGGTATTGTCGTTTGGATAACTGCCTGTTTAAAATGTTTAGCTGCCATTGCGAATTTTACTTTATTTAGGTCATTGGGTACTTTGTTCCAGTTGGTCTCAGCTATTCTTTTGGCACTTCTCAAGGTGTTTAGAGTTGGCATGAACCACAAATTGAGATGGGCTGCAGGTTTGGCTTTACGCATGGATAGGGGAGCTACTTTGTTGATGGCTGCCAGTACAGTTTGGCTGTAAAGGTCGACCATGGTGGATGGGTCGTTGTTGTCTAGGTCTTGGTATGCTGTGATTGGGATCAAAAACTGTAGTATATTGTTTGCTGTGATGTTCTGTTTGTCTCTCGATAGGGCAACTGGAGCCACTAGGGGGGAGTTGTTAGTCCCTGGATTCTTGGTGATATTGAAGGTAATGAGGTGGTGGTCTGACCATGGGAAGCGGGCATTGGATGTTATGTCCATATTGCAATTAAGGTCAGCTAGTCAATCTCGGGTGCGATCTTTGGTGTGTGTAGGATTTTTTATTCTGTGTGTGAAGCCTAGTGTCAAAATGGTATTAGTCAGCGCTAGGACTTTGTGGTCATTAGGATCGTTAAAGCCTAAGTTTAGATCCCCTAGAAGGAGATTTTGGGAGCTAGGTTTAGTATTGGTCAAGAGGAGTTGGGCAACATCATCCTCAAATGAAAGTGTCGGTCTAGGGGGTCTAAAGATCAAGTGGATGTTTAGTGTGACCGTGTGTGATAAGGTCATTTTGACTGAGAATATTTTGCCAGAGTGGAATGTGATGTTTGATAACTCCCTAATGTTGAAGGTGTTTTTAGCGATAATAGTTACCCCCCACCCCCACCTCTTCTGGCCATGGGTCTATCAGACCTGTAGATCATGTAATTTTCTGGGACAGCTAATGCAAGTGCAGGTCCTGCTTCAAGGTGGAGCCAGGATTTGCTAATTGCTATAAGGTCAAGTTTCATAGTTGTAATGCAGCCTGCAATGTCAAGGGCATGTACAGGGCGAGACCTAGTGTTGGTGAGTGCTCCCTGTGTTACCTGATTTTCTTTGCTAGAGCTATTGTGAGATTCGGCTGTTACGGATAGGCTAGAGGGCCATGTACAAATGTCAGGTGAGTTAGGACTCGATGTCAAACATTGCGAACTAGTGGTAGAGCGGAGCCTGTCCTTTGATTTGGTGACATTCGATTTGTTAGTCTTAGTGGGGGTTCTCGTGGTTCTGTAATTGAGATAATAATTTCTTCTACTGGTTGATGGGGTAACGGTGGCGGTAGTGGCCTTGCTGAACCTAGTTCGCAGTGCTAGTCTGCTATTTCTTATGGGTAGTTGGCATGGTCGGCCATTAGTAAGACGGGATTGCAAGGTTAGATACTAGTTAGTAGTTGTTTCTTTATAGGAGGGGTGGGCTAGGCTATTCCTCGGCTGTAGTAGGTTCGAGTGGCAGAGAGGTGGAAGGAATCGGGTGGGTTTAATTGAGCTAGGTTCTGGGAGACTGTGAGGCATAGAAAGTGAGACCATGCGAGTGGTGGGGATCTTAGTACGAGTTTGCATATTTGTGGCATGGACCCCACGTCGTAGTGGTACTTGTCTAAGGCCGGGTGTGGTGGGCCCCAGTGATCTATGAATAGGGACTCATTGGTGTTAAGCATTAAGGTAGTTCTTGTGGAGGCATCCATGTGGCAGTAAAATGAGTTGTGTAGAGGAGTCTCAGTGCCGCATCCGCGTGAACACTATAATGTTTGGGCAGTAGGCAACAAGCTGGTATTTATATCGCAGGGCGAGGTCAATAAATTGGCCGTGGGGTGATAGTGCTCAAGGTACAGAGAACACAGGCTTGTTAAGATAGCCGGGCAGTTAATGTAAGCGAGTAGGGTAGTCAATGGGTGAGTCTACAAGCAGTAACATGGAGAAATCAGTGTGCGAACTTGGTATAGTAACTCAGAGAAGGTTCAGCAGCTTATCAAGACTCCTACTTGTCAATAGACCTGGGTGAGCTTGGTGGGACTCAGGCTTTTCCCGGTCAAAGCAAGTGCTGTGGCCTAAATATCCTTTCGGGTCAGCGCCTGCCCAAAGCATGGTCTGACCACAAGCATCACCCTCTGCCCTCCTATCCAGGAATAATTTTTTTAAAAAAACATTCTTCTAACCTCATGGCCGCGTGACACGTACAGGAGTGCGGCTGTCCCACCATCTCACCATCTGCCACTCACCAATTGCCTGGGGCAGAACAAGAGGAACACTGTACTTTCTGGCATGTCACCAGGGTCATTTTAACAGTTTCTGGGGCCAGGGGCACAGACAGCCTTGGGGCCCATGCTGAAACCCATTGCCTCCTACTACCCCCTAAAACCCATGTCACCCCCCTCAAACCCACGTCGACCCCCCTCAAACCCATGCCCCCTACCAATCTACAAAATGAATGGATTACATGCCTCGACTCAAAGAAAGTCATCTAGGCATTAAATGGATCATCTAGTTAATAACATATAAAGATTGCACAGTTTAACCTGACAATTGTTTATGTATGAATATGTCCAAAGTACATGCCTTTGGAAAAACATTACTGACTAAGCAGCAGAGAAAACAAAAAGGCATGTAACAAACATCACAATTATCTTAGCATTTCACATAATGCCCACAGAGTAGACAAGTTCAAGTAATCCTAGAAAGAATAAAATGAGAAGCACCCAGTGAGTATATGCTTTCTACTGCCCAAGGCTGATTTGCCTGAAACGCGGCCAAGATTAAACTACATATTTCCATCTAGATTTGCATATTGCAAAATCATTAATTATATCAGAACATTCTATCTCTTGAACCATTCCAGACTCAATGCTTAACAGAGCCAAAGAATTTAATCTGGCTTCAATCGTAAAGGTAAAACAGGGACAGTTAAAAGATATCCCTCCTTCACATTTTGTGGTAGCTTGGGCTGATGGAAGTCTGTACCCTTAAGAGGGCTGTGAAGGTGAACCAGCAGTGACCGAAACAACACAGGATCACAGTCCAAAATAAAGGAAATGTCCAATCAAGGTTCTATAAAAATAAATATATGTTAATTAAGCACACCACCTGTAATACAAACAAAAAGAAAATACTGTACAAACACCCACCCCGAAGGAAGAACAGAAAGATTTAAGAGGAAACTAGCACTCTGAGCGTGGTTCCAGAGGTGGTAGGAGAATTACTAGCCACAAAGAGGATATGTCGATGTTGAAAACGGGGTTTGGGTCTACTTGACCTAAAACATTTGATCTAATCACATTTGATTACATTTATTTGACCTTTTTCAGTCTAAAATGAGGGGGATACCTCCCGTCCCCCCACTCCCCATCAACCTAATCTATACCCTTACCTACCCATATATATATTTAATTAAATTTGACAAAAAAGTACAAAAAATTCGATCAAATGTTTTAGGCCAAATGTTTTTAGGTCAATTATACTAATACGAATACAGGTGTGATTGTGACCTAACCAGTCTCTAAGGCCCAAGCAGGGCAGTCACAACGTGTGGTGAGGCCCGGGGCAAAACGTTTGGTGAGGCCCCCTTATAATTTTTTGCACTGGGCCAGCGTTGCCGCCGCAAACAGGAGATGCAAGAAATCTCCCATTGAGTTTGTGTGGAGCAACCCAAATATGGTTCATTATTATGAAAGCAAATCAACTACAGCAAAGTTATGTTTCTGTACTGAAGATAAGTTCCATCCAGAATAACAATTTTGTCATATACATAAATATATATAGCATGGCATGACGGCGGGTGGTGCGCACCGCCAGCTTTAAGGAGGAGCGCCATGCCCCTTTGTGTGCATTAAAACACACATCATACACAGTGACAGGTAGATGATGTTCAGTGGCAGCTGATGAATTTTCGAACTGGAGAAGCTTAAATGTGTGCACCAATTATGTGGGACTGACAGAGCACAGTGAGGGAGCCCAAACAAGGGGTGCTTGAGAAGGTTTCCTGCCCCCAAAATTGGTTTGAAGCTAATAAAAATTGTTTATAAATTAGGATGAAAAGCCATAGAGTTTGCAATTGGTTTTGTATGGTAGCCCATGGACAAACCCAGTAGATGTAAGTCACGAAACATGCACAGGAGCATTTTCCATTGCATTTAATGCTGCATTTGCCCACATCATGTGCCAGTATGAAAACATGTTTATGCTGGCTGTTCCCATACATGTCCATGCAGGCTGAATCAATATAATATTATTTATTTATTTGGCATTTGTAAAGCGTGCCAAACCCAAAGGCATCTGGGCCAGCATTAGCATATAAGGACTCCCAGCCAGTAAAAAAGAAAATGCCACGGAACGTATATACAGACCAGCTGTGCACCATGAGTGTTATTGCTGGCTAGACTGGCCAATATTCAATGTAGGCCAGCCTAGCCACCTGATAACACTTATGTTTTCTTTACCTAGGCCTGGCTGAAGATGAGTTGGGGCCCATTTCCACATGACGGTTGGGGGCCCCCCCATTGCTTAGAGCCGAAAACAGTCTCAGGCCACCGTTGGGTGCATACATTATAATGGAGACAAAGAAAAACAGCCAGGAGTTAATAGCCACTAATTATCACAAGACAGCTAGCCAGCAGGGAGCTGGAACACTAAATGCCCACTGAAAATCTTAAAATCCCCCTTTGTCAGAAGTTGGCTGATGTGGGGGAACCAGTGTTAAAAGGCAATGTGGAGATAACAATTATGTGTACCTCAGGGAAGTGACCGCTGAAAGGGCTCCAGCAAACGCAGCTGTAAGACGAGCATTTGAAGGTGCTCATTTTAAGCCCCAGAACAAAAGGAATATAGAAAGGAATATATTGCCATGTTAGAAAACTGCTGACTGGCAACAGGGGGCATTTGCTGGTGTCCCCCGGAGCCACTTTCAACTGAAAGAGCTGAAAGGCCTGGCAAGACAGCCAGCTAGCAGGGAGCTGAAACACTAAATCCCCACTGAAAATCTTTAAATCCTACTTTGTCAGCAAGGGGGGTGATGAGGAGGAACTGGTGTCAAAAGGCAACAAGGTGATAACACTTCTATTTACTCCAGTGAAGTGAAAGCCGGAAAGGGGTCCATCAATTGCAGCTTGATGGAGCACACCTAGATATGCTGTTTGTTTCATTTCCACCATAGGAATGCCTAAAAGTGAGCCTTCTAGGCTTGAGTGGTAGTTCTCAGCTGGCATCGGACCATCTGTGCATGTGGTGGATGCACATAATTGTATATTATGAGAAAAGTGAATCTAATGATCCTACAGTCGATAAACTGAAAGAGGTGTTAAACGCGAGCAAAATCTAATAGATACCAACTCAATGTATTCGAAAAACAGAAGGCCGCATTAGCGTTATCATAGCTCTCAACTTGCACGCTTTTGCAGGGTGTCACCCTCCTTACAGTCATCTGCCTCACTAGCCAAGCCCTCTATACGCCCATTCACTTAATTGGGCTCTCACCCCGTGTTTTCACCCACCTTGGTAAGGTTGAGTGCTATGTAACTATTAGCTGGAAGTTTGGGACAACGTATATGCATATCTATCTTTGTGTTGCATTCTGGGATTTATAGTTTACATGCTGATGGTGCTGACCACACACACGGGTTGCCATTGATTCACCCAAGTGCTCAAATTGAGAGTACACGCGGGTGGACGGAGTACACCCACTTTTTTAAGAGGGTGGACTCAGTCCCCCCCATCTAAAATGAGAAACATTGAATGTCCTCTTTGAATTTATGTCACCAGGTTTGCAGGCCGGACATTTCACTACTGCATTATATAACCTGATGAAAAATAACTAACAAATAAAGGTGAAATGTCCCATTTCAGTCCTGCAAACTCCAAGGAAAACATATGTATTGGTTTTGGAGTTTAAAACGTGCACCCCTTTTAACATTTTCAAAAACACTATTAGATGAAAATATCCTCTCTTTTTTTTGTTGTGTGTGTTGATTTTGTGAAAGGCAAATCCATTCGTCCTGTGCAATTTGAGTGGTTATGCAAAGCCAATTTAATGAAATGTGCATATTTCACCTTCATACGTTAATTTATGGCGACAGATCCCATTGCGTTTGTTGATGAGTCCCCCCTCTTTAATTTTTAGCACTTGACCCTCATTCACCAAATTCGGATACCTTACCTGCTGCTGTAGCCTATAGGCCCCTGCAGGCGGTGCTGTGATCATCCAAGGACCCCTGGACCAGGCCACAACGAAATCCAACACAAGTGCTGCGCAAGCGCTGCAGTCCAGGCACTGAAGTAATTTCATCTCCCACTCCAACGCCTGCATCGTCTGCAAAATGTGAGGTTAGAAAATCACGTGGAATGATGCTGGGACAGGGCGCCGGCAAACTGTTACATTGTACAGTGCCGCCAGCCCCACCTGCCCACTGCCCACTATATCCCCCATGGGCCATGGCCCTCCCCGCCCCACACCCCATGCTATGTGCTCGTGTAACTTTTTTTTTTAAATCCTTTTTTTTCAATCTTAATGACACCTCGCAGCTCCCAAGATGAAATCCCATCCAGGCAGCCGTGAGGCCCCCCCTGAGCGCGAGGCCTGGGGCAGTTTGCCCCCCCTGGACCCCTCTCGTGACGGCCCTGGGCCCAAGTGGATTCAGAGGGCGCCAAGTAGGGGCAAATGTGGTTGCTCTGTGCAGCAGAAGGGATGCTTTCAATGGCACAGGTCAGAGCGGAACAAGGATTGCTTCACAGTTGGCCAGGCTGAGTCGGGCTTTAGCCACCGGGAGGGGTTGATGAGTGATGCCCCAGCAGTTCGAGCCGGCGGGCAATGGTCATTGCATTCGTAGTGGTGATTTTGGGAGCTTCGATGTGCAGGTCGATGAGGCGGCCATTCAAGGGCTAGCTGAGTCGAGCCATGGTTATAACCCCTGGGTAGAGTCAGTGTGTGACTCTCCAGTGATTTGGTCTGGGTTCAGGCTATCAGGTGAGAGGTTTTGGCTAGGACACAATGCAGTTTTTCGAAGAGGTGAAGGAGAGCAACAGCCAGCGCCAGTGACTTCCCCCTTGTTCTAGGTGTGCTGAACACAGAGCAACTGGTTTGGTGAGGTAGAACAGGGAGATTCGGATGGTCTTGCTCGCCAGTTGCTGTGAGTCCCACTCAGGGAGACACGAGCACAGGATGGTTCTGTGCAGGGTCTCTGCTCCCAGCTAGGAGTTTTCAGTGCAGATTGTTAGTTCCTGGCCCACAGCAGAGGTTACTCCTGATGTGCCCTGGGAGTGGGTAGGGGACGGATTTTCCTTCTGCCTTGGATAATTCCTTCTTCACCTCAGTCTGAGGGCTTTGGAAACTCCAACTTTCCCAAAGGAAGTCCAGTGAGTTCTTCATAGTGAATCTGCTACCTTAAAGGATCCAAGAGGATCAAAGAGAATCTGAAGAAGGGGTGGAAGACTCCTTCTTCTAAAGGCAAAGGTCCCCAGGTGATTGGATTAAAACTAGCCTGCCTTAGCGGTCCAATGCCTGCTCTGGACTTTGCCCTTCTGATGTCACACCCAAAGTGTTTTGCTCCAGAGGAAGTGGAGAAGTGGAAGACTCCTTCCATTGTCCAAAGCCCTCCTGCCTATCATAATCCCACCCTCTTCCCTTCTCACTAAGAACAAAGGCCCTTAGATATGCAACACCCTGATTTGAGGCTACTGCTTTTCAATGTGTGTGCTCCTTTGATGCCCCGGCCCAGGACAGTTGCCTGCTGTGCAGCAGCCTCGGGCTAATAGATGAGATGTCTTCTACAAAAGAAGAGGTGGGGCCAGGAGGCCTATATATGAGGTGGACTGTGGCTGTATGATTAGGAGAAATAGGCAATTTGAGAGATAGTGATTCTGCTGAGTGTAGCTGAAGGCTATTAGCAATTCTGATGTTGAGCGAGCTCTTAAAAATGACGGCTAGACCGCCACCCTTAGTTTGGCTGGTATCCCTGTCACAGCTGATTATGTTACCTGCCCTCACAAAGAGATCAAACTGTAGGCCTCCAGGTTCCTGTCCTGCCATTTGGCAGGCTACACCCAGCTGACCAGAATACACATCACCTTCCACAGCAGAGCTAACTCACAGGAGCTGACACATGTGCGATGTCAATTGGGATGTGGCGGTCATGTAGTTGGTGAGCAGGTGCAAGTTGATCTAGGTCACCTGGCCTAAGCCCTGCCCACCTGTCAATCACCTTAAACTGTGGGCACCTTCCTGTTTTCCTGCCCCTTTTCTCTACTTAAGCAGCCCTCCAAGCTCTTTACTTTGCAATTGGTCAGCAGGTGCAAGAGAATCTAGGTCACCTGGCCTATAGGCCCTGGCCACCTGTCAATCACCTTAAACTGTTGGCTCCTTCCTGTTTTCCCACCCTTTTTCCCTACGTAAGCAGCCCTCCATTCTCTTTCCTTTGCAGTTGGTGCAAGTGGATCTAGGTCGCCCGGCAGAAGCTCCACCCACATTCTTTGCCCTCCCTCTTCCTTTCGGCTCTTAACTCTTAGATCAAGGGCATCTCTTGCCCGGGAATCCAAAGTGAAGAGCAGATGAAGAAAAGGGCAATTCCTGTTCAGACCTGTTTGCACCTGGAGGACCCAGGGCCCAAACCCCTACTCAGACAACAGGTAAGAATGCACCGACATGTGTTTTCTCCCTCTGTCCCCACAGGCCATCCCCACCAACTCCAATGTCAACGACATTGCCACTACGCTAAGGCATGGACTTCGCAATGCAGGAACCTCCCCCACATCAGCCTCAAGCCCATCAACACCCCTTCATCGTCCACAACACGGAGGTTGATGCCCGCCAACGTCCGCTCAGCTATCACCCATGCAGCAGGCATCCCCGACCTCATCACTACACATGACCTTGACACCATCTTCATCAGTGAGACCTGGCTTAGACGCACCTCCACCCACATCCACACCCACATCCTAGACATCCTTGTCCCGATGGCTACAGCATCCAACATAGGGACCGGCCAAACAAGACAGGTGGAGGCCTTGAAGTCATACACAAGACCTTGTGGCCCTGCACCAGATTTAACGTCGACAACATTGGCTCCTTCAAACTCCTCTCCTGTCACTTCCTGCTCTCCCCAACAGACACAGTCACCTTCCATCTCATCTACAGACCACTCAAACCTAACAGAGCCTTCATCAGAAACTTCACTGGCCTGGTCAACCCCATATCCCTCAGGAACCAGAACATCTACCTAGGCGACTTCAACCTCCCAGGCAACAAGGTCACCGAACTGATGAAGGAAGCTCTTGTTAGCCTTCTCAACACCCTCAGCCTCACACAGCACACGAAAGACCCAACGCATGACCTAATCATCACCACACTGTCTTCCCTCCACTACAGCTCTCCTCTCCCACTTGACTGGTCTGACCTCCTAACCATGCCTTTCAACATCCTGCACACCTCCCCATGCAAGCACTACCAGCAGAAACCCAGCAGACAAACCTACAGAGCCTTAAAAAATATCCCAGTGGAAGCCCTTACAGATGACCTTGCCAACCTACACCTTACATGGACCAAACACCACCAACCGAACTGCAACTCTCTACTGGAAGCACTCAACGCCACCCTCTCAGCCTCCATCGACCAACACGTGCCTCTGAAACAACTCACCTGCAAACAGAAACCGGCAGCACCCTGGTACGCGCAAGAACTCAACCTCAGCAAAAGAGTCATCAGGAAACAAGAGAAAACCAAGTGCTGCTCCAGGACTGAATTCGACCGAGCGTCAAGGATCTCCGAGCAACCCACCGACAACTAATCAGAACAGCCAAGGCCTCCTACTATCAGAATACCATAGCAGAAGCCGACAACAAAAGCTGAGCCCTCCCCAAAGATGTCAAGCACTGCGTCAACCCCTAGCCAACCCTGCCATACCTCAATCCATCGTAAAATCCACTGCCATCAACACCTTCTTCATCGACAAAATCAGCAAGATTCGCCAGCACATAGATGCCAGCTCTGCATCCACAGACCCATCTCACGCTCCTCCTCGCAATATATCCACACCCTGGACAACATTGAAGACACTCTCGACGGAGGAACTGGTAGAAACCCTTTCCACACTCAAAGCCACATCGTATACAGATGACCTATTCCCAGCATCCATCCTCAAGACTCTCCCCACAGAAACTCATCCTCCGTACCTGGAGATCATCAACAGCTCCCTAACTCACTACACCTTACCAGCAACCCTAAAAACAAGACAAATCCTCCCTCTACTAAAGAAACCCACTCTGGATCCTGAGAACCTACGTAACTAACGCCCCATCACCCACCTACCCTACCTAGGTAAGATCATTGAGAAAGTGGTAGCTGCACAACTGCAGCAAGACATTGCCACCAGCAATCTCCTCCAAACCTACCAATCCAGATTCAGACCCAGATGTAACACAGAGACAGCAACCATACAGGTGGTCGATGACGCCCTCAACATCCTTGACAACGGCCACTGCAGCCTCCTGGTTCTACTCAGCATCTCGGCACAGTAGCCCACCAGGCACTTATGGACACCCTACATCAGTGCATGGGGATTAGCAACCTTGTCCTATGCTGGTTCAAGTCCTACCTCGCCAACCGCAAGCAATTTGTTTAGATGGACTCCTCCAGTTCACCAATGCAACCCGTCACCTGTGGAGTCCTGCAGGGTTCCATCCTCTCCCCTTTGATCTTCAATCTATACATGGAGCTGCTGGGAGCCCTCCTGGACACACACAACATCCACATCCTCCAATACCCAAATGGCACTATCCTATACCTTAAGATCGACTCCATCAAGGACATTCATATGCTCAAAACCTGCCTCTCGCTGATCCAGTCTCGGATATCCAGTGCATACTTGAAGCTCAACCCCTCCAAGACCGAATTCCTACTCCTCAACAACAACACCGTACACCCAGACATACAAACCTGGCTATCAAACATGAACTCTGAGGGCTTCACACCCAAACTCACCTCCTGTGCCAAGTCCCTCAGGTTCCACATCGACAAACACCTCTCCTTCAAGACACACATAGCTGAGAAAACTCAGACAGCTTGGTATCAGCTCTCCCTCCAGCGAAAAGTCAAGCTCTTCCTCCCTCTGCACAGCTTTAGATCCACCATTCAAGCACTGGCCCTATCCCGCCTGGATGGGGCAATGCACTCCTCGAAGGCCTCCCGTTATCCTCCATTGTGACCTTGAGAGGTTTCGTACTCGTGGCTGCACGCCTCATCAAAGGTCTACACAGATACAACCACATCACCCCGGTCCTCATCGACCTTTGCTGGCTCCCACTGCACGCACAAATCACTGACAAGTCTTGTTGCATCATCTATAAGGTAGTCGCCCTCAAGTCACCCAGCTACCTCGCTGAGAAACTCTGCATCTCCGGTGGACAGCGTACCACCAGAAGTCAGGACATGTGCAGACTTGAAATTCTCAGCTGTAAAAAGGAAAGGACCAGAAAACAAGCCTTCTCTGCCTACACCCCAAGACTATGGAACCTCCTACCTGTCGGCATCAGACTCACCCCCATGGTCCTATAATTCAGAAAAGAACTCAATGAGGTTCCTCCTCAACACCTAGGCCATCACATCACCCTCTCCTCCCCACCACCCGGGACAGCTGTACCCATCCTCTGTCCCCCTCTGTATCCTATCCTCTGCTGTATATCTGTTCTGTTGTTACCACTGAAAAGCACTCCGTTATGCATTTGTAATGTTGTATACCTCTATAAAGCGCTCCGTTATGTATCTGTTTTGCTGTATACCTTTATAAAGCGCTCTTTTTCTTCCCAAAGCTACGTCCACGCTCAATAAATAACATAATAATAATAATAATGCTCATAAGGAGTACCATGCACTATGCCTACGGCCAGGCGTTCTTTTAGAAATTATTTGTATTTGTATTTTATTTATTTGTATTGCGCGCCTTGCCCAGAGGCTTGCGGGCGCATGTTTGGGGGACGTTACAGGTTATAGAAGGGGTAAAACGGTATACAGTTACAGGTAGTGGTAACAGTAATAGTAACATCAAAGTAAAGGTAACCGGTTACAGGAGAGGGTACAAGCAGTATGCAGTTGCAAGTTACAAGATATATTTACATCAAGATCAATTTACTTTACAGCAGGATCGACAGGGTAGTGAACCTACACACATTAAGCAAATATAAGTACAGGCGTCACAGAAAGTGCAGTCAGCCGTGCAAAAAACAGCACAAGCAGCTGCTGGATTCAGGGGTGGAAGCGGAGGTATCTTGTTCCCGTAACCATAGTTTAGTTTTGGCTTTAAAGGCGAGGCAGTGCGGAATGTTCCTAAGGGCATTGGGAAGGGAGTTCCAAAGCTTGGCGGCAAGGACAGGGAAGCTCGACCCTCCAGCAGACCGTAACTTGAAGCTGGGGATGTCCAATGTGTGAGCCTGGGCGGATCTCAGTGGTCTAGTGGCTGTGTGTTGCGAGAAGCGTGATGCTAGGTAGGCAGGAGCTACATTGTTCTGTGCCTTGTGGGTAAGCACAAGTGATTTGAGTGATATGCGGTGAGAGATAGGTAACCACTGAATGTTACGTCTAGTATTGGAGATGTGATTCCGTCTAGGTATGTTGAGTGCTGCCCTTATGGCGTTGTTTTGCGTGATCTGGAGTTTGTCCAGGTTTCTTTGGCTGGTCCCAAGGTAAAGGGCGTTACAATAGTCGATTTTAGACAGGATGAGGGTTCTAGCGAGTATCAGGCAGTTGTCCGGTGTCAGAAGGGGCCTGCAGGCTGTAATCAATTTGCATGTGTAAGATGATGCAGGGACAACTGCATTAGTTTGTCGAGTGAGGGACAGAGTGGAGTCAAGGTATATTCCCAGAGTTTTGGTGACATTGGCAACTTTGATATCATTCCCGTCAATAGAGAAGGACTTGTAGTTGGCGTCGAGTTTCGTGAGTTTAGTTTGAGAGCCAAGGATGATTAACTCTGTTTTTTCGTCGTTAAGGCAGAGCCCATGATTAGCCATCCAGGCCTGGATGACGGTGTAGACTGTATTAAGAGATTTTGAGTCGGTTACGTAATCACCAGTGATAGGGATGAGTATCTGGGTGTCATCCGCATAATTAGTGTATGAGACACCCAGATAGTCGAGGATATCAAAGAGTGGTTTAGTAAACACGTTATATAGTGTGGGAGATACACAGGATCCTTGAGGGACTCCACACGGGACATGAGATGGATCGGCTGCAGCTAGTGGAGAGAAAACCCTCATGGTTCTGTTAGCAAGGAATGAGCTGATCCAGGATGTAGCTGCGTCCGAGAAGTGGGCGGCAATTTTGAGATGGTGACAGAGGATCTGGTGGTCGACCAAATCAAAGGCTGCTGAAAGATCAAGGAGGAGCAGGAGCGCCATTTTGCCCTTGTCTTTCAAGTCCTCGATTTGGGTTTTTAGATCTAATAACGCTGTCTCAGTGCCATGCCTGGGACGGAAACCAGATTGTCTAAGCCCTAGTAGATTGTTGCATTCGAGATACTCCTGGATTTGGAGATAGGCTGCGCGATCGAGGATTTTGAGCAGATAAGGCACGGTGGCGATGGGCCTATAATTGGAAGGGTTGCTGGGGTCCAGATTAGGTTTTTTAATTAAAGGTATGACCCACGCGTCCTTGAGGTTGTCGGGCACAGTGCCTGATTCAAAAGATGCATTTATGAGAGTGGTAATAAATGGGGCGAGATCGGGTGCGGCCTCCTTAATGATGACGGCAGGGCAGGAATCACCTTGGCAGTTGGAGGGCTTGAGCTTAGTTATGATGTTTTCGACTTCCTTGATAGAAAGGGGTGAGAAGCTGAATGGTTTAAGGTCGTGTTTTTTTTGCATTGATTTTAGCTTGGAGCATGGCAATTTTGTCAAGCAAAGCTTTTTTGGATATTTGTGCACCATTCAGTGTCCGAGGTACACGTGTCGAGAGGAGCAATTGGAAACTCAAGTTCCTTAAGTATCTTAAATAATTCCTTGGTGTTGCAGTGGGCTTAGGTGATCCTTTTATTGTATGCAACCTTTTTTGCATTGAGGATGGCTTCTTTGTAGGCAAGGGTGGCTGACGTAAGGTTATTTTTGTTAGCTAGGGAGGGTGCACTTTTCCATATAGCATCGGCTTTTCTTTTTTCTTTGCGTAGGTCGTGTAGTTGCGGTGTGAACCAAGAATTCAGGTGGGTCAGCGGTTTTTGTTTACGCAATTTGATAGGGGCGATAATATTGAGGGCTTTTAGCATAACACGGTTATAGGTGTCTACTAACGCTGTGGGATCAGAGCAAGACTCAGAAGCCGCGTTCAGTAAAGGGAGGATGAGTGGTAGAAGTTTCTCAGCAGTGATGTCTTTTTTGTTCTGTGTGTGCGTGGGAGGGGCGAGGTTAGGTGTGGCCTCAGAAGGGCTGGTGTTAATAGAGAATGAAATTATATGGTGGTCAGACCAGGGCCAAGGGGATACAGAGATATCGTTGAGGGCACAATTCATGTCGGCAAACCAGTCGAGAGTACGACCCTTAATGTGGGTGGGCTCCTTGATATGTTGTGTGAGGCCAAAGTCGGTCAGGACATTTGCTAAATCTGTGGCTTTGGCATCATTCTTGTCCAGATATCCCAAGTTAATGTCACCCAAGATAATAATTTGGGAGCTAGGCTTTGAACTAGATGCTAGGATAGATGAGATGTCTTCTACAAAAGAAGAGGTGGGGCCAGGAGGCCTATATATGAGGTGCAAATTAACAAGGGGGGTCCTGGGAGTCCCTCTGCCAGACATTAATCCTGGTTGCGAGAGACTTACCCAGAGTCTTTAGCTCACTATCTTTCACAGAGAAGAAATATCCTAAACATATCAGTCTTTGTCCTGCCCTGGGGCAGTCCAGCACCGAAATGCTAGGCAATTCTCCTCTGAACAAGAGTACCAACAGCCTCCCCAGACACGTGTTTCGGTCTGGTTGGACCTCATCAGTAGGGAGGACCTGTGCCTCTCTAAGTATAGTGAGCAAGGGGTCCACGTCTGGATTCCCCTAGTAACTTAGGGTGAGACCCAAAGTTACTTGCATATGCAAATTAACAAGGGGGGTCCTGGGAGTCCCTCTGCCAGACATTAGTCCTGGTTGTGAGAGACTTACACAGAGTCTTTAGCTCACTATCTTTCACAGAGAAGAAACATCCTAAACATATCATTCTTTGTCCTGCCCTGGGGCAGTCCAGCACCGAAATGCTAGGCAATTCTCCTCTGAACAAGAGTACCAACAGCATCCCCAGACACGTGTTTCGGTCTGGTTGGACCTCATCAGTAGGGAGGAGCTGTGCCTCTCTAAGAATAGTGAGCAAGGGGTCCACGTCTGGATTCCCCTAGTAACTTAGGGTGAGACCCAAAGTTACTTGCATATGCAAATTAACAAGGGGGGAACCTGGGAGTCCCTCTGCCAGACATTAATCCTGGTTGCGAGAGACTTACCCAGAGTCTTTAGCTCACTATCTTTCACAGAGAAGAAATATCCTAAACATATCAGTCTTTGTCCTGCCCTGGGGCAGTCCAGCACCGAAATGCTAGGCAATTCTACTCTGAACAAGAGTACCAACAGCCTCCCCAGACACGTGTTTCGGTCTGGTTGGACCTCATCAGTAGGGAGGACCTGTGCCTCTCTAAGAATAGTGAGCAAGGGGTCCACGTCTGGATTCCCCTAGTAACTTAGGGTGAGACCCAAAGTTACTTGCATATGCAAATTAACAAGGGGGGTCCTGGGAGTCCCTCTGCCAGACATTAGTCCTGGTTGTGAGAGACTTACACAGAGTCTTTAGCTCACTATCTTTCACAGAGAAGAAACATCCTAAACATATCATTCTTTGTCCTGCCCTGGGGCAGTCCAGCACCGAAATGCTAGGCAATTCTCCTCTGAACAAGAGTACCAACAGCATCCCCAGACACGTGTTTCGGTCTGGTTGGACCTCATCAGTAGGGAGGAGCTGTGCCTCTCTAAGAATAGTGAGCAAGGGGTCCACGTCTGGATTGCCCTAGTAACTTAGGGTGAGACCCAAAGTTACTTGCATATGCAAATTAACAAGGGGGGTCCTGGGAGTCCCTCTGCCAGACATTAGTCCTGGTTGCGAGAGACTTACCCAGACTCTTTAGCTCACTATCTTTCACAGAGAAGAAATATCCTAAACATATCAGTCTTTGTCATGCCCTGGGGCAGTCCAGCACCAAAATGCTAAGCAATTCGCCTCTGAACAAGAGTACCAACAGCATCCCCAAACACGTGTTTCGGTCCGGTTGGACCTCATCAGTAGGGAGGAGCTGTGCCTCTCTAAGACTAGTGAGCAAGGGGTCCACGTCTGGATTCCCCTAGTAACTTAGGGTGAGACCCAAAGTTACTTGCATATGCAAATTAACAAGGGGGGTCCTGGGAGTCCCTCTGCCAGACATTAGTCTTGGTTGCAAGAGACTTACCCAGAGTCTTTAGCTCACTATCTTTCACAGAGAAGAAATATCCTAAACATATCAGTCTTTGTCCTGCCCTGGGGCAGTCCAGCACCGAAATGCTAGGCAATTCTCCTCTGAACAAGAGTACCAACAGCCTCCCCAGACACGTGTTTCGGTCTGGTTGGACCTCATCAGTAGGGAGGACCTGTGCCTCTCTAAGAATAGTGAGCAAGGGGTCCACGTGGTTGCGAGAGACTTACACAGAGTCTTTAGCTCACTATCTTTCACAGAGAAGAAATATCCTAAACATATCAGTCTTTGTCCTGCCCTGGGGCAGTCCAGCACCGAAATGCTAGGCAATTCTCCTCTGAACAAGAGTACCAACAGCCTCCCAAGACACGTGTTTCGGTCTGGTTGGACCTCATCAGTAGGGAGGACCTGTGCCTCTCTAAGAATAGTGAGCAAGGGGTCCACGTCTGGATTCCCCTAGTAACTTAGGGTGAGACCCAAAGTTACTTGCATATGCAAATTAACAAGGGGGGTCCTGGGAGTCCCTCTGCCAGACATTAGTCCTGGTTGTGAGAGACTTACACAGAGTCTTTAGCTCACTATCTTTCACAGAGAAGAAACATCCTAAACATATCATTCTTTGTCCTGCCCTGGGGCAGTCCAGCACCGAAATGCTAGGCAATTCTCCTCTGAACAAGAGTACCAACAGCATCCCCAGACACGTGTTTCGGTCTGGTTGGACCTCATCAGTAGGGAGGAGCTGTGCCTCTCTAAGAATAGTGAGCAAGGGGTCCACGTCTGGATTCCCCTAGTAACTTAGGGTGAGACCCAAAGTTACTTGCATATGCAAATTAACAAGGGGGGTCCTGGGAGTCCCTCTGCCAGACATTAGTCCTGGTTGTGAGAGACTTACACAGAGTCTTTAGCTCACTATCTTTCACAGAGAAGAAACATCCTAAACATATCATTCTTTGTCCTGCCCTGGGGCAGTCCAGCACCGAAATGCTAGGCAATTCTCCTCTGAACAAGAGTACCAACAGCATCCCCAGACACATGTTTCGGTCTGGTTGGACCTCATCAGTAGGGAGGAGCTGTGCCTCTCTAAGAATAGTGAGCAAGGTGTCCACGTCTGGATTGCCCTAGTAACTTAGGGTGAGACCCAAAGTTACTTGCATATGCAAATTAACAAGGGGGGTCCTGGGAGTCCCTCTGCCAGACATTAGTCCTGGTTGCGAGAGACTTACCCAGACTCTTTAGCTCACTATCTTTCACAGAGAAGAAATATCCTAAACATATCAGTCTTTGTCATGCCCTGGGGCAGTCCAGCACCAAAATGCTAAGCAATTCGCCTCTGAACAAGAGTACCAACAGCATCCCCAAACACGTGTTTCGGTCCGGTTGGACCTCATCAGTAGGGAGGAGCTGTGCCTCTCTAAGACTAGTGAGCAAGGGGTCCACGTCTGGATTCCCCTAGTAACTTAGGGTGAGACCCAAAGTTACTTGCATATGCAAATTAACAAGGGGGGTCCTGGGAGTCCCTCTGCCAGACATTAGTCTTGGTTGCAAGAGACTTACCCAGAGTCTTTAGCTCACTATCTTTCACAGAGAAGAAATATCCTAAACATATCAGTCTTTGTCCTGCCCTGGGGCAGTCCAGCACCGAAATGCTAGGCAATTCTCCTCTGAACAAGAGTACCAACAGCATCCCCAGACAAGTGTTTCGGTCTGGTTGGACCTCATCAGTAGGGAGGAGCTGTACCTCTCTAAGAATAGTGAGCAAGGGGTCCACGTCTGGATTCCCCTAGTAACTTAGGGTGAGACCCAAAGTTACTTGCATATGCAAATTAACAAGGGTGGTCCTGGGAGTCCCTCTGCCAGACATTAGTCCTGGTTGCTACCCAGAGTCTTTAGCTCACTATCTTTCACAGAGAAGAAATATCCTAAACATATCAGTCTTTATCCTGCCCTGGGGCAGTCCAGCACCGAAATGCTAGGCAATTCTCCACTGAACAAGAGTACCAACAGCATCCCCAGACACGTGTTTCGGTCTGGATGGACCTCATCAGTAGGGAGGAGCTGTGCCTCTCTAAGAATAGTGAGCAAGGGGTCCACGTCTGGATTCCCCTAGTAACTTAGGGTGAGACCCAAAGTTACTTGCATATGCAAATTAACAAGGGTGGTCCTGGGAGTCCCTCTGCCAGACATTAGTCCTGGTTGCAAGAGACTTACTCAGAGTCTTTAGCTCACTATCTTTCACAGAGAAGAAATATCCTAAACATATCAGTCTTTGTCCTGCCCTGGGGCAGTCCAGCACCGAAATGCTAGGCAATTCTCCTCTGAACAAGAGTACCAACAGCATCCCCAGACACGTGTTTCGGTATGAGGTGGACTGTGGCTGTATGATTGGGAGAAATAGGCAAATTGAGAGATAGTGATTCTGCCGAGTGTAGCTGAAGGCTATTATCAATTCTGATGTTGAGCGAGCTCTTAAAAATGCCACCCTTAGTTTGGTTGGTATCCCTGTCACACCTGATTATGGAATAGTTGTCTGGAATGGCCAAAGTCAGGGAGGGACCAGAGGCCGCGTGCAGCCAAGTTTCCGTGACTGCAAGCAAGTCCAGGTTTTCTGTGACAATGAGATCAGCTATGTCAAGTGCATGTGCTGGGACAGATCGTGCGTTGATGAGAGCACCTTTAGGTTTGGAGGCAGTGGTAACGTTGGCTGGTTGGATATTAGAGATAGGTGTCGAAGGAGGATGTGATTTGTTAGAGCTGGCGTTGCAGATGTTGTCTGTTACAAGGCTGTTAGTGTGCCACCATCGTGTGTTACTTATGATCATTATTGTTACAGGGGTGCAAATGCAGCCCCTGCGTGGCAGAGACTTGTCTGTTACTTCCGCTGTCAAATGGGAATCTGTGACATCTGAACCTGCTCGGTGCCACGGGTAGAGCAGGTTCTGCCACGAGGATACTGATGCAGCAAGGCGCAAGTACACACTATGCCTTTGGCCTTGAACTTACAAAAAGGGGAATCTGATCAGCAGATTACCTTGTCAGAGATGTAATTAGCCGCATCATTCCATTATTGAATACAAATCAAAAAAGCCATGGCTTTTGGACCCGTGCCAGATGACAAATCCTCACAATTATTATTAATATTATTATTATTTGTATTATTATTATCATTAGGGCATTTATTGAGCACTAGCCTCTCTACTGTCAGCAACGACGCGCTTTACAATCATAGGAGGAAGAATACAGTGAGAGAAGTAGAGAAACAAGGGAGCAGTGAGCTAACAACAGGGGAGGGCGGAAGTTTGGCAGCAAGCGATCTAAAGATAAGACACATAAATGCACACATCTTCGTGAGAGCAGATCAGTTTTAGATGGTGATACAAGTGTTGTCAGAAGCAGAGATAGCCCTGAGGATGGACCCGAGTGCTGAAATATATCGGCTTCAGTCCCTGCATCTTCAATTATGAAGATGTTATTAAAGAATGACACCAAGAATATTCTTGTTTACTGTTTTTGAAATAAAATCTTTTTTCTTCGTTTCCATTGCTCGACTTTTATTAATGTAGTTATACATCTGGGGTTAATGTTAATGCTGTTAATGCTGTGGATATCCTTTGAAATACTCTCTTCACAAATGTCAACATGTTACCCGCCAAAGGGCTCGCTATGTATTTTAAATAACGCTTGTTTTTGCCGCCATCAAGCTTCATCAATTATGTTACCTCATCATTTTACAGCTGCCCAAGAGGTGGAGTTCAAAATACCTTATTGGGCCAAACTTTTCAGGCACACACAAAACCATTTTCGAAGGCAAGTGAAAAGATGTGCCAGGCCATCACTTCACGTTCATGACAAATGGTGATACCATAGGGTATCATAATATGTGAAGAGGCAAGCAGCACATTCTTCTCCCCCCTTACAGAAGCACACCTGGGAACTCCAGGAGTTTGAGGGGCATTTCCAGGCCTCGTAATACGCATAACGCATACAGAAACAAACTATGGAGCATAGCCAAGTTTGTGTTACCCTTTTAGCAGCAGTAGTCGTTGAATGGGTAGTGACAGCTAGAAATAATGCATGCATTAACGTTATTATCACATCCGATTTCTAAAATCAGTTTGCCAAATCTCCCAACTCTACCAGAAATGTGGTCAGGCCTAGTTCGGTAGTCGCCTGTCTGTTTGCATTTCCTTCCCACTCTCCCCCTCCCTTCCTTATCTATGTCTTAGCTCTTGCACTATCTGAAATGTTGACAGGCTGGGTACCATACTTAATTTCACAACCTTACTGTTCATGGCCTGTAAGAATGTCATTGTATTTTCCCTTGTTCCCTCCCTTGCCTTGAAGCGCTTTGAAACACATTGTGCATGGGCGCTAAATAAATAGACTATCATATCATCTCACCACTTAATGCCTCCCCCTGACTTTGTGGGTCAGTACTAGTCAGCATCGGCAAACACAGCATTCGAGTTCCTCCCAAATATGCTTCTGATATTCAACCCCTAATTTGCAATATACCTACGTAGCACCCAGGACATTTTTTTCCTCCGTGCAATAAACCCATTGGTCAAATTGTTTGCCATTCCTCCTCAATAGAAGATCGGTCTCATGCGTGTTCCCTTTTATTCAGACCTCCGAGATACTGCACAAACTATGCATAAGGACCCTGGTGCGAAAATACTGCCGAAACATTACACCCCAGAAGATATTACAGGTACATGCTTTGTGTGACATTTAGAATGATGAATTGTCTTTATTTGCAACTAACACTTCACAAAATGTATATTGTTTTTAAATGATGCTTCACAAATATATGTATTTTGATTTTCTCAGCTAACTGCTTCTGCTGCTCATAGTACTTAGATTGACATGAAACCTACTCGGATTTATATTCAATGTTAAATAATACAGAGTTGTTAAATATTGGAAGTACGATATTTGGGATCCTTAAAAAGAAGATACTAATCAGCATTTGCTTTGAAATATTAAAATCTAGAATCTAAAAAAAGTAGTTTTACCTCAGAGTAAAAATACACTACAGTCACATCAAGTAGAAAAAGCCTACAGACGCAAACATAGTGCTTTAAGTTTAATAGAAAAACTAGGAATACATTGACATGGCTTAGTAAGGCTCGGACTGCAGTAAAGCGTGCCCAAAATAAGCACTTCACATATTCGTGCTCTATATAGTTGGACAGTGCATCACCTTACCGTCCATAGATATAAAGCATGCTGTGGAAAAGTCTGTTCACTTTATCTATTGGAAGCTTGTTACTCTGGTGTCTCATTCTACAAACCTTCCACCCAACTGTTTGGGGATTGACTGCATCAGAGGCAAGCCAGGCGAAAGGATTTAAAGATTGCAATCTCTTTAAGAATTCTGCCAGAGCTTTTCACACAAAACTTTCCTGCACACAGACACTTGTAAGTGCGTCACCAACCGCCGCACTTTGGGCCTGCTTTATCGGACTGCAGAAAAGTTAGGAAAACACGTCTCAGCTGTCACTTTCCCTTTTTCCAGGTTAGTGACTAATTTGTAATCCAGCGGAAGCGTTTTTGTTCATTTTATTTTCTAAATGAATACTTTATGCACACATTTAGATTTGCCTCCCTCTACCACATGCCATGCAGCACTGGGTTCGAGAAATACCTCTCCAGGGTTAACTTGCTTTCCGATCCCACATATGCTAAGCACTTAGGTTTTCTGAACCAGGTCACACATATCTTGTAGGACGAATCTTCAGCCAGTACACAGGAAGAGTCTGGTCCCACAGATAACAGTCCGCTTCGGCAGAGGTAGCAAATTATCGGAAATAGGCAAGGATTCTTTGGTACTGAGAGCAAGAGTGCTTTTGGGTGACGGTGGGAGCGCCATCACACCATTTCGAGCCACTAATGGTCGATTAGAGAAATTCGTTCCCGGGCACTAAAGCTAGAAAGTACCTGCACGACGGAAAGTTCCCAATACCAAAATGGGAGCCCTGGTACCAGATGACTTATTATCGCTGGGTGGATAGCTGACATGTTAAGCACTCGACTCGGACATGGGGCAAGCCTGCAGTTCTCAATTTTGAATCTTAGTAGAGTCAACTTAGCCCTTCAGTAGACTGAGGTCGATAAAGGAGTTTATTAAAGTGGGAATGAACAGATATAACAGATATTACTACAGCAGTTAGAAGCTGGGGGAATCCAGCATGAAGTACTATACAAAAACGTGGTATTGATATTATTAGTATTATTATTCAATCCTGATTAAATCAGAAAGGGAATGCAAAAGGAGATACTTCTTCAGCTACCTGCTGTGCAACTACACGGTTTGATCAGGCAGCTAGCTTCAAATACCAAATCCTCCAACCCTCTGCGTATGGCTCCTGTAAGGCCACCAGTTTCTGGGGGTTTTCAGGGTCCACATATGAAGCCAGCAGTACCATTACTTTCTAAGCCTCCCCTGTGTCTTACAGAGAAAGATGGTTCAAAAATTATTATCGCCAACGGTACAGAACCCTTTTCAGCTCACTGTTCTTCTGAAGACAAGCATAAATAGTAAAATATGAAGATCAAAAAAGGAGAAGAGACTGTCAATACATTATGCCTCAGGGCACAGGGTGGAAGAGAACCTTACTGACCGTCACTGAGGAATGATTTTTGAGATTTCCTTTGGGGCCAGGAGGTGAATCCATCATCATATCTTAGTTTATAAGAAGAATGTTGGTCTTTAGAGTAGCTTTATGCCCTGGTGGAAGTGTTGTTTAGTACTGGAGGGATGAATACTGTTTTACCTCAGTCTCAGCTCTCCCCACATGATGTTAGATCCATTCTTACTGATTGTCCTTCCTGTGATTCTCCAAGTTCGCCTCCACCCATACCCCACCACATCTTTTAGTTATGAATGTAATGTTGTAAAGACCCGATGTGTTTCGTGTTTGCAACTCACACCAACCCTAAGATCACAGTAATAAAGGCTTATGTTGATAACTCACACCAACCCAAAGATCTCAGTTAGAAAGACTTATGTTAATAGGAACACTCTCTTAAATATTGGAATCCAAAGGATGAACTCTGTGTGGTGTCTGGAACCCTATGATAACAATCTGCAATTGTCAGAACAGCATTAGACAAATATCCATCTCCTAAGCCTACATTTGTTTTGTACAAGGAAACAAGGAAGCTACAGCTTGGGAAAATTCCAGCAAAATGGCTTGTCAACATTCAACCTTCTTTGCACAGCAGATCAATGCTACTGCAGTGATGTCCTGCTAGATTTCGAAAATTGGGTGAACCTGAAATAATATGCCAAAATGTTGCCAAAAGTCGCTGCAGAGGAATGTTTTTTTGGTTATTTAAAGTCATACTGACGCTTGCTTGACCTAAAAATAGAAATGCCAGACACATCTTCAGTTCTTCAGTTTGCATGTGCTGATAACTCCCCTGGTGCACATCTCCACTAAAACTTGGATGACCTTTCGATGTTTAGGACCTTTTTGCATCAACTAAAGAGGATGGGATGCAAAAAATGCAGACAGATTGGAGTTGGATCCACCTTTGTACACTCTAGCAAAACCTTTTTAATCTGACATCCAAGGGATTAGTCGCTTATAAAGCTAGCCATATTGCATATTCAAAGCAGTTCAGCAATAATAGGCCCAAAAACAAAGATTCCATACAAACACAAACTATTCTGCTGGTACTATTTGTACAACATAAGACTCTTCAGAGCAGTCCAAGTTAGACTCATTTGGGGATCTTTGCTCCTCCATTCGCAAAGGGGCACGGACCACTTGTGGGCAGTGGAGTGTCCTCCCATTACCATCCATAAACTCTAATAACTCAAGATCTCTTGATCCTGAAATCGTCACAGAGGGTCCTTCTCTCAGTTTTACTCAGTTCTTGCAGTTTTCCCTTCAAAATATTACAGGTTGTCTGCACATCTCCTGCAGGAGATTTACAGACTTTTCCACACTGGTGGAATTGAGCTGGTAATGGAATTTCAAAAGGCTCAGCCATCCTTGTCCTGCTGTTCTCAGGTTCACAAGAAGAAACAGGATCTGAGACCAACTCAGGAGATTTCCCATCTCAGTCATTTTCTAACCCTGGAAACATTCCGTATGATGACATTGGTATACATTTTGGAGGCATTGCCACAGGCTATGCATCTGAGTTTTCTGTAGCTCTCGAGGATGCATAGCTCCTCATTTCAATTTTGGAGCAGCATACACTGTTTCTACACATTTCTATAGGCAGCATTTGTTACCGATTCAAATGGTTAACGTTACGGCTGAACACAGGTCAGAAGATCTTCACTAAGGTCCTCTCTGCAGTCAGAGCACATTTTCCCTGGCCAGTTATGAACCTTCGTCTATATCTGAATCCCTGACTGATTTGAGCTCTATTGGCAGATAAAACCATTGCAAGGGTTTGAAATGTGCGCAGAGCAGGGGTTTGAGAGAATCATCAAAAACCTTAGCCGGCACCAACAGAGAAAATAAGAGCAGTTGTTTTCAGGCACTGTACCAAGATTTTCACTGACACAATTATATCCAGCCACCCTTCTCCCTCTGTGCCTTCTCAATGTTTAACTACACAGGGTTGCATAAAGTGGACAGGGAAAATGGATCTCGATTATTGGATAGGTAGGGTTGGCTAGGGAAACCAGTTAGAGCATTAAGCAATGCATTGAGATAGGTCATGTTAATTAGGCATGGACTCCATTTCTAAGTCACATCTAACATACTTTGCTAATAAAATTACAAGCAAGTATCATCCTTTCCACTTTGTTCCTTAGGTATTTTTCAGCTTTTGCATCAATACCCATTTAATGCACATGTAATTATTCATATCACTCTCATGTCTGTCTGTTTCTCTGCTGATTAGTCTTACTTACAGTTGTATTAGTTCTGTGGTAGTTTAGGGGTGGCTTGCAAGAATAGTGGTTTAATGAAGACAAACCTTCAAAAACAACTAATTCTCCGAACCTGTGTGAAATCTTGGTGTGCGCCCTCAAATCTATTCACCTTAGGGTGTACTTGACCAGATGACTCGGCAAAGTAAGGCCTAGCTAAGAGTAATGCTGCTTTGCCTAGTCACAGTGCTTGCTCTCCACTGCATATGGACTCCCACACTCAGACTAAGATGGTGGCTGCAAGTAGCATCACTAACGACACTCATCAACAAACTAAATGCTAAATGTATCTTCCACTAAATTCTTTGATCACTACCAGCCTATTAAAAAGGTGTTTTTTAATTGCTTCTGGCCTATTTAACCTGTGGAATTTGGTTGTAACCCGCTTATTTAACCTGTGCTTTTGTTATAACTCCTGGCCTTCCCCTGACCCGTCCACTAATCCCCTCTTCCCCAATGCCCTTCCAATAACCTCTCCTCACCGTGCTTGTACCTAGCCTACTTCTCCTCCTCACTGTTCACTTTCTCCCTCACTCACTGGCTCTCTAAGTACCCCCTGCTCTGTCCCACCAATCACCCAACCCCTCTCCCCTAATCCCATACTCTGTTCTCCATTCACCCCTAAACAGTACACTGGCCACTCCTCTCTCTCAATCACCACCCACTGTAACCTCATCTAGCCTGCAGTGAAGAGTAGGGGTGCACAGATGTACTTAGTATCTCCTTACAGGTTTGTTATTTCTATAAACATTCATCATTCACATACTCAATGTATTACGGTGGCTATTTCAGGTGCAGACGGGCTGTAATCACAAGGCTACTTGGGACAAGAAAACAACGCAAAACCAAAACCATGTATCGCTACACAGTGAGCTCAGATGCACTCTTTAGGGAACGGTAGTCCCAATTGTTGTTTGCTATTTACAATTTTTAAACCTCACTGAAGCGAGGAGCACACAGAATTAATTATTTCATTCAGTTTTTCTATCCATAGATAAAATAGAAAAAATAGAAAACATAGAAAAACCATGTACCTTCACCAAAATTCCATTAATATTCCATGTAAAATATACACACACTGGTGTTTATTACTAATCAAGCATGATTTGCAATATTATTCTTCGACATATGATTCATCCAATTATACTTGTTCCACATGTATAATGTAACACCACAACTCACTTGGTTGGGTATAAAGCACACAAGAAATTACAAATAACAAGAAGTATAATTACAGACTTGGGTGTTTACAGACATCCACACAATCAGTCTGTTATAATAACTCATATATACAAATAGCTCCTTCTGGATGTTGCTACAACAAACGCGTTTCGGATCTATGATCCATCTTCAGAGTTAGAGCTTCAATGTTCCTATTTCAACTGGTTCCTTTGAGAAGGCCCTACAGGCTAATGAGAATGAACATTTATGTAGAGGCTAGTTATGAGTGTATCTATAATATTCAGCTAGTCATCAAAAGTACTAACCTCAGTGTTGCTGTAATGGGGACCAGAAGTGGACCTAATGAGAATAAAAAATAATGAGTACCGAAGTACATTGCCAAACAAGTGTACATAAGTGTCCCTACAGGACTGGTAAGGTAAAAGGAAACTCACACAGTCCTCCGGGTAAATTCCTTAATGACTGGGCATCAACAGATTGCGATCGAGAAGTATTCTGTAAATGGCAAGTTTGCCCAGTTTAGTATTTAGTATTTTAGTATTTTATTTATTTCTATAGCGCACCAGGCCCAGGGGCAACCGGGCGCTTAACTTAGTTACAACAAGATGAAAGCATGACAAGGCAATGTGACAGAGTATTACAAGATTATTACAGGAAGATTTACAAAATTTACAAAATATACATTCAAATGAATATCGATAAGGCAGTGATTTACAGGATAGTTAATAAGGGATGCAGAGTAGGTCAAAGTGCAAGTAGGGCAGTAAGCTGGTGTTAGCAGTCTTGGGCGGATAGCCATGCTTTGGTAAGGTATTTGAATTTCAGGAAGGAAGGTTCTGCTCTAAGGTCATTGGGGAGTGAGTTCCAAAGTTTGGCTGCCAGGATGGGGAAGCTGGTTCCACCAGATCTTTGGAGATTAAAACGCGGGATGTCAAGGCAGTTGGCTTGGGCCGCTCTGCGAGGTCTGGTGGAATTGTGGAAAGAGAATCTGTTTGCCAGGTAGCGAGGGGCTTGGTTGTGGAGGCATTTGTGTGTGAGAGCCAAGGACTTCAAGGAGATGCGCTGTGGGATAGAGAGCCAGTGCAGGTTGCGCCTGGTGTCAGATATATGCTGGCGCCTAGGAATGTTAAGGGCCGCTCTGATCGCATTGTTTTGGACAATTTGTAGCTTGTTTAAGTTGCGGAGATTAGTACCTAGATAGAGGGCATTACAGTAGTCGACCTTGGATAGTACAAGGGTCCTGGCCAAGGTTACGCAGTTGGCAGTGGTTAGGAACGGGCGACAGGCGGTGATGAGCTTGCAAGTATGCGCTGCTGCAGATGAGACTGCGTTGGATTGTCTAGTCAAGGATAGGGTTGAGTCGATGTAAATCCCTAGGGTTTTCGTGTCCTTAGCAATCGGGATGGTGTTCCCATCAATGGTGAGAGACTTGAAGGCAGGGTCAAGTTTAGTGAGTTTTTGTGGTGAACCAAGAATGAGGAGCTCTGTCTTTTCATCATTTAGGCAGAGGCCGTGCTGGGCCATCCACGCTTGGATGACCTGGTAGATGGCGTTGATGGCAAGGGAGTCAGTTGTGTAGTCTCCTGTGATGGGGATTAGTATCTGTGTGTCGTCAGCGTAATTGGTATACGTGACGCCCAAATGGTCCAAAATATCAAAAAGGGGTTTGGTAAACACGTTATATAACGTGGGCGAGACACAGGACCCTTGAGGCACACCACAAGAGACCGGAGCGGGTGGTGCGGCCGCAAGTGGGGAGAACACACGCATAGATCTATTATCCAGGAAGGATCTGATCCAAGTGGCGGCATTTTCTGAGAAGTGTGCGGCTGATTTGAGGTGATGGCAGAGAATTTTGTGATTGACAAGATCAAAAGCAGCAGAGAGGTCCAGGAGAAGTAATAACGCCAGTTTGCCTTTGTCTTTGAGATCTTCGATCTGCGTTTTTAAGTCAATAAGGGCGGTCTCAGTGCCATGGCGAGGCCGGAAGCCTGATTGCCTGAGTCCCAGAAGTTTATTTGATTCAAGGTATTCCTGAATTTGTAGGTAGGCCGCGCGGTCAAGGATTTTTAGTAAAAAAGGTACAGTGGTAATTGGTCTGTAGTTTGTGGGTATACTGGGATCCAGGGTAGGTTTTTTCAGAAGCGGGATGACCCATGCATCCTTAAGATTGTCCGGTACAATCCCAGAGCTAAAGGAGGAGTTGATGAGCGTAGTGATGAAAGGTGCTAGGTCGTGAGCAGCTTCCTTAATAATAGGTGCAGGACAAAGGTCATCCTGACAATTGGACGGTTTAAGGCTAGTGATAATCTTTTCCACTTCGAGAATGGAGAGTGGAGAGAAGCTAAAAGGAGTCAGAGAGTCTGTGATAGAGGGGTTTATGGTAGGTATAGGGATCTGTAGAGGGTTGGATTGAAGGCTAGATTGTTTGTTGTTGATTTTAATTTGGAGAGTGGCAATCTTACCTAGGAGAGCTTCTTGGATTTTGGAGCACCAGGTGCTATCTTTGGTACATGTGTCAGGTGGGGTAACAGGAGTTTCAAGTTCTTTTAGGATTTTAAACAATTCTTTGGTGTTAGATTTGGCTTGCTCGATGCGTTTGTTATATGTGTCTTTTTTTGCCTGGAATATAGCTTCCTTGTAGTTAAGGGTGGCCAGGAGTACGCGTGATTTGTTAGCTAGAGAGTGATTGCTTCTCCAGTGGGATTCTGCAATTCGTTTTTCTTTGCGTAGTGCTCTGAGATGGGGTGTAAACCAGGAGTTTAGGTGGGCTCGAGGTTTAGATTTTCTCAGTTTTGAGGGTGCAATGGTGTCTAAGGCTGTAAGCATGGCCCGGTTGAAAGTGTCGACCAGGGCCGTAGGGTCAGAGCATGATGGATCCCGAACATTAAGAGCTGGAAGGAGGAGGGGGAGGAGTCTATCGCAGGTAATGTTGCGTTTGTTACGGGTGGCCATAGCCGGGGCAATGTTGTGAGGGAGGCTGATAGGTTTGGACTCAATATTGAATGTAATTAAGTTGTGGTCAGTCCAGGCGCACTGTTGGTTAGAGGTGATGTTGATGGGACAGTTGAGGGCGGCTAGCCAGTCAAGGGTTCTGCCCTTGTTGTGGGTAGGTTGGTTTAGGAACTGAGTGAATCCAGCATTAGTGAGGATGTTGTCAATAGACGAAGCAGCGGTGTCCTTGGGGTCGTGGAGGCCTAAATTGAAATCCCCCAGTATCATGACCTGGGAGGTAGCTTTGGTGTTGTGTGTGAAGATGTTGGAGAGGTCCTCCGCGAAGGTAGATAGTGGGCCAGGTGGCCGGTAGAGTAGATGAAAGGTGATAGAATGGTTGGGTGTGAGAGCTAGTTTAGCTGTCAGTGCTTCCAGAGTGGAGGAGTGATGTGTGGCTGAGAGGTGGAAGTTCAGAGCGTTTTTGTGGATGATGGCGATGCCACCTCCTTTAGATTGGATGGAATTACGGTCATGTCTGATAATGTTGTAGTCAGGAGGGATAGCGAGGGAGAGAAGAGGACCTGAAGCTGGGTGGAGCCAGGTTTCAGTGATTGCTATAAAGTCGAGGTCAAGGTTGAGGATCAAGTCAGCTACTTCTAGGGCGTGAGCCGGGAGTGATCTGGCGTTGATTAGCGCGCCTTTGATGTTGTTTAAGTTAGGGGAGTTGGAAGATGGTGGTAGATTAGGTGAAAGTGTAGGTGGTGACAGAGGGAGAGGCAGTTTGATGCGGTGAGCTAAATGATGGGAAGCGTGGGTGAGACGCGAGCCAAGTCTAGCATTTCTCAAGGAGATAGAGCAGGGTAGGTTAGGTAAAGGTCTGGTGGCGAAGTGCTGGATCCAGAGGGCTGGGTTGTTAAGATAAGGGTTGGTGTGGTGAGCGTGGGATGGCATAGTTGAGGTATGATGCAAGTAAGAGTGGTAGATAGAGGTGGTGGTATGGTATAGTGCAGTGCAGCCAGGGTGCAGTATAAGGATGAGAAGGGTAGGCAGGAGTCTGGTAAGTAGGGTACTGAAAGAGTACAGTGGTGAGTTTGCAGTAGTTAGACTGTTGGTGGGGGGCATGTTGACCTGGTAGAGTCTAAACGCGCGTAGTCTGGTAAGGAATGCGAGGGCGACCATATGACATTTACACAGTAGCACTAGTCTGTTAGTGACCAGGGGCACAACAGAGTTGCAGTGGTCAGTTAACGACCATAAGGCACAACACAATTGCAGTGGTCAGTTAACGACCATAAGGCACAACACAATTGCAGTGGTCAGTTAGCGACCATAAGGCACGACACAATTGCAGTGGTCAGTTAATGACCATAAGGCACAACACAATTGCAGTGGTCAGTTAGCGAACATAAGGCACAACACAATTGCAGTGGTCAGTTAACGACCATAAGGCACAACACAATTGCAGTGGTCAGTTAATGACCATAAGGCACAACACAATTGCAGTGGTCAGTTAGCGAACATAAGGCACAACACAATAGCAGTGGTTGGTTAACGACCAAAGGGCACAGCCAGTAGCAGTCATGAGACATACCACATTAGGGGCAGAAAGTGACTGTACTATTAAGAGGTGGCAGTAACGCAAAGAGGCAACAGAGTTGGAGGCATAAGTGTATGTAGCAAACAGTTATCGAGGGTGAAGAAAAACCGAGTTTAAATGTTTGTGATTGCGGAGTAGCAGAAGACATACCAGAAAGCACAATAGTGTAGACTGAGGGTAACCCCTCTACTCACAATGGATTAGAGGTCCAAGTAGACACTGGCTCCAAGGCTCCGGAGGCGAACAGGGGGCAAACAGGGGCCTTAGTGCGGGCCTTTGTTGAGAGGCCGGCGTTCCCGCCTGCCGGCGGAGGGGATAATTATGAATGGGGAGGTCAACAGCTGATTCGTGCGGCCAGAGCCTCGCTCTGGTGCCGCGATGCGCCCGCCATTGCTGGGTCAGGCGGAAGAGTCTGACGGAGTCAGTCGATTCCAAGAAGCGTTGCGCTTTAGCAATCGACGAGCAACTGGAGATCAATGAATATGCACGATGGCCATACCTGACTGAGATAAGATGGTAACCCTCGCCCTTGAGGGAAATCGGTGAGGCAGGGTGATCTGACGCACGGCCGAACCGTGTGTAGCTGGAGATGCTCCTCGGCTCAGGAGGCTAGTGCTCCTGACCCTCCTCCGTGGTGTGCTGCTGCGGCTGGAGCGGTAAGGGCAGAGTTCCTGGCCCCTGGCTCCTGTGGCTCCGAACAGGCTCTCAACAGGCCTTTGTATGGCCTTCGTAAGGGCCGCCGGCAGATCCGCCTGCCGGCGGATGTAGTGGCGTGGATAAGCGAGGCTTAGCCTCGTTGTGGCGCCGCGATGCGCCCGGCATGCGGGGG
Source organism: Ambystoma mexicanum (assembly GCF_040938575.1). Taxonomy (NCBI): domain Eukaryota; kingdom Metazoa; phylum Chordata; class Amphibia; order Caudata; family Ambystomatidae; genus Ambystoma; species Ambystoma mexicanum. Next base: position 1,400,934,252 of record NC_090932.1, on the reverse strand, counting down.
TCAGGCAGGAAGTAGGACAAGGCCAGGCAGGCCTTCGTTGCAGCTTACCAGCTGTTGCGGTATCCGATGATGGGGAAAGGGCTCCTGCCCTCTTCCCTTGGATGGGGCAACGAAGTTAGAGTGTGTATCAAAATGCTAGCATAGAGATTACTATATGTTGCCAGGTGACCCCCTCTACTCTATCTAGGTAACTGTATGTAAATATATGCGTGACCCCAACATCCTAATAGTAATACTGGAGACAGTCAGCGCTGTCTAGTGACTCGTAGCTAAGCGGCATATACTTTATATATGTTAGAGTAGAGGATCTTAACGAGCAATCCTCCAATACTAATGTGCATAGAAACCTCATACAATAGGCAGATACAAAACCTCTCGTTCACCAAGGTAGAGAAAATCCCCTAATTAGCAATTTAGAGGGTACCTTTGACTAGAAACAGAGACGCGCTGACACACTGCATGTCTGACTTACCCGATAGCCGAAAGCACATACGCGAACCGACTGCAGCAAGGCGAGCGGCTCAGCTGTGCAATGTTTAAGGAGTCATCATGACTACCCCGCGCATGCGCACCAGGAGTTTTGACGGCATCCATCTTGGTGTGGCCAACACACTAGTGTCGTTTCTAGGGCAACCGCTGTCCGGAATCCAAGCGGTGACTAAAGTATAGATTTACTACTTCTTGTAATATTATAGAGCATACCCACCCCCCAGGGGGTCTTAGTTTTAGTTTACATCACTAAGATGAATCATAGGTGAACTTTTGAATACACCACCGATTCCAATAGAATCAAAACACATATATGAATTATAATATGTTTCAACTTTATTAGGCGCTACCCCCTTCTGTGACGCATAAAGTATAGATTTAAGCAGCGTCACATACAAGTGGGCCATTCAATTTACAGGTACATCTTGCAATAGTACTAGCATGAAGTCAAATATGTAGGGAGTAGTCAGTCTTCAACTCATGAACATAGGAGCATAAATATGGTTCTAAAGAGATTTGTGGAGTGCCAAAATGACACCCACATCGCTCCTATCAGTGTATTAAGGTACTAACAAAGTACAACAGTCAGGTTAAAAATTCTTACTCAGCGGTTCAGTCTGATATACGAAAGAGTGTAAGTAGGAGTGCATGTCTAGGGGCACAACCACGGTTCAAGGAATCCGTGGTGTGCCCCCATGTCATGCTTCTCCCATCCTGAAGTTTCTTCAAAAGTATGACACACCTGTGGCATGCACTAGGCATAAATGCCAAAGCACTGGACTTATAGTGTATAAACCCATACGCTGAAGAGTCACCTAACCAGCACATACATTATGGTATCCTGTTCACTCCACATTACCCTGCAGAACATATCAAGGCTTTCTCAGGCTGAAATTCAGTGTAAAAATGAATTAGGTTTTCCGAAAAGCAAAACACTTTCATAAAACTGTGTCATCAAATTCAACGAATGTACATATTTCACCATAGCGAAGTTAATCCCCTGCATTATCCACAATTACATGACTCATTATAACATACATAACTCAATGGACCTGATTCGTAGCACAGGGAGCAAGGTTGAGCCATGCCTGTATGTACACTTAGCAGCTTCACCTCGCAGGGTGCATCATGACATTCGTAGTTTCAGGGCGGACATTCCTGCCAAATAGTGGTTACACAAAACACATCAAATCAAATTCTGTATTCATGCCCCTAGGGCTTAATGAGTCCAAAAGCTCAATCCATAGGATTTCTCGTTGTAACAACTTACGCTGCATATCCCCTCCTCTGCTACTCGCAGTTACCTGTTTAAGAATGACACATTTTAATTGTGCAATGGTGTGTCGTGCTTCCCCAAAGTGCATTGCTACCAGGGATTTCTGGCTTTTGGTGTGAATACTAGACTTATGTTCTGTCCATCTTATTTTCACTTTCCTGGTAGTCATCCCCACGTAATAAAATCCACAGGGACATTTCAATGCATTGATCACATTCTGTGCGTCGCAGTTGCAGGAGTGCTTTAGCATGATTGGTTTGCCTGAATGGGGGTGTGCTATGCTTTTGCCTCTAATGATGTTCCCGCAGTGTTGGCAGTTGTGGCACGGTGGCGTGCCCTTATGTTGACCCGAAGGTTGAGGTGGTAATATTTCAGCTTTCACAAGACTCTTGCGTAGTGACCTGCTATTTCTATACGCGAACGTGTGAAGTTTTTTAAATAATGTTTGCAGTTGTGGATCCATTCTCAAGATCGGCCAGTTCTTTTGAATCGCCTTCTTGATCTTCATACTTTGCGTCAAGTAAGTTGTGACATAAACTAGTGATTCAGTAGGTCTAGCTGGTTTTGGCACAAGTAATGTCTCTCGATCGACCTTGAGGTGGATGGGGGTGTAGGATTTCTTACTCCAACATCAATCAATAAGGACAACTCAATGGTTTGGCAATGGGGAGTCCGTTTAATGACAAGTACAAAAAACGGGGAAACATGGAAATCAACAGTGATGCGATAGCCCGTCTCGCTTCAACTCCCAACAACTTCATACAAACAGTAACAGCTATACCCAAAATACGTCATCATTGACATGTAACACTCAAAAGTTATCATGCAATTCTATTGATTGGAAAAGGTAACTTAAATATAGGTGCTATATCTGTATATGGTAACGGAGTGTGAGGATTGGATAAACATTACCAGTTGGGCGTCCAAGCCCTTCCTTCAAAAATGACTACGGTGGACGTCACTAAAAATACGACGTCCCATTGGTTCTACTATCTATAGGACCCTAGAATATTTGGCCCATTGTGATTGGGTTGGCTTCAACCCCATGAATAAATCTCTACTTTAATTAGCAGCACGCAGAATGGTTAACCAGGTGCAGGATGCCCCAATATTCACCCGGCCTCCCTTCCATCAATCAGTACTTTAGTGACTATGGCCCTCATTACGACCCTGGCGGAAATCGAAAAACGATGGCGGAAATGCAATACCGCCATCGAATAGCGCTCGGTGCGACTATGACCCGTCACCGCAAAGTACGAAGCCATTAGCAACACCGTAGTGAACGCCAACGCTAACTGCACCAAGTACGCGCGCGCGCGCCATGCCAAACCGTAATTAGCACCATGGCGCAAGGGTACGCGAATTCCGACCCTAGCGGACATGTACCTAACGCCATCAAGCATGGCGGAAAGTACCATTCCGCCATGGTGAGAAGTACGGCATTGCGAATCAACCGTAAACGGCCCCACTGAGTGCCTGTACACCGCTCCCTGCCCACAAAGTACAACTCCCCGTAGGTGCAATGAAGTCACAATGCAACCAGTGAAATGTACAAGTCACCCATGCATGCCAACGAACAAAAGAATCACAAGAGGGGCCAATGGGAGCTGCAGGGCACAGATGGCACGAATACAGAAGCCATTCCAATGGACATGACCACAGTCCCCCCCCCAGAAACGCACGCAAACACAGGCACCTGTGACCAGCAATATTCCGAAAATCACATCATTCCACCAGTCCACCTGGCTGACCGGCATCTGTTACACAAAACCCAATCCCCCGCCCCTGAGCATGACAACATTCAAACAGTCATATTGGCAGCCCCCATCCCTGACCTCACTGGGCTTCGTAGGCAAACGCGCCCAGCACAGTACCACGCAACTAAACTCCGAAGCTGGAACCCAATGCAGATCTCCTCACAATACATCGCTCCCCAAATAGGAATATGCCACATCACTCGCAAAGAAGAACGCTACACGGCCCATATCAGAATAGAAATTTAATGCACAACAAAATCACCAAGCCCATACAGCCATTAGGCCATGAACTCCAAAACACATTTCACCATTGTGGGCTGCATCCGCAAGAAATGACCAGCTACTACTTGTGTGACGCCCTGTTCCATCATGGTACACAGAGCCACATTCACGTACGAAAAGGCAACATGGAAGCGCACAGAACCGCAAGGCCGTCCCAATGGGGAGGCACTAGTCCAGCTGAAAGGCCGAAATGTTGCTCCGAGCCACTAGTACTGCGTAAGGGCATGTGGCCCATTGGCGATCGTCCCATAAGATCGTAATGCTGCTCCACTGATTAACACGAAGCAGCAGGTGTCGGGAGTAAAAGCCATCTGCAGGAGTAGCATACAGATGGCAGTGGCAAAAGGGGAGGAGATACCTGTCAACCAAAAGAAAAGAAAAAGAACAGAATGGCCATCAGAACTACATTCGAACAACTCACTTCAATGATCACACTAAATCCACAGCCATATGCATGCTAGCCCACTCCAAAGGATCATCACCACCCCAAAACTACTTGCGACTCATAACTATCTATATCGAGGTGTAAACACCATCACAAACGAGTGTACCTGTGCATGCGTCTGTGAAAACAGAATCCATCTGATGGGATTGGTAACGTACATGGACACAAGTGTCTGAAGGCGCGTCGAGACAGGGAGGGCTCAACAAGGCCAGATAGACGATGGTCCCACTATGGCAGCCCTGCATCACATAGCGCAGGGGAGGCGGATAGATTCCAAGAAGCCCTGTACATGGCAAACTCTGTATCAAATCACCTGCCCATGCATCCATTCATCATTCCCTCATCCCGGTATAAAAACGCCTGAATATTTACTCACATAACATTAGAAATATCCATTGAGTCTGTGCGTTATGCAGCCTGCAAAATCCACAGTGCCCCAGCCCGTAATTCCAGTGTTGTGAAGTAACATGTATTTGGGAACGTCCGGCCTCATCGCCCACGTCGCTATTGCGCATCCCAAACTATTCATATCAATCATTGCATCCTCGCCATGGCCCCTGTCTCAAGGACATTGAACAATAGAACGTTATATTTGCAGTCAGACCTGTGGGCATCTCCTCGCCGCTAGCTGAAAACCAAAAGCGCCGCCCTCCGAATTCCTCATTTGCAACATCACGTCGAAAAGGCATCTGCGGCCGTTTGAAATCACAAATTAATCCATCTAGTGCGGCTGTGTGTGAAAATGGCAACTGCCTTCACCCACAAATGGGACGCCCCGCCCGTCGGTGCAACTCGGTACAGTGATGCATGAGGGCCCACCGTTACTCGAGTATTACGTTCCACTGACCCATCACAAGTCTGTTCGCGACTGCAAAGATTGTATGTGAAACAATGGGACCATAGCCGAATGTACATATCAACAAATGTTACACGGCCATCGGGTACAAATACATGATTGCAATAGCAAGATGCCATTCCTCGAATTGCAGCGTTGTGTGCGGGACGTGCTCGGCCAAAGGGGAGAGCAGCTTGCACAGGTGGAATGAATCACCACAGGTGGAGGCCATACAGCCTGAAAACACATAAATTGCACACCCAGTCTCCTCCCACAACCACACCCACTCCGAAATGCTACCGGCAGGACTCGCGATGTTGGCCCTGGGGGACCTGATAGCACTGCAAGTACTCCAACTCCAAGAAGAAGACGAACACCAACTACAACCGGCCGCACGGAGGAGACGCAGGAGGAGGAGGAGGCCAAGGCAGGGCCAGCAAGGGCCGCCAGCACAGCCACTACCACCACGCAGGCAGCCCGCAATCCCACGCCTCCGAGCACATCCGTTCAACCTCACTGATGAGCAGATCCACACCCTCTACCGTTTGGACCGGGACACCATAGCCGCCATTGTGGACATGACACAGGCTGACCTTGTCAGCATGATAGATAGCCCAACCGCCATCCCACCCCTACTGAAGGTGGTGTCTGTACTCCACTTCCTGGCCACAGGCACCTACCAGCACACAGTCGGACAGTTGCATGGCATTTCTCAGCCACTGTTCTCACGGACACTATTGCAAGTGCTCGATGCCCTCCTGCAGCACGCAGACGACTACATCTCTCTACCACGCTCGGAGCAGGAAATTACCAACACAAAAGTGGGATTCCATGCACTTGCCGGCATACCGGGTTGCATTGGTGCCATCGACTGCACCCATGTGGAATTGGTCGTCCCACATGCCATGGAGGCCCAGTACCGCAACCGAAAACAATTTCATTCCCTGAATGTACAAATGGTGTGTGACTCCAACAGGATCATTACACATTGTTGTGCCAGATTCCCTGGATCAACCCATGATTCTATGGTCTTGAGGAACTCTACTATACCACGCTACATGGAGCGACACGCAGGGAACAGATCCTGGCTACTCGGTGAGTCTCATTACATGCATGATAATGTGGGGTATGTGATTCGGCAATGACCTGGCAGGAAGGGGGGGTGGGGGTGTGTGCGTACGTAGCAATGGCATTCCACATCATACGTTTATCGTCCACATACAGGTGATGCTGGGTATCCACTGAAGAGATGGCTCCTCACACCAGTCCGGAACCCACGGGACCAGCATGAGGAGGACTACAACCATGCCCACTCACGTACCCGTGTAGTCATTGAACAGGCATTCGGCCTACTGAAGACTCGTTTCCGCTGCCTCAGCAGGTCTGGCGGGGCACTCCTGTACCGCCATGAGAAGGTTGCAAAGATGGTCATGGCATGTGTCATGCTCCACAACATGTGCGTACGTAGAAATGTGCCCATGCCCCCTGACGCAGAACTGCAAGCACCTGATGATGGTCATGATGAGGGTGGGGATGTGGCAGCACCTCAAGGAGTCTGCGAGGCACCGGAGGGCCGTGACATTCGTCAGCATCTCATTGATGCATGCTTCTAGCACTCACGCCTGGTGGCTGATACATGGACACGGGACTCGTGGCACTGTGTGTGTCTGGTACATGCACAATATGGACTGTACGCCTATGATGGCCTAGTACACAAAGATCATTGTCCACACATCTCATTGGTTGATCGTGCACTGTTTATGGCATATGTGATATCATGTTGAACACCCTATCGACCCGCCACCCAAGTGAGCCCAACACACCCCCTCCACCCTCCTACCTCCCCCCCGAACACCAGTGTCCAAAGATGCTCATTGTCAGTGGGCTGTCGCTATTGCAAGCCCCCTCTGCGGGTATCAGGGGCACCCCTGCCTGTGGAGCGCAGGTTCCTCCCAGATCTACGTTGGGGGCTGCCCTGGACGGAACTTGCAACGGATGATGTCTCTGCCTGCTCACGTCCATGCATGTCCCTAAGGGTTTGTGAGAGCTCAGTGAGCACACGGCGCACTGCGGCAAGTTCGGCACATACGTCTTTGGACGTCGCATGCAGTTCCCCCCTCAGGCTCTCGGTGCTTCTCTCCATTTGGACTCTCAGGCTCTCGGTGCCACTCTCCATTTGTACTCTCAGGCTCTCGGTGCTACTCTCCATTTGTGCCCTTAGTGTCTCTGTACTTCTCTCCATTTCTGCCCTAAGTGTCTCAGTTGATGTTTCTATGTCTGCCTTAGTGCCCCCACATTCATCGGCATGGTCCTTGAGGAGCGTGGCCAGTTGCTGCTGTTGCACGATTAACTGGTCGAGGGACTGTTGCCTCTGCTGGGCCATGGCCATTTGCGGGGGTGTCACAGAGGGGCTGTTGACCTCATGTTGCCTTGCCACAGGGCTTGTGGGGGATGGCCAGTCGTCGTCTTGTGGGTGCCCCTGCGTGGTATCCTCATGTTGTACGGGATGGGACAGACAGGGGGATTGGGACAGGTCATGGATGGATCTGACTTCGACATCCCCGTCTTCTGTGTCGGAGCATGCTGCCATCAATGGGGTGTCACCTATGGTGCTGCTGCCACCAGAGGCAGTGCCTTCTGTGGCATCCATTGGGGGGACCTGTGGTGGTGGTGTTGTGGGCATGCTGGCTGCTGGGGTGCCTGTTGATGTTCCCTCCTCTGTGCTGCCACCTGATTTGTGCTGCTGCCGTGTCTTGATGCGTGCAGCTGAGGTGGAGGGTCTTTGGCCGTTGGTCTTGGCCCTCTTTGCAGGTGTGCTGGTAGGGGTGTCCTGATGCTCGTCGTTTGGATCGGACCCTGTGGTGGAGTAAAGGAGGGCGAGGGTTATTAATGGGTCTGTGGGTATTGGAATGGCATTGTATCACATGAATTGGGGTGGTACCTGAGGGTGATTTGGGTCGGGGCCTTGGAGGTGCTTTCATTTGTGTGTGGAGTGAGGGTGCAGTTGTTTGGCAGCCTGCAGTTAGGGTGTGCCTGCTGCACGTGTAGTGGGTGTTTTAGGGGTTTTTAATTATTTATGTATTTATTGTGAGTTTTAAAGTGCGCTATCAGGCCGATGTGTGTGGACGTTCTCCTGGACATGTGTTTCTGTTGCACTATGTGGACACATGGTACTTCACATGATTGGACATTGTGGATTTAGCATTGTTTTATCTGGCCCACCTACCTGAATCTTCGGATGTCTGCACTCCTTTCTCCATCCCTCCGACTCCCTCTATGCTCTCCATTCCGATGGTGGAGGCACAGATTTCTTCCCAGGGGGTCAACTTGATGGGTGATTCAGGACCTCCCCCGGTGGCTGTGGCAATGTTGCGGTTGGCAGAGAGTATGCTGCGGACGCGTATCCGCAGGTCGTCCCATCGCTTTCTGCATTGCTGTGGGTTGCGGGGTGCGGTCCCCACCGCACTTACCCGCTGTGCCACCAGAGCCCATATGGCCTTCTTGTTCGCAAGTGCCGTCCTGGTCATTTGCGTGGAGAAGACGACGGCAGCATTCTCCTGGAGGGTCTCTGTTAGCACGGTGAGTTCCTCACGGGAGAAGTGGACCTGCCGCTTGCGGTCGCACGCTTTCTTCGCTACTTTTCCCATTTTTCTTGGTTTCGCTAGGGTGGATGACGGGTTGGGGTGTGTCTCAGGGTAGTGTTTTTAGTGGTTGTGTGGTTTTTGTGGTTTTATAGGTGTACGGCGGGATGTTTCCCGTTCCGGGCCCATGTTTTTACTTCCGTTTCCGTATATTTACGGTCACCGTACTTTCCGGTAGGCGCACACTGCGGTGTCCGCTGTGATGGGTGGCGGTATTGCACCTAGGGCGCCGTACGGCGGCGGTGTGGGCCGTTTTGGGGTCATTTCCGCCATCGCGGACTTTGCACTTCCGCCATGCCGTGGTGCTCGTGCCCGATGGGTCGGAATGGGCCGCACTTTGCTCCATCATGCAATGGCGGAAACGCTATTTACGCTGTGGCGGTCCGGTCAGTCACT